>NC_138754.1:12510169-13710169 GCF_965113315.1 Podarcis vaucheri
CACTACTGAGCTACTCTGAGCCCTCCACCCCACCCCACCCACTATCTTCATGCTCAGTGGGGTAATAACGTTGCAGAACTCTTTTGTCTTCCCCTGGCTAGCCAAAAGCACAGCAGTAACAATAATAAGAAAGATAAAACGGTCGCTTCGGCTTACACATCATAGATTCTAGTTGAAGAATGAGTTAGCTGCTCAGGCAAGCCTGGACTCATCTTTTCCCAGCTACAGATGAAAACAGATGCTCATCTGAAAAGGTGGGGACAGACTACAACCAGTACATCACCACGGTGCTTAAACATTGGGCACTGTGCCATATTCAAGGTTCTGGTATGAATTTACAAGGCCCTTAACAACTTGGGGCAGGGATACCTTAAGGGAGATCCCAATTCCTCACATCCCTGCCCAGTCACAGAGTTTTGCAGGTGGGTGGTCTCTGTTCATGGGCCCCACCACCATGGCTTGGAAGCATAGCTTGTTTCCTTCTGGAGCCATGCATTCCGTATTGTGGGCCCAGTTCTGAGATCAGACAGGCCTCTCTCCCTGTTGAACTTCAGGTGCTCAACAAAGACCTTTCTATTCCAGCAGGCATTTAAATAAGTTGTATAAGAACAAGCACGAAGGAGGTTTCCCAGCCCACTCATAGGTCCTTATAATATCAGTGGAAACAGTTGGTCTTGACGAGTATTAACCGCTTCCAATTTTAACCTGAAGACTGCCACTTGTCCAGTTTTAATTTTAATTGTTTGAATTAATTGTGGAATGTATCTTAATTGATTGATCTCTTGCATTATGCATATCGCCTTATTTATATGATGTTAGCCACTCTGAGCCCGGCTTTGGCCGGGGAGGGCGGGATACAAATAAAATTATTATTATTATTATTATTATTATTATTATTATTATTATTATTATTATTTATTATTATGCCTATTTATGGAACCTTAAGCTCCCCCCACACACATTGCAATCCTTTATAATAATAAAAATTTCAATACTTGGTACAGATATGACATCCAATATAATAAATTCCCACAACTGAGAGAGAATTGTAAAATAAAGCAGGTATAAGTTATTTTGTTATCAAACCAGTGACCAGAAATGCTTAAGAATTGCATCTGACCACAAGGGTCTTTTGCAAAATCAGAGGCAGTAATTTACAATTTTGTGTGTTAAAATATAAACAATGAAGTAATGGAGAAAGATTTCCACGTTTTATCTCCTCTAGCCTCTCTATTGCACTCTGTCGCTTTCTCCTCCGCAGCTAATCACCAAATTCTACTTCCATCGAGTAAAATGCATGCAGCATCCCCTTTGGGAAGCAACTTCCATGCATGCAGCTGCAAGAACGTGCTTAGATCTGATGTCTTTTAGCCCGTGAGTTTTGTTCTAGATGCCGTATCATCTTGGACCGACGGGTTCTTTTATTGACTCTGGTGAAAAACTGCCTTGTGACCGTCTACGGTTAAAAAATGGTCTATAAATATTGGAAATAAATAAATGCACACACCTATGTCCAGGGGAAAAAATGGCTCTGCAAATCATTAAGATGCATACCTAGCGCAGGAGAGCCTGGCTCACCCACTCCAGATGAATCGCTGTAGGAGCTGGGTGTCTGCTCCAGGAGCCTTTTCCGAATGCTGCCTTCAGATCCCTTGCCGTGCACACGGCGCTTCTTATTTTTCACCAGGATCCGGCCCAACAACTCCTGGGGACTTGGCAAAGCTACACCAGGCTGAAGCTGTGGGGGGGGGGGAGCGAAATGGGAGATGTTAAGATGTTAGCAAGAGCAGGAGATCTTCACAGACTAGAAGACAAGACGGGTGCTGATGCCCTCAAAAGATAAATATATTCACAGAAGGGAAGGAGATGTAGCTCGGTGGCAGAGCTGTTTTGCATGCAAAAACCCACAGGTTCACTACCTGGCAGCTCCAAATAAGACCTGGTCTGAAATCCTGGAGCGGTGCTGCTTGTGAGTGTGGACAACTGTGAACTAGATCAGGGCAGCCCAACTTTTCTTACCATGTGGGCTGCAAGAGTACTTCAACACGAAACCAACTGGCTGCACAATACCTTGTTGAGCGGGGAGTGAGGCCAAAATTTGACATCCCAGCCCTCACACTGCCTTCCCAAAGTCAGGTAAACAAGGTGCTGGGCTTTGGCCAGGCCTGACGCTCTCCCACCTCCTTCCCAAAGCTGGGAAAGCACTAATTAGGCTTTGGGAAGGAGGTGGGAGGACTCTAGGACCCTGTCAGAGCCTCACACCTCCTTCCCAAAGCCCAGCGTCTCTGAGTGCTACATACAGCCCTTGGAACTACTCTGAGCTAGATAAACCAAGCGTATGTATTCAACAGATGCACATTACTTGATTTGTTTCTCCAGGCTGAACTCTAATTCACTGAAGCTGTCAACTGAGCATGTGAAATGGCCGCCTGAGCCTTACACACCTCAGCTTCACCACAACTTCCGTTGTCAAATCGGATGGAGGCTGGTTTGAGGCAAAGCACATCAAACAGAAGCTACAGGGTACCTGTGGTTTGTGGCTAACATGAGGCGTACTCGGTTTCAGAAACCAGCAGTGCGAGCGAACTGGAGCCGGAGTAAGTGGTCATCTGTACACAACCTAAGTGAGGACCACAGCCGCTCCCAACCAACCTGCCCACATGTCATTCCCCTGGTTGATCTCGCTCCCAGAACACACCGGATATTTATCCAAAGGATCAATAAGGAGAGCATCCCCAAATATGCTGCGGCAATACTCTGCCATCTTCGCCTGCTGCTTTGCCCTGGGGAAGGAAAACAAGAAACACAAACGTTATCAGTCACGCAGGCCTCTCTGATCATACAGCGCTGTAAGAAGGAGAGGGGCGAGGATGACAGCTTCAGACAAGCCGTTGCGGCACTACAACTACTCACGAGTCAACGTGGTTCTCAAATGAGAGGATAACAGGGAAAGGTGAAGTCTTGAAGGCACTTTCAGCAATGGCCTCTATGACTTCCTGTAACAAAGTGAGGCAAGGAAAGGGGTTAAGGCAGAAGTGGGGGATGTTTTCCAGCCTGAGGGCTACATTCCCTTCTGGGCAACCTTCTGGGCGCCACATGCCAGTGGCGGGAGGGGCCTGAGGCAAAAGTGAGCAGAGCAACCTTTGCAAATTTTACTTTTCCACAGTAGGCTGGTGTCTACGCACACACAAGCCCCTCTAGCCTCCATTCTGACAAGCAAGAGGCACATTCGAGTTCAAGAAAGTGCAGAAAAAGTGAAGTGCAAAGCAAGGCCAGTGAAGGATGTGGCCTGAGGAAAGGGGGTGTGGTATGTGGAGAGTACTGAGGGCCTGGAGGGGCACATTCAGCCCCCAGGCCTGAAGTTCCCCAGCACTGTGTTAAGAGGTCAAGAGCACTTATTTGCTTACAGTGGTAGAGTTTGGGGTGGGAGCGGGGAGGTTGCTACAATGGACAATAAACTTAAGAGGAAGTTCCCCATCAATGTGCTGACATGTTTCAGGAGGATTCTGCTCCCACACCCAGGCCTGGAACAAAAGGCTGAACACATGGATGGGGAGCCTCGCAGACTCTAAACACATTGATGGACTACAACTCCCATCATTCCTCGCCATTGGGTCATGTTGGCTGCAGCTGATGGGAGCTGGAGTCCCACAGCAGCAACTGGGAGAGCCACAGTTTCTGCTTCCATGACTAAAATGATATCAAGCAGGGACTGGACCTCTAAGTTCTCACCCTTGTTGGATAACTGGAACTTCCATGATCAGAGGCAGTCCAGATCTCCACCTGGCTATGCCAACCTCGGTCTCATTGGTTGCAAATGAGCCTTTTAAGGTAATATTCTAAGCTTACCTCAGGAACAGGTGTTGGGAACTGTTGGCCCTCCAGATGTTGCTGAACTACAACTTCCATCAGGCTCAGCATGCATGATCGGTGGCCATGCCTGAAGGGAGCTGTGGGTCAGCAACATCTGGAGGGCCAACGGTTTCCCCAGACTTGTTTAAAAAGGACCCTCCAGCTACAGATTTGGGATGTTTCCTCCTCCCAGTTTAAAGCATGAGGAGAAAACATCCCCTTCCAAATAAGTTGTGGGCAAGGAAGGATATCATCACCTTCACTGCCAAGGAACAGTACAGTGGTACCTCAGGTTAAGTACTTAATTCGTTCTGGAGGTCTGTTCTTAACCTGAAACTGTTCTTAACCTGAAGCACCGCTTTAGCTAATGGGGCCTCCTGCTGCTGCTGCGCTGCCAGAGAATGATTTCTGTTCTCATCCTGAAGCAAAGTTTTTAAGCAGAGGTACTATTTCTGGGTTAGTGGAGTCTGTAACCTGAAGCGTATGTAACCTGAAGCATATGTAACCCGAGGTACCATTTCAGGTATCGATTTCAGGAGTCTCTCAGCGTCCCCACCCTCAATGGGACCCCTGCTAACTTGGAAGGGGTGCAACAGGCCAAGTAGACCATATGTGGTGGGAGTGCAAGAAAGTAAAGAGTTTCTGGGAAGCAATATATAACGAATTGAAAAAGATGTTAAAATACACCTTTGTTAAGAAACCAGAAGCCTTTCTTTTAGGGATTACAGGTAAAGACATTCAAAGGAGAGACTGTAAGCTTTTCCAGTATGCAGTCACGGCAGCAAGAACTCTACTGGCCCAAAAGTGGAAACAAGAGGAAGTACCGACGATTCAAGATTGGACAATGAAACTGACTGATTATGCGGAACTGGATAAACTGACCGGGAAAATAAGATACGCCCGAAACCAAAAGTTCATCGAAGATTGGGGAAAATTTGTAGACTATCTGAAAAATATATGTGAGGTACAAACAACACTAGTGGGGTTTCAAGAAGCACTGTAAAACCTTAAGAGGTATTGCTGAAAGAAAATAGAAGGGGAGGGGAGATAAATGGCAATGCAATTAAAGGAATGCGTATCGAAGGGTAAAAATGGATGATTACCAGAGAAGTAGAAGGAAGTCAAAAGTCGTATTTTGTTAAAATTAGGTAAAATTTGGATAAAATTGTATGACTATATATAAAACGAATAAAAAATGTATGTAAAAAAAAAAAAACAGGCCAAGTAGACCGCCACTGATCACATGCTGAAAAACTGGAAATGGCAAACACAGGTAGAAGGGTGAGCACCCCTCTGTTGGCCTTGGGGACTCTTGCAAACAGCCAACCGGGCTGGATGCCAGTTACCTTGAAAGGGATTTCGGTCGTCATGGTGAATCCGTGTGTGATGAAGGGCTCCTCGTCTTGGGGGCGCCCCTTCCAGCAGTCCAGCTCAATGCAACGGCAGCCACTCAGCAACACCTGCCGGTACATCTCCACTGAGGAATTGCCTGTCAGCTGCCCAGCTTTTTTGAAGGGAGAGGGAGAAGATGATGGGGAAATGTTAGATGCCTGGGGAGAGGAGAGACAACCAAGCAACGATACCAGACCTCAAATCCTTAGAAGAGGCAAAATAAAACGTGAAATAAAGAAGGCCAGTAACTCTGAGCACAGAGGAAGACACTTGATCTCCAACAGGGATGCATTTTCCGCACAGCCAGTCTCTCACAAAACAATTTCACCTCAGGATATAATGAGGACAAATTGCTCTGCCACAGGAAAAGGGCAATCATCTTTCTCAACCCCTATTTTCCTACACCTCCCAGAGTTCCCCGGGACTGACTGTGAGACGACTCTGTAGCGCTGGGGGGAGAACAGAGGGTCTCCTGACAACTCTTGGCTCCCTTAACAAACTACAGCTCCCAGAAGACTTTGGGTGTAGTGCAGGCAGCAGGCACCCACATTCAGGGCAAGCGTCTCTGTTTGGTGCACGTACCTGTGAGGTAGGTATTATGTGAAGAGTTAATAAAGTAGCTGCTTAACGGCTGGGTCATGTCGTCACTTAAATCCAGCTTTTCGGGGGGCACAATGGTGTTCTCTTCTCCCCCCAGGTAGCGGCCAAACCCTTCCATTGACATCTGGTCTGCGGAAGGAGAGACGGGGAAAGAAAAGCAAGTTTATAGATGTAGGCAAGAGAAGAGGCAGGCTGAAATAAGTGGGGGAAGGACTGTGCTTATCTGTGCCCCACTTTTATTTATTTAATACATCTACACACACACACACACACACAAACACACACACGAGACTAGGGGTTACTCCCCCTACCCACCAAGCCCTTTGCCAACCCTCCTTTCCCCACACCTAACCAAACTGCCCCCTCTTTGCACCTCATTCACCCCTTTGCCTAACCCCCAAGTCCATCCCCACTCCCCTCAGTTTGATGCAGCCACTTTTTTGTCTTCTATCTATGCATATATTTTTTAAAAATTTTTTATTGATTTCCCAAAATTTATAAACAAACAAACATAAATCCTAACTGTAATTATTCCACTCTTAATAACATTGTTACATGACTTCCTCGAACCCCCCTGGCTGAATTTCAATGTATATCATTGTAACAAGTTTTCCACAACAAATTTCTCATAAAATTTACTTAATCAATTAAGGTCTTTCTTTCTTTTCGTTTTAAATTTAAACATATTATTCTAAAACATCACATATTTAAATCCTAAGCCAATCTGGTTTTTGCAAGTATTTCTATTTATGCCGCAGCCCCTTTTAAAGGAGGGGGGAGGCTTTTCACAGAGCAGTTTGCCAAACCGCTCTAATAACAAAAATGTTATTATTTGCACCCCACCCATCTGACTGGGTCGCCCCAGCCGCTCTGGGCGGCTTCCAACATATACAGAAACACAATAGAACATCAAAGATTAAGCACCTTCTCCCTTCTCTTAAACAGCTTGCCTGGGCTGTCTGCCACCCACACTGCTTGCTTGCTCGCTTGCCTGCCATTATACTGGGATTTATTTCTTGCCATTGTTATTTATTATCTTTATATACCGCCCTTCATCTCAGATGGGTTCACGAGATAAAAATACAGGATAAAAGCACAAAATAAATAGTTAAAATGAAAACTAAACGAAAGAATAACACCCCCCCCAAACACATTTAAAAGGTTGTAGAATATTAATCAGCCCAAGGCCCGGTTGAAGAGGAACGTTTAGTCTGGTGCCTAAAGGTATATAATGAGGGCTCCAGCTGAACCTCGCTGGGGAGAGCATTCCAGAAATGGGGAGCCACTACAGAAAAGGCCTTTTTCTCATGCTGCCACCCTCCGGACCTCTTGTAGAGGAGGCACACGAGGAAGGGCCTCAGAGGAGGACCTCAGGGTCCAGGTCAGTTTATATGGGGAGAGGCGGTACCTTGAGGTATGAGGTCTTTGGCATGGCTGCTGCAAACCATAGCATGCAACAGTCATATTTTGCATGTACATAGGTAGGTATATACACTCTATAATACATGCACACCCACCCACACCCACACCCACACCCACACAATAACAGACATAAACCCACCCACACATACACACACACAATAGGTATACACCCCCCACTTTGTATCTATTTACACAAGCACACCCACAGACAAATGAAACTAAAAAACAGTAACAACCCTACAATACGGTACAAAACAATATCTCTTGCCCAGTCCAAAAAACAAAAAAAAATTGAGCAGCACATTTTAAAAACATCCGCCACCGCCTCCATCACTCTGTATTTCTCCATCACCACCACCACCACCACCTGCATCTCCCAGCCCAAATTCTGGAGAGGGCGGGGGGGGAGGGGCTCACCACGCTGCTGGAACTGTTGGTTGGGCTCATACTTGTTGATTAGCTGGCGCACCTGCTCCCGAGTCAGTGGCGGGTAGAGGATCTCGTTGAGACGGGGGTCTCTTTGCTTCTGGTTGATAAAGTCCATCAGCTGGTCCAGACTGAGGTAAGGCTTCCCCTTGGCTCCGCTGTTTGCAAAGGAACAATCAGAGGGAAGGCAGAACAATGGCGCTTTGGCCGGTTCCAAAATTTGCAACTGATAAAGGAGGCACCCCCGCCCTTTAGAATTAACACAACAGAACAATTCGTTATTGCCCAAGCCAATTCATGTAGTCACCTGAGAGACTACAAAAACGCAAGCCAAACCGTTTGTGCAGAAAACAGGACGTTTGCTTGTTACTGGAATAAAATGGTCGGACAGGACAACATCAGGTCGGGAATTCTGGCCACACTGAAAGGGCACCAAGAACTACCAACTAAGAACTACCTAGAGCAGTGTTCTTCAACCTTGGGTCCGCAGATGCTGTTGGACTACAACTCCCATCATGCATAGCTACCTCAGCCAATGATCAGAGACGATGGGATTTGCAGCCCCAAGCCATCTGGGAACCCAAAGTTGAAGGAAAGTGGTCTAGAGAAGAAATGGGGATTTGTGGTCCAAAAACATCACAAAGGCCACAGCTCCCATCAGTCACAGCCAGCACAACCAACAGTCATGAAAGTTGGGCATTGTAGTAGCCCTACATGAGCAGGGGCTCATGTCTCCCCTTGCCCCAATATAGAGCACCTCCAGACTGGTGCTTTTTTGTGAGTGTATTCTGCAGCATGTCATTGACGCAACAACAGTATGTTTGTGGTGGATTTATACTGGACTGTCCACACGTCATTCCCTTTTATTAGTCCTTCTGTGGTGCTTCCCATCTGGAACGACACTCTTGCATTATAGCGCAACGAAAGCAGGGTGAAACCTCCCCCCCCCCCAGAATGTCTGCAGAGTGTATAAAGTTACAGGATCTCAGTAGGAAGTTAAGGGATTGGAAACGAAGCAGTGTGTCCGCCCTGAAACAGTACAAACAGGCACAAACGGTACTGAAAGTGGGATTGCATATAACCACTCTGATCCCATTATCACGAATTATCATCAACGCACAATGAAAAGGGCACTTGGAGAGACCCCACAGAACACTAACATGAACATTGCTTATTCAGAATGGCATCTTGTTTAATGAGGATTATATTGGTTTTTGTGTAACTGTTTTTGCTAACATTTGCATAATCTGTTATCAAACAGAGGAAATACAAAGACACGCTGTACTCTTTTCCACAGTAATCTTCAAAACAAGAGACCAAGTCCGTTTCCTTGCTTCAGATATCCTGTCCTTCCACACCTCCATCCGTCCCCGTCCCCCCACTTTCCTTTTACTCACATTTCCAGCAAGATCTTGTCTATGTCTGGGCGAAGGCAAAGCTTGTTCAGGAAGCGTTCAAAGATCTCCAGGGTGAACTCTTCAGGTTTGATAGATTCGCTCTAGGGAGCCGGAGAGGAATAAATAAATAAAAGAAAGACAGTGTACCCCAGAGAAAACACTACAGTTCTGGGGAGGGCAGGGGAGGGTCAGGGGGAAGGAGGAAGAAGAGAAGGAAGAAATCAGAGATAAGAATAGAGTCAGGGAGTTAGGCTGGCTTTGTGGCAGCAAGACCAAGATCCAGGAGGGAGGGATGAGGAATGCTGGGAATTGGAGGAGAAGGTGAGCAGCAGGCAAGAAATCAATACATTTTTTTAATAAAGACATACCCTGTTAAAATTAAGACCGCAGGACTCCAGGGCCGTCTCCACCCTCTTTTTGTCAGCTGAGAACATTTTCAGGATGCTACAAAAGGAGGGAAATGGGAAGTTCTTTATCAGACTTGCAGAGCTAACGAAGGTGGAAGCAACAAGCCAGACATGTCGGAAGGAGACCAGCAAAACAGAAACCAGCAAAACAGACATAGGCCAAAAAAGGGAGAAGAACGTACGTGATACAAAAGGAAGGGTAGCCAAGGCAGTGCCTTCCAGATGTTGGACTACGTGTCCCATCATCCCCAGCCGCTGGACATGCTGGCTGGAGCTGCTGGGGCTTGGAGTCCAACCATTTGTGGAGTGTACCATGTTGACTATCCTGGAGCTAAGCTTTTTTTAAAAGAGAGAGAGAAGCAAAAGCCATCCTGACTGCGGTATTCAAACAGAAACAGTGGTACCTCGGGTTAAGAACTTAATTTGTTCTGGAGGTCCGTTCTCAACCTGAAACTGTTCTTAACCTGAGGTACCACTTTAGCTAATGGGGCCTCCTGCTGCCGCTGCACGATTTCTGTTCTCATCCTGAAGCAAAGTTCTTAACCCGAGGTACTATTTCTGGGTTAGCAGAGTCTGTAACCTGAAGTGTCTGTAACCCGAGGTACCACCGTACAAGGTACCACTGAGAGCCAGTGTGGTGTAGTGGTTAGAGCGGTAGACTCGTGATCTGGTGAACTGGGTTCGATTCCCTGCTCGTCCACATGCAGCTGCTGGGTGACCTTGGGCCAGTCACACTTCTCTGCCTCACTCACCTCACAGAGTGTTTGTTGTGGGGGAATAAAAAAATTCCTTCCTGTAGCACCTTAAAGACCAACTAAGTTAGTTCTTGGTATAAGCTTTCGTGTGCATGCACACTTCTTCAGAAGTGTGGGGGAGGAAGGGAAAGGAGAATGTTAGCCACTTTGAGACTCCTTCGGGTAGTGATAAAGCGGGATATCAAATCCAAATCCAAACTCCAAACTCCAATACAGGTCAAAGGCCACCTGGGGCCAAAGGGCAGGGGGAAGGAAATTAGGCTTCAATGGAGCTGATGGGCGTGGGGTGGAGAATTTCCTTATCAGGTTGTGGTCTACTGGTGTGCACTCTCCAGTTTCCCTCTGTGTATTTCACAGACTGCACATGCAAAGAGTGAAAGCAGCTGCTATTCACAAGGAAGCGGGCCTTCCTGCTGGGGCACCCACTAGAGAGTCAGACAGCTGCTTCAAGGAGCCATCTGGAGTGCCAGCCCCTCAGCAGGTCTCCAAATGTAAACCCTGCCCAACCACACACCCCTAGGCCCTGTTTCAAACTGGTAAATCTTCAGGAGGGGCAGCTGCCCTTGCAATTAGGGATGTAAGAAGGCATTATTTTCAGTTCCATCCTGCATTTGTTGGATGTTTCCGTTCTGCTGCAGTTCACTTCCTCTACAAGCTACATTATTTGTATTGCCAACTGCTATGGCAAAGTTATGCACTTTACATAATTAATTATGTGATTATATAATTACATAATCAAATTATTGTTGTCCTTACAGTATTCCACCTTATTCATTGCATCACAAAGGAAATGCAATGCAAATCGGGGGGACGGGGATGGCGAGAACATAATCAATTACGTATCATTTACAGACTAAAAGCAGAAATGGCGAATACGGATCATAATCACCAATTTGATTTCCATTCCAAACATGGGACACATTAGGGGACATCTGCAACTTCTGCTCCCATTTCCATTGGAATTCTCTGACGTTGCTGTCAACGCCCATTGGGAGTTGAAGGGTGGCTATAAATAGAAATAATCTCTCTTTATAGATGGAGCGACACCTCTCTCTGAGCAACAGACCCTCGAAGCCGAAGCTTCATCAGGGGCACCACACAGAACATAGGCCTCAGGACAGAAGAGGGAGGTGGGGATAAAGCAAGCACAGCAGTTTTGTGGCTGAAAATATAACCTTACTTCTTGACAGGGATCCTTGCATCCTGATTGACCTGGATCTTGAGCCGAGTGTACCTGTGAGGTTATAACTGAGAGTCAGCTGTATGGCACAAATTTGCCTTCCCTCCTACTAACCTATGCAAGGCAGCATGGACAGGGCTGTCCAGCTCAGTCAAGAGAGCAAAGGATCATTGTGACCCTCCCACAACTGCGATAAGATATTTTAATTCCTTATGACTGTCCCCTTTCAAGCAACGCAGCCCCACCAGCCCTTACAGCAGGTGCGGAAGATAGTTGGCCCTCCAGATGTTACCAAAATAAAATCCCCATCCACCCCAGCAAGCATGGTCAACAGCCAGGGATGATGAGAGATAGAGTAATTCAGCACTATCTGGAAGGCTGAAGGTTCACAACACATATCTTACAGGTAAATAGGTAGAACATCCTATACTTCAGCCTAAGCCACCAACAAGAAGCCAGCAAAACAAACCACGAAGACCAACCACCCCAGAGGACACATATCCAGAGGGACGTGGGAAGCTGCCTCATACCAAGTCAAATCACTGGTCTATCTAAGCTCAGTAATGTCCACATTGCCTGGCAGTTGCTCTCTGGGGTTTCAGACAGGGGTCTCTCCCAGGCCTACCTGGAGGGGATGATACTAGGGACTGAACCCACAACCTTCTGTATGAAAGGCAGACGCTCTATCACTGAGCTGTGCCCTATCCCAGGAGTCTCTACCCTGTTTAAAACGGTAGAAAGTCGACTCACGCTTTTTGCAGGAAGGTGTTCCGCGAGGCGTTCTGAGCCAGGATGTTTGTGGATAGTTTGAACAGCTCCTCGGTCCACAACTAGATAGGAGAGGAGAGGCAGAACAGGGTGAGGCCAGCCGCTCTCATCTGCCCTTCTCCATCCCATTAGCAACCTCGGGCCTAACAATTCAGCCCATACCCTCAAATTCGGATCATTAAGCAGGGCAGCCATACAACACATGGTGTCCAAGTTTGACATGGTTAAAAAGAAAAAAGCTGTATCATTTGGAACTTTTTGAAGTTACAGAAGAAGGGCTATATTGATATTCATTACAGTAGCGGCATTTTTGCACCCGTGCCTCTAAGCAACTTATGCAATAAAAAAGAAAACAATTACAACATTGAAATACGATAAAAGCAGCTATAAACAAAAA
Organism: Podarcis vaucheri; assembly: GCF_965113315.1. Taxonomy (NCBI): domain Eukaryota; kingdom Metazoa; phylum Chordata; class Lepidosauria; order Squamata; family Lacertidae; genus Podarcis; species Podarcis vaucheri. Next base: position 12,522,766 of record NC_138754.1, read on the forward strand.
CTAAAATACTCAACTAACAATATATTTAAAAGGAACAAGTCCTACCCGCCCCTCTTAAAAGAAGAGCACAGGAAAGGTCACAAACATAATTATCCTCCCAATTAGAAACCATTAAGCCGGGGTAAATAGGAATGCTTTTTGCTTGGTGCCTAAAAACAGACAGTGATGGCACCAGGTGTACCTCCCTGGAGAGAGCATTCCACAAACAAGGAGCCACCCTTGAAAAGACCCGGTCTTTCGTCTCCTGTGCCTCTCTTGGAAGGGACGCAGATGATGAACACAGAGTCTGAACTGATACTCAGAGTATTCTCATAATTCTCATAATTGAGAATTATGGACATGGCTAAGGTCATGTACACACTTCAGATTACTCTGCACCTCAAGGGCTACATTCAATCCATATATATCTTAGGAAACACAGTACTGTGTTTCGATGAGTCATCCCCGTCCCCCACTAAAAAAAAACAGCTTCAAATTGAGCAGGGGTGTGTGTGAAAACAACCTAGCTACATTTTAAGCCAGTAGTGTATACAAAGCCCAACTTAGGCCCACCAATTTCAACAGGTTTGCTCGGAGTGAGATTTAGCCAGCTATGATTCAAGGAAAGATGCAAGAGAGAGGCTTATAAATTGTGCACAGTATTGTTATTTAAGTGGATATTCCCATCAGTCCTAGCAAGTGTGGCCAATAGCCTTGGATGATGCGAGTTTTAGATCAGCAACACCTGCAGCCTCCGAGCGGTTTACAAGGTCAGTTTGCTTCAAAACACACACTTAAATTTCTCAACCATCTCTAAGGGAAGTGGCTACTACTGACATATACACCCCCCAAAAAAGTGCACTATTAATGTTATTATTGAATATTTCAGTTTTTTTTATTCTCTCTGCTCCTCCATAAATTGGTTTTAGAAACCAGGACTGGGTTAGTGCGGGGGGAGAACAGGTATTGACAAAGGAACAGGAACAGCAGCCAAAAACCAGAAAGAATATGGACACCTCTCTGGATGTTGCTGAACACCAGCTCCCATCATCCCTGACCATTGGCCAGGCTGGGTGGGGCTGATGGGAGTTGGAGTCCAATCCCACAGGTTCTTCCTGGGGCTGCTCTGTGCATACACTCCCAAGAGCACAGTTTGCAAGGAGTGTGAAAATGAAGTGTCAGGCAGCTGTTCTGCAGTACCCCACAAAATTAAAAAATTAAAAATGACAAGGCGGTTTCTGGAACCTGGAAGATCAGCGTAATTTATCACAACATGGTCTTTATTTGCAGATTAATTCATGCAGATTTATCATATAGATTTACCTTATTTGTCCCACGCACTGGTTGCCAGTCCGGGCCCAGTTCAAGTTGTTGGTGCTAGCATACCAAGCCCTAAATGGCTTGGTATCCAAGTACCAAGAAGACGGCCTCACACAGTATCAGCCATCTCAGACCTTGTGACTCGCAGGTGAGGCCTTGGTGGTGGTACTGCCAACTGGGAGCTGCCCAGATAGCACACCCCTATGAAAGGGCCTTCTTGGTGGTGGCCCCCTGCTTGTGGAATGCCCACCTTGGTGTGCAGAGTCTGTCTCCTTCCATATCAACATTCGAGATGCATTTAGAGACATTCCTGTTCACTCAGGCCAAAAGATACATTTCCTGGCAACCCTGAAATCATTGGCTGAGATAATTTTTTTTTTACTGCTTTTAATGATATTGTTTTAATGATGCATTTGCTGCCCTGGGCTCCTTTGGGAGGAAGGGGAGGTTATAAATTGAATAAATAGCGGTAAGCAACAACGGAGGCAGCCGCAATGCTGGAACTGGGATGCTAAGGCACTTACATGAAGATGAATAATCCATCTTGAACAGAAGAACCGCCTTCATTCTTTAATGGAAGGTTACTGTGTGGCGAAACCTTCCAGATACTGGCCCCATTTGCATTGTACATTGACAGCAGCCTCATGCCATTTTAAGCAATCATGGCTTCCCCCCAAAGAATCCTGGGAACTGTAGTTTAAAACTGCTGAGAGGTGTTCGAAGACTCCTATTCCCCTCACAATTCCTAGAGTTCCCTGGGAAGAGAGGCCGATTATTAAACCACCCTGGGAACTGTAGTTCTGTGAGGGGAATGGGAGAGGGTCTCCAAACTACAGCTCCCAGGATTCTTTGGGAGAAACCATGATTGCTTACAGTGTTATGCATAGAGCAGAAGGGGCCACTGTTGGGATTCCACCTCTCAGGTACTCTAACCACCAACCATGCTGGCTAGGACTGATGGGCACTGAAGTCCCAACATCACCTGGCAGGGCCAAAGGTTCATCCTTGTATTGAAGAACTGTTGCTTTCTGAAAAAAAAGAAAAAGAAGAGCTCAGTGTGACACTCCTGCCCTACCTTGGCCGTATCATCCGGAACAACTGCCATGAAGTTGAGGAAGCTGACATTGACAAAGTCTGGACCGTGCACGACCGTCACCAGCATTTCCTCGGGCCGTTGCTCTGGCCCCCCAAAGCCAAGAATCTCCCGGATCTTCGGGTCCTACAGAAGTCAGAGTGCAAAGGAGAGAAGTTAGCCTGACTGGCCCCAATGGCATTCCCAACCCTAGATGCCTAGCGAATGCAGTTAAACATGCACTTTTTGTGTTATGCAAATAGCAGCCTGGGACCTGGGAAGTTAACTCTCTTCCCTCTGCCAGGGTGCCAACAAAAACTACCTCTCTGGAGCTGTTCTTTGCATTTCACGGAAAGCTCCCATTTCAAGCTTCCCTTGAAATGCAAATAGCAGCTTCAGAGGAGGGAGGGACAAGGAAAATCTTTCCATTTCGCTTTCTCTTGGTTTCTCATTTTCCCCCATCTTAAATGCAGTTCTGCACCTCACTTACTTTTCCAAAAGCCCTCTTGAAAGTAATCCAGCATTTTAGTGCATGTTCCTCCTAATAAGACACATTTCTGTATGCAGTTCTGCCTAATATGCATATTTTTTACAAAGCGGTTTCCGCTAGTATTGTGCAATTTTGTATGTTACTTTCACTAATATTTGTACTTCAATGCACAATTTACCCCAGTTTAAGCAGTTTTTGTACATACTGCTTGGCTGGAGAGTGGCGCTGCAAAATCTGGAGATGTGCTAAGGTTAAAGGATGGCTGTGTTGTCAGTTTTCACATTGCTTCAGAAAGTGTGAATTGAGTGAAGTTTGGTTCAATGCAAACTGAACCAAATTGCTCCTCGATCCCTGTTTCACAGAGAAGTTTTTAAGGTTTCACTCAGTGGGAACACAGTGGTCACTGTGCTTTGTGCCTAGATGTTCCCAGTAAAAAAAAATTTGAGAAAGTATCCTGCGGCACAGGTTAGTGTGTGTCTGGCCGTTAACCAGAAGGTTGGTGGTTCGAGCCCATCCAGGGATGGCTGCGGGCAGGATTCCTGCACAGCAGAGGCTTGGAGGAGTAGATGGCACTAGGGGTCCTTTCCAACTCTACAACTCTATGATTTTATGATTAGAGATCCCAGAGAGTTACTGGCAGGAAAACAGGCAATACAGTGGCCCGGGGCCACATTCACACCATACATTTAAATCAGTATCATACTACTTTAGATTGTCACGGCTCCCCCCCCCCAAAGAATTCTGGGAGTTGTCTGTTTGTTAAGGATGCTGAGACTTGTGAGGAGACCACAGTTCCCTTCACAGAGCTACAATTCCCTGTGAAGACATTTTGATTGTTAAAGAACTCTGGTAATTTTAAGTACTGGGAGTGGAAAAGGGATCAGCCAGCAACTGCAGCTTCCAGATTTTTTTGGAAAAAGCCATGGCTGTTTAAAGTGGCATAACACTGCTTTAAGCATATATTAGGAATGCGGCCTAGGTAGACTGACCAACTGGCTTGGTTCAAGACAGCTCTGTGTATGGCGGAAACCTGCAGCTCTTCAATGTTGCTTGAACTGCAACTCCCATCACCCTTCACCACTGACCATGCTGGCTGGGGCTGATGGGATTTGGAGTCCAACTACCTCTGCAGGGCCACAGGCTTCCCCGTCCCCAGGGGAAGGGAATCAGCGTTACCTTTGGTAGCTTGGCATAGCGCCCGGTCCGAGTGTCACGGATACAGCTGATGTCCAAAACGTCAACTTCCTGAGAGGGGAATGAGATAGAGAAAGAGAGACAAAGAGAGAGTTCTTGTCACTTAGTGCTCTTTATTAGCAGAGACTACATATTTCCAACAGCCTTCTCCGCTAACGAGAACTGCGAAATGTGTTAATTAGGTTAGATAATGAGGTCTCTTCCCTCCGCGGCAAGTAATGTATTAATTTTAGCTCCTTTTTTGCCAGTTGCCATATTTCATACAACAGACGCTTACTTTTGCATAATTAGTTTAAGGAGAATGTGGCCGGGGGAGGGGGGACAAGACGCCAAAACAACAACAACACACATTTGTATCCATTATATTTTGCTTGCAGCTACCCATTAGAACAATCTGCCGCTTTGTGTGCAGGAGTCATAATGCAAAAACCTACTTTCCTGCTCTCTGTGTAATGGAACCAGAAGGAAACAAATTTTAATTTTATTGTACTAGATTTCCATTAATTGCCACTGTTAGTTTGTGGCTTTTTGTGAAGTCCTTAAAACTTTAAGAACATAAGAAGAGTCTGGCTGGAACGAGCCGGAGGCCAATCTCTCTCTCAGGGGCCCTCAAGATGCTCATGGGAAGCACACAAGGAAGACCTGAGTGAAACAGCTCTCTCCCCAACTTGGGATTCCCAGCAACTGATACCCAGAGGCATATTTCCTCTGACAGTGGAGAGAGAACACAGCCATCATGGCTAGTTCTGGGTAAAAAGGGAAAGGGATAAAGGGACCCCTGATCATTAGGTCCAGTCGTGGCCGACTCTGGGGTTGCGGCACTCATCTCGCTTTATTGGCCGAGGGAGCCGGCGTACAGCTTCCGGGTCATGTGGCCAGCATGACTAAGCCGCTTCTGGAGAACCAGAGCAGTGCACGGACACGCCGTTTACCTTCCCGCTGGAGTGGTACCTATTTATCTACTTGCCCTTTGACGTAATTTTGAACTGCTAGGTTGGCAGGAGCAGGGACCGAGCAATGGGAGCTCACCCCATCGCGGGGATTCAAACCGCTGACCTTCTGATCGGCAAGTCCTAGTCTCAGTGGTTTAACCCACAGCGCCACCCGCGTAACTTCACATGAGTTATTCAACCCAATTTCTTAGCTTAATACTCAATAAACCATTTCCATTCCTTTCTAAAAAGTTTGTTGTCCTGATTTCTTATTCTTCCGGTAAGTTTCGCCATTTCTGCATATTCCATTAGTTTCTGTATCAATTCATCTTTCGTCGGGACCTCTTCATCCTTCAGGCAACAGGGCAAATAACATTCTTTTGGGCAAATAACATTCTTGCAGCTTTAGTCACATACATAAATAAATTCCTATACTGTTTGGGTAGTTCTAATCCCATAATTCCCAAGAGAAAAGCTTCTGGGGTTTTCTTACGAATGTTATCTTAAACATCTTCTTCAATTCATTATATATCATTTCCCATTAAGCTTTAACCTTATTACAAGACCACCACATGTGAAAAAAGCTGCATTCTTTCACTTTACATTTCCAACGCAGATTCCACTTTGCTTTATACATTTTTGCCAATCTACTAGGTGATAGGTACCATCTATATAGCATTTTCATATAATTTTCTCTCAAACCATAACATGCTGTACATTTTATATCTGTATTCCATAATCGTTCCCATGCTTCCATTTCTATGTTATGACCAATATCAATTGCCCAGTGTATCACTGACGATTTCACTTGTTCATCTTTTGTCTCCCATTCCAATAACATCTTGTACATTTTAGACAACACTTTAAAATTACCATTTAACAGGTCTCTCTCTAATTGTGGTAGTAGTTCCCCAAAGCCCCGCTTTGTATCCTTTTTAAATATTTCATTCAGATGATGATATTGTAACAATGTTGTTAACATTCCTGGTAAATCCCTAAACTCTTTTAAAGTCTGTGCAAGTCCTGTTCTTGCCAATAAAGAGTTAACTCGAATGTGTATGGTGCGATTTACTGCTAGCTCCTCCTGTCATGGGCGTTAGAGGCATATTGTCTCTAAAAGCCTCCTCCTGAACTCACATGGCTTCCCCTATCCGAGGTCCTCCTACCACATGGTCAAAAAAGAGCATGGAAGCTTTGGCTTTTAGTTAAGCATAGCTTGCTGTGTTGCCTAAACTAGAAATTGTGGTTAACATTACCTATGAGTAGTAAGCAAAGCACTTCATGGTGAAGGGAGCGTGATTTGTACTTAATCCTAGGTGACGCTAACCACAGTTTGTTGGTCTGGGTAAACTGACAAACCACGATTAACCAAAAATGGAAGCTGTGTAGGAGGGGAGAAGAGAGCATTGCAGAAGCCTAGGGTGAAGTCAGCCTCATTCGTGTTGTGACTTCATGTCTGGATTGCTGCAATACACTCTGCGTGGGACTTTGCTCGTGTTGGATCTGGAAGCTGCTGTTAAGTAAAGAAGGCTGCAGCAAGGTTGCTGGCAAGAGTGAGACTTTGTCATCACATGACACCTCTGCTCAGAGATCTGCACAGGTTGCCCATTTACTACCGGGCCAAGTTCAAGGTGTTGCTGTTAGCACAAAGTCCTTAACATTTACTTGCAGGATCGTCTTACTCCATATATTATACCCATTCGACTGCTTCCTTCTGTGAAACTGGCACTGCTACAGGTGCCACGTAATACTCATTCTGCAGTTGTAAGAAATCAATCTTTTGTGTGTGGCAGCAGCACTTACACTTTGGAACTCGCTGCCTATTGACACCAGGCAGGTGTTTTCGCTATTGTCCTTTCAACACCTGCTTAAAACGTTTTTGTTTAGGCAAGCCTATTCAAACATGCAGGATACTGAAATGCATTTTAAACTCTTTTTGCTTTAACAATATTTAGAGGATAGTATTATATATACTGTCTTTTCTCTATTTTATTTTATTGCCTTTAATTTTAAGTCATAACTCAGAGGCTTTATTACAATCAAGTGCTATAAATGTTGTGAAATATAAAAATAAAGTAAAGTAAAATAAAATAAAATAAAATAAAATAAAATAAAATACACTGACTTTGCAGAAACTCTCCAGGATTTCAGGCAGGGAAGTGATACTCTCCTTCATTGGGGGTTATTAAACAGAGTGTGGGTGGGCATCTGCCAGGGATTCATTATCTGTGATTCCTGCATTGCAGGGGGGTTGGACTAGATGGCCCTTAAGGTCCCTTCCAGCTCTACAGTTCTGTGATTCTGCCATTCTATGACGCTCTCCCAGCCCCGCTTGGAGATGCAGGGGAATGAACCTGGAACCTTCTGAATGCAAAGCAGATTCTACAGTCCTTCTCCCATATACTGTAGTCCTAACGCTGGGGCGGGGGGGGGGGGGTCAGACGAGCTGGCATTTCCTGCACGCCCCCAACAGACAACAGAGTGCTTTGATTTCCCTTCCTCGCCTTTCTCCAAGCCATTCTGCTAGGCACGGCCTCTCTCTTTTTCTCCCCCCCTTCAGTTCCCTTTTTGCCATTCAAGCTGCTCGGGCTGTATATATAGCTACTTAAGCTAACTGTTTTGTCCTGGGCGGCTGCCAGATGCAAAAGAGCTTTAACCACAGGGAAATTGTGTGGTAGCAGTAAGAGGAGGAGAGGTGGGGGGTGGCAGGAAACAGGGCTTCCCTCCAACCAAAAGGAAATTGCTTATAGGCGTTGGAGTGGGTAGGAAGACAGGATCAAGAGAGCTCATCCAAAGAGGAAGGACCTGGGGGTGCAGGAGGTGGGGGGGGGGAGAGATAATTTCTCCTGGGGCTCAGGCATCCCATGTGAGCCATAAACCCTTGAAAGACATTGCCATTGCTTCTCTTGTAGCACGGCAGAGAGGGAAATGCATCCATAGAGGGGCTTATCTTTTAAATCAAGAATTCTATGGCTACCAACTTAGATGGTTTCAAAACAGCACTAGACAAATTCATGGAGATGGCTATAGCTATAAATACTGCTTCCAGTGTGGGAGGCAGATAGCAGGCCTTGGGACGCCAGTTGCTGGGAGTCACAAGTGCTGGGAGTGTCCTGCTCGTGGCCTTCCCAGAGCCATCTGCCACATCCCCACTATTATACCTCTTTGATAGCCATGGCTCCTCGCCCCCCCCCAAAGAATCCTGGGGAATTTGTTATGGGTGCTGAGAGTTGCTAGGAAACTCTATAACTCCCCTCACAGTGCTACAGTTCGCAGTGTTCAAGGAAAGAAGGGTTGATTGTGCAACCCACTCTAGGAATTATAACTCTGTGGGCAGTTTCTGTGGCGGACACCCAGCCCTTTAAACGTGCTTGAAATGTATGGCATGTATGGAACCTTGAGAGCACGGAGACCCAGGTTCACATCTGGATACGAAGATCATTGGATGGAGCACAGGTGAGCCCATAGCTGTCAACTTTCAGATTTGAAAACAAGAGATCAGCAGCCTCACCTGTCCCAGGGACAGTCTACGGGATATCTAACAAACCAGGATAACAGCGGGAAGCAGCGGGAAATGGTGCTGGAATAAGGGAATTTCCCGCAAAAAAAGGGAAGGTTGACAACTGTGGGTCAGCCACTTCCTGCACTATCGGGCAGGGATGTTAGGATGCTAGGAGGATTACAGGCAGCGTTAGAAATCGAGATATGAATGCTAGGAGCTAAATGGGACCTTAAACTTAGGTTATGGGCGCAACAATGGAATGTCTAGATGTGCTTTTTTATAACAAGAACACACAAGCTTGCTGCTAAAATGTTATGTTCATTTTTCACATGGTTTAGTCCTTCCCCTGCTTGCCCCCTAATACTCTTTAAGAGGGTCTCTTCTCCAGTCTTCAGAGAGTAGCTTGAAGTGGGGAGGCAGAAAAAGGTCCTCTTTCCCTTCCACTCTGCAGTTTTAATGTGAAATCTTAGACGCAGTACTGCGTCCCCAGAGCTCAGAAACTGCTCGCGCTGATGAAATTCCGTGTCGCAAAATGTGCCTAGAACAATGGGAGTTTCGAACACTGATTACAGGGAGGCGATTGTATACTCCACCATTAAACTGCAGGGAAGGTTTGGGAGTCTTTTTGAGAAAAATGTTAGGGCCACTTCAGAAAAAGCCACACTCAAGTCACAACGTGCCCTACTGATGTCAATGCACGATGAACTTTACTGTCTGTTACAAGTATTGAGGTACAACGGCCAAGTTTTGGGGTGCAGGTCTCCGGAAGATTCATTACGAAGCCGGAAAAGCAAAGGAAGCAATTGGGACAGGAAGGAGAGCAGCAGCCGCTGTTTCAATCAGTTTTTTTTATTTTTAAAAACCCGCTCCCTCCCTTTCCGCCTCTCTCCCTCTCTTTGGCTCCCACCCCAGAATTCTTGCCAAACCAGCTTAACGACTCAAAAGGCATTGACAAGAGAGTGGAATGAACAGCCTGGGCCTCTGCACAAATCACTCCTTCCCCTGGGGCCAGTGAACTGCACGCAACCCCAAAGGCAGGGCCCTGGACAAGCCGGGTGCCCTGTATTTTCAACACCTTCCAGCAAGGGGCGCTTGGAGAACTCCACTCTCCAGCCACCCAGTGGCATCCCCAAGTCACAGGCAAGCAACCACATGCAAGCCCATCGAAAGCACTTTGTTGTTGTTGTTGTTTAGTCGTTTAGTCGTGTCTGACTCTTCGTGACCCCATGAACCAGAGCACGCCAGGCACTCCTGTCTTCCACTGCCTCCCGCAGTTTGGTCAAACTCATGCTGGTAGCTTCGAGAACACTGTCCAAAAATCTCGTCCTCTGATGTCCCCTTCTCCTTGTGCCCTCCATCTTTTCCCAACATCAGGGTCTTTTCCAGGGAGTCTTCTCTTCTCATGAGGTGGCCAAAGTATTGGAGCCTCAGCTTCACAATCTGTCCTTCCAGTGAGCATTCAGGGCTGATTTCCTTAAGAATGGAGAGGTTTGATCTTCTTGCAGTCCATCGGACTCTCAAGAGTCTCCTCCAGCACCATAATTCAAAAGCATCCATTCTTCGGCGATCAGCCTTCTTTACGGTCCAGCTTTCACTTCCATACATCACTACTGGGAAAACCATAGCTTTTACTATACGGACCTGGCTTTCCCCAAAGAATCCTGGGAACTGTACTTTGTTGCGAGTGCTGGGAATGCTGCTGCTGCTGCTGCTGTGAGTGACAGACTACAGTTCTCAAGATTTGGGGGCAGGGCTGTGCTTCGGAGGTACAGAGTGCACACAGATAGACACAGACATGCACACATCCTCGCAATGCCGCCAACCTCAAAAGATAAAGGACGTGCTCATAAGCGCCCAAGAGTTTCCGGGCTTGGTCACCCGTCACAAGTGATAAGAAGCTTTACTTTTAAAAAACGAAATGCATATAAATAAAAATGCAGTTTGAAGAGGCTGGGGGGGAGAGAGAGAGAGAGAGAGAGAGAGAGAGAAAGAGAGAGGCAAACAGAAAGACTTCTAAAAGCAGAGTCATATATCTACCATATTTGGGCCAGTCCAGTAGAGGAAAAATCCTTTAGGGTCAACCCGTAAGGTCACCAGAGCCCGGCTTGTTGGTTCCTAGGAATGAGGGGGGGGGGGGAGGAGAGAGAGAACAGTCAATACTCTTCCACCAAGCCATAGATGACAACTTTCCCAAAACTGTTTATTATATGTTGATCTCCTCTGTTTTGTGCAACTCACAGGGGTCTCCCACTCAAGGAACAGATCCAGTACACAACTGCCAGCTTCGGAGATTTGCCAGCTGTGTGCCAGGAGCCATCAGGCAGTACTTTTAAACAACAGCAACCTATTGCTTGTGAAATTTATATAATCCACCTGGCCCCAGGATGGCAGACAATTAAAAAAAACCTCCAACTTTAACATCTTGAGAATCGTCTTTAAAACAATTCAGAAACAGTCGCAAACGGGGAAAGATCTTTACATAAAAGGCTTGTTGGATGAGGAAGGTATTCAGAAGGCACCAGCAAAACCACCTGCCTAATATTTAGCAGGAGAGAATTCCAATGGGTAGGTGCCAAAACCCTAAAGGCCCAATTCCTACATTCTGTGGAATAGGCCTCCTGATGAGATGGCATTTGCAAGGCATAATGATCAACTAGGTTTGTAAGGGATGGAAGTTCGGCAACAGTGGTCCACACACTGATAACCTTCAAGCCTGATTGCTGTAATGTGCTTTACCTGGGGCTGCCCTTGAATTCAGCTCGGAAGCCACAGCCAGTGTCAAAGGGCCAACATGCAGTTCATTTAATTTTATTTAACAGAATCCCTGCTCCTGCCAACCTAGCAGTTCGAAAGCATGTCAACGTAGTAGATAAATAGGTACTGCTCCGGTGGGAAGGTAAACAGCATTTCTGTGCGCTGCTCTGGCTCGCCATAAGTGGCTTAGTCATGCTGGCCACATGACCTGGAAGCTGTACACCAGCTCCCTCGGCTAGTAATGCGAGATGAGCGTGGCAACCCCATAAGTTGTCCGCGACTGGACCTAACAGTCAGGGTCCCTTTACCTTTACCTTTATATATTGCTTAATCACCGAAACCTCTAAGCAGCTTGTCTACAATATGAATATACAATGAAAATCACTGATAAAAACCAAGTATTAAAAACAAGCTCACCTTAAACCACTTTTTGAAAAACAGACGGTTTAAAAATACATATTATTAACTAATGATGATGATGTAGTAAAAGAGATGTCTACATGTCTGGGGAGGCTTTCTTGAACAAAAAAGGCTTTTAGCAAGTGCCAAAAAATTGTACAGGCAACGGCTAATTTACATGTGTCCAATGGATGCTGACTGCGCACACACGCATTGCGCCAAACACAGAAGTGACATTTAAAATGGCAAAAATGGGACGAAAAAGGCACAAAACCAGCTCTTAGCTATCCCACAAGCCTTTGCACCGACCGTTGAGGCCTGTGGAGAGTTGGGAGTTTGAGCAAGTAGGTTTGGAGGGAGTGCTGCTGTTTTTTAAAGGGCGTTTCAACAGTTTCCAGAGGTTTAGAAGGTGTCTGCAGGCTTTTCCAATGGCGCTTCAAATACAGGCGATTTCATGTAGATGCGCAATGCCTTAGAACATAACCGCCACATAAACTGGTAGTTGCCTGTACAGCGAGGGCAGTTGCTTTTGGGGGTAACCCACAGATAATGCCTCTGCTGAAAGTGTTGCAGTGGCTGCCAATTTGCTTCTGAGCTGGATTCAGAATTTGACTACCTTTACCTATATGGATCTGAAGCAAACTGCCTCACCCACTACACTCCACCCCAGTCAGGTAAAGATGTTCATTGTCGGAGGCACTAGGCCCCTGAATACCAGCTGCTGAGAACCACATGAGGCGAGTATGCTGCACTTTAGGGCGTCCCATAGGGACATCTGGCTGGCCACTGCGAGGGAAGAGGATTCTGCGCTACAGAAGCCTTTGGTCTGATCCAGCAGCCAGGTTCCTCCTCCTCCTCCTCCTCTTCTTCTTCTTTGAATTTAAATACCGCCCTATACCTGGGGGTCTCAGGGCAGTTCACAGAATAAAATCAAAATACAAAACCACAAAATACAAAATAAAAATTAGAACAACCCAATAGCTCCCTCCCACACACAAAAAAGCCACATTTTAAAAGGGCATAGGATGTTAATCAGATCAACCAAACGCCTGGTTAAAAAGGAATGTTTTTGCCTGGTGCCTAAGGGTGTATAATGAAGGCACCAGGCGAACTTCCCTGGGGAGAGCATTCCACAGATGGGGGGCCACTGCAGAGAAGGCGTGTTCTTGTGTTGCCACTCTCCGGACCTCTCTAGGAGGCGGCACACGAAGAAGGGCCTCCGAAGATGATCTCAGAGTCCGGGTAGGTTCATATGGAAAAAGGTGGCCCTTAAGGTATTGCGGTCCTGAGCCGTTTAAGGCTTTATAGCTCAAAACGAGCACTTTGAATTGGGCCCGGAAACTAATTGGTATCCAGTGTAGCCGGACCAGGATCAGTGTAATATGCTCAAACCGTCTTCCTCCGGTGAGCAACCTGGCCACTGAATTCTGCACCAGCTGAAGTTTCTGAACCACCTTCAGAGGAGTTCCTAACGTTCTTAAGATCTGCTGATGGTGCCACACACCCTTACAAGAAAGCATGTTGCGACTCGAATATGTGCCTTGCACTCCCAGTTCTCTGGAATTCTCTTCCCTTAGAAGTCAGGCAAGCCCCAACACTGCACAGTTTTCAGTGGTGGTTGAAAACTTTTCTCTCCAGCTTTCTCAATTTAGTCATCTTTAAATGATCATTGATTCATTAATTGCCTTCTAAACAATCATTGCAAAGCGACGTACAATTTTTTAAAAAGCATGCAAACAGCAGATGCGGGTTTTGGTTTTTTTAAATAAAAACTAAAACCATACAAAATTGCCGTGTCTAAGATCCATTTATTCAGCTGGGAAAGCCAGCCGCAACAAAAATTACTTCAATTGTTTCCGGAAAGTGCAGAAAGTGCCTCAAGAGGAATGCTATTCCACAGAGCAGAGGCTGTCCCAATGAAAGCCTGATATAGAGTCATATAATTAAAGAGCTGGAAGGGACGCCAAGGGTCATCTAGTCCACCCCCCCCCCCAGCAATGCAGGAATCACAGCTGAGGAATCCCTGACAGATGGCCATCCAAGCTCTGTTTGGAAACCTCCAATGAAAGAGGGTCCACCACTTTCTGATGGAGTTCTTTCCACCGTCAAATGGCTCTTACAGTCAGAAAGAGGCAGAAATTCAACATGTGTAGCTTTTCCTGGCACAGGGGTGCAGATGCTGAACACCTGCCCGTTGTTGCAACTGTTACAGGCACAGGATCTGTGTCAGAGGGGAGTAAGGCACAAACCCTACCAATATGATCCCCACTGACTCTCTCTGCCATGGGTAACTCCATTCCAAAACAATTTGAGTTGGAATCATGAAGTATCTACCTGTAGAGCAGTTTTAGACAAGCGTAAGATTTCATGCCCCAAGGAATCTTGGGAATGGTCGAGGCCTTAGCAGTTTTTGTAAGAGGCCCAAGCCCTCTGAGACACCAACTTCCGAGGGAGAAGGGGGGCGCCGATGTCACGCACATGGCGTTGAGATGTCGGGAGGAGCCAGTGGCAGAGCCAAACGCAGTGGCAGCACAGGTTCAATGGCCGGCAGCTCCATCTCCTACTGCTGCTGCCTGCCGCCGCTGGCTGCAGTCTGCTTCCCCACTCCTTCCCCTCTGTGGCAGGAGGAGGAGAAGGAGCCGGCCACAGAATCTGGGTCATGCTCAGCTCCACACTTGGCCTCCTCTGCCTCCTTTGAACATGGGGGGGGGGTCCAGCCCTCTCCCCCAAAATATTGGGGGCCCCAAAAGGGCTCGGTCCCTAGGAGTTGGAGGCCCTGCCTCTCACGGTAGTGCCCAGTGTGCAGCAGCTGTGAAAAAGGCAAATTCCATGCTAGGACTCATTAGGAAAGGAGCTGAAAATATAAATTGCCAGTTTCATAGTGCCATCATACAAATCTATGGCACAGCCACATTTGGGGGTTCCATTCCAGTCACCTCGCCTGAAAAAATGGATATGGCAGGTTCAGGAAAGGGCAACCTAAATTGAAACAGGTCTTTATACAACTTTATTTCTTTGGTTGTCCCTCCCAGAGAATCCTGGGAAATAAGAAAATGATCAGGGGGTGTAGCAACTCCCCTGTGAAGGAAAGGTTACTATATGTGGGGCTTTTCAGTTTAGAAAAAAAGGCAAGGAGACATGATTGAGGTGTATACAGTAATGCACAGTGTAGAGAAAGCGGACAAGGAAAAAAATTTCTCATTTCTTCACATAGCGCAAAGTTAAAATTATGGAATTTGCTCCCACCTGAGGTAATGATGGCAAACAACTCAAGTAGGCTTTAAAGGGGGATTTAAACAGTTTCCTCATTGTGAGACTTGAAGCTACAAGAAACCATCCTGTGGAATGCCTGTCAGTCAGATGTCAAAGAGATAAACAACTATACCTATGACTTTCCAGAGACATCTGAAGGCAGTCCTGTATTGGGAAGGTTTTAATATTTGATGTCTCGTTATACAGTGGTACCTCGGTTTAAGAACAGTCTGATCAGACACCGGCGGCAGGAGGCCTCATTAAGGAAGGCACACCTCAGTTTAAGAACAGTTTTGGTTTAAGAACGGACTTCCAGAACAGATTAAGTTCGTAAACCGAGGTACCACTGTATTTTTATATTCTGTTGGAAGCCACCTAGAGTGACTAGGCAACCCAGTCAGATGGGTGGGCTACAAATAAATTATTATTATTATTATTATTATTATACAAATTAATGAAGGCTAAGGGAATGTTCTGCCTTTGTTGCATTCATTGTCAGAGGCAGTATGTCTCTGAACACCGACTTCTGGAAATCCCAAGTGGGGAAAGTGCTGTTGAACCCAGGCCTTGCTAGCAGGCTTCCCACTATGGCATTTGAGTGGCGAGGCTGGGAGGGAGTTTCATTTGTTGATGTTAATTCGTTAATTCTGTTTCTGTCTGAAAAACCAATAAAATGTGTGTGTTTTTGAAAAAGGCAGAGGTCACCAGCAGGCTTGAGGAAACCCTGTGGTGTGCTGAAGTACAAAATAATCCTTATAGACACAAACACACCTAGAGATGGAAAGCCCCCAAACATCTTAGTGATGACTGGCCATGTTCAGTGGCCACAGAATAGCGACTGACTTCAGGGGGTGGGAGAAGAGAAAACCAGACCTGGAGGCTGCCTAGCAAGAGAAACCCACAATAGGTACGTTTGAAGCTGCCTTATACTAAGTCAGATGGCTGGTCTATCAAGCTCAGTATTGTCCTCACACTGACTGGAAGCATCTCTCCAGGTTTTTCAGGCAAGGGGTCTTTGCCAGCCATACCCAGGACTGAACCTGGGACCTTGTGCATGGAATTCAGGTGCTCAACAGCCAAACTATGGTTGCTCCCCTAAAAACAGAGATTCTAGTCCTCATGGTTCTCAACAAACGGCCGTTTTAAATAGGAACATAGGCAGCTGCCTCAGGCAGAGTCATTCCACTGGGTCTGTCTAGCACAGAGTGGAAACAGCTCTCTGAGATTTCAGACAAGGGACTCTCCCAGCCCTACCTGAAGATGCCAGGGATTTCACCCGAGACCGTTGGCATGCAAGGAAAATGCTCTACCACTGAGGTATGGCCTTTCCCAAACATTTTACTGTGACATGTTATCGTAGGCCCCGCTTGTGACTATTAAATTCAGCCTGTAAATCTTTCAGTCTTTAACTTAGACCCACCCAGCTTGGGGGGGAAAGGTTCTCTCACTACCATCATCCAAGCTCTTTAGGGACTCCATCCTCACCCCCACTTGCCCTCAGTCCTTTGAATACCTTTTATCAACACACAGCTCACATCCCCACTCAATACCTGAAATTAGCCTCGGAAGCGGAGGTGTGTAAGGGACAGCTTAGGAAATGGAGGAGAACGAGCCTACCACTCATCTGCAAAAACACTTAATAGGGTTCATTAGGATCTGCACAATAAGCTCAGGTCTCCAGCCAAACAGCAGGAAAGAGCCCACGCCCAGATCCGACGGCTTTCAAAGCAGGAACGCTCCAAAGGACACCCCCTAAGACTTGCACAGGAAAGTAAAGCGGCCTGGGAAAAGTGGAGTGAATCAGGCTTGGCGTCAGCACCAGGCATTTTCTGGCAGCTGCCAAGAGCCCCCTAGCGCCAGCTGGACCCCCTCTGCCCCCCTCCTCCTCTAGTTTACAATTTGTCTTGGGCTGTATCCATGTTAGCCCTCCTCAGAGTAGAGCCACTGAAATCAATAACCATGACTAAGCTCAAGTCCATTCATTCCAATGGGTCTTCTCCGAGTAGGACTTAGTTGGATACCACGCACCACAGGGGTAGCGGATGTAGTGCCCTCCAATTTAGTTGTTGAACGACAACATTATCCCCTAACTGTAGGCCAAACTGAGCGGGGCTGATGGGAGTTTGAGTCCAGCAACCTCTAAGAGAGCATTGTGCTGGCTTCCCCTGATCCACTGTGAGGCAGGCAGCTGCCATTGTAAATGTGTAGCATGGCATTGTGGGAAACCAAAGTAGCAGGTACCTCGCCATCAGGCTTTCCCTCCAACATCAATTTATTTAAGTTCCCGGGGTGGGGGATATGAATTCTATAAACAAACAACAAATAAATAAATCCCCCTTAGCTACTGGCCATCACAGTATCCTGCAGCAGCTAATTCCATAGGTTAACGATGCACCACTCCTGTATCCACACCACCATACATTGAAAGCCCAATTATACCACTTGAGGCTTAAGCAGTCATGTCTTCCCCCAGAGAACCCTGGGAACTGTAGGTTGCCCCTCAGAGAGCTATAATTCCCACCCCCCTTAACAAATGACAGTTCCCAGGATGCTTTGGGGGAAGCCATGTGCTCTACATGTATGGTGTGAATGTGACCTATGTGAAGAAACACTTCCTTTCGCCTTTGCTCATTCAACTTCCTTACACAACCCACAGTTCTGAGGGAAAGCAGAGGGACCTCTCTCTCTCTCACTCACTTTCTTCACACCATGTATAACGTTATAAGTCTTAATTACGTCGATTATGTCTCCCTAGACTAGATTAGGAAACCTGTAGCCTTCCAGATGTTGATAAGACCCCTCTTATCATCCCTGGGCGTTAGCTACGCTGACTGGGGCTGACGGAAGTTGGGAGCCCGTCTGGAAGCTTACAGCTGAAGTTCTAAGCTAAAAAGTTCAAACATCTCTCGAACTTTCCTAATATAGAGGAGTTGCTTCAGCCCCGCTGATCATTTCAACTGCACTCTCTGCTACTTTCTGCAGCTCTGTGATATCCTTTTTTGAGACTGGTTAGTCAGAACCATACATAGTATTCAAACAGTCTTGCGCCATATATTTATTGGGAAGCTTTACGAAACTGGCAGGTCTGCTTTCAGATAGCTTGCCTAAGAATCTCCAGCAAGGAATCTCTCCTTGTTGGCACTGACACACAAAGCAGGTTGATGTTTTCATAGAGTTATTCAGCACAACCCCAGGATCTCCCTTTTCTAGTTAGCCTCTACCAGTTCAGAACAAACCGGTTTATATGTTTATATATGAAACCCTTTACGCTTACTTACACTAAACCCCAATTGCCGTTTTTGTTGGCTGTTCGTCCAGTGGAGATATTTGTAGTCTGCTCAGATTGTCACCATCCTGAATAGTTTGCTGTCACTCACAAACTTGGCTAGCTCACTGCTCACCCCTGACTCAAGATCACTTATGAATGTTAAACAGCACCAGACCCAAGCAATACAGACCCAGCTCCCTCCCCACGACCGTGAGAAATGTATACTTAGCCCTACAATTTATTCTTTAAGCAAATAACAATCCATTAAGGCAATGCACAAAAGTTTACTAAAAATTCTTTGGCCAGAGATTCTGTCAAAAGGTTTTTGGAAATCTAGGGAAGTTAGTAGAAGGTTGCCAAGAATGGCTTTCTCTTTGCAAAAGCCGTGCTGATTCTTCCTCAGCAAGGCTTATCGTTCAACATTCTTTATCATTCTAGCTTTAATCATGCTTTCTACCAATTCTCATGGGACAGACATTAAGCTAAGAGGCATCATTTCTGCATCCCTTTTCAAAAAAATAGTGTCGTGCTCAGCTATGCCCTAATCATCCAGTAAAAAACATTATTTTTGTTAGACCAGCAATTTCACATTTGAGTTCTTAAATAAGTCTTGGGCAGACGCACTGACTCATAAACCTCGAGCCCTGGATTCAAATCCCGCTACTCAGCCATGAAGTTCAGTGGGAGATTTGACTTAATCTACCTCACAGGGTTCTTGCAATAATAAAGTGGTAAAGGGAGAAAAAACCCAACCCTGTATATGCTCTGAGCTCTTTGCAGGGTAGAATGATAATCTAATAAAAACATATTGAATCAAGGTTCCACACACACACACCACCAAGCCTCCTCCATTTTTTAAAGACTGCTTACACACCATACATTTAAAGCCCACCCTCCCCCACCCCCAATAATCCTGGGAACTGTATTTCACCTCTCACAGAGCTATGGTTCTTAGCACCCTTAGCCAGCTACAGTTCCCAATAATCCTGCAGGCCAAAAATGTGTGTTAAATATACAGTACGAATGTGGCCCAACTGTGTAAATACAAACAGGATAACCTGCATTTTGCTGTGCCAGCTTGCAAAGATTTGATTAAAATTAGAATGCACACAAAATCCTATTTTCCCTGTCAAAGATTTTATTTCACTGCATTGCGCTCCACACTACACAGAAGCAACTATGAAGTTCCTAACCCCCCCCCACACACTTTGCCTTTGTCATCTGAAAGGATTTGGCTGTTCTCAGTGCACCCTCTCAAACTCACCCCCCCATCCATGGCATCACAGGGCTGTGGGAATCCCCCTTAGGCCCTCTATTAGTGGGGTGGCGGGGGAGCTCACAAGACAGGAATTTTAATAGAGACCATATGCACTCCCATTGGTCAGCACGCTAAATACCCAGAGACCCTGAAACTCTGTCTGGAGATGAAAAGGAAATGGGGGTGGGCACTGGAGGCCGGGAGCTGGTTCCGGACACTGCAAAGGACTCCAGAGCGGGGGCCATTTCCAAGCAGCTCTGTAACAGAATGCCCCCGTCCTGCAAATCTTACATCACCCACCCCCACAGAGAGCCCTTCCCTCATCAGCTGCCCTCTGGACTGTTATCTCCGTGGGAACATTGAACGGGAATCATTGTTCCAGGCTCTCCCACTTATGATAAGGAAACCGCTGTAAAAATGAGAACCTGGGCGGAGGCTAAGTCAGTCAGGGATCGTATCTAATGCTCACACATTGATATTTCTGGGGCAGGGTGAGGAGAAATAGAGGGTGGAAAGGCAAAACACAAGGCATCCCCCCCCCCCAATAACCCAAAACGTTTAAATGTCAATATCGCCATCGCATGCCAGCAGCGATTTCAAGGGTACTTAAGAGAAGCAAAGGGCACCCTGATATCAGGATAATGCAGGAGGAAGAATGAGGGGTACCTCCAGATGAGCTCTTCATTTGCTGGAAAGTGGAAGCACACAAAACCCCATTCAGATTGCCCTGTCTAATCCTACAAGCCCCAGTGAAGCCACCCATCTGTATGAACCTGTTGCACCCCTCAGGATATGTCAATCAGGAGAGCAAGAGACTCTTGAAGTCAAGGTCGTGGGTTCGAATCCCATGTTGGGCAAAAGAATCCTGCATTGCAGAAGTTGGACTAGATTACTGCCATTGTCCTATCCAACTCTACTATTCTATGATTCTATTAAACTACAGGTTGTCTCCAATATGTTACTCCTATTCAGAGTAGACCCACTAAACTCAATCCACATGATTAACTGGGGACCATTAATTTCAATGGCTCTACTCTAAGGAGAATGACTCTCTTCCTCTTTCTTAGCAAACATGGAGATTCCCTCCACAACATAGACATGTGCTCCCCCCCCCCCATTTTATCCTCACAATAGCCCTTAAGGCAGGCTCAGCTGACAAAGAGCAAAGAGAGATTGAGGCAATTGCTACCACTCTCCCCCCCCCCCAGGGAAATTAACTAACCTGGGAAATTATCCGTTTTTGAGAGCTGTTTTGAAAGGAAACGGATGGGAAGGGGGAAATTAGGCGCAATTTGCTGCTTGACATTCTGGCCCCGCAGATCTGGGCTGGGATACTGGAGAATGAGGAGAATTAAGATCAGAACCAGACAGGGGAGGGAAGAAGGGAAAGTATTCCTTGTTTCCCCATGTTGTTTGCAATGTTGGCTGGGCAGATGAGCTCTCCATCTTCGACCATTCCAGGCAAGAAACAGGATTCCCCAGAGAGAGGATTTGTCCTCACAGCTGTTTGAGAAGCATTTCTGAGGCGAAAGGAGGGGGGGAAAAGAGGGCCATTGGGGGGTGTCATTTGGCAGACACCTCAGAAACATGTTTCCTCAGGCTGTGCAAATAGTCATTAGATTCACATCGTTGGGTTAAAAAAAAGGCGGGGAGAGAAAGTAGCAAACAATCAGAGTGCGGGGCATAGAATAAATATGGACAGTTGAGGGTTGCAAAATCCCTTGCTTTCCCTCACCCCCAGATTATATCACACATGCACATGCATGCACCTCTCTCAAACCAGGCCCATTTGACACGTCTTGCCTCCAAAAAGCCTGCCACCCTCCCAGCACCAATGTGGCCTGGCACAGGATGCCACAAATCACTAGGCCCACATACCCCACCCCACACGCTCGATGAATTGGCCACATTTTAGAAGAGATCTTCTGGGCGGGGAGCAGAGACTGGGTGAGATTGTGGGTGTTTGCAGGAATTTTTCCAGCAAGGAGGAATAAAACAATGAAAGCAGGAAGATTCCTCGCCCCAAAATGAAAATATATTTTGCCTCCTATCTCAGGTTCTATGAATGCTAAAAACCTGACTCTTTGGAAAAAAGAAAAGAAAACTGAGAATATGGTTCCTCACCAGGAGGGAACTTCACCCTTCCCCACCCCAGAGTGAACACCCACAGATAAGACACAAAACTGTGAGCGTGTTTACACACAAACCACAAACCAGTGTCAGAGATTTCTTGTTAACACCAAACTTTCACCCAGTTTTCCTCTGGCAGAAGGAGACAGACTGCCCCATCCATGCTCACCCTCCCCGTAATATTTTGACACAGGAGTCTGGGGTGTGTATACAAAACACACACACATGTGCACAAAGAGAAAATGTCACTTTGCGTGTACTGGAGCTTCCCTTAGCATTTTTCCTTAACAGTTTCAATCAGGACAAGTCCTGAATTCCTTCCCTTAAGTCCTGAATCTTCTCTACTAAGGGGTGATTGCCTGCCCCCCACTATCTCCCCCCCCTCTCCCTGACACAAAAATCCCCTTTGATCAATGAGAGGGGCCCAGGCCCATTGATCTAGCTTGTATGTCTTTTTTTTCTTGCCTAAGGCTCTGGGCTTCCTTTTTTGGGGTTGGATAGAGCAAAAGGAAGGAAGGCTAAGAGGTCTGTTGTCATAGTGCTTAGATTGTGAAACCCCCAGCAGGGCCGAAGGAGGAAAAGTAAGGGGGGGCAGAAGTCAGAAGAAGCTTGTTCCTGCCCCCCAGTAACCAAGGCCCCAAGGGAATGGAGGAAATAATCAAGGATTTCTTATTTCTGCCCCACAATCACTGGGCCCCACTGAAGTGATCCAGTGGGTCCCTTCGCTGTAAACACCCAAAGCCCCATTCAGGCTGATCTGCCAAATCCATCCCCACAATTCAAATACCACCCATCTACTCATTCTAGGTTCCACATATAATATTTATTGGTTTTTAACCTCACTCTTCCACCAAGGGCCTCGGCCTCTCCCTCCCTTCCAGTTCTTCCAAAGCAACTATACTCTATTCCAAACTTAAAAATGGAAAGCATAATGCTGGTGGTCAACAAAAGAGGTTCAAAGACTGTCTCAAGGCAAATTTTTAAAAATGTAGTATAAACACCAACAATTGGGAAACACTTGCCTGCGAGCGCTCCAGTTGGAGAACA
This sequence comes from Podarcis vaucheri, assembly GCF_965113315.1. NCBI lineage: Eukaryota > Metazoa > Chordata > Lepidosauria > Squamata > Lacertidae > Podarcis > Podarcis vaucheri. Next base: position 12,545,363 of record NC_138754.1, read on the forward strand.
GCCTTTACCAAAGGTGTCATGGGCTCTGAATTGTAGATAGGTAGCCGTGTTGGTCTGCCATAGTCAAAATAAAAAAATTCCTTCCAGTAGCACCTTAAAGACCAACTAAGTTAGTTCTTGGTATGAGCTTTCGTGTGCATGCACACTTCTTCAGATACACTGCTTTGAAGACATTCGAACTCAGGACGCAAGGGAGAAACGTGCTAAGAGGAAGGAACGCTTGGCAAATCCACACCGTGATCAACTCCCACCTGGAAACCAATGTCCCCACTGTGGAAGGATGTGTGGATCCAGAATTGGCCTCCACAGTCACTGATGGACTCATTGTTAAAACCGTGTTTATGGAAGACAATCTTACTCGGCTACAAGTGATCACCAAAGAAGAAGAAGATGATAAACTCTCCCCACACCCGACACCATCTGCCCATCTCCAAGACAGTCCCAAACTCATAGAGCTTCAGAGACTGCCTTTGCTTCAATTTTGGGTCTAAGTGGCTCATTGGGGCACCCCATGAGCATACACACACGCCAAAGGCTTAGCCAGTCCCCTTGCGGGCAGATTCCCCTATAGAGAACACCCATGTCCCATAGAGAGCCCATGTGAATTGCAGTACAGTACACAACCTCTTTTTTATAATAAAAAAACACTTCATGTTCATAAAATGTACACACACCAAAATCGACATTTGGGGCACATGGGAGTATAAATGCACCGGAAACTAAATGGGGGCGGGTGGGCTGGGGGAGAGACAGGGATAGGGGGCTGGCATTCAACAGAGGGTCCAACAAAGCCTCCCTCTTTTTACAAACACTGAGAAAAAGTTGGAAATGTTGGAAGGAGGGGGGGGCGGAAATGCTTCTTGTCTCCCTAGATACCACCCAGCGCATTGCACATTTAAAGAAAAAAATTCTTCCGGCGCAAGGAAGGCAAAAAGATATCTTGATTTGAAGACTTAGGGAGGTTAAAGTTCCTGAAAAAGCGAAAAAAGGCAAGGAGGGGTCTGTCTCCAGAAAGAGTCAGGCTAACAGGAGAAAAAGAGAGAAAGCAGGAAGAGTGGGAGGGCGAAGGCATCAACTCCACCCAGTGTCTTGACAGCTCAGGGCAAGGGAGCCTTGGAGAGGTCACGCTTGGGGGCAAGGGGGACAGGGGAGGGTCAAGCTGAAGTTTGGAAGTGGAAGTTGGAGGACTGTGTTGGAGATATGCTCTAAGGGGGCTTCAAGGAGAGGAAAAGGCAGCTGGGGGGCCCACCGAGAAGGTCTTTTCCAAGGAAAAGTGACTCTACTAAAGGAAGAGATAGGGTGGGGTGAAACAAACAAGTCAGAGGGGACCCCCGTGTTGTCTCCAACCCCTTCCCAGGTTGTTGCTCTGCTGTGACTTGTGGTTGAGTGTATGTGTGTCAAGAAATAGAAGCCAAAAATAAATAAATAGCAGAATTAGGGACTGGGAAGGGGGCTTCCCAAGACTGATGGAGAAAGGAAATACTCTTTCAAGGAAGTGGGGGGGGGATCCCCACTTAATACAGAGAGCTTTTTTCTCTCCTTTGGGAAGGGGCATCCCTATGCAAACCATGGGGGAGCTGCAGATAAGTGAAAAGAGGGGGGGATTTGTTTCTGCAACAAAGTTTGCACAAAGCCGCCAAAAAAATAAATGAATAAAATAAAACTCAAATGTAAAGAATTGGGGAGTTTGCAAAGGAATGGAATTTAGGAGTGTCATAGGAGATAAGGGGGGAAAGAGGCGGAGAGTAATGTAGAGAGGGAGTCAAAAGGGAGGTCTAAAGTGTAGGAGGACAGAGGAATAATATATTTCTCTCTACAAGAAGTGAACCCCCAGTAAATAAAACAGTGGGGTGTAAAGATACAGACAGGGGACAAGATCGCTTCCCAGAAAGGATCCACCACCCCACAAAAAAACCCAGAGGCAGCAGCAGAATAAGAGAAGGGGGAAAGCAGGGGAAATGGGCAAACTACCAAATCTTTACTTTTGGAAGTCAGGGGGTTCCCCCAAAAGTAAACCAATGGGGTACACGGGCATGGAAACAGACTGTTGCGCAGAACAGACCGACAATCTGAAGCGAGGGGATAAGTGAGGGAACGGGGGCTTCGGGTGGCCCACGCACCCACCCCCCCACTGAAAAGGGGATCCTCTCTTAAGATCAAAGCAAGCCTGCAGAAGGGAGGGTGGCTATTTTGCAAGAAAAGTTTGCAACGCAAGGAAGGGGGAGATGTGGGCTCGTCCCGCCCTCCGAGACTCACCTCGTCCCATTTGATGAACTTGCTACCTTTCATCAGGGTCTCCGGGACCTTCAGGGGCTCCAGCTGGAGCGCGTGGACCTCCGGGCGCGCCCCGGCCATGGCTGCGGCGCTCCTGGCCCGGGACCCCCGCTGCCCGCGCGGAACCGCCGCCGCTGCCTCTCCCTGGGCGGGGACTGCGCGCAGGGGTGGGATCGGCCCGGGAGAAGGCGCTTAAAGAGACCGCCCGGTTCCTTCTTGGAGGGAAGCGGAGGAAGGAGGAGCTGCGTGGCGGGGCTGGGGGCGAGGACTCCGGCGCGCAGTGCTCCGAGCGCGCGTAAGCCCCGCGGGGATGGTGGCGAGGGTTTACTTCTGGAGAAACCTGCCCGGGAAAGTAGGCCGTGCGGTGCAGTGGTTAGAGAAGCTCCAGATGTTGTTAAGACTCCAACTCCCATCATCCCTGGCCAGTGTCCATGCTGGCAGGGGGCTGATGGGAGTTGGAGTCCCAACAACATTAACTCATGGTCTGTGTATGTGGTTTGGGAGCTGCACGGTCAAGGGGAAAACAATGCTGTCCAAGGTTGTAAAGACTGCGGAGAGAATAATTGGGTGCACTTTTCCCACCTTGGATCAAATCTATGCTTCCAGGTGCCATAAGAAAGCTGCAGAGATAGTGCAGGATAGTGCGCACCCCAGAAATGATCTCTTTCAGCTTCTGCCTTCTGGAAGAAGGTACAGTGGTACCTTGGGTTACATACGCTTCAGGTTATAGACTCCACTAACCCAGAAATAGTGCTTCAGGTTAAGAACTTTGCTTCAGGATGAGAACAGAAATCGTGCTCCGGCGGTGCGGCAGCAGCAGGAGGCCCCATTTGCTAAAGTGGTGCTTCAGGTTAAGAACAGTTTCAGGTTAAGTACGGACCTCCGAAACAAATTAAGTACTTAACCCAAGGTACCACTGTACAGGGTTATAAAGACTAGAACTAGCCGCCTGAGAAACACTTTCTATTCAAATGCGATTTTGGTTTTAAATGCAGTGTAAGGTACAGTGGTACCTCTAGTTACGTACTTAATGCGTTACGGAGGTCCGTCCTTAACCTGAAACTGTTCTTAACCTGAAGCACCACTTTAGCTAATGGGGTCTCCTGCTGCCACTGCGCCACAGGAGCATGATTTCTGTTCTCATCCTGAAGCAAAGTTCTTAACCCGAGGTATTATTTCTGGGTTAGCAGAGTCTGTAACCTGAATCGTATGTTACCTGAAGCGTATGTAACTCGAGGTACCACTGTAGTCTCTATGTGAGTATATTGTATTCAGTTATGGGGTATCAGAGTTTTTAGGGGCTAACCAGGCTGGGACAGCTGGCTTGTTGGTTTTTGAATGTCTGGTGTAGATTTTTCGATTTCGTTGTTCTGTATGGGACAATGACAATAAAGATTATCGTATCGTAAGGGAGCCCGCCCGCTCCCCCACTTCTGGGTTTAGGGTGTTGGATTCAGATCGGGGGAGACCCGGGTTCAGTTTGTGTGTCCCGCCAGCCACAAACAGGAGAGGGGAGTGTCCCTACAGGCACGCTGTGAAAACAGGAAGCTGGACTAGATGAGCCATTGGCCTGATCCAGCAGGTTCATTTTCTCTTCTCATTTCTTACGTCGAGGCCAAACAGCTTCTTCTGGAAGGCTCACATTTTCCCCCACCTAGCAGCAAATTGGTCCTCTGAGGTAGACTGCCCCTGTGGCTGGAGGCTCTACTTAGCTTCCACCGCTAATAGCAGACCAATTCTCTCCATCCAGGGGCGCCGACTTATAAAAAATATTGGGGGAGCCCATGAATAATAAATAATGAATAATAAATGAAAGCTCATGAATAATAAATAAGCTCATGAATATGCAGATAAAGTGGCGCCGTCTCCTCGTGAGCGAATAGGGGAGAGCGTGCTGCGCCTATTAATCAGCTCCGAAGGAAATTGGGTGGAGCTTTTGCTCGGGAGGGAGGGCAGGAGGCATGCAGCCCGACCCTGTGCATTTTGGGCTGGGGGAGGGGCGGCGGTGGTGCTCTGCTGGAGGGGGCCCGAGATTATTGGGGGGGCGGAGCCCCCCCAAATGAATTTTTGAGGGGGCTTGGGCCCCCTCAGGCCCCATGGAGTCGGCGCCTATGTCTCCATCCTATGATCAGTTCACTGTGGAAGTGTGGACCTGGGAGAGACCAGGGTTCAAATTCCCACTTGGCCATAAAGCACACTGGATGGGCTTGGGGACAGTCACTGCCCAGGGTTGTTGTGTGGGGATTAAATGAGGAGGGGGAGAAGCTTGCAAGCCACCTTGAGCTCCTTGGAGAGAAGAAGACAGGATATTAATTCAATCTATTATTATTATTATCTCTTTTGCTCTCAGCCAAGGCTACCTCATAGGGTTGTTGGGAGGATAAAATCCACGCATGTATTCTGAGAACATTTAAATTCCATCTAGGGCCATGCTGCCAAAGCAGTAGATACTTAATCCATCAACCACTTTTCAGGATTTCGGAAATCCCAGACCTGTGATACGGGTTTCTCTTGAGGAACTGTATCTTAGTCAGTGGCGTAGCGTGGGGGGTGCAGGGGGGGCGGCTGCACCGGGCGCAACATCTGGGGGTTAGGGTTAGGGGGCGCAAATCCACGGGTTAGGGGGCGCAAATTACTTGCCTTGCCCCTGGTGCTGACAACCCACGCTACGCCACTGATCTTAGTCCTGCCAAGGTGGTTCCCTACTTCTGTTCTAAAGGTTGCAGAAAAGATTGGGGGAAGTCTTGCACCCATTTTATAGATTATGGGAGAGGGAGAGTCCTGGGGTGGCAATTATTATGCTGCCGGATGTTGGGTAGTGGTAGTCAAGGAACAGCAAATGCGGAAAGTGCTTTAAGGCACTGAGGCTGGCTGTATATACATTTAAAGCACACCCTTAAAAAAAAAGGATACGGTACTAGTTTGTTCAAGAAGCTTCCTCAGTGATATCCCTTTGTCCCCATCTGCACTATTTCAAGCCGTTTCATTGCACTTTAAACAGTCATGGCTTCCCTCGCCAAATCTGGGAACTGTAGTCTGTTAAGGGTGCTGGGAGTTGTTAAGAGAGAGCCCCATTCCCCTCACAGAGCTACAATTCCCAAAGTTCCCTGGGAAGAAGGATTATTGAGTATTAAACCACTCTGGGAATTGTAACCCATTCAGGGGAAATAGTGATGTATGGAAGTGAGAGCTGGACCATCAAGAAGGCTGAGCGCTGAAGAATTGATGCTTTTGAATTATGGTGCTGGAGGAGACTCTTGAGAGTCCCATGGACTGCAAGAAGATCCAACCTCTCCATTCTTAAGGAAATCAGCCACTGGAAGGACAGATCCTGAAGCTGAGGCTCCAATACGTTGGCCACCTCATGAGAAGAGAAGACTCCCTGGAAAAGACCCTGATGTTGGGAAAGATGGAGGGCACAAGAAGAAGGGGATGACAGAAGACAAGATGGCTGGACAGTGTTCTCGAAGCTACCAGCATGAGTCTGGCCAAACTGCAGGAGGCAGTGGAAGACCGGAGTGCCTGGCATGCTCTGGTCCATGCGGTCACAAAGAGTCGGACACGACTAAACAACTAAACAACAACAATAATTCTCAGCACCCTTAATGAACTACAGTTCCCAGAATTCGGGGGGGGGGAGAGAGACATGACTGTTTAAAGTGCAATGAAACTGCTTGAAATAGTGCAGACGGGGCCATTATTGCTGTTCAGAAGGGCTATAGTACCAACAAACAAACAAAAGTGGGAGAAAAATTTGCCAGAACTTTTGTGGTGTAAAACATTCCTGAATTTCAGCAGACTATGCACTGCTTGGAAGGGAAGCGGTGTGGGGACTCCCCCCCCAAAAAAAAAGCACCTTTGCAGGTACAAATGGTATTGAACGTGGGAACCTGTGTGACTGCTCTAATAGCACCAGGAACACAAATCATCACGAGCGTGAAATAAAAAAGAAGTCTGGAGGGGTCCTCAGTGTATGGTGTGTACATAGCTACAGATGTCAGCAAACTGAGGGGCTTGTTTGTTGAGAGGGCAGCATGCCATGCAAGCCTAGGCAAAATGAAATCTAAGTGCAAGCTGCTTTTGAGATTTAAGGTTGTGGGCCCTTTAAGGAGGCAGAAGAGTGCTGTGGCACTGGGTCATAAACATCATTAAATGTCGCTCATCGCTGATCTTAGAGTGGGATGGGAATTTCCCCAGCTTACAGCTCCTAGCCTGAGTCACTCACAACAACTACGCCATCTCCAGGGAAGAAAGGCCCAACTAGGAAAGGGAGGTTATGGCCTTTGATATCTGGGTTGCGGTCCTGGCCTTCTCCTGCTCTCCTTTTCCACAGATGTGATGTTCAAACTGCTGAACAAGGCTACGTACACACCATAAAGCACATTATAAAGCACATTCCCCCCCCTCCAAGAATCCTGGGAATTGTAGTTTGTCAACGGTTCTGGGAATTGTTACTTTGTGAGGAGCAAACTATAGTTCCCATGATTCTTCAGGGTTAAATCATAGAATTGTAGAGCTGGAAGGGGTCACAATGGTCATCTAGTCCAACCCCCTGCAATACAGGAATCTTTCACCCAACGTGGCACTCGAACCCACAACCCTGGGATTAAGAGTCTCAAGCTCTACTGACTAAGCTATCCAGCCATACTCTTTCAAGGTACAACCATCTCCCTAGTCCAAAGTGCAGGCCACTACACCAGACAGTCTCCATGCCCTGCGGTTGCATACTCACCATACACTGAAAGCACATAAAGGTAAAGGTAAAGGTACCCCTGCCCGTGCGGGCCAGTCTTGACAGACTCTGGGGTTTGTGCGCCCATCTCACATCTATTGGCCGGGGGCCAGCGCTGTCTGAAGACACTTCCGGGTCACGTGGCCAGCGTGACAACGCTGCATCTGGCGAGCCAGCGCAGCACACGGAACGCCGTTTACCTTCCCGCTGGTAAGCGGTACCTATTTATCTACTTGCACCCAGGGGTGCTTTCGAACTGCTAGGTTGGCAGGCGCTGGGACCGAGCAGCGGGAGCGCACCCCGCCGCGGGGATTCGAACCGCCGACCTTTCGATCGGCAAGTCCTAGGCGCTGAGGCTTTAACCCACAGCGCCACCCGCGTCCCCTGAAAGCACATATTTCCCCACAAAGAATACTAGGAACTATAGTTTACCCCTCACAGTGCTACAGTTCCCAGCAAACTTAACAAACCGTGGTTCCCAGGATTCTTGTGGGGAAGAGGGGGAAGCGATGTGCTTTTAAAATTATGGTGTGTCCACAGCCCAAGGCATCAGATCTCAAGCTAAAACTGTCTTCGCAGGGCCGCCGTGGGAAAGGAGGACGTCACCAGCTGTAATTTAGTGGCCAGAAAGGTCATATGTGCACCAGGAAAACCTAGAGAGAATAAAATGCTGTTGTTTTGTTCCAGGCTGGAGGGCTTCCCCTGTACAGAGAGCGATCTCAGTCGCACCCTGCTTTCAAGAAAGTTATTTAACAGGATCATAGCGCTAAGCCAACTTGGCCGTAGTCCACGGAGGAAAGCAGCCTTCGCTTTTGAACTTCCAGGGAGTTGGGAGAGAATGTAAACACAGAGAAAAGGAAGAAAACAGGTCCTGACCCCACAGACGCTCTTCCTCGTCTGCGGAAGGGAAAACTGAATCACAGCCACCAAGTCACAGCGCAGAGGCGATGCTTACATCTGAGCGAACTCTGAGCGTATGTGTTTGCATAATCAGGAGGGGAAGGTTGCAAGATAAATTTAAAAACAAGATAAGTCATTATTATTTTGATGTTGCACTGGATGCTTATTCAACTCCCCCCCCCATGGAGATACACACACACACACACATATATATATATGGGCCAGACAAAAGCACATTGGCTTCCTTGTGTCACCTGACATCCGCTGAGCATGGAAGCTGCAGTACCCCCTTTGAGCCAGCTGTATTGGTGGCACCCAAGTGCAAGAAAGAGAACAAGCCAGTGGCTCCCTCTACTGGTGAACTGCCACGGCAGCACAGGCTTAGATCAGGCTTGGTCTCTGGTTCGAGACCCAAACCCTCTACGTCACCAAGGAATGCGTGGCTGCTTACAACAGAGTAGCAAATATAGTGGTACCTTGGTTCTCAAACATAATCCGTTCCAGAAGTCCATTCGACTTCTGAAACGTTCAAAAACCAAGGCGCGGCTTCTGATTGGCACAGGCGCCCCTGAAACAATAGCTGACAGTCGCATTGGACGTTCAGCTTCTAAAAAACGTTCAAAAACTGGAACACTTTCTTCCGGGGTTTCGGCGTTCAGGAGCCGAAATGTTTGTGTACCAAGGCATGCAAGAATCAAGGTTCCATTATAATATAATAATTCATGTTTCCAAATTATCAAAAGCGTTCTCCTTGACTGTAACAAAGCCTTGGCACATGTATATAAATGCCTGCTAAATGCCTTTAGACATGTAATGAATATTTTAGCAGCCTAAAAGTGCATTATTGGGGCTATCAAATAAATGTGAAACTCACACCTGTCACCTGCAGGAGGTATAATAAAAATAAGAATAATGTAATTATTTGTACTCCACCCATCTGACTGGGTTGCCCCAACCACTCTGGACGGCTCCCAACAGATATAAAAAGATATTAAGCATCAAACATTTAAAACTTCCATATATGGGGGTTCAAGTCCCCTCGCTTCTGAGTGCAACAAAGCCACTTTTTAAAAGAATTTTTGCAGTTAGGAAAGTGATGAGAAAATGCATAGAAAAACGTTGGATGAACAAATGATGAGTGGGAAGCATATCAGGATCGACGTTCAGTAAAGATAATGCTTGGTCCGACCTCCACATAAGCATCCTACAAGCAAATCAGGATGAAGGCTCAATAAACGGGTGCCCAGATGAGCCCTGTGACCCTCCAGACATTTCTGGACTACAAATCCCATCATCCCTGACCATTGGCTGTGCTAGCTGGGGCTGGTGGGAGCTGGAGTCCCAACAAAATCTGGAAGGCTATCGGTTCCCAACTCGAGGGCTAAATTGCGCATTCTGCTTCAAATGATGTCTCTCTTCAGCTCTCGGTTGCCCATCAACAACACGCAGACCTTCCCACAAATAGCACGGGGGTCAAAAGGTGCTTTAGAGTCATGTAGGGCAGCAGAGAAGCTGTATATATAGACCCCAGGATGAGTTACACACAGACACACACACCATTCCTTTTTTTAATACAAACAATTTCTTTACTCCCACGATGGTTCCAGGGGCAATAATTTTAGCGTTCGGCTCCTTTTATGGCGAAAAGCTCTCTTCCAATCCCCAACCTCGTTTATTAACAGGGAGTTTATTTTAGTCTTGACAAGATGGCAACGTTTACTCCCGCAACGCCTAGTTCATCTTCCTCCGTTTGACACTTTCTGTGCAAGAGGGGCTGGATGCCGAATCCAATTCCATCGACTAGACACACGCACCCCAGGGCTACGATCCACAGGAGACGGTCTTCAGCGGGAAAACCTCGAATAAATAAGCAGAGGATTCTGGCGGTGCAGTATCTGAAGAATTTCATCAGGGATCTTCAGCTGTCCAAGCCAAATAAATAGAGAAATAAAAATAATAATACCGCCGTCATTCAGTGAAGTTTGATTCATTCGCTTAAAACAATGAATCATGTCAGATTACAAGGCTGAATGTAAACATCTGACCAGAGGCAGGGCCCAAAGGAGACATGTTTGACTGTCTGCCAAGGTCCCACACCTAGGAACAGGAAGAGAAATTTGATTCGGTTCATATCGAAAGGCAAACGTACCTGATTTGCACTTTACAAAACAATACGAGAACAGAAACACAGCCATCCCTCGAAATTTGCACTTCTCTGAATTTCACAACACAGATCTGGACAAGTAATGCGTACAAAATTCACATACTAAAGTGTGCATGTAAATGCATATATTTGTGAAAATAACATATGAACATTGTATTGCATTAGGCAAAATTGCATATAAAAAAGTGTATATTAAGAGGAAATTGCCTTCAAATGTTGATGAATCTTCATGAGGACTTAAAAAAATATGTATCCCAAACTGAACTTTAGACTGGAAAAGGGAGACACTGAGAGGAACCAAAATGGATATATTTGCCCATCCCTACTTACACGCAGTTTCGAAACTTCCCTATACAGGGCTGCCTTCAGATGGCTCAGGGGTTAGAGAACTCCATAACCTTCAACATTTCTCAGACAAAAATAGGGACATCCTACCATACCCTCCAACATTTCACCAATGAAATTATGGACGCCCTAAGGAAAAGTGGGATGTTTTGGGATCAATTCAGAAACCAGGACAGCTTCTGTGAATCCAGGGCTGGAAAATAGGGTCTGGCAGGGTCAGTGGTGGCTGGCCAAGTAGGGTAAACGGGGCCTTGCCCCACCATCCTCTACCTGCCCTCCCCCCCACTGGGCTGCCTCCTTACTTACAATCAGTACGGTGGTAGAGTTGGCTGCCAGCTTCCTTCACCTGCATCTCATTGTTGCCCCTTGTAGAACTTATCAGAGAGGAGGAGGAGGAGGATGGGGACAAACTAGACTGACCATCTCTGCCTGCCATTGCCTCTGGCTCCATCTACTGGCGGCTCCCTGTCTTCTGCCCTCCTTGACCTAATGGGTACCAGCCACCCCTAGTAGGGGGCATGGCTGGGGAAGGGGTCTGGCCAAACAGAGAGCAGGTGGCCTCAGGTCGTCCACCACCGATGTACTATAAAATCTAAATAATAAAACACAAGAGCAAGAATTTCAAAAATCAAATGAAACAATCTGTTAGAAGACGACATTACACTGGCTGTACTTCTGTTTATTTTCTATGCTTCAGATGCAAATCCTGGGCTGTATCTAACTTAACTTGCACTCTGAGTAGACCCAATGGAAATAATGAACCTAAGCCATGTCTATTAACTTCAGCAGGCCTACTCTGTGTAGGTCTAGGATTGGCTACAACCCCTTACATTTAACCTGATCAGATTGGAGAGAATAAATGCTTCACCTCCTGGCTCATAATCTGATATCCTAGAATCAGGCAGACCAGGCAAAAATCTAGTTTGGGTCTGATACCTAAGATATAGAAAGGTATACAATTTACAAATTATTATTGTAACTATAAGTAGCATGGATATCACTACAGACATATTAATGCAATATACCCAACAATGATAGGGTCTGAATTTATTTTTTCTTGTACACTCCTTTTCATAGAATTGTGGAGTTGGAAGAGACCCTGAGGGTCATATGGTCTAGTCCAGGGGTCAGCAAACTTTTTCAGCAGGGGGCCAGTCCACTGTACCTCAGACATTGTGGGGGGCTGGACTATATTCTGAAAAAAAATAATGAACAAATTCCTATGCCCCACAAATAACCCAGAGATGCATTTTAAATAAAAGGACACATTCTACTCATGTAAAAACATGCTGATTCCTGGATTGTCCGCAAGCCGGATTTAGAAAGCGATTGGACTGGATCCGGCCCCCGGACCTTAGTTTGCCTACCCATGGCCTAGTCCAAACCCCTGCAATGGGGGGATTCAAAGATACAGAAATCCCGGCAGATGGTCATCTAACCTAAGTTGACAGCTATGAACTTTACTGAGTATATAATTAAAATTTTATTTTAAAAGGGGGGATCCAGTTTGAATAACTTTATACAGAGGGCAGTGCAGCAAATATTGAACAAACTTCTCTTTGTCCGTAACACAAAAATGTGCTGACCCCAAAGGCACCTTAGCAAAACCTCCCAGTAGTTCCATGTCCAGACCTAGGACCTCTCCACATCCTTTGCAAGGAAAGCTTTAAGAGGCGATCACAGAAATGCTTTAAAAGGAGGCAATGAACTGCGCTTAGAATATATGATATTTTTTAATTACTGTTATTATTTTAGAACCGACATGGGCTGAGCATGGGAAGAGACCACTGAACTTGGGCTCTGACATACCATGCATTACCATAGGGTTATGGAAAGAAGCCCTGGAGAAAGCAAGATAAAGGCCAAACTGAACGTGCCGTTTTTGGAGTCTTGCTTCAACACCTGTGGATATCTGTTGTCCTGGGGAGACCTTGCCATCTAGTGGCAGGTGTGGAGAGCTGCAGGCAAAAAGCCCGTTGAAGCAATTTTCTCCTCTCCAAGCCAAATTACAAGAATGAAGGAAGGACGACATCAGGGAAGGAAAAAGGAGAAGTGGGCGTTGCATTTTTAAATGGGCATTTCTGTGCAACTATAGAAAAGCAAGGAATTTGATACCGGATGCAGAATTCAACACACACATACCCAAATTCCACCTCTGGTTTTTTGTTTTAAGTTTCTAGACCTTATGCTTGTCAAGATTTACCTGAACGAAACTGCCCTGGGAACATGACTGGAGAGTAGTGCAAAAAGACATAAGAAACTACTTGTGGACAATGTTAGGTGAAATTTCTGCTTGGAGTTGATGAACTCTACAATATGCTGAACTCAATTTGTGTGCCCCCTCCCCAATATTTTTTATTGTTTTTCATTGCTGAATGGATGTTTGCTGTGTAAGCCTGTATAGATCCATATAGGTCCATTTGCTGAATTTGCATAAGGGATGCAGGCCACAAACAAGGCCTAATGATTAGAGATAGATAAATATCGACAGATAGCACAGAACACAACAGTGCCCACTAGAGGTTAACTATTGTATTGCTTCTCTGAGTCACATCGTAGCTGTCTTGCCCCATCAATCATCATCATAGCCAGGGTTCTCTGCGTGAACTAATGATTAACAGGGAGATGTATAAATAAATCAGAAGATGTGTGCTCAAGATTCAGGTCAAACAAAACGAAGGACTTCTTCAAAGAGCACCTACAGTAGTTAAGCTGTGAAGTTTGCTCCACCAAGAGGAATATGAGTATGGGTAGCTTTAGAAAGGGGTTTGACAAATTCATGGCCGATCAAGCTGACGGGCCACCGGCTGGGATGGCTCCATTCTGCATCCATTGCTTCCAAATATCAGTTACAGATAGGTAGCCGTGTTGGTCTGCCATAGTCAAAATAAAAAAATTCCTTCCTGTACCACCTTAAAGACCAACTAAATTAGTTCTTAGTATAAGTTTCGTGTGCATGCACACGAAAGCTTGGTATCTGAAGAAGTGTGCATGCACACGAAAGCTTATACCAAGAACTAACTTAGTTGGTCTTTAAGGTGCTACAGGAAGGAATTTTTTTATTTTTTCCAAATATCAGTTGCTAGGAATGACAAGCAAGGAAAGTTGCTGTCGCTCTCAGGTCCAATAGGGAGCTCAGCGTGGTGTCTGTAGGTCTCCCCTTTCTCATTTATTCCCCACAACTACTCTGTGAGGTAGGTTAGGTTGATTTGGGGGCCATTTGACAACTTTTTTAAAATGTGCCGCCAGACCAAAATACAAGATACTCCTCATTTAGAGCTGTGAATTTAAGTAAATAAGAGATCTGATAAAAGACAAGTGTGGCTTTGTTTGCTGATATGGATTTTCTCATTTTAGAGTGTTAACAAATATTGATTGAAATATATCGGTTCTGATGATGGCCCAAGATTAGGAGCGCCTCCTCTCAGAACAGCTGATTATGTCACCAAACTACTCACGCTGTGGGGCGGGGGGGAGCTTTATTTTCTTTTTGAGTGTCATCATCATCGTCATCATGTTATTGCTAACCTAGGGACCTCAAATGCTGGACTCTGAACCCCTGGCTGTACTAGGGGGGAAGGAACCTCCTGCCATCCAAAGGCTGAAGCCCTTTGTAGGGAACCTTCTGAAGGTCACCTGTCAGTGGTGGGCGGGGCCAAAGGCAAAGTGGGTGGGGCAGCAGACATGAGTCTTACCTTTGTACTGTAGGCCACTCACCACCACAACACCCCACCCCAGAAAACAGGCTCCTCGTCCTAATGAAGCCCTTATGACATGGGTAGGCAAACTAAGGCCCGGGGGCCAAATCCGGCCCAATCACCTTCTAAATCTGGGAATCAGCGTGTTTTTACATGAGTAGAATGTGTCCTTTTATTTAAAATGCATCTCTGGGTTATTTGTGGGGCATAGGAATTCATTTATTACCCCCCCCCCCAAAAAAAAATAGTCCGCCGCCCCCCATAAGGTCTGAGGGACAATGGACTGGCTCCCTGCCGAAAAAGTTTGCTGAGCCCTGCCTTAAAACAATGCCGATGGAACTTAAACAAACAAAAAAGGTCTGCAAAGTGAACTCTGGGTTTTCTGAGTGGGTCTCCTTTGTCCTCCCCCCACTCCCCCACCAAAGAAACCTACTTCATAATGGCGACTGAAGGGGGAGATGTTAATTAGTTCATGGTTAGGTCTCCTGGCAAGCAAATAAGGGATTTGTTCTTTTGATCTGCCAGAAAGACTTTGCCCCCAACCTCCTGTCCTACAGATGCCGAGTTGCCTCTTTAAAGTCTCCCCGCAAGGTGACTAATTCCAGAGTGTTAGTAGTGCGTTTGTTATGGGAGGGGGAATAAGGAAAAAGAAAGGAGTGCAAGCATCTCATAGCTCACTTGGTACAGTGCGAGACTCTTAATTTCAGGGACATGGGTTCGAGTCCCATGGGCAAAAGATTCCTGCCTTGCAAAGGGTTGGACTAGATGACCCCCAGGGTCCCATCCAACTCTACAATTCCACCAATCTATGATAGAACATTCAAGGTGGCACAAACTGCAGCCCAACAGATGGCTGTGCCCAAATCAACCTCTTTGTCTTTTCCTGTACCACGCAGCACATTTCCCCTTCCAAGCTGGGCAACCCAGAATGCTGCTTCAGACAATTCTGGGTGCCACATCAGAAAATAATAATTTTTTAAAATGATATTATTGAGATGGAGAAGGTGCAGAAAATAGGCAATCAGGATGCTATTGAAGCATCTCCCATATTTGCAGGGGTGGGGGCTTATAATATGTGGGTCTCTGAGGGAGCAAGCCGGGTAAGGGGAGACATGATTGAAGCGCCTATGTGATGGAGAAATTGGACTGAGTTTTTCCCTTTTCCTGTCGAGCGGAGGCTGGTTTGTTTGGCAAATGGGGCACTGCCCCACCAACCTCGGTCTGCCCTCAGCCAGCCCCACCTGCTTTCCTTCTTTCTTGTGACCAGTCCAGGAAAGTGGCCCCACCTGCCTCAGTCTCAGTGTTGCCCCTTGTAGAATTCAGCAGGAAGGAGGAGGATGGGGACAAATGTAGCATCAGCTCTGCTTGCCATTGTCTCTGGCGCCACCTACTGTCCGGCTCCATGCTGTCCGCCCCATCAGACCCAATGGGCACCAGCCACCACTTTCCGTATTTCATCCAGTGGAGCTGAAAGGAGCTGATTCACTGCAGACAAGAGGAAAGACTCGCTCCCGCACAGCACATTGTTAACCCTGCCAGCCATCAATTTAGGGGGCTTTAAAGGGGGATTAGACAAATTCACAGAGGATAAGGAACAATGGCTACTAATCATGACGGCTATATTACCTCCAGGATCAGAGGGGGGCCGAGCCTTTGAATTATGAGTTGCTGGGGATCACAAGCAAGAGAGGGTTATGGCACCCATGTTCTGCTTGCATAGAAACAGAACTGAGGAGTTGGAAGGGACCCCAAGGGTCATCTAGTCCAGCCCCCTGCAATGCAGGAATCTCAGCTAAAGCATCCATGACAGATGACCGCCCAACCTCTGCTTAAAAACCTCCAAGGAAGGCAGGCCACAGATGCTGATGTTTTCAAAGCGCAACCTCTCGTTCTGGAGCAGATTTAGGTTCCAAGGAAGGAAGCCAGACGGGTCACACTGAGGATCAGCCTGCAAAGGAAATGGGGAGCAATTGTCAAATATGCAGAAATGTAATTTGAATTTGCATCCAAGAGCACATAATGCAGAATGCAATGGCCTCAGTTTCCCTGGGTCCTAGGTTCTTCTATTTAAAAGATCTCGAAAAACAAGTGGTGGGGGCAGGAATCTCTGCCCAAAATGCCAAAGAGCTGCTGCCAATCTGGCCTATACTAGCCAACGATCTGACTCAAACTTCCTATGTTCAGAAGTGTGCGTTGCAGCTGCTGCTGCTTCCCCCAACTCTGGCAGGAAGTGGCTGAATTAAGCTTCTGTTGGGGCCCAAACCACGTGGTCCAACTCCCCCCCCCCCCCGCCAAGAGTCTTGTATCTTAAAGCCGCAGAGGTCTTTTTTAAAAAAATTGGCATTCGATCACACAATATAGGCTTGTTTCCAGTCTCCTGCTTAGGCAATGCTGGGACCATGAGGATTAAAACTCAGATCCAGCACTTGGCGAGAGTCTGCCTTTCATTTGTGCATTTCACTATGCAGAGAGGAGAACTTCCTGTGGGGTGTTGGTAGCAGAGATTATGCCCTTCCAAATCCCAGTTTCTCCCAATCCACTGTGAGCAGGGTCTCTGATTTTTTATTTATTAAAAAAGCTACAAAGAAACCGACCAACCATCTCTTATTCGAGGATAATAGCCTGTTGGATATCTGCCTGATGTGATGCAGTGAAAAGCATGCTGTATTTTTTGCAGTTTGTGTTTTTATGTTGTAACCGCCCTGAGACCTGCGGGTATAGGGCAGTACATATACATAATTAATTAATTAATTAATTAATTGGATTATAGGCGCCGCTGCAGAACAAAAAGGGGCATCTTTCTCAAGAATAAATGCAGATATAGTTAAGATAAGCAATTGTTGCTTTGGGGCATTGCTCTAATCTTCATTTTTAAACCACAATCTGCTTAGAGTTGAAATCAGAGTACCTTGTTAGCTGATAGTGAAGGGGATTAAGGGAAGTTTATCCGGAGTCAATAATCAGGATTAAAAGCAATACCATGATGTGTATCCAAACCAAGGCAAAGGGTGACAACATCCCAAACACAACAAAACCCCTCCCCAGAACCAGATGAATCACAGTACTAGAAGCGCCAGGGTTATACATGCTGACCCTTCCCCTTTTAAAAAATAAGTACTGTATCTCACTTCTTCCTCACCACTCTGGAGTTTTGCCCTCTCCAGATTTGGAAATCATATTTAAATCGGACAAACATGCCTGTTGCAGAATGGCAGAAGAAGGATGCAATGAGACTTTGCAATTGGATTGGGGTAGAAATGGAGTGATGGGGAGGGGTGTTTGTTTGTTTTGCAGAAATAGCCCCCCACCCCACTTAGCTGGAAAGCTCCACAAGACTCCTCCTTTAACCAAAGTGGCTTCAGTTTTGTGTGTATACGTCACATATATACAGACAGACAAAATTTGTGTATACATTAGAAAGCATACGTTCTTCCAAAATGTCTGTACACAGACAAAATGATTCAGCACATATCATTATCATCACCAACAACACACACACACAATTCATATATATACATGATGTAGTTGATGCAATGAAAAATGTATCCATCTGCCTGAAATGACATCCATATTTGTGCCTATCTGGACTAGCATATTTGTATACATGCATATATTTTATCGAGTGAAATAAGCAAGCATGCGTCTGTGTACAGAGACTCACAGTGCATTTTTTGGGCCGTAGTAAACTGAGTTTCATTCATGGCTGTTGAAATTTCATACATACTTTTATCAATATATTGCATCATAAATAATGGCTTGCACCCAACTAAGTTCTACTTTGAGTAAACCCATGGAAATCAATGAACGCAAGTGAATCATGCCTCTTCATTTTAATGGGTTTACTCTTAGTAGGACTGGCATTGCATACAAACATTGGATCACACGCACTTGCACTTCATTATTCCATTTTTGTTCCAACAGGCTTTTCCAAATGAGCCTTTGCCCATGAGTGTCTGTTTTGTATCCTTCTTATTTTGTTTTATTATTATTAACATCTATTTATATGGCTCTGTGCACAATAAAAAAAGCAATTCCTCTCCAAATCTCGTATAATCTAACACCATTTAAACGCATCTGCCTTTCCCCTGCTGTTTCTGTTCTTTATTGTACATCGCCTTGAGACAATTGTGTAGAAGGCCATGAATAGATTAATAATAATAAAATAATAAATCTTTTGATATGTAAGAAAAAATTATGTTTCTGTGTCTAAATCTCTCTCTCTCACACACACACACACATATACAATTTGTGGTTCAGAACTACCCCTGCTGCTATTCATGACCTGACATTCACGTGGACGCCTTAAAAGCATCCATACGATGTGTGTGTGTGTGTGTGTGTGTGTGTGTGTGTGTGTGTGACACAACCGGGCACACCCTTTTGATAAGAGAATAGATTGAGGAGTGGGCGGAGGGGGGTGGGGGAGAAAACATGTCTCCAGACAGGAGATCTGAAAGGGGGGGTGCATTGGGGTAGGGCAAACTGGGGGGTGGTTGATGTGGTATCAAAGAGAGAGGCGAGCGTCCAGCCGGTCAGCCCTGGGGGTGGTCAGGCAGGGCAGCTGGGCAAGCGCTGGCTGGAGAGGAAGAGCGACGTGCTGGCCCTTTAAGGGGGCGGGGTGGGGTGCGGGGGGGGGAGCGGGGAGACGGAGCCAGCGCAGCAGCAGCAGCCCCGGGAGCAGCAGCGGGACAAAGGGCCGAGGCGAAAGCGGATCGGAACCCGGACTGGATCTGCTTGGCTTAAGGAACTCCTGAAGCGGAGTGAAGCAATCGCGCCCGGAGGGAGGCTCGGCGGGGCGGAGGGAGGGAGAGAGTCGAAACCGGTTTCCAGTTTTGCAAACAAAGAGGAGGAGGAGAGAAAGAAAGGCGGAGTTCGGGATTCCGGTTCTGGTTCGGCGCCGAGTTATTGCCCTTGTGTGTGCAAGAAGAGGCCAGATCCAGACCCCGTCGCACGTGGCGCAGGGAACGAGGAGCAGCGATCCATCAAACCAAACCAAATAAAAGACCCCCCGGTTCCTTCCCTGGGTTCGGACTGCACGTGGCGCTAGTCCTCTTGAGGCTAGGTTGTGGGTAGACTTTGTATCGAGCTCTCTCTCTCTCTTTCTGCCTGCCCCTCCCTCGGTTTTTGGTTCAGCCGTGTGTGGGGTTTGGCTGGGGAAGCCCAATCCGGTGCTGGGGCTACTTCTGCCCTCTGGATCCAACCCGGGGGTCCCCACCACGTGGCGTCGGGGAAGGGAAAGAAGACAAAAGGAAGACTCGCCAAGGCAGGAAGCGGAGTCAGCGATTCCGTGTGTGTGTGTGTGCGGTTGATCCGCGCTCTTTTTCCTTCGCGCGCTCCGGTTCCGATCCGGTTCGGATGGCGGCGCCTTGCAGCCCAGAGAGCGGCCCCCCGGCGGCTGCGGGGACGGGGCCCCGGGTGTATTTCCAAAGCCCCCCGGCGGGAGAGCCGGCCGCAGAGGAAGAGGAGGGCCCGGTCCGGCGCCAGGGGCGGGTGACGGTGAAATACGATCGCAAAGAGCTCCGAAAGAGGCTCCACTTGGAAGAATGGATCTTGGAACAGCTGACGGTCCTCTATGACTGCCAGGTAAATACTCCGAAATCCTCTTCTCGCACTTGGGTTTCCCTACAATCCCCTAAAATTTAGCCTCCTTCCATCATTCAGGTGCTAGATTGCGGCCCCTATAACCCAGACCCACGTTATGTCATCCCCTTAATGTGTGTGGAGCCTGTTACATGAATTTCAACTGCCCACCCAATGAATCTTGTTCCTACAGTTGCAGGCTTTGTGCTACTCCCACCCCACAAAAATTACTTGTAATAATTTCTTTTTTAAGGTCTCTGCCCCCAGGAACTTGCTCAATCTTGAGGAAGGAAAAGGTTTACAGACCCCAAAGTATACCCTACGCCCCAATACCATCTTGATCTGGAGGGCAGGCCTCCTGGTCACATAAACATAACCTTTACAATAAGATTATTTCCCATCACAGCAGTACAAAGAAAGTGATGGATAACAACGAATGAATGAGACGCTGTCTAGAAATGCAGGCTTGACTTTCAATTCGATGCCCCTGCCACCTCCCAAAAAAGTCCCTGAAAACCCCAACCCTTTTATGCTGGTGTCCCCCAAATCCACTCTTCCGGAGACTTGAATGTCTCCAGCTCCTCCACCCTGTTACATCCTCCTTATAACCCATCTTAGAGCCTAGATCAGCTCACGCAGCCTCCTCCCACCCCACCTTGTCTCCCCATATATGCTGCCCCATTACCCTCCAATGCAGCCTGGGTTCAGGGAGTGGCTACCCAGGCACTCCCACCCCCCGGTTCCTGGTTCTTTTGTCATCAGGTATTGTGCAGGCTCTGAAAAGGGACATTGAGGACTAGTGACCCGCAGAGTGGGGGACTCGCTCCTTGGCAAATTCCACCCACTGAATCTGGGGACCATTTCTAACCCAACTTACACCCCGTATGCAGCCCCTGCCCCGTCCCAAGCTTCAGGCGGCAGCCCCAAGAACAAACGCCCTTAGTTTTTGGAAGGCCCCCCATTTCCACTGAGTGGGCCTGATGCCACCCCTCCCATTTTTATTCCTCCCCAAGCCCACACTTGGGTGCTTGTCCCCCCCCCCAGAACCACAGACAAATTTGTAGTTTCAAGGCCTGCTCCTCTCCAGAGAAAATGGTTTCCACAGACCAGAAGAAAACTCTTTCCCCAGCCCCCCAAACCCAACTTTTATTCATTTATATATTTAATTTAAAAGGGCATTATCTAGCGATTTTTGGCTCATCAGGGCATCTTGTGTTCACTCAACCACCCACCTCCCCTTATCTCTGCTGGGCATTTGACCCTGTGCCAGTTTTCCTCTTTCCGCTTGCCAAATTTTGGAGCGTATGCTTCAGAAGTGACCACATGCCCAACAATATGCTTCACCCTCTCCCTCCCGCCCCAAGATTCTCTTGTTCTTCTTCTCTGCCCTAAAGACTGGAGAGATGGTGATGCCAGGATCCCTGCTTTTATTCCCCACCCCCTCCAACTAACTGTGAAGGTCACTTAAGGTCAGAGGTACTCAAAGGCCTTCATGGGGCCTGTGTTTGAATCCTCCTTTTCCCCAACCCCTCTTGAAAAAGAGCAGGGGGAGGGAATTACCGTCTCCTGATTTTGCAGCATTGTGGGTGGGTGGAGGGATTGTGCCATGGGGAGTGGCGTTCCCCACCCTCTCTGCTGTGCAAGCTATGCTGTTCTGGGTTTGGAAGTGTGGCCTTAGGCCGCAAATGCAGCTGTCTCTTGAGAGGAGCAGCTGTCTTTTAAGATACGGCTTTTCTTTTTCTTTCTTTAACGCTGCAAGATGCTTGTTTGCCAGAAACCTTAAGGGAAAAATGGGTGGGTGAGATTGAAACCAAGCGGGGGGGGGGGGTTGATAGTGCTAACCCTGCCCCCCCAGACTTGTGGCCAAGGTAGCATTCGAACGCGAGACCAGTGCCTAATTTTTTTACTGTCCAGGCCGCAGCGGCAGGATCAACTTTCTGTCTGCCCTCTCCTTGTGTGTGTGCCTGCACACACATACACACACCCCGCCTGCCAAATGTCATCTGGCAGCTGGCCAGCCTGCTTACTGGGGTGGGGGGGGATTTAGCTGGCCATATGGGGCTTGCGTCTGAGTAGGCTAATGGGGCAGTAAGTAGCTAGTCGAGAGGGTCCGAAGAGGAACCGCTGGGTCCTTGCAAAACAAAACACACACTAGTTGATTCACAAATGCCAGGGGGAGTGTGTGCGTGACCCAGTTACCTTTGGCCTTGTTCTGCGGCTGAGAACGTACCTCAGCTGTTTGAATTCTCCTCTGCATCCCTCAATGACTCCCTTGTTACCAGGCTGCGCCTTTCGGCTGGAGGTACCAGTCAGGGCAAGTCCTGCGTGGATTTAGCAGGGAGCTTAAAGGAGCTTAGGGTTGCAGCCAACACAGCCCTGCTCAGAGTAGACTCGCTAAAATTATTATTTATAAGATTCCTATATCGCCCTGCATCAGGAGGTCTCAGGGCGCTTCACAATATTAACATGAATGGACTTGCATTGCTCAGTGCCTTTTATCTGTTTCAATAGGTCTGCTCTATAGTAGGATTAACCCCACTTACAACCCTTAATCTGCAACCCCTAGCCCCACTTACCTGGGAGAAAGCCCCACTTAATTATTATTATTAGTACTATTATTATTAATCAATTACATTTGTATACCACCCTGTACTCAGGTCTCTGGGCCGTTACAATATAACATTACAATATAAAAACACAAAATAAATAATAAAAACAAACAATCCCCTATATTGGGGTTGTACCCCAACACATTTTAAAAGGGCATTGGATGTCAGTCAGCCAAAGGCCTGGTTAAAGTGGAAAGTTTTCTCTGGCTGCCTAAAAGTGTATAATGAAGGTGCCAGTGGGGCTTGCTTCTGAGTAGACTTGGTTAGGAGCCGGCTGCTGGGGTCTCCAGCTGTTTTTGGACTACAGTTCCCATCATCCCTGGCCACTGGTCCTGCTAGCTAAGGATGATGGGAGTTGTAGTCCAAAAACAGCTGGAGACCCCCATTTGGGAAACCCAGGGCTAGATGATCCTCAGGGTCCCTTCCCATTCTCTGATGCTATGAGTAGCATGTACGTGAAGCATTCAAAGCACGTGGTTCCTCCCCCCCCCCCCCAGAATCCTGGGAACTGTAGTTTGTTACAGGTACTGGGAACTGCAGCTTTGTTGCAGGGGAAACTACATTTCCCAGGATTCTTTGGAGGAAACAATGACAGTTAAAGTGATACAAAGATGCTTTAAAGGTGTGGTTGCGGATGCCAAACTCTTCTAAGACGGTGCCTACCACCCATATTTTGTTTTCCTTCAGAAATGACTTCTAAAACTTTCAAAACTGCTGTCCCATAAATAAATGTTTTACACAACAGGTTGCGGGTCGTCCCCCCCCCTTACTCTAACTGATGAACTGACTAAAAGTCCTCTCAGAGAGGCTTCTCTGCTACCCTGAGGCCTGGGGAATTAAGATCTGCCTCCAGTTTCCCACAGATTGCCTATAACTCCCTCTAGTAACAAACTCTGGCTAGTGAGGAAAAAAGACAAGGGTTTTGGGGGAACCTCAAGGTTTCCAAAAGTACAAAGAAAAATTGTGGGGAACCTAAGACATCACCCCACCCACCTCCCCAAGCAATCCCAGAGTTCCTGTTGGCATGGAGTATCCTGAAAAGGGCATGGCTGGCTGGCCGGCCACGTTTTGTTACCACTCTTGAGTACCTCTTGAGTGCTAAACACTGTACACAGGACCAAAGCCTAGTGTAGAAGGGCAGCAGAATTAGATGGTTTGAGAACATTTTCTGCCTTGATGATGTGCATCGAAAGGGGTATGTGGAGGAGGGCATTGAAATGATCCGCTCTTTCCCACCACCTTTTTCAGTGCCAGTGGGGGATTAGGCCACAGACCAGCATCCTCCTGACCTAGAAGGTTTAACTGTTCAACTTTTAAAATGGCTGAAGCCAGGAAAGGAGAGAATGACAATGATTAATCAGGTGCCCACCCACCCGCCCCCAGCACAACCTTCCCAGTT
This sequence comes from Podarcis vaucheri, assembly GCF_965113315.1. Lineage (NCBI taxonomy): Eukaryota > Metazoa > Chordata > Lepidosauria > Squamata > Lacertidae > Podarcis > Podarcis vaucheri. Next base: position 12,569,064 of record NC_138754.1, read on the forward strand.
GGGGACTAGGGGGTGGAAGCCTTAATAGTGTAGCTGCTTGAGGGGGTGTGGGAATGCCTGCCCCCAAATGAGCTGTACACACACAAACAAAACTTGTAGCAGATGAGTGTGGCAGGATTCTAGTCCTGGGAAGTCTGGAAACAAAATCTTCGCTGACATCCCTCTCTTTGAGAAGGCAGAGAAAAAACAACTTCTTACACCCAACTGGTCCTCAAATTGCCTCCATCTATGGGGCAGGGAGATTACTAGACTTACCTTTTACTAGACACCTTAAAAAGGTAAAGGGACCCCTGACCATTAGGTCCAGTCGTGGCTGACTCTGGGGTTGCGGTGCTCATCTCGCTTTATTGGCCGAGGGAGCCAGTGTACAGCTTCCGGGTCATGTGGCCAGCATGACTAAGCCGCTTCTGAAGAACCAGAGCAGCGCACGGAAACACCGTTTAGCTTCCTGCCGGAGCGGTACCTATTTATCTATTTGCACTTTGACGTGCTTTTGAACTGCTAGGTTGGCAGGAGCAGGGACAGAGCAACGGGAGCTCACCCCTTCGCGGGGATTCAAACCCCTGACCTTCTGATCAGCAAGTCCTAGGCTCTGTGGTTTAACCCACAACGCCACCCGCGTCCCTACTAGACACCTTACCAATGCTGAAATTATATGGAGAGGTAGGTAGGGGGTGAAGGACTCCCACAAACACACACATAGCAGCCTAAAAGGGGTCATGTTGTTCCTGTAATCTGAACGCTGCAACTCTGCCCTTTATTATACAATTTGAGTTCATTTGAAGAGTTCATTTGAATCTCGCACTCTCAGCCTGTCTCCCCCCCGCCCCCCGCCAATCCACTGCCCTGGGTAAGGTTTTTACATGCAAAACTCCTTTCATTCTCACACACACACACACCTTCAAACAATAAAATGACTGGATTCCTGGCAGGTTCTTCTCTTTGTCTTCTTGTAGGAAGAGGAGATTCCGGAGTTAGAAATAGATGTTGACGAACTCCTGGACATGGAGAGTGATGAGTCTCGGAGCGCCCGAGTGAAGGTAGGAGCTGTGAAAGCTGGGTTGAAAAGGGGGAGGGTGTCCCTTGCTTCTCCACAGCCCCCCCCCTAGAAAAGGAGGGATTGAGAGGAGGGGGCCCCCATGCGCCGCCTGGGAAGACCAGATGCTGTTTTCGCACGATGGCAGCCAAGCAGTGGGTGGGCTGTTCTGGTCAGCAATCTGGAGACCATACGTATCTGCCAATATTTCTTTATATATAAATAAAAAGAGTGGCCTTCTGTTGCTGCCATAAACACTCAGGATTTGGCTAGAGATTAAGGGTGAGTTTTAGACTGGGATTTCTATTTTCGGAATGTATCAGAAATGGGGAACCTACAGCTGTCACCAGGCTTCCATTAGCCCCGCTTAGCATCACCAGTGGGTTTCGGGGTGATGGCAGTACAGCGACTCATCTGGGGGGGCATGGGTCCCCCACACCTGCTCTACCACCAAGCTGTGGGTCTTCCCTTAAAAATTTAAGACCTAAGTCCTCATAGTTCTCAAAATAGGAACACTGGAATCTGGTTCATGTGGAGTCAGACTATTAGTCTATCTAGGTCAGTACAGCCAACACTGGCTGGCAGCTGCTTTTCAGGGTTTCAGCTGGGGCTTTCACCCAGCCCTGCCATTAGGGATTGAACCTGGGACCTTCTGCATGGAACAGAGATGCTCTACCATGGAGCTGTGGCCTGTCCCTCAATGAGATCTGGATGGACAGGGCTTCCTGCTTGTCCAAACCTTTGGCATCTAAATTTAACTTTTCTTTTTCCAAAAAAACAGGAGCTCCTGGTTGACTGTTACAAGCCCACAGAGGTGAGTGCGTGCTTGCCTGCCTGCCCTGAGTCCACCCCCATCCCGCTTTTCCCATGACCCCTTAAATGCTCCCACATCCTTCCCTTCAAGAAGCCCCCCATGTCCCAGCCCTCCCCTTCGCAGCTGCTTTCTTGGCAGATCAGGAGAGCAGCAGCAGCTGCCTCTGCCCAGCGCCAGCTCCCAATCTTCTCCTGTTCCTTCCTTCTCTCACAGCAGGGAAGAGAGTCCCCTCCCATTCTGGCACCTGTTAGGGGAGGGGCTGCTCAGCTGTCTCCCCTCCTCACCCTCCCTTTTCCCCTGGCAGAGAGGCTGGGAGATCTCAGGGAAGGATCTCAACCGTCACTGAAAGCTGCTGGTTTCATCACAGAACGGGACGCGTTGCTTGCGTTTGTCGTTTCTGCCCCCCGGGGTAGAAGTAGGCAAGAACTGTCTTGCTGGATCAGGCAGCTCAAGGGTGAGGAACCACAGGCCGTGCTGCCTGGCCCGCCGAGGCCTCTTTGTCTGGCCCTTGGGACGCTCCCCAGGCCCCTGCACTGGCTTGGCTCCCCCTTCCAGCTCTTCCGCCTGGCTGGAACAGAGATCATGCCTCTTGCTTGCCTGGCCGCAGAGAGCTGTCCTGGTAGGAGGCTCTGAGTTTCGTGGGGCTGGGCTCTGCAAAGAAAGAGAGTCTGTTGCCCCATCCACGCATGGGCATGTGGCCCCCAGAAGGCGACTCCCTAGGAAATCAGCCTCAGGGCTGGGAACGTTTTCCCCATCCCTGGCCTAGATTCCAGTGCAGTTCCTAGATTTCCAGCAAGTTAAGAAGCTGGCAAGCCAGGGCATGAAGGCAGTGCTCTCCCTGCCGATTTGTTGCCTGAGTTTGTAACACTCCAGTGTACTGCATCTGAAGCTGGAGGCTCTAGAGCCCTTAAAGCGAACAACAATGAGCAAAGACTCACTATGCTGTGAATTATAGTGGTGCAGCAATGAAACTGCCGGCACGTTTGCAAAGCTTACCAGGGGCCAGTATGGTTTCAAATTGGATGGGGGAGCGTGTGTTGAGATTGCTGCATTGGGGGGGGGTTGGACTGGATGACCCTCAGGTTCCCAACTCTACAACTCCCCTCCCTGCTAGTTTTTATCAGCCAAGGGAGGCACGGGTCCAGGGCGCAAGTGGTCGCCCTGACCAACCCAAACGCCTTGTCCACATCTGAGCCTTACTGACTGAAACTCCTCCAACACAACAGGACCAGGCAGCGCTCTGGGTACCCCATGAGATTTCACCTGCTTTAAGATCTCGGTGGATGCCAGTGATTCTCAAAATGCTTTGCCAACAAGTCTGTAAGAGTCCCCTGCACCACCTGGAAAAGTTCTGCCGGATGGCACAATGAGGATGCAATGGAGGCAGCCACGTATGCCTTCTTTGTTGCCTCCACTGCCACTAGGCAGGCTCAAATATGAGCCCTCGCCAGTGTTTGAGCTGAATCCTTCCATGCAGATACCCCTAGAAGTTTACCAGCAGGATGCAAAGATGCCTGCCAGACTGCATTTCAGGGGTAGACTGCCTCTGTTTGTGGAGGTTCTGCTTGGATGTAATAACACATTAAAAGCAGAGGAGAGGAACTCCTCTCTTTTTTAATCTGAGGGCCACATTGCAGGCTGTACCTCAGGTTAAGAACTTTGCTTTAGGATGAGAACAGAACTCACGCGGCGGCAGCTGGAGGCCTCAGGTTAAGAACAGTTTCAGGTTAAGAACAGACCTCCAGAACAAATTAAGTTCTTAACCTGAAGCACCACTTTAGCTAATGGGGCCTCCTGCTGCCACTACGCTGCCAGAGCACGATTTCTGTTCTCATCCTGAAGCAGAGTTCTTAACCAGAGGTACTATTTCTGGGTTAGCGGAGTCTGTAACCTGAAGCGTATTTAACCTGAAGCATATGTAACCCAGGGTACCACTGTATAAGCAGAGCCAGAAGCAAAAATGGACAGGGCAACAGATGTGTACATTCCAGCCACATAAGACCAAGCAAGCAAGAAGCATTATCACAGTTCCAAGCTTCCTCACCCACATTAAAACCTTCTGGGCTAATGGGTATCATGTGATGCAAGTTCCAAAAGTTAATGATGCACTGAATTATTGGGGGGCGGAGTTAAAATACGCGGCCAGCTCGAGTCTACAGTTGTGTATACACTGTATGTTTAAAGCACCCAATTCCCCCCCCCCCGCCCAAAAAAAGGAACTCTGGGCACTGTAGTTTACCCCACACTGAGCTACCATTCCCAGCACCCTAAGCAAACTAGAGTTCCCAGGATTCTTTCCCCCCTGTATGTACGCAACCTAAAAGGGCAGATTAGAGATCCGGTGCCCATGCCTTCTGCGCTGACTCTGGGTTCCTCGCTAACGCCCCACCCTTCTCTCCCCGGCCTCCTGTCGCCCACCAGGTTTTCGTTGCCGACTTGTTAGACAAGATCCGTGGGATGCAGAAGCTCAGCACTCCACAGAAGAAGTGACTTGCCACTGGTGTGATGATCTCCCATCGCTGCCCTCCTTCCTCTTTGGAGAGTTTGTCATTGAGACTCTGGCTGCTGGCTGGGTTGGAGAGGGAGAAGGGAGCTTTTCAGGGGTCCAGTGGAGAACCGGCTACTGCCCTTATAAGAGAAGACCTTCCTTTTTCGGTGGGATTGCCTTGATAATCAAAACCATCTGGACACCTTTTTAGCAATACCAAGCTGCTCCTTCCTGTCTGTCACCCTCCTCCACCCGTGAGTGTCAGAGGAGGGGAAGAGGAACGTCTGTTTTCCAGGGGAAGAGAAAGAGGGGTAGGATCCTGATAAATCTTTCTTTTTTTTAGAACGTTTGGGTTGGTTTTTTTTTTTTTAATTATTTGCGTTTTTATATAAATTTAATAAAAATGCTTTGAGAACAAGGGTCTGGTTTCTGCTTTAGGGGACGGAAGTGTGCGCCAGGGCAGACGAGTATTTGCGTACGTGTATTTTAACAAAACCTTTTCACTTTTAAAAAGAAGAGAAAGCAGGGTTACGCAAGCAGGTAGCGTGGTAGGTCTTGTGGGGTGAGAACCTGGGTTCAGATACTTACTTGACCAGGAAAATTAATGTGCAACCTTGGCCAAATTATTTCGCCTTAGCCTACAGCAGGCATAGGCAAACTCGGCCCTCCAGATGTTTTGGGGCTACAACTCCCATCATCCCTAGCTAACGGGACCAGTGGTCAGGGATGATGGGAGTTGTAGTCCCAAAATATCTGTGGAGGGGCGAGTTTGCCTATGCCTGGCCTACAGTCTACCTCACAGGGTGGCTTTTAGGATGAAATAGGAGGGTGAGGAGGGGAGAGAAAAGAGGGCCTCAGCCACTGTCTTTAGTAAAATAGGCTATAAAAATGAATACCTGCTGCTTGCTTATTACCAGTACTAGTAAAAACTGAAGTGTTTTGGAGTTGGTTTGCTGGTGAATTGGGAGGACATTTGTGTCACTCCCTGGCCAAGTATGTAGGACTCGAGTGGGGGAGAATCCAGGTCCAACTTCCTTCTTGGGCAGGAAAAAATAATAGGTGACCATGGGCAAGTCACTTGCTCGGCCTATAACCTATCTTGCAAGGCTGGGCGAGGGCAGGGTGGAGAGTGCTACGGAGGCTGCCTTTTGCTCACTGAATGTGAATGAAATAATACTCACTTCTAGCTTATCATTGTCACCCATAATAGTGAAAAACAGAAGTGTTTTGGAGATTTTTGGACCAGCTAGGCTGGTGAATTGGAAATGAAAAGGAGATTCTGCTCCCCGCTCCCCAGTGGGCCTTCTTCCCCTTCCTCACCGCCTGCAGCAAGTATTTTCAATCAAGTGCATCTGCAGGCCAGGCGAAGTGCAGAGTTACAGGTCCCCCCGTTAGCAACGCTGTCCCTGGTGGGGACACAGGCGGAGCCTCCCCATCCCCTTCACTTGTGGCGGGGCTGAACTCGGCAAGGAAAGAATGTCTTCTGGGGCCTGGAACTAATCGGGCTTCGTGTTTCCTGCCTGAAGTCACCAGGCAAGTTTTGTGTGTGTGTGTTTTGCGAAATGGCCTGCCCTGGCCTCTGGAGCTGGCCCCGGCCTGATTTTTCCACGTGGCTCTTCTTTCCAAACCAAGATGCCTAATAGGGGTTGGCGCTGGCCCCAGAGGGGAGGGAAAGGAACAGGGAAAGCAGGCACCAGAGCCACAGCCTTGCCACAAAACACTACGTGGTTCCCAGACAGAGCAGGGCAGGGCGAGAGAGATGCTGTCTCGAGGGTGGAGCAGTCCTCCTGGCATCTTGCAAGGCTCCCTTTGGCTCTCTGCTGCAAAGGGCGTGGTTGCCTTTAAAGCAGGTGCCTCATTTCCTACAGCTGGAAGAAAGCCAGAGTTCGCTTTCTGCCAGCAAGCACAACCTCCCCAGTTTGAAGGAAGAGGCTAAGCCAGGGGTGGGGGGAGCTGTGGTCCCCCAGCTCTCCTTAGGCCCCAACAACCCCATGGCCAGGGATGATGGGAAAGATCCAAGAACATCTGGAGGGTCCGGCAGGTTCCTCACCCACAAGCAAACCCAATTTCTCACTGTGGCCTTGGCAGAATTTGTTTTCCTGAGGGAGGGGTGGTTTATTTCTCTCCCGCACACATACTTTTTCCTGCTTTCCCTCCTTGGTTGATGCAAGGAAGTAGTTCGCTTGCAAAGCCACTTCTGCTTCTCTGTGCCAAGAAACCATAAAGGTTCACTCACGTGCCAAGGGATTCTGCTGCAGCACCTCACAGTGGGTATAAGCCACCAACCTAGATGGCTTTAAAAAGGATTTGACAAATTTAGAGGGTTAGGCTATCTGGCCATGTTCTCCACTGTTGGAGGCCATACGCCCATGAATGCCACCTGTAGGAAACCTCAAGAAGGAAGAGTTGCTGTTGCACTCAGATGCTGCTTGTGTCCTAATCGGGGCACGGAGAACAGAATGCTGGGTGCTAGATAAGCCCCCAGCCTAAGCAGACAGGTTCTTATGTTCTTAACATCCTAGGTTGTTTTAATTTTATTTTGGGCATGGTGGGGGAGCAACTTTCTAACCCCTATAGCCAAAGGATGAGTCTTGAAAGTTATGTGGTGAGAATCACACTGAAATCAGGGTGTGGGAAATGGCAATGCTTTCTATGCTCTAAAGGTAGGGAGAGGGAGTTGTGCCTTGCTAAATAGGATTTTTTTGTTTTGTTTGTTTCTCCACAGCCCTGACAGGAACAATTAATTATACCACACATGAAAATCACTTCACTGGCATTATTTATGGAGGTTGCAAAATTAGGCACAAATGCGATTTGTAGGGGTTGGTTTTTTTTAAGTACAGCGTGTGCGCACACTGTCTCAACTGTTCTTCATACTGAACAAGGGAGGCTGGAGAATGGTCTCTTTGCAAAAGGCATTCTGCAGCTAGTCCCTCTCTGTCAGGGAGGATAGGTGAGTTCCTCACAGCAACCCGTCCTGCCCCTTCACTATGGCCTTCTGCAGCAATGCTCACAACTGTTCACTTTCACAGCAGACAATACTGGCAGGGACCCAGCAGCATCCACACTGGTGGTTTCACTGGGGGAGAACACTCCCGCGCAGTTTTCTGCTCTGCAGTGCAAACTTATCTGTTATATCATATTCTCGCCCTGCTTCTCAGTTCACAACTTTCACGGCTCGTTTATTCAGTACAGGTTGTCCTGAAACAAACCCAAATTGCACTACAAAGTCGGCGCATGCTTCAATTAATTAATTACACAGGTTGTTGGGAACGTGGCTTCACAAATCTCCATACGCCTCTTGTGGAGATCCAATGCCACAAGCACAGAAAAGGCCCCCAGAATCCCTTGCAGTCTATCGCAAGGGAATTCTGGGATGTGCCGCCTACAGCAAAGCCACACAGCACACCATATTCTCCAGAGCTTGCTTTCCCTTGGCAGGTGGACAGGACCAGACTGTGGGCAGCACAAGGCCCCATGTTAAGCCAGACCAAAGACGGAAAGGTTGGCTTTGGGCAGCCAGGCCACCATGACTGCCCAATCCTGCTGCCAGCCACACACTAAGCACAAGACTTCCCTGCTCTGCAAGTCTTTTATTGGGCTTCCAATGCCCCAATGCTCTGGGAAAGGAGAATCTGCAGCCTTCTAGATGTACCTAAACTAAACCACATACCCTCTCAGGCCACTGCTCAGGCTGATCGGAAGTGACATATCTTAGAATCCAATGCCATCTGGATTCTGGAAAGACACAGGCTGCCTGTCCCTGGCAAGCTATCTGTGCATTTCACGTATAGGGAGCTGCCTTGCTTAGGAGCCCAGCCCTTAAGTCACTCTAGCTCTGTATTGTCTACACCTGTGTTCTTCAAGCTTGGGGCACCAAATACTGCTGGATAGGGCTGGGAATATCTGGTTTTCTACATCACAATAGATCACCAGCTAAACCTATCGATATACCGATATATCACAATGTCTGAAATAAGGATAGAGCATTGGCTGGCTTCACAGTTTTCCCCACATAGTGATTTTAGTATAGCAAACACCCCCCCCCCCCAATATTGCCAGGTCAAAAATTATGAAACTCGTATCACAATATGGACTTCAAACTGGTTTTGGATGATAGATTGCCCAGCCCTACTGCTGGATTACAACTCCCATCATCCATCTGCTTAACAAATGGTCAGGGAGGATGGGAGTTGTAGTCCAACAACATCTGATGAGGCCCAGACACCAATCAAAACCGACAGGCAGTGGCTCTCCCGGCCCCACCTGGAGGTGATGGGATCAGGCCAGAGACCAGACACCCACAAGGACTTGAACCCCTGAGGCTGCCTTACACAGTCAGGCCAGCAGGGCACCCAGCCTAGTAATGTCTGCTGCAACTGGCAGCCTCTCTCCAAGGCTCCAGGCAGAGGCCTTTCCTAGTCCTCATACCTTAAGTCGTATTTGCCGAAGATGGCAGGGGTTGACCCTGGGGCTTTCTGCACCCAAATATCCTCCCCCCCCCCCGGCCACAGAAGTCAGACTGGCCCAAATCTTGAGCCCAAGGAACCCCGCACCTCCACCTCCTTGGAACAGCGTTGCCCCTTCTCCTGCCACCAGGCCACCTGCTGCAGTCACAATACAACTCTGGTCTGTGCTTTTATTTGGCCCATCGGTATCAACAAATCCTGAGTCGCGTCTGGAGGTTACCTCCCCTCCCCGCGTGCCCCCTCCCCCGAAGAGATGTCGCTAAAATTCCTGCCTTCGCTCAATGCTCAGCAGCTCAACTTCAAAGATTAAGGTTGCGCCACCTGGGGAGGAAAAAGAAAGGGACATCAGGAGTGCAGGCTGGAGGGAGCGGTGCTGGGAAGAAGCACTACCCATCCCAACCCCTAGAGCAGGTGCCAGAGGGCCCCTGGAAGCTTTGATGGCCCCACAGCTGACTGCCTGGAACTCGAGCGGGGCCACTAGGTTTTGATCCCTTCCATTCTCATCTCCTGGTTTTCAAAAGGCCAGCAGGGAGAAGTATCAACAATTTGCTTGGGGTGGGGAGGAAGCCCCCGCCCATCTCTTCAGAATCCATAGCAGGACTGATTCCAAGGGGGAAAGGGCATGCACTATTTACCTGGGATTTTGGGTGGTGCTCCCCGGTCCCCATAACCTGTGAGCAAAGGGAGAAAAATGGCAAAGTTACCCAAGAGATCAAAGAGTTCCCATAGTGCAGGGATGGAGCGATCTGTGGGATTGTTGTGGGATTTCAACTCCCACTGACCCCTGCCAAAAAATGATGATGGCAACTCCTTAGAACATCTTGTCACTGCCACCTCCCTGGGGCAGGTTCCCAGGAGCCCAATTTCTTCCCCCTCCCCATCCCACATTCCAGCTCCTTACCCAGCTCAGAGGGAATGACGAGCTTTCTCTTCTCACCCTCGCACATCCTAGAAAGACCAAAGGAACAGTATAAATTCAGTTACCAACCAAATACAGTACACGGCTTTGCTGCTGTATAAAAGCAACACAAAACAGGAGGGCTGGAATCTGACTCGAAAATAATTACTTCATTCATATCACTTAACCTTCCCTTCTAACGTTGCCTAGGGGCAGCTATCAATATAAAAATTACATACAAATGAAAAAGAAGCACACTAAATGTAGTTAAGACTGGAGAGAAACACAGGATAGATGAACCGTCCTGATTAACAAGACACTTTAATAAATAAAATGAGCCGGGACAGATGGATTTTCAAAAGACGGCAAATATCATTAGAAGATGCCAGCCAGATCTCCTGGGTGCAATTGCACAGAGTGCTCTCCCCCAACATACCCGCCAAAGGTGCCGCAGATGCAGCTGGAATACATCAGAGGCCCTTCCTTGAGGTCATGCCCAGATTATGGAATTCTCTGCTCTTTTTTTAAAAAAAAAAGTTCCAGGAGACCCAAATAAATAAAGTTTTAGGAGCTTTCCAGCATCCTTTGAGAAGGGAGAGTGAAAATCTGTGCTTCTGACTTGCCACTGGAGAAATTGCTTCGTTTTCCCGTTCGGGTGCTTGAAAACCAGCAACCACAACACAGCGGTCACTGCCACACCTGATCCCTGCTGGGAGGAAGAATTTACCCAAGCAAGCCCTGATCCCAGCCTTTAATGACTTGTCCAGTCCCCAAGGAGAAGATAAACGGCTGATCACGAGTCAGGCTGCTGTCGAACTCTGTCCCATCCTCCAGCTTGCCCTATGAGAGAGTGCAGAAGTTAAAGGGGGTGTAAGCCAGCCAAGGTTTCTTCTTAAAACATCCAAGATGCTGTGCTTATTATCCCAAAAGAAGAAGAGCCCTGTGAAGTAAGCCCAAAGAGAGCCCATCTAGTCCAGCACCCTGTTCTCACAGTGACCAACTGGATGCCTCGACGGGAAGGCAGCAAGCAGGACCCAAGCGCAACTCTTGAGAGCCAGTGTGGTGTAGTGGTTAAGAGCGGTAGTCTCGTAATCTGGGGAACCGGGTTCAATTCCCCACTCCTCCACATGCAGCAGCTGGGTGACCTTGGGCCAGTCACACTTCTCTGAAGTCTCTCAGCCCCACTCACCTCACAGAGTGTTTGTTGTGGAGGAGGAAGGGAAAGGAGAATGTTAGCCGCTTTGAGACTCCTTAAAGGGAGTGAAAGGCGGGATATCAAATCCAAACTCTTCTTCTCTCCCCACTTGTGATTCCCAGCAACAGACATTCAGAGACATACAGACAAGGGAGCCAGTGTGGCTAGCAGACACTGATAGCCTGGTTCCTCATGGATTTGTCTACTCTTTTAAAAGTCATCACTACATCTTAATAAAGTGAATTCCATAGCTTTAGCTATGTGCAGTTTTAACTAAGCACATGTATACAAACACCCTCCACAGCAGGAGGGTGGCCCTCCTGTGGCCCTCCGGAGCCCAGTCAGCACTGGACTACAACCCCCATCATGCTGGCTGGGCTGATGGGAGTTCAACAACATCTGGAGGGCTGAAAGTTCCCCATCCCTGCTCCACCCTAGTAAAGAAACCCCAGGGTGTTTCAGCCTTGCTCTCTCACTGACTGACTAACTAACTCAGGGCAGATTCACACATGAGCGCCTATCACTCAGTGATTCACTGCTTCACTGCAGAAAGTGACTCATAAGAACCTGAGAGGCGGAAGCCCTGCTGGGTCAGAGCAAAGGTGAGTCAGGTCGAGGGCCCTGTTTCCTAACAATGGTTAATGAAACGCCTGTTGAGAAGGCCACAAGCAGGACATGAAATTAATACACCCACCCTCTTTTCCCCTGCTGCTCAGATGACCAGGGGCCCTCAACTCTGGAATCCTGCCACCATACAGAGCAGGGATAACTGCCAAATTGAGATGGTTTTAAAAGGGGATTATTTATTTACTTGGTACATTTCTGACCCACCCTTCATGATTCGATCCCAGGTCCACTTACACATAAATTTTTAATTTATAAAACAAACACATCCCTTAAAAAAAAAACTTTAAAAGGGAGGACAAGACTATCAGTGGCTACCAGACACTAATCTCATGCAACCTCCAGGATTGTTTTTGAGTCCCATTAGCTGGGGGAAAATAGTGAGAGGCAGCTATTGCTGTCATGCTTATGGGATTCCCAGAAGGATCTAACTGCATAAAAGAGAGCTCTGCTGCATGAAGCCAGTGGCCCATCTAGTCTAGCACTCCCTAACTGTGATTTCCAGCAACACAGAATTCAGTAGCATACTGGCTGGCTGCTATGGGAAAGAGGAAAGTGAACTAGGTAGCCTTTGGTTTAATCCAGAGGAGCTCTGCTTATGTTCTCTGGCCAAACAGAGGTCTGGAAATTGCAGAAAGGAACGAGGTAGAGTAACCTCATGTCCATATGGTTGGAATCAAAGGGGGGTAAAAGCTCCACCCCCTTCTCCTCCTCACACAGGGAACACAGAATTTTTCTCTGGTTGTCCATTTCCTGCATTCAACTTGCCACCTAACACAGCAGTCATCAAGCCATGAATGAGCATGTGTGAGTCAGCAAGGATGCATGGTTGAAAAAAGCAGCTGAGCCAAGCATATGCTGCAACGGCAGCGTTTGTTAGTGGGTGCAGAATTCAGCTGCTTCAAGAATTCCTTTTTTTTAAAAGCTAAACATCTAGTCCTTATGGTCACAAAAATTTCCGTCAGAGCCTTGGAGATACTCCTAGTGAAATCTCAGAGGGGTTGCTGAATTCAGATGTCAAGGAGTAGACAGTTCCATGAGACACAAGACACGTGTGCCTAATTTACAGTAGGATTCTTTTTTTCTTTTATTTCTTTCTGTTGAAGCTCTGAACTTGGGTCACCACAGACGTCTGCCTTCCTAAACAAACCCAACCCCATCCGTGCTTCAGGTCACGGATGGGGAACCTGCAGACCCTCCCGGCTGTTGGGCTCCAGCTCCCATCAACCACAGTGAGCATGGCCAACAGTCAGGGATGATGGGAGCTGAAGTTTTGCAATACCTGGAGGCAGGCAGGCAGGTCCCCCAGCCCTTCCCAAAGAGCCATAACTCTGTGATGAGAGAGCAGGGGCTGAAGTCTAGAAATGAATGGAAGGCCCAACAGGTTCTCCACTGGATTACAATTCACCCTTTGACAACATGTCTCTCCCCCGTGGCTTCTGGAAAAGACCCCGCAAACCTCAAGTTGCTCAGCTAACACTGACCTGCCCTTCCACATCACACCTGCAGCACTCACCGTATAATGCATGTGGAGCACATCACCCTTGCGGGACTTGATGGGGCAGTTGTCCACCCGCTTCTTGACCCCAATCTGGAGCTTCCGTTTGCCTTCCGTGCCCAGCACTAGCGAGAAGACTGCACACAGTGCCAGAGCGAGTAACGCTGCTCCCTGGCTCACCTGCATCGCATAAGCTCCTGGAAGGGCAGAAACTGGTTAGCTGGGGAGAGCTCTCTGTGGCTAAAAGTCTACTGTCACCATTATCTCTTGCTTTTCTGATCACAATGTTACAGGAAGGCAGAAATGGAGCTGGCTTCCTGGCAGTGGTGTCGCTGCCTTTTATCAGGAGGCAGGGGAAAGTTGGAGCTGTCTATGTGCACCAATGGGAGTACTTGAATGGCTCCACCAGGGTGCCCACACAGCCCTGATTTCCCCAACACTTCACCCCTCCCTATAAGCAGCAGTGACATTGCTGCTGGCAAGCAGGCGCGGCAGGCCCGCCCCCCCACTGGGCAAGCCACTTCTGCGGAAAGGGATCCATTCAGCAGCTGCCAGACATAGGGTTCAGTTCACTGCCCTTGTACATACAGGAAAAGGAATAATGGGGAAGAGCTCCAGTCCTTCCATGCCGACACATACCAAGACATGAGTTCTATTTGGGAAGGTCCACAACACAGTCATAAACACTTGCCTTGCATGCAGAAGGTCCCTGGTTCAACTGTCAGGTAGGGCCCTGCCCCGTTTTTCACATGGTGCCCCAATGAACAGAACAGAAGCCTCCTCCCCATGAAGGCCCATCCTTGAATTACAGTAATTCATGCAAATTCAACACTCCCGCCCCAGTCGCCAGCACCCCCAGCTCCTACCCTGGCATGCAACAGCATGCGGTCCATTCCGGTCCCCCCGGGAGCCTCCGGACCCCGACTTACCCGTGCGGCCGGAGGCGCCTTGGACTCTGCTCCCTCCCCTGGTGGCAGCCGCCGCCACCCCACTCCAGATTCTCTCAAGGATACTGGGCTGTAGCCACCCCAGGAATAATCCAGCAAGGTCTCTCTGCTCCACCCTCCCTCCTCTACTCCCTGGTCCTCTAGACAGGATCTCCCACATATGAAATCATCCTTGTTTCTAACCCTTTCCCTCAGGTATGAGCCTAGCATTTCCTCCCCCCTCCCTCCCAGGTGCAGTATCTCCCTCCCCCAACCCATGCCCCCCAAATAGCACCCCCGCCCTAAGATACCCCATATCCACCCTCACCTTGCCCCCCTTTCCTAGGGCCCTCCTTACGGAAGGTCCAAACCCTGGTCTCCTCTGCTTCATCTTCTTCATTACAATTTGTCACCTTGGCCCAGACCCACATGATCCCAGCCCCAGAGGGATCCCTCACCTTGTGAATCCAGACATCCCCGGGACCCCCACCCGCAGGAACTGGCTTCTCTCGGGGGATCCAGACCTGGCTACGTTCTGGGGAACAACCGACACCCCTAGATTCGGGCTTCCACTCTCTCTGCTTCCCCTGGGGACTGGCTTCCCGTTGCAGCCACGGCAGCCCCATCCTATCAGAGGCCCTGGCTGGCTTGCGGGGCACCCAGACCTGCCCAGAAGCCTCCGCAGGGTCCCGGTACCACTCCTTCTGGACCCACATCCCAGCTCCCCTTACAGGATCCCTCTGGGGACCCACATGCCCCAAGATCCCCCCGGAGTGGCTGCGGCTGACGCCCCGTGCCGGGAACTCTGGTTCCTCGCCGCCTCTTCCCCTGACCACCCCGGGGCCCCCCGCACCCAACTCCCAATCCTCCCTGTGGGAGAGCTGGGTCCCCACCTCTTTGGGGGCGCCCTTTCCTTTCACGGCCACAGCCACGCAGGACTCGCAGACCCCCACGCACCACGAGGCTCTCTTCTCCTGCCTCGCTGCTTGGCTGCTCCTCCCTGAGCCGGGCGGAGGGCGGCCCAGGCTCTCCAGGCTCCCGCTGCCTGGGGGACCCCCAAACCCACGAGGCCCCCATCTGCTCATCGTGACTCTCCTCGGGCCACCCTGTCCCTGCGGGGCCTTCCCCACGGCTGGGGCCTGGATCCCCCCATTATCAAGGGCCCCCACGCCTGGACCCCAGGACACCTGGGTCCCTACGTCCCTCCGCTCCAGCTTCCGCGGCCCCTGCGTTGCCGCCGGCCCTGCGAGGCCCTCCTCGCTACCAGCCACCCCCCACTTGGTTGCGCCGGACGCCTGGGTCCCTTCGGGCCCGCTGGAGCCTCCCCGCTCCCTCCAACCCGCCTCTTGGGGCTGCCCCATATCTAGGTCTCCAGGCTGCTGCCGCCGACCCTCGCTCGGTCCAAAGCTCCTGGGCGCCCCCCTTCCCTGTCCCCCCGTCTCCTCAGGACCCCCCATCCGCCCCCCCCTCCTCACCTCTCCTTTCCTCAACGGATACCACCCCCCTCTGCGCATGCGCGCCTCGTAACGCTGATTTGCCTAACAACAAGGGAAGCAGCCGTGGGGTCCGCCATGTTCCCTCGCCCGCCCCGAGGCACGTTGGCCGCCGTCACGTGATCGGCGCGGCGCCACGTGACAGGCGCTCGGCCAGCTATTCTATAAAAATCAATGACCGGCATTACGATTCTAGTTCTCTTCTCTCGGGACATGGGAGAAATAATCAGAGAAATAAAGGCATGCCCCCCCTTCAAAATACAAAAATTATAACGGCCTCGGCTTGCACGTGACAAGGGCAAGGCGTCATTTCCGTTCTGGGCTGAGGCATATGAGCGGCAGTAGGCGCACTGACGTGGGAGAGCGCCCCCTGGTGTTGAAGTGGAGAAAGGGGGCTCCCCGGCCTCTCTGAAAGTGGCCTCGTCTTCATCACGTGGCTCCGATGATGATTACCACGCCCATCTGACTAGGAGGACCCTAGCCACACTGGGCAGCTTCCAACAAATAAGTTTGTCGTAAAGTGAGCCTCTTGGTGAAATTTTGGAACATATTATTTCCTTAATGCGGTTTTATTTTATTTTTTAATTGTTAATTTAATTTATTTTCCTTTCTCCCCATGCATTGTAAAACCTACATTTCAGCCAGCTCCCAAGTGGTTAACAATAAAAATTGCTTTTAATTTTTTAAAAAAATCATTGGGCAAAATCTTCCTTGGCATGCACTTTATTTTTAATGTATTCATTGATTTAATATTTTTCATTTATTTCAGCAGTCCAATGCACACTGACATTGGAGCAAATCTCACTGATAGGAAATGGGGCTTACTCCCCAGTAGACATTCATAAGTGATTTCCTACCCCCTGCCCCCGCAGTCAGGTGAATTTACGAACACAAGAACCTGCCTCCGATCTTGGATCTATCTAGCTCTCAGTCTACATTGACTGGTAGTGGCTGTCCAAGATTTCAGTCAGGGATCTTTGCCAGGGATACGTGGAGATGCCAGGAATCGAACCTGGAACCTTCTACATACAAAGCAAATGCTCTACCGCTGAGCTATGGCCCTTCCCCAAATGTGCTGTACCCACTGCATTGCAGCCTCTCTTTGTATGATGCAAACCAAACGAGTAAGAGGAAGGGGTCATTCACCCCTGATCCTCTAGTATTTTTGTGCGCCAACACCCATCCTCCCTTCCTAGCTTTTAGTAGTGGCCTTGGGAAAGGTGGCTGCGGAGAGAGATTTCTCCCCCCAACTCAACATGCAGGCCTCCAACTGGACTCTGTAAATATTGACTCTTCCAAGGTTAGGGCCAAAGTCTGCTTGGAAACCCCACAGGGCAGCTTTTCCAAATGCCCATTCCTGGGAAAGACATGGCCCTGTGTCCCAGGCTGCCCATAGGACAAGGGAGATGAACCCGAGTTAGGAGGCCCCACAGGTCCCCTCCACTTCCAAGAATCTTGTTTCTGAATGTGGCCAAAGGTCACTCTCATCCGATGCCCTGTTTCCAAGGCTGGCCAGTCAGATGTTTTTCGGGAAGACCACAAGCAAAGGGATGGAGGAAACAGTCCTCCCCTGTAATTGGCCTCCCTGTTCTCTGGGTATTGTGCCTCTGGACATGGAAGTTCTATTTTAGCTGTGGCAGTAAGGCTGGTTCCAGAAGGTTGGCAGCACTTGATATTTACCAGGGCCCCAAGACCCATGGCGCTGCGACGTCTTCTTCAAACAAAACACCCAGGAAGATCGGGAGTAGCCTGGGAGAAGTCTCAGTTTGCACATCAGGGCTCTTCCAAATTATGGGGGCCCAATGAGAGTTCAGTGCCTGAGCCCACTCCCAAATCTTGGAGCCATCGATTTTCTTCCATGGATGTGTCCTATCCCATTTCAAAGCCAGGGAAAGTTGCTATCACCACCACCTCCTGAGGCAGCCAATTCAATAAATTAGCAATGCACTATGTGATGAACTAAATTTATGTTGGCTGTCCTGGATCTCTTGCCAGTCAGTTTTGTTGGCTAGCCCCAAGTTCCATTATTACAAGAGAGAGTGGGTAAATCGCCTTCCTACTTTCTTCACGCAACACATACTTTTATCACCCTCTATCGTGCTGCTCTTGGGTGTCTTTGATTCTTAACCCAAGAATGGGGGACCTCAGCCCCATATGGACCTCCACAGCCCTCCATCTGGCCCTTGGGACTCTCCCCAGGCCACACCCCCTCCAGAGCCCAACTCTGCAACCTCCTTGAGGGTTTTGCCTGGCTGGAATCTGTCCTTGAACTGTGATAAGGCTCTTGCTTATCTGGATGGGGAATAGAATGTGTATATAGAAACCAACCAATTGCACAAAGGTAAGATTTACATTTGTTACTCCACCCACTTTTGCCTTTGGCCCCGCCCACCCCTGACATGTGGCCCCCAGGAACTTGTCAATAAAAGAATGTGGCCCTCAAGCTGGAAAAATGTTCCCCACTCCTGTTTTAACTGAAAAGTCTGAACTAGAGTTGTTAGGAGACTGCTACTCCCCTCCCACAGCTACAATTCCCTGGGGAAAGGGATTGGTGGCTAAATCACTCCGGGTATTCTTTTGGTACTGACATGTTTGCCACCCTGGGATCCTTTGCAGGAATTACAGTACTGTACAGTAAGCCCACAACCTGTGTGTATGTATCTTGTGCACATTCAGCCTTATGGACTTGGGAAAGATTAAAAAATATACAGTATTTATTAAGGGGGCAGTTAGGGGGCCGGCATTCAGGAAAAAATACTTCTGCAATCCCAAGCGCCATTGCACCCAATGTGTTTTGACTGTGTGCAATTTTGGCTTTAGGTTCAATCCCTGGAACATAATCCCTGTGTAAGTTGCTGGTTTATAAATTTATAAATTTAGTAAAATAATAATAATTAGGGTTGGCCCAGGTCAGGAGCAGCCCAGACCCTGAAATTTCGGGGCCCAAACCTGAGACCTAGAGGAGGCCACTGGTGACATCATCAGGGGTGGCCCATCCATTAGGCAAGATGAAGCCACTTGCTTCAAGCAGCAGATCTGCCTCCCTGCCCCAGCAGGCTTTCACCCGTGTCCCACATAACCCCACTGCCCTTGCCACCGCATCAGGGCAAGATTGGTGGCAGGGTGTAGGCAAAACACCTCGGGCCAGCCCTGGGGGTCATAGGGAGACAAGCCCTGGTGTTGTGATGGGGGTGGTTCTTCCTTTGCGCTCCCTCCCACCACTGAGCCCTGGAGACGGAGGTTAATTGGGAGAGGGGAGGGGAGGAGGGCAGATCCCTTAGAGAGTCTGTGCAATAATTTGGAGCTGGTTCCTGCTGGACTAAAGCTTGCAAGCTGCATGCGTAGTCTTCTTGATCAATTTTCTTTCAGCCACTCTCTCCCACTTGTGCCCTCCCCCTGCCAGCTGGAAGGGGCCAAGCAAACATGGAGGCTTCAGGGCAGCCCTGGAGGTCTGGCAGCCCTAGGAATAATAGATAGCAGAGTATGGTATGTGACCTGGTCAAGGGGGGGAGAGGCAGGAAGCTCCCGGGCACACGTCAGCCAAAGAAGGGGAAGGGTGAAATATTGTGCAGAGGCCCAGGCGCCAGGGCCGAGGCTGTGAACACACTCAGTGCAAACCCTTCCAAAGAGACCATCACAATATATTAGACATATATGGTCTGGAGACTAGCCGATAGCAAAATATGTAAATACTTGCAAGTGTGACAAAATGAGCGGAAAGGAGAGAGGACCACGGACACGTCATCTCAAGGCCAACCAGCCGTTCTAAAGACAAGACCTTCAAAGGCAGCCGTGCTGCCAGCTCAATGCAGTTTTGCGATGCGATTTAGCCATATATGTCAAAGAGCAACTGTCTGTTTCCCAGCCTCTGTTTTGGTGGACAATTTTGGCCACGAGTTAGAATTGACACCCCCCTCCCCCCAGCACCCTTGGCTCTGTCACTGTCCCTGTTCCAGGAACCAGACTCACAGAGATGTGAAAAGCAATGCTTTTTTTGCCGTGCCACAAAGGGAAAGCTAGTCTCTAGTTCAGGGGTCAACGGGCCAGACCTAATTCACAGGCCAAACATCAGACTTCCCTATTTGTCCCGCCATTTTTCTGCCCCCATGGCCAACTGCCCCACACCTGATGTCATTTCATGGGGAAACTGGCTGTTGTACCTGAACCCTGCAATAAGTAGGATTGACCCATCCTGTTCAAGAAGTCTGGTTCTGCTTGGGCCACTCCCAAGGGCCAACTTGGACAAATGGGTGGGAAAAACCACCTGCCAATCACTTTACATCAATGTAGCATCAGATGATGGGCATGTGGGCCGTCCCACCTACCTGTTAAAACATTCATAGAGCTGTAGATCTTTGTGAAGGGCTGGGGAACCTGCCTCCTTCCAGATATTGCTGGACTACAGTTCCCATCATTCCTGGCCATGCTGGCTGAGTCGCAAGTCCAGCAACATTTGGAATGCCCGCGTGTAATTATCTGGATGGCAGGGTTTTGCCCAGTGATATGCGTACGAAGGAAGAAATGACAAGCCTTCCCCTGAGCACACGAGGAGTGCATAAGCACACACAGTTTCTAGGATTCAAAGGTTTCCAGGTTGAAGAACCCGTGGCTTCCGCAATTGGGAAGCCTTTGGAGTCCTCGCACGTCCCCGTTTAGGATCAAACTGCTTGTTGTTACAGAGCCAGCTCCGTATTCTTCTACTTATGTGAAACTCACACAGCCAGGATCCCCCCACCCGACACACGCACACTGGCACACACAGCCGGCATGGCCTGGGGAATCCATGCGGAGAAGCACGTCTCCGCCTGGCACTGCCAACGCTGGGCATGGCTGGGCCCATTCAGCCAGCCTGGGAAAGAAAGGAGCGAGGGACTCAGTCATTCACGGGCCCTGAAAAGAGGAGTCGAGTTCCACGGGGCTGGGGAGGGCCAGTGGGAGGGCGCTGCACTAACAACGGCAGCCCAACTGGAGCTGCAGGAAAAGCCCAGCACTGCTTCACCCTGGCCAAAATACCTTGCCAATTTATAAACAGCTGCCCATTAGCCATAATAGCTAAATGGGAACAAGTTGAGCAGTTAGACATGGAGCCAAATGGCGCCTCCTCAAGCAGGGGCAGTCTGCTCCATACCAGATGCTGGCAGATGCTGGCAATGGTTATTGTCTCCATGCCATGCTTTGTGGGCTTCCCAGGGGCATCTGGCTGCTGACCACTGATGGAAGCAGGATGCTGGGGCAGGTAGAGGGTAGACTCTGGATTTTTGCATCTCTGTGGCCTGGCAGAAGACTTGCTTGTCTCTTCCAGAAATGCAAAGAATGCCCTTCTCAGAATGAGGCAGCCTCCTCTAGGGTATAACAGGGATCCCTTGTGGATACTTTCCTATCCATTCATAGCACCACCACCCGCTTTTTTTCCTTTTGCAAAACCTTTGGCAGAAAGTCTGCTTCCGTGTATTCAGCAGCAGCTGGGGCTAAATATGTTTCACTGAAATATTCCACCAGGACTCCTTTACCCTGTCTGCATTTCCTTCCTCTCCCGAGACAATTTCTAATTTGTAAGCTTGCCCCCTTTTACTCTGTCAAACACCATTGAGATCTATAAGGTGTGGGGAACCTTTGGCTCTCCAAATGTTGGTGAATTATAAATCCCCTGGCCCCTGCCCACACTTGCTGGAGCTGATGGGAGTTGTAGTTCATCAACATCTGGAGGACCAAAGGTTCTCCACATCTGCTGTAGATGAATAGAGAATAAGGTTTTAACGCCACAGTAAACATGCACGTGCCCGGGATGTTTTCTACTGTGGGCTAATAGCAACTTGGCGGGGAGTGGGAAGGTTTTGATTCAGGAAATGGCACAGGAGAAAGGGTGAAATACAAATTTCCTCCTTTCCTTGAGGTTTTCCAGACAAGCTGGCCACTAGAAGTACCTGTAATTAAGAACGTGCACCTGAGTTTGATTATTTCCTTCTCCCTCCCCACCCATTTTCCTTTTGTGCTGTGTCTTTTTAGAATGTAAGCCTGAGAGCAGCCATAAATGTCTCATTTACGGTTGCCTATATGCTGCTCTAGAAGTCTTTATTTGGCTGAAGAGCAAAATAAAAATTATTTAAATAAATACATAAAATAAAATAAAGCCTATCTTCCCTGAGCAGCATTGCCCTGGCCAAAATTAGAGTCCCTTCTGGCCGCCATTAGGTAAATTGGGGG
Organism: Podarcis vaucheri; assembly: GCF_965113315.1. NCBI lineage: Eukaryota > Metazoa > Chordata > Lepidosauria > Squamata > Lacertidae > Podarcis > Podarcis vaucheri. The sequence goes on from NC_138754.1 coordinate 12,590,709, forward strand.
AGGGGGATATGGGAAGTCTGCTCACAAATCTCCTGCACAAATAGCATTGCATTTGCTCATGCTTATTCCTAGGGACGTGGGTGGCACTGTGGTCTAAACCACAGAGCCTAGGGCTTGCCGATCAGAAGGTTGGCTGTTCGAATCCCCATGACAGGGTGAGCTCCCGTTGCTCAGTCCCTGTTCCTGCCAACCTAGCAGTTCGAAAGCACGTCAAAGTGCAAGTAGATAAATAGGTACCACTCCAGCGGGAAGGTAAACGGCGTTTCCGTGCACTGCTCTGGTTCGCCAGAAGTGGCTTAGTCATGCTGGCCACATGACCTGGAAGCTGTACGCCGGCTCCCTCGGCCAGTAAAGCGAGATGAGCACCACAACCCCAGAGTTGTTCGCGACTGGACCTAGCGGTCAGGGGTCCCTTTACCTTTACCTGTTCCTTATTCCTCCAAACATCTTGCTTTCATTAACTCCAGATTCAGCATTTGAATTGACCACTCCTAGGGGCAGGGGGCTTACCTAACATCTGCTCTAACCTGTGAAGCATCATATATATTGCTAGACTGTTAATTGTTAAGTTAGAGCTGCAACAAGATGCTGCAGCACAGCAAGATGTTGTTTGAGAATCCAGCTAGCTGTGCCCTATTCCAGAACACTCCATTCCATAGCCACCTAATAGTCAACCACCTTTTTGGGGCCATTGAGTATGCTCAGTCCTTACTGGAGTGTTTTTGGGGTTTCCCCCTGACTTAGGATTCTTTTCCTAAATCTTTTGTGTGTGTGCGTGCGCAAGGGGAAATAGCTGCTCTGTTTGGTATTTGTGTATGTCAGTACACGCATTCATTTGTTTGAGTGGGCAGGCTTATCAACGGTCACTCATAAGCTGAAGTGCCCTGGGCTTCATAAACATTTAAGTAAAGCCAAATTTCCCCAGATGTTTAACCCTGGAAACTATTATGAACGATAACACTCTCACTGTAAAATCCAAAATACCTTTGAAAATACAGCTGAACTCACCCCACACATTGCCTCCTTCTCCCCACCCTGTCCTAATCTAAATTTAGGAGCATTGGGATCTGCCTTCTACTGAGTCAGACCATTGGCCCATCCACCTCAGTATTGTTTACTCTGACTGGCAGCTGCCCTCTTAGGTTTCAGGCAGGGAGTCACTCCTAGCCCTTCCTGGAGACGCCATGAGGGACTGAGCCTGGCACGTTCTGTTTGAAATTTAGATGCTCCATTACTGAGCTACCATGAGGCTTGTCCTTTGCCGCTGTGACTGTGTCAAGCAGGGTTGCAAACATGGCACCCTGCACAGGTAACTCACAGAAGCCTTTCCTGACGCCCACAGGGTCCCCTGCTGAAATCAGGCTAGCTCATAAACTAGACGGCAATCTGTGCTTGATCTGCAGTGTGTGTGTGTGTGTTGCCCACAACAACTTCTCTGGTTTGTAAATGTGCCCACTAAAATGGGCGAACCCCACGCAAACTACCTATGATGAAGAAGAACGGCATTGTGGGATGGCGTTCTGGAAGGCACGCAAGGCAGAGAGGTCGCTGCTCCCAGGAGCTGTGTCTTAGTGGCAGATCTTTATGTTAAGAGTAATATTCCCTCTCATAAAAGAGCAGCTCTTTGTGACTCTTCTCCTTCGGCCTGGAAGAGGGTGGGATGCCGGAAGCTTTCCCAACGCACCGCAAAACGTGGGAAGAAAGCGAGTGAGGGGCGGGTGGGAAAAGAAAAGAAAGCTCCCTCAGAGGAGAGACAGTTATAAATTAGAAGCAGCCCAGGGGAGGCCCAGGACAAACAGACGACGAGTTTAGCGGTTGTTGTTTTTAAATATGAGTGGGACCGATCTCAGTGTCCTGACACTGAGGAGATGCTCCTTCAGTCTGCCTTCCGTGGGAGTGTGGTACGGCTCTTGCGTGTGGTACAGCCTCCTTCCGCTGTGAAGAGAGGTAATCCGGTACGGTGTTGCAATGGTAGATAAAGAAGACTGCTTCTCCTTCCCCAGTGACCATTGGACGTCTCCTTGGCAAGTCCCGTGCTTCATTCCCACCAGAGAAAAGTCATCCCCGACCGAGAAAGGTCCGAGATCCAAACTCCTCCAAGTCCTGGCTTCCCGTGCAGCTACGCTTTTGCTTTCCTGCCAGATCGCCTGCGGTGTTTCACACACCTGCAGCAAGAATAAACCCTCCTTTAAAAATGTCCTCCTGGTTTCTTTATACCTGTGCGGACTGGCTCCCACTGGGGCTGGCAGGGCGGAAATCAGGGGGTCCAGCAATAGGTGGGAGCAGAGGCAATGACAGTTGTAAGGAGAAGGCAGGCATTGACTGAATATCCAAACAAACCCCTGTACTGTATTGCAAAGAGACCGTCAACAGTCTAGGCAACACAATGACCATATACATACGTAATAGACAATCTTTATAGAATTCCTTCAAACCATAAAAAGTTCAAAATGAAATCGTTAGTCTCAAAGTCTCTGAAAATCTTTAAATGAAGTGAGGTACCAAACTTTGTACGATGAAAGACAAGCTGTGAAGCTTTGTGTATTCAACAAATATGATGTCCAACACTGAACAGTGATTCCGCATATTGACTACTGTTTCGTAGAATTCTTCGTCAGTGTGGTGGGAGGATATAGAATGCTTCATAAACCCATCTTATTTTGAATGAATGCATGTACAGTAAATGAAAATATCAAATGCTGTGGAACAGTGCTAATGTAATAATGTAGTCACCATGCTGACAAAGAATTCTACAAAACAGTAGTCAATATCTGGAATCACTGTTCAGTGATGGACATCATATTTGTTGAATACACAAAGCTTCACAGCTTGTCTTTCATCGTACAAAGTTTGGTACCTCGCTTCATTTAAAGATTTTCAGAGACTTTGAGACTAAAGATTTCATTTTGAACTTTTTATGGTTTGAAGGAATTCTATAAAGATTCTCTATTACGTATGTATATGGTCATCGTATTGCCTAGACATTGTTGGCATTGACTGAGGGCAGACTGAGGGTGGTGGGGAGGGACCCCTTTGCCCAAACAGAGTAACCGTCTCTGCTTGTGTCCCTTCAAGGGGTCACAGGAGGTAGAAATGTTTTCTGGGGTGCATTCAGAAAACTAGCCCCACCCCCTCCGTCTGGCACCTGCATTCCGAAAAGGGTGACTTTCATAATGGGGAACCAAAGTTTAAAAACTTGAAGCCGTTGGTTTGTGTTCTACCCCCATAGCAGGAGAAAACTTGCTTGTTCCACACAGAAGATGTAGCCACCATGTTTTCTCCTGCTCTTGAGGGTAGGACTCAAAGCAATGGCTTCAGGTTACAAGAAAGGAGATTCTGACTAAATACCAGGAAAAACTTTCTGACGGCAAGAGCTGTTTGACAAGTGAATAGTCTCCCTCTGTGGCTTGTGGATTTTTTCCTTCATTGGAGGTTTTTAAGCAGAGGCTGTGTCATGGACACTTTAGTTGAGATGTCTGCATTGCAGGGCGTTGGACGAGATGACCATTGGGGTCCTTTCAAACTCTACGATTCTATGAAATGAAATAAGCCAAGTTGTTGGCTTGGATCCATGTACCTTAAGAGGTAATGTTTCCCATAATGCCCTGGGAGTTGTGGGCAATTAAAATGGTGGCCCTAAGCCACGGATCTGACGTCGTTGCTACTGGTTGGAGCTGCTGCCTGTTAAAGCCTGCCAGCGCCCACCAAAAGATTGGGGGGAGGGGGTGCCACTAGCACGCACTTGGCCCGAGACTCCCTCAGGCCCAATAGTATCTGGAAGGTACTACACTGGCGGTCCCTGGCCTGAAAGCCTACCATTAGGGGGATGTTCAGGGTTGGGGGGGGAGGGAGGTGAACCCCACCTGCAAGTGGCCTTGTTGAGTTCCCAGCCACGCTGCTGACAACGGACGGAGTCACGCTTGCATACGCATTCACATGTCAGTGGGTTGACCCGCTTCTTCCTGTCCGGACAGGGCGCGCAGGACGGGCTGTTGGGAGAGGAGAATGCCAGATGAAGCAACATCTTGGAGGGGTGCCTTCCAAATGTGTGGGGTTACAAGCTCACCCCACATTTCCTCTCTTTTTAATTGTTTTCAGACAGCATCCCTCCTGTGCCTTTTAGCATATGGAGGGTATGTGTCTCCTTTTTACAAAGGACACTCCTCGATTTGGAGCTTTGGGGCTATTTTTGGTTGCAACATTATTGGATTTTTTTTAAAAAAAACAAGTTTACCTATTGGTGAGCTTTGTGTTCATTTAAATTTCGATGTACGTTACATGAACCATTGATTGTTCTCTCCCCACCCCCCACTATTGGTATTATTATGTATTTTCACTGTACCACCTTGTCAATTAAGCAGTGTTAAGAGGTATATATAGAAATTAATTGTATGCATTAAGCAGGATATAAATGAATTATTGTTATGGCTAATACAGTATTTGGATTGCTTTTATGCGAACTGCTTTGAACATAGATGTATTTGTGGAAAATGTGATCGATAAATAAACTGAATATGACTAGAGTGAGTCCTCTGTTTGAAAGGTTATCTGGTCCAAGTACTTATGGCTCTGGGTTGTGTCCATTGTTTGTTAAGGGTGCTGAGAGTTGTCAGAAGACACCTATTCCTCTCACAGAACTACAATTCCCAGAGTTCCCAGGGAAGAGGGGTTGATTGTTTACTCAGAGAACTGAGGGGAATAAGGGGGGGGGTCTACTAACATCTCTTAGCACCCTTATCAAACTATAGCTTTCAGAATGTTAAAGTGGTGTAATACTGTTATAAGCGTATACTGCAAATGGGGCCGAAATTCTACTCAGGGTAGACCCCCTGAAATTAATAATCTATGTCACTCATGCCCATTAATTTCAGGGGGCCTATGCTGAGTAGGACTAATATTCAGGGGCGGGGCAAGGGTGGTGTGGTGGGGGCGGTCCGCCGCAGGTGTCACCACTGAGGGGGTGACAAAATGCCGGGTGGCACTCAACGCGGGGCCTGCAGTGCGCCTGAGTCACGTGTCTCTCCACGCTGCCCCAAACGGTTGGCCCACCGCCTCCCCCTCAGCTGTAGGGCAGCTGAGTGGGAGGAGGCAGGCAGACTCCTCGGAGGCCCCTTGGGGACAGGGCACACGCCCGATTGGCTTGCTCCACCACTGCTAATATTGGATGCAACCAATATTAAGAACCATAAGATGTATTTTAATGCAGGGAGTTGGACTAGGTGACCCTAGATGACCTTTGCAACTCTAAAATTCTATGATTCTCCCCCAACATAATCATCATCGCCATCATTATTACTACAATATTAAAATTATTAATTACCCACCTTTTACCCTAAGTTCCAAGAGCAGGTAACAACAATTACAGCTATTAAAAATATTAAAAACCAGTTAAAAACCTACAACCACAGAAATAAGGTGGGTCGTAAAAATATACATCTCAAGTTTCAGAGTGGGATCTGTTCTGGAGGTCCGGTCGGATCCTAAGGTTTCCCGAACCTGAGGACTGCTTCTGCGCATGCGCAGACAGTGCAGAGAAACCCAGTAAAATACTTCCGGTTTTGCCATGCATGCATCCCAAAGTTTACGTAACCAGAGGGTAACGTAAATGGAGGTTTGACTGTAATGTTTGTATATTGGTACAGGGGGCTTGAGGGTAATTAAAACCTACACACACAAGCAAGCAAGCAAGCAAGCAAGCAAACAAACAAACAAACAAACAATAGAGGCCTATAAGAGGGATAAATTTACTGGAGAAGTCCACCACGGGACTTTAGGCTCCATCAGGTCTTTATATTTTTCCCATACAGCAAAGAGTGACTTTCTTATTATATGGTTGGTAAAGTTTTTATGAATTTTCGCTTTTCCATATATTAGGTAGGCGTGCCATCCCCAACGGTTGTCAAAACCTTCCAGGTCCAGGAGGTCCGAATCCTGCAACGTGCACCAATCTTTTAGCCAGGTGAAACAGGCTGCCTCGTAGTAAAGTTTTAGGTCGGGTAGGGAAAAGCCTCCTCTCTCTTTTATGTCTATTAAGATCAGGTGTTTAATCCTAGGTTTCTTCCCTTCCCACAGGAATTTGGAAATTTCTCTTTGCCATATCTTGAGACAACCTGCTTCGCCCAGTATTGGAATCATTTGAAATAAAAAGATTAATTTTGGAAGCACATTCATCTTTATAATGGAAATCCTACCCAGAAATGTTAATTTTAGTTTACTCCAGGTTACAAAGTTTTTTCTAATCTCTAACCAAGTTTTGGTGTAATTATCCTAAAATAAGTTTATGTTCTTGGGGGTGATCCAAATACCCAGGTATTTCGCTTTTGGGGAGATTTTCAGGCCCAATATTTTTTCTAAATCGTCCTTTTCTTCTGTGGTTACATTTTTAACAAGCATTTTTGTTTTTGTTATATTCAGCTTAAAGCCTGCCACTTCTCCAAATTCTTTAATCAAACAAACAAACAAACAATAGAGGCCTATAAGAGGGATAAATTTTTTTACCTGTGCGTGGGCAATCTATAAACTTCCTTTGGTCTGTAAAGCAGAATAATAAGGTTAGTATTTGGTGCTTGTTTGGCATTGATGGCTTGCAGCACTACCTAATCATTGCTCTTCCCCTTCAAGCCTGCAATCAGAATTATAACTGGCTTAAGAACATAATAAGAGTCTGGCTGCTGGATCAGGCCAAAGGCCCGTCTAGTCCAGCATCCTGTTCTCACAGAAACTTATGAGGGACCTGCAAGCAGGACCTAAACACAGGAGCAATCTCCCCCCCCCCCCCGAGGCTCTCTGGAACTGGCATTGGGGATCATAACTGCTTCCGAAAGAGAAGGGTGAACCTAGCCATTCTGGCTAATAGCCACTGGCTAGTAACCTTCTCCTCCACGAATTTGTCTAATCCTCCTTTGAAGCCATCCAGGTTGGTGGCTATCACGGAATGGTCCCAATCACCTGTCTCTTCTTCAGCAGCCCCCCCACCCTTCTGACTCTCTCACCTGCATTCACAGGTAGCGTGCTCCTCAAAAGTCAGCTGCTGCAAGTGGCTGCGTTGGAACTTGCTCAACAATAACACCTGGAGAATGGGAGAAAGGAAGGAAAAAGGAGACCATAAGAGGAGTCTTGCTGGTTCTGACCCAGAATTCATCTGGGCAAGGGATTGAGGCCCGGTGGCCCTCCAGATGGTGTTGGACCAACTCCCATCATCCTTAGTCATGCCAGCATCTCTACCCATCAGATGGGACATGGGTGGCGCTGTGGTCTAAACCACCATAGAAGAAGAAGAGGAGGAGGAGGAGGAGGAGTTTGGATTTGATATCCCGCTTTATCACTACCCGAAGGAGTCTCAAAGCGGCTAACAATCTCCTTTCCCTTTCTCCTCCACAACATTCTTATCTCACTATATATGGATTCTTATCTCACTATACATGACTAAGCCATTTCTCACCTTCTCACTCCTTGCCTTTTCCTGTAAGACCTATTACGGTCGTTAAGAGTCGTCAACAGGCTCATCTCAGCTATCTGCCTATCTCCCATTCCCACCACCCCTCTTAGTAATACCCCTCCCCACCTTCTCACTATATAGAAGGATCTGGCAACTTCTGTTTCAGTGTATCTGAAGAAGTGTGCATGCACACGAAAGCTCATACCAAGAACTAACTTAGTTGGTCTTTAAGGTGCTACTGGAAGGAATTTTTTTATTTTTCCTCCACAACAAACACTCTGTGAGGTGAGTGAGGCTGAGAGACTTCAGAGAAGTGTGACTAGCCCAAGGTCACTCAGCAGCTGCATGTGGAGGAGCAGGGAATCGAACCCAGTTCACCAGATTATGAGTCCACCGCTCTTAACCACTACACCACACTGAGCCTCTTGGACTTGCCAGTCAGAAGGTCAGCAGTTTGAATCCGCACAATGGGGTGAGCTCCCATTGCTCTGTCCCAGCTTCAGCCAATCTAGCAGTTCGAAAGCATACCAGCGTGAGTAGATAAATAGGTACCACTGCAGCAGTAAGGTAAACGGCATTTCCGTGTGTTTTGGCATTTGTCACAGTGTCCCATTGCACCAGAAGCGGTTTAGTCATGCTGGCCACATGACCCAGAAAGCTGTCCGAGGACAAACACTGGCTCCCTTGGCCTGAAAGTGAGATAAGCGACACAACCCCATAGCCAGCTTGGACTGGACTTAACCGTCCAGGGGTCCTTTACCTTACCTTACCCATCAGATGTGGGGCGAGTGGACATGGCTTGGAGAGAAGCAGCCTCACAGGCCAAATTTTACCCACCATGGGGTCCAAATTTGGCCTGTGAGGCTGCTTCTCCCCAAGCCAGAGGTTCCTCACTCTGCAAAATGCAGACTTTAGGGGCCTAAAAAAAGGAACTCCCACTTTATAAAATAAAAATAACCAAGTAGCTGAATAACTAACTAGTCAAAGGACAGTATATGTGTATGTAACTTTTAAAGATACTTTTACTCACTTTGCAGGGCTACATTTTCCAGAGCTCTCTGTGGAGAGGGATTGCTTGTTAAACCACTCTGGGAACTGTAACTCTGCAAGCAGAATTGGGGTTTTCTAGCAACCCTAGGCCCCCTTAACAAAGAATTCTTTGGGAGGAAGCCATGACCGTTTAAAGTGGTATCATAGTGCTTTCCGTTTGTGGTATAAATGTGGCTGATATGTCTAAAAATATTGTGAAGCTTTTTATTTTTATTTTTATAATGATATTGAGAACAAACCAGAGCAAATATTCTGGAAAACAAAAAAATACCAGATTTTGTGGCTGTGGTTCACTTATATACTTTTTCATTTTTGCAGGTGGGGGCAAGTTAACCTCACATGTAACCAAGAACTGGCCTATCAACTTTGCAGGATCCTACCCTCTTCTTGAAGGGTGCTGGGTGTCCTGGAAATCTCCTGAGCCGTGAAGGCTAGCCCTTTAGGATGAAAGGGGCACTGCCCACCCACCTCAGTCTGCCCCCACCAAGAATATAAGAAGAGTTTTGCTGGATCAGGCCTGTGGCTCATTGTTTTTCCCACAATGGCCAACCTGATGTCTCTGAGAAGCCCACAACGGCTGTCTCTGAGGGCAACTCTCCCCACATGAATTTGGAGGCATCCTGACTGCACAGGGACAACATAGCTGTCGGCTGCCACCACCACCAATCTGGAGGGCCAAAGGTTCTCTGTCCTGGCCTTACTGAGGGGATTTCCCCTATTCTTGCCCCAGTTCATTACCTCCATGGTCACTGTATACGTCCGGGACGGCATACACTGTGCCGATTCATCAGCGCAGCAGCCGACACAGCGCTTTAGAGCCACGCAGGAGGGCACAATGAGGTGGCTGATGACCAAGTCCGGGTACTCCTTGTCCAGAGATACCATTGTCTCCTTGGCCTGGCAGGCGCTGCGGCTGAACACGTCCAGGAACCTCACCACTAGAAGAAGAAGAAGAAGAAGAAGAAGAAGAAGAAGAAGAAGAAGAAGAAGAAGAAGGGGTTAAAATCATTGTCAGAGGGCTATCTCTGAGGAGGGATGGAGGCGGAGGTATCCATTTCAAACATATTTAAACATTTAATTTGGTGGCTCTGACTAGGGATGGGCAAATCTGTCAATCTCAGTTTCTCATTTTTCCTGGCTTAAATTCAGTTCTCCTCATTTCCGCATTTGCAGCTGGGTGTTGTTTTTTGTTTTTAAAGTGCTCCTCATTTTTTGCCAGTGTTTTAGTGTGTATTTACCCCAATATATACATAAGAAGAGCCTGCTAGATCAGGCCAGTGGCTACTGTGAGACCATCCTGTTCTCACAGTAGCCAACCAGATGCCCGTGGGGAACCCACCTCATGCAAGATTCGGACACAAGAACTCTCTCCCCTCTTGTGTTTTTACTTTACTGCCTCCAGCTGTGAGGGCAGAGCATAATCATCACGGCTAGGAGGCACAGATAGCCCCCTCCCCCATGAATTTGTCTAATCTTCTTTCAAAGCCATGTAGGCTGGTGGCTGTCACTGCCTGCAGTGGGAGGGAGTTCCACAGCTTAACTGTGTGCTGAGTGAAGAAGTACTTTTTTTATATATAGCTGTCCTGATTCCTCCAACGTTCAGCTTCATTGGATAGCCATGAGTTCTAGTGTTATAAAGAGAGAGGAAAAAATTCCCTCCACATATATATATACTTTCTACACACCATGCATAATTCTATAAACTTCTGTTATGTCACCTCTTGTTGAGATTTTTACTAAGCCAAAAAGTCCCAAGGCTGGAACCTTTCCTCACAGCGGTTGTCGCTCCATCCCATGGGTCGGCAGCCTAAGGCCCGGGGGCCAGATCTGGCCCAATTGCCTTCTAAATCCGGCCCGCAGATGGTCCAGGAATCAGCATGTTTTTACATGAGTAGAATGTGTGCTTTTATTTAAAATGCATCTCTGGGTTATTTGTGGGGCATAGGAAATCGTTCATTCCCCCCCCCAAATATAGTCCAGCCCCCCACAAGGTCTGAGGGACAGTGGAGCGGCCTACAGCTGAAAAAGTTTGCTGACCCCTGCTCCATCCCCTTGACAATTTTAGGTTGAGCTTTTCGGAAACTTTTCCAACTGTACGATATCCTTTTTGAGGTGAGGTGACATCTTGGTACTGAACTTTGCCTGACATGTGCATCATTTGGCAAAGCAATTTCCCCTGAAGTAATCCATTTCTGTCCGTCATTTTCAGGAATATATGCATTTTTAGACACTTTCTAGTAGTACATACATTTCTAGACACATTGGCTAGAGAATGGCATTGCAAAATTAGGAATTTTTAAGGGCCGCTGTTTTGGTTTGTGTATCATTTCAGAATGTTGGAGTTTGTTAGTTCAGGTTTCAGTGCAAACCAAATTTCTTCCTCACTCCCAGAGAGAGCCCCTTGGAGTGTGATACAAATGGAAGAAATAGCTAATAAAGCTCACACATAATTATTGATGGGCATGGTGCTGTAAACCATCAGCAAGAATAAAAATAAACCAGAGCCCTGGTTAAGAAGTCTAAAAATTTGAGAGTGGTGCTAATGAGGCATGAGCTGTGAGCAAAGGGGGAGGTAGCAAGTTTATTGAGACTCGGACAGGAAGGGGATGGCAATATTGTCCGACAATCGTTAGGTTCAAGATCCTATCCTGCTAATTAGTTTCTTTCCCTATTCAGTGAGGGGAAATGTGTATATTAAGGAAAACTGCAAACAAACCTGGGCATGTTAGGAGAAATCCACCCTAAAATGCCGATAAATTTTCGTGGGGATATTTATTTTTAATTGTAGACTGGTGTAGAAATGTAGAGAGATGAACTTACAACTGGGGGGAAATGAGAAACCGAGAGAACCCAAAATGGGCAGATTTAACCTACTCTTCCCTTTCATTTTATCGTCACAACAGTCCTGTGAAGTAGGGCCAGGCTGTGAAGAGAGTCACCAACCCAAGATTAGATCCTGCAGTGGGCTGCATTTGAACCCAGGTCTCCGCAGTCCTAGACAAACACATGTGAGCTCAAAATCTGGGACTGGAGGAAGATGTGTTTTGGGGTGTTTTTTCTAACAGTCCCTCTCTCTCCATCCAGGCGTGATACGCACCCCCACTCTCAAAACCACTGTCCTCCAACTCTGTGGCTCTTACCTTCTGTATCTGGCTCCACGACTGGTTCCATCTCATTAGTTGGATGTGGCAGAATCTGCAGATAGATCAGAAACAGCAGCGGATCAGAAATAGGGAAGGCACTTTGAGGAGTCTGCTTCAAGCTATCTGGGCCACAGGGATCCATGCACTGGCAAACTCTGGGCTTGATCACTGCCATGCGCCCTGCATGGAGCCTGGTCCGGAGACTCCAGATCCTGCAAAACACTCCCACTAGAGTCTGTTGGTGGGGACAGACCACGGCCAGCGCACAACTCTGGCACTTAAAAACATGCGCTGTTGTGGGGGACATGTCTGCACCATTTTATGGTCCCATCTCTCCCCACCACCACCACCACTCTGTTACGTGTAGCAGCTTTTTTGAGCTATGCCACACATACACACAAACACGGCAGCCATTTTGTGACTGGCGCTAATGGCACTTCCTGAGGATCCCAAATGTGCCTGCCCAAGAGGTAGATTGCCACTGAACATGGAGGTTCTGTTTACATGTCATGGCTGAACAACCACCTCCACAAATTTGTCCAGTCCTCCCTTTTAAGGCCATCTAAGCTAGCAGCCACCACCGCATCCTGTGGCAGTGAGTTCCACAAGTGAATTACATCATGTGGTGTGAAGGAGCAGCCCTCTCTGCCAACAAGAGCATCATAAGAGCCCTGATGCTTGCTTGCTTGCTTTCTTTCTTTCTTTCTTTCTTTCTTTCTCTCTCTCTCTCTCTCTCTCTCTCTCTCTCTCTCTCTCCCACTGAAAGATCTCACGGGGGCGGGGGCAGAAGACATGAAGGCTGTAAATGTGGTATAGGAATTATAATCTGCAACTGTGTGTACTTACTATACATTGAAAGCACACTCAAAGCACATTCTTTCCCTCAAAGAATTCTGGGTGCTGTAGTTCACCCTTCGCAGAGTTGCAATTCCCAGCAACCCTTAACAAACTACAGAACCCATAATCCTTTGAGGGAAAAAATGAGCCTGGATCCCTGGAGCAAATGGATTTTTAAACGGTTTTATTTAGAATGGGGACGCGGGTGGCGCTGTGGGTAAAACCTCAGTGCCTAGGACTTGCCGATCGTATGGTTGGCGGTTCGAATCCCCACGGCGGGGTGAGCTCCCGTCATTTGGTCCCAGCTCCTGCCCACCTAGCAGTTCGAAAGCACCCTTAAGTGCAAGTAGATAAATAGGTTCTGCTTTATAGCGGGAAGGTAAACGGCGTTTCCGTGTGCTGCGCTGGTGCTGGCTCGCCAGAGCAGCTTCGTCACACTGGCCACGTGACCCGGAAGTGTCTCCGGACAGCGCTGCCCCCGGCCTCTTAAGTGAGATGAGCGCACAACCCTAGAGTCGGACACTAGGTTACATGCTTTGTAACCATGTTTTTGCACCATTGTGGCCCCAGGCAACAGTGGGTGCATGATTTTTTTGGTGCAGGCTGTAACCATGGATCCTCTGCTCACGACTGCAGCAGATCCCCCTGTCATCCGTAGGCATTCGCTCCATAACACGCACAGACATTTCCCCTTACTTTCTAGGAGGAAAAAAGTGAGTGTTATGGTGCAAAAAATACGGTATATTGTCCACTCATAGAGATGCCTGTCACTGAGCCAATTCCCAGCGTAGGTGTAATGGTTAAGGTGTTGGACCGGGACCCGGGAGGACAGGAGTTCAAATCCCCACTAGGCCTCTCAGCCTCAACTACCTCAAAGGGTTGTTGCGAGAATTAAATGAGGAGGGGGAGAACCACATATGCCACCTTGAGCTCTTTGAAGGAAAAAAGCTTGTATTCACACTGTATTTCCCAAAGAATCCTGGGAACTGTAGTAGCTTAAAGGTGCTTGGATTTGTAGCTCTATGAGGGGTAAACTACACTTCCCAGAATGGTGCTGGAGAGGGGCAGGCCCAGTGCCAGTGGGGCATTGGCTGAAGGCCCCAGGGGCCTGGAAAAGTCCCTCAGTAGCTTGACCCAGCTCACCCACCACCCTCCCTGCCAGGCTCCTGGGTGCTTTTCGGGTGGCTGTGTTGCTTTTGAACAAGAGCAAAGCTCAGCTGCTGCCACCACCAGTGGCTGCCCGCTGTCTTATGCAGCTCAAAGTTCACGTCCACACCATACATAAAAAGCACATGTTTTCCCTCAGACAACCCTGGGAACTATAGTTTGTTAAGGGTTCTGGGAACTGTAGCTCTGTGAGGGGTAAACCTCAGTTTCAAAGGTTATTTGGGGGGAAGCCATGTGCTTTAAATGTGTGGTGCGCTTTTACAGCAGTTCCGCGTAGGATGACAGCCTGATCGGTGGCTGGACACATGCATCATTAAATTACCCATATGGTGGACAGAAAATGCAAGCGCACATGGGGCCATGCCAGGAAGGGAGGGAGGGAGGGAATTTATTTGTCAGAAGCCATGTGGCAAGAACCCGCAACTCTTGAATAGCCAACATCCAAGTAGCCAAGTTTGTCTATCTGCTGATTGGTGCACGGTGACTCTGTTTCTAAGCTTTGACCCACGAAATGCCCTTCTCTGTAGCGTGGGGGGGGGGGAGCAGTGGTTTGTAATGTTGCTGTAAGGATCCATCCATGTGCAATGCTTTGAACATTTGAAAATGCAATACAGGTGTTATCTAGTTCGTGACCTTTATTATTATTTACTGTTATTTTGTAAATCCTGCCTTTAAAAGTGGAATGCAAATTATGAATAAGATCCAAGGTGGGTTATTGCTGGCTGGGTTTTTTTAAGAAAAAGCTAACAGTGCAATCCTAAAGAACTTTACTCAGAAGTTATTCCCACTGAGCTTACTGTTACTCCAAGGTAAGCGTTGTATAGGACAGCAGCCGAAATCCTAATATTCTCCCTGGCTATCATTTAGACACAGCTGGAGGGAAATCTTTTGGGGATTTTTACCTCTGTGACTGGCTAATGTGAAAGGATTGTTTATGTGTCCCAAGGTTTAGCTCCGTGATCTGTTTTTGATTTTTAATAACTAAGGCTGAATCTTGGAAACCCCTGTGAAGCAAAGAGCCTCTGAGCATTTGTCCTTCTTTACCGCCTTCCCTCCCCAAACCACAGTTAACACAAGATGTGTGGTAAAGGACACGAAGGGGCCCCTAATCTCTGGCAAGCAAAGTCCTTACATAGACCCACTTGCTGTCTCTTTCACAGCTGTGACCCTGGAGGGAATGCTCATTGACTGCATGCAAACCATGCATTTAAAGCATATTCTCCCCACCTCCCGCAAATATCTATCTATCTACCTATCTACCTATCTATCTACTGTTATTTAAGATTACTGGGAACTGTAACTCTACGAGGAGTAAACTACAGTTCCCAGAGGGTTTTTTTTTGGGGGGGGATGCACTTTGAATTTGTACACAGTTCGAGTGGGGCATCCAAAGCAAAGCATCAGGATTTGAGTGAAAGGGGGAAAAGTGGGGCGGTGGGGGGGGGGGAGAGATAGAAATGCCAAAAAAACTTAACAGTCCAACCAGCACCACAGCTTTGACAATCAAAGCATAATCGACCACATGACGCAGTGCACACATACTATTTGAATGGCAATGCCCATCAACTGGGGGGCACCCCTTCTAGTATTTTATTGGGGGAAGGCAAAGGGACCTCAACCCCTAGTAGTTGGCTCCTATGTCCTATACCATCTGGGCACACCAGTTTGGGCTATGAACTACTCTCTCCCCCCCCCCTTCAAGAAAAGCCTCGCTCCTGCCTGCAGTTCTGACAGCACCCCATAACCTCACCCCCTTCTGACACACCTCTCTGTCTTCCTCCGCATTGGATGCCCATCTGAAACTCACCCAGCCTTCTCTGCCAGCCCCCATTCGTGTCAGCTCGCTACCCCATGCCTCTGGGGAGTTATTTAAAAAACAAAACGAAACAAAAAAACCCCAAACTTGCTTGCCATCTCTCTCTCCTCTCACCCCGCTTCTTGCTCAATGCCAGGGGCTTTTGGGTGCCAACTCCCAGCCACGCTCTCCCTGTGCCCACCTACCGTCGTGGCGGCGCAGTAGTGCAGCTGCAAGGTGGTAGCCAAGAGGAGCTGAAGGGCACCGCAGGGGGCGTTCATGGTGGTGCCAAGGCTGCCGCTGCCGCTGCTCCTGCCGGGCAAGGGGGCACACGCGCCCGCCTCGGGCTCCTCTTGGAGACTTTTCTCCAAAGTTTGCTGGCTCGGCGGCAGCTTCTGGGGCTGCTCTCCAGTCGATTGGGGAAGGAGGTCGTCCAGGATTCCCGCCCCCCCGCCCCTCCTCCAGGATTTGCCACTCAGACAAAATGCCCAGCCGACGGGCAGCCACCACTCAGGAACTGGGCATTGCCCCTGCACCTGGGCATGGCTCAGATCAGCCTGGTGCCCGGCGCAGCCTCTCGCTTCTCTCTCGGTGCCATCCTACTCCCAGCACCTGGGCGCAAGGAGAGCCAGGGGTGGGTACAGGTGCATCTCCGCAGCTGCTGCTGCCGCCGCCGCTGCCCAGGGAGGAGGTGGCGACGGCGGTGTCGTCGTGCCAGGCGGCCGCAGAAGTAACTGGGCTCCAAGTCGAGGGGGGAGAGAGAGAGAGAGGGAGACAGAAGCTGCTGGCACAGCGAGGAGAGGGAAGGAGGCAAGCGAGCTCTCATGTGACTGTTCAATCCCACCCTAAGGGAGGGAGGGAGGGAGGCTGAGCCTGGCTGCTGGCGCAGGTCAGAGAAAGAGAGACGGGTGGGGGGATTTGCACCCCTATCCCAAGAAAAACCTTGAACCAAACAGGTCAAGGAGGGTCTGCTTCCCCCAGCATCCTGCACCCCATCACACCTTAAAGCAGCCACAGCTGGATGCTTTGGAGAGGTTTCCTCTAGAATTGGTGAGGGCAGCAGGCTTCAGGTCCCTTCAAACTCTACAATGTTGTGAGTCAGATGGTTAGACTATCCAGCTATTTTCTGAAAACTGACGGGCAGCCGTTCTCCAGAGATGCAAGTAGGCAATATTTCTCCTAGCCCTACCTGAGTATCTCATTGAGGGATGAACCACTCTGCCACTGAGTTATGGTCCTCCTCTTAAAAAATGAAACAAGATTCCAGTCCTCATTGTCTGCTCTATCGCTGAGTGATGTGTGTGTGGGTTTTTTTTGGGGGGGGGAGCAGTTATCTTCTGCAACATGACATGGCGGGTTTATATTGGGCCATCCACACTGCCCTTTCGCTCTGTTGTTTTGCGAGGCTCCCCCAGGGTTAGCGCACTCTTGCTATTCAGAGGGGCGCTCTTGCGCAACGAAAGCAGGACAAAGCGACAGCAGCCCTGGAATATTTGCGGTATGAAAAGTTGCAGAATTTCAGCTGGAAGTTACAAGACTTGCACCGATTGGAAGCGATGCAGTCTGCCCCCAAACCTTTGCAGCCGGTGAACAAGAAGATTGAAAGCAGGATTGTGTATAATTGCCACCAAACCATCATGAACACAAATCACATGTACGAGAGCCTTCTGGAAACTCACAACCAGGAATGGAGGTGACACTGCCATCCCTTGCTGTTTGTCCACCCAGCAGTTTGGCATTCAAAGGTAGACTACCTCCGGAGTTGGAGGTTCCATCAGGCGCTCTGCTGGGCTAAAAATTGGCAGGGAGATTTCTCATACACTCCTCCTCCTCCTTGGGAAGAGCCACAGGAGTCCAAGGGGCCATCACACCCGGCCCATATTTTGTGGCCAATGTTAATCATGCATTTTTAGTCAAAATAAAAAAATTCCTTCCAGTAGCACCTTAAAGACCAACTAAGTTCTTCAGGTATCTGAAGAAGTGTGCATGCACACGAAAGCTCATACCAAGAACTAACTTAGTTGGTCTTAAACTGGAAGGAATTTTTTTATTTTGACTATGGCAGACCAACACGGCTACCTATCTGTAACTGGAACCATGCATTTTTAGAATATTGTTGCAACCCACCCTGGGTCCTTACGGTGTTAGCTGGGCGAGAGATCAGAATCTGAGAGAAGGGTGTCTTGGGAGCTCTGGCAAAGATGCATACGCCAGTGTGCGTAACGGTTAGAGGAGGCATAGGCAAACTCCACCCTCCAGATGTTTTGGGACTACAATTCCCATCATCCCTGACCACTGGTCCTGTTAGCTAGGGATCATGGGAGTTGTAGTCCCAAAAACATTGGGAGGGCCGAGTTTGCCTATGCCTGGGTTAGAGTGTCAGACGATAGGCCCTGGCAGAGCAGGGTTCGAATCCCCAGACAGCCATGAATCTCACTGGGTTGCCTTGGGCCAGTCACCATCTCTAATCTATCACAGGGTTGTTGTGAGGATGAAATGGGGATGAGATGAACCACGTACACCACCTTGGGATCTTTGGAAGATAACAGTGATATTATATAAATAAATAAATAAATATTTTAGGTGGTCGATGCTGTGACTTGCAGTTTGTTCTACCCCAGAATGGGTAAAATAAATATACAGGGTTGGAGGGCATGCTCTGTCCAGTGTTGGCAAGGTCTCCTGCAGACTTTGCCAACTTGGTGCCCTCCAGGGTTTTGGAGGGCAATTCCCATCAGCCCCTCCAACTAGCAGAACCAATTGTCCCCCCTATAGTTTAACAACGCCCTGTTGTTACCCCCCCCAGCACTTATATTTTACAGCAAACATTGCCAGCCTGGTCCATTTCCCCTCCATGTTTTGGACTGAGCTGTATTTGAAAACATTGGGAGGGCACCAGGTTGGCAAACTTCCCCTCAAATGTGAACTAACAAACTAAACCACAGCCTTTACCTAACTCTCCTAGAGAGTCCTTACCAGAAGAGGGGACCCAGGAACACAGAAAGCTGCCTTCTGCTGAGTCATACCATCGGTCCATCTAGCTCAGCATTGTCTACACTGACTGGCAGCAGCTCTCCAGGGTTTCAGGCATAGAGTCTCTGTCGGCCCCACTTGGGGATTGAACCAGGGACCTTCTGCATGCCAAGCAGATGCTCTTGACCACTTGGCTACGGCTCGTCCTCCATGAAGCAGACTTCCTAAGCAGACTTAAAACCCCGGTACCTCTTAGTTCACCAATTAAGACATAGATTACGCTGCTTTGCTTGCTAAAGGAATCCAGCGACTGGGGAAATGCCTGGATTAGCCATGGGGTAGATGGGGAGGGGGAGATGTGCTGTGTCAGAATGGGAGGGGAGGGGCATGAATTCCACCCAGATTAGAGGGGGCCAATGCCTCTTCCTATCATTGCAAGACTTTTCGTGCCCGAATTCCTTCAGTCCGGCTTTCCACCTTTCCCTTCCTCCAATATATGTTAGAAGTAGCTCTAGTATGGCACACAACAGGGAAGTGCAAAAGCCATATCATCTCCTGCAATGAGTGAAGTTGGCTATATCCCTGTCCCCCGCTGCAAAAACCTGGGTCATTTATGGGCAATTTCTGTTGGGAAACAAAGTGCTTCGTGAACCAGCCAGCAGGGGGTGGTAGCTGTATAAGACACACCCCTGCAGAGATACTGCATGTGAATCTATGTGCAAGTACACATGTGTGCACATGCAAAAGGCACATTTCTATTTCATTATTTTGGTTATGGATGTTTATGTCCTAACGTCCTAAGTGTCACTAACTTAACACCCTGCCTGCGAGATTTGCACGGGCTGCCAGTTTGCTGCCGGGTCAAGTTCAGTGTGTTGGTACTAACATACAAGACCATATACAGGTCAGGGTCAGGTTAGATGCACTCAGTAGATCCCTGTGATCTGCAGGGGAGTTTCTCCTGCAAGTTCCAAAGATCTGGGAAGCCCACTTCACAGTAGCTCAGAGCAGGGCTTCTAGGGCGGCTGCCTGTTGAGAAACAACAGGCACCCTTTGGAAATAACGGAAGTAATTATTGTTCCAGCAGGTTTTCTCAGCTGGATAAATAGGTCTTGACCACAAGAGTCTATTTTATAGTGTTTTGCTTTAAGCACATGGGCAGGTTTAATTTTTTAAAAAACTGCTCGCTGATTTCATTGAACATTGCCTGGTGATGATTGTGTGGAAGGCAATGAATAAAATAATGATCATAACGAATGCTTTGCCATTAACCAACTTTGTAAGCTCCCACATGCCGCATCCTTTGCGTGAGCATGTGCACGCACAGGCCCTCCCAGGTGCTGGCGCCATACATGTACAAACCCATGGGCACGCTCCAGCAGTTGAGGGCTGCTCCTTTATCCCCCCCCCGCCTCCCTCCTGAGTGCAGGAAGCTTTGTAGTTCAGGCCCCTGCGCACAATGAGATTAAACCAGCATTTCACACATAGTTCCCCTTGCAAGCCGTGGTCTTGCTAATCCTCCCTGCACGTCACTCTGAGCTACCTCCAAAGGTTCATTTTCTCCTATGCTCTCTCCCCCCCCCTCCGCCGCCTCTATTTGCTGGAAATAACAGGCTCCAAAGGGGGCGGGGGGCACAAACGTCCTTTTAATACTTGAGTTTCCCTCTACACAGTCCCTGGCTGAATACACACCATAGATTTTAAGCACATGGTTCCCCCCCCAAAAAAAAATAATCCCGGGAACTGTTGCTTACCCCTCACAGAACTACATTTCCCACCATCCTAAAGACACTATGGTTCCCAGAATTCTTTGAGGGAAGGCAAGTGCTTTAAATGCATGGTGTCTGCGCAGCCCCTCTTTATTGTGCCCCTGGCACAAAACATTGAAAGCCACTGAGGCATTAAGCCCAGAGAAGGCTGCCCGTGGTATCTCTGCATGAATCACTGGTCTAGGCCTTCTGTCAATCAGCCGCTGCCCAAGGCGGGGTAATATTGCCATGCCTTTGCACTGAGCGCGACTGGATTGCTTCCACTGTGGAAATGCAGGATTACTAGCCTTCAGAAGAAGCTACCCATTTCATCTCTGAGTGAGTAACGGCCCTAAGCAATCTCCTTCCAATCACGCTTAGAACAGTGACTACCCAGGAAAAAGAGGGTAGGTGTTCTGAGGTCCCGTCTCGAATATGCGTTTAAGGCAATGCCATAGAACTTTAAACAACCATGGCTTCCCCCAAAAGCCTGTAGTTTTTCTCAAGGGTGCCAAGATCCATCTTCCACCTTCACAGAGCTTTAATATTTAGAGTGGTTAAACAGCCAATCCCTCTTCCCAAGGAACTCTGGGAATTGTAGCTCTGTGAGGGGAACAGGGCTCTCCTTACCTTGCCTTCACAAACAACAATTTCTAGGATTTTTTGAGGAGAAAGCTCTGTTTAAAGTGGCATGATGGTGATTTAAACATATGGTGAAGATGGGACCTGGGTGTGAGCGGGTGTTTAATTCTTGCTCTTACAAACCTCTCTTGTTTGGAAAATGCTGCTTCAGACAACACACAGCGGCAAAGCGAGAGGAATGAGTGGCGTGCTGTTTGGTTACCTGGCGGTTCTGCTCATCTGTGCTGCCCACGTCAAGACTGCAGGTTTCCACTTTCCAGGATGGGCTGCAACACTGAGTTGGAGGATGAGGGAAAAGCTGTGTGTCCCCCTTCCATATTTGAGGTGTCATAGGCCCAGCTGTGCTCCGCCCCACAGGGCGGAGGAAGAGACTGGGCCAGTTCCAACCGCTGAAACATTCAGCAGCCAGCTTGGGAGCACACCCTAGACCTGAGGAGGGAAATATTTTTCAAACTGAGGGATGTATTCCCTTCTGTGCCACACTCTGGGGGCTGCGTGCCAGTGGTGGGTGGGCCCAGAGGCAAAAGTGGGTGGAGCGACCCATGCAAATTTTACCTTTGTACAGTAGACTAGTCTCTACACACACTCACACAGCCCTCTCTGTCTTCCCATCCAGGCAAGTACTGTCAAAGTTCGGGGAAGCATCCCAGCTAGGCAGAAAGAAGGATGTGAAGAAGGACCAGTGAGGAATATGGCCTGAGGAAGTGGGGACAGTCCTGAGGGCCAGGCATTTGGCCCCCACACCTGAGCTGCCCCACCCCTGCCAAAGACCAAGAGTCGGCAATGCAGGCTGTTGCCAATCCTGGCTCCTAGGCCCTGCTTCTAGTCACACTCCTGGGTGGAGAAACATAGAAAGCTGTCTTAAGCCAAGCCAGACCATCGGCTCCATCTAAGCTCAGTAATGTCTGCACCTGTCCAGGGTTTCAAGGCAGGGGGTCTCTCCCAGTCCTACCTGGAGAGGCCATAACAGGCTGGCGTGGAGGAAGGGCGGAGGGCGTATTTCTGTGTGGCAAGAGAGGTAGGCCAAGGAAAAACAACAACAGAGGCCCAGTTTTCACTGTACAGCGATGTTTCTATTAGGAAGGAGGACAAGTGGAGAAATGGGTGGTGGAGGCTCAGAAATGCCCCTTCCTCAGCCCCGGCAGCTGGCCACCACCAAAGGCTTGAGGATTTCAGGTCCAACTCAGTTTTTCTTTTCATTTGGCAGTGGAGATGGGGGGAGCCGTTTCCCTCCCAGAGTCCAAGGCTCCTGCCGGAACCTGCTTGGAGATAGCGCTGTTTCGCTGGGCGAATTCGGCATGCTTCTGCCGCAGTAGCTCCTGCTGCTTCTGGAAGCCGATGGACCTGGGGGTGGGGGAAGCACAAGCACTGCGGGTGAGAACCAACTAGGCTTCCTCCACGCAAGCAAGCAAGCTCAGTGTTGCAGAGTGGAAAAAAACAGGCAAAGACACCTTTATCAGCCCAAGGGGCACAATGACATTGCGGGAACCTTCCAAGGAGCCAGTGATGGTCAAAAGAGGGCAGAGCAATGGATGGGATTCTCACCCATGCACAGGAAGCGCCATTGCAGCCATGTAGAAATCAGTGGTACACACACACACACACACACACACACAGAGAGAGAGAGAGAGAGCTCTCCATCCAGGCAAGCAAGAAGCATCATCAGAGTTCAAGGGCACATTCCAGCCAGGCAAAAGCATTCAAGGAGGGTGAAAAGCAGGAACAATGAGAGACATGGCCTAGGGAGGAGGTGTGTGGCCTGGAGAGACTTCCGAGGGCCAGACAGAGGGGCCTGGAGGACCACATTTGCAGCTTGGACCTAAGATTCCCCACCCCTACAGTAAATCAAGAGCCTACTCAAAAGCACTGCAAACCTTAGTACTGTGTCCCACATAAGCACACGTTGCACTGCAATGAATTCTTATCCCAGTTTCAATGGTACCAACTTCTTACGTGCAGCTTTATTATGTGCTGGGTAGGGACTTATAGTTTTGTTGCTTCTAGTTTAACTATTTATTTGTGCTTTTATATTGTATTTTTATCTTACGAATCACAAGATATTTTGATGAAGGGTGGTTTGTTTGTTTGTTTGTTTGTTTGTTTGTGTATTACATTTGTTAGTCATTTTAGCTTGCCCAAGCCAAACCAGAGGGACTTACAACAGACTAAACCAACAGCCCCACATTAAAACAATGGATGGGCACGAAATACAGTATCTGGGTTTACAGTTAATGTTAATTTGTCTGCCTGCTAATCGTTCGCTTACCCCGCACTTTCCAGTGCATCTCCCCGTAACTAGTGTAACTGAAAGAAGTTGGCATTTGTTGTTTTTTGAAGTAGATTTGTTGCGCTAGGACGACAGAGCCCTTTAATCCGCTTTAAATGCCCAAACCTTAAGTTCTGATAAGCGCATTGATCCCTTGTGCAAAAGACAGACCATCTGGAGACATCCTAAGAGAGAATACCTTGGGAGAAGAAGCCACTGTCCCTTCCAGACTGTTTTACAGGAAGGATTCAACTGCGTACTGGAAATTTAGGTTTGCACAATTAAAGGAGATTAAACAGCTCTGGTGCAACGAATCCATGTTAAAAACAACAGGCAGACCTTTTTGAAGTTAGGAAAACAATGGGGGAATGTACTAAGGAGTGTGGGATAAAGGACTGACTAGTGGAAAGACATGCAACCACCACGCAAGAAAATCAGAATGGAATGGCAATGAGTGCTTGTTATTATATAACCTCCCTGCAAAGAAATCAGAACAAATTAAAAATAAGGTACTGGGTGCAGAAATCCACATCTTAAAGATCTCAGCTTTCAATTTATTTATTTACTTTTAAAAGGCAAGTTTCTAGTCCTCATAGCCTCATGGGTTTCAGCTGTTTGGGGGTGGCAATTGCCCAGTAAAGTCACTTAAAAAAATAAGAAGGAAAAAGACTTTCAGTGGTCACGCCATACATTTAAAGCACACTTATACCACTTTAATGGGCTTCCACCAAAGGATCCTGGGAACTGTGGTTTGTTAATGGTACAGTACAATTTTCAGCACCCTTAATGAAGTACAGTTCCCTGGATTCTCCATAACTGCTGAAATGGTATAATAGTGCTTTAAATGCACAATGTGGGTTCAGTGCTACCCACAGCTTTGACTGTACTTAGCAAAACTTAAAAATAAATTATGGAAATTAAGGAAAATACAGTCATGTTGTAAAAAGAATACAGTTCACACTGAGGGTCATTTATGTGGGGTTAAAAAAAAAAGAATATACGTACCTAGCCCGTTCCTTGCTCTCATTATATATCTGGGTTATGACCCGGTCTTTCTCATCCATGAAGTTGTTGTGAACTTTCTCCAGCTTCCTGCAAAAAAGGAAGAGAAAAAAAAGGTGTTTGGGTAGAGGTTAGAAGTGGAACAGAAGCGGTAAAGCATTACTGGTTAGCGTTGGTAATGTATTTAACAGAAACTAAGCAAGCTGAACTGCAGCAGAATGGAAACAGCGCTGATTGTGAAGGACCCAGGGAGGGACAGAAATCATTGTGCCGCCTTATAGCCCTAGCTCAAGACAGAGGCCTTCCCTGGGGTGGGAGTGCAGGGAGACGAGAGATGGCGTAAGACCAAATATCCTGTTCCTTGGAGGTGGGGGAAGCAGTCAAATACATTTTCTGCCCTGGTCCATGTCTTTTTTTTACAACTGGGGTGGGAGGGGTTGGGGAGACAGATGTGGAAGAGGATGAGATGAACTCTTTGGGTTCGGAAATCCAAGTGGACAATTAGGTCCATCTAGCTCAGTGTTGTCTACACTGAATGGCAGCAGATTTCAGGCAGCGATCTCTCCCAACCCCACCTGGAGATGGCATCAGGGATTGACCCTGGCACCTTCTGCATGCTAAGCAGTTGCCCTGTCAACAAACAACAACCACACCGCCGCCCCCAATGTTCCCTGCATTCTATGTTTCAGTTGCACACAAATGCTGTTGGTGCTGGATGTTTCCTTCCATTTGGCAGACTGCCTTTCCCTCTCCCTGAATGTCTGACAACATTATATTCACAGCATGTCAAAGAGACGGCTACTGCTTATTCCACTAGCGCCTCACCTCCTGAAACAACGGCAGGGGTGTCACGCTTCTGATAAATACAAGTCCTATCAATGCGCAGGAAAGAAGAGCTAATGAAGGACTCAACCCACCCACCCTTTTTCCAGCTTCCCAAATTTCCATGAGAAAATGTCTTGCCACTTAATAGCCTTTTTGTGTGTTTACCTGGGCTCCACAAAACTGGGGTTGTGTGTGTGTGTGTAAAGCAGGGAGGGTGGCAGAATTTGCTATGAGCAAACTGAACTGGCCCACAGTCTGCTTGTCCGCTCTTTGCAAGCCAACCTTCCTTGCAGATTTCCCCTAATACTGTTTTGCTTTTAGCATTTTTCTAATATGACAACATTTGTTCCCACACAATTTATGGCTCGTCCAGACCCCCCCCCCCACTTTCCACCAGGGAAAACCTGCTATTTATCACAGAACTGGAGCAAACAGCAATTGGGTTTTCTGCAAGTGGGCATTTGCTCCAATTCAGTGGTACAGAGCGGGTTTTCCCAGGCAAAAAGCTCTCAGACCCGTGCTTCCTAGGCATGGGACAAACACAAGTGTGGACACCATCATCAAATTTGTCCTCAACTGTCTGCTAACTTGGTATTGCAGAAATGTGTATTTATTTTAACATCACCGGTTGAAGTGTTGACGTGATTATGTTAGCCATTAACCACCATTAACATTCATTGTTTTATCGTTAACCTTTCTCTCGCCTTTTGCCCCTGTGGCTTAGCCAAATGCACAGAGAAAGTGCAGCCACTGTCTTACATCTTAATGCGAATTCATGACATCTGTTGATGCAACCCAAAATGGGCTTTGTGTGTATTTTGTGAGAGTTCAAGGGCAAGTCTGATGCACGTATTTTTTTTCTAACGTCATAGTAATGGGTTAATTTTCCTATCATCTTGTTTACACTTATTAATCCATGCAAAAAGACAATTTGCAGTTTTTGTTCTTTTTTCCCCTGGGCAAAGTGTGTGGAGGGGGAATTATCAGCACTCCCTGAGAGTTATGCCTTGGCCCTTGACCAATATGAACTGGGCTTTTGGGGGTGTGGTGAGTCACTCATTTGCTTGGCAATATACGTGAAAATGCTAGCTGGCTGACAAGAAAAGAAATGGCAAAGAGCTGTAACTCCAGTGAGTGGCTGGGTGTGGGGAAGAGATCCATCACTGCCTCATCATCCTCACTTGAACAGACAGTAACCCTGCAGCAAGATGCACACTTCAATGAGCAATCATCGGCTCATTGAGTTTTCAGTCAGCTCTGAAATCGTCATAAAAAAGTTGAACAGCAACACTATTTCCGAAAAGCTGAAGGACCGGATCAGGAACAGTTAAAAATAGCGAAGCGAGAACTGAAACGAAACGGTACGGGTGACGAGTCCGTCGAATTGGATTAGATCCCGAGTGTAGAGTGTTTAGCTTCTTGAGCAGGCAGACGGCATTGCCCGTCCCAGAATCCTTTGCAAACGCCGCCTTTCGTTCTTAGCCAGCAAAATAAAGTGAAAGGAATGTTTGTGGACTGACTGACAAGTGCATCCCTCAGTTCCCAAGTCTTTATCTGTGGGGAGATTGCTCAAAGGTTCTGGAAGCGGGATTAAAAAGCAGGCTGGCA
Organism: Podarcis vaucheri; assembly: GCF_965113315.1. Taxonomy (NCBI): domain Eukaryota; kingdom Metazoa; phylum Chordata; class Lepidosauria; order Squamata; family Lacertidae; genus Podarcis; species Podarcis vaucheri. The sequence goes on from NC_138754.1 coordinate 12,617,203, forward strand.
ACCGCCTGAGGAAAATGCCTGCCGAAATCTATCCACGGGTGGCCTCCACTGGGCATTTTTTGGTGGGGCAGGGTTGTGTCTTAAGCTCCACCAGTTTCGAGAACTGAAGGTGCCCTCCCTTGACAACCTGGGAAGAAGCAGGGAGTGGCAAAGCCGAGGCTCCCTCGCCCAGCACTATTCATACTGGGTGCATATCTCCTCCTCTACCACCAGCACCCCAAACATGTTAACTGCTCTGCATAAAGATCCTCTGAGCGCCGCACAATACTGCTGCATGAATGAAAAGTGAGTGGATGCATTATTTTATGAATGAAGAAGAACGTAAGAAGAGCCCTTATGGATCAGGGCAAAGGCCCATCTAGTCACAGTGGCCAATCAGATGCTTCTGGCATGTGGCGGCTCTCCAAGATGGGGTCTCCCCCAGCCCTACCCGGAGATGGAACCAGGGGCCTTCTACATGTAAATCAGACGCTCTGCCCCCCACCCCCTGAACCACAGCCCTTCCACAAACTCGGGCAAATGAGAAGCACGGAAGGAGAGGCAGTTGATGGCAAGACACCCTGCAAAAGCGGGAGAGGGGCATTCTGTCCCCTGTTGCTCTTCTCCCCACATGGGTATGGAATTTGATTCACCCATGTGGCCTGCCCCCCCCTTTTCAGGCCCCTTTAAATGCCCCTCCCCGTTCAAGCATAAGCAGGCATGTTTAATTGCATTAGGCTTGATTAAAGGCTGCTCACGATTAATCTCTCCCTGGTCATGGCCGGCTAATTAGGCAATGGATTAGAATTAGAATTGGCTGGCTGGCTGGCAGCCGGGGTTGGCAGGCTGCATTGCTGGGAGGGGGGTGGCGAAGCAAGCCAAGGAAAAAAGAAAGGGAAAGAACCAGCCCAGCACCAGCAACTGCACAAGGGTCCGCCGTACCGCCAAGACAGGCCAAAAGGACGCAAAGGCAGTTGTCTCCAGAACCATGAGGGCTTGCATCCCTTTCTGGGTTCAAAAGGAGGGACTTCCCCTACATGAAATATGTGTGAACCAGCACCAGCTTCTGCTAAAGAGCCCATGGCCTACAAGTGTCTGATGTGGGCTCCTTCTATCTGCCATGCATGTTGCAATTATCCAAGAAGCTCCCTTATAAAAGGACGAACAGGCAACTCCCCTATTTACCTGCGTTCAAGGCACAAGCGACCGCGACCTCACGCATCGCTGTGAAGCCGGAAGTGGCATGAAAAGGGTCAAAAACGGCCTCAAAATAGTACAGAAACAGCAAAAATTGCACACAAACAGCGTCTAAGAATCCCACGAACATTTGCAAGTGCAATCCCAGGAGCCCTTGCACCTACCTTTGGAGCCTCTGGAGAGCTGGAGTTTGAGCAAGGAGGTTTGGAGGGAGCGGTTTTGGCGAAGTTTGTTTTTTAAAAGGTTTTTCAAGGCCTTCCAGAGGTTCGGAGCATGGGTAGGCAAACTAAGGCTGGACTTGGCGTAATCGCCTTCTAAATCTGGCCCACGGACGGTCCGGGAATCAGCATGTTTTTACATGAGTAGAACGTGTCCTTTTATTTAAAATGCATCTCTGGGTTATTTGTGGGGCATAGGAATTCATTCATTTCCCCACCGCTAAAAAATATAATCCGGTCCCCCACAAGGTCTGAGGGACAGTGGAATGGCCCCCTGCTGAAAAAGTTTGCTGACCCTGGTTTAGAGGGTGTTCACAGGCTTTTTTCAATGGTGTTCCCAATACAGTATACACATTTTCACTTAAATGTGCACGTATCCCCCCCACAGGAAGTTGCCCGTACTTTTTCATGCAGCACGTAGTTAAACTCGCTTGCATAGGAGGCAGAGAAGGCCACCAACCTAGATGGCTTTAAAAGAGGATTACAGAGGTACCTCAGGTTACATACGCTTCAGGTTACAGACTCCGCTAAACCAGAAATAGTACCTTGGGTTATTCTCAGGATGAGAATAGAAATCGTGCTCCGGCAGCGCGGCGGCCGCGGGAAGCCCCATTAGCTAAAGTGGTGCTTCAGGTTAAGAACAGTTTCAGGTTAAGAACGGACCTCCGGAACGAATTAAGTACTTAACCCGAGGTACCACTGTAAATAAATTCATGGAGGAAGAGAGCTATGAAAGGCTACTAGCCACGATGGCCAAGCTCTGCCTCCACAGCTGGAGGCAGCCATGATTCTGAATACCAGCCGCTGGAAGCCACAGGAGGGGAGAGGGCTCTTTTGCCCGAATCCTGCTTGCGGGTTCCCCACAGGCATCCGGTGAGAACAGGATGCAGGATGAGATGGGCCACTGGCCTGATCCAGCAGGCTCTTAGCTCATTATTGCCTCCACCAACTAGCAGTGGCCCTGCAGGGGTCCAGCAAGAGATCCTCTCCCAGCCCTATGCTGCTGGGGATTGAACCCGGGACTGTCTTCATGCAAAGCGACGGTGGCTTCAGCTATGATGGGGCTGATGTCAGCATTTGGAGGGCACTGGGTTGGCAAAGGGAATTCATGGAGAAAAGACAGCTGTGATCACTAAGTGGAACCTCCATGAGCAGGGGCAGTATATCTCTAAACAGCGGCTGGGCTATGAAGAAACTAGGAAAGGGGAAATCTTGATTTTGCGTCCTGATTGTGGGCTTTCCCTAAGCACCCAGGTTGGAAAGAGGTCGGTGGAATAGTTTGGCTTGATCTAGCAGGGCTCTTTCTGTGTTCTTATTCTCTCCATGTTGCATGTTGGGGGCTTAAGGCCGCCTGGAGAGTTCATGGCTGGGGCGAAATTTGAACCAAGGATTTCCTGATTCGTAGCTCAAGTGTCTTAGCTACTAAATGGGAAGGATCATCACTCTGTGGCAGAGGGAGGGACACCTCCTGCCTGCAGAAGGTCTCAGGTTCACTCACCGGTCCCTCCGACGAAAAGGATTTCAAGCAGCAGGCGAAGGGAAAGGCCCATCTCTGCCCAAGACCCTGCCGGTCAGAGAAGGCAATACTAGGGAGGATGGGCAAACGGCCCAACCTAGGAGAAGGCAGCTTATAATGTTCCAGTGTTCCTGCTTTGCATCCATAATCCCAAATACTGCCTTGAGCTCTTTAGAGAAAAAGGTGGGATATAAATGCAGAATAAATAATGATCAGCAAAGCACTGCACTGGGTTGGACTAGATGACCCTTGGGGTTCCCTTCAACTCTACAATTCTACGATTCACACCCCCCCCCCACCAAAGAAGGGAGAGGAGTTGGCTCCCAGTCTCAAGGAACAGGAGTGGCTTGCAAATCGCACAGCCTCCTCAGAGCTTTTGGGGCTGCCCACTTTCCCACACAGCTTGTCTTCACGATGGTAAAGCAGGGTGGTGTGGGCAGGATACCTTTGGAGGCGGTCCAGGGGTGAGGAGGCAGCAGGGCGTGCTGCCAAAGAGGATTCCCAATGCCCTACTTAGATCTTTGCCCCTGCATTGGCTCAGCAAACTATGTGGAAGAAACAAACGCGGCTAAATCTGTGTGATGCATTGTCAAGCTTCACCAGGGCAGCAATGAGGAAGCTCTTACAGCCCGATGGCAGCCTTCCCTTCTGGGTAACCTTTGGGAGGGTGCGGGGAGAGGGGCAAAAGTGGGTGGAGCCAAGGATCCAAATTTTTACCTTAGTATGGTAGGCTGGTTTCTACACCCACACTCACACACCCCTCTCTCTCCGTCCTCCAGGCCAGCAGAGGCGCTATCAGAGTTCAAGGACACAACCCAGCCAGACAAAAACACTCAAGGAGGGTGTGGAGCAGGGCTGGTGAGGGGTGTGGCCTGCTGAGAGTTCTGAGGGCCAGATACAGAGGCCTAGAGGGCCACTTTCAATCCCCTGAGTTTCCCCACCCCAGAATTTTAAACCTGGAACCTTCTCATCTGGTTTGGGGTGGTCGGCAGGGAAGGGGGAAAAGGAAGCAGCCCCATACCTGAATCCTATGTAGTGGGCAGCTAAGCCGCCCACTATGACGAGCAAACAGTACCCAAAGATGTATCTGTTCTGGCGACGCTTCCTCTCGAACTCGGGGCCTGAGAATGACTCTGAAGGAGAGTGGTGGAACTGTTGCCAATACCGTACGTCCTCGTTGGGCTCTGATGCGCTCCTGCAGGGAAAAGCAGAAAGTCAGCACAGGGCTGGCACAGAGACCGATGCATTCTGGTTGGCTGGCTGCTTACAGAACTGGGCGGGTGCAAGATTTTTGGGTGCCCTCTCCAGTTGGGGGGCGAGCAGGGGGCTGTAGAGCCTGAAGGAGGAAGTTCTGGCCTTCCAGATGGGGTTGGCCTCCATCTCCCATCAGGCCCCAGCCAGCGTGGCCAATGGCAAGAGATGATGGGCAGCTGTAGCCCCAAAACACCTGGCAGCCCAAGCTTGAAGAGCCCTGGCCAGTGTAATTGCTTAAGGCAGAGGACAAAGAAGGATGGCGATCAGTAGCTACTAGCCAACAGCAGGGTTGCCTCTGAGTGCCATTTGCCAGGAATCACAAGCGAGGAGAGCATTCGGGTCCTGCTTGTGAGCTTCCCATGTGGTCGGCCCCTGCCAGAACAGGATGCTGACCCAGATGAGCCATGGCCTGGCCCGCCAGATGGGCGGGGTATGAACAATAAAATTATCATCCTCATGATTATTATGATTATTACTGCATACCCTCCAACCTTCCTGCGGATGCGTCTTTCTGTACCAAGCTCTCAAAGGAGCCGGCTGACTCGCACAAGAGTACAGCACCTCTGCAAGTGTCGGCTCATCCTCCTCCACGAGCTCAGCGCTGGAGGGAGAAAACAGGACATTCCGGGATTCAAACCAGAAGCTGGGACGGCTTCTGCAATTCCAGGATGTCCGGGGGAAATCGGGACACTTCAGGGTACGCTGGGAATCGCAAGTGTGATTATACAGGGTGACACGCCCTGAGATCTGTGGATGAAGGGCAGTATAGAAATTTAATAAATGATAATAATAATATTGTTTGGGACGCGGGTGGCGCTGTGGGTTAAACCACAGAGCCTAGGACTTGCCGATCAGAAAGTCGGTGGTTCGAATCCCCACGACGGGGTGAGCTCCCGTAGCTCGGTCCCTGCTCCTGCCAACCTAGAAGTTCGAAAGCACGTCAAAGTGCAAGTAGATAAACAGGTACTGCTGTGGTGGGAAGGGAAACGGTGTTTCCGTGCGCTGCTCTGGTCTGCCAGAAGCGGCTTAGTCATGCTGGCCACATGACCCAGAAGCTGTACGCCAGCTCCTTCGGCCAATAAAGCGAGATGAGCACCGCAACCCCAGAGTCGGACACGACTGGACCTAATGGTCAGGGGTCCCTTTACCTTAATAATAATATTAAGTGGGGAGAGTTGCTGTTGTGCTCAGGTCCTCCTTATCAGGTTCCCATAACAGGCACAAGGAGGTGAGAACAAGATGACGGACTGGATCTTTTACCCTTATGCGTGGTAGTCAGGAGCTGTTGGCGTGAAGCTCGCAGGACAGGGAGCTTTGTTCCCAGAGGTGGGGGGCATCTCTCGTTCCGTACCTTTTCCCGAAGTCGCCCAAATCAAAAGGGTTCCTCCTGGTGCTACTGCTGGTGCTACTGCCATGGCTGCCTGGGGGAGGCTGAGCTTCTTGGGCTGCTTGTGTGCTGTCGTAGCGCCTCCGGCTGCTGGCCTTGCTGAGCACCCGGTAGGCCTCGTTGAGCTTCACAAACTGGCTGTGCAGCTCAGGGTTGCCTGGGTCGCTGTCAGGGTGGAGCTGTGGAGAGGAGAGGAGCTCAGCTGGTTAGAGCGCAGTGCTGATGATGCCAAGGTGGCAGGTTCGATCCCTGCATGGGACAGCGGCATATTCCTGCAACGCAGGGGGATGGACTAGGTGAACCTCAGGGTCCCTTCCAACCCTATGAGAAAAGGCTGGCCTCATACGCGCCCCTCCTGCACTCCCCCCCATCCCAAAGATTTCCCAAAGAGGATTTGCTGCAGCTTCTGCTCCTCTGGCGACTCACAGGTCATGGTGGAGAGCTGACTTAAAGCACTGAGCCAACTGGCTTAATATTCATTATTATTACTATTCGCATTTATAAAGGTAAAGGTACCCCTGCCCGACAGGGCCAGTCGTGACCGACTCTGGGGTTGTGCACTCATCTCGCTCAAGAGGCCGGGAGCCGGCGCTGTCCGAAGACACTTCCGGGTCACGTGGCCAGCGTGACGTAGTTGCATCTGGCAAGCCAGCACCACCACCGCACAGTGGCGTAGCGTGGGTTGTCAGCACCCGGGGCAAGGCAAGTAATTTGTGGTCCCTAACCCGTGGATTTGCGCCCCCTAACCCCCAGATGTTGCGCCTGGTGTGGCCGGCCCCCCCTGCACCACCCACGCTATGCCACTGGCACCGCACACGGAAACACCGTTTACCTTCCCGCTATAAAGCGGTCCCTATTTATCTACTTGCACTTAGGGGTGTTTTCGAACTGCTAGGTTGGCAGGAGATGGGACCGAACAACGGGAGCTCACCCCGCCGCGGGGATTCGAACCACCGACCTTACGATCAGCAAGTCCTAGGCACTGAGGTTTTACCCACAGCGCCACCTGCGTCCAACCTTTTTTACTCTCCAAGGAGCTCAAGGTGGCATACATGGTTCTCTCCGTCCTCATTTAATCCCCACATCAGCCCTGCAAGGTATGCCAAGTTGAGAGGCAGCGACTGGCCCAAGGCCTCCCAGTGAGCTTCACTGGTGAGTGGGGATTTGAGCCCTGGTCTCCCAGGTTCTCTTCCGACACTCTGACCACTACACCACACCAGCTTGCACAAAGCTTATGCAAAGGTCAAACTGCATCCATTTTTATCTGAGCATTTGTTTTCTACTACAGCGAGCATTCACCCTGCATTTATTTTATTTGATCAAGCAATTTATGTACCACATAACTGCAACAATCTCTACGCAGCTTACAGAGAATAAAAATTAAAACTATAAAATCAGACTTCAATTAAAATGCCTGCTGGGAGAAAAGAAAAGTATTCCATAGGTACTGGTAGTTCAGGAGGGACCTCAACTGGAAAGGAGGCCCTTAAGATTCTTCCTGATTTGCAAGCGGGGCATTTGCAGGTCTTCCCCTTAACCAGTTGTCCATCCCACACTTTTCAGCACATTTCCCTATCACCTTCTTAACCACAATGGTGAATTTGTAGCCCTAGGGCAACGGAGCACTTTAATTCACCTTTAATTGTTCAAACCTAAATTTCCCACTCAATCAGAGCAACTGCCAGTGGGGTTTTCTGCAGACCAATGTTTGTTCCTGAGCAAGGGGGCAGGTCTTCGCTGCCTGAGGAATATAACATCCACCTGGGAACATCAACCAAGCCTGTTCGCAGTCCCCCGTCAAACAGTTCATCTGCTTTGAAGATCAGGGGACTAGGCAGACTGGAACTTGTTTCTGGTTGCGCATCCTCTCAGAAGGCCAAGAAGAGAGGACCTTCTCTTCTCCCTCTGTGTATCTGTAACACACAAGCCGCCTGAGAGCCTGACTACAGCAAACCAGCTGGATTCGACTTGCCAGAACTGGCATTCTAAGTCTTGAGAGCATTTGGCACTTCTTCCTGTATGCACTTTCTTGCAAGCGTATCATTGCTTCAGAAGGACTAGGAACTTGCTGCTTTGAGTTTTTGTGACTGAAAATGGAGATCCTCAGAAACCGGCCTCCAACACTCCTGCAGAATGACAGCATCGGTACAGCTTCCCAGAACCACCTTAGCCTTCCTCTTAGCGGATGTTTTGGCTAACATTTAAAGAGTCACTGCATCGCCCTCCCAACGCCCTCCCCGCGTCCTGCAGTCCTAGTCTCACCTGCTCTAGTCTCTTCTCTTTTTGGTACAGCACCTAACACACTGTTGGCTTTGAATAGGAGCATAAGAAGCTGCTTTTTCCTTAATCAGACCAGTGGGTTCATCTAACCAGTGGCCTCTCCGGACATCCTTTCTATTGTGCATTCATGGTTATTTGTGCTCACGGTGGTACCAGGGCATTAATTTGCACATGGCCCCACTTTCAATACCGCAAAAGTATCGGGCCTGCATTTCCAATCGGCGCACAACCCATAACTCCCCATGAAAACTTGCAGCTTTTTATATCACTGAATGATCTACGGCTGTTGTTTTTAATCCCGCTTTACTTCCACAATAGCACAAGAGTGCCTCCTCCAAACAACAAGAATGCGCTAACACTGGAGAAGCACAACAGAACAAATATTAAAGCAGAACGATGTCTGTATGGTCCAGTATAAATCCGCCACTAATGGGCTATGCATATTGCAGAGTACACAATAAAATAGATGGCTGGTGGGGTCCAAAGACACTCCGGTCAGCCCAGGCTGGCACCCTCCTCTGTAAACTCCTGCTGTTTGAGCTTGGCTGCCAGGGAGGTGAGGCACTGGACTCAAAATCTCTAATTCCATCTGGCTAAGCTGTAGTTGTCTCCTAGCAGAGCTTTTGCAAAAAGCTGACTACCAGCAAAGGAGAGAAGGGCCTTGCTGGCTTGTTCCAAAAACAATATGTTGGGACAGAGACCCTGGCCTGAGGCTGCTGCTGCCTCTGAACTGGCCGCCCCTGTATTCCCACAAGACCATCCATCACAGAGCCGTGCGCGGTGGGTGGCAACAAAGACGTTCCGAGCCAACGTGCCGAGACCAGGAGCTCCTCTGCTTCCCCGACCAGAGAAGAGGCAGGCTAAAAGAGTTCAAGGCTGCAGCCTGATAAGTCTCTTGCTGAGGAAGCTCCCCGCTAAGGCTGCATTCCAGGCTGTCCTCACAAACTGTTAGCAAGGAAGGCATGGGGTGAAGCTGGATGGGAATTTGTACTCAAGGGTGTTCATGGGTGGGGGGGGGAGAAGGACAGTCCGATCCCATAGCCTGGTCGCGCCACCTCTGGTCTGTAGTTGTTTTTTTTTTTTTTATAAAATTTTTATTGGTTTTACAAAGTTTTTAAATAACAAACAAACACTTAAAAAGACAAACATACACGTATAGTTTCATAGCATATTTTCATAAACCTCTTTTCTTGGACTTCCCCTCCCCCCCCTTTCTGCATCCCAATGTCCATTATTTTTTTTTTAGCAACTCCCAATTGTTACTTCGGACCTCTGTCATCTTAGTCTTTTCTATATTCTGACCTTATATCACTGTATCCCTTTGTCTCTGAAAACCGCAACACTTTAACATTCATTGAGTTTATAATAGTCCTTAAGATAACTTTTAAATTTTCTCCATTCTTCTTCCACGGTCTCCTTTCGTTGGTCACGGATTCTGCCTGTCATTTCAGCCGATGTCATATAGTCCATCACTTTCATCTGCCATTCTTCCAAAGTGGGTAGATCTTGTGTCTTCCAATACTTCGCGATAAGTATTCTTGCTGCTGTTGTGGCATACAAAAAGAAAGTTCTATCCCCTTTAGACACCAATTGGCCGACAATGCCCAAGAGAAAGGCCTCTGGCTTTTTAGGAAAAGTACATTTAAGTACCTTTTTCATTTCATTATAGATCATTTCCCAGAAGGCCTTAATCTTCGGGCACGTCCACCAGAGGTGGTAAAAGGTACCTTCGGTCTCTCTACATTTCCAACATTTATTATCGGGCAAATGGTAGATTTTTGCCAGTTTGACTGGGGTCATGTACCACCTATAAACCATTTTCATAATGTTTCCCTTTAATGCATTACATGCCGTGAATTTAATACCGGTGTTCCATAACCATTCCCAGTCAGCTGACATGATATTATGCCCAACGTCCTGTGCCCACTTGATCATGACCGATTTGACTGTTTCGTCCTGAGTATTCCATTTCAGCAACAAGTTATACATTCTAGATAAAATCTTAGTATTGGGTTCTAATAACTCAGTTTCTAGTTTTGATTTTTCCACCTGGAAGCCAATCTTCCTATCCTGTTTAAAAAATTCCATTATTTGACGGTATTGAAACCAATTTTGTACTTTATGTTTCAATTTCTCCTGGCTTTGTAGTTTAAACTTATCTCCATCCTGTTCCAAAATTTCCCAATACTTCGGCCATCCGACCTCCATATTGAGTTTCTTCACTGCTTTAGCCTCCACTGGTGACACCCATCTAGGGGTTTTGTTTTCCAACAGATCTTTATATCTTATCCAAACATTATATAGTGCTTTTCTGACAATATGATTTTTGAAAATACTATTAACTTTGTCATACCATAGATATGCATGCCAACCAAAAGCATTGTTGAAACCCTCCAGATCCAAAATGTCCGTATTCTCGAGGAGCATCCATTCTTTCAGCCAGCAAAAAGCTGCTGCCTCATAGTACAATTTTAAGTCCGGCAGGGCAAAACCCCCTCTTTCTTTTGCATCTGTCAATATTTTAAATTTAATTCTGGGCTTTTTGCCCTGCCAGACAAATTTCGAAATATCTTTCTGCCACCTCTTGAAACATTCCATCTTGTCAAGAATCTGCAAGGTCTGAAACAAAAATAGCATTCTAGGCAATACATTCATTTTGATCACCGCAATTCGGCCTAACATTGACAATTTCAAATTTGACCATATTTCTAGATCTTTTTTAATTTCTGACCAACATTTTTCATAATTATCTTTATACAAGTTCACATTTTTAGATGTCAAATAAACCCCTAAATATTTGACCTTCTTAACCACTGTCAGCCCTGTCTCTTCTTGGAATTTCTCCTTTTCCATATCTGTTAAGTTTTTTCCTAAAACTTTAGTTTTTTGTTTATTCAACTTGAATCCAGCTACCTGGCCAAACTGTTGTATTATTTCTAGAACCTTTTTCGTACTAGTGATTGGCTCTTGTAAAGTCAAAACTAAGTCATCTGCAAACGCTCTTAACTTGTAATGTTTAGCTCCGACCTGCACTCCTTTAACCTGCTGGTCATTTCTAATCATATTCAGCAACACCTCCAGAACGGAAATAAAAAGCAATGGGGAAATTGGGCACCCCTGTCGTGTTCCTTTTTCTATCTTAAGTTCCTCAGTTACTACATTATTTACAATCAGTTTAGCCTTTTGTTCAGAGTATATTGCAGCCATACCATTCTCAAAACTTTGGCCTACCCCCATCCCATGAAGGTTCTTCATCATAAAGCTCCAAGAAATATTATCAAAGGCTTTCTCCGCGTCCACAAAAATCAATACTGCTTTAGTGTTTATATTCACCTCTAGCTTTTCAAAAATGTCTATTACATTCCTTACATTGTCTGCCAGGTGTCTTTTAGGGAGAAAGCCTGCTTGGTTCTTATGAATCCTTTCCATCAACACTCTTTTAAATCTTTTTGCCAAAATGTCTGCAAAAATTTTATAATCCACATTAAGTAGTGATATTGGGCGGTAGTTCTTCAGTTGGGTCTTTTCAGTCTCTGTCTTTGGTATGAGTGAAACATATGCATCTTTCCACGATTCAGGTGCCTTCTTTCCCTCAAGGATCTCATTACAAACTTCTTTTAATGGTTGAGTCAACCATTCCTTCAACGATTTGTAATATCTAGAAGTCAGTCCATCTGGTCCTGGAGATTTGCCCAATTGCATGTTCTGAATGGCGGCCTCTATCTCTTGTTCTGATATTCTCTGGTTCAGATCCATCTTACTTTGATGAGAGATTTTTTGTAATCCATATTTATCAAGGAATTTGTCTATATCTTCTTCATTTTGCGAACCTTGAGTATATAGTTTTTTAAAATAACTCAAAAAACAGTTTCTAATTTCATTCGGTTTAGATATATTCTTTCCATCCACTTCTAGGCTTGTGACCGTGTTCAATTTCTGCCTTTTCTTCAGTTGCCATGCCAGAAGTTTGCCACATTTATTTGCTGATTCAAATGTCTTTTGTTTCATTTGTTTTATCTTCCATTCAATCTCTTGGTTCATCAATTCCATATATTGTGTTTGATATAACTTAATCTCTCTTAAAATCTCCTGGGACTTTGATTTTGTTCTTAATTTTTTCTCTCCTTCCTTTATCTTTTCCAAAATCTTTTCTTTTTTCTCATTTTGTTTTTTCTCTTTATTGAATTTTGTTGAATCAAGAAGCCTCTCATCACTGCTTTACTTGCGTCCCAGATCACTCTCTTTTCCACGTCTGTCCTCAAGTTTATTTCAAAATAGTCTTTTAAGGTCTTTTGGGCCTTCATAAGGATCTCCTTATCTCGAAAGAGGGTGTCATTCATTCTCCATCTGAATTGACCAGTTGTTGTAAGTTTCATCTCCATCCTCACGGCATTATGGTCGGAGCAAGTTTTTGGGCAGATTTCCACCTTCTTAACCTTTGGAGCCATACCACTAGTAATCCAAATTTGATCGATTCTGGTCCAGGTCATCATTGCTTGAGAGAAAAAGGTTCCCTCTCTCTCCAGAGGGTTCCTTGTTCTCCATATGTCTATCAAGTCCATGTTTTCCGTCATTTCAAAAAAAGTCTTAGGAAGTCTCCCGTCCTTACTAACTGTTAGTCTTTGTGCCTTGTCCATGTTAGTGGAGACCACACCATTCATGTCTCCCATGATTATCATATTGTAATCCAGATAGTCCATCAGAGTTTCATGAAGTCTCTTAAAGAAGTCAGATTTACCTTCATTTGGTGCATAAATTCCCACAACTAAAAATTTTTCTCCTTGTACTTGTATCTCCACCGCCAGATATCTCCCTTGTTCATCTTTGAATATCATTTTTGGGGCCCATTTCTCTTTCACATATATTACAACTCCTCTTTTCTTAACTTTATCTGATGCAATAAATTCTTGTCCTAGTCTTTTATTTATAAGTAGTCTTCTATGGGCTCTAGTTATGTGGGTTTCTTGTAGACATATCAAGTCCAGTTGTTCTCTGTTCAAAATATGAAACACTTGTCTTCTCTTCAGAGGCCCATTCAGTCCATTACAATTCCAACTAAGGAATTGCAAAGCCATCTTATTATTTTTCTGGAGCTCCTCCAACAGCTCCAAGTTGTTGCTCTTCTTCTGATGGTGGTGGTTTTTGCCCAAACGAGAGATTCAGGATGTCTAGTACTCTCCTCTGTTCTGCAAGTACGTCCACTGTCCCCTTCTGTAGGTCCTCCTGGTTTCTTGCTAAAAATTTGTCCTTGTCTTGAATAGTCTTTATCTTCACCTTCTTTCCCCTATAATCAAATGACAGTCCTTGTGGAAATTCCCACCTGAAGCGGATAGAGTTTTTCTTCAGTAGAAGAGTCAAATCTTTGTAAAAGTTTCTTAAATCCAGAATATATTTTGGGATATCTTTAAAAATCTGTATAGCTGAATTTCCAATTTGCAAAGCCTTTCCAAAGTGTAGTCCTAATATTTTGTCTCTTTCGTCCTTGGATCTCAATGTAATCAGGCAATCTCTCGGGGTCTTTCTGTCCTGCTTTTTGCCCAATCTGAAAGCTGTTGTAATTTTGAATTCGTCTTCTTCAAGATCCCAGCAGTCAACAAACTCCCGTGTCAGATATTCCGCAAGATTGTCTCCTTCATTCTCTGGAATCAGTCTTAATTTTAAGTTTCTCTCTTTTCTCTGTAACTCCCACAGGGCCAAAGTTGCGTCGTGTTCATAAACCTTCTTGGCGATCGGCTCTAATTTCTCTTGTGTCCCTTCAGCAGTAACTTTGGCATCTTCAGCAATTTTACGCGTAGTAGCATTTTCCTCCACCAATTTATTTATTGATTCTGTATTCTGGTTTAGTCTTACTGATATTTCTGTTAATTTTTGTGTATTTTCTGAAGTCTGTTTTGTCAGAGACTCCAAAGATTGATTTATTTTAAGCAGGGCTTCTGTCACGGCATCCATAGAGACAGCCGTCCCTTTTTCTTGTCCTATTGTTCCTGCAGATCCAATAGTTACGCCTGAGATTGAGCCTCTTTTCTTTGTCTGTTGCTGCAGCTGCTGCTGTTGTTGTTGTTGCTTGGTCTTGGCTCTTGTAACTATCTCTTCTTGTGAGCCACTCATGTCAAGGTCGTTTCCCACAGGAGTTATTCCCCGTTGGAAAATTCCACTGTCCCAAGCTGTGCCAAGTTTTACTTTACCCTCTAGAGGGAGCAAGTCAAAATGGCCAAAAGTAAAATGTCCAAGTACAAAGACAAAGGAGAATATCCAAGGATGTAAAAAGAAAAGTTTTTTACCACAGTTAAAACAAGTATAGCTGGAGGCTTGTAGCTACAAATTGCCACAATTTCCCAGTATATACTGTTTCATCTTGTGATGTACTGTAGCCAGGCACTGTATAAACTTTGTATCGCAATATCACTTTTACAGGAGGAAGTCAGTTCAGTGTTTTATTGTCCTAAGAGGCAGACCGTTTCGTACTTTTGTTAGCTGAGACAGCAGAGGATTTTTACTGTAAATAGGTCATACAGTTACTAAAGTCTCTTTCACCTCCCCTCTGCCCTGCTAGCTAGAGGGGAGATCTAAGGTCTGAGTGTCCGGTTTAGTTATATAAAAGCAAGTTTTCAACGGATGCAGATTTAGAGTTCCGTTGCTTTCACTTTCATGCAGTCGGGGGGGAGGGAGACTTCCTTGATTTAACCTCCCCGCTTTTAGTCCGATTTTCAAAATTTGAGGGGGTCCCAATTGTTTTCAATTCCTACTCACGGGAATTCAGTCCAAATTTTCTTTCAGGAAGGAATCGGCGCTCTCCGCTTATGGCGACGCGGCTTCACTCCGCAGGCTGGGTGACGACTCTCAGCACCGCGCTCACTCCCGATGCCGCTCCGTAGCCTTTAAAAAGGCTCTTTCGCAGTACCGGGGGGCGCAAAGGTGCCCACCGAATCTCCTTGTTCTCAGGCTTCAGCGCCTGAGATTTTAGGGGTCCCCCGCTCGCCGTAGCGGGTAAGACCCAAACTTGCGGAGCAGTCCTTCTCCGGAGCTCGGAGGTAGGACCGCCATTAAGCGCTGGCACCAACCGGAAGTCTAGCCCTCTGGTCTGTAGTTGTTACCCACCCTGGGACTTATGTGAGGCCCAGGAGGACTTGGCCTCAAATATCTAGATGAAAGATGGCCACTTCCTTCCCTGCAGAACCTCTTGGGTTAGTGATCAGCGGGGGTGGTTCTTGGTAATTCCACTGCACGCTGAAACTCAGGATGGGGGGCCATTCATGCGGAAGCCCCTAAATTGTGGAACTCTCTCTCCACAGAGGTGGGTCGGACACCTTCGTCAGATAGCTTTTATAATATGCTGAAGACCCCTGTGAGAGAGATATTTTCATGACCCACCCTGTTCCTGTGACTGTCATTTGTTTTAAACTGTATTTAATACTGAATTTTAAAAAATTGGGACCTTATGGTGAAGGGCAGGTAAGAAACCAAAATAATGAGAATCTTTAATAATGCTATCTTTCTGTGGGTTGTACCCAACTAAGTTCTTTTCAGAAGTCGGTGAACCTAAGTGAGTCATGTCTATTAACTTCAGTGGGTCTACTATGAGTAGGACTTACATTGGAGACAACCCTTTTTTCCTTTCTAACTATAAATGCACAAACACAACAGCACTCTCTCTTTCTCCCTCTCATACACACACACTTGCCCATCTTCAGCCTCACTTTTTAAGGAGCTCAAGGCAGTATAAATGGTTCACTTTCCCATTTTTATCATCACAAGAACTCTCTGAGGTAGGCTAGCCTGAGATATATATATATATTTTTGAACCAGTACCTCTTCAGTCTTAGACTTGCCACTCTAACCACTACACCACCCGGCCTCTCCTAATGTCCTTCCCCTGCTAAATGAGGGCACAGTACGAGCACCTAAAAGGCCCCCAGGGAACAAAAGTGGGGTGCAGAGCACCAAGGGAAAACCACCAGGGCGAAGTTGCCGGCAAGAGAATCTCACACTCGCCGCGCCATTCAGCTTGTCATCTTGACACGCTCCTCTGATTTAGCGTCGAACACAAGCAATTAAAACAGCCCTGCAGTTAAAACCATGAAGGCAAGAAGGGGGTGGGTGGGATTTTGGCTGGTGGAGAAAGAAATGAGGGGAATTTAGAATGGGGCACTTGTTCTCCCTGGAGGTAATCCTTCGGGTGAAATGAGTTCCCACAGACAACTCAAATGCGGGCTTGGCGGCGGGTGGGAAGGGGGAGAGGGGCCTGGAAATAACAGGGACCTCTCTCCTCATCCGACTGCAAATCGTGTCAAGTTTGTAGAAAACAAAGCGGCCTTCCTCCTCTTCCTTCTTCCAAGAGCTGGTTGAAGTATTTCAGTGCTCCCATTCAATTCTTAAACGCCTGCTAACTACCATGAAGCCACACGACAAATCTCTCTTTTGCTGTCTCCACCACAAAATCTTAAACTTTCAGGTTGGTTCAGGCGGCTTCCTGGCAACCAGTTAATTGACCAGTTCATCCTAATTTGTTTGAACAAAGTTTGAAAGGAGGCCAGAGACCATTCTGGCTTGATTTCATGGAGGTTGAATTGCATTGTTGTGTCAAGCAATTGTTATTCCCCGCTACACACACAGATACCTTGCAGTGAATTTACCTCTCACTTTCCTTATCATAAATAACAGGCTGGGGGGGGGGGAGAGGTTTGCTGCACAAGAGCACCAAACTCACTTTAATTGTGCAACCTGAATTTGAACACAGCACCTCTAGACGTCCTTTTTTTTAATTGCGCATTCATGATGTTTTGGGATCACGGTGATTCTGAGGCACTTATACGTGACCCTGTCTGCTGCTTCATTCCCCACTGGTGCAAGTCTTATAACTTCCTGCCAAACTCTTGTTAATGATTCGCACCAGAAGCGTTCAGAGGGTTCTGTGTCTTTCTTGCACTACAGAGCAGGAGTGCCCCTCCAGACACAATAAGGGCGGTAACGTTGAACGAGCATCACAAAATAACTAATAAATCAGAACAATGTATTGGCGTTCAGTATGAATCTGCCACTGGTGTACTATTATTGAAGCAATAAATATACTTAGGGGGGACAGGGACCCAGCAGTCTGGAGGAGCCCCTTGTAGCATTTTCTCAAAAGACCATGATTCCTAATCAGGTAATTCAGTTCCTGCAAAGCATATTCCTTTACTGTTCTTTTTTTATAAAAAAAATCTGTTTATTTCATCAACGCTTGTTGGCTGCAAAAAGCCTCTTACTCACTTTGGTTCCAAAACACATGGCACTCGCCCTCGTCAGCTGAAGGCAAATACAGCCTTCCAGGACTGTAATATGTTTCATGACCACAGAAGAGCAAACATCCCTTATTGCCTCTCCCCCGTCTTCCGGCCCCCCACCCCGGCTGGCTCCCCACAATGCTAAACTGGCATCACTCAGCGGAGGCCAGAGCAGTGGACAACAAAGATGTTCTGGAGCGATAAGGGGGTTGTGTCAGTTGGAGGCTGTGTGCAATTTTCCCTTTACATGGGGAAGTGGGGGGGGGGAGCCCAGCACAACATCCTGCTCCTTTCAGGCCCTTTAGCCAGTATTAGGGACAGGGCAAATCTGTCAACTTCAGTTTCTCCTTTTTCCCATTCTTAAATCCAGTTCTCCGCATGTACGTGGTCAGCATGCAAACTTATGAAAATTCACCAAGATTTTAGTGCGACATTTTCTTCTAACACACAACGGAACTTTGCCTAATATGCACATTTTTGCAAGCAATTTAATGTGGGGCTTTTTGTACATTATTTTCAGCAACAAATGCATTTTACGCATTCCTTACCATAGCATGTTTGGTAGAAATGTATTGCAAAATTCAGAGAAGGTGGGCTCTCGACAGATGGCTGTGTTTTGGTTCGTGAATTGTTTTGGGAACTGTGAACTTGGTAGGTTCGTCTGGACTGTGAAATGAACCAATTTTCTCCCCCTTCCCGCCCCCGTTCCCTAGCCATGATGCCCGGCAGTTAAATAGATGTTCAGAATGTTAAAGAGTTACGGATAGCCTGCCGGTCCCTCACCCAGCCCCGCCGTCAATCCTCCCCAGCTAAAAAGGAAGCGCAAAGCTCAATGTCCTTGCAAAAGAAAAACGCTTGCTATGCTGGGCAAACCAATAAATCCTCCCTAATGGTTAATTAAGAGATTTGACGCAGGAAAACAAGCGAGCTGGAGGGGGAGGCAATTGTTTTAAAGCAGCAGGTCAAATGCACACAGGCAGACCTTATTCTCCACTGGTTTAAAATACCAGGGTAGGAAGAGAGGGACAGAGGGCGATGTGTGTGGGTGGGGGGGGGCAGGGGCAGGAATGTGCCAAGCAAAGGAAGATTCCCAGCTGTGACCTGCCTTTTCTGGAAGAGCCTGGCTAGGACAAGGTTGTGGGTTCCCAAAATGTGTCCCCACTCCCAGCGCCTCCAGCCTTTTGAACCCCTGTGCAAGCCCTTCCTCTGCCAAGCCACCATTGGGCAGCTGCTTTGGGTTAAGGTCCCTCCAAACTGGTTTTGTGTGGGTAGGTGCGTTCTGCAACACGCCACTGATAGCGTAACAGTGCATTAGTAGTGGGTTGATAGAGGGCTGCCTGCAGATCATTCTGCTTTATGAGTAGTTCATAGAATCCTAGAGTTGGAAGGGATCCCAAGGGGCATCCAGTCCAACCCCTGCAACGCAGGAATTACAGGTAAAAAATCCCTGACAGATGGCCAACCAATTTCTCTTCAAAAACCTCTTATGAAGGAGAGCCCACCACCTTCCCACATAGTCCATTCCACTGCTGAACAGCTCTTACCGTAAGAAAGTGATTCCTATGTTTAGTCAGAATCTCCTTTCTCGTAATATGAATCCAGTGGTTTGGGTTGTACCTTCTGGAGCAGCAGAAAACAAGCTTGCTCCGCCTTCCATGGGACAGCCCATTAGATGGTTGAAGATGGCTATCATATCAAGCATTCTGCGATGCTTGGTAATAATAATATTTTATTATTATTTATTGTGGGAAGCTGAATGTGCATTAATTAAATGCATGCATGTTGCAAGTTACAAGTAGTAGTAATAATAATAATAGTAACAACAACAACAATAATAATAAATATGTGCAAAAATACATTAGGGAACATTTGCAACAATATGCACATTAGGGAACATTGCATATGGGGGGGGGAATGTGTACATTAGAAGAAATGCATACTGAAACACTGGTGAATTTTCATGAGGATTAAAAAAACAAATGTATGTATGTATATTTGCAAACAGATGTGGAAATGTGAAAAACTGAAATTAAGAGTGGAAAAATAAGAAACTGAAAGGGAGCGGCTTGTTGATCCCTCCCTGCAACCAAGGATGGCTGATTTTGTCCTCGTGTGCACTTGGGACGCTCCTCTTTGGCCCCAGGCACAGGTCTCCTCTCTATTTACCTTGAAAGAGGTAGCTTTCGGGAATGGCGCTAGACAGCAAACACTGGCCACTGGGCTGCTGCTTACAGGAAGAACTGCGTGAAGTGAGGTGGGGGAGAGGGGATGTGCGTACAGCAGGGCTGACTTTACCTCCTTCAGCCAAAGGGGGTGGTGAGCTACCAACTAGGCCTGGTGGGAGGGTGGTTGTTCTCTTCTGATGCCCAGGCATTGCCAAATCCCTCCTGCCCAATTAAGAGCTTCGGTCTTGAGAAACCCTCCTTCGTTTCCACTGCAACCCAAGCCAACCAAACATTGGCATTTCTACCTCAGTGGTCCGCTAGCGAACTTGAAGGTATGCAAGACCCATCTCTCCGCTCGACCTCTGGCAGACAGATTACGATAACACTCTGCAAGGCTGGAGTGGTGGAGGAGACATTTATATTGCATAGATGGGGCAAGGATGGGGAGGGGGAAGATGTTAACCAATCGCAGGCAGGCGGATTCCAAAGCCTTAGAGGCATCTTGCCCCTTTGCACTGAGCCAGCTCCAAAACTTTTGCAAGAGTGCCTGGAACGCCCCCGAATTGTACAACGTTTGGTCTGCCTTGATCCTTTCCCCCAGTATGATCTCCCCTCTCTCCTGCAGGCCTGGCTCACTCTCCTCTAGCAAGAGAGGGCTGCATGAGGGTGGAAGGGAGAAGGTAGGAGTGGAGATGGCGAAAGGGACAGAACGTACCCCTAGAGAACCACCTCATGTTAAAAATCTACTTGGGTGGGGGGATGAGGCAAGGCACAGACGAAAGAAAAGAAAGGGAAAGAGCCCCAGTTAAAGATTGATGGGAAATGCTACTAGCTACGTGGGGCCTTTTGACATCGCCACTGCTGCGCTCACTCCAGCCCGTTTTAATCACCGCCCGGGTTAGAGAAACAAGCAAACGTGCTCCACATTGGCCCAGACCTAGAGGCCCTTCCGTCCGGCCAAAAGAGATAAAAAGATTCCCAATGCTAAGATTCCTGGGCAGCTCTCCAAGGCAGCGGAGGCCAGAGGCGGGTGAAGGAGGGAGCCAGCCAAAGCGGCCACAACTGGGAGCGACGGTTTCACCACGGAACAAGGGCAGGGGTTTCCCCAGAAGGGATTCTGGAAGAGGGAGATTGTCCAGTGGAGCAGCAGGGGGACTTTCACGTGCATGGCTTAAATCGGCCTTGCATTTGACAACTTGCCCCTGGTAGCCACGGGCGACCGGAAAGCCCATGCAGGCGAGTGACTGAGCTGACAGAGAAGGGATGGATCCGTTCCATCAGTGGAGGGAGGTTTGCTTGTTATGCTTTTACAGGAGGGAAAAACTGATCATGAAGTGGCACAGTCCACTTCTGCCATCTCAGGTCTCTGCTGCCTTATGCTACGTGTGTAAAATCAGGTCTTGGTAAGAGAATGCAGGAAGATATGTGAAGTTATTTGTCCAACGTGTTCAGTATTGTTTCCTCTGCATGGCAGCAGCTCTTAAAGAGTCTTACACAGAGCAGACTCCTTTCTGTCACCTGCCATCTCAGGGGTGGGGAACCATTTTCAATTGGGGGGCCGCACTCCCTTCTGGACAGCTGTCTGAGGGCCACATGCCAGAGGCAAAAGTGAGTGGACCATCAAAGGTATATTCTACCTTTGTACTGTAAGCTACTTTCCGCACACTATATATTTTTTTAATTCATTTGTACATGATATACCACCCTCTGCACAAGTCACAGGGCATTTTATAACTGAAACATGCAGATAAAAATCTGAAAGAATAATGTGACCCTTTAAAAACACAAACAACAACAAATCAAGGAAAGCCAGTTAATCTGTCCTCCACTGAGACAAGCAAGAGGCATTATCAGAGTTCAAGTTACACATTCCAGCCAGGGAAAATCACTCAGGGTGCAAAGCAGGGCCAGCGAAGGATTGCGGCCAGCAGAGGGTTCCAAGGGCCATACAAAGAGGCCCAAAGGGCCGCATTCATCCAGGCAAAAACGTTAGTCACAATCAGTGGTGTTTCCACTGAGCTGCAGTTCAGTTTTTGTCAAATGCTCACTGTCTGTAGCTATGTAACTCTTTAAGTAACATATATTCATTTCAATGTAAAGGAAGCACCAAAACAATGTAAAAAAAACAATAACTCATCAATAGTGCAGTGTTTGCGGACTTAGAAGCAACAATGATGTGGAAAAATGCCAATCAAATGCATTTGACTGGTTTTCATTCCCAACCACAAACAAACATGCAAACCCCTGCAATTCCCACTTCCTTTTCCATTGGAACTCTCTGGTATTATTATTTATTACTATCTGGTATTACTATTTATTTGTTGCATTTATACCCCACCTTTTTCTCCAAGGGGCTCAAGGCAGGGTAAATGTTTCTCTTCCTCCTCCTCCTCCCCCTTGAATCCCCCCAGCAAACCCGTGAGGTGGCTTAGGCTGAGAGTAGTGACAGGTCCAAGTTCACCCAGTGAGCTTCAGGGCCGAGTGGGGATTTGAACCCTGGTCTCCCAGGTCTTAGTCCATCCCTGTGTGAGGATTTAATGCCTGTTTTTATGAAATGCAGTATGGGGACAAACGGGGACAAAATGTGCAAGAGGAGGACTGACCACAGGCCACAGGCTCGGCCAACAAATAAAGCAGTTTTCTCTCCACCCCACCTTACACCTCTGAATAAATTGCCTCCACTTCTGATTTGTCACACCCTCCACCCCAATCATCCGGACAGGAGTTGGGTTGAATGTTTTCTTCCTCACTGGTGCAAGGGCTTGGTCTCAAAATAGCTCCTCACTCTCCCATCCCTGATGCAGCTACTAACTGGGGACATTGAGCCCAACCAGAAGCAAAGGCCAAACAGTCGCTCCCCCCCCCCAGAGGTCCAAGTACCACTTGGAAGCGATCAGTTAAATAGCCGGGGTGGGGAGGGAACAGATGCAAAGCTGCTTTCTGAGCGGTGGGGGGGGGGGGAAGGATGGCGGCAGGTCTGGAAGATGTCACTTTTTGCAGGGGCAGAGGGACAAAAAACAGCTGCGCGCAGATGGCGAGAGAGGCTATAAAACACTTGGCACAGGGCTACCTCTGCTGAAAGTGATATAGTGGGTTGTTGTTGTTTTGTAATGGCTAAAGAATAAAAACAAAACGGGACACACAGCAAGAGCTGCTACTGCACAGCTGGGAATCCCACCCCACACAAATTCCACGCAGAGGGAGCCCAGATTTGCAGCTCTGAAATTCTAGCAGTCAAAAGCACAAGTGACCTGCTTGCCCAATGTAATCCATTTTGCAACTGCCGGGGGCCCCTCCAGACTGCTGGGGTTTGGATGGTGGGCATATTCTGCAACATGGCACTGATGCAATAACAGTGGTGGGCTTATATCGGACTGTCCAAACATCGTTCCATTGTGTTAGTGGATCGGTGATACTTTCTCAACTTTACAGAGTTCTTGTGGCATTCTTACTCTATAGTACAACGAAAGCAGGGCAGAAACTAATAAACCCCAGAATATTTGTGACATAAAAAGTTATAGGATTTCAGAAAGAAGCCACGGGACATTCGTTGGTTAGAAATGAAGCAGTCTTTCTGCCCCGAGACATTTGCAAGAACAAACAGTGCTGAAAGCAGAATTGTGTATAACCACCCTGGTACCATTGTGAGAACTAATAACGCACAATAAAAGGGACATCTACTGTAACTCACTATAATAATCTCAATAATAAAAAAGGGACATCTGAAGGGGCTGTGGATGTTTTCAAATTTCCTAGTGTTTGGGGCTGGAAGGCAAAGGACGGGAGATCTGGCCCACAGCAGTGAAAGATGGGAGAATTATGTGGTCTACACAGAAACTTATTTCCAGTCCCACTTTTGCTACTCTAGAAAGCCCTGGAAAAAGGCATGGCTTCCAAACAAGATCCTTTGCAGTCGTAAAGCCTAGAAACTATTTTCTTTTTCTTTAAAATGAAGGCTGAGATTTTCAGGATTCCACACAATTAAATCCAATGCTTGCATACTGTGCGACTGTGCACATTTGAAGTGCACAGTACCTGGAAACTTGCGTAAGGTTTCTGCGAAGACAGACGGTAATACTGCCTTAACGAACTTAGGTCTGAGCAGAGCAGGTTTAACACATTTTGCCCCAGAAATCCAGCAGTCTTGACTTGGGGGGGGGTGACCTTATTGCTGGAGACGCAACTATCCCGAGTTCATCCACGCTGGAAGTTAAAAGCACTAAGCAGAGGGATTACTAACTGCTCTGTGGAAGATTTTGCAACCACATCAAAAGGGTCTGAATGCCTCCTCTGGCACTGAGGGGGTCTGCTTCCTCCTTAGTGGCGCCTGGCCAAGCCGAGAGAAATATCTACTGGAGCTACTCTAACCGTGGGCCCCTCCAGACTGGTGTCCTATTGAGGGTGTGTTCTGCAGCATATTTTCGACACAATACTTGAGCATTAGTGGCAGATTTATTCTTGTTTCATGATGCTTCCCTGATGTTCCCACGTGTCAGCAGTGGGTGTCAACTCACATCTGTGAAGTTAACACTTTGTTCGAAGAATCAAGAAAACTCAGGAGGCCAGGCCTAGTGAGCACAGCAACTCGTCCTGTTAGATCTTGCCCCACTGAGGCAGTTGAGGGGACTGAAGGTCCCTGCGTTCCCACACTTCTCTAAGTCTCCTCCTTCTCTGAGTCCTTCCCAAGCAATCTGAGACTTAGCTGCCTTGCTTGCCTTTGCTCTGCCCTTTTCATACCTCTTCTGGTTCTGAGAGACCAGGGGGAAGGGGAGCTGGTCACAGCAGGAGGGGCAGACCCTCTGATTTTTCATCTCTGCCTCTTGGCCCCTCTCCTCTCCAGCCTCTGCTTCTGCCTCTGATTCTGGGCTGTTCTCTGCCACAGACTCTCCCTGCTCATTAAACACTGTTACCTCTACAGCTTCCAACACCTCCTCCTCCCAGTCTGCTCCCTTCTCCCTCTGACCACCCATCCTCATCCCACCACCAATCTCCTGGCTCTGAGTCTTCTTCCCTTGGGGGTTCCCCAGCTGGTGCCTCCCACCACTCCTCTGCATGCATCGTCATCCAGTAATGACACCACATTACTGCCGTCTAGAAGGGCTGCAGCACAACAAAAGTGGGACAAAAAAGGAACCAGAACATTTGTGTATAAAAAGTTTCAGCAGGACGTTACAGAATATGCACTGATTGGGAATGAAGCAATGTAACCAGCCCAAAGCCTTTGCAGGTACAAACCATGGTAAGTGGGAACACGTGTGACCGCCATAATAGCATCGTGTGCACAAATTGTCATGAATGCACAACGAAACAGACATCTGGAAAGGCCCTGCCCCACAGCAGGAGGTGCAAATAGGTTCTCCAGCTTGCAAATGTGTCCATGGGCTCCTGAAAGGGTGGGTTACCCTACGATGCTTCCTGCAAGGCCAACTAACCACACGCACTGGAAGTGCACCAGAGGGAAGGGGCTACTGCTGAGTGGTAGGGCATCAGCCATGCCATGCAGAAGGGCCCGGGTTCAATCCTGAGCATCTCCAAATAGGGCTGAGAGACACTCCCTGTCTGAAAACCTGGGAGAGCCGCTGACAGTCAGATTAGACAATACTGAACTCAATGGACCAATGAGGTGACTCAGTATAAGGCAGCCTCCTGCCTTCCACCCAGGGATGCTCTGCCAGCATGATGCTACAGTGCAAGAATCCTTTTGGCTTGACACATTCAAAAGCAGAGTCAGTCACTGCAAATATGCCTGCTCTTTGCAGTATGGTGAGTGCCGTTTGAGGTCTACCACCTTAAGTGGCTCCCTAGGCTATCTATATGGTAGAGACAGCTCTGGAGTACCTTTGGGCTGAGAGCACAGGAGACTGTTTGGTTTTAAAAAGCCAGGTTGTCTCTTTCTAAAGCAGAAGAGGAATTCAAAGGAGCACCCTACTACGAAAACAAACACTGTGCTGGTTTTCCTTCGGGAAGTGGATCCAGGGCTCTTTTGGCTCAACACTGCCCTCTTCAGGGAAGAAGGGAGAGGAGAAGATCCAGGACACACCTGACCTTACGCAAAGGATGTTTTAGGTAGCTTTAGAGATGCCTTTAATGACAGCCATGGGTGTAAGAAAATTTTGATTCAGTTCACATTCAAAGGCAAACCTATCAAATCTGCATTCAAAATAATGGGCAAAGCAAAACACAGCCCTCCTCCGAAATTTGTGCTTCTTTGAATTTTGCAATGCAGCTCTTCGGCCAAGTAATGTATACCAAAAAAATTGCACAGAGTGTGCATTAAATACAAACATTAGTAAAAATAGCATGTAAAGAATGCATTATGTTAGAGAAAATTGGTTTGCAAAAATGTATGGATTAGGCAAAAGTGCATATAAAAATACATACATGCTGATGCATTTTTATGTAAACTGATGTGGAAATGTGGGGGACAGAATTTAAGATGGGGAAATGAGAAACTGAAAGTGACAGATCATTCCATCCCAAGTTACAGCACACACAAAGCTTACTTGCCCTTCTCCCATCCAACGTAATCCACAGTGGTCACTTCCCAACAGCCTCTTTCATCCTATTTTTCCCACACAAAGTTTGTGGGAAGGTTAAATGATGCCGGCTATTTACTGTGCATATGTTTTGAGGAAGGGTTAGCCCACACCTTCTGGCACATCTTCCCATCCACTTCTGACGGACTGACTGTTGTCTATGCTGGCTGAGGGTGACGAGAGCCGGAGTCCAAGAACATCTGGGTGGCCAAAATCTTTGGGCTAGTGGGTAGCCTCTCATAGCATCCTTATGGAGAGGTTCAGCCACCCTTGTGTACATAGCATACAATGAAAGCACATGGCTTCCCCCAAAGAACCGTGGGATCTGTAGGTTGTTAAGGATGCTGGGAACTGTAGCTCTCTGGGGGTGAGCTATAGTTCCCAGGATTCTTTGGAGGGCAGGGGATGTGCTTTAAATGTAGGATGTGTATGCTCAACAAGTCGGCTTCAGGGGGTGCTGTTTCCTCCTGCAAATGTATATCCCTCTGTCCCTCCCACCCATTATATAACGCACCTTCTTTGACTTGCTGAAGAAGGCCTGCTTGATCTCCTCCAGGGTGGCATCCTGCTTGATCCCCAGCAGGTCATAGTAGCTGCTGTTCCTGGCTGGTGACCTACGAGGAGGAGGAATTGGTTACGCTGACATCATCGCCCATGTCTCCTCCCCACCCACAAATCTCTCAATGTTGACATTTGTTTGTTTATCACATTCACGTACTGCCTTTCCTCCAAGCTCAAGGTGGCATGCATAGTTCTCCTCCTCTCCTTTTCATCCTCACAACAACCCTGTGAAGTAGGTTAGGCTGAGAGACAGTGACTGGCCAAGTGGGGACTTGGATCCTAGTCTCCCAGGTCTTAGTCCCACAGCTACACCACATTGGCTCTGACATGCGCCACCAAGCACTAGTGTGGCCATTTTAAGTACAGTGGTGCCTCGCAAGACGAAATTAATTCGTTCCGCAAGTCTCTTCGTCTTGCGAGTTTTTCGTCTTGCGATGCACGGTTTCCCATAGGAATGCATTGAAAATCAATTAATGCGTTCCTAGGGAAACCGCCTTCAGACCAGGTCCGGGGACAGTCTGTCCCCGGACCTCTTCTGAAGGCTGGGGGGGGGGGACAAGGGCTTTTCTTCCCACCCCCAGCATTTTAAAAAACCCCGGGACAGCGGAGGACTTCTCCGCTGTCCGGGCGATCTTAAAATGCTGGCGGGCGGCATTTTAAAATCGCCCCGGGACAGCGGAGGACTTCTCCGCTGTCCGGGGCGATTTAAAAGCCCCTGGGAAGGCAGGCAGGGGGGACAAAGACTTTCGCCCCCTGCCCGCCTTCAGAAGGTGTTCCCGCCCCGCCGCCCGGCTTCGGAGCAGCGTTCTGAAGCCCGGCGGCGGCGGGAGGAGGCGTTCCCGCCCCACCGCCCGGCTTCGGAGGAGGTCCGAGGACAGTGGGGAAGACGTGCTGCGCTTCCCCGCTGTCCCGGATATTTCCCTATGGGCTGTCGTCTTGCGAAGCAAGCCCATAGGGAAATTCGTCTTGCGAAGCGCCTCCAAAACGGAAAACCCTTTCGTCTAGCGGGTTTTCCGTCTTGCGAGGCGTTCGTCTTGCGAGGTACGACTGTAAGTCTTTACCATTCCTAGAAAGAAAGTTAGGAGAGGATTGGAGCACCTGCTTATCTCTCATTGGAAACAGAATGTATGATCAATTGCTGTATCAGAAAAAAAATAACAAAGAGATTACATGCATCAAATGATACAAATGATGCAAACAATTTTGTTGATATACGCCATCCTTTTATAAAACATTTTGCTGATAATCCTGAAGAATGGCAACTACCAAAATCACAGAATGGATTTTGGCAAACTTAACCAGATTGATGAGTTCGGGGTGGGGTGGGGATTATGGTTTTGTATTACTTCCTTTCTTTTTTGTCATTGTTATGTATTGGAAATAAATAGAACAATATTTTAATAAAAGAAAGTAAGTTATGAGGCTAAATGTGCTGGTAACTTTTAAGTGATTCTGTGAAATGAAAGGGAATGTGGCTACTTTGGATACTTTTTCTGGTACCTAGGAATGCTTCTTGTTGCTGATGGACAGCAAAATCATCGGTGTATGTGTGAGAGAGAAAGAGAGAAAGAGAGAAAGAGAGAAAGAAAGAGAGAGAGAGATGCTATTGTGTTGTGTCAGTGGCGCTCTCTTAAAATTTGAAATCTGGTCCAAAAAGGTTGACAACTCCTGGTCCACACATGCTCACACTCCCTTTCCTGTCCTCCATCCAAGCAAGCAAAAGGCATTTTCAGAGTTCAAGGGCACATTTCATCCCAGGCAAGAAACACTCAAGAAAGTTGCCAGGTTTGGGGGTGGCTTGGAAAGGGGTGGCGGTGGCCTAGGCCAGGCTTCATCAACCTCGGCCCTCCAGATGTTTTTGGCCTACAACTCCCATGATCCCTAGCTAGCAGGACCAGTGGTCAGGGATGATGGGAATTGTAGTCTCAAAACATCTGGAGGGCCGAGGTTGAGGAAGCAGAGAGTCTTCGGGGCCAGAGAGGCTTTGAGGGGTGCATTTGACTTCCAAGCATGAGGTTCCTGGTCTACATAGAATAGCAACAGCTCTCCAGTGTTACAGAGAGGAGTTTTTCTTCTACCTGGAGATGGGAGGATTGAACCTGGGAGACTTCTGCATCCAGAGCAGACACTCTCCCACTGAGCTGTGGTTTTTACTAAACAACAACACCGGACGTTAGTCTAGAGGATGCTCAGAAAAGCAAACAGGCTGAGGGTGGCACTGGGAGCTGACATACAGGGCTCTTTCCCTCCTTCCCCCGGGTACACAAAATTCAAGAATCACTGTGAAGAGTTCTCGGTAAACGATATGCAAGAAATAAGTCTCCCCCCTCCACACACACACATGCATACAGAGAGAGAGGGAATAAAAGAACAGGCGGTTCATTACAAACTCAAGAGGACAAGACTGAAAAGAATATGCATAACATCCACCAGCTGTGTATATAATATCCTCCGTAATCCACCAACCAAAATACTCTGTTATCAGTAAGGACCAGAATGGGGGCAGCTTGCCAATGGAAGGGGATGCAATTCTCCCACTTCCTTTCTCCTGTGATTCCTTTTTTTGTTTTGGGAATAAATCTTGATAATTCAACCAGAGTAAATAGTTAAAGGAAAGGAGAGAGAGAATTAAACAGGTGCAGGCCTGCAAAATGGGTGGGCTGTTACGCTTCGTGGCTC
Organism: Podarcis vaucheri; assembly: GCF_965113315.1. NCBI lineage: Eukaryota > Metazoa > Chordata > Lepidosauria > Squamata > Lacertidae > Podarcis > Podarcis vaucheri. Next base: position 12,646,238 of record NC_138754.1, read on the forward strand.
CTTGCCACTGGAGACAAAAGAAGAACAAGGGAGATTTCATACGCTGGGCAAATGCAATGGGGTGATCCCCTGAGTGCAGCGTGGGGGAGCCTGTGGGCACCCTCATCTGAATCCAGAGTACTCCGGAGATCAGTAGAAGGGACCTGGAAGTACAGAAGATATATTTGGGGTGGGCAAGAGCTGCCTTGTATCATTGCTCTGCCCTGCTCAGTTCTGTGTCCTCACTGGCAGTAGTTCTCCAGGATTTCAGACAGAGGACAGTTCCAGCCCCAAAGAGAGATGCCAGGGATCGAACCCGGGACCTTCTGCATACAAAGCAGTTGCTCTACCACTGAGCTATGGCCCTTCCCCTCTCTTACCAGCCTTATGGTATTTATCCCAGGCGCAGTCACTCCAGAGGCCTTATTCCGCCTGCCTGGTATTGCAAACACTCCTAAGCCCTTTTCTGTGACTGACAGGGGCTCTGAGGACTGAGAACACACACAAGTCCTGGATAGCACACCAGGCTTAAGTCCCAGCCTAAGGCCACGAGGTCCTGGGTTCATGTCCCCAACATCCTGTCATGACCCTGGGACTGGTTCCCCTTTCTTCAGGTGAGGAGACTGAGGACTCTATGGAGCCAGAAGGGGAAATGGAAGAGAAACATCTTTGGCAAAAGCCAAGAGACACTAGATTCAGACTTAGGCTGCATAGGCACCACACATTTAAATCACACAGCTTCCTGCCAAAGAATCCTAGGAACTGCATCTTGTTAAGGGTGCTGGGAATTGTAGTTCTGGGAGGGGGTGAACCACGGTTGCCAGGATTCTTTGTGGGAGGAAGTTATGTGCTTTCAGTGTATGGTGGGCACACTATTGCCAATGAATCATCAGAAGTCTGCTCTCATAGTGTTTGTCGCAAGCTTTGTTCAAGGCCCTGCATTGTAATACATCCCAAATGAGCCAGCAGGAGAGCACTCACCGGCTGCAGAACGCGGTAGAAAACACCCGGTGCCTGGCACTTTGGCACAGCCAGCAGCAACGGCACATGGAAAAGGGAACGGCTAAGGTCATATTCAGACCTCCCGAAGAGCACCACACCCTGGTCCTGGGAAGATGCCAACCTAGGAAAGAGAGAGAAAGGGAAGGCCTCTGGGATGTGAACAGTTGATGGATGGTGTGTCTGTGTGGTGCTTTAAGGTCTTAAAAGCATTTCACGGGCATAGATTGACTCAGTAATCCGTACTGGTCTTGTAAGCTAGGCCAGCATAATGAACATCCCCCATGCTGCACTTGGGAGAGTGAAATCCAAATTTAAAAGTGGCTCAGTTAAGGTGACCTCGAGAGCCTTGCTGCCAAGCCAAAATTATTTTATTTAAAAGATGTGCATCAGGAAGCACTGGCAAAGTCCCCTGAAAGGATTTTTCCTTCAGATGGCAGGTTTGAAAACAAGTTGATCCTCTCAAACTGTCCCATGCAGTCCTGAAACATCTAGAGGGCACCATGTCACCAACTGGCACCTCTCTGGTGAATGCCTTGTGTACTTTGTACTTGGGACCCCAATGGGGGGGGAATTCTTTAAAAACTTGGAAACAGCATAAGGGCTGTTGTGCTAGGATTGCCCAGGCCCTTGAACTTGCCATGCTGGGTTTGTGAGGGTCTTCAAAGTCAGGATAGGCAGGGGCAGGGGGATGCTGGTCAACGACTGATTTAAGCCTCACCCACCCCAACTGGAAGAACCAGCAGGCTAGGAGCCTCTGGTCATATTTCCACAATCTGCTGAACTCTGGCCAGGAACTCACAGGTGGTTGTGCTTGGCTTCTTTCAGTTGTGGCAGCCCTTCCTTCTCCCATACAGCTGCACTGGCTTCCAATTCATTTCCAAGGACAATCTAAGGTGCTCCTATTAGCATTTAAGCCCTTGAAAACCTTAGGCCCCAACTATCTGAAAGGTCACCACCCTTGGAAATTTGGTGGGGATGGGGAGAGGGCCTTCTCTGTGGCAGCCCCTAAGCTGTGGAATTCCCGCCCCACAGAGGTGCGTCCTGCACCTTTCTTTATATAGCTTTTATCGTATCCTGAAGACACATCATTTAACCCTGGCCTTGGCCTTTGACACCATATGGTGTCAAAGGCCAAGGCCAGGGTAAAGCGATGTGTCTTCAGGTGTGTGTGTGTGTGTGTGTGTGTGTGTGTGTGTGTGTGTTAGGACCCACTTACCCTATTCTTGGGATTGTAATTTGACTTGAACTATTTTTAATACTGTATTTTTTAAACTGCTGCAACCCAGTATGGGATCTTACACTAAAGCACAGGTAAGAAAACATGTAAGTAAATTATTATGATTGCATTATCCGTCAGCTGCTTCAGATGTCTATTTATGCCTGGACTTTCTCTGACCCATAAGATTGGATCATGCTTATAAATATTGTTTTCCTGATTTTTAAGGTGCACCTTTATTGCTGTTGCTATTTATAAGACTTGTTACCTGGAGATCTCCGAGTACTTAAGAATACATTTAAAACATCAATGCATTATACCATAAAAACAGAACAAGACAACCCCATAACTGCCGTAGGAAGCATTGGGAGATAGCATCATCGTAGTTCATCTTAGGACACACTTGTATTATTTTTATGCTGTATTTTTTGTATACCACTTAGAGAATTTTAATTATTAAGTAGTTTAGGACTGCTTTTAAATTAACTAAAACACACATATCAGATGCCTCTGTTGAGTAGGAAAGTGGACTAGATCATCCCCAGATTTCACCCACCCCAAAAATGCTATTGATTGTTCATTTCTGCACAGCGCTGGCACAAGACTCCATGTTTGAATTCTCTCCCAGAGAAGTGGGAGGAATCCTTATTTTCTTGCTTCTAGAAAAATAGTACATCAGGCAGAAGAGCTATACTGGCTGAACCCTTGACCTTTTAACATGTCAAATTTGGCCCGTTGCCTGACAGCTGCCTCTGGTGTTCCCAGTGTTAATCCAGAGCCAAACGGTTATCAGAATCCACAGCAAAACTTTGGAAAACATGTCCCCCTCCAGACGTCCTTTTTATTCTGTATTTAATCATAGAATCATCAAACTGTAGATTTGGAAGGGACCACAAGCGTAATCTCGTCCAGCCTCCTGCAATGCAGGAATCTTTTGCCCATCGTGGGGCTTGTGATTGTTACTGGGACAATTCTACACAATCCCCATTCCATAATTGTTTGTGCCTGGAAAAGGTTTTGTGGTGGACGGACCGCTATGTTTCCAAACAGCGCGTGCCTTGTAACTTCCTGCTAAAATCCTGCAACTTTTTGTGCAGCAAATGCTCTTGTGTTTGGCTGGCTGGTTTGTCCCCCTTTTGTTGCTCTGTGGCGCAAGAGTGCCCCCCTCTGGACAGCAATACTGCGGTAAACATTGGAAAAGCATTGCAGAGCAGCTAATAGAATGGAATTATGTGTGGACAGTCCAGTATAAATCCAGCACCAATGCACTATTATTGTGTCAATGGCACGTTCCAGAATAGACTATCACACACACACACACACACACAACCCCACCAATCTGGAGGGGCCCCATGGCTGTTATCTCCTGCTGACCTTGAAGCGGCCAGGGGACACCGGTCCCTTCCTGGCTTCAGTCAGGCACTCCTTTAACCAGGAGCCAAAAATTATAAAGATGCAGTTCTCCATCTGCATCCCTGTCACTCGGCTGAGTTGTTGCTATAGCAACCACCCTGCGACACTCCCCCTTTCTCTGTCACGTCCCATCGCCGCAAAACCATCAACGTGCCTCCCTTTGCCCTTTCTCAGCAACAACAAAATAATCATTATGATTTCTCGCTGTCTCCTCCAGGTCCAGGCCCCACTGACGGCTAGCTTGCTCCTGAGCTGATGGGGATGAGGAAATCAGCAAGCCCCCCCCCCACAAAATTCATGCCTGGCCAGGCGCCAGCCCCCACCCTGACAGCTGAAGTGCTGAAGCAAACATTAACCAAGCAGAGGAAAACCATCTCAGTGGGAGGCAGGCCTGTTAAAAGGGGGGAGCGGGTTTGCGACCTTACGGATACGCTGTCATTTTCCTGCCGTTTTTTACAGATAAAAGACGGATTTGCCACCTGTTTGGCTTCCCAAAGCGCCTTACACTGGCTCAAACCCACTCTCTGCAACCTCCCCACCGCTCACGGGATAACAGTCTTGCAAAGTTAAAAATATAACACGACAGACATAGGAATCTGCCTTGAACTGAGCGTCACACACCATTGGTCCATCTAGCCCAATATTGTCTTCGCTGACTGGCGGCAGCTCTCCAGGGTTTCAGGCAAGGAGTCTCTACTAGCCCCACCTGCAGATGCGGGGAATTGCATGGGACACCCTGCATGCAAAGCAGACACTCCGCCCCTGAGCTCTGCCCCTTCCCACACCCACCGGAGATGCTGGGACGCCTGGGATTCAAGAGAAGACAATTTTAGAGAAAACGTCTGCTTGCAGGAATCGTATTTCCCCCAAATATTGTCACCCCCCTCTAACTTCGGCATCTCTTGGTTTCTCAATGCAGGAAGAAGAGGGGAGGGAAAGGGGAGTTGTGGGAGGGATACATGCAAAGGTAAAAGAGAACACTTTTTAAACAAACACCTTGGAAGGCGGTGGATTCTCCCTCACGGGAGGTTTTTAAACAGAGGTTGGGTGACCACCTGTCAGGGATTCTTTAGCTGTGATTCCTGCGTCGCAGGGGGCTGGATCAAAAGTCCCCTGGGGGTCCCCCCTTCCAGCTCTACAGTCTTGTGGTTCCTTGCATCTCCTTGACTGAGCAAACAGCCCCGAGAGAAAGGGCACCGACTGACTGCCTGGGTGACTAGCAGTGTATTTTTAGCAAACTGTTTTGCGGGCCCGAGTCAGAGACCCGTCAGCTGGGCCCCCACCACATAAGGCTAAACTCATTTCAAATCAATTCAGTGGACCCAGCACATTGCGATTCTTCCTCTGTTTACAGTGGTAATGTCTCGGAAGTCGAACGTTTCGGTTTTTAAACTCCAAAAACCCAAAAGTAAATGCTTCCGTTTTCGAACACGGCTTGGAAGTCCAACGACTTCCGCTGAGTGTATATGCTATTTTTTTCAATTTTCTCTATTAAATTTGCAGACCGCCTTTTGCGCCGCTGTTTTCAAATGTTTTGGAACTCGAACGGTCTTCCGGAACAGATTACATTCGAAAACTGAGGTACCACTGTATTTATTTCCATTTCAGAGGTAGGCCAGGTAGTTCTACACTCTCTCTCTCTCTCTCTCTCTCTCTCACACACACACACACACACACACAGAGAGAGAGAGAGAGAGTTTCCACCACCATCTCTTCCTTTCTGCCAACTCAGCAGTATTAAGTGTTTATTTCTCCTTGTTTCAGAGTTTGCAGAAACACCATCTGGCTCATTACAGTGTGGAGCACATGGAAATAAATTCTACACCATTAATCAGGACAAAACAAACAAACAATCAGATAGAAAGAGGCCAAGCCAAGCATCCCAAAAGGGCAGTTGTAGGTGCTTTGTAGGCACCAGCAGCTAACACTTGGGGACAGGCTGTGGATCAGTGGGAGAGCATCTGCTTTGAATGCAGAAGGTGCCAGGTTCAATCCCTGGCTTCTCCAGAAAGGCCTGGGACTGTTTACCAGCAGGTTACTCACATACAGAACCTTATTCCAAAACATAACTTAATAGCACTTTCTTCTAGCAGTACATGTTCATAAAATGGAATACTGATCGAGGAACAGCAATCTTTTCCCATCAGGGAATGATATGAGCCAGCTGGCCTTCCATTAACATGACTGTATGGTCTGGTAGATCCAGGAGAGCTCAATTTAGTCCCTTTGGATGAAACCCCGTGTCCTTCAAGCAGAGGGCACAGCCCAATCAGATTTAGATCAGGGACAGTGAAACCTGACCCATTTGTCAGAGCAACCAGGGCTTCGGTCTCAAAGCAGGTAGAAAGGCAATGGAGCAAGGAGACTAAGGATTAAGTCCCTGCTCTCTTAGGTCCCCTCCCAGGCATCCTTTTTATTGTGCCCTCATGATGATTTGCACTCGTGGTAATGGTTATACCCAACCCCTCTTTCAATACTGTTTCACGGAAGCATAGAATTGTAGAGTTGGAAGGGATTCCAAAGGTCATCTGGTCCAATTCCCTGCAATGCAGGAATCTCAACTAAAGCATCCATGACAGACAGCCATCCAACCTCTGCTTAAAAACCTCCGAGGAAGGAGAGTCCACAACCTACCGAGGGAGACTGTCAAACAACTCTTACTGTCAGAAAGCTCTTCCTGATCTTTAGTCAGAATCTCCTTTCTTGTAACTTGAAGCTATTGGTTCGAGTCCTTCCCTCTGGAGCAGGGGAAAACAAGCTTGCTCCATCTTCCATGTGACAGCCCTTAAGGTATTTGAAAATGGCTATAATATCTCCTCTTTTGACGATTTGTGGCAAACCACAGTTTGCTATTTTGTTCAAGCAAGGTAAACAATGGTTTGGGCAAACCATAGTTCTGCAAACCACAACACTGAGGTCACAACTGTGGCTCTGTGGCTGACGTAAGCCACAATTTGCAAAGCTCACTTTGCACCTCCATTCATGAAGTGCTAAGGTGTGCGTGTGTGATGTTCACATCACTGCTGACTTGTTTTTCTAGTCGGATTGAAGCTGGTTTGAGAAAACAATGCATCAAACAGCAGTATTTGTCAAGAAACTACAGGATCAGCATGGATGGTGGCTAATGTTGTGCAGATTAGGGTTGAAAAGCTAGCAATAGGGGTGAACCGGATGCAGAACAAGCAGCAACATGAACACACTCTGAAGTTTGCATATTAGAAAAAGCAAAAAGGTTTGGAAAGAACTTGCTCATCACGTCCCTGAGGAGAAATTTCAACTGTAACGGCACAGTGTCTGCGACTCCCAGTCCCTGCAGCAACTTTCACCATACTAATCAAAGCAAATGCTAATTAGAACAGCTCATGCACACCGAGGCTTAGACTGCAACTCACTTTTAAAACCTCACTGCTCCTTTCAGCCAGTGGAGCAAATGGGAGCCAATCCAGCTTTATTGCTAGTATCATTTCTGTCCCCCCCCCCCTTTCTTTAAATTAACTTTTTTTTTTTTTTACAAGTAAACAAAGCAGCCAGGACCCACAGGCCATTTGTTTTCACAGTAATCCGGCCGCTTACCAGCAAGCACTACCTATTAAACTAGGCCAGGTTAGTTGCACCCCAGGGAGAACTTCAAGAAGAAGAACAGACTGGAGGAATTTAGGACCGAAGAAGTTCAAGCAACAATTGCTTAAAAGAAAACAGAAATAAAGGCACAGGGTGCAGGGGTGAAGGAAAGGAATATTTTGAAGCATCTGGCAGCTGCTTGAAATGCGCAGGCTTGGAGCCCCCTGCGGGGTATTACGGTTGCACACAAAACAACCTTGAAGCTGTCAGTTGCATGCTGTGCTTAAACCCCCACAGGAAATACCGAAGGCACAGAGTGTTGCTTCAGTCCAGTGTAGCCTATTGAAGGGGAAGGGGGTCTTGGGTTAACCCAGGGGAGAACACTGTAACCTGGCAGACAAGTTTGAGCTAACAGCTAAGCCACAAGAATTTTACCAGCTGAATTTAAACCTTGAGAGGCTATCGCTGGCCTGGCAATCGTGCACAAACACAGGAAGTCAGTCCATCTGCCTCAATATTGTCTACACCAAGAATGAGAAATCTGGGACCCCCCCAGATGTTCACAGAATCATAGAACTGTAGAGTTGGAAGGGATCCCAAGGTCATCAAGTCCAGCCGCTAAAGCATACATGACAGATGGCCACCCAAGGAGCTTCCACTATCCCTGGCCATTGGCGACACTGACTTGGAGTCCAATAAACATTTGGAGGGCCTCACAGGTCCCTCAATCCACGGATGGGATGGAAGCAGCTCTCCAGAGTCTGAGAGAACAGTCTTTCCTGGGCCTACCTATACATGGCTTGACTACTGAGCTATGGCCGTTCCCTAAACGATGGTCTGCTCTGTTGAATGAGCAAGGTCAAAAGGCCAAGCTCCTAATATTTAGACCTGGCTTGGCCAATCTCATACTGTCTCCTGCTGCCTTCATGGCACTGATGCTGTTCTGACACAATGCAACCTTTCCCAATCTGGGGATCTCTAGATGTTGCTGAACTCCATCAGCATGGCCAGTAGTTAAGGATGAATGAAGTTGAGGCCCAGCCATATCTGGAGGGCCACAGGTACCCCCACCACTCTGCTAGATGGACTTCTGATGTCCTGATGCCACATAACAGCCACTGGCCCTCAGAGGACAAGCTCTACCTCCAACCTTTATTGGCTGAGCAGCTCTGGTGTTACGGACTATCTATGGACATTCCAACTTCTCAAGAAGAGTTCTCAGTCCAGCTCCAGCCAGCATGGCCAGTGGTCAGGGATGATGGGAACTGCAGTCCTGCAACATCGAGAGGGCCACAGGTTAGGGAAGGCTGACCCAATGGCTTTGGTGCCCAAAAAGGACTCTTACCTCACACTGTCTCACACTGTCTTAAGTAACCTATAAGAGAGCTGGGGTTAACAAGTCACACAAGAGTACCTTCTTTTTCAGTGGGGACAACTGGAATTCTAGTGGACTGTGGTATTTTAAATTAAAGGAGAATAGCCAGAATGTTTTACATAGTAGGATTTGTGCAACTGGAAGAAAAGTTAAATGGGGTGGCCGCAGAACTGTGCCTGCAGATGCTTATCAATATGAATTGTTTTACAAAGACGTAACTCGATGAACGTAGTAAGTAAAATAAGGATTATCTTCAAACACAATTTTAAAAAGCCATAAAACTTCAAGAATGTCTTTGGTTTTTCTTTACGGTCTGTCTCACATGTCAAAGTCCCTGACAAACTCCACTTGACCTAACATTCATTTCCATGCTGTTTTAAGCCCAAATTTAGCCTTCATCAGGCAATGGGGCAGTGGGGGAACTATACTCCCAAATGGAGCTGGGGGTGGGGAGCAAGGCGAGATGAACTCCTGGCATTCCTTAACCGCAGCAGCAAAACAAACAGCAATTAGGTCACTAAAACAGGTTTAACTCTCTGACTTCTTACACGCCTTTTTTGCTTCCTCATCCCACAAGGATTGCTATAAATTTGAAAGGTATCTGCTAATCTGTGCTATAGAGAGGGTGGAGGAGAGTTTTGGATATCATCTTTTCCCTTCAGCTAATGCTCACACTCACCCCTACATAGCCAGGCCACTCCTTTCAAAACAAAGACAGTAAACTTTTGTAAAATAAAATAAAATATTTTTTAAAATCCCCCAAAACAACCAAATCTATTATTTCTTTCAGGTATTTATTTACCACATGAGAAAATTTCTAAGCAGTGATGGGCAAGGTTGTAAGACACATCAGACCATTACCTGAAGTTAAGCAAGGCTGAGTCTGATCAGCATCTGAATTGGTGGCCACCACATGGGCGCTGTTTTAAGCTCCATGATAAAATATATTCACATATTCACACACACACACATACACCGCAAAAAAGCCCAAGCCTCTGCTGCAGAACGTGGTAACTAAGGGCTGGTAATCTTTGGGGCACTTCTGGACGACTTGTTTATTGAGCATTGGTCCCAATTTATTTCAGGAGGAGTCTTCAGGGGAAGACGCTGCACCAAGCAAGCAAGCGATCCCACATTTTCCAATGGATTTCCACCCCCCTTACCTGTTTTCAGGAAGTCTGGGTTTTGAAAGTAATCAGGCTTACTGCGCAAGACATCCAACTGTGCAACTACAATGTGAGTGAATCCCACCCCAAAACAGCAACGGTCTGGAAGCACCCATGGAAATATTGTGCTCTTGCACACTTCGTGTGACTTTTTTTTTTTTAAGTGCACACACAGTGGTACAGAAATATCATTCCAGGAATGCGAAAACAGAGTGGAGGGTAGGGGTGGGAGTGGTAGCAATTGAGGGGTGGGGCCTGAATTGCAGGGAGCTGGACCACACAACCTTTGGAGCCCCTTCCAACTCTACAATTCTATGAACACACAACGTGGGGAAATTGTATCACTGGTGTGGACCAGAAACAGTGGTATAGCTATGAAAAGAAGACTTAAACCATGCATTGTGTGAAGCCTGGTAGGCCAATTATTCATTTATTAATGTATATCCTGCTTATATGCCAAAAATGACTTCTAAGTAGTTTAGAATTAATCAAGAACGCAGGAGGGTGCTGGGGAGGCACTCAGCTATTTGTCTGCAAGACAGTGCCTTATACAGAAGCATTGTAACAGCATAATCCTAACCACATTGTGTTTGGGAAAGGGCTGTAGCTTGGTGATAAGAGCATCTGCTTTGTATGCATAAGGTCCCAGGTTCAAAACCCCGGCATCTCCTGGGGAAGTCTCCCTGCCTGGAACTAGGAGAGCTTCTGCCAGTCGGTGCGCAGACAACACTGAGATGGACCACAGCTTGTGTTCCTATGTCTGCTCAGAAGTAAGTCCTAGTGAATTTAATGGGACTTACTCCCACGTAAGAGAGGTTAAGACTGCAGTCAAAGTTAGCTGCATTTATCCCCCACAGCACTGAAACTACCGAGACAAATTACTAAAAACATAAATCCAACTGATGTTCATCTAACTTAGCATGGATTGTGCCCACTATGTCATGGTAAAGGTAAAGGGACCCCTGACCATTAGGTCCAGTCGTGGCCGACTCTGTGGTTGCGGCACTAATCTCGCTTTATTGGCCAAGAGAGCCGGCGTACAGCTTCCGGGTCATGTGGCCAGCATGACTAAGCCGCTTCTGGCGAACCAGAGCAGCACACAGAAATGCCATTTACCTTCCCACTGGAGCAGTACCTATTTATCTACTTGCACTTTGATGTGCTTTCAAACTTCTAGGTTGGCAGGAGAAGGGACCGAGCAACGGGAGCTCACCCCGTTGCGGGGATTTGAACTGCCGACCTTCTGATCGGCAAGTCCTAAGCTCTGTGGTTTAACCCACAGTACTTTTTATTATTATTACATTTTCTGTTTTAAGATTTAAAATACTCATTTTACATCCTTACGTTATCAGCGACTTCCCTTCTTCTCTTTCCATGGTTCATTTTACATTATCATGAATCCCTGCCTATTTCACAGAAACTATACCGATCAGTATTCCATTACTGCATCCATCAAAACTTATTTACACTGTTGAATTTATCTTAATGCTGCCAGCGTTTTCAGCTGTACACAATTATTTCCCATATATTCAATAAACGTTACCATTATAGTTATGTATAACACAAATCTGTAATATTGGTATTTATAGACTGGCTATTTGCACGAAAATCATTAACATCCCAAATATGATCACCCCATAATTAATCGGGTGGGGGGTGCCCAAAATCAGAAGGGCGGAACCATACAAATGCTGGCAGATTTTTCCCGGGGTAGGAAACGGGAAGGGCACTAACGTCAAAACCAACAGATAATGAAGAAGGCAGATACTGTTGCAAGGAGCGGGGTTTGAAGGACCAATAGTTTTGAACAGTGTAGAAGCGGAAGGCGCGCTGCTATTAAACGAGCAGTTACATCAATATCGGCCACCCAAGGCCGAAGGGGGAGGGAAGGATAACGCAAGGAGGAAAGGGGGAGTGGTAATGGAGGGGACACGGCGGTTACCATAGAAACTCACAGTCAGCCCTCGGGTCGCGACCGCCATTTTGATGCCGCCGCCTCTTCCAACTCGCCGGCTGCATTTGGGCCCGCCCCTTTCGAAAACGGAGGAGGGGGTGGAGCGACATCCGGGCACGTCCCAATCACCTTGGGCTAATCTAGTTAGGAGTCAAATTGACTTTTAATCTAAAACCGTTGGGTAACATTAAAAGCAAATCCCATTGAATGCAATGGGGCTTACACACAGGTGCAATCGCAGCCGCAATATAAACTGATAGCATTTGTATACTGTAGTTCCTTTTCCTGGAATATATAAATATGAAAATTACATAAATTTGCCCAATGGTTGCGTTAGCAGTTGTATACATTGCATGCACTGTCTTTTACAACAGGCGTGTCATGTGAGATGCAAAAATTGGGCAGATCTCCTTACTATCACGGGGAACCTGGGTTTCAATTTGCAGTGGAGAGAGGAAAACTTGACATGCATCACGTATATGTGTCCATCACAGTTAATAGTTAATATGTTAAAATTGTTTTTCTTTTTCATGTTTCTGGGATTTGCTCCTGAATACAGTTGTGAGGCGCTGCCATGGGCATGATTATGTGTTTTAAATCCACTAGAAGGAAGGGGAAAGGGATTCACTGAGACCAGATAGATAGGTTCCCCACCCACATCTTAGAAACTGGGCAAAGTCTCTGACATGATAGGGCCCTTTGGTAACCAGTCTTCACTGCTGATTGCTTAAGGATCAGGGGCCAGTTCAAATGTTGACCACCAGGGGTCTGTGACATCAAGTGCCTCTCTCTCCTCCAAAAGAACTGCTGTCCACAACTTGTTTGCATTGAACATTGTTTTCCTGATAGTAGCCCACAAATGTCTGAGGTCAACACACAGCCTCTGATCCAGACAGGTCAACAGCTACTGACGCAGACTATGCTAATACTGCTTTGCTTTAAAAAAAAAAATGCAAATGAAATACAAGCTAAATCCAGGGGGTTTAAAGGGCAGGAAATGCCAGGGCCTCAGCCAAACCTGCCTGCCTTGACTTGAAAAGGAGATCCACAGCAAGCAGTGCTGTCTCTAAATGAAGGCTGGGGACAGATCACAAGCCCTCCGTCACAAAGGTTGTGGGAATGGTGCCAACAGCCAAGGGAAGAGGGTGCAGGAGGGGCTCTTGCCAACAAAACCCACTTTTGTCAAAATTGCTACAGTGACTTCACCCTTTCACTGGGGAAGGGAAGGGGAGGGATAATGGTCCCTTTTCTCTTGCCTGGGGTTCCCCCTACAATGGCTCCAGTCAGGGCTGCTTAGTGGAAGTGTCAGAAAGGGGATGCTGTTGCCAAGGGAGCAGGGACTGTCATGAGGGGCAGGACCCCCACATGGTGTCAAGGTGAGGTTATAGCATAGAGAGAGACGGAATGGTGAGATGTTCAAGAGGCTGTACAACTTGGAGATTCAGTTTTATTTGAAGAAAAAAGGAAGACAATAGACTTAATGGTGTTTTTCTAATATTTGGTTTATTTGCAAATATATAAGCATAACGGAGACAAGCTGCATACACACCCCACAGAACATAAGAAGAGCCTAGCTGCATCCTGTTCTCACACTGGCAAAGCCAAATGCCCCAATGGAAGCCCACAAGCAGGACCTGAATACAACAGCACTCTCCAAACTTGCAACTCCCAAACAACAGGTATTCAGAGGCATATTGCCTCCAACAATGGAGGCAGAACATAACCACCATGGCTAGTAACCATGGGTAACCTTCCCCTCCGTTGATCTGTCTATTCCTCTTTTAAAGCCATCTGTGTTAGTGGCCATCGTATGTGAGGAAACCTCATAACTGAACTATGTGCGGTGTGTTTTTCAACCCTTTAGGTAGAAAAATCCCCTGTAGAGTATTTGTTTCATGAAGCCAGATGTTCCCCAGCAGGCAATAAATTAAAAAGCAAGCAAGACTTTTACCATGACAGGCACCATCTTGAATCCAGCCAGGCTGTGTTTGGTTTCCATTTATGCTGACATAATTGGAGAAATACTTCAAGAAAGAAGCCCGGAAACATTTCTCTCATTTCCTTTTCGGACAGACACTCCTCTTATTTATCTACTTTGTGGCCTTCATTGTGTTCTGTTATCTATTTCACAGCCAGACTTGAGGAAAATGAAAGTTACCAGTTGATTTTGGTGGGTCTACTCTAAGTTGGAGTTACTTGGACACAACCCTTAAAATTTCTCGATTTCTAGATGAACACAAACAACTGAAACAACTTTGGGACAGCAGACAGCAGATGCCAGCTTTGTGTAGCAAATAAATAAAGTATAAAAACTGCCTTTGGGATTAGATAAACTTCTGTAGTCTGCATTTTTTAGATTGTGTTGATTTTTCCATGGAGTATCTGGAAAAATGACCAGCCACTCCAGAAGCAGAGGTTTGAGGCAAAATACCTTGAGGTCTTTAGTGCTGGTCGGCAAGGAAAAATTAGTCATATAAAAGGAGAATCCCTGGATGCCAGGATCCAAGATTGTGGCAAGTACTCTTTGGTGAGAGAACACCAGCAGAGATTGAAAACCACAAAACATGCAGCAAAGTAAAACATAGAAATATAAGCTGTTAGACCTTTATAACAGTCCAAAGTAGTCCACTCTTCCCCCAACATAGAAAAAGACAAGGTTGGTAAGTTAAAAATTGTTTCTTTACAAGCATGCCAAAGGTCAGGTTCATGTGCTTTTCCATACATCAGTCAGAAAACACAGGCAGTACAACTTGGCTTAGTTACAGTGGTGAAAGTTCCTAAATTATTGGTATAGGAACTCAACAACGACTTGTAAGAGCCATGCAGTCTGAGCTGCAGCAGCCAACTCAAAACCCCTTCACATGCCAAATTTCTCAGGCAGACTGGAAGGAGAACAAAGACTTGATTACCTGTTCCCACTCAAGGTGAGCTAAGCCTGGTATTAATTAGACCTAAGCATGATGGTTATATGAGGCTGATTATCCCACATCTACCTTGCTTTGTATTCACGTTGATGAATGAATCAATAAAATTTCATTTGCTTTAGCTGTTAATCAGGCAGGGAGTGTCTCAGGCTTAGCAGGATGTTTTAGAAAGATAATAAAAGAGACTCCATGGCACACACAATACAATGGAACAACAACCCAGTTTCAAATGTAAATGAATTTAACTGAAAATTTGCTGTCATTTAACTAGTGGTGGCTGGTGCCCATTGGAATTGATAGAGGGGAAGGTCGGGAGTCCTCACAGTAAGTGGATCCAGAACCAATAATAGGCTGAACCAACTAATTCCAGTTTTGTTCTGCAAGGGACAACACAGAGATGCAGGTGCAGGAAGCTGGCAGGCAGGGTCAGCCTCTGGACCAGTTGCAAATAAGACAGGCAGGTAGAGTTGGGGGGGATGCCTGAGGGCTTCTTCTTCTTTCTTTGGCGATCACTCGTAGCTGAGTAAGATTGTCTTCCTTAAACACGGCTTTAACAGTGAGTCCGTAAGTGACTGTAGAGGCCCATTCTGGATCCACACATCCTTCCACAGTGGGGACATTGGTTTCTGGGCAGGAGTTGATCACAGTGTGGATTTGCCAAGCATACCTTTCTCTTAGCACGTTTTCTACCTTGCATCCGGAGTTCGAGTGTCTTCAAAGCCTTCGAAACCGTTTAAAGGCAATCCGTTTAAAGGCAATTCCAGGGCACAATCTAGTTGGCCTTAAGGTTGCCAACTGAGCAGGGAGGGAAATGCCCAGCCTGTTGCTAGTCAGTTTTGCGCTACAGAATAATCAGTTGAATCTTTTCCCACAGCACTGAGAATTTCCCCGAGATTATTTCCCAAATAACTGTCTGCAGACTGAAATGGCAGAAGAGCAGGGGCAGAATGAAAAATTGGCCGCTCCAGTTTTGGCCTATAAACATACCAGCGTCCTTTATGGATACAGCAAGGAACTGAATGTATACCTTTCCTTTCCCTCCCCCAGTTATTATCAGCCCCACCCCCTGTGAAGTGTTCCCACTGAGATTAAAATTAATTAGTGCCAATTACAAATCAGATTACACATATCCTCTTGGGGGTCAAAGCTCTTACTGAATGAAGCTATTGCCAGAGGGGGCGTGCGGATATTTAGCACAAACGAAATGGGGGCTGGAAAGTAATGTTAATTTCCACACATGCCAAACCATCAAAATGCCTTTCTGTGAGACTGTGAATGGTAAGGAGCTAGGGGGAGATGGGCTTTTCAGCCTTCTCTGCTATAACCATTGGACACACATCAGGAATCATGGCTTGTCATGGGCTGTCTGTTGCTGTGTTCGGTCACACTTAGGAATGAGAGAGGAATTTCATTCAGTTCTCATTTAAAGGCAAATAATCTATCTAATTTGCATTTTCTGAAACAGCATGTGAAGCAAAACACAACCACCCTTCAAAATTTGAACTTACCTGAATTCTGAGATACAGTTCTCCAAACCATGTTTACAAAAAGTAAGATATACTGTATTAGGGGAAATGGCTGCATTAGTTAAAATAGCATACAAAAAGGCATTAAGAGGGAATCAATTGCAAAAATGTGCCCATCAGTAAAAAAAATAAAAGCATACAAAAATGTGTTTATTAGGAGAAACTCTCAATAGAATGATGATGAAGTTTCATGAGGATTTATTTTTTTAAATCACAAATTGTTGTAGAAATGTGAACTTCATTTAAGATGGGAAAATGAAAAACTGAGAAACTCAAAGCTGGCAGATCCTTCTATCATTTTCAGAGTGACAAAATACATTAGGAACTAGCATTTATAAGGACAGCTGTTGTTCCAGAGCATATAGCAATAAAAGAAAGCAGGGAAGGGTGTACTTTAGTGGCACAGAGCAACAAGCCCCCATAAAAGGATAAAACTCTCATATACACACTTTAGTTGCAAGGTGGCATTGGGCCAGTTCCTCTGGTGTTTTTGCCTCAAAGGATTTGTTCCTTTATCTATTTCGACGGTTTCATCTATCTTCCTTGTTACTGCTGTCAGGATCCTAATCAGATTCATCAGTCTCTTTTTCTTCTCTCCGTTTCAATCCCAAATGAAACTCTTCATTCGGCAATTTTCTTCTCCTGTATTAAATTGTGACATAACCAGCAGCTCCCCAGCTCATGGAGGCTGTCAATCAGCTCGCTTGCGTTTATTACACACTGGTGTCAGAATGGGATTAGGGAAGGCGCTTGATCTGAAAGCGGGGGAAGGGGACAGCCACAAGCCCTTAGCTGGTTAAATGTAGGAGTTTTTAATCGATTAAATCTACATGTGTTCGCATTCTAATTATAAAATTATTCCAGGTAGGAAAAAGCCTACTTTGCTTTTACATGTCACGGTAGGCCCTAGTGAACATTTGAACATGAGCTGTATCAGGCCAGTGGCTCATTCAGTCTAGCATCCTGTTCTTGCAGTAGCTAACCAGATACCCACCATGGGAAAATCAGTAAATGGATTATGTTTAGTGGTCACAAAATGCAGAGCAGGGGTGAGAGGATGAGAATGGAATGGCATACCTTCCAAACAAACATGGCTGGCTTAGATTGGCATCCTGAACCGGAACACTGCGCTAATAAGTAGAATCATAGAATTGTGGAGTTAGAAGGGACCCCCAGGGTCATCTAGTCCAACCCCCTAAAATGAATATATTTTGCCCAACGTGGGGCTCAAACCCACCACCCTAAGATTAAGGTCTCATGCTCTAGCGACTGAGTTCTTACTAATATTATTACTCCTCTCGTAGTAGTAATAATAATAAGTTAAAGGCATAAGGATTGGATTCACTGATTTTTCCGGCAGCCTAATCCTGGAAAAGAAGCGTGTCGGCATCAGACAAGGGGGCAGGCTGATAAAGCAACCGGTTCGGGAGCTGCCCGGAGCCGAGGAGAGACACAGCAGCAGGCAGCGCCGGCTTTGCAAAAGCAGACTTCCTTCCGGGAGGCGGCGGCAGAGAGGTAAGGAGCCTCGTTAGCTAGCTAGGCCCCCGATTTCGGTCCTTTCCAGACACACACACCCCTTTCCGATCTCGCTGTAGCGCAGCGGAGAATGAAATCGAGACGCCTGCCCGGGCGGGCGCACAGCACCGCGCGTGGGCACCTTGCAAACGGGGCGCGCGCGTAGTTCGCAGGCTCCCCTGCCGGTGGCGCGGGGCGCCGAGGGTTTAATCCGGATCGAACCGACGTGGCGTCGCCGTCACTTGCATAATAGGCGACTTTAATTAGGCAGCCCGGAATGTGCCCGGTTAGCAAATGCGCAGATTAAACGCTGATTGTCTTGGCTAGGCGCGCGCGCACGCAAGCACACGGTTAACAAATAACACCAATAAAGCATACGAAGCGAGCTCCATTGTGACGTCCGGAGCATAACAGGCATGTTATGTTTTTAATTGGTGTGCTAATTCAGCCCTCTTGGCTTCACGTCGCTTTCAACAGCTGGGGGGAAAGTGGCAAGCGAACCCATCTGTTCCCCCCTGGGTAGTAACACTTCCTGTCTTGCTTCCTCCCAGTCTACCAGAAAGAAAGGGATATGTTTTTTATTTGTTGGGAAAACGAGCAATAAAATCATACAGATCGAGAAAAGATTGCAGTATAGGCATGATTATGGTCAAATGGAGCTTCCGAGTATACAGATAGTCTACCCTTGATTACTTTATGCCAGGTGAGATTCTCAGAAATGTCTAACCAGCTGGTGGTGGTAGATCTGGGATAGGGAACCTGTGGTCTTTCAGATCTTGTGAGACTGGCCGGTGGTCAGGGAGCTGAAGTCCAGACAAATCTGGAGAGCCACAGATTCACCTTCACTCTGCTAGATGGACCTCTAGTGTTCTGATATCATATAGCAGCCATTGGTACACAATCAGACAGAGCTGTGGAACAGACGACCTCAGAAGGTGAATAACCAAGCAAGTAATAGACATCACCCCAGAATTGGCCCTACTTAACATCTTCCAAGACAACAATGCCCATTTACACCACAAAGAACTCATAACCCACCTACTTTCAGCAGCCAGAAACACCATAACCAGACACTGGAGAGACCTGTCAGGAGTAAGCATGGACCAATGGTACCAAATAGTATGGGAAACAGCCCTACTAGAAAAATTAACTAACAAACTGAAACTGACACGGGGACAAACAGAAGAAGACGCCTTCACCCCGGTATGGCTCCCCTTTATCACATACACAGCCCAACAGGACAGTGACAATAATCCACCAACAGCATACAAATCAATATGGCTAACCTGATCCAAAACACCCACCCACCTCACCCACACACAAAAACAAAGATCACCACAGCCAATCGCAAGCAAACAATCACACCCTAGGCCAACCCCAACCTCTCTCACCACCAAAGGAACACAAGTGAACAACACAAGCAACGCTGACACCAAACTCTACATACATTAAACATAATAGAAACACCGCCACCCGACCCCACCCCTATCCATCCTCCCTCCCTCCATCCCCTCTCTTTTTTCTTTTTTCTTTTCTTCTCCCCCTAATGCCTCAACAAATGAAATGGATTTGTAAAAATGTTACATGGGAAAAAAAAAATACGAGGCACTACACTCCTGTAAAACAAGAAAATCCTGAATAAAAAAAAAGAAGGTGGTGGACTAATTCATCGGAGGTTTTAAAACAGAGGTTGAATGGCCATCCATCAGGGATTCTTGATTCCTGCATTGCGAGGGATTGGACTAAATTACACTTTGCATCCTTTCAAACTCTACAGCTCTATGATTCTATGAAGTCTACGCACACTCGACTTCTAATCTGTATTGGCTGAGCTGCTGTGGTATTCTGAACTATCTATGACCATTCCAGCTGCTCAAGGAGAGTTGGTAGTCCAGTTACTGTGAGGAAGGATGCTTGTCAGTTTGCCTGGGATTAAACCTTCATATGGACTTGATGGAAGGGAATGCTGCTTGGGAGAAAGTCTGTTTCAGTGTACCCTTAAAGTCCAGATTATTCTATAAGAATGGTAACCTGCACCTGGGAAGGGAGGTTTTGTTCTGGCCCGCAGAGGAAACAAAACAGCTTATATTATTGTAACTCAGGGGCCGTAGGTCGGTGGTAGAACATTTGATCTGCATGCAGAAACTGCTAGCTTCTCCAGGTAAGGCTTGGGATCTTCCCTGTCTGAAACCGTGGACAACCACTGCCAGTCAGTGTAGACAATACTGAACTAGATGGACCAATGGCATGGTATGAGGCAGCTGCCTGTGTTTCCCAGCAAGCTGAGCTTCAACACCTCATAGTGCTGTCTCTTTTACTGTAAATACTTAGTTGTACATTCTCTCTTACTCCTTGTAAATTTAAAATTAAACTAAAGTGTATCGGACACCTTCTGGAAGTGTGAAGCCAAGATACAATCACCTAAAATCCCACACCTTCCTTCTTAACCCTCTCCCTTCCTACAATAACTAAATCAACTGTGTACACACTGTATCTTTAAAGCACATTATTTCCCTGAAAGACCTCTGGGCCCTGTAATTTTCCCTTCACAGAGTAACAATTCCCAGCAAGCTTTAATAGGCCACAACTCCCAGGATTCTTTTGGGGAAGTCATGTGCTTTAAATTTATGGTGTAGGCACAGCCTGACTCAGTCAAATATAAGGTAGGTTCCTCTGTTTTGACTCTTTTATTGATTTCTAACTCTCTCAGACTTGGCTTAGTGTTAATTCAGTGTCTGTGCCAATTAACACTTGCTAGTGTATTTTTAATGAGTATGCTAATTCCCTTTTGGATAAGGATGACATTGATTTAGATTTATCTTTGTGGTTCTTGTTAACCCTTGGGGTGCCAAGTTTCCAAGTGCGTTTAAATCTCAAAAGTAAAAAAAAACCCAAAGCAGAGTCAGGGTTGCATGTGAGAACTGCAGGCTTCTGTGCAAAGTGCATACTTCATGTCACGCCCTCCTGGGCGATAGGGAGCCAAGAGGTCCTTGCTCTAACCCATAGTCACTACTTTCTATCGGTGCTGTTTTTTAATGACTTGGGCACAATTTCTTCTGTGGGGGTGGGAGAAAGCTGCGCAGATCTGAATATTAAAACAAAGGAGTCAGGATTTTTATTGGCTCTGCTCCTGTGCCTTTAACAGCAGCCTGACATACCAGGAAATGATTTAACAGTTTAAGTGTGTTGAGCTGCTTTATAGAGGCCGGGGAGCTGGGCCTATACAAAAAGTTAGCAACCTTGCTCTTGGGACTTTTAATTCCTACTGATTTCTGTGCATCAGGCAGCTGCAAAAGGCACAGGAGCAGAGCCAGAAAACCACAATAGCAATCCTACTGTGGCAAAGAGACCGGGGATATGGGTGGATAACTTTTATTCTTATCTTCCAGGTGCCCTTAGATGGACAGAGCAGGCAGAAGATGGATCCTGATATCTCTCTCCTCTTCCAGTGCCCATCTCCCAAGGGCATCACAGAGGCTCAGGTCCGAGCTGAGCTCTCCCCACTGTATGACCGTCGCCCACTCCCTGGCGACAGGGCCCGGATTGAGACAGCTTGGGTGGCACGTCGCCAGCAGAGCCCATGGCTCTTTGACGGAGCCAAATTCCGTCTCCACTCAATCCAGCTGGAAGGGGACATCTTGACTTTCTGCCTTGGTCTCACCTGCTACAAGGACTTTGTGGGCACCAACTTGGCGGACGCAGCCGGGCAGCTCCAGGAGCGTGGGCGCGAGGACTTAGGGAACAGCCAGGCCTACCTCGCCGAGCCCCTGGGGGTGGGCGCCATGCTGCACACAGCAGATGACAAGTTTGTCTTTTTGCGGCGGAGTCAGTGCGTAGGGGAGGCGCCTGGGAAGATCGACATTCCTGGAGGCCACCCTGAACCGCAGGTTGATGGAATGCCTGGTTTTATGTCTTGGGGGTGTTGCTGTTAACAAATGGGTCAAATTTCAGTTCAGTACAGTGGTGCCTCGCAAGACGAAAAGAATCCGTTCTGTGATTCTCTTCGTCTAGCGGTTTTTTCGTCTTGCGAAGCAAGCTCATTGACGGATTAGAGGATTAGCGCTATTAGCGGCTTATCTGCCGATCGGATCAGCTGATAAGCGGCTTAGCGGCTTAGAAAAAGGGGGGGAGGGGAAAAAACCAGCAGGAACTCGCAAGACATTGTCGTCTTGCGAAGCAAGCCCATAGGAAAATCGTTTTGCGAAGCACCTCCAAAACGGAAAACTCTTTCGTCTAGCGAGTTTTCCGTCTTGCGAGGCATTCGTCTTGCGGGGCACCACTGTATTGTAAGAAGCAATATAACAGGCATCAGCTTTGCAGCTTATCCCAAGGGCTCCCCTGAGTCCATCTCCTTAATTAAGGTGGACCACAGCTTGGAAGTTCTCCTGCCACTTTAGCTTGGAGGCAGAGCATCTGCTGTGCATGCAGAAAGTCCCAGGTTCAATCCCTGGCATCTCCAGGTAAGGCAGAGAGAGCCTCCTTGCCTGAAACCCTGGAGAGCCATTTGGGCTATAGAGAATGGAGCTGTGTTCCTTGAATGGGCCTGTGTTCTTCTTACTGTGCCTCGCTTTGCAGGTTGTCATGGAAGATGCCGCCTTGGAGGGGCCTGTCCGTCACCAGGACCTCCCAGGAGAATCTGTGGTCAAGGAGTTGTTCTGCTCTGTGCTGCGAGAGATCCAGGATGAGGTGAGGAGAGGGCAGGGAAAGGGGAGCAGCCAATGACTAGGCTGCCCTCCCCTCCTCTCTGAACCAGCTTTTGAGAGTGACTCTGAACCAGCTTCCCCCTTCCCTTCCCAGGTGAACCTTCCACTGCCCACCCTCAGCAGCCCAGTGTTGCTCGGAATAGCCCGGAACGAGACCAGCGCAGGCCGCTGCAGTGCTGAATTCTACATCAGGTAATGTGCTGAATCCTGATCTGAATAGTAGGCCTCCCTCTTCACTATCATCCCGGTATCAAGCTGTGGTTAGTTATGAAGAGTGCATTGATTTTGTTTTCCTGCTTAAGAATGTTTTTGTTTTATGCATTATATCCAAATGATTCCATGAGCTGATGGGGCAACACTGTAGGAAACAACCCTAAAGAAAGATCTTTGCCAGGCTCTGAAAGGAGAATAAGGTAGCTGTGCCAGCCAAATCACCCTGGAGTTAGCGTCCCACAACTGGGGTGTCACCACTAAGAAGGCCCTCTCTCTAGTATACATCTGCCTCATCTTTGATGATGGTGGCATCCACAGAAGGCCCTCTGTAGATCACAATGCATGGGTACATAAGTATGTATGGAGACAGCTTGCCCTTCAATATTAGAAACTCTTCTATTGAGCTCCACCCAATAGAGGCTCATCCATTCTTTGTCCTGCAGCTCAGCTGCCCCATCAGGGTACAGCCTCAGCTTCTTCCTCCTTTACCCCACAGTGTGGGCCCTGCCATGGACACCTCTTTCTCCAGGCCCAAAGTCTCCCCAGTTTAGTCTTCAGCTCCTAGTCCCTACGCCCACCCTCAGCTTCGCTGGGTGCTTTCTTCTCAACTTTGCTATTCATTAATTAATTCAGGTGCAGTCTCAACTCTGAGCAGGTGAGGCACCATTATGCTATCGGGGGCGCTGAGGCCCAAGAGTCAACCAGCATCATCTTTGTTGACAGAGAGGTAAGTGCTGGAGCTGGAGGCAAAAGTGTGTAATTTGAGGGTGGGCAGCCTTAGATCTGGGTGTCAAATACGGCCCTCCAGGCCTCTCTGTCTGGCCCTTAGGCTTCTTCCCAAGCCACACCCCCTCACCGGCCCTGCCTTACACACCCTCCTTGAGTATCTTTTGCCTGGCTGTCCTTGAACTCTGATTATGCACATAATTCTTGGGACCCAATTCCTAGTTTATATTGGTAAGATTGGACAGCCAGCCATCTAAGCATACAGGAACCTCCTAGCTTCCCCATTGGCAAGTGCTAAGGCCCCTTTAAAGAAACATATGCCTCCTCTGGACTCAATTTAGAGTGAATTAGAATACATTAAAATGAAGTTCACCGTCCCCCTTTTTGCATGCCAAGGCACTGTGACCCTCTCACCCCCAATATAGTAAAATAACTAGACAGGACAAAAAGTGTAAGTGTCAGCCCCATTTTCTGCATCTCTTTTAACATATGGCTGCCTTTTTCTCTGTGCAGGATGTCCTGACAATGGAGCAGAGCGGGGACTTTTGGAAGGAACTGTGCCCATCAGCCAAAGGGGCCATAGAGCTCTACAGAGGGGTCATGGGCACATGCCCATGACAAGCCCATTGGGAAGAGGTACTTTGAGGAAGTGAACTACTCTCTCAGGGACTATTCAGAATTACTTTACAGATCATCCAGTTACCCCAAAATCACCAGCAGTCCTTTGGCAAAGCAGGAATATTATGCCATGGATATGGATAGTGGGATTATTCTCACCTCCCAAACCTCCCTTGAAACTGCACTGGCTGAGACCAACCTTAGCGCCTTGTGAGCCCTGTCGCTGTGCCTGTTTGTGCAACCTATTTCTCAATAAAGTAGTATTATTTTTTAATTATTAGTTTTCTCACCCATGGTGTGATTTCAGGTTTCCTAGCATGCACTGGGCCTTTCTCTGCACCTGCAATATCCTCTTCTCATCTCTGTTACTAAGAGGTTCCTCTTCCCCCTATATCAGATTTCCCAATATATCTAGGTCTGGTGCACCCTTATTTGTCAAGAGAAGTGAATTCTGCAAGCAATGTTGCAGGGTGGAGTGCTCAGTCTTCCAGCCATGCCCTTTCCCAGGATACTCCATTCCACTGTTGGGCACAGCAAATGCCTCTAAGTACCAGTTGCTGGAAACCATTGGAAAAGAGAATTGTTGTTGTGCTTGCTTCCAGCTTGCCGTCTTCCCAGAGGCAACTAGCTGGCCACTGTGAGAATAGTATGCTAGACTAGATGGGCCACTGGCCTGATCCAGCGGAGCTTCATCTGGAGTGATTTTAAGAGGAGAAAAAACAGTTAAAATTAGGAGTCATTGTAAAATGTCCATTAACCTAAAAAAAAAAAAGAGCAAGAAACCAGAACTGCAGTAAAACTCACCACGCAATCTCATGAGAGGCTCTTAAACAGAGGTTGGATGGGCATCTGTCAGGGAATCTTCAGCTGTGATTCCTGCACTGTGATTCTATTTTCATAGTAATTTCTGTTTCTTTTGCACATGCAAATCACAAATGTGCAAAGAAATGCCGTAAAAAGGGCCCAAGATGAGAAGGGCGCCCCAACCGCTCAATGAACAAAGCTTGCTCCCTCCCAGGAATAAAAGGGGCAGTGAGGCCGGACCCTCTGTCTGTATGCTACATTTGCATATGATCACCCTACAGCTATGGAGTGTCTCCAGAGTTGTGCAAGAGCCTCAGAAGACTGAGGAATTGGGGGAGGGTGAGCAGGGTGGCGTGAGAGCAGTTGCATTTCAGGGATTTAGCTGATCTTCCCCCAGAGCGTTGCTTATCTGGATTACTAGCAGCTTGGAGGCAATTAACAAATGGGGATCCAGGTCCCCCCACAATCCCACTAGTCTTTCACCCACCGCCTGAAGTGGATTAGTGTCTGAGCTGTGACCCGAGGTGCTCAGCAGGGGCGCCGACTTATAAAAAATATTGGGGGGGCCCATACAGGGGTCCTGCCGCTGGTTCGCTCGGGTAGCCGGGAGAACGCAGTTCGAGGTGGCGGTGTTGGGGAGAGACCCTCGCTCAGGGCGCCACGAGACTTGGCGGCCGGCGGCCTATCTGGGGGGTTTTGGAGCGTATTTCGGCGGAGCGATTGGGGAGGAGGGGGCTTGTTGCCGGATTCTTCAGCTGGGCCGGAGATCCGCTACTGGGGGGTCCCTGGGCCGAGTTGTGAGCACGGCCTGCGGAAGGGAGATCCAGCCGATTGCGCGACGGGGACGGCCGGGGCTCTCCGGCTAGGGCGCGCGGCTGGCTGGCTGGCTGGCTGGCTGGCGAGGGAGCAGGTGGGGAGGAGGCGGAGGTCCTCACTCTCTTAGGAAACGCGCCCGCGCGCCCGATTGCCACGAAGTCCGAAGGGTGCGTGTGTGGAATTAAAAAGCAAAAACGAGATACGGGCAGGGCAGGCAAAGAGTTTTCCGCAAGAGGATGGAGGGCAGGTTGAAGAGAAAATCACTCAGGATGAGACAGTCAAATCAGCCATGATAAAATGGGCTCAGGATATTGGGTATAACATCATGTTTGAGGACTGGGAAAGGTTATGGACCACCGGAATGAAATTCACGGCATGTAATGCCTTGAAGGAAAATATTATGAAAATGATTTATAGGTGGTACATGACCCCAGTCAAGCTTGCAAAAATATATCACCTGTCTGATAATAAATGTTGGAAATGTAAGGAGGCTGAAGGGACATTCTTTCACCTCCGGTGGACTTGTCCAAAAGTGAAGGCCTTCTGGGAAATGATCTATAATGAGTTAAAAAATGTATTTAAGTATACCTTTCCCAAGAAACCAGAGGCCTTCCTCTTGGGCATTGTTGGCCAGAAAGGGTTAAAGAAGGATAGAACTTTCTTTATGTATGCAACTACAGCAGCAAGAATACTTATCGCAAGATATTGGAAGACACAAGATTTGCCCACACTGGAAGAGTGGCAGACGCAATTGATGGACTACATGGAACTGGCTGAAATGACTGGCAGAATCCGAGATTTGGGAGAAGAAACAATGGAAGAGGACTGGAAAAAAATTAAGGACTATTTACAAAAACAATATAAGTTGTATGAATGTTAAAAATTTACACGATTCGGAAACTATAGCTTCAGCAATTAGATTTGGGAAACAGGAAATTATATTTTAAGTAAGAAAAGGTCAAAATCTAAGGTAATACTATGTTTAATTTAAGATATAAGTAACTGATGAAAAGTATGTTAAATTTAGAGGTATAGTATTTGAAAAGTACAAAATAAGGTACGAAACAAGGTAATAATTTGCTGATATCTTTATTATAAAGAATGCAGGATAAGGGAGATGCGAGGAAGTCCAGTTAGTTATATAAAAAATGTGTTGAATGGTTGGTTTTCTTTTCTTCTTTTTCTTTTTTTCTTTTTCTTGTTCTTTTACTTTTTTCTTCAGTGTATGTTTCTAACTTTGTATTTGAAAACTTAATAAAATATTTATAAAAAAAGAAGAAGAGAAAATCCTTTCGCTTTTCTGGGGCGCAGGGAAGTCTCAGAGCCGGAGGTTGGGGAAGGGACCCCCTTTGCTCTGCCCTCTTCTCCTGTCTTAGATTCGCATGGGGGTCCCCGCCCGAGCTTGCCTGGCCACTGGGCCACACAAGGGCCGCGCTCTACGCGGCGCACCTTGCTAGCCGTGCAGCTGTCCTCCGCGGCTGCGGAGCGGCCCTGCACCGGTGCCCAGCCCCTCTGGGCGCCCACTGCGCTGCCAATGACAAGTGGGCGACGTCGTGGGCGGGGAAGGCGTCGCTTTCTTTCCCGATCCTTCATCCTCCCAGTCTTCCAGCCCTTTTTTGGGTTGGAAGCTGTCTCGTTCGCCCTTCTCCTTTCTTCACCCTGCGCGCAATTTTCCTCCCTCGTCTCCCTCCCCATTTCTCTCTCCTTCCTTCCTGACTGACTGACGGGCTCGGGCTCGGGCAGCCACAGCGTCGGCGGTGTTGGCGATCGGCGGCGCGGGGGGATGGCCCTCCCGGGGGAGCCGGCGCTGCTCAATGGGGTTGCCAAGGAGACAGGCCGGCCGCCCCCCGCCCGGCGCCCCCCGCCGCGCCGGTGCCCGTTATCGAGCTGGTGCGCGCCGGGCGCCCTATAAAAGCCGCGGACGCGCCAAGCGTCGACAGGCAGAGCCAGCGCGGCGGCGGCGCTCTGCTGAAGGGGCGCCCGAGATTATTGGGGGGGCTCTGCCCCCCCAATAAAATTTTTGAGGGGGCTCGGGCCCCCTCAAGCCCCATGGAGTCGGCGCCTATGGTGCTCAGGTGCTGCATTTACTTGGCTATTTCTTCTTTATACAGGGGACAGCCCTCCCCAGCCCCCATTACACAACCGACATGGCTTCAATCCATGGTGGGTTGCCAACTGTTGAGGGGGAAGTGGCCCAGCCTGCTCCTGCACATTTAACAGCTGCTTCATCTGTCTAAAGCAGTGTTGGCCAAACTTGGGTCTCCAGCTGTTTTGAAACTACAATTCCCATCATCCCTGACCACTGGTCCTGTTAGCTAGGGGTGAGGGGAGTTGTAGTCCAAAAACAGCTGGAGACCCAAGTTTGGCCAACACTGGTCTAAAGGAATTGAGAGGGAAATCCCCCTCCAGTGACATGAAAGGTTAGCTTGAACACCTTGCTAATGCCAGCAGATCAAGCTGCGGTTGAAAGCATAGGTGCATGGGCAAATAATAAAAGCTGGCAACCTGTAATCCATGTAAAACTCCGATCTATCAGACTCCAAAAGGGTGTAAGATTAGGGTCAACTTCACACACACTGCGTTTTTCTTAACTCTGATGCTTTTTATGAAGCATAGTTAATGCGCCCTACAGTTTACAGAGGCAAATAGTTCTCTGCCTCAAAGAGTTACAATTGGTAAAAGAAGGCAACACTCCACACAGCCAGAACTTTTCATGCAGTAATTTGAGGCATGGGGGGATGCTGCTTAGCTGCAAGAAAGATACAACTACCTTTATTTTCTTGTTACCCTCTGCAGAATTCTCTGTTTTGATAACCTCAGTTGGCCCAGAAAAGCTAGTATGAGAAAATGGCTCGACAACCCATTGGCCTTAACTAGTAGCAGGAACTGTGTTTGAGGAGCAGGATAATTGGTGAAGGTACAACTGAAGAATCCCCCCCACCCCTGCTGCTGTTGCCATTTTATAAAGTCTGTGGAATAATACAAAAGGGTCTTCTAATAAAACTCTGTGGTTTTAATTTATTACATGTGAAGCTAATATTATCTCCAATTCCCTGAGGGCAAGGTGGCATTTCCCTTGGCGCGCCTTACTGCCTCTTCCAGAAGTTCCATCCACCTGCCAGGAAAAGAGGGGAGGGGAGAGAAAGACTCACTAAAAGCCCCCGAAAAGAATGGAATAGCTGTGATTTGTCATTAGAAAGGCAGATATTAAAGAGACGCCCCATATTAATCTCAGCAGCATCTTTGTCTGGGGGAGGGGGTACCAATATCTATATATATTTATATTTATATTTATATTTATATTTATATTTATATTTATATTTATATTTATATTTATATTTATATCTGTGTCTGTCTGCCTGGATATTTTTGGAACCCACCTAATTTTTGTGACTGTAGGTTGTTTTAAACTGCTACTAATATTGTGTTCTATTGTAACACACACCCTAGGACCTTAGGGTGAAGGGCAGGTAATAAAATATAACATTAACAATTATCTATCTATCTATCTATCTACACTGTACACACACACACACACACACACACACACACACACACTCTCTCTCTCTCTCTCTCTCTCTTTAAAATACACAACAACCACAGGTGTGTGTGCACATGTACAGAAATAGCTGGACACCTGCCCAGAATGGAAAAAGGCAGCAGGAAACAGGGCAGAGCAAGGCAGAGAGAGGAGCAATTGATAGCTGGTTAGTAAAAACAACTCCAAAACACATCCTGGATACATTCCATCAAGCTCTGCCTGCAACTGGACAGCAAACAGTGGAATAGCAACAAATATCCATGACTGAAAAAGCAGGAAAGTGGGAAAGGTAAATGTGCCACACCCACAAAGAAATTGTTCCAGAACTGTGGGGGAAACAACAGGTAAAAAAATCTTACATATTCTTTTCTGAAGGTGTTGAGGCAACAAGCTCATACAGATGGGGTACCAATTCTGATGTGCAAATGACAAAGATAGCTCGCGGATCTGGACAGACAGGAGAGACAAGATGGAGGAAGAGGCGACACACCAGGGCTGGCCTGTCTAGCTTACAACCTTTAAATAAGGAAACATGGTTTTATCCCATTTTACCTGTGGCCACAGAGCGAATCAGCACCACATTCAGCTTGAGGACGGGGCTGATCGTTTGCCAAGTGCCTGAGGATCCCCACACCCTCTTCCTGTGGCACTTGAGAACGAGTCTCTCATCCTTCCTCTGCAGGAGCAGCAGCAGATTTTCCAGCAGCAACACGTGCAAGTCTAAGAGAGAGGCAGAGATTTTGGAGTGGCTAACCAGCTCTGCGTATCCAGATAAGAACATCAGGAAAGTTTGGCTGCAGATCAGGCCAAAGGCCCAACTAGTCAGAAGAACAAAGGAAGCTGCCTATACCAGTTCAGGCCACTGGGGTCCATCTAGCTCAGTAATGTCCACACTGACTGGCAGCAATGGCACTCCAGGATCTCAGGCAGGAGGTCTTTTCCCCAGCTTGACCTGGAGATGCTGTTGGGGATTGAACCCGGGACTTTCTCCATGCAAATCAGGTGCTCTGTCACCAAGCTAGGATGGCCCTTCTTCTGAAGGCAGCCTGTCTGGGAGAGTCTTTTAATCTGTGGCCTGATGCTTTAGAATTTCAAACACCATTGGAAGTTTTGATGTTTCAATAGCTGATGCTTTAGTTGTTTTTCGGGGTCTTGTTCTAAAATTGCTTTTTTCTGTCAAACTTTCTGCAAGCTGCTTGGTTCATCTAGCTCAGAAACCCAGCCAGATGGGTGGGGTATAAATAATAAAACTATTACTATTACTATTATTATTTGTCTGACTGGCAGCAATGGTTCTCTTGAGGGTTTGGAGCCTTTCTACCACCAAACCACAGGGCTGCCCCACTTGGATTACTATTAAAAGTGGGATATAAACAAAGTCAGTGAGAGAGGAACTGCAGAAACCTCCACTTTGAGAGGCCTGTGCCACATTTGTGTGTTTGTTGAGGTGAGGTTGACAGCCACGTACCCACAATCTTGTCTTTGCGCAGGCGCCAGCGCAAGGGGCCCTCGTGGATCAGGCAATGACTCCGGAGGTCAATATTCTGGACAGACGGGACAGAAAAAGGCAGCGTTTTGAAGAGCGGGGAAGTAATATTAAAGCAGGAACTCAGGCAGAGGGCGGCGATGGGGAGGACCATACCTTGAACTCCGCTGCCAGTGCGTTGGTGGTCCACTGCAGCGAGGTGGTGTCCAAACACATCTGATAAGTCTCCAGGCGATGATGGTTTTCGGCCTTCTTCACAATCTCTTTCACACACTGAAGGATTTCCCGGCATTGGTCCCGAGCCTGGCACAGCTTCTGGTGCTCTGAAGACTGCCCTAAGCAAAGAAGGTGCACAGAGAGAGAGAGAGAGAGAGAGAGAGAGAGAGAGAGAGAGAGAGATGGGCTGTCACACTGCTGTTAAAGTTTGTTTCTATTTACCAAAAACTTGGAGGCTGCTTTGGAAACACAGGGGTGGTTCCTAAGTGGTTCCCAACACAAAACAGACACAACACTGCATTTAAAGGAAAAACAACCTTGGACAGATGAGCAGCACTGCAGTAGGAATACATAATCCCAAGCAATCCTTGTTATCTCATAAGAAAGTTGGCCTCTGAACAACCCTTGCAACCCTGCAGCCCCACCATCTGCTAATACTAGCAGTGGAGGGGTGTGTATACATACCCATATACCATCATCATTGATGTGTGTATTCACTTTCCACAATAAGCTACGCTCCATGTAGCCCACAACATCCAAAGGTCACAAAGCATAACATTCAAATTATAGGCGATATGACTCTCCTCCCTCTCCCAGCACACACACAAATACAGTATGTAGAGACAGAGATACCATCAGTGTGTTTGATAATATTATCCAGCAACAAAGGGTAGTTTGTCAGCTGCTGCATTTCAGAGAGGATGAGATCTTTCAGTTGATGGTGGCGGCACTGGTAGTTGCTCTCTGCTTCCTGGGAAGGGGAGACAGACAGACAGACAATATGCTTCTGTGACCATATGGAGACTGGAGACATGTCCTGTCTGTGGGCTTCCCTTTGGGGCATCTGGTTGTCAACTGTGAGAACAGGATACCTATGGCCTGATCCATCTGCAGGGCTCTTCTTTGGTTCTTATTCTTATGGTGGGGGTGTAGGTTTGCAAAAGACCCCTCCAGGGGACAGTTAGAGAACCACCCTCCTGATGAAGAGGAAGTGCAGAGCTTTCAGGAGCCTTGAGATCTGGGTCTATGGCAGGAAGAACAACAACATGCCCCAGGAAAAGAAGGAAAGCAGGAGGGGGAGACGAGAGTCCAGTGGCGTAGCGTGGGTTGTCAGCACCCGGGGCAAGGCAAGTAATTTGCGCCCCCTAACCCGTGGATTTGCGCCCCCTAACCCTAACCCCCAGATGTTGCGTCTGGTGCGTCTGGCCCCCCTGCACCCCCCATGCTACGCCACTGCGTGAGTCGATGGTGGAGCTGTCTTGTCATTGTAAAAACTGAGGCTGGAAGTATGTGTATGGCGAAGGGGAGAACAACATAAGATGAGTCTGCTGAATCAGGCCAATGTCCCATCTAGTCCATCATCCTGTTCTCACAGTGGCTAACCAGATTTCTGTGGGAAGCCCACAAGCAGGATTCAAGCACACGAGTACTCTGCCCACTTGTGGATTCAAGCATTATTCAGAAGCACTACCGCATTCAAGGTGGGTAGCAGGGAGAGGAGGACAGGCCTCTGGCCCTCCAGAATGGAGAAAGAGCCCTCCAAGGACTTCCTCTTGCACTCCGCACTGAAAGTGCAGACCCAGAATCTGAGACAGTCCCTCCCTCCCCCTTCCTTAGCGTATGAGCACACAGATACCTGAATGATGAGCCGGAATCGAGTGTCCTTCTGCAGCTTGGTCTCGATCAGCTCCAGGGCCTTGGACTGGTTCACGCAGAAGTCAGAGACAGCCTGTTGGATCTCTTCACGTGCAGGACCACTAAACTGGGGAAAATGAATTATTATTATTATTATTATTATTATTATTATTATTATTATTATTATTATTATTATTTATACCCCAGCCACTCTGGGCAGCTCCCAACAGAATATTAAAAATACAATAAAACATAAAACATTAAAAACTTTCCTAGCTGGAAGGGGTCAAAGGGGGCAGGGGAGAGGAAACACTTCCTGGTTAGAATCAGGCAGGTCAGGAAATCAAGGGGTCAAACTCAACTGGAGCCCCAAACACTGCC
This sequence comes from Podarcis vaucheri, assembly GCF_965113315.1. Taxonomy (NCBI): domain Eukaryota; kingdom Metazoa; phylum Chordata; class Lepidosauria; order Squamata; family Lacertidae; genus Podarcis; species Podarcis vaucheri. Next base: position 12,679,008 of record NC_138754.1, read on the forward strand.
TACACACACAGCCACTTCACCAGCAGCAGCCCAGCCACTCAGGGATTGTTACCTGGGAAAGCATGAAGTGCCCAATTTCATGGATGATGGGCCCTTGTTCTTGAAGTGTTTTCATCGATTCTGACAGAGAACCTGGAGAAAGGGCAGGAGGAGGGAATGGTGAGAAAAGGGGCCTGGGGAAATAGCCACAGCAGAGATGGGAGGGGGAGAAGGACAGACATGGTCTCTATCTCTTTTTTTAGAATCATGACCCCGGTAATGGGCCTCAAAGCTGGCCATTACAGATTGGCAGACCCTCCAAGTGTCCCTATTTTCCAGGGACAGTCCCGGGTTTACAGAAGCCGTTCCAGTTTCTGATTCGTTCCCAGAATGTCCCGCTTCTCCTTAGGACGTTCCTCTTTTCATTGGCGAAATGTTGGAAGGTATGGAGTTATATGACCCCTAAGCCAAGGGGATAAGTAACTATACAACCTTTAGTAGACATCTGAAGGCAACCCTGTATAGGAAAGTTTTTATTATGCTTTTATATACGTTGGAAGCTGCCAAGCATGGCTGGGGCAACCCAGTTAGACGGGCAGGGTACTATTATTACTATTGTTGTTGTTGTTGTTGAATAGGATATCCCTATTTTTATCTGAGAAATGTTGGAGTTCTTGGGGAGCGCTGCTGTTGCGCTCCGGTCTAGATGAGGCCCCCTTTGGCCTTATCTAGCTGCCTCCTGCAGGGCTCTTCTGATCTTCTGCTCCAATGGTCCTCCTGAGCGAGGGCCTTTGATGGAGGCGACCCTACTCCTGACCCGCCCATGAGCAAGCAACGATCTGTGCGAGACACAGGATGGGGGCCTAGTCTAAAGGGGCTGTGACTGAATAAGAGAGGCAGCCTTACTGTGAATCTTCAGCAGCTCTGGGAGGTTGGGGAAGAGGAGGGCCAGCTCCTCCTGCGAAAGAAGTTTCTCCCTAAACATGCGCTGATAGAAGAAGACAGTCAGGACGCGCAAAAGCCGCAGGTGAGAGGCTTCTGTCACAAACAGCTCTGTGCAAAGAGGGGGGAAGAATGTCAGCTAGAGGTCAAATCCCAGCAGGATCCAGGAATGAGGCAGCTAAAGCAGGTTCATTGAAAAAAAGCCTTGGGTTGTGCCTTTCAAGAGGAGACTGATCATGCTCTCTTCCTTTTTTTTATTAAAGATATTTATTAAAGTTTTTTAAAATATAACAATGAAAATGAAAAATAAAAAGAAACAAAATACAACATAAAAACAGTTAAAAAACAAATAATTTTCCATAACATATCTTCCATACACTTATTTCCCCAGACCTCCTCAAACCTCCCTTCTTTGTATTCCACTTCAATTTGTTAGTTCAGCAAATCCTTACCATTAAGCTTTTACTCATTTTTCGTATCTCCTAGAGCATTACAGCTGGAAACCCCTTAGTTTCTATCCAACATCCTCCTAGCATTCATTAATTTTACAATGTTTCTGTAAATAGTCTTTAAATTTCTTCCAGTCTTCTTTCACCATCTCTTCTCCCTGGTCTCAGATTCTGCCAGTCATTTCTGCCAATTCCATGTAGTCAATCACCTTCATCTGCCATTCTTATCATGCTCTCTTCCTGTACTGGGAGCAAGCCCATGGAGTTGCTATTGGTGGAGCATTAAGAAGCTGCTTTCTTCAGTCAGACCCTGGTCCACCTGGCCCAATGCCTACTTGTCTCTGACTGGCAGGTGGCTCTCCAAGGTTTCTGGGGTCATTCCTTCCCATTCCTACCTGGAAATGCCATCGGATATTGAACCTGGGGCCTTCTATATGCAGAGCATGTGTTCCACCAAGGGGCTGTGGCCCTTTCACTTAAGATAAAACAAGATTCCAGTTCTCATAGTCCCAGATAAAGGGTGCTGATTTAAATGAGAATGCAGGAAGCTGAGTGAAATACCATTGGACTCTCTGGCTCAGTGTTGTCTGTAGTACTTGGCAGAAAGTGCTCCTCTAGAGGGGTTCAGGAAGGGGATATTCCCAGCTCTACCTGAAGATGCCATCAGGAATCAAGCATGGGAGCTTCTGCAGGGAAAACATGGTCTCCACCACTGAGCTATAAGTCCCTTCCCCAGCATGGGCACCAATATGCAGCTGATAGCTCTGGTTACGAGCGCAACACACACAAACACCATTCATCTATGGGTTTCCCTTCCTCCTCAGAGACATTACAGCACACTTCAGGGCCAATAAGCCTCCTTCCCACTCTGCTCCCCTGGCCCTGTGTCAGAACTTTACGGGTGTCCATCTTTACTGACCCATGTGGGTCTTGCCTGGAGGGAATTTCACTTATGGCAATTTTTAAGAACTAAAAAGTTCCAAGCTACGTGTACAGCCAAGGACCCACTTCCTAGGAGAGATCTCACTAGGCGCTTATTCCACTTTTGCTTAAAGTAAGTTGAGATCCTTCTAGAGCCCCATGACTTTCTGAGGGTAACCCAAAGTATGAGCCACAGAATGACCTCCTCACCATTGATGGCTTCCTGGTGGTCAACCTCCCGCTGTGGCAGGGAAGATGCAACATGGCGACCGACAGTGTCTTTCCACTTCTGTGAGCTCAGGTCCGACACATAGAAGAGGTCGTCCCCCAGCAAGGAGGGGAGGGAGGGGTCTGAGGTGGACCACAAGTTTGGGGTCTCGATGTTCCTGTGGGGGATTGAGCAAATGGGAGAGGCAGGGTGTCAAAAGAGGGTCTGCTAAAGCTTCTCTGGCCTCATACATTGATTTTGGACATTTCTTGGGGCTCATAGCATTAAGGAAGGAGACACGGATTTCCGTTGTCACATTCTTGGTGGACAGACATTTTGCATATTATGTATACTTTACCATTTGATTTTATTGTATTTTTAGTTGTTTTGAGACACTTTAGTAACAAGTGATTAATAAATTTAATAAATAACAATGATACCTCAGTGGGACCCAAGGGAGTGTTTTTATATGAAAGGCTTTCAAGCTGCATTTAAGCCCCTCTGGGGCTTCTTCCATGACTTTGGCCAGCAGTGAACATTGTGGATGTGGAAGAGAGGGAATAAATGACAGGAAGCATGTTGAATGCAAACAAGGAGTGTCTCTCCCTTCTCCATCACCACCACTTCCACCCTCCTACTGACAGGAGGGCCTTTGTGTTCCTTGTGTTCCTGACCACTCCATATAAATGGCCTCCCTCAACCCCGTGGCCTCCAGATGTTGTCGGACTACAACTCCCATCAGCCCCCAGCCAGCATGGGAGTTACAAGGGTCTAATAACCGATGAGCATCTTCAAAACTGGCCATAGGGGACCACCCAGCTTCAAGATCTCTCCCCTACCCCCCAACTTTACCTTCTGTGAAAAGAGGACAAACAGCCTCCCATTGTGCAATGGGAAACGACAAATTGCCTGCACTTTCAACTGTGCTGAGGAACACAGATGTCTATGCTTTCAGCGGATCCAAAGTCAGATGTCTGCACTTTCAAGTGAGCCAAGGAAGACCAGTGTCTGTTCTTTCAGCTGATCCAAGGCTCAAAGCAGACTCCTCACCAGGCCTCCTGGGAAACAAATATGAAGGATCCCACTGTCGGTTGTGAAGTCAAAGCCTGGCCTATCCCTTAATTTACCATCCTGCCCTCTCAGGGCCAGGCAGCTGGATCTAGGCTACCCTTATAGTTAGTTCCCCTAAACACCCCCAGCCCCACATGCTTCTGTGACAGCAAAGGAAATAAGGCAAGCCTTTTAATTTTAGTATGTGGGCTTCATTGTATTATGGAACCAACTTCTCTTTCAACTCAGGTACACACCCACATTCACAACATCTAGGCATCTTTTACAAGATACACCTGTGGTCCCAGGGACCTTTCTTGGTGCGTACTTTTATGATTACATGAGAATCCTAACTTTCCTCAAAATAACTCAAGGAGTTGTATGTGGCGCTCCCCCCCCCCACCTCCAAATTATCTGCACAACAGCCCTGTCAGGTAAGCTAGGCTGAGACTTGGCCCAAGCTCACCCAGTGAGCATCACGGCTGAGTGTGGATTTGAACCCTGGTCCGGAACGAACCGCTACACTCCAGTATATTATAATTTCAACTACCCTTCCTCGTTTGCTATCTCCAGGGAGAGAGATGTGGGAATCCCTTTGTCCTCCCTGACAGACCCTCTGAACAAGGGACTGAGGCAGGTGCTCCTTGTATTCACCTGGCACATTCGTATAGAATAATGCATGTCCACCTGTACTAGTAATTGAGATGACATTGCATAAATAGGTGGGTATATTAGAAGATGTAAGGTAACGTTCAATAGGAAGGGGGAGGTAGAATGTTAGTGGTGAGTGATGATTGGCTGAGCCGGCATTTGAAAAGTGGTTTGAATGCTGGGAGGGAGTCGGTTGAGAGTCAGTTAGAGCAGTGTTTTTCAACCTTTTTTGGGCAAAGGCACACTTGTTTCATGAAAAAAAATCACGAGGCACACCACCATTAGAAAATGTTAAAAAAATTAACTCTGTGCCTATATTGACTATATATAAAGTAATTCTCTTGAATAGGAATCAAATAAACACAAAGAAAGTATTTTATAATTACTTTATTATGAAATAGTAAGTAAACAGAAATATGAAAAATTATAAAATACTTTATTCAGTGAGCAACCTGGGCCTGTTTGGCTGAACACAAAGCTGATATTCTGGCTGGAATCGAAGAAAGACACACACGTAGCTCTTCGTCAACAGCTTTCAGTCTCTCTCTGTATTTAGTTTTTATAGCAATCATGCTTGAAAAGCTCATCTCACACAGATATGTAGTGGAAAATGGGAGAAATGTCAAAATAGCTTTGTTTGCCAGAAGGGCAATAAATTTTGCCTAGTGGGTGAAAATTTGAAATTTATTTTTTTAAAAAAATCTTTTGAATTTTTCAATTTTTCCCACGGCACACCAGGCAACATCTCGCGGCACACTAGTGTGCCACGGAACAGTGGTTGAAAAACACTGAGTTAGAGCCTGGAGATCAGAGAGGGAAGAGCTGGGGGTGGATGTGAAGCAGGCTTGGTTGGATGAGCGGCATAAGAATAGAATAATGGCCTGGTTAGAGCTGTAATAAAGGGACAGATAAGATACTGGGACATTTGAAACAATAAGCTTATGTAGTCAAAGGCATCTTGAAGCCCTCATTTAGTGCTTTTTCATTTGATGTTCTTTTATAAATCAGTTTTTTTATAATATTTTATTAGGTTTTGTCAATAAGGAGATTCAAAAGAATACAAAAACAGAAAAACACAAAGTTACAAAATACAAAAATACAAACATTAAACACAAAAAGAGAAAAAAAGGGGGGGGGAAACATAAAGAAAACAAAACTCCCTCTTTTTAAATTTCTCTTTAGTTTAAATTTCTCTTTATTTTCCTGACTTCCTCACGCCTCCCTTTTTTGTATCCCTTTTCTTAAAATTTAGTTCAGCAAATTCATATCCTGTTTAACTTATCTATTATCAATCCCATCTTACATTTTACCTTGGTGCTAGAACCCCATCAGTTCATTTCAACGTCATCAGCATTCAAAAATTTTACAATGTTTCTGTAAATACATTTTAAATTTCCTCCAATCTTCCTCCACGAGCTCTTCTCCCTGATCTCGAATTCTGCCGGTCATTTCCGCCATTTCCATATAGTCTCTTTTATAAATCAGTTTTATTCCGCCACTTGCCTCTTCCTAGTCTATGTAAGGGCTACTGATGGTTCCTAGTCACAATGGCTGTGCTTTGTCTCCACAGCCAGAGGGAGCAATGCTTCTGAATACCAGTTGCTGGAGACTGGGGCAGTGGCAGAGGGGTGGAGAGTACTCTTTGTGCTCGGATCCTGTATTGAGGGTTTCCCTCAGGCATCTGGCTGGCCAGTGTGAGAACAGGCTGCTGGACTAGATGGGCCACTGGCTTGAATCCAGCAGAGGTCTTACGTTCTTCTGTTCCGATCCAAGTGATCTGTGGTGGAGGGTATTTGGTAGGATACCCAGGAAAGACCCAGCTCATAGCAGTACAGTTTGAAGTGGAAAAGTGGCACAGGGAAGAGTGAGCAGTGCTAGAAGACCTCAGAGCAAAGGGGTTGGCACAATACCCATCTCTTCCACCTGCAGCTGTTCCCCTGCAGCTTCACAGGAAAGGAAGTAAATTTATACAATATATGAAGGACAATTGCAAGCCATTAACAGCACTGGCAGGACTTATTTAAGAAGACTTGTAATGTTGATTATATATACCTTTATACATATTGGTTAAAATTTTTGACAATGGAAAGGACATAAGTGCAAAGAGGTAGTAGTATATAATAAAGGTAAAGGTACCCCTGCCCGTACGGGCCAGTCTTGACAGACTCTGGGGTTTGTGCGCCCATCTCACTCTATAGGCCGGGGGCCAGCGCTGTCCGGAGACACTTCCGGGTCACGTGGCCAGCGTGACAAAGCTGCATCTGGCGAGCCAGCGCAGCACACGGAACGCCGTTTACCTTCCCGCTGGTAAGCGGTACCTATTTATCTACTTGCACTTTGATGTGCTTTCGAACTGCTAGGTTGGCAGGCGCTGGGACCGAGCAGCGGGAGCGCACCCCGCCGCGGGGATTCGAACCGCCGCCCTAGGCGCTGAGGCTTTTACCCACAGCGCCACCCGCGTCCCTTAGTAGTATATAATACTATGATATAAAAAAGAATTAAGGTAACCATGAGATGGGAGGGAGGGAGGTAGACAGTTTATTTGAACAAACTGTGGAAAAATATGAATGTATTTTAATAGTATAAAATGGAGACAATATATATATATATATTTTTAAGGAAAGGAAGCTCATAGGGGGTGGCCCTAGGTCATCGCCTGTCAGGCATGGGGCAAGCAATCATGGCAAAAGCTTCACTTTGCAAACAGCCTCCAACTAGGCCATCACCACCATGCCTGCTTCCCAGAAACTACTCAGGCTCAGCCACAGATTTCTGACACAATGAAAAAGCTACACAGATGGGATATTTCATTTCATTTTCTTAAAACGCACATAGACCTTTACAACTGAATGTCAGAAAACACCTCTCAGCTTCCTCTGGCCAGACAACCCCAAGGGCCCTGTTTCCAAGGCAGGCCGAGATCCTAAAGTCCAGCAGCGCGACCTTAGAGCAGATTTATGCCACAAGGTGCCATAGGAAGGCACTGGACATAGTAAAAGATCCATCGCATCCTGGTCACTGTCTCTTCGAGCTCCTGCCGTCGGGACGGAGATACAGGACGATGAAGACAAGAACGAGCCGCCTTAAGAACAGCTTCTTCTCCAGAGCGATCTCGGCCCTGAATGGGAAGCCTGGACTTTGAAAGTCATCTAATCTTCCTTGCTGTATTATACTGTATTGTTTTAATTAGTGTTTTTATAGTTGTTTTGATGTTGTGTGGAGTGCCCTACCTGGGTGGATGGAGCAGCCAATAAATTTATTATTATTATTATTGTTATTATTATTATTATTATTATTATTATTATTATTATTATTATTATTATTATTAATTTTTATTTCAAAATGTCCATAGTTGGTCTTGAAGCCACCACAACTCCTGGGAGAGGTTGGGGGGGGGAGAGGAGGAATGTTTGCAGGATGGTGATGTGTCACCAGCTCCTCCTCTTGGCCAGAGATGGTGGTCAAACAGTTGCTCTGGCAGGGGAATGGGAAGTGTGGAACAGGGGTGGTGGTGAAAGTGGCTCCTCTTGAGGGGTGGGAGTGGCGTCTTCTCTTGGTGGGATGCAGGGTGGGAGCTGCTGCTTTTGGTGGGGCAGGGTGGGAACAGCTTGAATGGGGTAGAGGGAGCTCTGAGGGGTGGCTTGGACCAGAAGAATCTCCTTTCTGTCCCAGTGTAAAATTTCTTCAGGGCTGCCATCTGGCCTAGAAAGGAGAGAGAAGGAAGGTACTTTACAACTGCCAAGTACAGCACAGCCACCAGTCTGACTCAAAATGGGAGTATCTCCCCACTCCACAGGCTCCAGCTCCTCACTTATTTTTGAAGGTGGGGAGCTGCCTGATGTGCCTGCCTGCTCACCTTTTCATCACAGCACTGAGGTGAAGGCTCTCAATATTGGGGGGGGGGGGGTAGTGGTGGTCAAGGGTTTTTCAAAGACCCCTCCATTTGCTCGCTTCTCCAGCTTTGGGTCTCTCAGCCACTTCTCTTTTCACAGGAGCATACCTGACACTCTAGGCTTGGATGCACCCAACTTACTGTATTTGTTTTTGAGTCTAGGTGAACAGAGAGGGGTGCTCTTGAATAGCACATGGGGATTAGGGTCGGGTGGGGTGAGGTGAGAACTTGCAATACTTACACAATGAAAATGAAAACCTCTTCAGTTTCCTCAGCCTACATGAATAACTTGCTCTGGAAGAGCAGCTAGGAAATTGGCACCAGTGGAGACCACCCTCTGTGCCTTCTTGAACTCATTTGTTTGATTCTTTCCCTCAACACACACACACACACACACACACACACACACACACACAGGCAGCTTCCACCAATTTGTTCTCTCTGGCTCTAGAGTCACATGATTCATACTCCCCCTCCATTTCAACCCATTGACCTGCCTCTCACAACTGAGGCCATGTGCAGATGGGTCAGAACTTTCATAAAAGGAAGTAGAATAGAATGCCAAGTCTCCCACATCCCGGTTCCTTTGGCCTGCTAGAGCACCGTCCTACCCCCCAACTCCTTGCTTTCAGCCTGCTGAGCTTCTGTGAGAGCTGCTTGATGGTCTGGAAGATAATCTTGGGTGAGACATCCAGGGCCACTGCTGAACCTTTGAGAGAGGTGGGCAAAGCATCCTTCATACCCTCCACCTCTTCTGAGCAAGAGGAGACATCGGTGGGGGGTGGGGAGGAGAAAGAGAATTGTGAAGGGGAAAAAACCCTGAATTACAGGAAAACACATTATATGCCCAGCACCTCAGAGAACTCCCAGGAAGTACCAAGATGGGAGGGCAGAAAAAAGGGAGATATATCTAGGAGTCAAGCACTTGCAGATTAAATCTCAAAAGGTTTTAAGCAAGAACAATCTGCTTCCAGAAGGATCCACAGAGTCCCCTGCTCCTGTCCCATCATCCTCTTGTGATGTGTTCCCTTGCACTGTTGGATCAGGATCAGGAAGGTGGGTTAGTCTGCAGTTGCAGCTTGTCACAATACAGAAGGGTTGGTTTTTTTGCAGATGGGAAGCCATTGACAAGGATGGCTGAGATGGCACAAGCTGTGTCCTCTGTCCCCCCCCCCCCCAAATAATCCCAATGGGGAGCTCTCACAGGGACAGGCTTGCCTCCGGCATCTTGATACCACCCTTGCCCCTTTTCCCCTGTCAGAAATGCCCATCACATATCTGCTTCAACTCTACCAGAGGGAGGGCAATCTGAGGGCAATCTCAGAGAAGATACACCTCCCCCATTAGCTATGGCCTCAGCCGGCAGTCGCAGGCCCACCTTTCTGTGCCATTTTGTGGTGGCTGCCATCCCCTTCCAGGTGGGGGAGAACCCCCTGCATGTTTGCCAGCACCTCAAGGGGGCTCCTTGGGAGGAAGAACCTGTATCTCCATGGGTGGGTGGGGAGGTGTATGGAAGATGACAAAACAGGACAAAGGGCTTCCTCCCGGATTTTCACCTCCAGCTCAGTAACATCGGGAGCTTCGTCTTAGGCAGGGTGGCGACTGGGAAACATTTTGCTGTGGTGGGGAGGGGAAAAAGAAAGGCATTGGAGAGTCTAAACCAAAACAGCCACCCCATCGATGTCCAAAATGGGAAGAAGCCAATAGTGGGGAGGAGGGGTGCTAACAGAGAAGACCTTCCCTCTCTCCCTGGTCTTTTCAAAGGGAGAGGCAGGAAGTGAGCAGGATACTCCCAGAATGCCTTGCAACCCTGTTGGATCTTCACTGCTTACGGGTGTGGGTGACTATCAGCCACTCACCAGAAGTCCCTAATCTCCTGCGTATCTTGCTTCTCTGCTCCAGGATAGGGGAGACTGCACCATCCACCCATCAAGCTTCACCCACACCTCAGCAGCAAGCAGCAGAATAGCAACAAACACGCATGACTGAAAAAGCAGGGAAATGTGGAAGATAAATATGCCACACCCACACACAGAAAAGTCTGGTCCAAAATCTGATCTGTTTGACCATGAAGGGCACCCTTCGCTACCATCTTCATCTTCTACTCCCTCCTACCGAAAGGGGAAATGGGGTGGTAGGAAACAGCAGGTAAAAACCTTACATCTTCTTTTCAGAATATGTTGAAGCCATGTGCTCATAGATCTGAGGTCCTGGTTCAAAGGTGGAAATGATGAAGAGGACTCACACATTTGAATGGAGAAAAGAAACAAGATGGAGGAAGAGGCAACATGCCAGGGCTGCCTTGTTTAGCTTACAACCTTTAAACAAGGAAACATGATTTTATGGTCTCCCTTTTCATCTGTCACGGTCCGGTTCACGGGCGATCAAAGTCCCAGCTGGGGACGTCAGGACCGGGGGCAAGATGGTGGGGTGGGAGCCGGAACGGGAGTCCAGAAGCCAGGAGTCGGGAAGCCAAGGGTCCAAGGGTCAGGAAGCAAGGAGGCATGAAGTCAAGGGTCCGAGGATCAAGGAGTCAAGGAACCCAAGGCAGGGAACGTGTTGCTGTGGCAAAAAGCTGAAGGGAAATGCTAACCTTATATCCCTTCCCAGCTCTTGCCACCAGGTGCTGTGAGTTACCAATCAGCCTCACCTGTGAGGCCGTGCCTTGCCTCTTCAGAACAAACTTAGGAAGGCCCCAGTCCTGGTCACAGGGCCTGGCTCACAGGGCCTTACATCCATGAGCAGGGCTGAACATCTACTTGTTGTCTGAGGATTCCAGCACCCTCTTGCTGTGGCATCTTAGTACCAGTCTCACACCCTTTTGCTGCAGGAACACTAGCAGATCCTTGTACAGCAATGTATGCAGGTCTAACAGAAGCACAGATAGTGAGAGATGTTGTTGTTAACCTGCTTCATGTATCCTGATGAGAACATTGAGTGTGTTTGGTTGCAGAAGCAGGCCAAAGGCCCACCTACGTCAGAGGAACAAAGGAAGCTGCCTATACCACATCAGGCCATTGGTATCCATCTAGTTCAGTACTGTTGACACTGAATGGCAGCATTTATAAGTGCAATCGGTCTGTATGAGTTCACTTTTGTGAAATCTTTTTCTGGCTTCAAAATTAGGGTTAATGAACATTTTCCATGTTTGTGGGACTGACTCCCCCCCCCCCCCCGGATGTATAATAATGTTTAAATGGAATAATTTTGCAAACCATGGGGAGAGCTCAGTCTGAAACACTTGTCCATCTGGTCCCAGTGATTTACCTGTCCTAAGGTGCTTAATAACATTAGTAACCACTTCCTGAGAAATTGAAGTGAGCCTGCAATGCTCAAACTGGATCACAGTGTCCCTTGGGAATTCACCTGCTCTGCTTTTCCCAGTCGGGACTCATTATGAGCCCCCTCTAAATCCACTGAGGGCAGTGGAAATGGAACCATATCCGCCCCTTTCAGGTAAACCACAACATTTAATGTTTTCTGTCTGTCTCTGTCCGATTTTTCTTCTAGCTTAAGTGCTAGATCGTCAGTTGCCTTTTGAAGCAGCTGAATTTCAGATTGATTTTCAAGGGCTGTATTCATAGCTTCATTAGATGTTTTGGAGATTTCCTTAAGGTCTCCCAATAGTGAGTCAAATCATCTTTCAAAGAAGACTAGAGCAATTGCCCAGTCTGAGGCTAGCACTTGTCGGATCCAGTTTATGTAAGCGCCTATGACACCTTGTCGCCCTCCATATTGAGAGCAGATTTCCCGCCTTTTTGTTGCCCCAGGCCTCCCTTTGCCATTATAGAGTAGGCCTTGCGTGAGGCCTCAGAACAGATACTATTTTCTCCCTTAAATCAAGTTTTACAATTTTGCTTTTTGGACCTTGAGCATTACCTTACTGGAGCTGTAAATTTCTGGGTGCCAAACCACTTTTAAAAGACCACTTGATGCATTTATTGTCCTGTGGCAATCAGAGACATTTTGATCCTTGGCTAGCCATGCCCCTGCATTTCATTTCATTTCATTTTTATCCCACCATTTTCTAAGCAGCTCAAGGTGGTGTATATGGTCCTCTGTCTCAACTGTTTATGTGGTTGTGCAAACGCAGGGGGGTCCTCATGAATCATGCGACAGCTTTGGAGGTCAAGGGGCAGAGAAAGGCAGCATTTAAAAGAGGGGAAGAGTAGTATAAAGCCAGGAACTCAGGCAGAGGGGGAAAGGGAGGCCATTTGAACTCTGTCACCAGTGGGTTGCTGATCTATTCCAGAGAGGTGGTGTCCAGGTACTTCAAATCGTTGTCCAGGCACTGCTTGTTTTCTACCTGCTTCACTGCCTCTTTTACGTACTAGAGAATCTCTTGGCATTTGTCCCAGACCGGGCAAAACTTCTTGTGCTCCAAGGCCTACCCTCAGCAAAGAAGGTGCAGCGTGAGAGATGGGCTGACAGCTACTAGTGGTTTGTTTTTATTTACCAAAAATCTGCAATCTGCTTTTGAAAAACGGGTGGTCCCAAAGCGGTTCACCACATAAAGCAGAAACGTTGCATTTAAAAGCTGCATTTAGAATAAACTGGTATTGTAAAATCAGATTTAGAAGCAGGCGCAGGAACCAGACATAATGCAAAACGATCCTTGTTTGCCGATACAAGAGTTGGTTCCTGAACAACACTTGCACACTACAGGCACAGACCCACAGTGTGCTAATGCAAATGTGTGTGCATATTACATAAACACACAGCATCACCTATTTGCGTGCTGACATTTCACAGTAAGCCATGCTCAAAGCAGGTCACAACATTCAAAAGTTATTTACATAATAAAAGTGCACAGTTCATTCCGCCAAGTGGGTACTTTGGGGGGGGGGGGCGGTTCTGTATGTCTCTTTTCTCTGCATTGCTTTAAGACACCTCCTCGCAAACATTATAACTGATTTCATGGAATAAGACCTGCACTCATTAGGCCTGACACTCAGCCAGGTCTGTGAAGATTGTGTTTTTGCTAATAAAGAGTTAACTCCAACTTTGAACGGTGTGATTTACTGACCGGCAGGCTTTTTGACAATAGGTTTGGCCACCTCTCAATATAATTTGGCCAAACTCGGCATCAGGGTTCCTGAGGTGGGACTGGCAGTTGTCATTGATGTTTGGACACCAGCCACCATTTTGACTCAATATGGCAGACTGATATGTTACTTTGGTATGACTTCACCTGTTTTATGGCATAGGTTCAGCCACCAATCAAGACAGCATCACCAAATTCAGGATGAAGGTTCCTGAGGTGGGGTGGCAGTCTTCATTGACATTTGGATGCTGGGTACCATTTTGATTCAAAATGGCAGACTGAAACATTACTTTGGCATGACTTCTCTTGATTTTTGGCATGTTGAGTCCACCCTCACAAATAACACTACTCATTTTAAAAACACTTTTTTTGTTTTTGTTCCTACAAATCTGTGGGTGGCACTAGGCACTCCCTGCTAGTGTATGTGTGTAGGCTTCTAAGCAGGGTCAAATGGAAAGGATGGCCAGGGGTGGGGGAGAGAAGATTTTAGGGAGAAAGTGTGGGTCTATCTCAGGGGTCAGCAAACTTTTTCAGCAGGGGGCTGGTCCACTGTCCCTTAGACCTTGTGGGGGGGCTGAACTATTTTTTTTGGGGGGTGTGTGAACAAACTCCTATGCTCTACAAATAACCCAGAGATGCATTTTAAATAAAAGCACACATTCTACTCATGTAAAAACATGCTGATTCCCAGACCACCCGCAGGCCAGATTTGAAAGGTGATTGGGCCTGATCCGGCCCCCGGGCCTTAGTCTCCCTAGCCATGGTCTATCTCCTTATTTATTTCCCCTCCATTCCATTCAGGTTGTATGAACAGGGGAGATGGGGGAACCTGTACTCTTGTCAGGCCCTTTGGGGAAGGTTTGGGAAGTGGGGGTCTCCTGCTCCGTCCCCCACGCCAAAAGTTTCCTTCCCCAACGACCTCTCCCCAGACAGCGGGTGGCCATAGCAAACAGCACCCAGATCAAGCCCTTTTGGTGATAGGGGAGGTCAGGGAAAGCGGGAAAGGGAATATGCCTCTTTCTAGTTCTCTTCTCCCCACTGCAGGGGTTACAGGGCCCCGAGAGACCCTGGGGGAGCTTCACAGGTGCCCATTCTGCAGGCGTGGCGGCGGCGCCCTTTGGCGAGCAGGTGACAGGTGGATGGAGGGGGATGCCTTGACTCGGCCATCGGCGCTGCTCCTGCGCCCTCTAGTGGCCAACAGGGCTCGCTGCAGCCGCCTCGGCCCTGCCTCTTTCCCCGCCTAGCTGCTGCCGGGGTTTGGTTGCCACGGCGACCGCGGCCTACACAGCCGTGCGAGGCCTGAGCTGAGTTGAGGGAGGGGGCTGACCTCGATACTGATATACCGCTGTTACCTCTGAGGCGCGGGGTGAGGTGGGGTGGGTGGGAAGAGGGTTCGTCACGTGGCCTTGGCAGGGAGACTCACCTGCTCCAATAAAAGTGGGCGCAGCCTCGCCTTAGAGAGCTTCAGCCCCCCCCCTCAAATCCTGCCCCATCTCCCTTAGGGTCCTTCTTAATAAGTCGCCAGCACCCACTTTGAGGCTCCTCTGCTCGTTAGGGACTCCACCCCACATATACCCATGGCTGACCGTCAAATGCTCCCTCTTTGTCCCGTTTCCAGACCCTCATAGGGACCCCGAGGGACCCCCATCCCATTGCTATAGAAACCCCCTCCCCCGTTCAGCCAAGGAGAGAGCCTTCTGATAGAATTTTGAATCTAACAGATCTCCCCTCCAGGGATCTCCAACATCTCAAAAAATCAGCCATAATCTCAGGGACCTTGAGATTTTGTTGACCCCCCCCCCAACAAAAAAAATCTCTGTGCTGCTTCTCCCAGAATTCATTAATTTTCCTCCCCCAGCCCTCACATCTTTCAGCTCTTGTTCCCATTCAGGGACCTTCACCCTAGACTTCCTCCAATCTCATGATTCGTTTCTTTGTCCTCACAGAGTCCTTTTCAGAGGGAGGGGCGCCATGGGGAAAAAAGGAGAGCGGGGTGCCAAGGACAAGGCTGCAGCCTTGGAAGAAGAAGCCAGGAATGCTGCCAGAAGGGCTGAACATGGGGAAGGTAGGAAGATCTACTCTGCCCCCCCCCCAGCTCTCATTCTGCTTTGACTCAGCCACTCTCTAGGGAAGTTTTCAGTCTCAGGACGATCTTGCGTGGCTGATATATGGTGGCTTGCGTTGAGTTCCACAGTTGAGCATGGATTGCATCCCAGCTCCACTCTACTCTAGCCACTAGCTGCCACCACCCACATACAATCTTAGGATCTGAATACCAGCTGCTTGGTGTCTCTAAAGCCCTCCCGGGGCGTCTCCCCTTTCTTCACAGAGGAATACCAGTGCACAGGGATCCTGGAGCAGGATTTCTTGGAGCTCTGCACCCGGGCTGGATTCCAAGAGATCCCAAAAGTTACACTGAGGCCACACCCCAATTCTTTCACTGTACAGGGTGAGTTGTGCTCGTTCCTCTCAATAACTTCATTGGGTTTTACATCCTCTGTAATATTTCCCCACTTCACAATGAGGCACATGAGTTACAAATCAAGCCCAATGCTGGGGTTGGGGGTCGAGAGTTTAAGGCAGTTCTCGGTGCTATCTCCACCGTCCCCTTGGATGTCTTGGATGTCGCTAGTTCTCTGTGGCACAATTCTGACAACAAACGAGTGTGTCTTTGCTCAAATGCTGAACTTGGTAGCATTATTTTTTTTTTTACAGTGCCTCAGTCACCAGCATGGGGGC
This sequence comes from Podarcis vaucheri, assembly GCF_965113315.1. NCBI lineage: Eukaryota > Metazoa > Chordata > Lepidosauria > Squamata > Lacertidae > Podarcis > Podarcis vaucheri. Next base: position 12,694,883 of record NC_138754.1, read on the forward strand.
AATCAATTCCATAAAGTATGATAAACATCCCAGGCATCTCCAAGTCGAGCTTGGAAAGATTCCTGAGAGCTGCTGACAGTCAGTAATCGCTAGAGGGACCGATGATCTGAGGCTTTAAGGCAGCTTCCTATGTCCCCGTTTAACTCAATCAGAACCATGAGGACTGGAGTTTATTTTTAGAGGAAAAGGAGTATCTCAGTGGCAGAGCATCTGCCTTGCAGAAAGGAGGTCACAGATTCAATCCCCAATGGCACTTCCATGAAGGGCTGGGAAAGTCTTCTGGTCCGAAACCCTGGAGAGAACCATTATTGGTCAGTGAAGCCTGGATTGGGTTAGATGGACCTCAAAGGTCTGACTCGATACAGTTCAGCTTCCTGTGTAAAGATGGCCATCTCTTGAAGCTATCTATACCTCCAACATCCGTTTTCACAGGAGAAGAGGCATGCACTTGACCAGCCTTCCCCAACATGGTGGCCTCCAGATGATGTTGGACTGCAAATCCCATCAGCCTTAGCCAGCACACCCTGCGCCTGTCAGCCCCAGCATTGTATGGACATGCTGGCTAGAGCTGATGGAAGTTTAACATGTGGAGGGCACCAGGTTGGTGACAGTCACCTTTCCACTTTGTGGGTGGGTGCAGGCAGATGGGAGAGCAAAATGTTACCCTCTTGGGAATGGCCAGACCAAAGAGGCAGCTGCTCGATGGAGAGACATCAGATAAGGTGGAAGAGGCCAGGTAAGATTATCGCTGAGCAGAGGGGAGGCCACGTCTGGTCAATGAATCCAGAAGGGTTTGGTGCTCTGTAGGTTGCCAGCTTAGTTTCCCTCCTGGAACGATGTCTTGTTCCTTACGGACCCATGAGAGATGCTGCCAGGCTCTTTCCTCCTTGTTGCTACCCTGGTGAGCTCTGACTTGTCTCCACAGAGGAGCCTGACCCACTGGCCGAGAGAGAGGGTCCCTACATCATTGCACAGATCCAGTGCAAGTATGCCTTCTTCCGCCCCACTGTCCAGGTGGATTTGGAACATGAGGACCCCAAAACCACTAAGGAGATCTTCATCCGGAGTGAGTGAAGTGGTGTCCCTCTCCCTGGTCCACACAGACCTTCCGTCTCCCCTCTTTGTGCCCCCTGAGCAGGGTGGGCTGGGGGCTTCAAGGCCAACGAAAGCCCCACCTGCTTTTCTCTGTCAGCAGACTGGAAAATCGAAGACAAGATGCTGGGTATCTTTGCCAAGTGCCTGCCAGCTCTTTCCCACCTCCAATCAATTCGGTGAGTGGCACAAAGTCCTGGGGCAGGGGGCATGGCTTTCAGGCTAGTGGTTCACCCAACATCCTCCTGCAGGCTAAAGGGGAATACTTCTCCTGAATTCCCAAGTTTCATCCACTCTGCTCTCCTTTCAGGCTCTGGAAGGTTGGCCTGACAGACGTCACCTTCCTCTCTCTCCTCTCCATTGTGCCAACCTGCTCCACACTCAAGTAAGTCTTGGATCAGGGTCTGTCAGGCCTCAGCCAGGGTCTCCTCCCCTCTGTCAAGTGATGAGGCAACAGCCTGGGAGTCCAGAGGCAGACAGGGTGGTTAATCGCAGCAAGCAGGAGCAAGGGCTGGTGCCCAGGCAAGGAGGAGGGCAACACATTTCTCGGACGGATGAACTGGCTGGAAGGCTGGGCTTTTAGGGGCCCAAGTGAGCCAGAATTGTAGGAATGGGGGCCAAGGCTGAGGTGGACCCCTTGGCACTAGGGAGCTTTGGGCAGCCTGATGCCCTGAGATGCTGTTGGGCCCCCACCATCCATGATCCTTGATTGACCATTGGTCATGCTGGCTGCTGGGGCTGCTAGGAGTTGGAGCCCAACAACAACTGGAGGGCCACATTTTGAGAAGAGATGGCTTAGCCAGCCAAGTTCACAGGAGATGGCAAATGCTGCTGGCATAGACAGGAAGGTGTTCAGTATTGACACCTACTTCCTGCCTGCAGGAATGCCCTGGTTACTTGATCCCACAAGCACCATCTTGATTTTTTCTTTTTAAAAATAAGATCAACAATAGAATAACAGAAAGGGGCAAATACCTGACAGTGGTGGGCAGACCTCTTCTCCTTCTGCTTGCAGGACACTGGCCGTGGAGGGAAACCCTATGCGTGAGCGAGTGTTCCACAAGCTGATTGCTGAAGAGACCAAGTGAGAACTGAGGGGAGGCCTGGGAGGAGATTGGGAGTGGAAGACTGAGCTCTGTGTGTGTCTGGGTGCGGGCATGTGCATGCATGTGTGCATGGAGGTCTCTTGCCTCTAGCACACATAGAGCCCACAGGAAGGGAAGGACCACAGCTCAGCGGCACAGAATGTCCAAGGCCCAGTCCCCGGGGATGAGAAAAGATTCCTGCCTAAAACTCTGTAGAGCCACTCTGCCAGTCAGTGTTTACAATACTGAGCTAGACGGACCCGTGGTTTGACTTGGCATAAGGCAAGACGGGAGCCAGAAAAATATGTGTCGGGTGCAATTGCAGTAATCCAGGCCCTCTCTGGGGCAGCTGGGTGCCCAGTCCTGCTGAGAAGTGGCCTCTCCTTTCTTTCTTTCTTTTCCTCTCCTCTCAGCTTGGCCCACATTTCCCTCCGGAACAACGAGATCGATGACGAGGCGGCCTTACTGATTGGGCAGTCGCTTTCTTCTCTCAAGGGCTCAAACAAGAACCTTGCCTCCATCAACCTCAGCTATAACCACATCACAGATGTGGGTGCTGGCTACATCGCCGATGTGAGGAGGCCTGAGGCAGCTCTGCACCTAGGCAGAGGCCGAAGGATTCAGGGCCTACATTCTGCTCTTGGAGGTTCAGGGGAGGGAGGGTGACTTTCTCCGAAGAAAGCCAGGAGTGGGAGCTTCTGGCAAGAGTGCTGTAGGGACAGACTGGGAGGTGGTTTAGAAATAGCATCCCAAGACTGAAGAGATGGGAGAGAGCGGTTTGTCAGGATGGAGGAAAGGAGTGCAGTTCCACTGTCAGTTTACAGCTGACCGCTGGCTCTTTGGTGATCCAGTAGCAGTTTGCCCTTTTTCCTTGGTGTGGCTGGAAAAGTCTCTGTTGGTAATTTTGGTGTAGTGAAAGCTCTTTGGTTCTCCTAGCCAGGCATGGCCAAACCTGGCCCTCCAACTGTTTTTTGGGACTACAATTCCCATCATCCCTGACCATTGGTCCTGTTAGCTAGGGATGATGGGAGTTGTAGTCCCAAAACAGCTGGAGGGCCAAGTTTGGCCATGCCTCTGACCTAGGCAGAAGATGCCATTGGCCAGGGTGCCCTTTTGGCAAAAGGCAACTCACATATTGGATTGGAATGCAGGAAAATAGGATCAGCAGTTGCTGACTCCCCATTGAAACAGACATGCAACTGTTATAGAAGGGCAGCCCTTGTGAGGCAGCTGCTGTTTTGAAAAGTCCAATGGGAAGGCATCCTTGCTTTTCACAACCCATTTGGACTGGCAGTGCTGCCTAGAATCACACTGGTGTACGTAGACACATCCAACAGTACTCACAGAACAAATTGGGAATTTGCCCATCAGTATTTGGAAGCCTCAGAGAGTTGCATCCTCGACTTGGCCAGGGTTGTTGCAGTCCTGGGACTGCTCAACACCCGGGGCCTTCTCTCCCAGAGAATGTGACCTTGCTCTCTTTCCAGTCCCTTGGCCTTGGGCCACTTAATCCCCCCTGTGCTTTTTCCTCCATGTCTTTCTGGCCCCTCCTGCACAGGGCCTGCGGCTCAATCGTTCGCTGCTTTCCTTGTCGCTGGCGCACAACCAGATCAAAGATGAAGGAGCCCTGAAGCTCGCAGAGGTCAGTCTGGCTGTGGCCCTTCAAGCAGTTCAGGAGGTTCCCCTTTTTGAGAATGGGATGTGTGGGCCAGGAGCCCTAATTGACAACATTGCTGCCTCCCTCCCTTCTGTAGCATGCAGGGCAAGGAGAACAGCAAGTGGATCCAGGGAGGGAGGAATATTTCACTGCCCCAACAGCCTTGCCCTGCTCACTCCACAGGTTCTCGGCCCATTTGCCCTCACACACATGGAGGTGGTAGAGAGGAGGCGACTTCTGCTGGAGAAGGAGGCCCAGGAAAGATGTCGCTTGGTAAGCAGGAAGGAGAGAAGTGCCAGAGGAAGTGGGGGGGTGGATGAGTGGGCTCCAGAACCCCCCTCTCTAGGGCCTGAAAGTTTGCAGCAGAAGCTGGCTGTGCACAGAGCTATTTGGCTTGCCTCTGCCATGGCCTCATAGAGAAACTGCCCACCAGCCCTAAATCTCTGGAACTGTTTCTTCTTGTTCTTGCACTTTTTGTTGCTTATTTTAGGATGAACCACAGTTGCTCGTGTAGTGTTTATTATTATTATTAGATAAATTTTAAAAAGCTGTAAAACTTACCAGAAGTATGGGTGGAGAGGGACCACAAATGGCTGAACCAGCGTTCAGTTTGCTAGGATGCATGTCAGTCCTTCCATTTCCAAAGCCAGGCTCCCTCTATGGCTGCACCGCACATTGCAACTTTCTCGCTCTCCCTTTCCCTCAGAGTCTCCTGCAATAAGTAACAGAGCTTGCGCAGTAGGAGACTACCCTGATCCATCTCTGCTGCCACTGGGCTGGGGAATTGGCACAGGGCCATTTCTGCCAAGAGGCTGCTATTCTTCTGAGCCGACTCTTTCCACTCCTCTCTCTCAAGCCACAGAGACATGCGGAACTGAGAAACGAGCGCCCCTCCAGCCACATGAGCAGCATAGCCCTCGATAAGCTCCAGACAGCCAAGACCACCAAAGCCACCACTAAGAAGAAGGAGAAAGAGAAGGAGAAAGTGAGAGCCCTGGAGCAAGCCAGGAGACAGTCTGAAATGAGGAGACCCTAGGAATGCTGTTTTGAAAGGCCTTGCCCTCACTGTGGTTGAGGGAGGCAGGGGGTAGTGGAGAGATGGGGTTTCCTTCTTGCCGGGAGGCTGATTCTCCTCCTGTTTATCTCCCATGGCTTCTGCCTCTCTACTTCCAGAGACTAGGCTGGGGACTGTTGGGTGCAAGGACTTTTCTGTGGTGGCTCCCCATTTGCACAGATAGCATCTCAGAGCCGGGGGAAGAGCCTTTGATCCTCCCTAGCCTTGGCTGCTGCTTTTCACTTTTGCTTCCACTGACTCTTCAGGTGCTTTGCCAAACTCATTTTCTGCTCCTCTGCTAATTGGTGTGGAAGCCATTTAGCCTGAAAGCCCCCTTGAGGCAGGATACAAATGAACCTATCCTCCTCCTGAATGCTGCATAGTTTCCTCTGCCAGGAGAGGGCCTGCATCCCCCCGCCCCCGGTCCTTCCCTTCTACTGTCCCAGCCTCTAAATATAACCCCCTGACAACCATCCCCCCCCCACTTCTGCCGCTCTAATTAGCAAAGTGAAATATAAAACCTTTTCTACTTTCTTACTATCTCTCATTGGTTTTGTTTACTGCTTTGTGTCTCCCCTTCTAGTTGTGGAATTCACTTAGTAAGTGAAGGATGGAGGGAGCAGCAAGGCTGGGTTCCCAGTCTGGGATACATCCCCTTCCCCTCCCCAGTTATCTCAGCCCTGACCCCTTCTTCTTTCCCGTCCCACCAGCGCGTTTGGCTGAGGTGTGACTCTGGATGTGGGGTTGGATTTGAATAGGCTTGCCATATTTCAAAAAGTAAAAACCAGGACACGCCAAACTTTCTTGAGCTTTTTTTTTTTTTTTTTTTTTTTAGGAAAACCCAAAATTTGTTAAGCATTTTTTTTCAAAAGCGCTTTTTTGATTGACTTGCCTAAGATCCAAGACCAAGTGCCGCCTTTTGGAAATTCCCCCCAGATGTCAATTCCGCCTTTGAAATCCCAGTAATGTTCGGGAAAATACGAACAAATGGCAGCCCTAGATTTGAACCACTTTTAGAGAGGTGGGGGAAGGGACTACGCACTACCTATTTATTAAAAAAAACCAACCCAAACCTTCCCTTCTTTCTAGGAACTTCCTAAGAAGGATGACAAGGGCCAGGCCAGTGCAGCAACAGCTGCACCAGCAACACCAGCAGCTCAGTCCAAGAAGGAAGACTCCAAGCAGGCCAAGAAAGGTGCCCTGAAAGCCCTCTTTACTGCCATTTCCTCCCCCTCCCTATAGACTGTTTTCAGGCCTTCACTGGCACTCGCAAGGGCTGCTTGACCACAGCCTTCTTGATTTCCCCCCTACAGCGGCTCCTCCTGCTGAACAGAAAGCCGCCCGCGGCAAAGGAGCAAAATCGGGCACCAAAGACAAACGGGCTCAAGTCATAGAAGTGGAGGTGAGGCTCATTTGAGCACCGTCCAGCTCAGCTCTTGACCTGGCTTCTTCAAGGAAGAAACTGGTAGCCCCAGCCCCTCACCAAGCAGCCAAACCTCAAGGCAAGGATCCTTCACCTCCTCCTTCACACAGGGACCATCTGTGGCCCTCCAGATTGTGTGTTTGGAGCCCACGAGCAATAATGGCCAGTAGCCAGGGGTGGTGGGAGTTTCTTCCCTGCCCTATCCACACACCAGCCCTTCCAGCCTCACATGTCCATACATTCAGAGAGTGTAGGAGAGGGCTGGGAAACATCTATGTCCTTCCCAGTGTTGCTGGACTGTAGCTCCCCTCACTATCATCATCCTTGACCTTCGGCCATGCCGGTTCCTGCCAGGAAGCATAGATGACCCCCCCCCCATTACTCTAGAGTCAAGGACTTCAACAAGCTGTTGAATGGCTGCCATCTTTCCTACATGGTGCCTTCACCTCACCAGCTTTTCTGTTTTCCTGGGCAGGTGATAGAGCCCACTGAGATGGTGAATCCGTTGCTGGAGCCAGCAGAGCACAGGGATGGGCAAGTCTTTCTGCCAGGCAACCGGGTCCTCATCTACTTGAACCTCATCCGTACGTCTCCCCTAGAGCAGCAGGGCCGGGCTGGGCCAAGCGGGGTGAAGAGGGTGACTCACCTAGCGGCTTTTTGTTGGGAGCCAAGGCCTTTCATGGGGCTCCTGACCAGCCGACCCAGCCGCTGTCGTTTCCTGATTTGTAGATGGCTCTTAGCAGAGCCAAGTGCTTGGCCAGCCGTGCCGGCTCCATTCAGTTCCCAAGATGGGCTTGGAGAGGGTGGGGACGGGAGCAAGCACCCTCCAAACGGGGAGGGAGATCCTGAGCTTGGTTCTCATCTTTTGCCTCGTGTCCAAACTCAGGTAACCAAATCACAGAGAAGGGCTTGCAGGCCTTTCTGGTCGCCTTGGAACAGCAGAGTGTTAGGTTGGCTCCTGGAGGCAAAGGGCCGATGGGCCTCCTGCGGCTGTCACTGGCGGTGAGTTTGGGGATGGGGATGGGGAGAATAGCTGAGCCTTTGGGGCCTGGTTCTCTTTCCATCTGAAACTTGCACCCTCCCTCCTTTATGGGATTGAGGATGAGCTGGGGAAGCCTTACTGGTCCTGCAAGCTTTGCAGGTACCTGCCTCCCTCAATCCCTCACCTGGATCATGTAAAACTGTTTCAGAAAAACAACTATCCAGTGGACAGCAAGACCTATGCCAGGATCCAAGAGCTCATGTGGATACGTGACCCCGTTCCCAGGTCAGGGACAGCAGCCAGGGTGGCAGAAGAGGAGACGGGGGCGGCGTAGAGCTTTAGCTGGAAAGCACACAAAAAATCCAGGATGATCCCGCTGGCCTCCTCACAGCGCTCCTTGGATTCAAGCATCACTTGTCACTTGAACGCAGGGAGAGGGAGGAAACTGCTTCCCACCCCAATTCAAGAGAAGTGCAAATAAACCTGATGCTCACCTCCTCACTTAAGGGTGCAGGACCCTGTACTAATTTAGGGAAAGATTTCAGGGGGAGGAGTCACTCTGTGGATGAGAGGCAGAGAACTGACTTAATGGGACTGCCATGTCAAAGGGTCGTAGCAATATTTATCCGGCTGATAATGGAATTAGAGAACTCCAAATCCACCATCCCTGCCTGATAATATGCATAAAATCCAGGTTATGGAGTAAATAAGAGGCCTCACCTGCTAGATTGACAACAGTTGGACTTGGGGACATCTAGGAGAGACCCCCTTCCCCCAAAATCATTGCTTTCTTGTGGCAGGATGGGGCAATCACTGGGATGGGATATGGCATGGCCACTAAGCCCATGGTAATACCCACCCCAGCCTGCTGCACCCCATCCAACACACTCCACTTATCACAATATTTTCCCCCTCGCTTGCTGGACACACAGACACCTCACACACAATGAGACCCCCAAAGCCCCCTCTCCCTTTGGGAAAGGGAAGGCTCTCGGAAGAGAACTGCCCCTTAGAGGAGTTTGCTACAAAGAAGCTCACCTTTCCCTGTTGGCGAGACCCATCCAGCCCTCACTTCCCTCTACAGCATGTGCAGAAACCGCCTTCTTGACTGTTGGACCCCCTATTAGTCAATGCTTGGGGGCTTGAGACCCATCTGCTACCTTTGCCTGGTTTAGCTGGACAGTGGAAGTTGTTTCCCGGGTTGTGGATCCTGTCGCCTTTAGGCATCTTCTAGGAGCCACAGGGGAGAGCTGAGTGCAGGGTGCGGACCAAAGGTGGACAGACTATCCCAGGAAGAACACAGTGTGTCCTCCACCAGAGTGAATGGTGAGCAACGATTGGCTGAGAGTTTGAAGAGTGGTTTGAATGCTGGGAGGGAGTCAGTTGAGAGTCAGTTAGAGCCTGGAGATCAGAGAGGGAAGAGCTGGGGGTGGATGTGAAGCAGGGTTGGTTAGATGAGTGGCATAAGAATAGAATAATGGCTTGGTTATAACTGTAATAAAGGGACAGATAAGATACTGGGACATTTGAAACCATATACTTGTGTACTCAGAGGCATCTTGAAGTCCTCATTCAGCGTTCTTTCATAAAGCAGTTGTATTCTGCCACATGCCTCTTTGCCTCTTCCTTGGCTACGTGAGGGTTGTTGACTTGTTCAGATAAAAAATTACCTTTGGTGGCCGTGCAGATCAAGGGGGCGTTTAGTAGAATACACAGAAAAGGCCCAGCTCACCTTTAAAAAAGCGAAAAGGTGGCACAGTGCCAGAGCGACTTGGAGCAAGGAGGGCTGGCACAACCCCAGCTCCCTGCTTCCCCTGCAGTCTCGCAGGAAAGGAGCTCATTTGGAAGGGGGGCAGTGGCACCCCCAAATCCCCCCCCCTTGCCGGGCCTGTGGCAAGTGATCATGGCAGCAGCTTCATTTCACAAAGAGATGCCAACACCACAGCTGCTTCCCACAAGTTGATCAAACTTGGGCATTAATTTATGACAAAGGGGGAAAGCTACAGAGACAGGAGGACAAATTAATTAATATTAATGAATGAATGAAAACCCTAAACCATTGAAAGGAAGAAAATGATCATTGGCTTTTAGCAGATCGAACAGCAGAAAAGTGCACATGCGTACCCAGCTGCTGGTAAAGTTTCTTCCACTTTGTTGGCATCCCCCTGCAAACGAGCTCCCTCCCTGCAGTCTCAGGCTCCTTTACCCTTGGAATGACCTTCCAAAGGCCAGTAGTAAAAAGCAGGATAAAGCACACAAAAGGAGGCTCAAAAGGAAGGTGGACAGTGCCACCTCATGGTCACCTTTATTCCTGGACTGAGTTGTGCATGCTCACTCATTGCACACACAAGTGTGCACGCACACACACACACACACACACTACAATCTCATTGGAGAAATGAAATCTTCCAAAAACAGTTCTTTATTGCAACTTCCAGTAGCTTGGGAGTGCTCCTGGATCCGACAGTGTCACTTGAGGCTCAGGTGGCCTCAGAGGCTCGAGGGACAGTTTCCAAACTATGGCTGGTTCCTGTGACTTGGCCGCAGGACTCCATGCTCTGATAACTTCCAGCATGGATTACTGTGATGCGCTGTGCGTGGGACTGCCCTTGAAGACACTGCGCCCAGGGATGTTTTGCTGCTGGAGGCAAAACCCCCTGTGCTTGCCCCACCTCGGCCCTCACCACTGCCAGGCGCTCACTGTTGTCAGCAGTTTGCCACCTCCTGTTCCTTGACCCTGATGGTACGCCCACGAATGGCAGCGCACTCCTCCACTCGCCCCTAGGCTACCCCAAAAAAGTTGAGCAGGACAAAGATGGCAGCAAGTAGAGGAGCACGCCGCTAGGGTCAAGGAGACTGCGGTAAGCACCTGGCAGTGGTGTGATGGGTCAGTGCATCTGGCTCTTAACCAGAAGGTTAGTAGTTCGAGCCCACCCAGGGAAGGCTGTGTGCAAGATTACGGCTTTGCAGGGGGTTGGACTAGATGACCCTCAGGGTCCCTTCCAACTCTACAATTCTAAGATGCCTTATAACAAGTCCGACCCCTTGGTCCATCCTGCTCCTATATCGCCTGCAATGGCTGGCAGCGTTTCAGACAGGGAATTGCCAGGGATTGAACCTGGGACCTGCCCCATGCAAAACAGATGCTTTACCACTGAGCTGCGTCTCTTGCCCGTCGAAGAAGAGACCATACAAGGAACAGCTTTTAGGTGGGGAGTAGGAACTACAACTCCCAGAAGTCTGTGCGGTCCGTCGTGCTCGCTGACTATAAGGACGTCAAGGTTCCCTCCTGAGCGCCGCTCGCACTTCGGGAGCGTGTCGTTTGGGGAATTGGGGAGGGAGGCGGTGTTGAGATCCGAAGTGGAGTCCTGGGAAAGAGAGGGGAGAAGAGAGAAAACTGGGAAAGCTGCAGTAAGTAACTGGCATAGGGAAATAAGGATTTTGGAAAACAGGCACAGTAGTTTCAACGCCCCCAGCCAGCTACCCGTGGGGTTTCTGGATTTTTGAGTCATCATCATTATGGATGGAGAAGTACCAGGTGCTCTTGGAAGTCTGCAAAATCCTCCCAGAAGAGGCAGAAAACATGGAAACCAAAGGAGACACAGAGATCAGGTAAAAATACAATAGCCTTGTTAGTTTTAGCCCACCTTGGGAGGATACCATTTTCCTGTACCCCTTTTAAAAAAATAGAATAAAAGAGCTGCTTAGAAGGGAGAATTCTAAGACTGGCAACTTCTCCCGTTTCCTTGCAACCTCTAGTGAAATTTTTGCACCTGTGCCAACTTTTTAAGAGACTCGAGCCCTGGAAAAGGAGGGTCTATGGAGGACAGGATTGGCCCTGCCCTCCACCTCTCCTATAACTGCAGCCTGCAACAGTGTCTGAGGCCAACAGCATCTGCAGGGCACAGTATTGGCTACCGCCTACCCCAGGCTAGGGCTGAGGAGACCCAGGTTCAATTCCTTCCTCAACCATGAAATTCACTTTACTGGGTTGTTGGGGGAATCCGCACAACGTATGTTTCCTTGGGCTCTCTGCAGAAAATTGGGAGCATAAAATGTAAAAAAATGTGAATACTTGCCCCTCTCACTGTTTGTCTCCAAACTTTGTTTCAGGATGCAGGTGTTCGCCTCTCCAAGGCTCTTTCTTACGTGCTGCGCCATGGGGCAGAGAAGTTGGGGCTACAGATGGGGCTTGGTGAGTGTTTCTGCCCTTCCACACCCCACAACACTGCCTGGGAAAAAGAAAGAAAAAAACCTTCACTGCTCCTGTTCTGCCAGCCACAGGATAGTTAAAGGCAGAAGAGCCCTGCCAAAAGGAAAAGCTGGCAACCCTCAAATGTGTCATTTTTTTAAACTGGAAGCCAATGATTAGTGGAGCAGGTTCTAAAGAAAACCTTGCCTAAAGCCCTGTTCAGATGAACCATCCACCCACTCACTAGCCCAGCTGGAATCAATTTGGGAGAATCCCAGGCCCTCTGAGCAGGGAGGAAATTTTTGCGAGGAGTTCCGTGCAGAGCACAGGTGACTTGAGCAGTAGAGCCAAGTTGCAGGGGAAGACAATTTAATTAAATCTGGAATGGGGAACCTGGTTCATCCCAAGGGCTGCATTTCCTTTCGGGCAACCTTCCGAGGGCCACATGCCAGTGGTGGGTGGGGCCAGAAGCACATGTGGGCGGAGCAATAAATGTACATTTTGCACTTGTACACGGGGCTCATTTCTACACATACACTCAACCCCACTGCTATTTTCTGGCAAGCAAGAGGCATTATCAGAGTTCAAGGACACATTTCAGTCAGCCCCAAACAGAGAGAGCCTGGGGAGAGTTCTGAGGGCCACATAGAAGGACCTGCAGGGCCACATTCAGGCCCTGGGCCTGAGGTTACCCACTCTTGAATTAAACTTTTTAAGATGGATTTACCTTTGGTTTCTCGAGCTGCTCTAGCATTTGGCGCCGCCCTGAATTAAAATTGCACCTGTTCCTCCATTATGCTCCATTCTCACTATTAACGTCATGGGGAATTTGTTTAAAAGCTTTGTACATTTTTAGCCACGCTTTTCTCACCTTAGTCCAGCTAGCTGGCTTGACAGTGCTGTCAAAGAAGGGAGTTCTTAAACGTTTTGTTCTTCCCAAACTGCAGATGGCTTCGTGGATGTGGAGGAGGTTCTTCACCTGCCACAATTTAAGGCTTGGACCCTGGAAGATGTGCAGCGCGTTGTGGAGACAAATGAAAAGCAGCGCTTCGCTCTACGCCCTCACCCTTCCAGCGGGCAGCTCCAGATCCGAGCCAATCAAGGGCACTCGCTGCAGGTGGGGAAAAGGGTGAAGGAGTTGTCATATATGCGAACAAAAACGGGAATGAGCTCCAATTCCATGCTAAATGCCAATGTGGTATTAGCCTGAGTTTCTAGCCCTTATCAGTTGTAGAGTGGGAACCTTGGGCCTTCCAGGCCTCTGTATCTGGCCCTTGAAACTTTTGACAGCCCTGTTTTATATTTTTGAATGTTTTTGCCTGATTGGAATGTGCCTGTGAACTCATGAGTCCCTGAATATAGAGGGGTGTTTGTGAGGGTGCATAGGAACCAACCTACTATGCCAGGATATAATTTATATTTGTTGCTCTGCTCACTTTGACCTCTAACCCAGCCCTTCACTGACATGAGGCCCCCAGAAGGTATGTGGGCTCCCTCAGGTAAAACCTCATAAACTGACCATTAATGTTCCATGAACACACCAGGTGTCTGAACTGGAGTTGATTCCACTGCTGGACCCACGGGATTTCCCAGAGGTTGTGGCCCATGGCACCTATCTGCGCCACTGGCCAGGAATTTGCCGCAGTGGCCTCTCGCGGATGGGAAGGACGCACATCCATTTAGCGCCAGGGTTGCCGGGAGATGGAGCTGTCCGGAGTGGTGAGCATACCGTTCCTTGAGTTGCAAATCTGTGGCCTGCAGTGCTTCAACTCCCATCCCAAAGTAGAGGGAAAAAAATACCTGGCTGTGAATTGAGCTTTTTGCCTAAGGACCTTCTCTGGCCGGTTGGGTGACTTCTCTGCCCAGGAAGCTCCCTTAAACCACATCAGACCATTGGTCAATCTGGAACAATATTGTCTAACCAGCAGTAGGGAAGCTCTGACCGACAAGCCTTATCGGGTCTGCCAGGCCTCTGGATCTGGCCTGCATCCTAGAACCCATTTGTACTATACATTTAAAGCAGTACTGCACCACTTTCAACAGTCACGGCTTCTCCCAAAGAATTCTGGGAAATGTGGTTTGTTATAGCTGTTCCACACTGCTAGAAGACCCCGTTCCCCTCACAGAGATCCAATTCCCAGAGCCCCCCCCCCAGGAAAAGAGATTGATTGTTTAACCATTCTGTGAATTGTAACTCTGTGGCAAAGATCAGAAAAAGAGGGACTGTCTCTGCTAAAGAGACATGACGGGAGTGGGTGACAGAGGCCCTTAAATGTGTTGTTTTTCCTTTCTAGGAATGAGAAGCAACTGTGACGTGGCTATAGTCATTGATGTCGCCAAGGCTCTGGCAGGTAAGTGGAAAGGAACTAGAGACTGTGTGGGTGGTACGCAGTCTCTCCCTATGGTGCTAGACTCCAGCTCCAAGCGCCCCTGCCCGTTGGCGATCCTGGCTGGGTCTGATGGGAGTTGGAGAGCTGCAGACTCCCCTACCTCTACTGTAGGTCAAAGGAGGAATAGGACAAGCAACCCTCTAACACAATCCCCCACCCCTTTGCTTGCCGCCTGCTCAAAAGGAGGGTTTGCAATGGGGCTGGCACCATAGGGCAGCTCCCTGGGAGGGACCACTGCTGACCTCACACAGAGACCCAGTGGGCACCCTCCTCATCAGATGAACACTGTCCCTTCAGAGAAGCAATTAGTTAACTGAAATTTTCCATAGTCTGCTGCCGTGCTGGCTGTTCTTGTCATAACACCTTGTTGTTAAGAAACGGGACTGGGTTGCTGAAGAGTGTCACACTGGGGCCAGGGACACTGGGAGGCTGATGTAATTGCTCCCTAGGATGAATGACATGGGAAGGCGGAGACCAGCCTGGCTGCCACCCATCATACAACGAAAGTGTAGCTGCAGGGAGTCTGCTTCTTCCCCTCCCTGCCGGAAAGAACTCTTGTAAGAATGTTGTGATTCAGAACTAGCATCCGATTTTGCTCTCCTCCTCCTTCTCCCTCCCAATTGCTTTTCCTTTGGTGTTGTGCCTTTTAGGTAGTCCTTGCCCTCAGGCTTGCAATCTTGCTAGTTATCGTTGTAAGCAAGTTTGCTGTTCTGGGCGCTTTTTTTTTATCCAAAGAGTGGTGTAAAACTACCTTGAATAAATGAATGGAATCCAAGCATCCTAAATTCTAGGGGGCCTTCCTCCCAGCCAGCAAAGCCCTCTCTGGAATGGACTCCAGACTTGCCTGTCATTCATCTCGCACCACGCTATAGGGCAAGGTGAGGAAGTGGTTCTGGGCTTAACGGCCTCTCACCTGTGAAATATCTTCTCTGCAGATGGAATCAAGTTTTACCGCTCGGCTAATGAAGTGATCCTCACTCCTGGCGATGCCAATGGGCTGCTGCTCCCCTGCTACTTCATCGAGGCCCTACAGCTCAAGCCTAGGCGTGAGTCGGGCAGCCTGCCTCTTGCCACTCTGGCCCGGGAGTGCTTGGGCAGCTTGCCATTCATGCTGCTGCAAAGCCCAGAACTTTTGAGGCGTGCTGGTTGGGCTTGGGGGAGAATGAATGAATTTTACACAAATCTCGTGAAGGATTTAGTTGCAGCTGCATTGAATTAGCACTTCCAGGTCTAGCTTGCTCTAACCCACAAGGCCTGCAGCGCTGCCTTTCTGGGCTGAGATCACAACCAGAGTCCTGCACATGTTGTTCTCTAAACCCACAACCCTCGCCAATCCAAACCTCCCTGGAAGCCCTGGCAATCGCAAGTACTTGTGCATGACATAGTTGCTATCTCACATGATTGACAAGGGGGTTGCCCTCCATCTGTCAAAATTCCAAATTGTTTCCTCCCTTCCTGCGCTCTGCTGCTGAGGTGGGCAGTGGCGGTGGCACCACCAGAGTAGGATGGTTGCTGAGGAGCCGCTGTGACCTGTTGTGACTGTTCTGCCGCAGCTTGTTTGGGCCTCCAATGCAGCTGCGATGGGCCAGCAGCTCTCGGATGGCGAGCATCACTCTGCAGGCCACAGCACCACCTGTTGGCAGCCAAGCAAACAGTTGCATGACAACAACCCTAAGCAAATACAAAATTGGAGAAGATTCCCACCCTTCCCCAAGTAGCTCAGGGCAGCATGCATAGTTCTCTCCCCTCGCCCACTTTTGTCTTCACAATCTTGTGACATAGGTCAGGCAGAGAGAGAGAGAGAGAGAGAACACAAATGAACATGACTGGCCAAAAATCCCCCAGGAATCTGGATGTCCCTAGCACTATAGCTACTAAACCCAATTGCCTTTGTACATCCTCAGGACCACTTTTGTTTCATGTTCCTGTGACATGCCTTGCAACTAAAAATCAGGATTGGAGGCTGCAATCTATACACCGGGGCTCAATGTTTTTATGGGGAGTCACACCATATGCTTTTTTTGTCCCCCAGGGTGTGTGTTGTCCCTCAACTGTCCTGATCCTGAGCCACTGGATGCATCTACCTCTACGTAATTTATGTCACTTACATTCATTTCAATGTAAAGGCCTTATCCAAACACTTAAAAAAAAAAAGCAACTGATTACATATTGTTTGAAGTGATGATGTGGACAAAATACTGATTGTATTCGCTCGACTGATTTCCATGCCAGACCAGACAAACTGTAGCAATTTCTGCTTTTCTGTTTCCATTGTACTTCTTTGGCATCCCTTTTCCTTGTTGGGATTTTATTTTTATTATTTTTTCGCTTTTCCTGCCTGCTGCTACCTCTCCATTATGTCTGGGTGGTGCTGTTTTGGCAGCATAAGCATCAGTACTCATATCTGAGATGGTTGGACAGTGTTCTCAAAGCTACAACAAAGGTCCGTATAGTTAAAGCCATGGTTTTCCCAGTAGTGATGTATGGAAGTGAGAGCTGGACCATAAAGAAGGTTGATCGCCGAAGAATTGATGCTTTTGAATTATGGTGCTGGAGGAGACTCTTGAGAGTCCCATGGACTGCAAGAAGATCAAACCTCTCCATTCTGAAGGAAATCAGCCCTGAGTGCTCACTGGAAGGACAGATCCTGAAGCTGAGGCTTCAATACTTTGGCCACCTCATGAGAAGAGAAGACTCCCTGGAAAAGACCCTGATGTTGGGAAAGATGGAGGGCGCAAGGAGAAGGGGACGACAGAGAACGAGATGGTTGGACAGTGTTCTCGAAGCTACAAACATGAGTCTGACCAAACTGCAGGAGGCAGTGGAAGACAGGAGTGCCTGGCGTGCTCTGGTTCATGGGGTCACGAAGAGTTGGACACGACTAAACAACAACTCATATCTGAACACTGAGAGCAGAATGAATTATTCTCATCATCCACCTGGAAACCGAGAAGCAGAACAAAACAAAAGAGAAAACCAAGGATAGACTACCCATAAATAAGGCAGATATTGTTTTTCAGGTGAACAGTGAGATGATATGTTTATTTCACAGAGGCAAAACAAGTCATTGTGGGAAAATGTGGGGAAAGGACAATGAGAAGCATTTCCAAGTATGTATGTATTTATTTATTTTTATAGTTCCTTAGGATAGATAACGAAAACAAAGAAAGCAAATCCCCCAGCAAAATAGACAACAATATAATTTCGTGACATCAAAATATCCTTAAATGCCCCCCACAACAATTGCTGACTTAACGGTGAGCACACACACTCCCCCCGAGTGAAGTGTAGGACTAGGAAGGTTCTGCAGGCTATAGACATCCTAACATAATGCAAAAGGGCAGATAATGGATTTGGGGTGCGTAGGCTGGTTCCAGAAATTTGCGCATCCCCTCCCAAGAAAAAGGCATGAGAAGACATCCCTCCCTCTCTACCACAAGCACGCCGATTGCCACACTCCTTAGAATACAATTCCTGCAGATCCCTGTCCCTATGCTCATATTGGGAAATACTTATCATGCCCAGTAAGTATTCCCAAGCCCTTATAGGGCACAATTGACCCCGGTTAAGAGTCTCTGCTCAGACGCCTCCACAAAGAGACTGACCTAGTGTGCGCAGTTTCTGGGGGAGCCCTAGGGTGTGGAAGAAGGTCAGAGAGCTTCATGGCCTCCCGTCAGCTTGTGGAAGAGTTCTTCATCCAGCGTCTGGCTCCTGTCATTTGCGCGGGTGGACAAGAAGATGTACCCGCCAATGTACTCGTGCACAATCTTGCAGCCAGCAGAAATGCAGCTGAAGGCCACATTGATGTGCTCATCAAACTCTATGGCCACCTGGGGAAAGAAGGTTAAAAGCTGAGCTTGCGGACGTCTCTTTGGGTGATCACCTCTGGTGCATATAAATCTTCTACAGGTGAATAAGCAAAAAAGTTTAAAGGGTTGTTCTCTTTAGGCCAAAACTGCAGGGGGGGAGGGAGGGAAGACATGTCCTTTTACTTGCACATTTGTCTCAATCAAATCTAATGCAAGGATAGGCAATGTGGTACCCTCCAAATGTTGCTCAACGCGCAACTTCCATCATCCACAGCCAATGGCTGGGGACAATGGAGCATGGAGGCAGGGGCAGCCTGTCCTGTTTTGCCACTTAAGGAGAAATGGGGAGGGCTGTGCTGTCGCCCGCACTGTCTGCCCTGTCGCCTCCACTGCTACTTTGTTAGTAAGAGTCAGGGACTTGCTACGAGAAATGCATATTCAGAGAACTCAAATCCCAAGCTCCCCACCCCACCGCTGACCTGCCGGATATCCCAGTTGACGTTCCACTGGCGCATATTGCTGAACCGCCAGGTCTTCACCACGTCCCCAACGGCCAGGTCAATGCGGATCAAGCGGTTGTTGGCGATGCCCAAGATTTCGTCCTTCCGGCTGCCCTTGAACCTGCACACAAAGATGGCAAGGCTCTGCGTTCTTGCTTGCATTTATAAGGTTCCTCTACTTCTAACCTAGAGGGAGTGTGCGACTGAAGAGCTAAAGGCTGCGCCATCACCATCACTGCAGGGAGGGTGGGAGCTGCTACAAATTTAATAAATAATAATAGCAACAATATTATGGGAGGAGCTGGTTGCCTCTAACAGCTACTACAGCCCCCTTCTCTACATTTTCAACCTTCAGTTTAAAAAGGAAAGCGAATCACTAGTCCTCATGTTTTCAGTACAGGCAACTCCCCATTTACGCAGGGGTTGCACTCCGAGGCACTGTGTTATGCCACACACCCCTTCCTAGTGTCCAAAACTGCACATGCCAGCAATTGTGCGCATGTTGAATGTGCGCAAATGGGGAGTTACCTGTAATAGAAGCATTGCAGGTATGCAGTGTTGATACCTACTAGCCCAATAGGAAGGAATCTGCAGTTCGTTGGGGGAATGTATGCAAAAGTTCTGGGATAATAAGTGTTTTTACCTTTTTTGTGATTTTTGAAAATAATAGCAACAAAGTTTTGCACTATGAAAAAGTTAATACATTAAGTAAGGGCTGGACATCCCTATACATTTTATAGTAAACCACTTTGAGGTTTTCTACAATCAAATGGTACATAAATAAATAAAAATGGTGGTGTGGCGTTACAAAGACTAAAATTTATAGTGGCTTCAGCTTTGGTAGGCTAGAGGCCCCTTCATCAGAGGCAGTTAAGCCCCAAAAGTTTATGCAGCAATAAATTTGTTAGACTCTAAGGTGCCACAAAATACTTCGTTGGGTTTGCTGCAATATAATAGCTGAGCTACACCTCAAGAATTTTTTATCCCAAATTATAAATCATTTATGCAGCATAACATTGTAAAGACATGATCCAGCCATGAATTGCGCAATTTTTAACTCCATGAATTTCAGTAAGAAAGTTATCCAAAGCAACTCCTATTCAGGAGAGAGGAGGAAGATAGCATCAGGAGACTTTGCCTAGCAATGGGTTGTATCTAAGCACAGTCCTACTCAGAGTAGACCCACTGAAATTAATTGGCATGACTAACCTGGCTTCATTGTTTTCAGCAGAATTTAGTTTGATACAACCCGGTGTGTTTTAACATGGGCTCAACTCTTTGGTGCTGAAAACCAACAGGATTTTAAATCTGCATTTGGTTGACCTTGTTCATTATTAAAAAAAAACTTTTTAAAAAACCAACAGAGGTTGCTCTGATGCCAAGTCCCACATCCTGCCTTCCACAGGGGCCAACCAGATGCCTCCAACCAGCCATGATGGCAGTGGTTCACTCCTTTCATTGCTCCTCAGCAGCTGATATTCAGCGATATATATACTGCTTCTGAACCTGGAAGTTCCATTTTGCCATAATGACCAACAGCCCTTGATAGACCTCTGTGGATTTTTCACACGTCTTCTTAGATGGTTTTAACACAGCATCTGTCACCCTGTCAGACCAAAAGGCCCATCTAGTCCAACATCCTGTTCTCACAGTGGCCAGCCAATGTCTGTGGGGAGCCTGCAAGTAGGGCCTGAATGCAAGAGCGACTCTCCTAATCCCCGCTGCCAATCTGTTATTCACAGCAACTGGTATTCAGAGGTAACTGCCTCTGACTGGAGGTAGAACATAGCTATGCTTCAGTTGAAGGACTCCCTCTTGTCTGCCTTCTCTGGTTTCACTGTGTAATAGGTATGAGTTACTCGTGCGTAAACTGGTGCCTTTCTCGGTTAATTTGCCTTGTTAAACCTTTCTGACTGCACAGCCCCTTCTCATGGTGGCTGCCTCAGTCACTGGCAGAATCCGTCAGTGGGCATTTCTTGAACCTCTTCCAACATAAAAGTTGTTTGACACCCAGTCTCCTCCTCCTTTCACTGCGCGGGAGTCTTCTGCGCAGGGAAGGCGTGGGTAGCGGAGGACCTGGGCTCTCCTCACTGATGTCCAGTGAAGAGTCCTGGAGCCCTCTCTCCAATTCCCCCGTCTGCCCCCCTTTATCCCTGGTGTTGCGCCGATTGGCTTCCCCCTCTACTGAGCTGTTTCTCCCCCTGCTGCTGGGTCCTTCGCCAGCATCATCTGGGAGCCTCCCCTTCGCCTCTCGCTCCGATGTCAGTTCCCTGACACACTGGTTGCCCCCAAATTCTACTATTATCAGAGGTGTGTGGGGTGTGTGTGCTACACATCAGTTTATTTCAAATAAACACCTATCATGAGAAAGGGGGGAGGAAAGACTTCTTCAGACATGCAAATAACTTCCAGAAGCTGCCTTTCAGAATAAAATAAATAACGCTGAAAGATTTTTCATTCGTGCTGTCGACACCAGTGGCACTTCATGAAAAGGTACTTCAGTTCCCTCCAAATGGTTTTCAGGGAAGCTCAGCAGTTTCTTTACCTGACTACAAAATAAGAGATGCCAAAATCGGGGAGCGACTGCCAAACTTGAATAAACTTCATCTTGGCATCGGGGAGCGACAGCTGGGCCACGTTCTGGTAGGCCTCCAGGATGCGAGGGGTTAACTGTGAGAGTTGCAAAGGGAGAGATTAGTGCAAACCTCCTCCTTGACCTCAGAACCATCTCCCCCAAAAAATTTGGTCACGGGTATCTCAGGTGTGCAAATGCATAGTGAATAAGCAAAGCAGTTTTGAAAAATCTACGGTAGATTTTAATTATGTGTATTTTTTAAAAAAGAAATTGGTTTGATGTTTGTGAACTGCTTAGAAGCTACTTTGACAACTGAGAGGTATATAATAAATTAATACTAATAATGTGACCATGATGGGAGTTGTAGCCTTGAGGGCCAAAAGTTCCCCACTCCCAATCTATAGGAATGCCCCATGTTAAGACTTCAATGGATCTGATCTGTAGAGTGACTTTTTCTCCTGGCAACTGCTGCCAAAGCAATCAATCAGTGGTCAGGGTGGTTTGGGCCCTGCGGCCCAAAATTACCTGCTTCGGTTTGAATTTCTTCTGGTAGCGAGGGGACACAAGCCACTGGGCTCCCTCGGCCTGCTGGGCAAGGCGAGCGTCTGGGTTGGTTTGCTGCAGCTTCAGAAAGGACAGGATGTTCTCCACCTCGGCCTGGTAGGATGAGTCTGCCATGGTCTTCCCCTTTGCTGCCAACCTACAACCCGCCATCCAGCGCGCATATTGCTGCTCCTGGTGAGGGAGAGGAGGAAGACACTTGCCTTACACTGAGTTCGCTCTAGCTACTCCTGCAACAGCCCCTCACCCATCCTTATACAAGGCTGTTTGGAGGAAGTCAACTGGGATGGCGTTAGATCCGAGGTCCAGGCTTTGTGGGGGCATTCTTTATACTCGGCCGGGAAACTGCAGTTAGTGCAGAATACTGCAGCACAGAATATTGAGAAAACCAAGACCCTGGCCACATTCTCGCCATACATTTAAAGTGCTATGATACCACAGTAAATAGCCATGGCTTCCCCCCCAAAAATTCTGTAGTTTGTCAAGGGTGCTGAGTGTTGTTCAGAGACTCCTGTTTCGCCTCAAAGAGCTATTATTTCTTTATTGATTTATCAAGCTTATTAGATTTATAGAAAATCATGGTGGTTCACAAAACCCACTTCCAGAGTTCCCTGGGAAGAGGCACTGATAGTTAAACCACTGGGAATTGTAAGCTCTGGGAAGGGAACGGCGGCCCACCTGTCAGAGATGCTGTGCTGCAGTTGCACTGATTTTAGATGATGACTTTCAGGGCTCCTTCCAACTATGGTAGGGGTGCCATAGTTCAAAAAGTAAAAACCAGGATGCCCCGAAAAGTTGTTGAGCTTTCTTTTTAGGAAGACCCCAAGACTGTTGACGTACGGCAGCCCTAAACTATGGCTCTAAACCGGGCATCGCCACCACCCCACTCACATCCGAACATCGCAAGTGTACTTCGCTCATCCCGTCGGGGGAAGGTACCAAGAGCTTGATGCAAAATTTCTGGCCAGAGATGTTGACGTCCGGCACCACCTCACAGCCTGGAGAGGGGCAGAAACAGGGTTAGGAACAGTTAGAAGCTGACATACAATGCTGTCTTATGCAGAGAATTGGGACCACTGGTCTGTCTATCCCTACACTCATGGAGCTGCACTTTCTCTTTGAGGAAAAGGGCTGGAGCCTCAGGGATAGAGCAATTTTTTTGCAGAAGGACTCAGGTTCAATTCCTGACATCTCCAGATAGTTCTGACAGGGACTCTTCGTCTGAAACCCTTGAGAGCCTCTGCCAGTCAGCGTAGATGATACTAAACTGGAAGGACCCAATGGTCTGATGCAGTATAAGGCAGGTTTCATATACAGCGGTACCTTGGTTTATGAACTTAATCCGTTCCGGAAGTCCGTTCTTAAACCAAAGCGTTCTTAAACTAAGGCATGCTTTCCCATAGCAGCGGGGGACTCAATTTACAAATGGGACACACTCAACATGTCCTGCTTCCAAGGCAGTGGCGTAGCGTGGGTTGTCAGCACCCGGGGCAAGGCAAGTAATTTGTTCCCCCTAACCCATGGAGAGAGTGAGTGAGCCAGGTAGGGGCAGAGAGCTGCGAGTGCGAGCGTGCCCCCCCCCAGATGTTGCGCCCGGTGCGGCCGGCCCCCCCTGCACCCCCCACGCTACGCCACTGTTCCAAGGCAAAGTTCACAAACCAAAACACCTACTCCTGGGTTTGCAGCGTTCTTCATAAACTAAGCTGTTCTTAAACCAAGGTACCACTGTACTCATATTTGGAGACATGCTCCATCCTTTGTAGACCGTACTAATGCCGGATTGGGAAAGAGGCGTTGGCAAGGTGGCTGGACTCACCTTTGAGGCTGAGTTGCTGCACAGGTTCCCCCAGAGCTTCTTCAGGACTCTTGTAGTAGGAGATGGAGGTCTCTTTGAAGATCACCCAGTACTGCTTGTAGCCCTTCAGAGTCAGCTTACGGGGCCTGAAGAGCAAAAAGGGTGACTGACAGAAGGACATGAGCTTCATCTCCTCTTCTCCCAGCTAAGCACACCCAGCTCTTTCATTTGTTCCCCATAAAGCCTTGTGTTCCAAACCCTTAAATATCCTGGTCAATTCCACCCATTTTGCTAATGTTTTTAGTTGATCATAATATCCCAGCCCTTCCTGGAGATGACAGGGATTGAACCTGGGACCTTCTGCATGAAAAGCAGGTGATCTAACCACTGAGCGCCACTGCCCTTCCCCAGGATCCATTCCCTCATGAAACATACAGTTTGATAGCTCACCTGAATATTCGGAGATAATCCTTTAACTCTGGGATAACTGTGAGACTGTCCTATTTTGGAAATGACAAATATGTGTTGTTGTTGTTGTTGTTGTTGTTTTACATAGTTCCTGTATTTATAGATTGCCTTTCAGTCTCATGGTAAAAGTAATAATAATAATAATAATAATAATAATAATAATAATAATAATAATAATACAAACAGCAGAAATAAAACAATGCAACATTTTGGGTTGTCTCCATCTAGGTTGTACTCCAAGTAGACCCCGTTGCAATTAAGGAATGTAAATTAAGTCTGTCTATCAACTTGGGTCTACTCTGAGAAGGCCTAGCACTGAATACAATCTTTTGGAACTCCATTCTGGTACATATCAGATAAATACGACCCCTCTTGTCTTCTGGACCCTGGTGGAAAGACTTTCCTTTTCTAACAAGCCTCTTAAGTGGATATCTTTACTGCCGTCTGTACTGGATTTGAAATTGCTTTTCTTTACATACGAAATCAATTGTATTACAGGGCGTTTTTAGCTGTTTACTGATGGACATTTGTTTCTCCTTTCAAAAATTGCTTTTATATAGGTAATGTGTTTATTTATTTTACATACGGAACTGTGCAATTGTTTGCTTGTATTGTGAAACTGCTTTGAGATATTTCATGGGAGGGGATTCGTAAATGAAAATAAAATAAATAGCCCATTTCAGAAAACCCCAAAGGAAAAAGGGAACTGAATAGCAACAGAAGCAGAAGCAGAAGCTGATAGAAACCTTGCTGGCAACAACATTCAGATCAAGAGAGGGAGGCTCCAGTCAGAATGCCTCAGCATAAGGGAAGGGAGGCCCTGTTGGGAACTTACCAGAACGTTGGGAGCTGCTGACGAACCTTCCAGTTTGACCTCCAAGGTGGCGAGGGCTTTGTCCAGGTCGTCAAGGCCAGAGTCGCCAGACTGCTCCACGGGATTGGTGTTCAAAGACAATTCGTTGATATGATACTGGAAGGCGTGAAAGCTCTGAATTAGTTTTGTGCAGTACTAACACTCGAGTCTCAAAACAAAGCTCTGAACACTTATTTCCTTATTTATAGAACAATTTCTATAGTGCAGGGGCAGGGAAGCTTTTTGAGCTCGAGGGCTGCATTCCCTTCTGAGCAACTTCCCGAGGGTCAAATGCAAGCAGTGGGCAGGGCCAGAGGCAAAAGTGTGGGATAACCAGCCTCATATAACCAATGTGCTTAAAAATATAACAATAATCATCTATTATTTGTACCCCGCCCATCTGGTTGGGTTTCCCCAGCCACTCTGGGCGGCTTCCAACAAAGATTAAAAATACATTAAAATGTCACACATTAAAAACTTCCCTGAACAAAAAAAGCCTTCAGATTTTTTTTAAGTCTAATTAATGCATGAAGGGGTTAATACCATAGAGTAAACTGTTCTGCCAGGCTTAGCAAGGTCACATCCCCTTACCTTGGGAGGAAATGGGTAATCAGGCCTATTTGTTCAACCTTTGGTCTACCAGAGAAGCTCAAGGTGTGAGGAGGTCTGAGCTGGTTGCTGCAGCTCAGAGCACATGGCTCTTACAAGCCTATACCACTAATTTAGGAACTTTCAGCACTGTAACTAAGCCAAGCTTTGCTTCCTGTGTAACTTTTTATGAATGCTGTATGAAAAAGCACATGAATCTGGCCTTTGGAGAGTTTGTAAGTAAATCTTTTTTTTTTTTTTACTTACCAAGCGTGTATTCTTTTTCTATGCCAGGGGAAACTTTGGAAAAGCTAATTTTAAAGGTCCAGCAACCTATATTTCCTTGCTTTACTTTGCTGCATGTTTTGTGATTTTAAATCTCTGCTGGGGTTCTCTCACCAAAGAGAACCCCAAACCTGGATCTTGGCGTCCAGGGAATTATCCTTATATATACCTAGTTTTCCATAAACCAACAAAGCGAGTGGAGCAATTAATGTAAGTTTTCCTTTTTTGCAGTAGGCTAATTTGTCCTTCGTCCAGACAACAGAGAAGCACCATCAGCATTCAAGGACTAATTCCAGCTCAGTTGGTAGAGCAAGAGACACTTAAGCTCGGAGTCATGGGTTTGAGCCCCTCGTTGGGCAAGTGATTCCTGCATTGCAGGGGGTTGGACTAGATGACCCTTGTGGTCCCTTCCAACTCTGCAAGTCTATGATTCTAACACTCACAAAACTTTTTGTCCAGGGAGAAAAGCTTACCTGCAGAGCCGCAAACACCACCATCTCTTCCTCGGTGCAATCTGTCTCCTCTAGTAGCACGGCCCAACGCGCCTGTTCATACAGCTGGTTGATCCTCACGGCATCGTACTGCATGGGAGGGAACGAGCAACAGCAGAGGCTGAGTGCCAAACCAGGGTTCAAATTTCACCTCCTCCAGGAAGTTAAGTGCATTTTTAACCCACCTGTCTAGGTGGAATACAAGATCTTCCCTGACATCAGGATTGGGGAACTTGTGGTCCTCCAGATGTTGGGACTCCAACTCCCATCAGGCCCCAACCAGTATGGCCAATGGTCAGAGATGATGGAAGCTGGGAGACCAGCAACACCTGGAGGGCCACAGTCGTCGTCCCCGCCGCCTTACACATTAAAAAGCAAAGGGCGGGGACTTACTCTGCAAGCAACCCTCTACAAATTGGTAGTTCCCTGTGGCATGCACTCCAAGGCAAATATATGTTTTAATTTAAATATTTAATTTAATTTAAATGTAATTTAAATATATGTCACATCACATACTAAACATGTCATAGACGATGGGCAAAGCAACCCTACATCTTCAGCAAGGTTTACCGACACTTAAAAAAAACCCTGTTTATATGTTTTGCTCCCTGGTCATTAGGAGTAGAAGCTCCCCAAGTCGCGAGGAGTAGAAACACACCTAGACACACACAAAGATAACTCGGATCCTCAGAAGGATTTTGGAGCAGCCACCAGGTCAGAGGATGCATATTATTTTTTAAAGAAACAAGTGGGGTAAGGCTGAAGGCCCAGATCCGAGGGGAGCACTGACCTTGGGCTCCAGGTCAAAGAAGCTGTAATATTTGAAACGTAGCCACAAACAATCGTTTTCTTTCACTTCTTGCTGCAGTAAAGTCCGCGATGAGTCCAGCCACCTGGGAGAGAAATCCACTCTTAATTACTGTACAAACATGGAATTCCAACCAGCGCTTGAATCTCTCCTGCAAAGTACTGTGTTTCGTTTCATCCAGCAGTATACACATTTTGTTAGATCAATTGACACAGGTTCCCCACTTGCGTAGTAGATAAGCAGATACCACTCTTTAGCAAAGTATCACAAACTCTTGCATTCAAGACAGTGGCAGACCTTGGGGTCTCAAATTACAGCGGTGCCCTGTGCAACGCCAAAATTCAGGGGTCCCGCCTTTTGCCTTCCCTTCTACATCATAGTAGTCCTACAGTTTGCCCAAGCTAGCTAGCCCTCTTCTCCTTACCTGCTGTTGATCTGCGTCTTCTCGGAGAGGGAGCCTGGCCGGTGCATCTGCAAGATCTGATCGGGTGTCAGTCCAGTCTGGCTGACCGACAGCATCCTGTAGCAGGCCTCGGTTTCGGCACTGTCCGAGAAGTGGGCCGGCATGCCGCGGAACAGCTGCTGCTCTGCACCTGGTGACAGAACAGAATGGCGGAGGGGTCATGGCTGCGGAATTGGGCAGCTTGTATAATTTGTCCTCTTGAGAAGGATCATCGTATGACCTTTGGCTTGTTCAGGTAAGTGCAGCTGAACTTCTGGGATCCATGCGGCGAGAATAAATTCCCTGGGAAGAGACCCGGTTCCAAAGAGAGAAGTGCCTCCCATGGAATCACAGAATTTTACAGCTGAATTGAGACCTTGGAGGTCATTCCTGCTCAGTGTAGGAATCTTGCAATAGCAGCATCCCTGAAAGCCTCTACTTAAACACCTCCACAGTGCCTACCACCTCGAGGCAGACGCTTCCATAGTGAAAACAGCTCTTACCATCAGGATGCTTCTCCTAATGCAGAGGTAGCCTTCCAGAGCGGGGTCTTTTCAGTTGTGGCTCTTCATCTGTTGAATGCTCTCTCCAGTGAGGTCTACCTGGTGCCTTCACTGACATCTTACCTTTTTTCCCCGGGTTTTTCATAGACTGAGATAATGTTGCTTTATCCTATTTCCAGTGAATCCTGAAGCTACACGCTTTTGCACAGGGAGGTGCATGCACAAATGTGCACACACACACACACACACACACACACACGGTCAGTCACTTGGACACCCCTAAGTTCCTTACTTGCTGGCAAGCGCACCCCAGTCAGGTCATGGCTTGCTACAGAGCTCCTCTCTTTGTCCTTCTGCTTCCGCTTCTCCTTCTCCTCCGGCGCACGCAGTAATGACAGCTCTTCGTAGTGACGGATACCTGCAGAGGGACAGAGGCTGCATAAGTCCTTGACCCAGGCTAATCATATCCAGACAAATTCAGTTCAGTTTGCATTTAAAGGCAAACCTCCCTAATTCTCACTTTCCAAAAGAATATGAGAACCGAAACACAACCATCTTCAAAATTTATACTTCTATGAACAGACCCTCCAACTGTCCCTATTTTCCAGGGACAGTTCCAGATTTACAGAAGCCGTCCCAGTTTCTGATTTGATCCTGGAATGTCTCACTTTTCCTTAGGATGTCCTTATTTTCATTGGATAAATGTTGGAAGATATGGAGTTATGCGACCCCTGAGCCAAAGAGATAAGTAACTATACAACCTTTAGAAGACATCTGAAGGCAGCCCTATGTAGGGAAGTTTTTAAATGTTTTATTATGCTTTTATATATGTTGGAAGCTGCCCAGAGTGACTGGGGCAAACCAATCAGATGAGTGGGGTATAAATATTCTTATTGAATAGCGTGTCCCTATTTTCATTGGATAAATGTTGGAGGGTATGTATAAATAGTTGCAAATAAAAGTCTAAACTCTACAATTCTATTATTTTAAGGGCAACCAGCTGCGTAGGAGGGCAGGGAGCAGGATTAATTGTGCAGAGGAGAAAATTCCAGCCGTTGTAGCTTTCTCTGCCCCTGCACAATGAATAAAAATGTAGTGCCTGCCTGCATTTGGGACCAGGCACCCTACCATCCTCTAATGTCTAGACCATAGGCTTGGAAACACAGCATTAGAAAGCCCAGTCTCTGAAACTGAACCAGCTGGGCAGGCGCTAAGCAAAGGGTCACCAACCTTTTGGGGACAGCGAGTCCCATTGCAACGTTCAGAAAGTGCTGTGGGTGCCACTCACAAAGTGTATATGCGATAAGACAAAATGGCTGCCGGGAGGGAGTGGAACAGCACAAAATGGCTGCCACACCTAAATTATCACATAAACAGATAGGAACACAACATAGAGTGGGTATGCCCCACGCCCCACATCCATCCCAGTGCCTATTCACAAAGAGAAGCTCTTTATACCTCTCTCTCCTCTGTTCAAAACAGAAGGGAGAGCGGAGGCATCCAGTTAAATGTGGGCACGTTTAAAGGGCCATGTACAATGGTCAAGCCAATTCAAACAGCATACTGTCCAACTTTTATGGAGCCAAAACTCAGATGCGCATCTTCCTGGATCTGCTCCTGGGTGATTCACATGACCTGCACAGTGTTCTCAACCTGAAAAGTGCCCCCCCCCCAGGATGAGATTTTGCACGGTGCCCAAAAACATGCAAGATCGTGACACCCAAAATGGCCACTGCGATCTCATGTGAAAAAATGGGATGTCCCTTTTTTCTAGGGTACTTGGGAGGTATGAAACAGGAATTGAACTGCAAGAGCAAACAGTCTCCAGTGTATTTTGGGTTTTTGAGGAGATGCTGGGTGCCCATGGGCCTCACGCTGGCAACCCTTGCACTAAATAACATTTCAGAGCTTTGGAGACAAGCGCTCGCCCTCCTTGCTTCTCCCAGGCGATGCTCTGAGCTTCTTGTGGTGCTCACCAAGTATCTTGCAGAGGTCGGCAACTGTGCGGAAGACTGGCTGGGCAAAGTTTGCCCGGATCCTGACTTTGCAGCGATTCGGTAGGGAAAGCAGTATAGGCTTGTGCTGGGGAGTGAACTGAAGTTTGGCATCAGCCAAGATCCCATATTTATCCAAGCTCCAGTTGGTCTTCAGTAGCCAAAGTTTCTTCTGCTCCCACCACAGGGCATGATCTGACCAGTCCCTCTGAAGCTCTGGAAGCAGAAAAGTTGAGGCAGAGAACACCCTTTAGCATTAGCATCAAGACACAGGCCCAGAGAATACAGTACTGAAAATAATAAATAATCCAGGGTGGCTTGATTTAAATGAGCGTTGGGAAACCTTTTTCCACCCGAGGGCCGCATTCCCTTCTGCACAACCTTCTGGGGTCCACATGCCAGTAGGGTCAGAGGCAAAAGCGGGCAAAGCAACAAATGTACATGTTACCTTTGAACAGGAGGCTAGTCTTCAAATATACCCTTTATCTTCCATCCAGACAAGCAAAAGGCATTGTCAGAGTTCCAGCACATCTCAAGTGGGTGCCATTGCCATTATAAGAGAACGAGGTGCTCACAGTTAGTTCTGGCACCTCTTTTTCTAGAAAAATGGCACTTGCTCAAGGACATATTTCAGACAGGGAAAAATACACTCAAGGAGGGCACGATGCAAGGCCAACAAGGGATGTGGCCTGAGGATAGAGGGCATGACCTGCAGAGAGTCCCAAAGGCCAGACAGAGGCCTGAGGGGCTACATTTGGCCCTATAGCCTGAGGTTGCCAACTCCTGATTTAAACCACTGTAGTTTGCTAAGGGTGCTCAGAGTTGTGAGAAGACCCCTTTTTCTCTCACAGAGCTACAATTTCCAGAGTTCCCTGGAAACAGAGCTTAGGGGTTAAACCATTCTGGGAATTGTAGGTCCGTGAAAGAACAAGGAGGGTCTCCTAACAACTCTCAGCGCTCTTAACAAACTACAGTTCTCAGGATTCTTTGGGGGGAAGCCATGACTGTTAAAGTGGTTTAACAGGGCTTGAAATGTATTGGGTGGGGGTGGTATCAGTTTTGTCGTTCTTTATGACAGTGGCAATGACAGACTATTATCTTGTGTACTGCCCTGAGATTTTTGGACAAAGGGCGGTATATAAACTTAATAAATAAATATTATTATTTTATTAATTAACATGGAATACCAATATGTGATCTTGTGTAAATGGCATTTCGCTTTACCCATTCGCATCCCACTACTTAAACAGAATTGAATTTCTTCAGGTTCCTTAGACGAGGTAAAGATCAGCTGACGTTAAACCAAACCCAATTCCTGCATTTGTTTCTTGACCACCCTGAAGTTCCTTGTCTTTGTTTCCATTAAACATCCACCAAGTAAGAATAAGAGAAAACTTTCCTTTCTGAGAGAGAGAGAGAGAGGGAGAAGGAACCCTGGGTTTTAACAGCTCAATTTTCCCCATTTTCTCTGTGCTCCGTGCATTAAGTTGACATGGTACAGTCACTTTGCAAGGACTGTGCCACCTCAGAAACAGCTGTCAAAATGGCCCTAGCCCTGTTCAGCTAAGAATAGCTTGGTTAGTTCTGGGCCTACTTATCACATCACCCTCCAAGTGGGTTGTAAGGGGAACTAGTACCAGTTCCCCTGAAAATGACAGGCTCTAAGCTTATACATATTTGCTTATCTAAGCAGTGCCAGAAACCCACACGGGAAAAGGATCCGACCACAATTCCCCCACCCCCACTGAGTCACAATTATTCTCCCAAACACACACAAATGGGTCCAGGAGTATCCTTTGTACACACCATAGAAGAATGCTGGGAACTGTAGTTTGTTAAGGGTGCTGAGAATTATTCCTCTGTGGGAGGAAACTACAGTTCCCAGGATTCTCTCAGGGGGTGAGCTTTAAATATACCATATTTTTTGCTCTATAAGACTCACTTTTTCCCTCCTAAAACGTAAGGGGAAATGTGTTTGCGTCTTACGGAGCAAATGCAGGCTGCGCAGCTATCCCAGAAGCCAGAACAGCAAGAGGGATTGCTGCTTTCACTGCGTAGCGATCCCTCTTGCTGTTCTGGCTTCTGAGATTGAGAACATATTTTTTCTTGTTTTCCTCCTCCAAAAACTAGGTGCGTCTTGTGGTTTGGTGCGTCTTATAAAGCGAAAAATACGGTATGTTGTATACGCAAGCTGAGTTGAATATCACCCTCTTTCAACAAGAAAAGCGGTGAGGGAAAACATCTTGGAAAACTTACTTAACTTATCCACAATCTGCAGCATTATGCCGCCGATATGCATGTTGCCGGTGACCCGGAGGGTGACTGGGTCAGCTTCAGGTCCCAGATCTTCCACAAAGGCTCTGAGCTCCCAAGAGTCATCAATGTATTCCCCACTGGCTGTTTTCAACCCAGCCATGGTGAGAGCCCTAGAGAGCAGAGGATACAAGGGTTGAGGGAAAGAAAAAGCACTGACAGTTCATTTCCAGGCTCAATTCCTGAAGCTCATGCTACCATTCCAAGTCTTAAACTTGTGGCAGGAAACCATTTTCATACTGGGGACCACATTCTCTTCTGGGTAACCTTCTGAGGGCCACATGCAGGGGCACCAATTCCAGGGGGCCTGGGCACCCACAAATGTGTTTCTGTGGGTGCTCAGCCTCCAATTCCCCCCCACACACCGCTGCCTGCCGCCACAGTAGATGGAGTTCCTTGGGACGAGGGACTGAGTCTGAGAATTGTAGTTCTGGGAGGGGAATGAGGGGGGGGGTGTCTCCTAACAACTCCCAGCACCCATAACAGACTACATTTCCCAGGATTATTGGGGGGGGGGAGAGCCAAGACTCTTTACAGTGGAATGATTCTGCTTTAAACATAGAGTAGATGAGGTCTACAGGGGAAGGAATAGCATACCGGTAGTTGAATACTTTTGTGTCAAAAGAAAAGACAAAACCACTCCTGGAAATTTTATTTTTTTAAACCGAAGCCTAGCATATTGCAGGGTGCACTGTGCAATGCACTCTCCATATTTACAACCTGCAAGCCAGGTTTGACAAGTAACCCATTTCTTCCTGTGTGGTTGGGAAATCAAGCAGTATAATCTTCCATGCGCCCAGAGCAAGGCTCACTCCTACCAGCAGGATGGAACAGAACTGGGTAAGACACTTCCTGTGAAAGGCCTTGTCTAGACTGCTATAATCTCCAGCTTTCTTGTCTTCTTTCCTTTCTTGGTACTGTGATCTCTCCTCTCCAGTTGTGCTAAATTTGTCTTTTGCTCATGTTACAATGAGTCATGATGGCCCCAAAGCCTCGACTATGAGCTGCATGGAACTCTGCCCTTCAAGCGTCTAGTCCTCTCTGAACTCTCCAAACTAAGTGCATTGTCCCCCATGCCCCAAAGGTGGCAGAACAAGGCCACCGATAGATTGTTCAGGTGTGCTGCGCGGCAGGTGTGGGGAACCTTTGGCCAAACAGATGCTGCTGAACTCCAGTCCCATCATGCACAGCCATTGCCCATGCTTTCTGGGGCTGACGAGAATTGTACAGTGGTGCCTTGGGTCACAGACGCTTCAGGGTACAGATGCTTCAGGTTACAGACTCCGCTAACCCATAAATAGTACCTCCGGTTAAGAACTTTGCCTCAGTATGAGAACAGAAATCACGCGGCAGAGGGAGGCCCCATTAGCTAAAGTGGTGCCTCAGGTTAAGAACAGTTTCAGGTTAAGAACGGACCTCCAGAATGAATTAAGTTCTTAACCCGAGGTACCACTGCAGTTCAGCAATATCTGGAGGGCCACCTGGGTTAATGCCAAGGAATGCAACATGACAGGAGGCGGTGGTCACATCCACACCATATATTTAAAGCACATGGATTTCCCCAATGAATCCTGGGAATTGTAGTTCTTTAAGACTGCTGGGAATTGTAGCTCTACAGTTCCCAGGATTCTTCTGGGGGGAAGCCATGACTTTCAAAGTGGTATTCCCATTGTGCATTAAATGTACAGTGTGGATATGACTAGTGTTTAAAAGGGGGGTGCAGGCGGAGGGGGCACCTCCAAATGCTGTTGGACTACAACTCCCACAATCCCTGACTATTGGGCCAAGGTAGCTGGGGCTGATGGGAGTTGGAGTCAAAGAACATCAGGAAGGCCACAGACATTCCCCGTTCCTGCTTCACAGCAAAAGCATAGCAACAAACCCACTCACAATAAATAAATTCATGACATTGCATGGGTCACAGCCCTGTGGCTATCACGCCCAGAATCTGGTGAAATATCTGTTCATTTTGCTACGGTAGTCAAGGGCGATTCTTGCTAATCTTACTTGGCAACCCTGACCAGGGTTACCAAACATTTCATGCTCACACTGAAATGAGTGAAACATCATTTTAAAGAACAGCCAGTTAGCAAGTTTCTTTTTGCCCCTCTAAATTTATAGCTTTCTTCCAAGAGATCCAAAACATGCACAACCCCATTTGGTTAGGTTTAGTCCAGCATCCTATTCTGACAGTGGCCAACCAGCTGCCTCAGTGGGAAGGAAGCTCACAACCAGGACCTGAGCATGACAGCAACTCTTGGGTAGCTCAGAACACGAGACTCTAAATCTCAGGGTTGTGGGTTTGAGCCCCATGTTGGGCAAAATATTCCTGCATTGCAGGGGGTTAAACAAGATGACCCTCGTGGTCCCTTCCAGCTCTACATTTCCATGATTCCCACCTGCTCTTCCCAGAAACTGGTATTCAGAGGCAGAACCGGCTGGTGATCCTGATCCAGGCTGAGAGCAAATTTGGTTTCTGCGCGGTCTGCCGTGAGTGGGAGGCAGGAGTGTTTAGAACGAATATCGTCTAACCAGCATTGTGGAATGTGCTTCTTATTACTGGTCCTTCAATTATCATCTTTAGCCCTATTTTTTTGCGCTGCATATGGCTTTCCTTTCGGGGTGATGGTAACGTGTGTCTGAGTGACAAGGAGTTACCATTATACTGTCCCAATTTTGACATCCATTCCAGTAGTCATGGGCAGGGAGATTCTTATTTGTGGGGTAAGACTTCTCATCACTGTTTCCAGCCTCTCCACTTCACAAGAAATTGCTGGTTGCCTTTCTACCGAGCCCTCTGTTGTGACAGTGCTAATACTGAATGGCAGGTCAGTCCAAAGCAAGACCACAGTCATCATAATGTGATTGCAGATGAAGGGGCAAATCTGACAGGGACCACTAAGACCTGGGGGTATGGGGTGAGCTTGGTGGGTCTAACCCAGCTGCACTGTGCCTTCCGGGGTACAGGGTGCAGCACCAGGCCCAAGTGGAAGTTTGGAGATGGAGCTGCCCATAAGAACTCCCATCTCCTCCATTAGGAAATGTCTGGATCTCAGGGCAAGCATACATGGTTTGTGTCTCTTGTTGGGGCAGAGATACAAACCAGGGATGCTGCTGACTGAACTGGCCCAGGGCCAAAATCAGGGGAATTGGGACTGAGTAGCCTGTTCCTGTCCAGTTCCAGTATTGTTGGTGCTTAGGTTACATACACACCAATTCCTAGGAATTGTAGTTTAAGGATCCTGGGCCCTATAGCTCTCTGAGGGATAAACCAAAGTTCCCAGAATTATTTGGGGGAAGCCATGTGCTTTAACTACCAGTATATGGTGTGTATGCAAGCCGACGTCACACATTTGTTCCATCCCATTTTGTTCAGACTTTTTGAAAGAACTCCCCGAAAGCTCGCATTTAAGTTTTATGCATCTCATACATGCTTTGCATAAAATACACATTTCCCCTTCAAAATACACATTTCCCCTCCAAATCTTTTCAGTTCATTTTCCTGTAAAGTACACATTTTGTACACTTATTTTTTCATTAGATGTATTTCTGTGCATGCATCAAAACTGTATTGCAAAATTAAGAGGAGTGTGCAATCTGACTGGGAATTGCACTACAGTCTACAGGCAAGTTGAGCAGCATTGGATTGGATCAGTCCACTGGAAAAAGTAGAGCAAATTTCTCCTTCTTCCCCTTCATTTGTAAAGCATATATTTTTACATTTTGCTTATGGGGAAGCAACGTACAACTGCTGGTAAGACCTCCACCATCCATCATCTTAATTTGACTCAGTGGCAAACAAACCTATAAATTAGCAGTGCCCAAAGTCATTAGAAGTCATTTTAAGCAACACCACCTCCTAGACACATACAACCCACCATGATCAAATGTCAGCTATTATTACAACCGTTTCCAGGAAAACCCACAAGCCCATTAGCATATTATCAAGAGCAAAGGTGACCCTCCTCTTCTTTACAAGTGGGCACAGTAAGAAGTGGGATCCTAATCTCTGTCTCTTGTGCATGGGTGGTGCCATTTTGGCCAAGCAGGGATTGGCGCTCACACTCTGAACATCAGAAATAGAAGGAAGTAGAGGCATTTCACTTCCTCCAGGGCAAGCGACTGGGTATTTTACAGGGGGTGTTCCCTTTGTGCTGGATTAAATAACCTAGAGAATAAAATAGCACAAGTACGATAATGCTCCCTAAGAGAAATTGGGTGCTTATGAACTGGAGATGAAGAGGTCTCCTAGCATTTTTTAATGTGCTTAATTTATCTTGGGTCAGCTTGCTGTTAGATGCACAGGAGGCAGGGTCCGTACAGCCAACCTGCCAAAATGCTTAAACGGTAGAAGGATCCTCAGAGATACGCAGAGTAAGGCAGACCAGCAATTAAATCCCCTGTGAAGTCCTGCTGTAGTCAACCGTTTTAACCAAACAACTTGGATCCAGAGAGAAATAGCTGAACTAGAATTTATCACCAAATTTGATTCCAATTTATTCGGGGCTCATTCGTAGCCAGTGCTCTCCCACCCACACTGCAACACGAGATTTAAAGTCAGGAGGATTTGTATTCTCTCTTCCAATCTCTTCCAGTGTGAATGGTCACTGTGCTTACAGTGGTCATTAGACTTTTGCGCAGAATTACCACAGGCTAGAATAAGCTCTTCTGCTCTGGAGTTTCTTCCCCCCTACTGTTTGCTACTTTACCCTCAATGCCAAGTACAAGGGATAGGGGAACCTGTGGCCTGCTGCATGTTTGCTAGACTCCAGCTCCTATCATCCTTGACCATTGGTCATGCTGGTTGGGACTAATGGGAGATGGAGTCTAACCACGCCAGGAATGGTGGCAGAATCTTCATCCCTGCTGAGGAGAACATGTGAGGAAGTGTGCTCTGACCTACATAGGATTCTCCCACAAAATAAAGAACAGCCCTGTTGGAGGAGATCAATGGTCTATCCAATTCAGCATTCTGCTTCCCACAGTGGAAAACAAGATACTTCCAGGAAGTCCACGAGGAGGGCTGGAAAGCAATCGCTCTCTCCTGTTGTGGGGCGCCTAGTTCAAGTGATGGCTCCACCATTGTTGGACTTCAGTGGAGAGGCCCCATGGCTTTGTGCACAAGTGAGCCTGTCTAGCAATAGTTGAGGAGGAGCTTCCTCTTCTTAATCTGTCAAAACTAAACCTGTAAGCCATAAACCAGATAAGAACCCTACCTTGAGGCTGCGGTCTCTACGCAAAGAGCTCTTTGGACACCAGCGTGGACCAGGAAGAGGGTTCGGGGATTTCTGTGGACTGCTCAGTTGACTTGTTGGCGTCTCCACAGGGCCCCTCGGCTTAGGGCGTTTCTCTGCACTCCCCCACCTCTTATCAACTTCCTCCCTGCATGTGTGACACACACACACCGGAACTGCCACTTGCTCAAAAGTGGAAGTCATTTTTGCAACCTCGTGTTTGCTCTGAGCAGGAAGCTTTTATAGCTCTGTGAGTGGGTCAGGCACTCGGCCAAGCACGGACTTGCCAGGACTGTTTAGAGCTGTATTTCAAACACACACCCCTCAACACATATACGTACCTGCGACCAGGTCATGGCTTCCGTTTTAACAAGATGTGCAAGCAGGGGACAGCAGCCTGCCCCCTGTTGGCTTCGAGGGGTAAGATCACCCAACCTTGGGGCTATTTAAAAAACCATTAAGGGAGTGCTTTTTACACACACACACACACACACACACACACACACACACACACACACACAGGTAGATGAGCTGGATGAACATCTGCAGCAGAATGATTGTGCACAGTGGTCAATATTAGTTCAAGACTGCAGCTGGGGGGAATTGTTTTTGAGTGTGGCCGTGTAAAACACACACACATACACACAGAGCTCCCTGCAAACAGAAAATCAGCACATCAGTCAAAGGGCTGAATTCTGGGCCACAGCAACCACAAATTTGGTTACCAGGAAACCGATAAAACACAAATAATGGAGATAAGTGAGCATGACTCCCATTTCCACCCTCCATCCCAGGAGTCAGCCAGCCACTCACCCCCCGCAAATGTTAGAAAGAGAAGGCATGATATTAATGAAGTTTACAAGCATTTATTATTATTTCCTTATTGCACATACTTTATTCCACTGATAGCATTCAGGGCAAGGGACAAAGTTACTTTACTTTATTTATTAATTTACCACTTTTGATAAAAAGATCTCGGGGCAATGAAGCCTTACTATTGAAATGATAGCTCACTTTCCTCTTTCCTCCCATCAAGCAGCCAATTTTATCAGCAAATAGCAATTTCTGAGCTGCTCCACAGTTAAAAAGGAATAAAGAAAGCTCAGACCTGACCTTATATTGTAGACTGCACTAGAAAGTCTTTCAAGAGTGCATTCCATATCAACAAGCCTTCTAAATGGAGCTCTTAACCCAGGTGGCATCTGCATTGAATTTTAATTAACACATGCACCATGATTGTCTTTTTAAAAAATTATGTACATAAATATGGGGTTTTTTTGAAAGAAAAACATTTTATATGTGCAATTGCTTTAACTGTTTTGATATATTTTGATATATTTAACTGTCATATCTGTTTTTATTATGATATAAATTGTTTGGGATACCTCATAGGAAGCAATTAATAAATTAAATTAAAAAATGGTTTGTACAACTAACCTTGTTTTCTTTAAAACTCACCCCAGCATTTCTAGATAGCCTTTATCTAGAAAGTTGTAGTTCTTTGGCAAGATGGTGGTGGAAGTGTACAGCTGGTATATAAAACTCTAGATAAACACAGTGCTTCCCCCCTGGAGGTACTCAAGGGTACACAGCTCCCCCCAATGTTAAAAGTGTGACCCCTCTGTAATGACTTCATGGTGAGCCCTGGCACCTTTTTCCCTTAAACACATTCCATTAGAAGGTCTTATACCAGTGACACAATGGTGACCTTGATAGTCTTTGGAACTGGCATGTGGGCTAGAAGCAAGTTTTTTGACAGAAGGAAAACCGCCAAATCTGATCTTGGGTCAGAAATTTTAAACCCACCCCGAATTTCTAGCCATTGTGGCCACAAAGGCACACTTGAGAGCAGATGGGTCGGGTCTGGTCAGGCCTGGGGAATATTCAGAAGCCCAAGGGGTTTGTGAGAAAGCATTGTCCCTTGTATAACTGGCACACTTTTCACAGCCAGCAAGAAGCAGAATTAAAATCTCCCAGAGCCAGATGTTGCAAAATCCTATTGTGCAGAATTTGGGATCTTACATGATGGACCCAAGTAGACGGATTTGTTTTTCTTGTTGCAACGTTTGGATTCTTCAATCACACTCCTGTTTGTTACTTGGCTTGTGAGATGAAACACTTCCGCTTCCGAAGTAAATGCCAGGAGGAGGAGGTTGGTACCGGTTAGAGAGAGCAACCCCCGCCTCCCACTCTTGGAACGTTTTCTACTCTCTCCATTGCTGCTTTGGCTGATGACACAGAGGCCCAGCCCTGGCTAATGTGTTTCAGCTGCGCAAGCTCAAGACAGGAGCCATGAGGTGGCAGTGATGAAAGTAACAGCTAGGGCTGCGGTTCCCCTTCTGAAGGGAGAGCTTCCAGCGAGGCTTCCTCCTGCAGCAAGCAGAATGCAGGCTTGCTATTTATAAGCCCTGTTTGGGTTCCTTAAAGGCAGGGAGGGGGTCAAGCAGAAAGCAGATCAGTATCTACGGGAAGAGGTGGGTGATTTGTAGTAGCTCAGCAAGAGTTTTGAACTGGCAACGTCTTAACGCCACATGGGGAGCCTTTCTCATAGCCATATTCCCTTCTGGGGGCTACATGCCAGTGGCGGACAGGGCCAGAGGGAACAATGCATATCAATCCAGGGTTGCCCCCTCCCCCTGCATAACCAGCTGTTCTAGGGCACAGTCATTTAGGGTGTGTGTTTTTTTGTCCTGGGAAAACCCGCATTTTCTTGCTGAATTGGAGTAAACAGCAATCCACAGAAACTCAGTTGCCTAGTTCTCTGACTCAACAGTAAAAACATGAGTTTTCTTGGGGAAAGCACCAGGACCAAAACCCCCCCCCCAACAACTGCACCCCCCAAACCCCACTCGGATATGGTGCTTTAAAGCCTGCACCTAGAAAGATAGCACAAAAGGCCGGTTAACCCTAAATTTGGCTTTCAGAACCTCATGATCTGATAATTTCAGTGCATACTGGTTTGCATATAGCAACAGGGAGGAATCTTCCCATATCCCTCCACCTTCTCATTCTTTGTTATGGCAGGGGTATTTAAACGCCATCCAATAGTGAAGCATGACTAGAATTTGGTACACTGGCTTGCCATTATTTTATTCGGCAACACTGTACTTTTTCTCAGTTACCTGTATTTTTTATGCCTACATACTACAGTGGTACCTTGGGTTACATATGCTTCAGGTTACATACGCTTCAGGTTACAGACTCCGTTAACCCAGAAACAGTGCTTCAGGTTAAGAACTTTGCTTCAGGATGAGAAGAGAAATCCTGCTCTGGTGGTGTGGCAGCAGCAGGAGGCTCCATTAGCTAAAGTGGTGCTTCAGGTTAAAAACAGTTTCAGGTTAAGTACGGACCTCCGGAACGAATTAAGCACTTAACCCGAGGTACCACTGTATTGTATAGTAGTAGTAGTAGTAGTAGTAGTAGTAGTAGTAGTAGTAGTAATAATAATAATCCTGCAACCTTTGTACTAGGGCAGGCAATTCACCCTGTGGTCTCTATACACGCTACAGACCCAACTATCTATGTTCCTAATGATTCAATTGTCCGCTACCATGATCCCTCCATCCCACAGCGATGTGTCCTCAGCAGAGGATAGCTGTGCTCCTCCAAGGAGCTGGGTCCATTCTAAGGGAACCATGCTCTCTGTCCTAGGCTCTCTCTCTCCCTGACAGCAGGGGAGGTACCAGAGTTGAAGTGGGACAAAGCTGTAACTTCCCTAAAGGTCTCACCCACCAACTTCTCTGCCTCTCTTAGCTTTCCCAAGTCAAAGGAATGAACTTGCTCCCAGAGCCAGGAGCTCATTGTACCTTGAACACACACCTAACTTCTGTCCAAGAGGGAGATAAGCATGCATGCTACCAACAGTGCAAAACACTGGAAAGTCCCTACACATTTTACCTGCAGAACTGTTTTGTAGTTTGACATTTCTCAAAAATCAACATCAAATGCCTAGATATAGCTGTGATTTTTCAGTTCTGCTTGTATTAAGAGACACAGACTAAAAAGATTCCATGGTAGTGTCTCTCAATGATACGAAACTTTTGAATACAATTGTGGGGGACAGAAACACTTCAGGCCTATAGCTTTAGATTTCGGGGTGCAGAAAAAGATAAAGGCAGGGTTCTGCCCCACCTTATCTGAGTAACCAGCCTTCCCTGACTTTAAGTAAACCATTGGCATTTTCCCCAAACATGGGTAAATATTTGCAGTTATTTTCATTATCTATGCAGGAAAGCCTTCAGAATTTCTTTAAAAGCTTAAAAAAAAGGCAAAGGAGATGCAGCCCATCTTACTGGTTACTCCCAAATATGGCTCCTTCAAAGGTATCTGGCTTTTGGGCTACAAAAGGCATAAATCAACATTTATGGTCAATTCCGGGCAAGGGGTGTAGATGTAGGACAAAGCAGCAACTACCGTATATGCTTGCCTGCCCCACTACAGGGCAGTTGAACTCTTGCACTGTTGCAATAAGAACTACAGCAGAATTTAAGAAGCAGCGTGTAAGAAATAAAAGGGGAAGCTTCGAAATGAATCATCCCAAGTCTGGAAAACATGAGCTGT
This sequence comes from Podarcis vaucheri, assembly GCF_965113315.1. NCBI lineage: Eukaryota > Metazoa > Chordata > Lepidosauria > Squamata > Lacertidae > Podarcis > Podarcis vaucheri. The sequence goes on from NC_138754.1 coordinate 12,736,537, forward strand.
TGGTGCAAGAAAGTTGTTGACAATCGAATACGCCCCCCTCCGCCCAAATCAGACAGAGTGACTCTCATGTTCTGCATTTCACCCCTATTGGTGTCCTGCCAGTGACAGCAACAGTGTCACCCTCTTTTGAGTATCAGGGAGCCTGTTGGTTTAATGGGTGGCAATCCAAGCTAAGCAAACCATTGATGCTGTTGGAAATCAATCCCCATCAACCTAGACTATGGGCTAAGCTGGCAAGGAATGATGGGACAGGAACTCCCAGGGAACTAAGGTTGAACAACGCAGGTGTAAAGCGTTTGTTGTCTCTAGTCAAATAGTTAAGAACTCAGCCTATTGCTGCTCACAGAAATGTTTAGCTCAGGGACAGGAAACCTGCAATCCTCCAAATGTTGCTGGACTCCCAGTTCCCACCAACCCTGACCACTGGTCATGTTGGCTGGGGCTGATGGGAGCTGGAGCCCCACATTTAGAAGGCCGCAGCTTCCCCATCCCTGTTTTTAGTTCAGATGTGGGGGTCTAGTGCGTGCTGCCCTCTAGCTGCTGTAATTAAGGGGGGACAGAACAGGAGAGGCTACCCTCCTGGGCCCAGGGAATTGATCAGATCCATTAAAGGGCTTTTTACTTTGTCCCCTGAAAGACTCCACTGCTTTTGGAGGTGGTGACAAAAAGAGAAAACAAATGCGGGCAGAGATGCTTAAATCTCTGTTAAGTCCAGCCCCCTCCTTGGTCATCACATCCATCATTTGATGAGTAAGGAGGGAGTCAAAACCTGCCTCCTCCGCATGCAGCTGTGGAGGGGTGGGCAGGTTTAGAAGCTACACCTTTCTGTGTAAGCAAACAATTCAAACTTGGAAGTCCCCGATTAAAGTATGGCTGGAATGGGCAACCTTTGGCCCTTCAGAAGTTGTTGGACTACAACTCCCATCATCTATGACCAATAGGCCACGTTGACTGGCATTCATGGGAATTGGGAGTCCAACAATATGTCAAAGGCCACAGGATCCTTATCTGTGAAGTATGCCATTAGACAAATCCACAGAATGGTCATGGGGAAGTCAAGTCTTCTCTCATCCTCAGGCTGATTATGCCCCTAACCAAAGAATATAAACAAGCAGCCCACATCTGGGCAATGAAAACTGGAGGAGTTTAGAAAGGAAAGCACATCAATCCCCCTTATAGACCTGGCAGGCTGGAGAGAACCCAGACCATCTAGACAGATAAATTACTACAGTGTTATTGGGTGTTTGCCCATTCTTCAAGATTCCTGGAAGATTAGGCACCCCCGCAAGCCCCAGAGGTCCTTTAAGGTGCCTTTAAAAATCAAGCTACTATTTTCCTTATGCAGTCTAGCAAAGGGCAAGGAACATGTTGTTGCTTAATGCAAGAGTAAGGCCAAAGGTGACACTATTTCCTGGCTCATGTCAACATTTCTACAGCCCTTAATATTAAGTACTTAGGCAACACTTCAGTGAAATCTCAGAAGTCAAAGAGTTAAGATTTCCACTAATTGGGACATGTATTTCAGCACCATAATAGGACTAAGGGGTGACTCATGCCCTTTTCCTGGATACTCCACTGTCACTCACCACCCCAGACATGCACCATTCTGTGGTCACTGAGCACACTCAGACCTCATTCATCTAGCTGAGGATATTTTTCAATTTTTGGTCCCTTTACAAACCTGCATTTCCCAAGCCTGCCTTCCCTTTGTGTGTGGGCAGTACTTTTTTTCTTAAAAAAATGTTTCAGGGTACTCTCATTTTAACTCAAGAAAGCCACCATTTTATAGTTCAAATCAGGAAAAATAAATACAGTAAATGGACAAAAGTACAAAGATTCACAAAATGTTTAGGGGTATGCGTACCCCCAGAAAAAAAGCACTGTGTGTGGATGGTATTGTTTTGGTCAAGTTTGGAGAACGAGCTTGCAATAAAACAGCCTATGGACTTTACGCCGAGTACACACAGACCTAACTGCTATTACTGTAGTCTAGTTCAGAGATGGGGAGCCCGTGGTCTGCCATTGTTAGCCTTCTCACTCCAATTAGTCCCAGCCAGCATGGACAATTGCTAGGAATGTTTGTTTGCTCCCACAAGAGGCAGTGATGGCAATCAACTTGGGGAGTGTTTAAAACAAGAGTTAGATTAATTCACAGAAGCAAAAATGACTGAAGGCTACAAGCCACGATGGCTATATTCTTCTTCTACTGCTGGAGGCAGCATCCCTCTGAATGCCAGTTGCTAGAAACTGCAAATGGGGAGAGTTGATGCCATACTCGGGTCCTGCTGGTGGGCTGCGCATTGGAACAACTGGCTGGCCATTGTGAGAACAGAACCCTAGACAAGATCAAATTAGTGATCTGGTTTGAAGAAGAATTAAGATGTCCACAGGAAGGTATTGAAGAAATCACACTACCAGAGACCATCTATGCTTGGAAAAGCCAAAGGCCTTGTGCAGACATGACTGCAGAAGCCACCTTTGATTGCCTGCTACAGGTGAGAGTGCCAGCATGCACATGCTCAGACCAGAACCTTGACATGAACGGAGGCGACTCGGGAAGCCAAGGCCACTAACTTTGCTTTTTTATTGGATGTGCAGCAGACGACAAAAAAAATGCAGCCTCACAGCCAAAAGAAACCAGACAAATGAACGAGTGATGCGCTTTCTCCACGCCACAGCCATCGGCAAAGATAATTAAAAACTTGGGAGGGGGGAGCGGGGAGGGAAAGAAGAGAGCAGCTCACAAATGGGAATAACTGCTGAGTGGCAGAGCGATGGGGCCACAATGACTGAGAGGCCACGCCCTGTGCTGGCAGGGTGCTTGATGTGAGCACACACGCATGTATATGTACGAGAGAGACTAACACACCGCTCAACTGTACAAGTCTCTGCCTCTGACAGAGGGGGTGGGGGCGCCCTTGGACTGCGTTGCCAGCATCCAGAAGTCCCAGCTGCCCTTTTCAACAGGGGAAGGAGGGAGGGCGCAGAGTCAAAATCATCACCGAATTGCGATCAAACCAACATCCATGAGCTTCTGGATTTTCTGAGCAATGACGGGATTCTTCAAGTGTCTGTGGGAAAGGAAAAGAGGAGAGTTGTGTCAAGTCAGGACCTTTGTCCCCACCGTGAGGCCAAACCATGGGATGGGAGAAACTGGCAGCCCTCCAGGTGTTACTGGACTTCAACTCCCATCAGCCCCAGCCAGCATGGCCAAATGTCAGGAGCGATGGGAACTATAGTTCTGCCACACCTGGCTCCCTCTCCCTGCCATAGTAGGATCTTTTTATCAGCATCAAGGCAAGATTTCACTGCAAGCAACTGACCAGAGGGTTTCAGAGGCCACAGGACAGCAAGGTGCAACTGGGCACTGCATTGTCAAAGCAGTGCATATGTCTAGTCCAGTGTTTCACAAACTTGGGTCTCTAGCTGTTTTTGGACTACAATTCCCATCATCCCTGACCACTGGTCCTGCTAGCTAGGGATGATGGATGGGAGTTGTAGTCCCAAATCAACTTGAGTCCCAAGTTCAGGAAACCTTGATCTAGTCTTTATGGATGCGTTCTTCAAAGCTTACCTCCACATCATTTTTATGCTGAAAAAGCCCCCCTCGGCTTATACTCAAGTGAGGGTCCTTTCGGGCTGCTCCTTCCTCCTCCTCCAACTTTGCCGCTGGCGGCGACAGAAGAACAAGCAGCCCAGAAGCACCCAGGTATGTGGTGTGGTAACCCGGCTAATTTTCAAAAGTTTTCCCAGTTTTTTGTGGTAGAATTAGGTGCCTCGGCTTATATTCAGGTTGGCTTATACTGGAGTATATACGGGTATTACCTTTATATCTCAACTCCCCCCGCTCCCCGCCATGCCAAAGGACCTCAAAGTGGTGTACATATATTTCCCCTCCCCATTTTATCCCCAGTGTCTCCCTGTGAGTTAGGCTGAGAGACAGTGACTGACCCTGAGTGACACAGCAAGCTTCATGGATACACGGGGATTTGAATCCAGGTTCTAATCTGACACATTAGCCCAGAGTTGGTTAACTTGTTGCCCTGCAGATACTGCTGAACTACAAAAGTCCCATGAGCATCTGGCCAGCATGGCCAATGGCTGGGGATGATGGGAGCTTTTGTTCAACAGCATCTGGAGAATCAAAGGTCAGCCACGCCAGGTCTTGCACATCTCTCTCTCTCAACCTCTCTACTTCTCATGTCTCTCATGGCACCACACTCCAAATCTCAGAAACTTTTAACATTTCTGAACTTTTAAGAAGTTCTCAACTGAATCCAGAAGCATGCAAAATCAGAATAAATGCAAAACAATTTGCCTACATGCTGATCTGTGCTTATTGCTAGACTGCAAAGTGCTCTGTGTCTTTAGTGGCCTTCAACACCAAACATTCCACTTATAAACTAGAACTTCACTGCCTGTGAAGACAACATGAGGTGGACCAGCACATCATCTGAGCCACCACACAGGCTGTGTTAAGAGACATCACACTACCGTCCACGCTGGTGCTTTCTCCTTGCCCTCACTTACTCGCTTAGGGCTTGTGGGTCTTTCTGCATCTGTTCAAGGATCAGCCTCATGGCCGGGTCACTCATGATCTGCTGCACCTCGGGGTCGGCCATGGCACGGCGCTTCACATCCTCAGGGTTGTCATTGCGGTTGTACTGGGACATGAGGCATCGCTGGTAGCCCTCTGTAGCTTCCTGTAGGAAATAGGCAGGACCATGAGGGTACTTCAAGATGGGCGTTTCCCCGCCCTCCTCCCTTGAATATTTCCACCACACCAGCAAAATTCTTATTTCTCTGCATTGGTTTTGATCACAAGGCTTCAAGGCCGGATGGAGGGAAAGTTATTCGCCACCCCCCCCCCTTGTGGGCCTTGAAAATTGTAAAGACAGATTCTGCGTAACTATTGCAACAACCTTCCTGGTGCCCCCTAGAGGCTGCTGGACCACAACTCCCCTCATTCCTTTACCACTGGGACCACGCTGGCTGGGGATGATGGGAGTTCAACACCAGCTGAAGGGCACCAGGTTGAGGGAGGCAGAAATAGAATCCCCTCCATCCCCAAATTATACCTGAACATCTCTGAATCACCCAATGAGACTGATGGAAAGTAGAATTAGGATACAAGAACATACTTCATAGAATGCATTATTAATTTGTGGGATTCACTGCCACCAGATGTGGTGATAGCCCTTGTCTTAAAATAGGATTTTAAAAAATCAGTGAGGCCAATTAACAGCTATTAGCCACGATGGCTAAATGGAAACTTCATGTTCTGAGGCACTGTATCTCTGAAGACCACTTTTTTTTTGGGGGGGGGGGCAGGGAGAAACAGTGTGTGCCCTGCTTGTGGATCTCCCAGAACATCTGATTGGCCTCTGTAGGAAATAAGAAGCTGGACCACATGAATCTTTGCTGTGTTCTAGAAGGCCTGTTACGTTCTTAGCAAAAACAGATGGGACAGATGAGGTGTGTACAGATAGGAGGAAAGAAATAAGCCAATTCGCTGAAAGTTCAGGAACACCCCATTCCCAGGAGAACTGATACCACCTCCCCCTTTGAAGGCTGGACTTCACTGGAAAGGCCCTTCCTTCATGACCATGACGAGGCTCAGTTTTAATTCCTCCCCGCTTGTTATTACCTGCGTTTAAGGGAAGCGCTTTCCCATTTCTCTGCCACAGCTGTATATCCAGCAAGTGCTCACCTTGCAGTTGGAGTCCAGCTCAAGGGCTTTCTGGTAGACATCCATGGCTTTGGTATAATCTTTCATTGCTTCCAGTGCTGCTGCCTTGCGTGTGTAGCCTTTGACTGCAAGCAAAGAGCAAAAGTCATCAAACTTTTGAACTTACTTGCATCTTTTACCCTATCCTTCGTATATCTCGGTTTGAGTCAGCCCACCCCACCCCCTTTGTTTATTCAAGCACCTTGTCCCAATTAAGTGCTCTTTAAGCTAACTGGCTGGCAGCTTGCCCCTCTCAGCCCAGATACTGCCTGGTGTTATCTTGAAACAAGGTGCACCCCCCATCACAATGGGAATTTGCAGATAACTGGCTGCTAAACCTAAACCCACTCTCCAACCATCACTTAAGCTGCATAACCCCAAGTCCTTGCCTGATGACCTGTTCTTGCCTTTAACCTTCCCAAATCACTTCCTTCCAATTGACATATTCATGTACTTACTGAATGTGGGTTCCAGGCAGATACATTCTTCACAGTCCTGTGGAAGGAAGAGAAGCTGCTTTAAAAATTGATTTTTCAGGAATGAGTGCAAGGCTCATCTGTTCCTTCTCCAGCCATTCCCAGTCAGAAAAGCCTTCCCTCCATCTGTACCCCCGGATGCTTACGCCTCTGCTATCAGACTGCCAAGTTTGGGAATGGGAAGGTGGGCAGATGGGATGGATGTAAGAACAAGCCATCTCTACCACTCCTAACCATGGAACCACACTGGGGGCCTAATTAGTCTGCCTAAGTGTGGGATTACCTTCAATTCCAGCAGGCTAGTGGTACCAAAGAATCAGAGATCACCTTCAGAACACCTCCCTGGAGAGGAATATAAAGCTACCAAGACCACATGGATTATCCTGAACCACCTACGGCTGTTTGTGGGTAGGTTACAGGCACAACGTTAGCTAGGCCTTGTTGTGCCAAGACACCTGAGCTTCTTTCAAGTAGTTGCTTGCAAAGCAGGGATAGGGAACCTGTGGCCTCCCAGGAATTGCTGGATTCAAACTCCTATAAGCCACCGGGAGAATGATGGGAGTTCTAGTCCATGACCATCTGAGGGACCAGAGGTTCCCTATCCCTGCTCCTAAGCCTAGTTCACATAAATGGCAGATGAGGTGGCAAATTTGGGTCTGAACTTCAGATTGCAAAGGTCTTCCTTATAAAAGAGCTCCCTGCAAAGATAGAAAGCTGGACACCAACAAGGTGGTTTCTTCCATGGCCAGATACCTTAGCAGCTGGAGTGTCTCTTGCCAGTTTCAGCTGGTCTACCAGCTATGGCTGTTGCTGAATGGGAATAGCCTTACCATTGGTGACCTGCCTACCTGACAAAAGTTGGCCTGTGGCAGGTAAGAATCTGGCTCACTGACTGAATTCAGTCCCCCACTTCTGGTGAAGACAATACTAAGCTTGATAGACCAACAGTTTGGCTCCATACCAAGGCCTACACCTCAAGTTTCTCTTAACTTCTGCATTGAATTGTCTGCCACGGAGCTCCCAGCCTTGTAGAGGATTTGGGGTCACATTTAAAGGGGCACATGTGCTGTGCACAAGGAGTGTGTTGTCAGACACAACCAACACCCCCCTATATTTGGCAGAAGGAGGAAAATACAGGCAGAAAAGCCCCTTTCCAGGAAGTGTGCCCACCAAAACTAATCTAACACTGAAGAACCCAATGAGCTTCTGGTAAGAGCCCTTTTCCCCCCAGAACACAATTTGCACAACACTGGCCTAGGATCCTGACCTTTACTGCTAACTGGAACTCCAGCAATTTGGTGTAACAGGCAGCTCTGTTGCTGTACAGTTTGGCATCGTTGGGGTTGCGTTTGATGGCTTCTGTGTAGTGTTTCATTGCTTGTGGATAGTCCCCTGCGAGGGAAGGAGAGTCATTAGCTCATATAGATGTTTTTTGAAGGATCCAAATTCTCCACTTGTTATTTCAATAATCCTTACGAAGGACTGATTAGGCACAGCTAAGTGTGAACTCCATGCTGAGAGGCAGTTGACTTTCCCTTCGTATCCAACGTTTAGGCCATGTGTGCAATTTCATGCCTAGCCAAAAAATAGCACCACCCACGGAAAAGAGGGAGCTATTGGCAGGCTTGGCAGAACCAACAAGTTTGCAGAAGTACAAAAACATTCTAAATGTTTGTACTGATAACAATGTTAACTATAACCTAAACATGGGAAATCCCCAAAGGCAGCCTAATAAGGACTGGCTATACCATGGAATTCTGAACAGCTGGGGAACCACAATGGAAAGGCACATGGGGCTAGGAATGGAATAGAGGTTCTGACTGATTGCTCCTGTTCACTTTTCTAGCTAGGAAGGGATGCTGCTTTCCAGCTCTGCTTCCTGGAGGCAATGGGTTAGCTACTGTGGAGAAGCAGGATGCAGGACTAGATGCAGCAAGGCTTTTGTGTCAATAACCATGTTAAGGTAGGTTAGCACTATCAACCCCATATTGTAGATTGGAGAGGAGGCAGTGTTGGGAGAAAGGAGGCTTATCTAAGCCCACCTTGTGAGTTTATGGCCAGATGTGACTTGGGGATCTTGCAAAGTCTGCACATTCTTTACCAAAACATCAACTACGAAGGGAGGTCTGGTTCACCAAAGTAAGACTTTTGTTGAATTTTATACCATTCTAACTGGAACGTTATTACTTGCTTTTATAGCTGCTTTTATTGATTGTTATACCTGTACATTATATGAAAGAAATTTTATAAAGTGACCAGCAAACTACATTAGTTACATGGCTTAATATGCTCCCAGTTCACCACATGCCCTTACAGAAACTCAGTCACTATGGACAGGATAGTTAGGCATCTGGGCCTATTTCTTCTGCAAAAATCGATCACTCAGCTACTCTTGCCAGTTATTTCCTAGACAGTCTCTGCAATTAACAAGGAGCCCCCTGCTCTTTGCAGTGGCTACCTTTCAGTACACGGAACAATGGACTCGCAAGCACAATCCCTTACCTTTCTGGAAACACTCATTGCCTTTGTTTTTCTCTTCCAGAGCAAGATCAGGATTTATATAGGCGACTCTTTCTTGCTCTTTCAAGATTTTCTCAGCCTGAAACAGAAAGTGAGCTTGAACAGTCCTGTCAGATCTGAGGCAGCAGATTTATGAAGCATCTAAGTCTTATTGAATGGATTCAAGGTGTCAGTGCTATTAGAAAATTTGGACAGAGGGTCCCTATCCTTCCCCAGCAACCCTAACCTAAGAAGACTGATAGCCAACCTTTCAATTGTAAGCAACAGCACACCATATTATCATGCCAGCTTACACACCACCTACCTAAATGAAACAACTTTTGACTAGTCAGAGGACCGCATATAAAGGGAGCAGGGGCAAATGAGTCTCCTGAGAGAGTTCAGTAATTCAGCCACATCAATCCTGATATGGCCATAGTCCAGGGGATGTGCAGAAGAGCCTCCTCATCAAATCTCAAAGAAGTAAAGGAGAATGCGTTCCTAAGTAACTGGCACCGAAGCCACATAGGGCTTTAAAATGGTCACGATCACCCTGGACGTGAATGAATAGCCAGTGTTAACACTCAGGGTCATAGCCAACTATGTTATATTCAAAGCAAAACCACTGAAATTAATAGGTCAGTCAGGGCAGACCAAGGGTTCCCACAAGCTCCCGTCAGGTAGTCCACAGCATATCTATGGGTTCGATTTTGAAGATGGGAGGCAGCACATTCACTGCATTAAGTATGGTATTCATATTGATTATTGTAAAAAATAAATAAATGCTACTTTTTATTCTTACATTGTATTTTATTGTATTACAATTTGAATTCTATGAAATTCAAACTGCAATACAATAAAATACTGCAAAAAAGCTATAAAAAGACATTTAAAAATCAACAGCATTTAGCACAGCCCACCAAAGCTGTAAGCAATTTTCAAATGGATAGTGGGGTAAAAAGTTTGGGAATCACTGGCGTTGACAGTACTGAACTAGATAGACCAAGCCACCTGATTTTAGCATAAGGAAGCACCAGCAGAGACTACGGAGAGGGGTCAGAGTTTGGTGGTAGAAGACATACTTTGCGTGTTGCAGGTCCTAGGTTCAATCCCTGGCATCTCCATTTGAAAGAACCAGCTAGGAGGTGGCATGACAGATATGTGCCTGGCGAGCCACTGTCACAGTAAACACTGAGCCAGCTGGACAAATAGTCAAAACCGATAGAAGGCAACTTCCTAAATGTCAAACGTGGTGCCATAGCTCAGTGATGGAACATATTCTTTCCATGAAGGTGGTCCCAATTTGGTGCACAGCATCTTCAGTCAAAAAGGAGCAGATAGCAGGAGATAGGAGAGACTCCTCTCTGTGCTCAAGACACTGGGGAGAGCTGCTGCCAATCAGAGTAGACAATTCTGAACAAGACAGACCAATGCATGGCTGGGAAAATTAGGTGGGCCACAACTGCATGGGGGAGCCAGAGTTTGCAGATTCGGCTGGAGTATGGATTTGTAGGCCAGCCACATCAGGAGTGGGAGAGGTTTCCCAACCCCGAGCTATAGCAAAGCTCTTGCAAACAAACACTTGCCTGTTGACACTTTTTCAGTACATCCGGAGTCCGGTGTTCAGCCAGAGACTTGTTGTAAAACTGAATGGCTTCCTTGTACTTTTCCTCCTTGAAGTAGGAATTGCCAATCCGGGCATAAGCTCTATATTCAAGAGAACAGGCCATGGAATGAGCGGCTGGAAAGCATCCAATAGGTGAAGAACCCTGACCCATGATTCCCAGGAGGCTTTGTTGCAGGGGAAGGGCAGGGGCATGCAGGACAAAGACAAATCCCATGCTAAGGGATGCTAGGAGAAATAATCTTTATATACATCTATGTTGCAAGCACATTTGGAATACTGTGTACAGTTCTTGCTACTGCTTCTTAAGAAGGATACTGTAAACACAAAAAAGAAAAGAGAAAGGAAGAAAAGAAAAGAAAAGAAAAGAGAAAAGAAAGCAACCAAAATGGATCAGAGGGATGGATCAGGTGTATAAAATTCTGCACTATGTGGAAGAAGTAGATAGAAAGTGTTCTCCCTCTCATAATACTAAAGACCCAGAGTGGATTATCCAGTGAAGGTTGTTGGAAGGAGATTCAGCACAGGCAAAAAGAAGTACGTCTTAGAATCATAGAATTTCAGAGCAATGCAGAACTCTTTTGCTTAACATGGGGCTCAAACCCATGACCCTGATATTAAGAGTCTCAGGCTCTATCAACTGAACTCTCCGTCATCGTGTCTTCACATACGTTAAATGATGGAGCTTGGCTATGACAAGATGTGGTGATTGCAGCCAACTTGGATGCCTTTGAAAGGGGATGAGACAAATTCAAGGAAGGAATTAAGCTATCAAGGGCTACCAGTGGCTGAGAGGGCTATTGCACTCAGCTCTGCTTGGGGCCTTCTGGTTGGCCATTGTAGAAAACAGGCTCTTGCTGGGTCAGGCCAAACGTCTATCTAGTCCAGCCATCTTCTTACATTTATGTTAGGCAGGCTAGGCAGAGTAGTGATTTTATAGCACAGCAGAATCTAGGTCACACAGCACCATGCAACAGAGTACATTTCAAGCTGTCATGACTCAAGTTTCCATTCAGCTCATGCATAAAGCTTTATTCAGTCAGCAGTCAGGTCTCATTAGTTCAGGGGTGGGAGACCTGTTGCCCTCCAGATACTCTTAGATCACAATTGCCATCATCCCTAACCTGTGGTCACACTGGCTGGGGCTGAAACAAGTCGGAGTCCAATAACTTTTAGAGGGTCACAGGTTCTCCACATCTCTCACCCCTGCATTAGCTCAACGTCTTAAATTAAGCAACCACGTTTTTAAAAAATCAAATGCTCTACCACATGGCTCAGTGGTGGGTGGAGCCAGAGGGGAAAGTGGGCAGAGCAAAAAATGTGAATGCCACTCACTTGGCAATCTGCCGGTAATCCTCCCGGTTCTCGCGTCCCACTTCAATGGCCTGCTTGCACAGTTCCCGGCACTTGTTGTAGTCCCCCTTCTCAAAATACACCGCTACAGGAAAAGGAAGGGGAAAGACACAGTCGTGAACCCCCGATTTCCCAAGACTGGGTGAGCTACAAACGAAGACCTCTGGCTGGGAAATCCATAGCCTCCGTCTAGTTTTATTTATTATGAAAATAAAATTTATGTGGCGTTTGGCCTGCTTTCAAGCTATCAGGTTCAGGCCTCTGGCAAGAGCAAGCCATCTCTTCAACATTTCGCTCCTAATCTTTGTCAGAGCAAGTTGCTCATTCCGAGCTATTCATGGTCCCACAACCTTCAACCAGCCTTAACTTCAGCCTCACTGCTTTCTCTGTTAGTACCCAGGAATGGACCAGTGCACGACAATGACCAAACATATGGGGGGGGACACAGGGTTCCCACCCCTGGTTTAAAGGAACCTTACTGACCTGGTTCAACTCCAGCCCACGCTAAGCTTTGTTTTTTGCCATTTCAAACCTACCATAAGTCTGTTCATGCACCTCAGCTCTGCCTGGGATGGGAAGAATGATGCCCCACAATCTCACCTGCTTGGTTAGTGATGTATGTCATATTGGTTGGATCCAGCTCCTTTGCTTTGTCATAATGCTTCAGGGCTACCTCAAAATCTTTCTTCTTATAAGCCTCATTCCCCAGTTCTTTTTCCTTAAGAGCCTGAAAGGCAACAGACACTCAACTTAATAACTAGTATTGCAGAATGGCAAGACATAATTCAGCCAAGAAATCTACACCTTGCCAGAGACAGCATTTCTTATGCTAAAAGCTTTGTAAGTGTATTTCAAGGATGGCCATTTGAACCTGCCCAGTGTTTGAGATAGTTGAGACCCTGAAAAACCACACCCCTCGCCCCAACTTCAGGTGTTAGGTGTGCAGCTACCAGAGAGCTTTATGGTTCTGGCATCCCAGCTGTGGAATACCCTCCAAGACAGATCTGCTTGTTACGGACATCAATATATTTTGTGGGCCTGGTGAAAGCTGCAGCATTCCTTTAATGAGGATATTTTGATATTGCCACATTTTTCTGATAATGGATTTCTGATGTATTTTAGTACCATTATTTATCAATTATATTCCCATTCCACCTAGTGGTTGACATTCTGGGCAGTTCACCAAAACAGAGTATAGGGTTCTTTTGAACCAAGTTATACTCAAAGTAGACCCACTGAAGTTCATGGACCTAAATTTGCCATGTTGATTAATTTCACTGGGTCACGTTAGACCTAATCTGTAAGATATAAGAATAAAGGTAAAAGACCCCTGGACGGTTAAGACTATAGGGTTGCTGCGCTCATCTCGCTTTCAGGCCGAGGGAATCAACATTTGTCCACAGCCAGCTTTCTGGATCATTGGCCAGCATGACTAAACTGCTTCTGGTGCAATGGAACACAGTGACAGAAACCAGAGCGTATAGAAACGCCGTTTACCTTCCCACTGCAGTGGTACCTATTTATCTACTTGCACTGGAGTGCTTTCGAACTGCTAGGCTGGCAGGAGCTGGGACAGAGCAACAGGAGCTCACCCTGTCGTGGTGATTTGAACAGTTGACCTTTTGATCAGCAAGCACAGGAGGCTCAGTGATTTAGACCGCAGCACCACCCACTCCCTTAAGTACGAGTTTTTGATTACTGTGTATTAATTTTGTTTTTATGTACCCTCGGTATTTTGTATGGTAATAAATAAAACCTGTGATAAGATGACAGCTATAAAAAAGCTTTTAAGAAAAGGTGGCCAGTCAATATATCTTCTGAATAAGGTACATAGTGCTGAGAGGGAACACTCTACTATTGCAGCCAAGTCTCCTGGGCCAGAAGGCAGTACCTGCTTCTTATTCTCCGGCAGGTCTTCCTCCATGGGTTCTGGCTTGGGCTCCTTCTTGGGGGGTGGCGGAGGGGGCGGAGACATTGCTTCGTCCTCATCATCTGCACTGGCCAAGTCGACTCCAAGTAGTACCCCAAGGGTTGTCATCACCCGCGGGTCCTTTAGTTTCCTGTCACGAAGGCAGGCCACAAAATAGGTCACACAGAACTGCAGCCTGGTGGATTAAGTCCTGGAGACTTGAGGTTGCAACCAATGTTGGTCTGGCTCAGAACAGACCCATTGAAATCAATGACTGATGCAGGTCCATTCATTTTAATTAGACTACTCTGAATAAGATATAGGTGGACGTAGCCCCCAGGATCTAGTTCTGCGGAAGTCAGTGTCAGACTCCATTTTCTAACTGTAAGACTATTGAACACTCCAGCAGCTTTGAGGGGCAGCCATGTTTCTGTGATTTTTCTGAAATGTACCAAGTCCATCAATTTTATGAAAGACTGTCTTAAAAGACACCCTGTTTAAGGCTCTTTGAGGTTTTTGCTACAAACTTCCTATGAAACTGAAGATCCTTGTGCTGAACGCCACCCACATTAACTCAATTTCCAATACTATGCACGAAGCAGGTTTTTATCCTGGTTGCTGCCGGACTTCAAGCACATTAAAAAACTAAATATGAACCCTTAGTTAGAAATTTAGAGGTGCTCCTGGATATCAATAATTTTTCATTCCAAAAGACTTTGAATATACCAGGTTGAAGACATTCTGCTGAACACTATGTTTCATCTACTATGCCTGACAGTTATATTTTTACTTTTGCTATATTCTACTATTGTGATTTAAATATTTCTTAAGCTGCCTTGCACAATTCCTATATCCTGGAATTCATTTTCATGGTGTTCCCTTCAAGCGGTACTAGCTGCCATGACAACCTCAAACTGCCCTTCTGTCAAGTTCACAAAATTATTAACTGTGATAGTTAAATTATATTCACACATACAAAAGCAATGTTATCTGTGAATGCCAAAATACTGGCAATGAGAAGCAGGATAAGACAATCACCACCAAAGCTCCACTTATGAGCTCCCAGGAACATTTAGCAAGCTGTGAGATAGAATTCTGGGCCCGATGAGTCTTGGGCATGACTCGGAAAGACAATTCCTACACCATACAATCCCCAACTCCCACTCCAGGCACTTACGCCCCCAGGTCTGAAGGCTTGTTGCGGAGCTGCTCGATCAGTTCTCTGTAGCTCGGATCACTGAGCAAGCCTCTTGTGCGGGGATCACTCTCCAGCTTCTGATAAAGGTTGGGCAAGTTGAAAGGGTTCATGAGATTCCTTTCTGAACGATGACCAGGGCAGGGGAGAGAAGATAGGCAATATCAGTTTTGAGTGACACACAGCGGCATTCTTGACAACAGGGCCTTCCCTGCCCTCCGCCATCTGTAAGCTCTGGGAAAAGCCAGGGGGAAGATTACCTCATGGAAGGTGTGAGGTTCCTGCTGCCACATGCCCACATTATTCACATCTTTCAGCAGCTAGACTGTGTGGAAACAGCAGTGCTGCTGAATACCTGTGGTCCCCGAGCTAAGGAAACAGAAAGCCCAGCCTACAGTTCTGACTCACACTAATGAGACTGAAGCCCAGCTATCTGCAAGATCTAAATTCCTTCTGGAATAGGTGTCTGCACTCACTGCAGGTCTTGGAGATAGCCTGTAGCTATCTTATCCATGCAATCTAGGGAAGTCTTTGCCAACCTGGCACCCTCCATGATAGTGTTGGCTAGGGCTGATGGAAGATGTAGTCCAAAACATCTGGAAGGCACCAGGTTAAAGAAGGCTTTGATAAGGAAACAGAAGCACTCCCTCTTTCCTTCATCTTGAGTGAGTTCAGCTGGTGGAGCAAATGCACCAGGCACTGAAGACCTGTAGCTTCATGATTTTCTGTCAAGTAAAAGGGTATTGGGGTGTTTGGTTGTGCTAGAGATGAACCATGATGTTTCTTCTCTGCACTCCTCCTAGCAGTCATTCCTCCTCTGGTCACTGCTATGGATGCCCGATCTGTCGGTCTCCAGAAATTCTGTGTCACTCAAGAGCTCTCTCCCTTTTTGTGGTTTCCAGAAACGTTACTGTCTCCAACTGTGCAGGCAGAACCTAGCCACCATGGCTAGAAGCCTCGGATAGCCCTCTCTGCCATGAATTTGTCCAATTCACTTTTAAACTCACCTAGGTTGGTGGCCATCACAGCCTCCTATGATAATGCGTTACATAGTTTAACTACACACAACATAGTACTTTCTATTATCTGTCCTGAATCTTCCAACATTCAGCTTCAAGGGATTTCCACAAATTCTAGTTCTGAGAGGGAGAAAAACTTTTCTCTAGCCAATTTCTCCATGCCATGCGTAATCTGATAAACTTCTATCATGCCGCCTCTTGTCTTTAAACTAGAAAGTCCCAACACTACAACTTTTCTTCATGGAGGAGTTGCTCCATCCCCTTATTTGGGGATGTCTTTTTGCAACTCTACAATATCCTTTTTTGCAGCGAGGCCACCAGAATGGTACACAGTACAGTTATGCTCTTATGCTGAGCATTTGAAAAGCTACATTTTAAATTTTATTTTAACCCGTATTTTAATTAACTGGGTTTTTTTGTTTTTGTTCCCCCCCACCCCAATTATGTTTTATTGTAATTTTATTGGTGTTAGCCGCCCTGAGCCCGGTTCTGGCTGGGGAGGGCGGGGTATAAATAATAATTATTATTTATTACATCAAATCATTTTAAAATCCAACAGTCTTCAAAGCTCAGCCGTGTCGCTTAAGCTCTCCCAACTCAGATCTGTTTCCAGACAGATGTCAAGTGGGGCTCTCACAACTGACAGGCAACCACCAAGAAAACCTTAATGACTTCACTGGAAAAGCATGTGCCATCACAACATGGCCCTCTTATCAATAGTCAAATCCAGCTATATATGTATTTGATGCTCTTCCATTTTATTATTGAAATCTGCATCACAACCCCTGTACCAAAGCCTTTGTGGTACAGGGTACAGGCAGGGAAGGTTACTGCAATCAGTTGTCCTGTAGTTATGAAGCTTCATCAGCAACTTTCCCCAACCTGCTGCCCTCTAGATGTCAGGGGACTCCCAACTCCCATCAGCCTCAGCCAGCATGGCCAGTGATCAAGGCTAATGAGAGCTGTAGTCCAATAAAACCTGGAGGGCAGCAAGGTTGGGGAACACTGCCTTTCCTAGGCCAATCTATCCAATTCCTTGTCATGGGATAATTTCTCAAACTTCCATGTCACGTTAGCCACAGAACTAGTTCATGTAGGCAAGTCTTAAGAGATAAGGAAGGAAGCAGATCAGAGTGTGGCTTCCATCACCTGCATGCCTGGACTCCATGTTTTGCAGCCCTTCCTTCAACTGTGCGTTGCCTGGCTCATGTTTCAGCCCTTCTGCATATGTCTTCTTGGCCTCTTCAAAGCGGTTCAGAAATTCCAAGGCAGCTGCCTTTCGGGAATATCCCTTAGAAGAGAAGAAGAGCAGCCAGGTCAGCAAATACGGTATGAGACAAGGCAGAGCAGCCAATATATCAGTCTTCCAAAACTCACAGACATGAAGGACTATACAAAACTCTAGTTCACCCATGCTTGAAGGCAGCTGCTTGACTAATTGACTATGCCAACTACCAGTTGTTGCAAACCAATGCAATAGTTGCAAGGAAGAACCTCCTTTAGCCTGCAGACTTTGCATATACAATGGTGGTGCATGACACACTTTGGCCGCCAAGTATCTGCAGTATGGTGCAGTAGGTTAGACCTGGGTTCAAATCCCTACTCAGCCATGGAATTTACTGGGTGACATCAAGCCAGTTACTTATCTCTCAGTCTGACCTACCTCAGGATAGGGGTGGGGGAGAGCAATTTATGCTACCCCAAGTGCCTTAGAAGGATAAAAATGTAGTAGGAACTTCAGTAATGAATTTTTTAATTGTCTACACTGACCGATAGTGGCTCCCCAAAATTCCATTCAAATGAGAATCTTACCCAACCCTGCCTGAAGATGCTGAGGACTGGACCTTATACATGCAGAGGACATGCTTTACTACTGAGCTACACAGTGCTTCCCCAGCACACACAGAAAGAAAATGCTATGCCTGAACTGCAGTGACTTCATTGCCAGGCATTTAATGCCCACTTCTCTCTTGTTCCTTGTGAAGTGAGGGAGGGCAAAACCTTGGGGCTCTCATTCTGGAATCACAAGTCCACCAAACAGAATAATAGTATATGGCAAGGATAGGGAAACCTTCACCCTCCATACGTTGCTGAACTACAACTCCCATTGCCCTTGGGCTTGCTTGCTGGGGCTGATGGGAGTTGACAGTTCAGTAACGTCTGAAGAGCCAAAAGGTTTCTCACACCTGGTGTATGGAATGGGCATTTCCCCACAGCTGTGTCATGTCTCCTTGGCTAGAAGGGGGTTCCCCACCTTGCCCCACTCTGGCTTCAGTTCAATTGTCTTGCAAGCGTCTTCCAGGGCTTTCTGATATTCGCCTTTCTTGGCATAAGCAGCAGACCGATTGCTGTACAGCACATGATTGGCAGAATCCAATTTGATGGCCTCTGAGTAGTGCTTGATAGCTTCTGCCGTGTTGCCTGAGCTCAGGGCTTTGTTACCCTTCTCTTTCAATTCATTCACCTGGTGGGAATTAAAAAATAAGTCAAAAGCTTGCTGAGGATTCCATGCACCAGTAACCCAGAAAAAGAACCTATTGCTCCAGTGAACTACTTCTTACCAAACTCTGAGCATATCAGATGAGTAAATGCCCTGATTCTGACTCCCACTGTTGCTATAACCTTGAATTGAGGCATTTTTGCTAAAAATTGGAGTTTGATGGTCAGCAAGCAAAAGGCCCTCCTCTCTTCAGCAGACTTTTTTCAGGGTTTTTTTTTTTTGGGGGGGGAGAAAGTAAGTTTCTGGTCCCTGTAAGTTTATTGCACACCCATTTTCAGCTGCTTACCCAAGGCAAAACACACAACTTACATCAAAACACACATAATACATCAATGCAATTTTTACATCTCTAGATAAAATCCTAGCAAAAGCACTATAAGGTAGGTCAGCATTACTTATCCCCCTCCTCTCAAGCTTTCCAGCTCCTTGAGTGGGATACAGGGTTAGCACCTGACTTTGGAATGGCTTGCCTCTTGCACTCCCATGGTGTGATTTTGCCTTTTTACATTTGATTGATGCTTTATGGCATTTTTGTACAGTGGTACCTCGGGTTAAGAACTTAATTCGTTCTGGAGGTCTGTTCTTAACCTGAAACTGTTCTTAACCTGAAATACCACTTTAGCTAATGGGGCCTCCCGCTGCCTCTGCCGCGCAATTTCTATTCTCATCCTGAAGCAAAGTTCTTAACCCGAGGTACTGGGTTAGCAGAGTCTGTAACCTGAAGCGTCTGTAACCCGAGGTTCCACTGTATTTTGTTTTAATATGCTGTTCACCACTTTAGCAGAAAGCAGCATATAAAGAGTAGGGGGCGGAATTGCAGATGGAGGGGCTGAGGGTGGCTTGTGAGTTAAGGGCAGATGCAAGATGTGAACCAAGGAATTCCACAGTCTTTTAACCTCTTAGCCACTAAGCAGGGACAGGGAGAAAATGGATCACGATCAACTGGCCGAGTTACCCATTCCCAACTGCTTAACAGTAGCAACAAAACATTACTTTCCCACCTAAATTAGGTTGCTGAAATTAAGGAAGTACTGAACACAAATCCCAAGACTTGGAATATGTTCAGAGGCACCCTGCTCCTTAACTCTTTACTCTGTATCTTTTGTACTTGACCAGGCATAGGAAAACCTGGCCCTCCAGCTGTTTTGAGACTACAATTCCCATCATCCCTGACCACTGGTCCTGTTAGCTAGGGATGGTGGGAGTTGTAGTCCTAAAACATCTGGAGGGCTGAGTTTGCCTATGCCTGTACTTGATTTTCATTGGTAGATCTTGGGAATGCGCTTTTTTGTTTTTTAAAAAAGACCCCCAAGTCTGCCTACCTCAGATTATAGCAACTGTAAGAAATAAACAGACTTCAGCTAATGAAATCTGTGCAGTGTGGCAACAGTTGTGAAGTGGTTCAGGTTTAGGTTTCTTGTACCCTAAATATCTGCAATAAGACACCAATTCTCAACCATCACTTCCAGATAGAAGTCAGTTGTTGGGCATTCCATTTTACAAGGCTCCCCAATCAACCTGGCTGAATTTAGCTGCCAGGGCTTATGCTGCACAGGACTGCATTCACATATGCATCTCTATAGGGAATAATATATTGCACTTCTTTGCAGTTTTATACGACACAGAAAGTGTTGAACCCTCTATTGCTTACAAGTGGGCGCACTTTTCTTCTTACGAGTGACAGCTGTGAGA
This sequence comes from Podarcis vaucheri, assembly GCF_965113315.1. Lineage (NCBI taxonomy): Eukaryota > Metazoa > Chordata > Lepidosauria > Squamata > Lacertidae > Podarcis > Podarcis vaucheri. The sequence goes on from NC_138754.1 coordinate 12,756,532, forward strand.
CACTTCTTTCCCACCTGAAGGTGAGTAAGTTGGCCAAAGCTGCTGCAAGATATTCCCAGCGACTGTTTCCCTCTAGAAAGAAATGACGTGAGCCTGAGGGACAGGCCCCCAGGTATGAGTCACCGCCTCCACAGGTAGCCAAGGGAGTTGAAACTGCAGCATCCGCAGCCCAAATGAATTAGCAGCCCACCATCTGCTGATGCAAATAGAATGTTGTCCCTGCTGTGTCCAAGGCTGCTCCTAAGGGGGACAGGAAGCTGGAGGCAGCTCCCTCTGAATCACGGCTCTATTCAGATAGGGGTTGCTTGCTGAAATTACAGACAGCCAAGGGGAAAACAATCTCCACTTAGCTGCATTAATTTGGGACAAACCGTTCAAGCTACACATGTAAGGATTTTAGAGCCCTTTCAGTCTTAGAGAGACACAGCTGTACAATAAAACACAGCAAGATGTCACATGCAGAAAGGGCACAAATTGGCAGGCAAGGCATGGAGGTGGTAAACTTTCTCTAGAAGAAGCATATTACCCTACAGCCACACACCAAACATTTAGGAGGGACAGTGGGGAGAGAAAGAAAGCTGAGGCCAGTATTGTGAAGTGATGCAGGTGGACTACAGCCAGGTTGCCATGGTATAACCTTGGCAGATTCACCTAAACACTCAGCACAATGGACTCTGTTTTTCACTTGCCAGTGTGGAATCACCACCTTGCTAAGCTTGAGGCCTGTTTTGTTGAAGATTACTTTCTTCCTATACCCATTTTCACAGACAAAAGACACACTTAACAATTTGGAATGGGGAGGCAGCTCCTATGTCAGGAAGTGAGCTGGCACCATAGCTCAGTGGCATACCACATGCTTTGCAAGCAAAATGCTTTAGGTTTACAGTAGTTCCAATTTAAAAGGCTTTTTGCTAAGAAGACTGGGAAAGACCTTAGTGCAACAGTTGCTAGTCACAGGAACTGCCTTATGAAGAATCAGGCTGTTGGTCCATCTAACTCAGGACTGTCTACACTGTCTAGGAGTGCCTCTCCAGGGTCCCAGGAAAAGCCATTCCCAGCCCCTACTGGGAGATGTGAGGGTCTGAACCTAGGACCTTTTGGATACAAAGAACGGGTCTCTACTGTTGACCACTGCCATCACTCCCAAGTGTGACAGCAATTCCTACCTCAAAAGTTTCCTTCTAGCAGGTGCCGAACATGCTGCAACATGCAGGCTGTGATCGGCTCAGAAGGCTCCTTTGGAAAACAAACAGGCTTTTTAAAAGCTGCAATGCCCCACTGAGCCTTGCTCAGCCTAACTGTTTGCTCCATCTCACAAGGGTTATAAAGCTGCATCCGCACCTAAAGCACTTCACTCAGAAAACTGCCATCAACTTGCTCATGCTACCAAAACTATACAATTCACCTAGAAATATAGGAAGCTGCCTTTACTGGATCAGAACTTTGGTCCATTTAGCTCAGCACTGTCTACACAGACTGGAAGGCCTCCAGCTTTACACCATTCCAACTTCCAAGTCCTACCTAGAGATACCAGGAATTACAGCTGGGATCTTGTACCAACAGAGTAAGAGCTACATTAAGCTACAGTCCTTTGCCTAGTTCCAACGGTTCCACACATACTGTCACCATGTGCCCCTAAAGCTACTCTACAGATCTTCCTGCAAGATTATTCCTGCCGCAATCCAGGCCTTAGGAATCACAACCCCTAGTGGAGCTTCCATAAATATTAAAGATCAAATTTCTAAAATGAGGTAGAGCTTTTGGCATTTGTGCTATTTTAATTGCATGCTCCACAACAGGCTACCCTATCTACCAAAATCCATCAGGCTGCTACATCTTATTCAAGATGTCTGTCAAGATACTGCTTCCCTCATGGGCTCCACCTCAAAGACTGCATCCCAGGACTGAGGAGGAAGGTGAGGATTTCAGCTTGGGAAAGGAATACTGTGGTGAGGAACAATGCAGAGTGGAAAATGGGGATTACCTGAGGAGCAGTACTAGCTGCATTGGTGTGGGGCATAGCTTGAGGGGTAGGCTTTAGAAATAAACTTATGCACATAAATTACCTGTGATGGTTCAAGAGTCCACTCACAGTAGATCCACACTATACATTTAAAGCACACCCAATGCACATTTAAAACTCATGACTTCCCCCAAAGAATCCTGGGAATCATAGTTTGTTAGAGATGCTGCGAACTGTAGTTCTGTGAAGGGAAAAGCTACAGTTCCCGGAATTCTTTGGAGAAAGTCATTAAGTTTTGAATGTATTGTATGGCACCATCTTCAAAGCATCACAGATTACTTATTAATATAAGTTTTTTTCTACAAAACCGAGCTCACAAACCATGCTGCAAGGAGCCTCGCCTCAAGCTCTAACTCTGTAGCCACCTTTTTAATGGTCTCTCGTTCTCATGACCTCTTTGATGATACAGTCCTTAATTCCCATCTTCCAATGACATTATTGGTTCAATGACCCCTGCAGTCAAGGGTTATGTACATTTTATGAAATTAATAAATCAAGCTTATTGCGATCCCTCACAGAAATCTAGTTCCTCTGCCCCACACACTACTGAATCCACCAGCCCCACAAAGCCTGCCATTCAGCCCTCCAATTCATATGCCACAGCCCCTTCCCCCTACACTCCTAGCCCTGCCGTGATACCCCAGGACCCCTAATTCGGATGTAGCCCCATCACACTACAGTATGTATTTGCTGAAAACCCCTCCATGATGTCTGGCACAGAGCCCATAAACCTTCCCCACTTCAGACAAGCCTAGCCTTCCCCCCCGCAGACCCCCTTCCCCACCTCAGATTTTCACACGAGGCCTTACAGAGCCCTTTATTTCTTTATCCCTTCAGGACCTTCGCAGTTCAGCCACTCCTTCCCGCCTCCCGCAGAAGGCCCCTTATGAGGAGGTGATCTTGCTCCCTTCAAGATCCCCTCATGACCTGACCTACGAAGGCTTCCCATAATGCTTTGCACAGGTATAGCCGCCCCCTCTTCGCAATCATCCCGTCATAAACTACTCTAGACCCCCTTCCCATTCCTAACACCCCCCTCAGTCCTTCCCATGGTCCTTTGCCCCGACCACCTTTTCAAAAAGAAACCCCCTCTCCCGTCAGAACCCCTTTTCCCCCAGAATCCCTTGCAAAAAATAATCTCAGCAGCACCTCACACCACATTTTCTCCCCCTCTCTCCCCTTCCCGAGACCCCCTCTAGCACCGCCACCTTCCCATGAGCCTTTGCGGTTACTAAAAAGCTCCAGCCACTTCGCCCACCTTCTCCATGGCGCCGGCCAAGTCTCCCGCGCCACCGCTGCCGCTTCTAGTTAAGCCTTTCCTCCTTCCTGCGCCCGCCTTTCCTTTTTCCCACCAGCCTTCTGGAACCTGCTAGAACCCTCCAGTCTCCGCCCCTGCCTTCTTATTGGATCCCGCCTGGCGCGAGGCCGCGCCCGCTACCCCCCTCATAGGGCGAAGGGGGAAAGGCGGGGTCTCTCCCTGATAGAAAATCCGTCCTCGGCACGCGCTATTGGCCCCAACGCTTGACAGGCCCGAGCGGGGCGGGGCTTGATAACGGCAATTGGTGTGCGTCGCTGTGTCATTTGCCAAGCGGCGGCCTCGTTCCTCTGGAACGTCCCGCCTCCGGGTTTCATTGATCAAAGCTGCGCTGCGGTCCTATTGGGTAGACCGTGAGTTGGAACGTCACCACAGACTGCGCCCATTGGCTGGAGCTTTGTTCGGATTTCTCCGCCTCCCCATCTTTCTTATTTCCAGATTTTTCCTCGTGGGACGTCCTTGAACGCTTAGAGAAAAGTGGCATACAGTAATGCCTCCCCCCCTCCACAATGGTGAACGGAAGTCTCTCTCACTGTGTTTCTATAATTTCTATTTTATAATATCATACATGCAACGCAGTTATAAAGAAAATTAAAAATGTTTGTCTTGAGTAGTATTTTTAATTACAAATTTAGTTTACAATTTTTTATTTGGGCACTTCCATTAAACAGAGACATCCACAGTTAACAATAAAATAAAGTACATTAAATAAATAAACAATGACTTTAGGCTTTCTATTAATCAGTCCCTTAAATAAGACATGGAGAGGGATGGCAGTGGTCATACTGTATAATAAAGCTAAGTTGGGTTCATTTACTGCAGGGGTGGGGAGTCTGTTCCGGCCTGTAGGCCAGATCCTTCTCCTACTTAACCTTCCAGGGCCAAATTTGACAGGTAGGTGGGGTTGTGCACCTGGCAAGCACCTAGCATTGCTGGTCAGGAGTTCAAAGCACCATTTGAGGCTTGCAAAGAGCCCCACATGGTGCTTTGAAGGGCTACTGATCAACTTGCTCTCTGCAGGAACTGGCTGTCTGATCGAGTTCCCAACAAGGAACTGAGTCATGCCACCACACCTGATGTCACATTCTGTCAGATGCGGGGCAGGTGTATGTGGTATAGGAAAAGATTAGGGCCCTTGTCAAAGCAAATTTGGCCAGTGGGCTAGAGGTTCCCCGGCCCTGCTTTAATGTATGGAGTCTCCATACATGGTGGGCTTTTTATGCTGATTAGATTTCTCACCAGAAAGGAAAATTAAATGGGAAAATAATAGTGGATGGTAGTTCAATGACAGCATTGCATATGGATGGTGTGAAAAACTTGCATGCATCAGCGGCACTGAAGTATACAAAAAACTCCCACATGGAGGTATGAATCTGGCAAGTAGCTGGATGTGCGACTGCCTGGGAGTGACATGGACACAATTTGGGATTCCATGATGGAAGAAAAGTGGGACAGAAATATAAGAAAACAAATAAATCCCAAGGTTCTTTGGAAGCAGGTTGTGTGTATGTGTGTGTGTGTGAAATTGGTAACCTATGCTAGTTATCTATGATTAAACTAAAGATAGGAAGACATGATAAGGAAGTGAGTGCAGGGGAAAAGTGAGCACAGGTTAGATAAAGACAATGCAAGGCTTAACAGTCAGTGGGGATTGAGGGGTGTGGGAGAGAACTAACAGAAAATCGTGGAGATTTTAAATACACAAAGGCTTAAGTAGGATAAAATTTGAGTCTGTTTTTAAGGATATGGACTTACAGAGGAGACGGTCCTGAACTAAAGTAACCAGAAGATTTTAATTACATTCAGTGGTGGCTAGTGCCCATTTGGACTGCATGGGCAAAAGGCAGGGAGCCCAGCAGTAGGTAGAGCCAGAGCTAAAGCCAATGACAGCTGGAGCCAGCTAATTCTGGTTTGTTCCCACCCTCCTCCCTGTTGAATTCCACAAGGCATGGGTCTGAGCAGTTTTGCCGTTGCTCCACAACTTCCCCTAGGTCAACCCACTCTTTAGCACTAAATCAGAACAAGCAGCAATCCGCAGAAAACCCGAATGCTGTTTGTTCCAATTCAGTGCTAAAGAACAGGTTTCCCCAGGTAAAAGTGGCGAGGGAAATGGGGGCATTGATAAGACCTAAGGAGAAGAGAGCTGGCAAGCAGTGCCACCCCCTGGCCTGGTTGTCAGTAGGAAGAAAGGCAGGTGAGGGTTGTCTGAGGTTGGTAGCGCAGTGTCCCAGTTGCCCTAATTGACCAGCTGCCACTGATAATATTAAAATCTCTTGATTTTACAGTAGCACAGTATGCCTGACTTGAGAATCCTGGGGTACAATATAAATTAAAAACCGAGTCTGTTTTGTCCACATTGTAGCTGCTGGTGCTCTGGGCTGCAGAGGGAAAGCAAAAAGATTAGTTTCTCGGCTATAATTAGAAGCTTGGCTTCTGACTTCGCCTGGTGGTGCCTTGGCAACCCACCTAAAATTAGCCTAGCAGCCACTGATGCCAAGTGGCAAAGAAAGGAAAAAATGGGCCCATCAAGGGAAAGTAAGATTGTGCCTCTTTCTCCCCTTCTAAAGTTATTTTGGGACTGAACCTTTGAGGCTGGACAGTGCACCTGTTTAACCATTATGTGGTATTCCTTTTCACAGCCTTGACACAACAACTGTTCACTGATATAATGACCTGCTGACAAATCATTGAACTGCACTCTCATTTCCATCTCCCCCTGCTTTTGGTCCATAAGTTTAAAGCACATGGCTTCCTCCAAATAACCATGGGAACTGCAACTTACTCCCTCAAAGAGTTGTGGTTTCCAGCACCCTTAACAAATGACAGTTCCCAGGATTCTTTGGGGGGAATCTCTGTGCTTTAAGCATATGGTGTGAACGTGACTTACGGCTCTTCATTTATTTTTAAGCTGGACTTCATCCAGACAGCTCTTCAAATACAGGCATCCCCCACTTACGCATGATTGACCTGCGTGCAAACACGTATACTTGAGGTGCTGGGAAACAAATAAATAAGTTCAATTCAAACCTGGAAGTGGGGAGAGAGAGCCAGAAAGTCCTCGTGGCTCATGAGGAGACCATCCATAGAGCCTGAAGAGAACGCCAGTGAGCCAAAAGTCCAGAAACAAAGCTTTGAAAACCAACTTATGAGCTCCAAAACAGCGCATGGGAGCTCTCACTGCTGTTGCACTACCCTGTTGGGGAAGCTGGATTGTAGTGTTTCCTGACCTTTCTGTGATTTGGAGGCAAAGGTACTGTATAAAAGAAAAAGAGCATGGAGAGCAGTAAAAATAGGCATTTAGAGGCTTTGTAGAGGGTGCTCCCCACTTACACACATTTTGCTAATGCGCGCAGGGGCCTGGAACATAACCCCCACTTACTGTACAGGGCTTATATAGATAGAGGTGGGAGTGGGAGGCAAGGGATTCAAGTACATACTGGAAATTTAGGTTTGCACAATTAATGTGGGTCAAAGTGCTCTGTCGCCATAGCACCACGAATATACTTTTAAAAAATGCTGTTTTGTGGTTAGGAAAGTGATGGGGAAGCACACTGAGAAGTGTTCAGAGATTTCCAAACTTTTCATGTTGGTGACACACTTTTAGACATGCATCATTTTGCAACACAGTAATTCAGTTTTAGTAGCAAACCGAAGATTTAACTAACCCATTTCCAGCCCTGGGGGGAGAGTGGGGAGCGTTCGCGCGACACACCTCCACACTACAACTGACACACTAAGTTCGGAGAGCTCTGTGTTAGATAAACGATTGGCCAATGGGAAGATGTATAAGCACCGCGAAAGGACAAGGGCTGATTGTCATATACCGCCCTGCAAACAAATCAGAATTAATGCTCAATAAAGACCAGACATGGACTAAGCTCTGCATAAGCTTTTTGCAAGCAGATCAGGCTGAAGGCTCAGTAAACAGGTCTGGAGGAGGGAGAGAATATATGATGCATATTCAGATACAGAGGTACTGGTAGGGCAGGATTTTCAGGCAGATGTCCATGGCCCTAACCCATTAGAATGATGGAGGGCCTTCAAACTTATCAGGGTCAACCATGATATTCTTATTTCAAAACATCCCAGTAATCAGGGGCACGACAATGTTTAAGGACTGGCAGAGGACCCTCTCCAGATTCATCTGGCAGGGTAAAAGGGCCAGAATTAAATACAAGTTGCTTACTGATAGAAGAGATAGAGGTGGGTTTGCGGTCCCGAATTTACAGCTATACTATGAGGCCTCGTGTCTATGCTGGGTCAAGGAATGGATAGTCTTGGACAACACAGACCTGTTGGATTTAGAGGGTTTCAATGCTAGGTTTGGATGGCATGCTTACCTGTGGCATGATAAGGGAAGAGTGCATAAAGGCTTTTCTAACCACATCATAAGAGGGGCATTGTTAGAGGTGTGGAACAGATGTAAGAACCTGGTAGAAAAAGAAACCCCACTGTGGCTGTCACCCATTGACATTCTAGAAACCAAAAAATTAAATATGGAAGGTAAAAAATGGACATATGCCGATCTCCTGATAAGATCTGAGAGAGGATGGGAAATTAGACCCTACGACGAGCTAAAAGACAAACTATCGGGGTGGATGCATTTCCACCAAATTAATTCTTTATGGAACGAACATAAAAAAGTCGGTATGTGTAAGAACAAGTCCAAATTCCAGCTGGAAATAATAGAAGGGAAGTCCAAACTCTTAACTAAAATGTACAACCAACTTTTAGAGTGGGATACCAAGGATGAGGAAGTCAAAGAGGTCATGATTAAGTGGGCTATAGATTTAGGACACCCCCTAGACTATGAAAAATGGAAAAAACTATGGAACAAGGATATGAAATTCTCAGCATGTGTCGGTCTCCGAGAAAATATGGAAAAGATGATGTACCGCTGGTACATCACTCCAACAAAATTAGCTAAAATGTATAAAACCGGAGATAAGACCTGTTGGAAATGCAAAAAGAAAGAGGGAGACTTCTTCCATATGTGGTGGTCCTGTGATGAGGTAAAGAAGTTTTGGGGCGTTGTTTATGATGAATTAAAAAAGATCCTAAAGTATACCTTCCCAAAAAAACCCGAGGCGTTCCTTCTGGGAATGGTGGGGAACGAGATCAATAAGGACGACCAAACTCTATTCCAGTATGCGACAGCCGCCGCTAGGATACTGCTAGCGCAGAACTGGAAAAAACCCAGCACCCCAACAATCAAGGACTGGCAAAATAAGTTAACTGAATATACTGATTTGGCAATAATGACTCAGAAGATAAGGCAACAGAAAAATACCAAATTTATTAACGACTGGAATAAATTTTTTTCATACATGGAGAGGATATCAGGAAATATCAAAATCACAGTAGGTATAATATAAAAACCGTGAGGTAGAGTAGGCGGACTAACAAAAGAAACTGCTGTACATACTGTCGAGATATAGGTCACGTCGTGGTGGTGGGAAGTTATATTATATAAAAGATTGTATACTGATTTTTGTATTTTCTTATTTTTTCTTTGTTTTGTTTTTGTAAACAAGGTATATGTGTTTTTAAATGTTGGATTACAATAAAAAAATTTTTTTAACTTTCAAAAAAAAAAACAAAAAAAAACAAACTTATCAGGGTCAACCATGGCGTACCCAGGATTTTTGTTAGGGGAGGCACCTTTTGTTAGGAGGGGCAGGTTTCTTTGGGGGGCAATCAATTGTATTGATTTTGATTTATTTAGCGGGGCAGCTGCCAAAAGGTCGACCTAGTCCAGCATCCTGTTCTTACAGCAACCAAGCACTGAAGTAATATACCATATATACACATTACCATCAAAAGCAATTGGTTCCCAGTTTGTTTCCAGGCCCAATTCAAGGCACTCACATCAGCGTTTAAAGCTCGAAATAACTTAGGACCAAAATATCTGAAAGAATGCCTCCTCCCCTCTCCGTTGCAGTTGCAGAAACGCACCAGGGAAGGAACATTTGTGGAACTACATTGCCCAGAAGCCCTTGCGCCAGAGGAGGGCGGGGCCAGAGGAAAGAGGCTTGAAAGTCAAAGGCCTGCCTCCATGTGGGCTGCTGGGGTAGCAGTAGCAACAACAGCAGCAGCTGCAGCAGCAGCTAGCAATCTGATTCCACGCTGCCACCTAAATACCAGGTGTTATAAATAAGGGAGAAGAATTTCTCTCGCCTGCTGAGTGACCAACCAGGGCAGCAGGCTGAGAGCCCAGTGAACCCCCCTTCCAGCCCTTTTCTTGAAGCCATGCCAGGCTTCTTCATGTTCCTGGGAAACAAGAGCTTTCTTGGAGCCTTTGGGAGGTTGTGGAGGGTCTGGGGCAGCTGCCCTATAGCGCTGCACAGTAGTAGAAAGAAGGGCGCGTGGAGTGGAGGCAGGGCCCCTGTCTGCAGGGTGCCAGAGCACTGGGTGTTTGCAAGGGGCATCCGGAGCTGGTTGGCTGCTCCCCGATTGGCCATGGCAGCCAAAGTGGATTTGACCACATCCACTGACTGGAAGGAGGCTAAATGTAAGTGACGTGGAGGCGAAAGTGTGTTGTGTATGTGTATGTGTATTTCTGTGGTGTCCTGGTGCTCTGGAGCAAATTTGTGGCCTCCCGCAGTGTTGGGCCCCTTGTTGCCTGCTGGCAGTCCCTGGCACAGTTTCCGTCTCCTGGGCTACTTTATCATATACTCCCCCTGGGCACATGATCCTCATGTTCGCTGTGATTGTTTAAATCCACAATGCCCCTTATTTGAAATGGCACTGCAGCTCTGGCTCTTGAGTTTTTCACTACTGTGATAGGACAAAGGGGTGGCATTTTGAGGACGGTCGGCCCGTAGTTACTGAACCAAGAACTCTTCTTGTGTCTGTGTGCACTGTGAACCACTGTTTTCCCACTCTGTTTGGGAGTGGGAAAAGGCTTTTTGCGGTGCATCATGGGAAATATAAATGGTCTCCTAGGAGACTGGCAATGGTAGCCGCCATATGTTTCCCAGAGGCCTAGAGAAGGGGAGAACCCCTCCTCCCACTTTTGATAAGAAGCTATGGTTCTTGTACCAAACAGGTGCTGGGATGCAGCTGGTAGGCTGTATGCTGTTGGATATGTTTTGGAATGGTCCCCTAAATAAGGTTGCCAACTTAAAAAAGAAAGAGAAAACTTTGGCTGTGCTCCTGGGCCTACAATAACAGCTTGATTGCTAAGAACTGATGGATTCTTATCCATGCCTGGATAAGTGGTAGGGCAAGCTTTGCCGTTAAATTTCTACATGCCACCCTGCTTTTTAAAAGCACAGGAGCGGAGCTAACAGTGAAAGGTGGCAACCATGCCAATGACCAGGACTGCCTCCCAAGCCTTCCTGTTTCTGTCAGTCAGAAAGGACGTGTTAATCTATATGTGCACCAAATGCACCTGTATAGCAGTGAATTGTTTTTGTTTCCAAACTCCTGAAACTTTTTTTTGGAAGCGGGAGTCTGAGAATACTTACTATACAAATTATCTGTGGAGGCACCTGCATATCAAGCTGTGGAAATTGTGTGCCTTGTAGTGCAGTGGGCGGGAGCCTGCTATGGGCCACCTCACTTGGAAGAAGTGAATATAAAACGGCTGGGAAGGAGGGATGAAAGAAACTGGTGGTTTAGAGGAAGGGGTGGGGTGGGATAAGGTACAAGTTGAGTTTGAAAGGAAAATGGGAGAAGACATTACAGGAGATGGGTAAAAATGCTTAGTCACATGAGCGCATAAAGGCAAAAATATGTTTAAAAAGGCCTTCTCCACTTAGAGCCTCTGGATCAGCAAATTCTGCCTTAACATTGGGAAGGCTGAGTTGCAATACCACCCAAGCTATGCTCAACTTGAGGAAAGCTGAGTTAAATAACTACTTGCCACAAGGAAAGTGCTGTGGCAAATAATTTTATCAATTTCCAAAGATGGGTTACAGTACATACTGGCAGAATGTAATGTAAGTAATTGTCAACTGATTATGCCAAACGTTTCCTCCACCTCCCATTTTGTGACTGGGGCTGCGTACAAGCTATGCTTTTAAATCACATTCAAAGAACATTTCTCCCCTCCAAAGAATTCTGGGCACTGTAATATGTTAGAGACTGCTGGGATTGGAATTGTAACTCTGTGAGGGGTGAACTTCAATGCCTGGAATCGTTTGAGGGGGAAATGTGCTTCGAATGTGCTTTTGTGACTGGGTGCGCCTCAGTAATTTTCAAGCGATCTCAAGTGGGGCCAGGGAGTTGAAAGTAGTCGCTGATGTAGAGGTTTTGGGAATGTGTTCCAAGGGCTTCTCAACCCTTCATTTGCATAGGCACAATTTAGGCATATTTGGCTTAGCTGTTGCCCTAGCATAAGTGGAAAACATGCTTTGGAACAGGGATGTGAGGAATTTGTGGCTCTCCAGAGGTTGTTGGAACTCCAGCTCTCATCCAGCCCTTGCCAGGATAGCCATTGGTTGGGGATGATGGGCTTTGTAGTCCAACTATATCTGGAGGCCCCATCCCTTCTCCAGAAGCGTGTCTAGCGCTACACTTTCTTCTTGGGCAGGCTTTATGCCATGAATGTTGTATTGAGGAACACAGCACCCAATATGCTCATGACGAACTGTATGTTTCCCAACAATACGGTTTGAAAGCCGCTACATATATTGGTTGGATTTGCAAATCTCTGCAGAGGGGTGTTGAAGTTCCTAAGGGGTTGAGCATAAGTAATCTTCCAGGAGGCTGATGAAGCTGTAATAGAGTTGCCAAACTTTTTTTAAAAAAACCCTGCCACCTCATCTTAATTAAAAGAAAAAAGAAACATTAATAAATGTCAAGGACGAAGTGTGTCTGAGTTGTGAGGGCCTCTTTGGTGTGAAGGGAGTCAGCTTCTGTTTGCTGAAAAGGGACTGTACTGTTAAGCACCTGTCAGAGGCAGTGTGTTTCTGAAGGCCAGTTGCTGTGACAGGACCCCCCCCCCCGTTTCCCCCTCTTTTTAAAAATTCATTTTATAATATACATAAAGCAGAGCTATAATGCATATAACAAAAGGCAAAAATTAAAAGATGAAAAACAACACTATAAAGTAGGCACATAGAATGAGTAGTTGTTCATGAGTTAAAATAACAAAGTCCAAGTAAAGACTATCAACGTTATCAGATCAAGTATAGTTCCAGTTTTGCCAGGCTTATGATGAGTGTCTTGAAAATGATGGTTCCACTGTATATGCCACAGAGAGATGCAAAATCATACAAAACGTGTCTGGGGGTTCTAGGCCTTGTCAAAATCTAAAATTATTTGTGACCCCCCCCCCCATTATAGCCATATTTCAGAGTGACCAATACTAAGCGTTCAGTGTAAGATTTTGGGCTATTTTCCACTGAATTGCAATTGCTGTTCATGCTACCAATATAATATATAAGACCAATTATTCTGACAATATATTTACAGTGGTATCATAAAAAATATTCAGGAATATTTATTTTGGACAACACACAATAGTTTCTTTTGTAATGTTTATCATTTCTGCCAAAATTAAATTCCAAAAATCTTGCACCAATTGACCCCACCATAAATGAGGACATGTACCAACTTTATTGCTACCCCGAGGTAATATAAAAGAAAACATTTTTGACATTTGCAAAGGATCTTTCCTGTTTTAATATTTCTTCTTTCTTAGAAGAGTTTCAGTTGTAAAAATGAAGTGATAAAGAGAAATAAAGAGAAAAAAGTGCAAAAAATACAGTAAAAATAAAACTGTAATGTGATACAATCTTATGGAAATTAGGAAATCAAAATGAAAGCCTTGACAATGCATTTTCTGCTCTGCCATGGTTTTTCTTTTATTTTCTTCCCCACCTCCTTTTTCTGTTAGCAGGATGTGATTCTAGCAGGACTGAGACAATTTGAATCTTTTGGCAACTATATTTCAGAGGCCTTGCTGGTTTCCATATGGGTTTTTACGTGACACAACAATATGAAATTGTTGGCCCTGTAAAACTCCCCGAGTTCCATGTGAATAATAGAAAAGGGACTGGCTGTTTGATCACTCTGAAATTGTAACTCTGTGAGGGGAATAGGGGCCTCCTAACAACTCTCAGCACCCTTAACAAACAAGAGCTCCCAGAATTATCTAGGGGAAGCCAAGATTCTTTAAAATTGTATAGTGTTTTCAATGTATGGTGTGAATAAAAGACCCATTCAAGTCACATAAAAATGGCTGTTGACAAAATGGCAATACTGTATGTCGACAAGTGGTGGTGAGAGGTGGCATTCATTTGAGGGGAGGAGAACTGGAGTGGCTGCCATTTTGTTTTTCCTCAGAAAGCCCTCTCCCGAGGTTCTTTTTGAATTTTTGGGAAATTCAAAATGGCCACCTCCATATAAGATAGCATTGTACTTGCTGCGGGTTGCTATAGTAGTGGAGTGCAGTTCAGTATTTTAAGGGGGGAAAGGATCTTAGCAGTAATCAATTTCATTTGATGAGGCCAATGTTTATACCTCTCCAAAGAAAGTTGGACTGCAGTGGAGGAGGGGATTTAATGGCTTTTTCACATTTCTTCACAACTAATATTTTAGAAATGTTTGGATTTCTCCTCAAATTATTTGGGTCAATTTTTCCAAGGGTTTTTGTGTGTGTGTGGAATAATGGTCTGTGACAGCGTTGGGGAACCTGTGGTGGTGGATTCAATCTCCTGTTGGGTCCAGCCACCATGGCCAACAGTAAGAGATGATGGGAGTTGTAGTCCAACCATGTATGGTGGGCCACAGGTTCTCTATCCCTGCTCTACATGTGACACACTAGAGTGATGCCTTGGCTCGGGCATAGGCAAACTCAGCCCTCCAGATGTTTTGGGACTACAACTCCCATCATCCCTAGCTAAGAGGACCAGTGGTCAGGGATGATGGAAATTGTAGTCTCAAAACATCTGGAGGACCGAGTTTGCCTATGCCTGCCTTGGCTGCATACACACAATGCATTTAAAGCACATTTCCCCACTCACAAAGAATCGTGGAAACTGTAGTTTGCCCCTCACAGAGCTACAGTTCCTGCACCCTCAACAAGCTACACTTCCCATCCCATGATTCCTTGGTGCGAAAATGTGCTTTAAATGTATGGTGTGTGCACAATTACGTTTATTCTTTGTACTTGACTTAGGACTCAGTTATACACCTGCAAATAAAACATTTTAATATACAATGTGACCCTAGAATGGTTTTTATATGTGTGTAGTTTCCACCATAAAGCAGACTTTCCGAAAGGGTTTTGCCAACATTCTGGAGAATGAAGGTTTCCATTGAGCATCCACGAGGCAAAAATATAATGGTTGCATCACTGCTCTGAAAGTCCTTCTCCCAGAATTTTTGTGAGTCCTTTCCCCTCAGACTTTGTGCCAATATTTGTCTTTATCCTACTAACCCGTCTTTATTTCTTCTGCTCCTTTTATTTGCTGTTCAGCATTTCTGAAAGGCTTGAATAACAAGCAGAGGCGAGAGCATTATTTCACCAGGGATTTCATCAAACTGAAGCAAATACCAAGCTGGAAAGAAATGGCCAAAAGTGAGATTTTATTTTGTTTTAAAGCTCTTTTTTCTTAAGTATAATTGCATGGGCATGCTGTTTCTCTCCCCCCCCCAAACCTCCCGTGGAGAAACTCAAGGCAAGGATAATGTGGACCTTGGTTGAGGAAAAGGGGTGTTGTAGAGCTGTTAACATAGAAAGCTTCCAGACACAGGTTCAGCTCTGAGGGCCTCCTGGCAGTTCCCTCAGAAGTTGCAGGGAACCAGGCAGAGGACCTTCTCGGTAGTGGCACCTGCCCTGTGGAACGTCCTCCCATCAGATGTCAAGGAGATAAATAACTTTTAGAAGACATCTGGAGGCAGCCCTGTATCTAGAAGTTTTTAATGTTTGATGTGATATTATGTTTTCATATGTGTTGGAAGCTGCCCAGAGTGGCTGTGGCAATCCAGCCAGTTGGGTGGGGGGTTGTTGTTGTTTATTATACCATGTCAGGCTGATGGCTCATTTAGTCTATGGCAGGGGTGGGGAACTGGGTCCGACTTGCAGGCCAGATCCTTTTGTTCCCCCGAAACAGGTCAGGTTTGGCAGGTGAGTTGGGTTGCCTACCTGTCCATCACCTGACAACACAATGACTCATTTTTGCATGGCACTGTGCACAGAAGCCCTGATGATTAGCTAATTGCCAGTGCTTGCAATGGGCTTTTTTTTTGCAGAGGGTGGGGGATCATCATCAGCTAACTGGTGGTGTCTGCAAACCCACTTTGGCTCAGCCCATACCTTTTTTTACTTTCCACACACTTGGCACCAGGTGTTGGACAGGTGGATGTTGTGGAGAGACCTGCAGGCCAGTGGTCTTCCCTGACTGGCAGCAGCTTTCTAAGACTTCAAACAGTGCATATTCTTTGCAATACCCAAGGTCCCAGGTTCAATACCCAGCTTCTCCAGGCAGGACTGGAGAGCCTTGAGAGGTAGCCATTGCAGCCCGTTTTAGATGTTGCAGGACTACAGCTCCCATAATCCCTGACTATTGGTCATTCTGGCTGGGGCTGATGGGAGCTTGGGATGCTAACACCCGAGGGCACAATGTTCCCTACCCCTGTTGTAGGCCATGCTGAGTTAGATGGACTAATAGTCCAATTTGACATAAAGGCAGCCTTTAAAATGTGCAGTCTCTCCCCCTTGTCTTCTTGATGCCAGGCACCCGGGTTAAGCAGCCTGAAGAGTCTTTGTTCCCCAAGGATAACCATCTGAATGAGAAGATCTCTCTCTTCCGTGGTGACATCACCAAGCTGGAGGTGGATGCAATTGTCAACGCTGGTGAGTGAGTTTGGCTCTTTTGTTGACTGTGGTTGAGATTGGTTTTGGCTTATTAGTAGCCTTTTATAACTCACATGCCAGGCACTGTTTGTTGGTCTTCTGGGGTAGCCTTGCTGCTCCAATTTGTGAAAACTGAAAATGGCAGAGAGATCACACAAGCCTTGCCGGTTTTTGCAGTGCTTCTCATTCCTTGATGGTGGAATGTAAGAAATGAATGTGTAGACCAGGACGGTGGCCCTCTAGTTGTTGGTGGACTGCAACTCCCATCAGCCCCAGCAACCGTGGCCAGTGGCAAGGGGGATGGGAGTTGTGTTCCAACAACATCTAAAAGGGCACCCATTCCCACATTCCTCATGTACTTCACTGGCAACAAGGCTTCTAATCGTACCATCCTCTTAACCTCAAAAATGGCTAGGCTCCAATCCTCATAGCTGATTTACAGAACAGCTAATACTTTTGGGATTGCAGAAAGACATTAGAGTTGAAAGTCATTTGAAAGATGTATTGTTTGTGATGTGTGCGCTCATCTCATCTTTGTCTCTGGTTAAACAGGTTTGGTAGGTTTTTGTGTTCTTTTGAAACCTGTTTAACTCGATAGGAAACAAAAAGAAATACTGTAGGGGTGTACGTAATGGGAAACAATGCCTTTCACAGCCCTGCTTTAAAACGCTCTAGAAGTTTGTCCTTGGTTTTAAAGTTACCAGCTAAGGTTAACAAACACTAAGTGTGAACTTCCAAGTTTTGAACAGAACCCCTTTTCAAGTATAGGAAACAGTGTTGGATGAGAATAATGTGTGGAAGAATTTAGGAGAAAGAAGCTGCTTCTCTAGGTTGGCACTGGCTTAGTTAAACAGAACATTTTGTGAAGCAAAAGAGGAAGTGGGCTTGAATTGGCCCCCTACTTATATTAGACTGCAGTATCTGGCAGCGCTGGATGAGCTGAATTATATACACCACAGGCCACAAATGAGGAAGGGAAGTAATATTTACAAGGGATCTGTGTGTAGCTCTTAGATGTTCATTAACATGCATTATGCTCTAGTAAAACTGGTAGTGGTACTTGGCTGTGCATAGTGCTGATTGGTTTTTCAACTCAAAAAATGTGTGGTGTTATAAAAAAGTCAATGAAATGGGTATTGGGTTTAATAAAAGTTAAAATAGGTGTTTTAAAATTATATAAAATACGTATGTATAAAAGGAAGAGAGAAAATATTATGTGTGAGCTATGTATAATAGCCAGTTCACCTGAATAAGGGGTTCAAGAGATTACAAGACACATGACTGAGTCAGCATTTGAATTACTGTCGTTATTTGTGGATGTAGCACCATCAGTGTACTTGGCCAGAGTAGAGGAGGACAGGCCCCTGCCCTGAAGAGCTTACAGTCAAAAATTCATGCAGGAAGGGGAAAAGCAGGAAAAGAATATTCGATGGTTCCAATTACACATGCTTAGGCTCAGTTATGGGCTCAGTTGCTGTAGGATGTGGGAAAGGAATGTATTTTTAAGCCTCCGCAAACTCTAAGCCAGTGTTTTCCAACCACTGTTCCGCGGCACACTAGTGTGCCACGAGATGTTGCCTGGTGTGCCACGGGAAAAATTAAAAAATTCGAAAGATTTTTTTTTTAAAAAAAGTCAAATTTTTGATTGGGGCGCCGTCACTAGATGACCCCTGGGGTTCCCTCCCTCCCTCCCACTCTGCGCCTCCCTCCTCCTCCTCCTCCTCCGGGGAGGCCCTTCCTGGCTCTCGGCCAAGGCTTGGCGGCTGCCACTCACTCACTCGCTCGCCCACCCGTCCCTCCATCCCTGCACCCGGCCTCTCCCCCTCCATCCCTGGCGCGGGGGCTGCCGGGATCCGTAGTCCCCTCGCCCTTGGGCTCCGCGCCCGCGCGGGGTGCGCAAACTACATTTCCCAGCGTGGCCTGGTGGGCCGGGCGTTTTGTTTGAAGCGCTTTTCTCCCGGCCATGGAATGAGCGCGGCGGCGGCGGCCAGGGGCTCTTCCGCGCAGACCCCGCGCAGCCTGCCTGCGCCCCCACGGAGATCGGGCGGCAGGATGGAGCCCGGGGATCCCCGCGGAGGCGGAGTGGCGGAGGCTGCCCCCCAGGTAGGGCTGCGTCGGGGGGTGGTGGTTATTTTTGCAATGCTGCATCCGCGCCGGAGGGGACGCATCGGACCGCGGGGAGACCCCTTGGCAGGCGTGCAAGGCAATGCATGCGTGCAGGCGTTGATGGAGTGCAGTGCAATGCAATGGCAACGCGGCGCCCTGCATGCATGCATGCAACTTCCACCGGCACTCCGGACTTGGCAGGTGAGGGGGGTCCCCAGTGGGCGGCAGAGAGAGCCGGGAGGGCGAAGGGGAGCCGGGGGGGAGCAGCGCTGCTCCCCGAGCCGAGCCTGGGGGGAAACTTCGGCGTCGTTGCGCCGGGTGTTGGAAGCGGAGGCTGGCGGGGGGCCCTCACCTGCAAAACCTGGTCGCCTCTCATATATTTTGTCCATTGCATTCATCGCCCGCTTTCTCCTCCAAGGAGCTCCCGGGGGCGCGCGTGGTTCTCCCCGTGTTATCCTCGCAACAACAGCCCTGCGAGGTGGGTCAGGCGAGTGGCCCAAGGGAGCACCCAGGGATTGTCCTGGCCAGGTGGGGTGATTTGAACCCTGCTCTCTGCCCGGTCTTCGTCCTCATTTAGCCCCCACATGTGCATGACTGTGCATGACTGAGGTTTTCCCCCCTCGTCTTGGCTATGGTGTGAGTCTGTGCTGTTAATTAATGGGGTTCTCCTTCGGAGAAGATGAGCCAGCCCTCAAGGAGGTGATTATGTAATTTGCTAGCAATTCATGTCCCTCCCGGCGTGACGCTGCGCGCTGACGTCACGGGGCTGTAATGGTGGTGTGCCTCGAGATTTTTTTCATGAAACAAGTGTGCCTTTGCCCAAAAAAGGTTGGGAAACACTGCTCTAAGCGCAGAAATGTTTGAGGTTTGCATGGTCTAGTTGTTGTTCCCAGCAACTTACACAAGAGGGCGCCAAAGCTCCATGGTTTGTGGGGCTGCCCCCCAGTATTAATTTCCCTACCTCAATAAATCAAGCTGTTTATTAGTGGAATAAAAGTCTTTGCTAACAAGGGGTTTTGTTGGCGCTTCATAAATCCTGCCTCTGTGCATCATGAAGCCCATATGTGCTTAATTCATATGTAAAGTCGCAAGTGGGACTATAATACGTGTCCATTAAATTCTAGGAGGCCCGATAATTATCATTAGCTGTGAGTAATTACCTGCACGGATCGAGGCCAGGAACCGCTTGCTGCTGTTGTAGCCACTCAATTCATGCTAGGATGGTTGGGGGTGGGGGGAGATGAGCAATGCTGCATCTTGGGAAAGGCAGGGTGGTCTGTGTCGTGCAGGCAAGAGAATCAGGCGGAGTTTTTATTTCTTGTTAACCTTGGTTCCCTGGAAAGAATCAAGTGTGTCCAAGGCAGCTCTTGGCGGATGTGATTTGTAGTGGTTTAATGTCTTCAACAGACAGCAAGGCTGTGGGTGGATAGTGGGACTCTGTGAGAAGAGGTCCAAGTGGGGAATTGAGGGACCTTCCAGGTGCTGGTGGGAGATGTAGTTCAGTGCCTCTGACCATTGACCATGCTGGCTGGGGCTGACGGGTGCTGGAGTCCCCGCAACATCTGGGAGGGCTGCAGGTTTTCCATCCCAGGTTCAGGTGCAGCACTCCGTTCAGGGCTGGTGCGAGACTTCAGGGCGCTCTCAGCACACATCCATATGTCCCAATGTGGTCACACTATGTTTTGTTTCTGTCATTGCCACAGCAGCAGCCCATTACTTCCTGCTCTCCTTGCTGTGCCCCTGAATGGTGTTGCAGTAGCAGATGGGGAGCCCTGCTGCTTTTCAATGAAAGCCAAGCTAAGCTCCCAATCCCTTGTGGCTGCCTGCTTTCTTAATTGTACCCAATGTGCAATGCTCTGGTCTATAGATCAAAGCTTCTGTCCAGACCATGGATCCATGAAGAGATTTTACAGATCTGTGAAGGGCATTGCATTTTGGGTAAATTAAAATGGCAGGTGGCCACGGCAACTGGGAGCCAAGGTTGGTTCCTGGTCAAAAGTGGCAATGCTGTCCGGTGTCCCTTGCAGAGTGTTAAGTGGCTGTGTGGCCAGTGAGGGGCCCCTTTGACCTACTGGAGCCCTCAGCCAGTGCCCAATCTTACTGTCTGCTGGCACTGGACCTGGCTTGGTCCCAAACTGCCTGCTGGGGCTAGATTTGAGGGCTGGTTGTGTGATGGGCTTGGTGGGACTGTGCGTGAAACAAATTTTTATAAACAGTTCACCTTTGTCTCTAAAGCTGGCGATGCTCATCTGCTTGGCGATGATTGCTTTTGCATTAGTCTTTTTTTTTAATTGTTCTTTGTTGGCACATAGGCATTGGTGCCTATTTAACACATGGTCTGTATGTGAGTTAATTGCGATCAGATCCATGCAGGCAGGTTTAATTGTCTTTATATGACAGGGATAAATCAGGCATGCAGATTGTGCATCCAAGTCATGAAATGAGCAATAAATGCAATTTTAAAAAGTGTGCTCATAAGAAGAGGGGTGCCAAAGAGACTTCTTAGCCTGGGTCACCATTTGGTTTTGGACTGGCTCCCTGGCACCTGCAGTGTCAAACAAATACCCTGAAGCAGAAGGTGGCGAGAAGGCGGCTTGATTATTTATTTAGCAAAGAGCCTTGTAAGTCCCCACCATTGCATGGGAATGATAAGCTATAGAAGACCAGGCTAGGGACATTTTTGCTGATAGGCTAGTTTTCTGCATACAGGGGTTTGTATTTTATATGTGGGAATGTCGTTTACTCAGCCATTTGGCTGTTAAATTGGATCGTAGTGTTCACTTTCGGCCTGTTTTTATAGTGTTAATCTTGTGGTGGAGTAGGTAGAATCCATCTTTTTATACTTATTTATGGATGGGTATTCTTGAGTAGTTTGTTCCGGCTGTTGTTTTAAATAGTTGGTTTTTAATGTTTATTATACTGTGTAAGTTGCTTTGAGGCATCTTTTTGTGAAAAGCAGTAAAGATAAAATAAGGGTGCAAAGTGCTGTACATAACCAAAAGTTCCTTCTGTATAGCTAGCCTGGCACTTTTGCTAGAGGCTGTGAAACTCCTGCCTGCTTTGCGGCCTCCTCTGCTCCTATGCCCCGGGAGTGATCTCCTTTCAGTTGGGAGTGGAGAGTCCCAGAACTGGCTAGGAACCGACGAAATGGCTGTGGGGAGTTCTGGTTCTGGGATGGAGATGTCTGAATCCTACAGCTCCTCAGTGTCTCTGGTGGTGCAGAGATATGCTAGGGGTGGAGCCCTGCTCCTCCAAGCAGGAGACCCAGGTTTCAACTCTGTCCTAGTTCATCAGCAGTTTAGCACACATTTTCCCTAACACACACATCTTTCCATGCAGTTTTGACTAATATAATGTGTATTTGTATGTTATTTTCCCTAATATATGCATTTTAACGCATATTTTTCCTGAAAACAATTTTTTTTTTGTACGCATTGTTTGACTGGAGAGCTGCACTGCAAAATTCAGAGAAGTGTGACTTTTGAAGGCTTATTTCATTTCAGTTTTTGCATTGCTTGGGAAAGTGCGTATTAGATATAAAAAGGTTCATGTAATTAAATTTCTTCCCCATCCCTAATAGCAATAGACCAACCTTTTGCAGCCTGGTGCCTTCAGATGGCTTGGACACCAACTCCCATTACCTCCGGCTAGCATGACCAATGGTTAGGGGTGATGGGAGTTGTAGTCCAAAACTTCTGGAGGACACAAGGTTGGGGAAGGCTCTGTCTGTTCTGGGTGCGGTTTCAGTAATTTGTTGCTTTTGTGCAGGAGTGGATATGTGTGTGTATGCGCACATGTAGACATACCACATAACAATACATGAAAAGTTGGCTCTCAAGTCCTGGAACTTCTTGGCTTACGTTAGCCTTCTTCTTTGGAGGGATGGTATTTCCCACACTTCCCTCATAAGTCACAGACAGGGAGTGGGAATAAAGACTTTCTGCCTTACACAGAGTTAATATAGCTTAGTATTGCCCACCCCAGTGGTTCCCAATTAGCTACTGCGGAGCCCCTGTTTTTCAAAAGCCAAGCCATAGACCCCCTACTTTTGAAAATTTTGATGTCTCTGTAGTAGTTTTTATTAAATGAATGGTGCCACGGACCCGCTGGGTGGGTTATGTGGACGCCTTGGGGTCCACAGACCACTAGTTGAGAACCACTGACCTTGAACACCAGTTGGGAGCCCCTTGGCAGTGGCTTCCCAGGATTTTAGGCAGGACTCTTTTCTGGTCCTACCTGGAGATGTTGGGGATTGAACTGGGACTTTCTGCATGTAAATCAGATTCCCTGCCATGGAGCTATAGTTGTTCCCTGTGCATACATAGCCAGCTGCCTTACATGAAATCAGGTCATTGGTCTGTCTAGGTCGGCATTGTCTATACTGATATGGCAGTGGCTCTCCAGGGTTTCAGGCAGCTGGCATTCCCGGCCCTGCCTGGAGACGCCACAAGGAGTTGGGCCCTGGGACCTTCTGCATGCAAAACTGATGCTCTGCCACTGAACTGTGGCACTTCCCCAGACTCACCTGGTGGCACATCCAGCTCCTTTGCTTTTATGTGGGTATTCCTGGGACCATGGAGACATTCCTTCTAATATATATATATATAGGTTCTGCAGGCAAGCAGCTGGTAGAATGATCAGAGCCTTCCTCTCCCAACTGAGTACTTTACGAGTAGATGAATGGATCGAGCCGCTGTGTATCCTTGGTATTATGAATGGCCGCCTTATAACGACAATAGTTATGGGACCGCAAAGTGCAGGAGACAAAGCTCCAGGCAGATATTACGATGCCGAACTGTCAGTGTAAATTGCTTCACCTGTCACTTTGGCAGTCCAGTTTGCTTGCAAACGCTTTGCTTCTGCTCGGGCAGCAGGAAAGGAGGCCGGAGCTGAGCCAGCACCAGCCTTGGGGAAGCTTGTATGTGTTTTGTTTTGTTAAAGCTTCCAAGCTACCTGAGCTGGAGCCAGTAAATGGGAGTGGTTGCATTGCAAGTGTGGAGAACCTCTGGTCCGGAGGGCAAATGTGGCCCTGCATACCTCTGTTTGGCCCTTGAGACACCCTCTACAGGCCATACACCCCTGAGCTGTTTTGCTTGGCTAGAACATGTCCTTGAACTGTGATAATGTTCATAAGGGTGAGCACTGTGCAGTGGTTAGAAAATTAAAGTAGGACCTGGGAGACCAGGGTTCAAATTCCCACTTGGCCATGAAGTTCACTAGGTGACCCTACTTCACAGGGTTGCTGTGGGGATTAAATGGGGAGGAGAAACGTGTGCCACCTTGAACTCCTTGGATAGAAAAGGTGGAATATAAATGCAATAAGTAATGCCTCTTGCTTTGCTGGATGGAGAGGTGTGGTGTGGTGCTGGTGTGCGTAGAAGCCTCTGAGTTTTGCATGGCTGGGGTGTAACCTACAAAGGTAAATCACATCTACTGCTCTGTCCACTTTTGCCTCTGGCCCTGCCCACCACTGGTATGTGGTCCCCAGAAGGTTGCTCCTGAGGGAATGGGGCCCTCGGGCTGAAAAAATATTCACCACCCCTGTTGCATATTGAGAATTTGGCACACACAGCGATCCTGACAGCTGCCCTCCAACTAGTATCTTTATCACCCTGGAGAAAAGTGAAAGTTAAATGTGAGATTCCTAAAGGCAGGGCATTAGGCTAGCCTGTAAGGTATCACAAGACTTGGTGGGTATGCCTTAAGGAGGGAAATCTATTGCTTGCCCTAGGAGGAGGGATGATGAAACCCCAAAAGAACAGGTCTGAGAGATAAGCTTGGCCCATGTGTGCGCCTCAAGCTCTAAACCAGGGTTGGGAATCTTGAGGGGCCACATTCCCTTCTGGAGAACCACATGTTGGTGGTGGGCCGAACCAGAGGCAAAAGTGGGCAGAACAAGAGTTTTTGTTCTTGTTTTGCTTTGTACAGTAGGCTAGTTTCTGCACACCTTCCACCCTTCATCCTGACAATCAAGATAACCTATCAGAGTTCAAGGGTACATTCCAGCTAGGCAAAAAACCCTCAAAGAGGATGCTCTCCTCTTCTGTAGTTGCTCTCTTGGTGTGCTGCAGCTAAATCCATCACTAGTGCTGGAGTATCATTTTTTTCTTCCCCGTTAAGCACTCTGGTCATATGTCTTGAGACTTCTTGACCTTTAGCACTCTCCCACCCACAGAACTAACTGGGGGCTGCCTCACTTCCCTCATTCCTTGCTGCATGAACAGGAGGAAGAACTGATACAAAGCTGCCCCCTAGGTGCTAACTTTCCCTTAGGTCTTGTGGTGGGGAACCTTTTTTCGGACTGAGAGCCACAATGCTTTGTGGGCAACCTTCCAGGGACTGCTTGTTGAGGTGGGCAGGGGCAAATGTGGGCAGAAAAAGGTACCTGCATAAACACTCACACATCCTTCATCCAGGCAAGCGAGAGGCATTAACACAGTTCAAGGACGCTTTTCATCCAGCGTTCAAAGGACAACACAGAGCAGTGTGTGGCCTGGGGAGAGGCCTGAGGGCCAGATGGCGAGGCCTGAGCTATATAGGGACTATTTTAAAAACGCATCTCATGGTTTTCTAAAAGCAGATCTGGCGACAGTTGGACTCACAGTGCCTGGTAGTTCCTTCTAGCCTGGCACTTCACTTCTGACGATTCCTGCTTAATAAAGCAGGAATCTACCCATCGGCGTCTGTTATGGGTCTTTTTCTTTTTTTGCTCTGCACTGTTCTTTTTAGAGACTCTCTCCCCTTCCTTGGAGCAGTTCTTGAGTTGGGCGACTTGCTCAGTCTACGTTGAGAAGAGACTGTTATATAAAGTACCAATCTGATGGCGCGAGTCAAGGGGTGGGAGTGGGGGGAGCTCTCCAGCGCGGAGTTTTAATGGACAATTTTTATCTCCCTTTTTATGGCATTGAATAATTTTAACCGGCTTTCTGACTTGGCAAATAAAACCACTAGCTCTTTATGCTCCCATGGCGCTCGCAAGACCCTGCTCCCTGGACCCTGCTGGCTTTGCAGCCAAGGTCAAAAAAGCCAGTTTCTGAATAAGCACATGAGCTAGTGTGTGTGTGTGTGTGTGTGTGTGTGTGTGTGTGTGTGTGTGTGTTTGGTCTGCTCTTTGGTTTCTGCTCTTATTACATTCTCAGATCTTGCTTTCCACTGGGGGAAGAAATATTTGTTACTTAACTTCGTCTTTCAAACCTGCCTACTGTCAACTCTTTTAAAAAAAGAGAGAGATCTTAATAGATTAACTGTCTTGCTTTTCTGAATTTGATTAATTAAATGTACTTATTGCAGTACCTCCGAGGGTCCTGAATGAAGATGACAAATAGTCATATTTTTTAAGAGGGATGGAGTTCTGACTGGGCATAGCTGAGGGGCCCATCTCTGAAAGAGAAAGGCACCTAGCCTAACGAAGGGTTTTAAGAAATTTGCCACAATTTTGCAACACAACCCATAAGACGCAAGCAATAAGGACCAATTCTGTGAGCAGATTATTGTTTTGCCCTGTGCAGCATTCTCTGTCTGTGCTAGCCCAAGACTGGTGCATTTTTGAACACTGTGTAAAAGAGGAATCCAATGGAAAAGCTGTGCTAGCACAAACTTGTGCAACAGATTGTGCACCTCAGTGTTATCCCTGACGACATGCTGATAGCTCAGTCTTCTTTCTTCTCTTTCTCTGTGGTCCCATTTTGTCTCTAATCCTGTTGGGCCTCACCACCTGAGTTCACCAGTAGAGGGAGCTATGCATGTGGTTTGTATCCAGTGTTAATATTAGGGCTGGTCCACCCTTCCACTTGTCCTGTGCCTACAAAGAACAGGTACAAGTGGTTTCCCCCTGGCCCTGCTCCTTTCCCAGGGAAAACCCACTTTTTAGTGCTGAATCGGCGCAAACGCCAATCCACAGAAAACCTGAATTGCTGTTTGCTCTGCTACAGAGCTGTTTTCTCAGGGGGAAAGGAGCGAAACAAGATGAAGTGTGAATAAGTTCTTACTCTGCATAGACCCACTGAAACCAATGATCATGACATGACTTGGGCTCTTTCATTTCAGTGGGTCTACTCTGAACAGAAGTGAGTTTAATACAGCCCATGGTGTGGATAAAGTGTTTGGAGAGATGTTGTGTGCTTTTTTTGTCCCTCTCTTTGTAGTACAAGAGCTTGAGGGAAGCCAATGAAAGTCAATTCAGGACAGACAAAATAAAAAATACTTTCTTGCAACAATGCATAACTAACATGTGAAGTTCCCTGCCCCAGGATGTGTTGCTAGCTGCCACTCTAGATGGCTTTAAAATGAGATTTGACAGACCCAGACAGACTTCCTCTGCAAGCCTCTCGGTTGCTTTCATCTTCCATGGTCTGGGGTAGTCTACCTCCGAATTCCAGTTGCTGGAGATCAGTGACAAAAGAGGGCTCTTGCCTTTGGGATCTGCTTGTGGGCTTCTCGGAGGTGTCTGGTTGGCCACTGTGGGATATAAGATGCTAGACTAGATGGACCCTTTGTCGTCTTGCAGCATTACATTTTGCTGAGGACATGTGATATAGGAGTGGCCAGGAACTCCTGGCCTACGGACCTGATTAGGCCCACCAAGCCCCTTGGACAGCCCCAGGCACTGTGCTTTGCAAGCCCAGAGGCAATCAGCTGATTGCCAGGAGTTGCACTGTGTGATGACTTTGCCTGTACAGCTTGAGTTCAAATAGGGCAAAAACAGACCACCGGATACCATTGTAACATCAGGTGATTGACAGCTGTCAAACCTTACCTGCATGGGATGGGAGAAAATGAGGATCCAGCCACCAGTGGTACAAACTCTTTCTTTCTTTCTTTCTTTCTTTCTTTCTTTCTTTCTTTCTTTCTTTCTGTTAGTTCCTCACAGAGTGACTCCCAATGACTCATGTTAAAACCAATTAATATTAAAAAAATTAGAAGCACAGCTACACTGAGAAAAGGCAAGACTTAACAGATCCAACTCCACTAAAAGAAGCCGCAATGCCACCCTTCAACTTAAGGGCCAAAAGCCTGTGTAAAGAGAAAAATCATAGGGAAAGATAAGCCAAGCAATCTTGCCTGGGGAGAGCACTTCACAAGCAAGGGGGCCACCACTGAAAAGGCCTGGATAGGAGACCGCCAGGGAAGAAAGGTGAGCTATGAAGCATACTTAATGCAAAAGTGAGCGCTTCTGCCTTTAAGAGGCTTCCCTGTAAAAGGATCAGTGATGAGTCCAGGACTACTCAGCACACGCAGACAGACAGCTCAAGTGAAATCATTTCCGAGTTGGGTTCCTGAGTTGCCTCTTTATCTTCCCATCCCTTCTTCCCTTCTCTGTTTTCATGAAGTGGTAAGTAACAGTGGTGGTTGCTTCCCTCCTCCTCTTTGGAGAGCGGGTGTCGTGTCAGCAACCTTGGTGGCATTTGAGCCTTTGTTCCATTTTAATGAGTGCTGTTAACAAGAGAGCAAGCTGGGCGCTGTGCCTGGCAGGAAGAGGAAAGAAGGGTTTCAGTGCTGCGGAAAAGGATGTGCTACAGGCAACTCTGCGCTTGGCGTGGGGGGATTGCAAGAGGGAGAGGTGGTATTACAAGGAACTGGATGGATGGAGGCTACGCTTCCTGCTCCCACCCCATCCCTAGCCATGGCCAGCTTTTATTTCAGGAAGAGTGCCAGATGTACCATGTTTTTCGACAAAGGGGGCCATGGTTAAAAAAAACCAACCTGCTGAGGTTTGGTCTCACAGCAGCTATGCTCCCTTGCATGGGCAGATGACTTATCAATATGGACTTGTTTTGCAGAGAATTAAGGAAATTGCATGGATAACTGAATGCTCTGGGATGTGGCAGGGAATCTTGGTCCCCCCTCTGCACTAGAGCCTTGCTCCCTTCCCAGGGATTCCCTCTCCAGGTTTTGGGCTTCTCTTTCCAACCTCTAGGCAAGCTGCAACAAGTGTGGCTGGGCTGCACTATTTCCTATTCCACCCCCCCACTCCTCCTCCCCTCCTGTCTCTCTCCACCTTTTGGCTATAAAAATTGCCATAAAAGCAGAGATTTGCAGCAGCTTTCTGCATGGCTAAGTCGGGAGCACTTCCCCATCAGATGGCTCTTGTCTCAGCTCCCTTTTATTGTCACCGCTGGGCTATATTTCACAGGGACATTTTAAATATCGTTAAAACCACCTCCTCGTGGCTGCTTTCTGATGGGGTGGCTGCTGCAAGGAGGAATTCTGTTGAAGTTTCGTTGGACAGGAGGAGGCCGAGCAAACGGTCAGCAGCCTCTTGCGTGACCTGCTTTGCATAATTGGTGAGTGTTGGGAGAAGCCAGCTTCCGTGTACAAATGGGTACACATTGCGTTCTTTCCAGTCATTCGAAGTGTGTGTGTGCTGTTATTTGGGACATCCCTGATGTGAATCTAATTTAGGGCACCCCTCTGTTCCTTGGACAAAGTCCCTGCCTGTTACTGTAGAAACCAAGTCAGAAGAGAACACTGGTCCATTCTAGAGATGTCACTGAATTTCACCTAAAGGAAAAAAAATTGGGGTGAATTTGGAGAATAAGATTATAAGAAAAAGTCTTCCTGGGTCAGTTCAAAGGCCCATCTAGTTCAGCAACCTGTTCTCACAGTGGCTAACATGATGCCTCTGGGAAGCCTGCAAGCAGAATCTGAATGCAGTAGTATTCTCTGTACTTGCAATTCCCAGCAACTGGTATTCAGACACACACTGCCTCTGACAATGGAGGAAGAACCCAGACAGCTGTATCTGTCAGGGGGAAAGGTGGGGCATAAATAAATATATAGTAATAATAGCAAAAGGACCCACTTTTTCCTGCTAGGGGAAAAGGAAGAGAGAATTTGTTCACATCCCACACATTAAGGTTGAGCCTGCCTAATTTGCACTTCACAAACCAATAGGTGAAAGAAAACACAGCTATCCTTCAGAATTCACACTTATTTAAATTTTGTGATGCAGTTCTCCAACCAAAAAACTTGTACAAAAATGGGTGAATTGGTGGGAGTGCACACAGAAACGAGTACATTAGTGAAAATAAACATACCCAAGTGCATTCTTGTGCAAACGTAGAAAAGTAATCTAAAACTTATGTGGAAACAAGACAAGCTGAAGTTAAGATTGGAAAAATGAGAAACTGAAAACGGCTGATGAAATGGATAGGTTCATCCATCTCTAATTCTTGAGTTTGCTTTGCTCCTCCCTGATGGTTCTTTTGCAGTGGTACACTGAGCTAAGCCATAAGTACAGGGGTGGGGTACCTTTGGTCTTCCAGGTACTGCTGAACTACATCATGCTTTCTGGGGTTGATGGGAATTGCATTTCAGCATCTGGAGGGCTAAAGCGTTCCCACATCTGATGCAGTGCAAGCCTGGTTTCAGCACAGCAGCAGAATGACTGGGGAGGAGCAAAAGTGCTTTGATCTCCTTTCACGGAGCCCACATGCTCCTGCATTCATGCTAAGTCTTGGTTTGGCTTAGCATGATGTGCAAAGTAGGCCTGCCCTATTTTGGTTCTCTTATTTTATTCCCTAAAGGTGGAAAGAGTTCAAGAGTGTCAGATCAAGCTCAACAAATGTATCATTCGAAAACAAATCTTGGCACTTGAAAACAGCAACAACAAGAAGATTCTTTATGAATTTCAATACATTTTGCTTATTTAAAGTCTTTTGTTTGCTGGGGCGTCAACCTCTCTTCTCTCCATCTCCCACATTTTAACCTTCACCCGGCCTCTGACTCACGCCTTTGTATGCGTCCCAACACAATGTGGCCGACATGCTGGCACCCATTTCTAAAAATAAGAGCCCACCTTCCTCCTCTTGCTTTGCACCAAAGAACTGTTTTGATAATTTTTGGTTTTCTACCCAGTTCTTGCGCAAAATGTTTGATTTGGGGTGAGGGGGAGAAGAGAAAAGAATTGCTCCTCCTCCACGGATGTGACAAAGACTTCCCTTGCCTTGTGGAACGGATCTTCGAGGGATGGATCTGCAAAAAATACCTGGTGGCGGCCTGCAAGTGGTCTGAGGAGACTGAAGGAACAGCTAGGCTTAAAAAAATAATAAGAATCAACACTTCCCTTGCCAGATATCCTTGGAGACAGGCACCGTATGCGAGGCCTCCTTGCAAAAACAGCAGGGCCTTTCTGTCTGTACACCAGCCTGCTGCAGTCTGGCGGCTACAAAATGCATCTGAAAAGCCCCTGTCAAGCCTGCTTCGGTGGTGCTAAACGGAACCACGCCTGACAGCTGGCTTAACACTCCCCGAGCCTCGCTTAGCGGCTCCTTGTTTGCAGCTGGTGGCCATGTGACCATCTGATGGCGGGGAAGGTGGGGGGAGCCTCTAAACTGTTAGGCTTTATGCCAAACCATAGCATGGTGGCCATGTGGGGGAGCCCCGTGAGTTGGTGGCTTCTGAATTGGGTCCCCCTGCCAAAGCCCAGTCCTTGTGTGGGGCCAGCTCTGTCTATGCTACAGTCCTTGTGCTTCTCAGTGTCCGGTTAGAAGCACAGGCAAAGCTCAAGGTGTGCAAGCTGGTTCAGAGGCAGTGGAGTGCTCTGCTCCAGGCTCTAGCATAGGAAGCTGCCTTGCAGTAGGTCAGATAATTTGTCCAGTGTAGTCTTCTTGACTGATAGTGGCTGTCCAGGATCTTTGGCAGAAAAGAGTCTTTCCTATCACCTGATGAACTGGAGATGCTAGGGATTTAATTTGAGACCTTCTACATGCAGAGCAGGTCTCTGTGACTGAGTTACACACTGCTGCCGCCACCATGCAGATTTCAGCTTTTGTTGGTACATACATGGGTTTGGTTATTTTTTGTGGGGAAGGGCTGGAGAGAGCCAACATGCTGGACTCCAGCTCCCATCAGCCTCAGCCAGCATAGCCCAATGGTTAGGGGATGGGAGTTGTAGTCCCACAACAGCTTGAGGCAACCATATTGGCAACCTCTGCCTTAGTGATAGAGTACACAAGACTTTCTAGGCTTCAAACTCTGGTGTCTCCAGCTAGGGCTTGGGAGAGAACTTTGTTGGAAACTCTGGAGAGCCACTACCAGCCGGCATAGACTGTCATGAGCAAGATGGTCTGATCTTAGTATATGGAGTTCAGTAGTAGGGACTCTGAGGGTCATCTAGTCTAACCCCCTGCAAGGCAGGAATCTCAACTAAAGCATCCATGATAGATGGCTAGCCAACCTCTGCTTAAAAACTTCACATGAAGAATCTACCACCTTCTGAGGGAGTCCATTCCATAGTCAAACAGTTCTTACTGTCAGAAAGTTATTCCTGATGTTTAGTTGGAATCTCCCTTCTTGTAACTTAAATCTGTGGGTTCAGGTCCTAGCCTCTGGAGCAGGGAAAAAAGCAAGCTTGCTGCATCTTCCATGTGACAGCCCTTTAGATTTTTGAAGATGGCTATCATATCTCAGTCTCATCTTATGCAGACTAAGCATACCCAACTCCCTCAACACCTCATAAGGCTTGGTTTCCAGATTCTTGATCATCTTAGCTCCCCTCCTCTGCACAGGTTCCAGCTTATTAATATCCTTCTTAAACTGTGTGCTCAGAAGGCACAGTACTCCAGGTGTGGTCTCACCAAGGCAGTAGAGCTATTGCTATCCTTGATTGGGACACTATATTTCTCTTTATGCAGTACAGAATAGCATTGACTTTTTTCACTGCGGCATCACACTTTTGACTCATGTTAAGCTTGTGTTCTACTAAGACCCCTAGATCCTTTCGATGTGTACTACAGTGGAACCTTGGTTCTCGAACGGCTTGGTTGTCGAACAAATCGGCTCCCAAACGCCGAAAACCCGGAAGTAAGTGTTCCGGTTTTCAAACGTTTTTCAGAAGCCTGACGTCCAACACAGCTTCCGCTTTGCTCCTGAAGCCAATTGGAAGCCGCGCCTTGGTTTTTGAACGGTTTCAGGAGTCGAACGGACTTCCAGAACGGATTAAGTTTGAGAACCAAGGTACAACTGCACTGCAAGCCAGGTGTCCCCAATGTTATATTTTGCAGCTGGTTCTTCCTAAGACCTGATGTTTGTCCCTATTGAAATTCATTTTGTTAGTTTTGGCCCAGTTAAGATCATCTTGAATCCCAATTTTGCCTTCTGCGGCATTAGCTACCCTTCCCAGGTTGGTGCCATCTGCAAATTTGATGAGCGTCTGCTCAATTCCTTCATCCTAGTTGTTTATAAAGATGTTGATCAACAACAGGCCCTGGACAGAACCCTGAAGCACCACACTTGTCACTTTTCTCCAGGATGATGAGGAACCATTAATGAGCAATCCTTAGGTTCTGTGGAAGCACCCTTAGGCTGAGCTAGCAGAGCACAGAGGCAAACTTGATAATATGCACTTATGCTGACTTTGTGCTCACTTGTCTTATTATAAACACTCCTACCTTTTTTTTTATATGACACTTTTTGATTAAAAAACGTCAGATTCAATTTTTTTCAGTTTCTAGTCCTCATAACTTTAAAACTAAAAATTTAACACCCCCCACATCCCTTTGGCATTTTAAGATGTGCCCCCTTTTTGGAGTTTGGAGCAATACTAGCTAAATTATGTGGCCCCCATTTACCCCCACCCCCTGCAATTCATAAGGAATTCTCAGCCATATGCTGAGCATATGGCTTGCTAGATCTGTGCATGGGCCATATATGTGTGTGATATTTCATACCACGGGGGTAGAAATAAGCCAATTTGTTTGGTTTTTTTGGAAAAGGAAGACAGAGGAAGCAGCTGGTTTGGAAATTTATTA
Source organism: Podarcis vaucheri (assembly GCF_965113315.1). NCBI lineage: Eukaryota > Metazoa > Chordata > Lepidosauria > Squamata > Lacertidae > Podarcis > Podarcis vaucheri. The sequence continues at coordinate 12,789,534 of NC_138754.1, forward strand.
CAACTTCGATACGAGCCACCTGTGTAGGGACCACTTATATCTTGAGAGGGCTGTTTAGGGTAATGTAGTGTTTGCAGTGATTCTTAAAAAGGTGAGACAGGCATCCCTAGGACCACATGCAGCTGCCCTGGGACAGATGGCTGTGCCAGTGTTGAGGTGCTATGCAAATAACATAGGACTGGTAGGTCTTGGGGTTTTAGCTTCCTTTGCAAAGTCTCCTGGAGGAGGCATAAAATCTGTAGGGGAAGGAAGCTGTTTTGTGTTTAGTTTGAGTATGTATTGCATTTATGGCCTTTCCTTTCCACCAGTGAGTTGAATACCATGTACGTGGTCTCTCTCGCCCATTCCTCAGTCATTTTGTTCCCTCTGCATTCCTGCAAATTAGACTATGCTGAGAGGTACTGACTGGCCCAAGCTCACCCAGCAAATGTCATGACTGTGTAGCAGTTTGAACTTGGGTCTCCAGGACTGGAAAACTTCAACCCCAGGGGCCAAATTCAGCCCTCCAGTCCTCTGTGTCTGGCCCTCATTCTTCCCAGTATGTAGCCCTTGAAGTCTTTTATCTGGCTGCAATGTGTTCTTGAGAACAGATGATGCCTCTGGCTTTCATGGATGGAGTATAGAGGGGTGTGTGAGAGTAAGTGTGTAGAGTAGAAACTAGCCTCGTGCATAAAGGTGAAATTTGCATTCATTGCTCTACCTGCTTTTGCCTCTGGCCCTGCCCCCACCACTGACATGTGGCTTCCCAAAAAGATGTCCAGAAGACCCCTGGGTTGTAGAAGGTTATCCATCTCTTTCCTATGTATTGACCTTGGGGTATGGCCGCTTTACAGACTTACTTTGATCATATAACAGTGTGGCGATTGTGGCTTTCCCCCAAAGAATTCGGGAATCACATTTTGGTGAAAGTGCTGAGAATTAGAGAGCATTTTGTGTGTGTGCGTGTGGAGTTAATGTGGGCATATACCCACAACTGTTTGAAAAATCAAGTCTGAATGTAGTGGTGGGAACAATTCAGGCTTGAAGTGGAGTTAAGTGGCAGGGCAAGGACTTTAGCACCGTGGTAGAACATCTGCTTAGCTGGCATCTCCAGGTAGGGCTGAAAGAGACCCCTGGCCGAAACTCTGGAAAGCCACTGCCAGTCAGTGTAGACAATATTGGCCCCCTGTTCTCTGATTCATTATAAGGCAGCTTCTTACGTTACTAGAAAAAAGCAGTTTACCAAAGTGCAAATTAAACACAACCATAATTCAGTTGTAGCTGGAACTGAAGCTGACTTGGCCTTTAGTGCTCTGGCTTTAAACTGGTTTATCAATTGATTGACTGTGTGTGCCTGTGTGTCTTTCATGCTCACTGTAGCCAGTACGCTTCCTCCTTGAAGGGATCTTTCCAGCACTTCCACTGGTTAACTTTTGCCCTTTCCCGCTCCCCGAGCAGCCTGCGCATTCATCTTTTAAGAAGACATTTGCCATCTATCCTAGTGGCACAGGGTGCCCTGAAGCTTTCCTCAGCTGTGCTTTAATGTGGGACGAGTCCATCTTCTCGTAGACCTTGAGAGCTGGCATTTGATTTTCCAGGGTTATTAACAGAGCTACGCATGCTCCTGTTCTCTCTCTCTCTCTCTCTCTTCCTGTGTGTGTGTTTTTAATTTTTTCAAGTTGAGATTTAGGTTCAGGGAATCCAGATTTTTGCAAACCAAATGGGTGGAGCAAACATGCATTTGTTTACTTCCTTTTATGTTAATAGTTATCTTCCCTCCAGTTTAGCCTCCTGTTTCGTATCAGATAAGCATTGTCTAGGGATGTGGAACAAATTTCATTCAGTTCAGATTTAAAGGCAAACCTACCTTATTCATACTTTTCCAAAACAATAATTGACCAAAAGAAATAAGTTCTTTTAAATTTGTCTGCCTCTGATTTTTGCAATGGAGTTCTCCAGCCAAGTACGGCAATATGTATGAAAATGCACGTACACAAGGGTAGTGTAAATAAAAATACACATATTGATGAAAATAACAAATAATAATGCAGTGTTTTACGGGAAAGTGCAGTGCAAAAATGTGCATATCAGTCATTAAGAGAAATTCACAGCAAAATGCTGCTGATGTAGAACTCTTGAGAACTTAATTTAAGATTGGAAAAATGAGAAACTGAAATGGACTGATCCGCCCACCCTGAGCTCCATCTCTGTTCTATTGGAGACCTTTTTTCAACAAGCTTCTTAATTGGAGATTCTAAGTTTGCATCTATATTTGATTTGAAATTATAGATCTAGCTATATATCTCTATGTATCTGTATCTATCTATTATTGTTGGTATTTTTATGGAAGTTTTAATTAATAATCACACAATTATTTCACAATAAGCAATTCATTAATGAAATAACATAAGGGAAATAAATATGTAGGTTTAGAAGTTGCATTTCACAAAACGTTCCCCCTCCCTCCCTCCCTCCAACCTGCAAAGGGTGGTGATGTAGGTCAATAAATATGGGTTTAGTGATGTTGCTCGATAAAGGCAAGGTTTATAAAAAGCAAACGGGGAAGTGTTTACCCAGAGGCAAGGAAAATCGGTGAACACAGAAGGAGAAAGGAGTTTGCAGGGAGGGGATGATGAGGTATTATTGGCCTGGTGTTAAAAGTGCCATGAAGCCTTTGAATAGAACCTGGGCCATAATGTATATTTATGTGTTTTGCTGCCGCAAGAAATTCACCTGCCATCTTGGATGTTATGAATAGATGGATTGAGCTAGAAGGGTTAGGGTTAAGACAGTTTCGCTCCACTTGGCACTGATAGAGCCTTTTCTGAAGTATTGTATCCTTCTTTGGGGCCAGTGCTGCTTGAGAAAATTCATCTTAATAAATTGATGGGCAGGGGAGTTAGAAGAGAGAGGAAAGAAAAATGAAGAGCCGGGGAGGCCTGTCTAGATTCCAGAAATTATCCCAGAACCCAGATGATTCCTTCCAGCATTTGTAAATGGGTGGGGCATAAATAATAAATTATTAATATTATAAATGCTGTGTTCTATCATTAGGCACAGAAGAAGCCATAGATGGGTGGCAGAGAACATGCTTTGTGTGCAGAAATGTCATAGAATTGTAGAGTTGGAAGGCACCCTGAGGATGATCTAGTCTAGTCCAACCCCTTGCGATGCAGGAATATGCAGCTGTCCCATGTGAGAATCGAACCTGCAACCTTAGCGTTATCAACACCGTACTCTAACCAACTGAGCTATCCAGGCTCTTAACGTCTCTGCTTCGGTCCCTGGAATCTAAATTTAAAAGCGGTGTGTGGGTGTGTTTGTTTCACCTCAAGGGCCATATTCTCTTCACAGCAGCCTTCTGTGGGTCACGTGTCACTGGTGGGTGAGGTCAGAGGCCAAAGTGGGCAGAGTAAAAAATGTGAATTATACTTAGGTCTAGTTTAAGGACCCACTCCAGCTAGGCAAAACCCTCAAAGAGAATGTGAGGCAGGGCCAGTGAGGTGGAGTATGAACTGGAGAGAGTCCTGAGGGCCAGTTAAGAAAAACTTGGAGAGCCATTTCTGGCCCCTGTACCTGAGGTTCCCTATGCTTTTAGTACTAGATGATGGGGATGTCCCATTCTGCCTGGGAGGCTGGACAGCCAGTGCCAATAGGAGTGCATAATACTGAGCCAGGTAGACAAACAGTCTCACCCGAATTAAGGCTTCTGGTTGTATAAAAGCAACAGAGAGGGTGGGGAGAACCATGTTATAAGGAGACCCTGTTTGCAGCCTTGTTTAATGAGTGCTTATATGCTGGACAGATGCCTTCTGGGAAGCCCCAGGGCAGAGCAGGGCATGAATGTGCTGGCCAAACCCCTTTTTTGAATATTGCCAGCAGAGGTGCTGCTTCGAGAAGCAAATGTAAAAGGAAGCAATCCAGTTGCATCATAGATTTGTATAAAGGTGTTATGATATTGATAGTTTTCATTTCAGTTCCTTTCCTAATGATTCCCGACATAGAATTTCTCCCCCCCCCCTGCCCATAGCAATCACACAGAGGGTCAATGTTTTCATTAAGCTGTCTCCCCCCCCCCCAAATTCCCTTTCCTTGGTAAATCGCTACCAGCTCAGAGCCCCCATCACTGTATAACACAGCTGTATGTGATGCTTCCCTTTTATCTGGCATGGAAGCTGCAAGTAGTGCATAATGCAGTGTCAGGAACAGGCTACTGGCAAAGTGCTATTCCTCTCCTCAGAGAGCTGCACTGGTTGCCAGTTTGCTACTGGGCCAGGTTCAGGGTTCTTGTTAATTCACAAAGAACCATAAACTACTTGGGGTCAGAGTATGTTAAGGACGCACTCTGAACCCCTATGTCCCTCCTCAGTCACTGAGTCAGAAGAGGGATACCCCACACGCCCAAGATTCAGCCTTTATTAGGGACTGAGCCTTTAGTGTGGCAGGCCCTGCCCTGTGGAACTCCCTGCCAGTAGAAGTTCAGAATAAATCATTCCTGCCTTAGATGTCTCCTAAAAACGGTGTTATTCGCCCTTTGAAATGTGAATTTATTTTAATCTCATTGGTATTTATTGATGTTTTCACTGGTGTATCTATTGCTCTTATTGTAATTGTGTGTGCCACCTTGCATTTTTATGAAAGTGTGGTTTATAAATAAATACGTCAGCATGATCCACCCACCCACAGAAGTCTCATTGAAATGAATGTGAAGAGCTGGGGGCAAGAGTTGCCTCTTAACAAGCAGTTGAAATCCAGCCTCTGGGTTTGTCACCTTCCCTTTCTTTCTGACTCTTGTTTTTTTATGTGTCCCCCCTCCTTGCCCAAGCCTCATTTGAACCCGAGGAAGAGACACCCCAAGATAGTATTTGTGATCCTTGGATCTGGCAGTGACATTGATCAATCGCAGTTACTGCGCCACACTCTTGTTCACTGCGTGAATCTGTACATCTTCCGCAGCAGGATGAGACGGCTGGGTTGATGAATGTGAGCAAAGGGCTGCTTGCTCGCTGCGCATGCCTGACTTACTGAAGCATGCTTATGTGTGAGTGTGTCTTTCCTCCCAGGCTTGAATGTTCGGGAGGTGGAGGGGAGCTTTGATCCTTCCCCCCATATCTCTCTCGCTAGTTCCTTTTTTTTAACCCTAGCTGTACTTTTTGGCCTTGTTGGGGACCTCACAAGTTTCCAAACCCCAGACCTGCCTTTACAAGGCCAACACTTTACTGCCTGCCACCCTGTCGTAACCGTTGGCTGAAAAATGGCACCTCTATCCCCAGGAGAAATCCATTAACCTGCAGGCAGACGCCGGAGCCCGTCTAATGCAGAAGTAATGAGCTCTGGTTTTATGTTAAATTTAGCAGAAACCACTATTACAAGTGACAGAAAATAATTTCCCCTCCCCCAGGGAGTATGATAGGCCGGCAGGCAAGCAGACTAGCCTGGGGGTGAGTGTGGAGTGTGCAAGGGAGGGCGTTTGTGTTGTAGGAGGGAAAGAGGAGGGGTGGATGAATCTATCAATTTCGGTTTCTCTCATTTAACTCATTTTTTTTTCCAATCTTATACGTAGAGTTCAACCCATTGCTGCATTGGTTTGTGAATTTTTTCCTTTTTTAAGTCTATGGGCAAATTTATATATGTCTTAAGTGTGCATTTCTCCTTCTATATGCATTTTTGCAAGGGATCTTCCCTAGTTTACTTTTTTGTACATTACCAGTAGTTTTCCAAGTGCATGCATTTTTGTGTGCACGTCATTTCCCCTAAGATACACCTTTTTGGTATGTATTTTGCAAAATGTAGAGGAAGTGTGAATTTTAAACTATAATTGCCCTGCAGTTCATGTGGTAGTTCAAGAAGTACAGATTAGGTAGGTTTGCAGTATCATGCAAGCCAAACAAATCTCATCCCCTTTGTCTCCATTTCATCAGGAGAACATGATGCAGTCCATATGGTGCGGGAGCTGGGCTAAGCCACTCAGTTACGGATCAGCAAGCCCCCAGTTTCCATCTCCCCTCTGTCTTGAACTCTTCAGATCAGGCATGGGCAGACTTGACACATGGAATCTCCTGTTTTTGTATTCAGAGGCATCCTGCCTCTAACAGTGGAGGTGGAAAATAGCCACAAACTACCCCCAGTGACTATCGCTGCCTCTTTTGGGAATACCATAGTTTAAATTTGTACTGTATTGTACTGCCAGTCTATTCAGCAATTTACCAATAATTATCTTTTGTCAGCCCCAACTCTAGAAGGCCTAAGGCACATACAGTGGTACCTCAGGTTAAGTACTTAATTCGTTCCGGAGGTCCGTTCTTAACCTGAAACTGTTCTTAACCTGAAGCACCACTTTAGCTAATGGAGCCTCCTGCTGCTGCCGTGCCGCCGGAGCACAATTTCTGTTCTCATTCTGAAGCAAAGTTCTTAACCTGAGGTACTATTTATGGGTTAGCGGAGTCTGTAACCTGAAGCGTATGTAACCTGAAGCGTATGAAACCCGAGGTACCACTGTATTCTCAGAAACCTTGCACCTGCAGCTCGGGGATAATATTACTGATCTACCCAGCATGCTTGTTGTAATGAATACAATATAATGGCACATGAAACACTTAAAACACTCAAAAGCCCAGTAAGTGCTACTTCCAGAGGGGCGACCCTGTTTTAGCAAAAACAGCAAAGAGTATTGTTGTACTTTAAAAGACTGACAAATTTATTATGGCCTAAGTAATTTATTTTGAAAGCTTGTGCCATAATCAATTTGGTTAGTCCTTAAGGAGCTGCAAGACACTTCGTTAAATAAATACTAAGCATTATTAATATATACATCAAAACAGGGCTCAAGCAGGAGCCTGATTTGTGCTGTTAGCTGTGCTCCAAAAGGATGCCTTATAGCAAGCCAAACTACTGGTTTCTGTCTACACCTGGGTAAGAAAGAGGTTCTGACCAGTGGGATTCCCCAATCCCCATGGATCAACTTTCCCCCCTTGTCAATCCCCAGGCATCATAATGACATCAGCTGCTAAAGTTCAAAGGAGGTCACTGTAGTAACTGAACACCTCATCAGTAGTTACGGCTGTCTGCTTTGAAGATGGGCTGATTTGTGCTGAAAGTGTGCCTTCAAAATGGCTCTGGAGTCAAACCACAGATGGAGGAAGTGGTTTGAATCCAAGCAGTAGCAGCAGCAGCCAAGCTTGCATTTCTGCACCCCAGCTTTAAGCCATTAGAACCCCTGATCCATAGTAACTCAGAGGTAGATTTGTATGCATATTGTCAGGCCAGAGTGTGGCTCATGCAGTGCAGAAGTAGGCAATTGGCTCCTTCCCCTGAGTGAGTTCATTCAAGCTGCCGTAGTTCATTTTGCGCCATGACCTGGCTCTGGTTGGTGGGCCTTTGCGTTCGAGTAACAAAAGAAGTACATCCTGCTAGCCCGACATCTGTCCATTCCTACTGCAGAGGTTTGACGATAGCTAACAGGATAACAGGACAAAATAATGGTGTCTGTGTACATCAAAGGCAATGGTGGCTTTGTCCACCCTATTCCATTTTACATCAATCTTTGGTTTGTCTTTAGCCTAAGTCAATGTGGGGAACCACAGGCCTGGGGACAAACACCTGTCTATCTGGTTCTTGGATCTGTCTCCAAGCCACACCCTTTCCTCTGTCTGCTTCATATCCTGAGCGTTTTTTCCTGGCTGGAATGTATTTTTGAACAATACCTCCCACTTTCCTGATAGGGTTGTCATACGTCCGGAATTTCCCGGCCATACCCAGAATACTGCAGTCGGAAGCAGCATCTGGGTGGAAATTGTGGTTTGGGAAAATGCGGACATATGGCAACCCATGTCAGAAGTGTTGTTTCTCCCCCTGATTTTCCTGAAAAATGGTCCCAAAACATTTTTTTGTTATTTTGCGTAGAAAGCTCAACAACTTTTGTGTCCGGATTTTCACTTTTTGAAATATGGTAACTCTGGAATGGAGGAAAGAGAGGGATGTATGAGTAGGTGTAGATACTGTACAAAAGTAAAATGCATGTGTGTTGCTCCTTACACGCTGGCCTCTGGTCTTGTCCATCAGTGGCATGCAGCCCCTGGAAGCTTGCCCAGAGAGAGTGAGGCCCTCATCTCTGGCCTAAGATATCTTTGAGAAAAAGAAAGGTTAAGTAGCTCTGCACTTTGGTGAACTATTCTGCAGGCCGCAATGTTGTGGCCTGGACAGACCCAAATTTCATCGCTACTTCTGGAGAATCAAGTTTCCTTCCCTCTTAAGTGTTTTGCTCATTTATCTAAAAATGTCTTCAGTTTGAGGTTTCTTTGTGCCTCAGATTTCTCTTTTCATCCTGCAAGAACAGGAGGGAAGAATGAGATGAAGCCTGCTACCAGCCACTAACTTTCTGCCATGCCAGGCGTGAGGAACCTTTTTCAGCCTGAGGGCTGCAGTGCCTTCTGGGACTCACATGCCAGGGGCGGGCGGAACCAGAGGCAAAAGTGGGCGGAGCAAAGAATGTAAATATTCCCTTTGTAAAACAGACTAATTTCAACACAGGCAGAGATGAGTCATTATCAGAGGTCAAAGGCACATTCCAGCCAGGCAAAAAGAAGGGTGTGAAATGGAGCCCGGGGGGGGGGGGTGTCGCCTGGGGAGAGTCCCAAGGGCCAGATGGAGAGGCATTACAGTGGTACCTCAGGTTACATACGCTTCAGGTTACAGACTCCACTAACCCAGAAATATTAACTTGGGTTAAGAACTTTGCTTCAGGATGAGAACAGAAATCGTGCTCCAGCGGCGCAGCAGCAGCAGGAGGCCCCATTAGCTAAAGTGGTTCTTCAGGTTAAGAACAGTTTCAGGTTAAGTACGGACCTCTGAAACAAATTAAGTGCTTAACCTGAGGTACCACTGTACAGTACTAGGAGAGCTCTGGCTAGAATGTTTGATTTGGATCAGGGAGACCCAGGTTCAGTTCCACCCCTAGCCATGAAGCTCACGGGATGATGCTGAGCCAAGTCACCACCTCTCTGCCTGACCTCCCTCATGGGGTTAAAGACTTATTTTAAGATGGTGGCTGCTGTTTGCAGTTTTGGGAAGCACTTGTGTTAAAAATAATTAGCCCCCCCCCCTGAATAACTGTTTTTCCTGATTAATTGAGGATGACTGTATTTATGAATTTTTGTAGATTGATGCATTTTAAAATATTTTGTGTCTGTAATTTTATGCACGCTAAGCTTTCCCAAGAGTTTCTGGAAGCCTTCAGCAATGAAGGCTGTATCATAAATAAAAAGTTTGAAATTCACAAGATGACAGAGGCTAGCCAAGCCTTTGCTTGCTTTCAGTGGTGGTAAACAAGGACTGCTACAGCAAATCTGCTTTGCGCATTTTTTTTCTTACAGTCAAGCGGTATATAAATTTAATGCAAATAGATAAATAAATTTAAGGTTTCTTTTCCTTTTTGTTATATTTGCAAATAAAAAATCCTTTGGAGAAAATATGCATTCTAACAATTGCTGCTTTTGATGGTGTGCTTTACTGCTGATGTTTTTGCTGATGCTTGTTTTACAGGTTATTGTAAGGCTTTTATTGTACTGTATTGTTTTTCCTGAATTTATGCCATGATTTATGTTTTCAAATTTTGTAAATTGCATGGGGGCTCCATACATGTCAAGCAACTCATAAACTGAAATAATACCATTAATAATAATGGGGTTTTAAGGTTGCAACCCTAAAATTGTCATCTGGAGCTGTTACTGGGTCATGACCTGAATTATATTCATATCTGTATGTGACCCACACCCACCCTTGTCCTTCTCCTCCTCCTATCATTTTCTTACTCTTTGTTTTCAGTTGAAAACAATTTTGCTTAAATAATTGTTGTAGTTGGGTGTTTTATGTAAAAATCTTTTGTAAATTAAAAGTGTTTTTAAAAGTAATTTTTAAAAAAATAAATAAATCCCCATGTCTGACACCCTGGGTTTGTTGGAGAAAAGGTGATATATAAATGTGAGAAATCAATCAATCAATCAATCAATCACTTGCCTCCAATTTCCTGCTTGGATTGTTTTAGCACAGTGGGTCTAATTCAGCCAAGCTAGTCCCTCCAGTTTAACTTTCATCTCCATTCTGTCAATTTGCCCTGCAAGGTTGTTTCCCACAAATCATACCATATGTGATATCAGGTAAGAGCATGAGTCTGAAAAAGTGCAGTCATACTGCCAAATGTTAGTGTGAATGCTTAAGGAAATGTTTGAGTCAAGCGGAAACAGACCCACAGTTATGTTTGTTGAACTACATGCAAGGATAGGAGAGCAATGTTATAGTACACCAATTACAGATTTGTATATATTGTAACATTGCAAAGACACTGAATGCTGTCCTCCTCCCCTCCAAAGTTGAACTAATTAGGAAAAATATGAGAGCAATTGGAGATTATAAAATTAATGGCAGTGGTCTGTCCCTACAAAATAACAAGAGGAGAAATGGGCAAATGGGTCCAAGTTGTAATGTATTAAAAAAGAATCGGGCCAAAAGGGAATGAGTCTAAAGGAACAGTTGGGAACTTCAGGTGAGCTCCTGCTTTTCCTTTGAGATTGGGGCTTCCTGACAGTTAGGATTGGCTGCATTTAGGGAGTCTGCAATTGGGAGAAGGCAGAGGGCTGTGCAAACAACAGCTGATGGTTCCTGCAAAGCCCGACACTTTGCATTCACCACCAATCAGCTGACGGTCAGCACTTGCAAAGCACCAAGTCTTTGCCCGCAGCAGTTTGATGTCTAACAAAATGGGCCAAGGAACATGGGTCACTTGACATCCTTGTGCCATCAGGTGACTGAGAGGTGGAGAGCCACAACACTTGTCAAAGCTGGCCCAGGAGTGAGTGGGAGAAAATAAGGTTTGGACCTACCAGTCAGATTCAGTTCCTCAGCCTTGCTCTAGGGCAGAGGTTTTCAACCTTTTTGAGTCTACGGCTTCCTTAACCAACTACATTCTTTCTGCGGCACTCTTGTGGGGCTCAGGAGCCCAGTTACGTCACCCCTTGCCTGCAGAGCTGGCAGCCTCTCACCCTTTTTCGAACACCCTCCCTTGTGGAGTGTTCCCTCAGCTTCTTCTCCTCTTCCCTCTTCTTGGGAGTCCTCTGGGCAGCCGCTGCCGCCACCTCTGGTCTCTGAGCTGCCCCTGCCCCAAAGAGAGGTGCCTTCCAAAGGCACCATTCGCCTGTGGAGCTTATAGCCAGGGCTGCATCAATAAACAGCTGTGCAAGCCTTTGGGAGGTAGAGACATGAGGGAATCAGAGGAGGGAGGGAAGGAAAGAGGGACAGAGGCCAGTGTTGCCTATGGCACTGTTGACCATCATTCAAGGCACCCCAAGGTGCCATGGCACACTGGTTGAAAACCACTGCTCTAGGGAAACAGGAAGGAAGACTGGCAGAATCAGATCTGATTTAGCCATGAGAATTAATTAGAGATTTAATTGAGTTCAATGGGACTTACTTCCAGGGAAGTGTGCACAATATATGATTTGCACACTAACTGGATTCAAAATTATAACTAGTGAAAAAGGTGTCCCCGTTAATTGGGCAGCAGATTTCTTTTTCTTTAATTTTTTTTGCATATTTTTCATACAAGTGCTTATAAAAATTGCAGTTAGGGAGCACCATTCTAAGCGGTAGAGTCTCCCCTGTAATTCATACAGGCTATGATACCTTGTAACATGATGACTGCTGTGACATAATTGTGTTAATCATCTAAAAAACCAGAAAACATGCTTTCTTGCTTTGGAAATAACTGTGCTTACTCAAACACAAATTTCAATCAACAAATATCCATGTGATTACTTGAACCAAGTTGTAGGTTTCAATTTTTTAAATTTCAGAGTTAACCCTGGGCAATCAATTTCTGAACCTTGATTTGTGTAGATAAACCTTGCCCATTGTTGCTGATTTCTGCAGTTTCTTTAGAAGAATAAGTACATTCATTTGCTTTTGATATACCTGGCTGACACTCTACTTCTAAGAACTATCAGCTCCCCCTTTTCTATCCCACATGATCTGTCCATCCTCCCAAATTTCCCTTTACATTTGTGTCTAATGTGTTTCATGAGTCCACCAGCAGCACCAGCACCAAGTGACACCACCAAGACTGCTATCAAAGTTAAATCTTTTCTATTTTATTCCAAGAAAGGGCAAGGAAAGATTTTTTTTTGTTTTTATAATTATCATTTTTTTAAACTTGTACTTTTAAAATGCTTTTGTTTTTCTATGAAAAACAAAAAACAAAAAAGGGACTAAGGGAACTTGCGACACATTCATTTTTTGAAACATTTTGAAAATTTTTCAAGGCACCTAAAACGAGAAGGAGGCCAAAGGAGTGCACTTTGGTTTCTCTGAAGACGAAAAAGGGGGAAACGGGGGGAGGAGAAACACCCTTATTATTTTGGCGGAGAGTCTAGGGTGGGGATTCGCCCACAAGCAGCTCAGCAAAGCAAAGGAACGGGTGTAGCAGGTAGTTGGACCAAAAGAAGTGGCTGATGAGCAGAAAGATGCTTGTCTTGTCTGACATTGTCTTTCAACCAACATAGACCAGCTTGATCCTAGCCAGTTTTTGCAAAGGTCTTCCTTAACAGTTGGGGGAGATTGCAGTGCAATGAGTTTTTTTCTCCCCATACCCCCAGTGCTCATTGTAGGATCATGGCCAATGGTGTATCTCCTCTCCTACCTTGGCCTTTCACCCCCGGCACTGATTGATGATTTTAATCCTACCACATAATCCATTACTGGCAGACATTTTTGCCATTCTGTTTAAAAAACAAAACAAAAAGCCACACACATACATGTGGGCAACAGGAACAGTGGAAGCAGGTCATTTTCTTTCCAGTTTGTTGGAGGCCGCTGTGTGTTTTTGCTTGTTGTTAAAGAGAGCTCAGTTGCCTTCTGGCAAGATGGTGGGAGGGAGCTGTTGGCCTGGAACCCAGCCATTGTTAAAACAAAATTAAGAAGAAAGCAGGTTGGGGACACACCATCTCAGAGATTCAGATTTCACAGTTAGCCTTGTCTTCTGCTTGTGCGCACGTTCAAGCTTTCAGAACTGGCTGGTGATGCTTGGCTGCTGTCAGATGCCAGCATCGTCTGTAGATCCAGATTGTGGGATTTTTTTTCAGCTTAGACCAGGCAGCCAAAGAAGAGGGAGGAGGCGGCGGCATGGAACTGTCCCTCTTTCCTCTGTTGCACCAAGTTTTCCCTGGCTCCAGATAACAACCAGCCTGGCCTTCTGATAAGAGAGCAATCCCATAGTCTATACACCTTCTTCCATATCAGACCAATTGTGACCTGTTGCGAGGAAGCCAGGATCATTGTGCGTAAACACTTGCTTTCCACTTCCATCCTGCCTTAGCCACCAGGACCCCAGCATTGGGCTTCTATCTCGCCTCTAAAATCAACACAGGTGTTGAGTTCCTTCAAGCCAATCCAGCTTCCAGATCCCTGTTGGTTGGGTTCCTTCCTGTCCACTGAGGTCCTGACCTCTTCCTCATTGCCTCCTCCCCTCAGGGAACTGATTTTAGCACCCATCGGGCATGTATGGAAGATGTCCGAGGATGTCATAGATGTTGCAGATTGGAATGATCAGGGCTGGGCTGTGTGTGCACCTTGGGAAATGTTGAACCAGGCCTACTTCCTTTCCCAGGGAAGCTAGAGAACACACCCAGTGCCTGAATATTCACTCTGCTATAATTTTCCCAACCTGACAAAATGGCAAGAGCAGGCAAATGTTTAACACTGTCGGCTCTCAGTGTACCCCAGTACCATCTGCCTCTTGAGGGTGACCCCAAAACATTTGTGGGTAGCATATAATGAACTTGTACATTAATCCTGAATGTAAAGCAAATAACAAGCCAGGGAAACAAAAGTGTGAGGCCTCTTTGACCCAGGAAAAACAAAATCCCACAATGCATTGCATCACCTCCCCACCTTCTGCCATGTTGCCATTTGAAACTATTCCAGTATTATGATCAGTTTCCCACTTTTACCTTTAAAGAAACGGTAACATTTTTGTCTCTAGGCGATACTGGGATAGATGGAGCAGTGATCTGACTTGATGTATCAAATAGGTTGCACATGAATTCCTTCTGTTTTCAGCCTACACACCAAAGTAGAATGGTGGCTGGTACCCATCATAACTGATAGGGCATGAGGCGGGGAGCCCAACAGTAGGGGGAGCCAGAGCCAATGACAGGCAGAACCCACTAAGTCTAGTTTTGTCCCCATTCTCTTCCCTGCTGAGTTCTGCAAGGGCAATACTGAGGCTGAGGAGGAGGAATATGGCAGGCGAGGGCTGCCCCCTGGGCTGGTTGTAAGTAAATATGCAGACATGTAGATAGGAGTGCAGACTGAGGTTAGTGGGGCACTGCCACTTTTGTCCTAATGGAGAAGCTTCCACTGGTGCTACCTCTTGTTAGCAGTGTGTTTGACATGCCAACTTTGTGACAGATGCATGCAATTGCAAGGATTATCATAGGGGTGGCAGGTTGGTACCTGTCTCATGTTTGCCAATATTAACTGGATTAATCTTGAGACATGTCTGTCTGTTCAAAGCACTCAGGATTGGAGGATGTTCACTTCAAATATACAGACTCCTGCAAAGTAGAAATCTTGTGTTACAAAGGATTATAAAAAGTCACAGGATGGACTAGAAGTGGCAATTCTTTATACCAGGTCAAAGTTTAGGGAGCCCCTTTGCTCTACTTCTTAGGTTAGGTGGGATTCTTAAAATTGTTGTGATTGCATGCCTGTAGGATATCATATGGTGGATCTCATGCAAAATCTGTTACTTGGCAACACTTCCTACATACCCTTTTACAAAGGGAGGGAGGCGAGTGTTTAGTCCTTTGTGCATCCCTGTCATATCAGGAATCTTTCCTCTTTCTGTTTAAAAAGACTTTGGAGGGACTAAAGATATAGGCCTGAAATACTGAAGGTTAGACTAGAAGTGGCCAGTAAATGAAGAGCAAAATTGCTTTTGGAGGAAAGGAAAAATGGAGGCCAAAAAGAACATAGCTTCCTTCAGATTCAGTGATTTCCAAAACATGTCTGGATTAGGAATGTGGAAGAATACATGATTCGGTTAATATTTAAAAATAAACCATGTTGAATTCACACTTTTTGAAAAACAGTGCAAACCAACCACAGCCATCCTTTGAAATCCACACTTCTCTAAATTTGATGATGCAGTTCTTCAGCCAAGTACAAAAATGCATATACAGGGGTAAAATGTACATAAAAATTCATACATTAGTGAAAATAACATACAAAATGCATTATATTAAGGAACATTTCTTTGCAAAAATGTGTAAGTCAAAACTTCACACAAAAATTGGAAAAATTAGGAAAAATTCACAATATAATGCTTGATGAATTCTCACGAGGACTTAAAAAAATAAATCCAGAAATTTTGATGGAAGTGTGGACTGAATTTAAAATTGGAAAAGTAAGAAACTTGGAGAACTGAAAGTGACAGATTTGTCTATTTCTATCTGGGATAGGAGATCAGTAGAATAAAGAGGGAAGTGGAATTAAGAGCAAGGGTTTTCAGGACAAAACTTCTGTGTGTGTATATATGTATGTAAGCGCACACACCTCAACTTGCAGAATAGTTAAGTGTTCTTCCACTGAGGAAGTGGAGAGCCCAAGGCAGCTGTCAAGTTGGATGGGATGGACAGAACAAATAGCTGAGTCTGCTTGATGGGTAATGCTGCCTTGCAGGGACGATGGATTGGAAGTTGTGCCATGCGCTCCCTTGACCAGACTGGCTTTCTCAGCCTCTTTTGTGTGCTGCTGTCAGCTTTAACTATTTTCCCTCTGCAGACAGAATGCCTTGGTTTTACTTAAGGGACAGCAAAACCTCTCTTATTTCCAAAGACAGTTTTATCCAGTTGTAGTCTGAGTCACAGTAGACCCCCTGAAGTCACTGAACATGGCTAACGTAGGTTCATTAATCTCATTGGGCCTACTCTAAGTAAAACTTAGTTGGCTACAGCCCAGAGTTTCCCCCTTTTCTTCCCCATGCTCTATGGAAGGTTTCTGATTTGTTTCTGATATCGCTTTGCTTTTCTGAGCAGCTTATGTGCATTCAGGGTTCTTAGTTTTCTCTCAGTGACAAAGCAGATATCCAAATGAATGCTTATTATTGTGATGGGGGGCATGCATGCTAATTTGTTGCAGATGGGAACATGCATCGGAATGCACCCCACACTGGGGGCAAAAAAACAGTGCTGGTGGATCAATGTGCTTGCATTCGCTTTCAGATTATTTTTTCAGTCTCCATTTCCCAGATATCTGCCCTGCCCAAGCAAACGGGCTGGAATCTAATATACATTAGTGGATCAGCCAGTAGTGCTTTCTATTATTTTCTCGTTTCCAATCTTAACTTCAGTTCTCCTAATTCCCACATCATGTTTGTGGTTCTTTCTTTTTTTAAAAAATAGCCCTAATGAAAATTCATCAACATTTCTCTTAATATCATCATTTGGGTGTGCAATTTCCCCTAATATTCAGGGTTTTACAAAGCGATTTCCCCTAACATAATGCATTTTAGCATGTTTTCACTAATATATACTGTACATCTTTAGGCACACAGTGAGCCTTTTTGTACACATTACTTGGCTGGAGAATTGCATTGCAAATTTTTTGGAGAAGTGCACATTCTGAAGTATGCCTATTTTTCAGTTCACATATTGTTTCAGAAAAGTGCTAATTAGGTAGGTTTGCCTTTAGATGCAAACTGAATCAAGTTCAAGTTCCAGCCGCAACATCCCTGAGGAACCCTCTTTGAAAATCTGAGACCTCCCATCCTCATGTCCTTAAGACCTATCTGTTGCCACATTCCGGGGAGTGGGTAGGTTGGGTTGGGAAGCCAAACTTGAGTGCTGCTTTCTTTTCCTGTTTCCCACCCCTGCCCTCTCTTGCTCACTCTCTTTTTTCTCTCTTTTTTAAAAAGCTCGCTCTCCTAAATGAAAACTTTGCAAGCTGAGCTGCAAATTGCTTGTTACTGTAAACTCTGCATGCGTGCCAGCAATGGCGCACACCAAACAACCCTCGAATCACCTGAATTAATGAGCAGCAGGGAGAGGCAGGTTTTTAAGGTGGTGTGTGTTTTTTTTTTGCATTGTGCTAAATGCATCCTCCCCAAGAGCCTGCTCACATTAGCTCTGTTTGTTAAGTACTGTATATAGAGTTAAACACTTAATAAAATTACACTTCACGGGAGGCGAGACTGACGCGTAGGGTCCAAGGCCCGGATTGTGTAAAGTGATGTTTAGCATATAAACATTAGCTGGCCTGGAGCACTCTTTTGTAATTTTTGTTGTTTGCGTTTTCCTTGTTGATGGTGTTTAATAGGAAAGAAACAAGCTACCCACCCACCCACTGCTTCTTTCCAAAATGACTTCCATGGACGGCTTGTTCCCCCCCACTGGTTATTTCAGTGTGCTGCTAATGAGCTGCATAAATTTGCATACTGAGAACCAAGGATTGGGATATATAGCTAGAGAGAGGTGTGCATGCATTTTATGCAGAGTATCTGTGATTACAGAATTGGAGTTGTGAGCACCTGTCTCTTTGGACTACAGATAGTGAAACCATGGCCCTCCAGATGCTGCGGGATTCCCACCATCCCTGACCACTAGGTCATTCTGGGTGGGCCTGATAGGATTTGGAGTCTTAACAGCATTTTTTTTCCTTACAGGGGGGAGGGCACAGATTCCCCACTCTTGGGGCACTTGGTCTGTCCCAGAAATGTGACTTCTCCCACCTAAGCTTTATTACTGCCCGCCTGTGCTCTCCATTAGATCCTGCCTGAGTTGCCTGACATTTTGCTGTTTTCCAAGAGGTTAATGGTGCCGTCCTTGTTTCTTGTTGCATTCCTTTACTCTCTCTCCCTTATTTTATTTTGCTTCATTTCCCCTTCTTCAATCTAGGACAGTTCCTCTTTGCGTCTGTGCTGATCTTGGCACAACTGCCTTGTGCAAAGCTCTGCACAGGAATAGTGAGGTTACCTGGGGGGCAGGGTACCACTCTGTTGCTTGGAAATACATGACAAGGTGTCCCCTTGTTAACTAGGCTTACTCGTTGGCAAGCATACCAGTGGCAGACTTGGGGCTGCCAAATTTCAGCAGTGCCCTGTGTGATGCTAAAATTCAGCCTCTCCCACTCCATTCTACAGCATTGTTCCTGCAGCGCAGTGCCCAGCGTGACCACACCAGTCGCACTACACTAAAACCACCTTTGGGCACACCAGCTTTCCATTTCAACCAGAAAGCTAAGAAGACAGTGCTCTGTTGCAGTTGGTTTATTTGCTTTAAAGAGACTGATGGAAGGCACGCTCTAATTTTACACCCAAGAAGGACCGTGGAAGGTTTTTTTAGTACATGCCTAGCTTGGCATGGTGAAATCCCTTGCCTGTGTTTCCACAACACCTCATCTAGTTCTTTCTCCCAGTTAAGGTATCCACCCTATTTAAAATATTTTCAAGACAGCTTACACAGTTTAAGATTAAACAATACACTATCTGGGGTTGCTAGACTGCAACCTAGGTTGCTTCCAGATGTGGTCTTAATTTGCAAACGGATCATTTGCAAGTTTTTTAAATAAAAAAACCCACTTAATATTTTCCCTGGAAAGAGTAAATCCAGATTAAATGGGTGGGGTGGGGTGGGGTAAAATGAGCTGGGATTTTGAGGCAAATTACACTGTGCAGATGCTGCAAGGGAAAAAAAAACCTCTGCATGTGTGAGGAGCACCAACCTCACAATAAACACGTCTGGAAATACCCCTAGAGAAGCAGTATTTGCCTTGAATTTTTACCATGTACATCATAGATAGATCTGCAGTGTAAAAAAAGAAGAAGTCTGGATTCTTCTAAATTTGAGCTCCCAACACAGATAAGCACTAGAGCTTTACGAAACTGAAAAAACCCACAGGCTTCCTTGGACGTATTAGGAAAGTGTCTTATCTCACTCTGTTTCCTAACCTGTGACATGTATATTGCTATACATAGCAATAGATGGGGACTAGAATCTTGCACGGCTGGAACATCTGGTATTAAATGTAAGCCTGCTGTAGGCCATTATGATAGGAGCACACCTCTATCCCTGGTTTTCTGTGCATATAACTGGCAGTTTTAGAGCAGAAAACAATTTCAGTCTGATACAGGAAGTGCCAATAAGGACTGTGTTAGAAGACGGTGCAAAAGTCTGTTAAGCCAAAGGCACTGTGGGATAAATTGGTAAATCTAGAGGGGAACTGCAACCCAGAGAGGGATGCGTTGCTCATTGTGGGAGTTGATGGACACAAATGCCATTCTGCTGATAATTGGCCAGGCTTTTAATGTTTTCCCTTTTCTGAGTGTTCATTGCCCACCCTGCTTCCTCAGTCACTTTGTTTTGTCACAAGCCCCTTGAAATGCATTTTTTCCTCCCCTGAACAGTTATTGTTGCTATTAAGGAATGCCGGGCTGTCAGAGAGCCCCGCTGGCCAGGAGAAGGAATCCCACTGAAAGATGCCTCTAATGGTGTGTTTATTGCCTTGCTCTCCAGTTAGCCAGCTAATCCCATTTATTGCCATTTGCAGAAATTAAGGGGTTGAAACACTGCACATTCTTGTACACAGCAGAAGGCGTGCAAAAAGAGAGAAGCTGCATGTCGAATGACACCTAAAGTGACTTCTAATTACTTTCCTCCATGAGTTTGTTTTGCTTGTCAAGATCAGGATCTTGGAGTGGGGGAATACTTTAAATTCCATCCAAACCTAACTAGAGGTCAGGCCTGCACAACTTGCAACCCAGCAAGTCAAACAGTGGCAACTGGTCACTGCTGGATCTGGGGGGGGGGGGCAAGGGGACCACCAGAGGTGGATCCAACTGGTTATGTCCCCCCCCATTCTCTTGCCTTCGAAAGGTACTATACTGCGGGTGCTTAAGTAACACAATGCAATTACTTGAAACACAGTCTCCTGGCTGTATATGGTGGTATGGTGGCCCACAAGGAACTTTTAAATTATCGTTTTTGCTGCCTACTTTGGACTATAAAAATTGGTGTGAAGGTGGTGTTGGGTTCAAGACCTTGGCAGGTAACTTTATGTAACTGCTGGGCGACATTTGGTATGAAGTTGTTCCAACCCTGGCCTAGGGCTTATGTTGGGGACTTTCTTTCCTGAAGTGAATTTATTGAGGAGGGAAGTATAGCTATATCCCCTTTGCCTGATGCTACAGAATTGCCCATCCTGTGATATGTGGGGGAAAGTATTTTCTCTCAGGACTTGAAGAAATACTTAAATATTAATGGCAAGATGTAAATTAAGATGTAAATATTAATGGCAAGATGTAAATTAAAAGGGCTCCTATAAGGGGGAACTTCAATGGGGTCCTATTTCCAAAAATCTTTGTTGAACCAAAGCTAAGGTTCATCTCACTCAGCATCCTCATTCAAATGGTAGCCAGCCCAATGCTTTTGAGAAGCACATTTTGTGCTTAGCCTCTGGCGCTCATAAGATATGCTACCTTTACAAATGGAGGTTCCACACAACTATCATGCTTAATAGTTCTTGATGGACTTAGCCTCCATCTGTTTTCCCCTCCCCTTCCTTGCTTCGTTACACTTTCCAGCTAAGTAACAGGTTGTATCCACCTAAGTCATTCTCTGACTACTGTTAGATGGGACTTAGATGGATGCGACCCAGTTCCTCACCACACCCATCCATCCTAAAAGTCTTGTGGGCCTCTTCAATCTACATCTGCACTTTTTGGGGGACAAACATGTGCAAACCTGACCATCATGTGGAACAGCAAAGCTCTCTCCTACGAATTCAGACCAGTGGTCCATCAACCAGATTCAAAGATGCACCGCCCCAAGTTTCTCCAAACTTTCCCAGCCCTTTTCCTGAAAGTGCACCACCGGCAATGCTGGGGATCAAATCCAGAAGCCTCACACAGACTCGGGGTATGTGCATTACTGCTCATTTCACAGCCCCTTTCTTGTAGCTCATCCTGCCAGCAATTCACAAGATCTGAATAACTCAGGTAGGCAGACATGCAGGTTGTCATACTGGCTCAACTATAGCAAGTGGCAAAATTTAGGTGTTCAAACACAGGGTGGATGTGGGTTTGAATTCCCTTTAAGCCTCCTGATTTGAGCAGAAGAATCTCTTATACTAACACCTCTGCAACTTTTGAATCTGCTCTTGGGCAGGGGAAGAACCAAATTCCAACATGGGGCTGTTCAGATATCCACATTGGCCAACGTGAAGTCAGGCCACCAACCACATGTGGTGGCCATTTGCCAGGGGCTCAGTACTCCACCTGCTTTTGCCCCTTGCTTTGGATTGCCAGATAATCATAAACACCTGGCAGGCAATTGGATGTGGCCTCAGGGGCTTGCCACTGTGCCCAACACCTGCAAAAATTTATAGATTGTCAGTTGGACGCTCAAACCTTATCCCATCAGGGAGGAGGCAAAAAATAAACGCATACAGTAGGAGACCAACAGAAACCCTCAACCATCTTAGTGATGAGCTGTTGAAAAAGACCTAGCTGGTCATTTTCTGAGTTGATGCAAAAGAAAAGGACTTGAACCAAAATCCTGCTTTTCTCGTCTTTCCTTAACATCTCAAAAACCATTCACACTCTAAATGTGAACCTGAGATTCATTTAGGATTTCCAGAGCCCCCACCTTGAAAGGAACATCTTGCGAGTTGGAAGACGCTGGCCCATCTCCCATTTCCATGTCAGTTTCTTTCTTTTTTCTTTCTTTTTGCTAAAAAGACAAAGAGCTACGTGTTGCAGTTATTCCTACAAAGAGAATATTCTTGAATGATTGTCCCAAAGGATAGATGGGTGAGGAGGTAACCAAACAGAGATTTCTCTTATGATCAGTCTGTGTTGAGCAGAAGAACAAAGTTGACGGATTCTGAGTCTTGCAGAAAGGGGCTGAGGGGAAACTTGAGTCAGGTGTGAAAGGGGCAGGTTTGGGGTTAGGGTCTTGTTTCAGAACTCCAGAAAGATATATATATATTGCCAATGCTTATTTTGTTGTGGTGGTGGTTGTTGCTCAACTTTGCATGACAAATTTGGAACCTGTAAGGAAAGCAGAGTTATGGAATGCAAAAGGAGAAATGGAAGCAGATTCGCACGGGCCCCCTCCCCCCCTATGCAGTCAACAGTTTAGCCGCCAGGAAAGACATTTTGATCTTTTTTTATAATCTAACTCCTGAACAAAATAGAGGATTTATACAGGAAGAAAGATAAAACAGGTAGCATTTTTGTTTTTCATTTTCACTTTCCCCCTTCCCTTCTTCCAGGTCTTCCCCCTGCCCCCCTCAGGGGGAGGGGTGGGACCCAACAACAACCCAATGTTCCTTGATGGTCTGAGTTGTATGTTTATGTATTTTTTTAATCTGGTATATTAAATATAAATTATGTCTTTGCCCCACTCCATGTCTACTTTTTTTAAAACTTTTGTGTGTGTTTTTGTTGGTTTTCTACAAAATAGGCTTTGCTTTTGTTTGCTTTTTCTTTTTTTCTTTTTTTTGTAAAACTTTCTTCCCCTCCCCTTTTGTTCCACCTGGTTCTGCTTGGAAAATAGTTTTTGTGTTTTGCCATTATTTTTTTCCACCTTGGCAAAAAAACAAAACCTTGGTGTACATGTTTGTGTGTGTGGATAGGGAGGGGGGGTAAAAACAGAGAAGTGGCTGGGCAGTTGAGGGGATCAGGAGGGATGTATGTGAGAGGAGGGAGGGGATTCTACATCATGTATACGAGTAGTCTATGTCTGGAATTCCACCGTCTCTGTACCCACGGGTTGTGCCGTAGCCGATGGTGTGGGTGCTTTTGTAAAGACTGGTTCCATTGGATGGGAATATGGTATGGATGACGTACTCCTCCTTTGCCCGGTGCGGATTGATTGGAAGCATCTGCAACCCGGGGCCTCTGATTTCCAGGATGGAGTTGTCCTTCTTGGTGCCCGACTCCACATAGTCATCTTTCTTCCGACTGCCTCGCTCCCGTGTCAGCAGCTCTCCCGTCCGGTGGACATACCAGCAGATGGCAGCCAAGACTAGGAAGAGGAAGACTAAGGACACCGCCCCGCCAATGATCCCTGCCAACGGCAGCCCGGCCATTGGGTCCATGTTTTGCTCATGGTTGAGGGTGGTGGTGGGGCTGTACATGTCTGCCGTCTCGGCCTTGGCACACACTGGGGTCTCATCAGGCACATAGGTGCTGCCCGTCTCCATGGTGACCATGCAGATGATATAGGTGGACTTGGGCTCCAGGGCTGTCAGCAAGTACTCTGTCTTGTCGCCTTGTACCAGGGTCTCTGTGATGGAGCCCACGGCCGGGCTGTGGCCCAGGCGCAACCAGCTCAGGCGGAAAGAGGCTGCCGGGAGCATTGCCTTCCAGCTGATGCGGATGCTGTCAGCGGTTAGCGGCTTGACGTTCAGAATCAGTGCTTTGGCTCCAGCGCCGGTGGCCATTGGGTAGTCAACATTGGAATCTGGCAGTTGGATGCCAGGCCTCTTGGCCTTGAGGGTGAAAAGGGAGCCCTGCGGGGTTGTGACAGCGGCATTGCTGGCAGTCGTCTTGGCTGCCACCACCACTCCCGAATTGCTCTGCGGGCCCACGTCAAAGCACTCATCCATCTCATTGGTGATGTCCTTGATGGCCATGCCTCTGACCTTATCGGGGCCTTGGCACATCAGCCCTCTCACATTCACCACAGCAGCCCGGGCCTTGACCCAGTCCCTCAACCACATGAGGTTACAGCCACAGTACCAGGGGTTGTTCCTCAGCAGGAGCTGGGAGAGACTGTCAAGGTCATCAAAGAGACCCTTGGGCAGAGTGGTCAGGTTGTTGTTGGACAGGTCCAGCTTCTCCAGTTCCCTCATCTTGGAAAGGGTGTTGTAGGGGATGTGGCTGATGGCATTGTCTTGGAGGTACAGCTTTTGCAGATGAGCGCTGGGCAGGTTAAGAGGTGGGGCTGCCAGAGAGTTGCGCACCAGCGAGAGCTCGCTGAGGTTCTGGAGGCGGCTGAAGGTGTCGTCTGCAATGCGCTGGTTGGCCAAGAGGTTGCCATCTAGCACCAGGCGCCGCAAGCTGATCAGCCCCTTGAAGGCATGGAGGGGGATGGTGGATATGCGGTTGTCGTCCAACCTTAGTTCCTCCAGGGTACGGGGCAGGCCAGAGGGGATGCTGCTGAGGTGGTTGCGAGAGAGGAAGAGCAACTTGAGGCGTGTGCTGTCCGCAAAGGCATCGTCTTCGATGCTGACAGTGGAGACGGAGTTGTCGTCCAGGTGCAGCTTCTCCAGGAGAGGGATGCGGGCCAGGGAGTCTCGGGCGATGGTTCGGACGTTGTTGTCCTGGAGGTGAAGTTCCCGCAACGAACGGGGCAGATTGATGGGGAACTCATCCAGGTCATTTTCATAGAGGTAGATGACCTGATGGGAATTGAATTAAGAGGAAATTCAACAGGGCAGAAGTAGAGAATGGAAATGGTGTGCATGTTTTTGTTTTTTTTAAAGCTGCATTTAACAGTTCCTCAAACCTGAGCAATTTGGGTTCCAGTTAGCCCATATTAAAATGCCTGTCATCAGCCTAGAAATCATGAACTTACCACAAGGAAAAGGTGTTTAAATTATTACATTTTAAAAAAAATAGGACCTGGCATTAAACAGGCAAGGGAACTTGAGCTTCAAAGCTAGTGTGTAAATTCCAATCCTCTGCTAAAAATCAAAGTATGCTGCTAAACATACCCCAGAACCCTTCTCAAAACCAAAAATCCACATGGAATCTAAAATGTGAACATATTTTGAATTCCAACATGGATTTGGGTGTATCTACTCAAAATAAAAAAGAAAAAGAAAAAGTTTAATTTCTAGCCCCAAACATTATCTCCAAAGTCTAAGGACCACTTGGGCACTGTGGGAACCTTTCATGGGGTCAGACCACTGGTGCATCTAGCCCGACATTACATAATTTAGGAGCGGGGGACCTGTGACCTTCCTGATATTGCTGAAATACAACTGCCATCAACCCTAACCATTTTGGCTGGGGCTGATGGGAGTCCAACAACTCCCAATTCTGGTGTATTCCCATTAGCAGTGGCACTTTAAGGCCTTGGACAAATTAGAGGTATTTCTTGGCCTCTGCTCCTTGATATCCTTTTAACTGAAGATGAAAAACATTGAACCAGAGCCAAAAAATTTAAAAAAAATACATTTAAAAATAATTAAAAACAATAACATTTAAAAACAGATGCAATCAAATCACTTCGGGATAGGCCAGTCAAAACACAAACATTTTCAGCAGGCAGTCTGCTATTAATATTTCATGGGCTGGGCTTCAACTTTAGGAACATAGGAAGCTGCCTTTTATGAGGTCAGATCATTGACCCACCAACTGCAATATTGTCTATATTGACTGGCAGCAGCTGATGAGGGTTGGAGACAGGAGTTTCTCCTAGCCCTACTGGAGATTCCACTGTGGATTGAACATGGGACCTTCTGCATGCAAAGCAGATGCTCTACCACTGAGCTACAGCCCCCATCCCATGCATTGTAAATTTATGGCAAAACAAGCACAAACATTAATTCAGTGTGAACTGATGAGGGGTCATAGCCCAGTGTGTGCTGGGGGGATCTCAGTTTCAATCCCTGGCATCTCCTATTCAAAGGCTCAGGTAACAGTTGATGCAAAAGACTCTTCCTTCTCAGACCCTGGAGAGCTGCTGCCAGTCAGAGCAGGCAATAGTGTGTGAGGTCTAATCTCAGATAAGGCAGCTTCTGATACTGTCGCATTTGCCTGGCAATTTTGGCATGTTGAACTGGTCTTGTGAATATTCCAGTGCTTGTTTTAAGTTCTGAAACAGCACGTCCTGAAAACTTCTGCAACTCGGTAATTTGAAAGAATTGGGATGCAATGGCAAGTCACCATGATGGCAAGTCACACTAAGACAGCCTTCCCCAACCAGGTGTCCTCTACTTATTTTTGGACTCTCATCAACCCTGGCCACTGGCAATGCTGGCTGCAGCTGATGCGAGTTTGGTCCAGCCACATCCAGAGAGCAACATGTTGGGAAAGCCTGTATTAGAGTGTCCACAAGACTGTAGTTCAAGACACCAAAGTCTGAGCAAAACATTATCAGGTTAATCCTTGGGGAGGGGGAAAGTGTCCATCAACGTAAGTTTCATAAACCAAAGATTTCTACAGCTACTATTTAAGAATTCTGAAGGGGAGAAAAAGTTGGGTCAAGCCACATTCAGCCTCAGCTCATTAATGAAGATCAGCCACCCTCTTTCCAAAAATAAAGTCCCCCGGTTGTACAACCTGAACATTTAGCTTTTTCTTCAAGGTGGAGGGGATGCCGGCATTGTTGATCTGATTGTTCTGCAGGTATAGGGTGGTGGCATCATCCGGGATGTCAGCTGGGATGGAGGTCAGGCCCCGGTCATTGCAATAAATGAAGCCGTTGTCACAGCGGCAAACAGATGGGCAGGTGGTGCTGTCAATCACTTCGCTCAGGAAGGCAACCAGGCCGTAGCAGAGGAACAGCCAGTCACGCAAATCCATGGCAGCTGCTGTTGTCACCACGGTGGCTGTCACCACAGCGGCTGTGGGTGAGGTGGTCGCCATGGTTCGCAGGGGTGGGTGGTGCTAGGCTGTCCTGCGGTTAGGCTTTTGGAACCTGCAGATGGAATGTTTTTATTTTATTTATAGTCTTGTTTTTTTGTTTTGGTCTCAAGGTGAAAAGATGCAGGGGGAGCCTAGCACCCCTGCCATGCAATTAGTTTCCCTCCCTCCCTCCCTCCCTGACTACCAAGTTAACATTTAATTCAAAACCAGGGCTTAGCTCCAGAATATGTCTTCAAATCTAGGGTTTCAACCCTAGGGTATATAAAGTGCAAACTCATTTATATATGGAAAGCCAGCATGATATAGCAGATGTGGGATGTTGCAAAGTTCTATTCCCCACTCAGCAAGCGATCTTGGACCAATTCACTCTGTCTTAGCTCAGCCTGCCTCCACAGGGTTCTTGTAATACTAGAGTAGGGGCAAAGGTAGCCAACGTAGTGCCCTCCTGATGTTCTGGAGTACAATTCCCATATTTCCTGACTGGCCATGCTGTCTGTGGCTGATGAGAGTTGTAGTCCAAAATGTCTGGAAGGCGCCACCTTGAGTCCCTTAAGAACCAATGTTTTATTAAGTGATGATAATCAGTTGCAGAGCGCCTTTTCCCCTCAACGCAGCATAAACCACAAACAGCACCCACATGACTTTGATTAGACTGGACTGAGTTTACTGCACAGACAATATGTGGTATTGCCTGCCCCATACTATGCCACTTCTGACTGCAGGTGTGTCCCCCTGACCCCATCATCAAATGTTCCCTGCTTGAAAGAAGCCAGCACTGATTGGAGATGGCAAGGCTGAAACCCTTCTCCTTGATGCACTTGATTTCTATGGGCATTGGAAGGTTTCATTTCATGCAGGAGGAGAACTCATTCATAAAGTTTTCCCCAAGCCATGATCTGAAGTGATAAAAAGTCCAGGAAGAGTTACTGTTTGCATGCCTAAATTGTCTCCATTAGGGCCTGGAATCTGGTGCCAACATCTAGCAAAATAAATAGGCTTGGAAGAAAGACCCCACTAAAGGTGTAAATAACTGGCACATGCTAACAACTTGTGTGAGTCAATAGACACAATGGGGAAGTTGTGTGTTAACCTTGTTAGGAAATGCCAAAGTCTGATAGCTAAATACCTGAAAGGCTTTGAATGCCTTTTAAAACAACAACTTTAATTGGTGTGAAACCATTGATTGGATTTTTAATTGGATTTTAATCAGAGTCATGCCTTTCCCCATGAAAGGATTTCAGTGTTGGTGGTGACCTGGGCATTTGTTTTAAAGTCCCAGGATCAGAAGGGTACCAGTGGAGATCATCTAGACCAGGTGCTGCGGAACTATAGCTCCCATCATCCCCTGCTGTTGGCTATGCTTACTAGGGCTGATGGGAGTTATAATGCCGCAGTATCTGGAAAAGTCAATGGTTTTCCACCCTGATCTTGACTGACTACAAAGCAGGAGGAAAAGATCATCAGAGAAGGCTGCAAGAATCTCAGCTTGGCCTGTGTGTTCATTTTGCTGGAACAACTACAGTTCTCAAATGCACAATGAGTCTTACCCTGATCCCTGCTCTGAATTTAGCCAAAGTCCTGGGTTGGCCTACAAGCTTTATTCAGGTTCCTCAGCTCTACTGGCTTGCTGTGTCCTGTTCAAGACTATCTGGATAATGGAGAATGAGTTACTGACTAAGGAATCCTCCTGCATTTGGAACAAGACCGGTGTGTGGAAATCTGCCACTTTGCCATAAACTTCAATATGCCTCCTTCCCTGCTAATCCCCTCCACCCTGAAAGAGAGAGAGCATGTAATAGAACAGGGGTGATGGCATTGCCCATGCTGTTTCATTGCCACCTCTGACAAAAGGGTGAAACTATCTTGGTCTGTCATCTTTACAGTGCATGGTCTCTCCCCTTTTGGAGACAAAGCTTAGTTTAAGTTCTCTATGGTCCTCGACACACCTTGTACATATATTTTTTTGTATGTGTGATTGGGATAGACCTGTCAGAGTGCTGGGCATGTCATTTGCTCGGAGATGTTAGTTGCTAAGAGCCACACTAGCAGCCAAGCACATGGTGTTGCAATGCTGGAAGTTGTCTATTGGTCTTGAGGCTGAGCAATCGGTCACACACGTTGGATCAAACAGCAAAGGGAGGGTGGTGGTGGTATAGACTAAAAGTTGTATTCAGTGTTAGTACTACACAGAGTGGACTCATTGCCATTAATGAATGCAGCCTAACAGGTCTGTGAATTTCAGTGGGTCCAGTCTTTGTTGAATACAACCCTTAATAAAATATTGAGAAGTTTCAAGTAATTTGGCAGGTCTGCTTGGGCTTTTTCAGAGACTGGCAGTCTGATTCTCTCTGTATCAACACTGTCAGTCCTTTAAGTCTACTGTATCCACTTTCTCTCCTTTTTCCCATTTAACTTTTTCTTCAGGTTGTGAGTTAAGTGGGATGGGAGTAGGACTGGGTTTTGGTAGAAAGGAAAAGGGGGTTATTAACAATTACAGTAATTTGTTTATATTCAAAACACACACACCAGACAAACACCCTAACAAGGGGAAGCAAAAATGTAGCAGGTGAATGTACTTTTTTCTTTTTCTTTTGAAGTACAGTGGTACCTCGGTTAAGTACTTAATTCATTCCAGAGGTCCGTACTTAACCTGAAACTGTTCTTAACCTGAAGTACCACTTTAGCTAATGGGGCCTCCGGCGGCTGTGCCGCCGGAGCCCGATTTCTGTTCTCATCCTGAATCAAAGTTCTTACCCTGAAGCACTATTTCTGGGTGTATGTATGTATGTAAGTGTATGTAACCTGAAGCGTATGTAACCTGAAGCGTATGTAACCCGAGGTACCACTGTATCCTCTTTCCTCCAATCCTCCCCCCCCCCCAAAAAAAAAAGAAAACAAGGGACAAAGGCAACTTGGATCCATGTTCTTTTTGTGGACATCTTAGTGTAAATAGCACAGAAATAGCCAGATTTATATCCTCGTGGTTTGATACATATGGGCCAGGCCTCTGTATTTCTACCACCAGATTGAAAGAAAGGGAGCAGCCATGCCACCCAATCCATAGGCGCAGCTCCCAGCGCTAAACCCTTTTGGTAGCATCTGTCAGACTGGAGAAGCGGCTTGCAGTGGCATTATAAATCCCTCTTAAGAAGACCGTATAGAGTGGGAAAGCTGACACGCAACAATCACAACCTCTGGGAAACTTCAATCTTGCATACATTAAGGCCCCATTTATACCATACATTTTGAAAAGTATTGTACCATTTTTGATAGTCACGACTTCCCCCAAATAATCATGTGAAGTGTAGTTTGCTAACTACACCAAAGGATTAATGTGTTGCCTCCTGCCACTTTGCTTTCAAGTGGGGACTTCTAAAGTAGTACTTCACCCAGTAGTTCAGCTATAGAATTTGCACTCACAAATAACTTTTGTTCAGACAAATAACTGGAGGATACAAGGCTATCAGTTGCCATTAATAGCCGCAGTGGCTCCGTTCTTCCTCCTTTATTGGAGGCACGTACGCTTCTGAATACCAGTTGCTAGAGAATCACAAGTGGGGAAAGCGCTGTTATGCTCAGAGGTCCTGCTTGTGGACTTCTCACCGGCATTTGGTTGGCCATTGTGAGAACAGGATGCTGGACTAGATGGGCCACTGGCATGATCCAACAGGGCTCTTCTTAGATGATGACGTTCACATCAGAAAATATAAGCCACGAGTGGGCAGCCTGTGGCCCTCCGGATGTTGTTGATCACAGCTCTCACTGCCAGCATGGCCAGTGTCAGGGATGATGGGAGCTGTAGTCCAAAGAATGGAGGGCCAGAGTTTCCTCATCCCTCTAATTAGATCTATCTATCCATATCCTCATGAAGCTGTGTTGCATCTGCAGGGTTTTGTTTTGTTTTTTGTAACCATGCATAATATCTCTTAGCACTTGCAGAATCAACTCAGAATTTGGGCACACCAAATCTGGTGGAGTTCCTTTTGGCGGGAGGAGGTACATAGAGGCTTGGCTATTTGACCAAAGTTGTTAGATGGCCTGAAGTGCTCTTCCCCTTCTGCTGAAAATGGAAATAGCAACGTTTCAGGAGTTGGATGGGGGGCTAGGCGGGGGAATGAGTGCCCTTGCAGCTTCCTCACTGCTGCTCATCAGATTCCCAATTACATTGCATAAAAGACCTTTGGAGAGCGAGGGAGAAAAGGCCTGGCTTCGGAGATGGAGGCCTGAAAGGCGCCTGTCGCTTTAACCACCTCTTTTGGCTGCTCCTTTATGCCCCTGTTGTTTATATTACACGGTTTATGTAGCCTATCAAATTAAGGCCAGTAAATCGCTTTGCTTTATGGCCTCGGTTTTTATTCTCTTGGATCTCTCCCCGAGAGCGGGAAGAAAGCAAAGGAAGCAACAAAAGAGGGGGTAAGGAGTGGCGGAAGGAACAAATGGAAGCTTGGCAGGGCAAAGGGATAATAGAATCATAGACCTGTAGAGTTTGAAGGGACAATGAGGATCATCTAGTCCAACTCCCTACAATACAGGAATCTTTTGCCGAATGTGGGGCTCAAACCCACGACCCTGAGATCTGTATTCTAGGGCTGTCTTCCAGCTGTCGCTCTTTTATTCACATGTCAGGAATGTAGGTATAGTGGATGAAAGGGCCTTGGCCCAACAAATCCACTTTAACAACAGCAGAGTTTTTGCAGTTAGAAAAGAGATGGGGAAACACAAAGAAAAGTGTGGGATGACAACAGAATGACAGGAAAACCTATAACCTCCCTTCAAACAAAGAAGAATGACTGTTTATTAGTTGTATAACCTCAGTGCAAATAAACCATTAGCGAAGAGGAAGCACTGTATAAACTCCACAAAAGCTTTGTGCAAGCAAATCAGGATGAATGCTGAATAAACAGGTTATCTGGGAAGAGGAGGATTTCAGCTCAGTAGCTGAGCATCTGCTTTGCATGCAGAAGAGTCCCCTGCAGAAAAAAAAAACCCAATAGGATCTCCAGGTATGGCTGGGGCAAGACCCCTGCCTGAAACCCTTGGATGCTGCTGCCAGTCAGTGTAGCCAATACTGAGCTAGATGGACCAGTAGTCTGACTTGATATAACACAGCTTCCTAGAGGAGACTCTGGCCTATTCCTCTTGCCATAGCATTCAGTGGTGATGATGTTAGAGTGCTTCAGAGTCTTAAAGGACCTGAGTTAAGATGGGACGGCGATAAAAGGAGAGTGCTTGCTAAAAGAAAAAGGAAGAGTAAAATCCCATGGTTGGGGGCTGTTTATACACTCTCCTGCACCTCCCTACAAGAAGATACTCAAACATCTGTGCTAAGAGAAGCTGAATTCCACATCTGTAAAAGCACAGCATTGCAGCAGTGTGTAGATCAGTGGCAGAGCACCTGCTTTGCATTTAGGAGGTCCCAGATTTGATTCCTGGTATTATTGGTTGAAAAAAATGGGCATCAGGTGACAGGAAGGACCCATCCTTGTCCAATACCTTGGACAGCCAGTCAAGAGCAAGCTACACTGGACAAATAGTTTGACCTGGTAGAAGGCATCTCCCTAGGCTCCACATACGCAAATAACTTATGGTCTGCATTTATCTATCTTTGGGGGCTGAGAGACAGTTGTCTGCCAAATGAAAACTTAAATTTTCTTGTGCTGGGCGATTGAAACAAAAGAAGCTATTGGCTCCTAAAAAGTTAGATTTTTAATTTTGTTTTGCATTTTGCTGTTGGGGAGTTCTGCCAGGGCCATGGCTCTGTGGCTGTAGAAGATTCCCAGTTCAATGCCTCTTCAAGTAGGGCTGGGATCATCCCGTCTGTAACCCTGGATAGCCTCTGCCAGTCAGTGTGGACAATACTGAGCAAGGTGGACCAATGGGTCTGACTCAGTACAAAGCAGATTCACATGTACAAACTTCCTTCTGGTCCTGTTCCACCCATTTCTATGCAATTCTTGCAAGAACAGCTCCTTTTTGTAGCAAATAAAATACATTTAAAAGGGATGAACTCAGAGCAGAATCACTTTTTTAAAAAAATATGTAAACAGATTCATCTGTTCTCTCTCCCTGTTAATTCACTCCTTCAGTCGCTAATCCATTGCCCCAGCCTCCGTGCTCATCAAGCTGTTCTCCCAGCCCCACACCCCACCACATATGCTCCATCCATCCTCTGTCCTTCCAGCTTTGACTTTTCATCCCTGCTTCCCCCAAGCTGGGCACTCACTCATGCGGGACACTGGCAGCTTCCGCTACAGGAGGCGACACTTTACAGGGCTCCTGCGCATCCCTTTTAACCTCGGCTGAGTTAAACTCCTTCCAATGTTATTTTTTATAAGGCCCTTTTCATGGAAGATTTGAGTCGGCAAGGTGTCTTGCTGGGCCAGTACCCATTAAATCACTAGAAACCACTCACTTGCCTTGACTTCATTATGCATTCAATTCCTCTATAAATTTTACATTTCCTTTTTCTTTCTCCCACCACCTTCTTCCACCCCCACCCCCACTTTTCTATCTCCCTCTGGCTTATTCTTACTTTGGCCATATTCTCTCCATTATGGAACATAAAATCCTTTATAGCCCAATATTTCATGGTGTCAGATAAGAGAGACCAACTGGACACGGTTTCTAGTCTTTTTGCAAAAAGCGGTGCAGATCCCACTAAAATAAAGTCACCGTGGGATTTCCCTTCATCCCTCCCCCATTCAAAACTTCCCAAATTGCTGTAGACAATGTTTTTAACCTTTCAGGAGTGGCTCTGAGCCCCACAGCATGATACTGCTGCTAAGCGGGCTAATGCAATCAATCTCTGGCTGTATTAAGGGATGAGATTACTGGGAAGGGAGACAGGACTGGCTACGGATGAAGCAGGAAATGTGGAGGAGAGGACAGCTACAATCCTCTTCCAACACTATAGTAATCTCACCCAGCTCAAATATTTGGGTAGTGGGGTGGTCTCCTCAGGCAAAGCCTCCTGATGGGGAGCCATCGCTTTTGACCTGGAAGAGGCAGAACATGCAGTCCAATCATTTTATCAACCTGCCTTCAGCCTTCTCAAGTGCCCCAGGCAAAGGGGATAGAGCAGCCCTGTTGGGGCATCAGGCCATTACAGTACTAGGTTTGGGGTCCTCCCAACAAATGCTTCAAACAATCTGTGGAAGAGAGCTCTCTATTAGTGCCTATTAGGCACAACTGCTAAATAGAACCTTGCATGTGCTATGGCAGTATGCTTCTGAAAGCAATGTGCTGAAGATCGCATGACAGGGAAGGGCTCTTGCCTTCCTGTCCAGCTTGTGGAGTTCCCTAGACACATCTGATTGGTCAGTGCTTGGAAATAGAAGGCTGGCTAGATGGACTTCTGGTCTGGCCTAGCAAGGCTTTCAAGAACACAAGGAGGGCTTGCTGGATCAGGCCACAGGCCCATCTAATCCAGCTTCCTGTTCTCACAGTGGCCACCCAGATGCCTGTGGTAAACCTCAAGCACAACCTGAGCCAAGAGCACTCTCCTCTCCTGTGGTTTCCAGGAAGTGTGGAAGCAGAGCCGAGCCATTGTGACTGGTAGCCATCAAAAGCCCTCTACTCCCTGAATTTGTCTAATCTTCTTTTACAGCCATCTATGTCGGTGGCCATCACTGCCTCCTATGGGGAATAGTACTTTCTTTCATCTGTCTTGAATTTTCAGCGTTCAACCATTTTCTATGGTTGCTTCCACATGACCTGATTATTGAGCACTCTTTTTTGATCCGTTTGCACAAAATTTGAACATTAATTTTAATGAGCCTACTCTGAGTAAGACTGACTTTGAGTACCACCTCACTGGTCTGTGTAGCTCAGTATTGTCAACACAGATTGGCAATAGCTCACCTGGATTTCAAGGAGGGAGGCTTTCCCAGCCCTATTTAGAGATGCCGCAGACGGAATCAGATATCTTCTGCATTCAGAGCATGTGCTCTACCACTGAGCTATTGCCACTTTCTCTAACCAGAGCAATGTGGACCTAAATCACCGCTGGACAACTGACTTAACTGTGAAACACCTTCACAGCACCAGTTGCTGCTTTCTCCCCTATGTTACTTCTTTTGCAAATCCAGTGATGATCTCAAAACCACTGCATGTCTAGGATAGCTATCTATAATGCTAAATATGCAGGGGGGAGGGCGGTTGTATCAGATGCATTACTGGCCTAAAATAAAATTCTGCAAGCCAGTGTTAAATCATTTTTAAAAAACCAATCAGAATACAGAGTAAATTTGGTTACTGTTGTGGCATGGGTTCTGCTAGGATTAGGTTGTGGTTCACAAATGGATTAGCTCCTACCATAATGTCACACCTCCACCTGTATTATTGAGGTGGTTAAAGAGCTTTAAAAGATTAGGCTGCTTCCACTCTTCTGAAGAGCTTTTTAAAAGAGGGGAACAGAGGCGATTCTAATCTGCCCTGGCGATTGTGAAAGCCTGTCAGGATAGGTGGATGTGGAATAAAAACAGAACACAGGAGTGTGTAAACGCTTCCATGAAAGTGAGCTTAAAAAATGGGGAGAGAAATCCGCCATTTAATCCAACCACACTGGATATGCATAACAATGTTTCATGGCAGCCAGGGGCGGGGAGCTAATCTGTATTAAGTGATCTTAAATATGGGTGCCAATTTATGCAGTGCTGATTGAGACCTGGTTAAAAGTGAGCAAAATGCCTGTTGTTATGAGAGGGTAAATGTGTTATGTGGTGGGAGGAGGCCTGCATATTGGGGCTGGGTGATATATGGTTTTCAATATCCTGATATATCACCAGCTAAACATCGCGATATCTGAAATAAGATGGAGCTATGTAGAGGTGAACATGGTTATGTCCTGGCAACTGCTACTAGGTTACAGGTCTAAATCACCACACACTGATGAAATCATCACTTTCTTCAGCAGGCAAGCCATCCAAACAGGACTTTGGTTTGGGGCTTGGATAACAAATGGTGGTATTCAGGTCCAAGACAATCCAAAATACAGTGATGAGTCATATTGAATACAAATAATCTGGGAAAATATTGAACAACAACAAAAATCTAAATTTGATGCATATAATTATATGACAATTACCTCAATGATAGCATGCTTCAACTAAACCATTAAAGATTTCTGGAGAATATATTAATGTTCTATGCAGTTTTAGGGGCAAATTTAAAATTTACAAAAGTAGCGGATATAGTAAAAATATTAATTAAACTTGCATATAATTAACAATTTAGTCTGTTTTCTACTACATAATTTAAGAATAATTTATGTAATTTACTAGTGTCAAGTTGCATCTCCTTCCCCACTCTGAGGGCCAACTGCAATTGTATGCATGAGTAAGCCCCACTCAGTTCAGCTACTCACTTCTACTTTCCTGGAAATAAGCCCCATTGAATTCACTATGGCCTGCTTCTGAGTAGACACGCATTTTCTTGCACTGCTTAACGACAAGCACCTACCCTCCCCATCATTTTCACCTCACAACAACCACCCAATTTCCCATTTCCAGCATCCAGGTAGCAACTGTTAAATCTCCCCCCTTCATTTCCCCCTATTGTGACACAGAAGGGCCTCCCAAAGCCCCCATCCCACCAATCTCTCCTTTTTTATCAAAGGAAAGGAGGAAGGGCAAGCAAGCAACGAGGTAGCATCCTTTAATTATTATTTTTTTAACTTCCTTTTTCATAGAATCATAGAGTTGGAAGAGACCACAAGGGCCATCGAGTCCAACCCCCTGCCAAGCAGGAAACACCATCAGAGCACTCCTGACATATGGTTGTCAAGCCTCTGCTTACATGAGGGAAGCTATGGAAGGCAAACCAACAATGTCTTACACAGCAACTTGTCTTTTTTTGTTCTTACTTTTACACAGGGGTGAGGGTAGGGATCAATCCCAGCCTCAGAAGGGCAGTAAAGGCACCAGGGAGGGGAGAGAAAGGCTTTTTGCACATGCACGCATGCACACACACACACAAACAGGCAGAAGGGGAGACGGGAATAAAGAAAAAGAGTTAAATTATAGGGCAATGTTTTTTGTTCTTACTCTGAAGAAAACAACCCCCGTTTCTCCTTTTGAGGGTGGGTGGGTAAGGAAGGGGCAAAGGGGAGAAGGGGGCTCCCAGCAAGAAGTCCCGAGCCAGCTCAGACCAGTATCTCTGTAAATCACACCTTCAGACCACTACTGGCCTGCTGAGCTGGGGCTTGCTGCAAAATCAAAAGAAGCTGTTGTTTTCCCAGCTACGTACTTTCATATCGGACACCTGCTCTTGCAGAGGCAGCAGAGCTGAGCTGGGGCTCGAAAGAAACATAGTGCTGGCTGCTACGTCTGCTCTTGTGAGTCGCTTGCTGCTCCTGCAGGAGGCAGAGGAAGCACTAAAAAGCACTGGCCGGCTACACGGTTTTCTCAAAATCGCGATGTTTGCCAAATAACATTTTATGAAACCACTATTGTGTTGTGGACTTCATAACCAACTTTGAACAATATATTGAAAAATCTCCCAGGTCTGCTGCATATTGCAGTGACCTTGGTCACCTCCATACCATCAGGTGTTTTGAGGCAAGGATTCAAATACACACCAGGCTTTCACAGTTAAAGCGGATTAAAGGGCTCTCTTGTTGTAGTGAGAAAAATATGCTTTGTAAAAACATGGCCTTTTGTGGTTAAGGAAGCGTTCGGGAAACGTGCTGAAAAGTGCGGGATGAATAAATGATTACCAGGAAGACATAAGCATTGCACTAACAAATCGGGATGGATGCTTTTTGTCGTATAACCTCCCTGCAAACAATTGAACAAATGCTCCCTAGAGACTGAATATAATTTAACTTCTACATAAACTCTGTGCAAGCAAATCAGGATGCATGCTCAATAAACAGGTCACCTGGAGGACACCCTTGTATGGTTTTATAGCCTTCCTCAGCCTGCTGTCCTCTTGATGTCTGGCTACAATGTCATGACCGTTTGTCAGGGATGATGGAAGTTTTAGTCTCAACAGCATCTGGAAAGCACCCAGTTGGGGAAAGGAAGACAAGGGGGTATGATTTTTACTTAGGGTGTTGGGTTCAAACACCTGAAAAGCCCTGCCAGGTGGCTGCCAGCTGGGGTAGACAACACTGGGTTACATGGCCAAATAGCCCGAGCTCCTTTAAGGCAGTTTCTTATGGTCCTGTTGTACCATTTCCCTGGGAGGGAGGCAGAAAGACAGATCTCAGTGGTAATTAATTACATGCCAAAGGTTAGAGGTTCAACTGGCTTCTACCAGTTAGAGTAGACAATATTGGGCTGAATACCCTATACCAGGCCAGGATATATTCCAACAGAGAGATCATGGCTCAGTAGCTGAGCACATGCTTTTCATGTAGAAGGTTGCAGCTTCAATCTCCCAGAGTCTCTGGTTAAAAGAGGGATGAGGAACCTGTAAACTAATCCATGAATGTTACTGTAGAAGCAGCAGCTTATGTTTTGCTTTTATCATTTTACCAGAAGCCTTTACCTGGCACTGCTCAGGAACTCCCAAAAATCTGACCAGTTTTGAAACTAGGTATTGCAGCAGTTCAATCCACCATCTTGATTCAAAATGGTGTCCAATGATATTCAAACATAGGAACCCGAATGTCTGACGCAGCTTCCGCTTGAGTGCAACCAATCGGAAGCTGCGCCTCGGTTGTTAAACGTTTCGGAAGTCGAACGGTCTTCCGAAACGGATTATGTTTGACAACCGAGGTTTGACTGTATCTTAATAATTGTCCAAATGCACAGTGAACAAACAAACAACTTTCAAAAAAATATGGTGCCATTTGTTAGTACAGTGGTACCTCGGGTTAAGAACTGAATTCATTCTGGAGGTCTGTTCTTAACCTGAAGCACCACTTTAGCTAATGGGGCCTCCCGCTGCTGCTGCTGCGCCGCCGCCGTGTGATTTCTGTTCTCATCCTGAAGCAAAGTTTTTTTTTAAGCGTTTATTAATTTTCCAATAAAAACATCCAATTAACATATCAAACCAAATCCAATAAAAAAAGCAAAAGTTTTTAACCCGAGGTACTATTTCTGGGTTAGCGGAGTCTGTAACCAGAAACGTCTGTAACCAGAAGCGTCTGTTAACTCGAGGTACCACTGTAATGGAGGTTTATCCCCTTGTGCTGCATACGTCAAGAGTAAACCTAAACCCTGTAATTTAAGTATTTGTGAGGTGGAAAAGGTCAGATATCCCCTTTCTGATCTTTGTTCCACATCACACAGGCTTGTTTCCCATGGGAAACACTCCAGAGCAGAGCTGGCCTGCTTCTGCATAGCTCCTCCCCTTTAGTCTACTTATCTCCGCCTTGGGTTCTATTTCTTGGTGTGATGGGAGAGTGACTGGCAGATAGACAGATGCTTCTTAGCACAGAATTTGCGGGGTGGGGGGAAGAGAGGATATGTATCAGATGAATCTATTTTGAAATGTTTAAAATAACACGTTTTCTGGCAAGTATCCCCTTGGGTACCAATTGGTATGCATTAATTCACTTCTATCTGCCATCCGGCTATTTTTGCATTCTGCAGAATGCTCTTGTTATCTGGCCATTTGCTTGCCTCTCTCAGCATTCCTGTATTAGAAACGCATTCTGCATCCTCACTTTGGTGAGTAACTCCACATCAACAGTTTCCCTCGCTTTTGAAATCCAATCACCAGATTTCTGCCTTCTGTTTCCAACTTCCTTTTCACTTTCTTTCAAGTTTGCTTTACAAAGTTATTGCAATTGAGGTATCTGAGAGCCTGATAGCTTACTAGGTTAAAAAACAAAACAGTAATATGTGATCAGCACCTTTGCAAGATAATTAACATCCACTTTGCAACCCTTCCCTTAGCTTCTCTGCACACAAAGTGCCTTGCTTTCACCTAGCAAACTTGAAGCCTTAGAAAGCTTTGCTGAACCTGAGCAATTCATATGAAAATAGGTGAGTCCTAAGTTCACTCTAAGCCAGTGGCTGGATGCTGGAGATAAAGAGGGGAGGGCTGTAACTTTCATGGCATGGTTTGTGAGCTGCTCATGCTCCTCCAGCTGCCCACTGTCAGAAACAGGATGCTGGACTTCACATTTCATAGATTTTTCACACAGCACATAGTTAAACTATGGAATTCACCCCCACAAGACAGAGTGGTGGCCAGTAACTTACAGCTCTAAAATAGGGTTATACAAATTCAGTGGCTATGTTCTACCTCCATTGTCAGAAGCGGTCTGTCTCTGAAAACTTGGGAATCACAAGTGAGGAGGGTTGCTGTTACACTCAAGTCCTGTTTGTGGGCTTCCTATTAAGGCATCTGGTTGGCCACTGTGAGAACAGAGTGCTGAACTAGAGGGGCCACCACAGACTTGATCCAGCAGCCAGGCTCTCCTTATGTTCATATGGCTCTTGGGGCTGATCCAAAAGGGTGGTTCTTCAAGTTAACTCAAACTTTGCTAACTCTGAGCTGCTCTGAGATTTAAGAACTTGCAAGCACATGTTTGGGCAGATACCTTGCTCACTTGACAAATGGAGAAGAAAAGGCGTTATGCGTGTGGGAATGGGGGGAAAAGATTTAAATCTTATACTGAGCCAGAAAACATGTCTCTGCAAAGCGATCCGTGCTTTTGCTTGTATCCGGTGATGAAAATGGGCACAAAGTTTCGTGGAAGTATGTGAAGTAGTACTCTGAAAATCTTACTTTTAAAAGATAAGTTAAACACACACAAAAAGGTGTTCTCAGGGTGTTATCAAGGGAGGCTTGGTGCATGGTTTAATTTCCTGAGAGGGGACTCAGGGGTTGGAGAAGCATTCCTCCTTAGAATCATAGAATTGTAGTGTTGGAAGGGACCTTAAGAGTCATCTAGCCCGACCCTCGTGTAATGCTGGAATCTTTTGCTCAACATGCAGCTTGAACACACGATCCTGAGATTAAAAGTCTCTACCATTCTAAGTATGTGGGACATGCTGCTTTTGCTTATGACTGAGAAAAAAGGCAGTCTGTTTATGATCAGGGGCACTCCTGTTTAAATTACAATATTACTTCAAATCAAATTTGTCAGAGATTGCATTGGTAGGCCATCTGCTTTGCATGCCTAGGGCGTTGGGTTCAAGCCATGGTGACGTTCCCTGGTGAGCTGTACAGGTGAGCAGAAATTCAAACAGGATGAGATCCAGATTCCAAGTCCAATATGACAGACACCACATCACACCACACCACACCACACCACACCACACCACACCCTAGTCTCATCTTTCTGGATGTCTGTGTTGGCAGATGCAGAATTCTGAGATAGCTGGGTTGGTCAAGGCAACATAGATCTAACTCTTATATTTTTGCCCAGTCTTTCTTTGAAGGAGCTCAGGGTGGCCTTTGCGGTTTCCTCTTGCCCATTTTAATCCTCACTACAAACCTCTGAGGTAGGTGAAATAATTTTTTAAAAAATAGTCTAGTAGCACCTCAGAGACCAACAAGTTTGTTCTAGGTATGAGCTTTCGTGTGCATGCACACTTTTTCAGATACGAAGAAGTGTGCATGCACACAAAAGCTCATACCTAGAACAAACTTAGTTGGTCTCTAAGGTGCTACTAGACTATTTTGTATTATTATTATTATTATTATTATTATTATTATTATTATTATTATTATTTCGACTGCGTCAGACGAACACGGCTACCTACCTGAATCTTTGAGGTAGGTGAATCTGAAAGAGAATACCTAACTGGCCCAAGGCCACCAAGTGAATTTAATGGCTGAGTTGGAATTTAAACTGGGTGAAACCCAGACTCAAAGTCCCAGTGCTATGGCCACTCTGTCACACTGGCCTCCACGTATGCCAACTTGCTGTTATACTGAAGGACTGTTAGCTGTGAACATTTTAAAACAGCAAACCCATTCAGTGCAAGAACATGCACAGTCACACACAAACACTGAAACTCCTCAAGTGACATGGGGACCAAGGGTGGGGAACTTTGGGCCCAGGTGCCAAATGCAGCCCTCAGAATCTCACTGTCTGGTCCTTGGGACCCTCCCCACACCACACCCCTTCCCCAGCCACGCCCCTTCTCCCCAGGCCACGTTCCTTACTGCCCCTGCTTTACGTCCTTGGCTGGAGGATTTTAACCTTACAATTCTTTATTAAAGGCCCCTCCCTAGCCTTTTCTTTAGTATTCAGATGCCAAACCCTAGGGCTACACAACCTGTTTTGTGACATCAGAGCAGCTCAGCCAATGGCAGAAAAGAGGGTGTGTATGAGACACAGACACCTCTGTTTGTTCAGCCACACTCTCTCACACACTTCTTTCTAACAGGCCATGGGCATAACAGTCTGCTAAATAATTGACACCCCCCCTTTACTGTTTGTACTTGGCGTGGGAATGCATTATAGAAAGGGCAGGGAACAAAAAGAGTTGACAAAGATGCAACAGGCTCATCCCAGAGGCAACAATCCAGTTATTGGGATTTCCCATCTACACACACGTCTCTTTTTTGTCTTTTTTTTAAAGTAAGGTAAATTAGGATGATGAAATCTACCTCTCTCTAACCTGACAGCAATTTTTCAGCATGGGAAAACTGTGCTGTACTGATGCCCAGATGTTGTCGCTGCAGATGAGGTTGATCAGATGTAAACTACTAATGTTATTTTCCCCAGAAGGAATCAGTATCCATCTGCTTTGTGTGTGTGTGATGTTGCTCTGCGTAGCTAGAATTTTAGCATTTGGCACCAACACCAAGTCTCCCCACCACCGCACCTGAATATTTTTAAGGGGTATGTGAGCCAAGTGGCCTAGTTTTTCACAGAATGCCCACCACCTGCTGATTTGAGAGAGGGATGGAGAACCTGCGGCCCCAGGTTGCCTACCTATGTCTCAGGTCACACCCACATTTAAAGCACATGGCTTTCTCCAAAGAATTCTGAGAACTGAGGTTTAAGGGTGCTGGGAATTTTAGCTTTGAGGCATCGACTGCAGTTCCCAGGATTCCATGGGGAAAGCCACTTATTTTAAATACTTGTGAAAGCTCTGCAAATGTACGGTGTGGAGCCGCCTTGTTTTTCTGAACAGGTGAACTGCATAGTGAAGCAGGAAGGAAGTGCAGCCACTTATTTCACAGCAGGGATGATGATGTTGCCTCCTAGGGTTTTATTTGCCAATCAATAAGCTTTTCTCAGAGAGAAACCCACCAAATAAGCTAAGAAGAGGAACAGATAACTTACATGAGCATGCATGCTTAGAGTTAAACTGACACTTTTTTGGGGGGTGAGGAACGATGACATCAAAATCCTTTTATTATGACCAAAGTGATCCAAAATGGTGGGCAAGCTTTTAAGTCCACCAGAACTTATTACCAGGCCAGATATTAAGTTTGAGGCAGGGGAAGCCAACTTTGTATTCAAGCTATATAACATCCATATTGGTCAAAAAATCATTTCTGTTGAATAGTTTTAGGGTGCTTCCAGATAAGCTGTTCATTGTGCATTTGTCCTTATTTGATTGCAGGGAGGTTAGACAATGTTTGCTATTTGGGGGGGGGAGCAGTCTGTGGGGAAGAGAGTTTGTTGTGAGTGGGCTCCCAAATCAACTTTTAATTGTGCAACCAGAATTTGCCAGCATGTGATGGAATCTCACCCCAAAATAATGCCAGTCTGCACGTGACCTTAGAACCATGACAATGAGGGCCTGCATATC
Organism: Podarcis vaucheri; assembly: GCF_965113315.1. Classification (NCBI taxonomy): domain Eukaryota; kingdom Metazoa; phylum Chordata; class Lepidosauria; order Squamata; family Lacertidae; genus Podarcis; species Podarcis vaucheri. The sequence goes on from NC_138754.1 coordinate 12,832,827, forward strand.
AGAATTTAACACTAAACCGCTGCTTATGAATCTTGCCGTGATGCTAAGTCTCTGAACAACAGAGCTGGCAACATTTGGGAGCTGAACCCCTTGGCAGCTATTATATAGATCTGATCTGGCAGTGCATGGGACAGGATGGATGGAACGGTGTGTGTGTGTGTGTGTGTGTGTGTGTGTGTGTGTGTGTGTGTTGCGATGCTTCCGAATAAATTCAGCTTCCATTCACCACATAACCAGAAAAGAAAAGAAAAAGAAAAACAGCCCAGTTCCTGCAGGAGTCTTTAATCTGCCTAATAATTCATATCGCTGCTAAATCCCTGCCCACAGCCCCCAAGTTCATACACCCTCTTCTTCCCAAACCCCTTGCCTGAAGGAACACATGTTTAAATATTAAAATCGGCTCTTGTGTCTTTAAAGTTTCCATCAGGCTTGAATGCATTCAAAGCAAAGAATATTAGCTAGGCAGAAGAAGTAAGAGTAAACTTGGGATGTTGACTCTTCCTACAAAGCTCTCACTCTCTCTCTTTTTATTAATAGAAAGGGCCAGACCTTACATTGGTATAAAGATCTGCGAAAGAGCCATTTCTTTATTTCTTTTTTTGGTCAACACCACCCAGCATTTCAGCTCCAAAGCTGCAACCATGTTTTTGCACTAGTGGCAATGTAACACATTTGGTGAAAGGGTTTGAGGAGAAAGATCTGCAACTTCTGCCACATCTACACTATACATTTAAAGCACATGGCGTTCCCCAGAGAGTCCTGGGGGGGGGGGGAACAAGAAAGTCTTTTGTCATGTGCCTGAAGTTCCGCAAGGAGGGGTGGCCTTTCATTTGGGAGAGAGTTACCCAAGCTTGGGCCCACAGACTGAATGTATGGTTCCCAGGATCCTTTTCAATGTGTGGTGTTGATGTTAATGGGACCAAAGTCACTTCCAAGGACTGATGGGAATCTATCCTAGGGATGGGGAACCTGTGCCCTCCAGCTTCTGTTAGAATACGGCTCCCCTCCGCACCGGCCAGTGTGGCCAGTGGTCAGGGATGATGGGACTGGTAGGCGAGCAACATCTGAAGGGCCATAGGTTCCCCCATCCCTGAACTGTGAGCTTATTCCAATAAATCAAAGCTAATTGGAAACAGTAGGGAACCAGGTTATATTGTTTCTAGCAGATGTTAGCTAATGCATACTGAGTGGGAATCTGGGCTTTTGACTCCCTTAGATCGAGGTACAACTGAGGCTGGTTTAAAGGCTGTGGATCTGGTCCTCTTAACACCAGTGGATCAGCTGTTTCCCAACGTATATCAGCTGGGTATCCATTCCTACAGTTCCCAGGATTCTCTGGGGGAAAGCCATGTCCTTCAAATGTATGGTGGCTGTGACCACTGTCTCCAGTGTCTCAAGGGAGACCTGCACCTAGTTGTGATCTGGCTTGACTCCAGTGGATTAAGGCTGATCCTCAACATGCCACGGCTCTGATCCCATTTGTTTCCAAAGAACTACTGCTATTACAACAAATGACAATTAGTTACATTAATTCCAATGGAATGAGGCTGATCAGCAACAAGTTGGGATTTAGCATTGACTCAAGTGGGTAGCGGCTTGGAAATATAGGAAGCTGGCTTGTAATGAATCAGACCATGGGTCCATCTAGCTCAGTACTATCTTCACCATGTGTGGCCCTCCAGATGTTGCTGAACTACAACTCCCATCCTGCCTGCCCATTGGCCATGCTGGCTGTGGCTGATGCGAGTTGCAATTCAGCAACATCTGGAGGACCAAAGGTTCCCCACACCTGGTCTGCACTAGCTGGCAGTGGCTCTCTAGGGTTTCAGAAAGAACATTGCCAGTCTGTGATCTTCTGCATGCAAAGCAGAGCTCTACCACCGAACTACAGCCCCCCTCTCCTTTATACATACAGGGATCTGGCTTAGACCATTGGTCCATCTAGTTCAGTTTTGTCTACCAGTGTTTCCAAGACTTGGGTCTCCAGCTGTTTTTTGACTACATCTCCCATCATCCCTAGCTAGTACAACCCGTGGTCTGGGATGATGGGAATTATAGTCAGCTGGAGAAACACTGGTAAGCTGACAATTGACTGGCAGCAGCTTTCCAGGGTTACAGGCAGGGGTCTTTCTCCACCCTTCCAGGAGATGCTGGGGCTTAAACCTGGGACCTTCTAAATGCAAAACACATGCTCTACCAGTGAGCTTTAGCTGTTCTCACAGCTTATCCATAGTAAGTGTGGAATCTAACTCTCAACTGCAGTGGATTAAATCAAGTAGGGTTGGGAGCTGGTTTCATCTGCTCAAGATGACGCAAGACTAACCTACTGCATGTGAGGAATTTGGGCACATTTGTTTTTGGGAGACAGACTATGTAGTACCGGTAATTGTTGTAATTTTATCGTTACTAGCTGCATTGAGGTCTACTGAGGAAAGCTAGGGTACAAAGGTTTTAAAATAATAGCCAATTACCTTAAGAGAATATTTTTTTCTCAGACTAAGCTTGGGGATTTGAACCAGTTTAAAAGGGATCAGTCCACTGGTGGTCATGTATTTTTACAGCTTTCTTACTAATGGGAAGAACAAGCAGGAGGTTAATCAGCAGCAGGAGCTTTCATGCATATGCTAATCACAAAACTGAAAAACAAATTAGATAATGCCATTGTTTCCCAATAACAGGTAACTTTAATAACAATGGTAATGAATTATTAATTTTATTACTTTTTCCCCATTCAACCCATCTTCCCAGGGATGCATAAATAGCCCTCCCCGCCTTTTTTTATTCTTATAAGCCTACGAATTGGTAGGTCTTAAAAGTGTGTGAATGGCACAGTGTCATCTAATCAGTCTCATGGATGATTAAAGATTTGAACTTGAGTTCCCTTGGTCTGCTCAGCTACTGATGACAGCTTGTGTTCCTGTCTGGAGATGCGAGCAGTATTTACATTTGTATCTCACCTTTCTTCCAAGGAGTTCGAGGAAGTATATCTCCTCCCCCTTGCTCCCCACACAACAGCCCTGACAATTAGATTAGGCTGAGATATATTGACTGGCCTAAGGTCACAGAGTGGGCCACATTGCTGAGTAGGGATTCGAACCTTCGTCTCCCAGATCCTTGTCCAAGACTCTAGCCACTAAACTACACTGGCAGCCACAGAAGCTCTGCCATACCACTAGGTTTCCCCCAGAGTTTTATACAGTGCCAGGGGACAAGCTGCCTTTACGCTTCCATTGCTAACAAACAGCACCATAAAATTATAAAAGCAAGACAAGCTGCTGTCTATACAGTAGCATTCTTGGATTAGTTTTCTATATCTGACCAAAACCCACTGACAGTATTTGACTGGTCAAATGAAGAGGCCTGCCACACCTAATCAAACTCATCATGTCTGTTGTACAAGGCTAGGGAGCATGTGGTTCTCCAGATGTTGGTGAGCTCCAGCCAGCATAGTCAAAGCTCAAGGATGTAGGAAACCTATCCAATGACATCCCTGGTTTAGGGGGTGTCTCTAATTCCATCATGCAGTTGAGGATTCCAGCCACATTTTACACCCAAGCTAAGTTGCAGCAATATTTTTACTAGAGTTGGGATGTCTCTGGTTATTATATTTGCATCCCATTTGCACATGTGCCAAGGTGCTCAGAACAATTTTTTTCCAAAGACTCACAACAACCCTGTATGATAGGTTAGACTGAGCACTAGCAACTTGCTAAGGCCACCAAAATATATTCACAGTTGAACAGGTTTCTCAAATTCAGTCCCAGTATTCAACATTTTACACACACACACACACACACACACACACACACACACCCCTCTTAATAGGAAGAGGAGAGGGGTGTGTGAGTCACTTCCCCCACTGTCTCCATACACCTCACTTGCTTCTGGGGGCCTTTCCAAACTGTCCCTATATGTGGGCACGAGTCATGCACAAAATCAGGTTGCACAATTAAAGCTGATCTTCCATTCTTGAGCAACACCCCCCTCCCCAAAAAAACTTATTTGGCAAGAAAATGCACTGGAAAAGGTGAAATTAACACAAGCTCAACACATCTAACCTCCATGCAGGAATGCTCAATAAACAACCCCTTCTGCAAACTTCATCAAACAAATCAGGATGAATGCTCAATAAACAGGTATTTGGGGAGCAAACCACGATGGAAACATCTCTCCCCTCCCAAAAACCCCTGATGGTCTCTTCTATGAGATGGGGGGGGGGGACCCATGGCCCTCCAAATAGGCTTAAACTCTAGTCAGCGTGGCCAATGGCCAATTCCCATCATCCCTGACCATTGGCCAGGCTGGCTGGGGCTGATGGGAGTTGTAGTACAGCCACCCCTGGAGGGCCACAGGTTCTCTCAGCCCTCCTACAAGAAGAGCCCTGCTGCATCCTCCACAGGGTCCATCTCATCCAGCATCTGTTGTTTGTGCTGGTAACCAGCATGGTGTTTCTGCGTAAAACCTGAATGCAACGGTCCTCGTCTGCTCTCCTGCATTTAGAAAATGCACACCCGCCCTATCATTGCACTCACAGCACTCTGGACGGCTTAGAATGGTTTGAGAAATTAAAAAAAAAACAATCATAAACACCGTCAGAACCTTAAAAACCAGGGATGGGCTAGCTCTCGGGGGGCCAGTCAGTGTGTGTTGACAGGTCTCTCTTCCGTGCGAACCGCTCCGCTGCCGCCTCAGACCTACGGCTTGCCCGGTGTCCAGTTTCCAACGGTGGGCAGCTAGAAGATGCCTTTGTAAAGCGGGGTAGAGGCGGCGGCGGCGAGATTTGGTCCAAGGGCCGATCTCCATCGCCAAGGCTGGTCTCTAGCAAGCGGGAGACTTCACCCCTACGTACTACACGCAGACACCCAGACAGCCACGGATCCCTGCTGCCAGGCGCCCCGGGCAATTCAGTCCCTGCCTCGCAAACTTTTTCTCCCCCTGCCTCGCCTCGAAGCTACTCACCGCGCCTTGGCATCCCCGGCGACGCTCCTCCTGCCGGCTCCCCTTTTGACAACGCGTGTTGAGTTTGTATGGCGCGTGTGGATAGCTAGGTCCTGCTTTTCCCCCTTCCCGGTCTGGGGACTGGGGGTGGGGTGAGAGCTTTCTCCAAATCCGGGCGCGCTCGCCTCCCCTTCTGCAACCGAGGCGGCAGCGGAGCGATCTCCAGCGGGCACCTAAAAACCCTCTTCCCGGCATTGCGGTGCCATATTCCGCTGCTGCCGCTGCGCCCGAATCGCGACCCTCCTCTCCTTTATTTGTGCTCGCCCCCCCTTTTTTTTTTGCTTTCACTGCCTCCGCTGCTCCGGATTCATCCCTCTCTGGGGGCCCATTTGAAGCAGCCGTGCAAACGGGAGAGCGGGGAGTGATGGCTGCGTGCAGCTGCGTGTGTGTGTTGTGCAAAAGGCCCGTTGCAGGGAGAGGAGGAGGGGGGAAAGAGAGGTTGGAAGGGGGAGGAGGATTTAGGACTAGGAGGCGGTGCTACGAAGCAATTCCTGGCGGGTGGTGGGGAAGGAGAGATTCGGTTGCAAAGACCCCCACCCCACCCCGCGTCTCTACGTTTTACAGTCTGATCAGGACCCTCCCCCAAATCACATCTGTCTCCCATCCTTTTCACTAGTTCAGATGCGAATAAACTAGCAGACTACATCAGTGGGTGGAGGATAGTGTACACGGGTGGAGCTTCACTGGGGGCAAAGGTTAGACTGCCCCTCCCCCACCACCCCTCTCTTCCATTCACAAAAAGCAGCCCCGAGATTTGTGACTGAATTCTACAGGGCATATTCGCTGAGTTAGGGTGTATAACTGGCAGACCCTGAGAGGCAGACCTTCCTCCTGTGCAAGTTTACTCCAAAGTAACCCCATCTGAATGCAGTTGAGACTTACAAATCCCAAGTGATACGTTGTGCAGATTGCAGGACTACAAATCCACATCCCCATGCCCCTTCCTCAGAAGCTTGGTCCGAAAGGTCACGCTCCCACCCAGAGCCATAGCTGAGGGTGGGGGGCTAGCCAGGGATTCTGCCTGGTGAAGCCTCTAGAGGGGCACCATTGAGGAGGGGAGGCACCAAACTGGTGAAATAAAGCCTAGTTTCGCCCCTGTCCTACCCAAAAGTACGCTTGTAATTTTTTTGTGAAGCAAGGTTTGTTGAAATCAGAGTAACTATTCCATGTGTAGGATCAGGCCACGTGTGTGAAGGACAGGGTTGGCACCTCTACTTCCAAGTAAGCATGCAGCCAGAATCACAGCCTGTTGTGTGTTTACTTCAAAATAAAGACCTACTGAGCTCAGTGGGGCTTAGTCCTGTGTAGGATTGCAGCCTAATCCTGTGCATTTTTACTCAGAAGTGAGCCATACTCCCTTAGGACTCAGCTATACAGCTGCAAATAAAACGTTTTAAGTGAGTCTTAAGTGCAATATGCAAAGTGACATTAGATGGCGATTGTGAGCCTTATGGAAAATTCAATGCATTTTTTAAAAACACTTTAAAAAAGCATTTTCAGAACGGCTTTTATATGTGAGTAGATTCCACCTTAAATGAAACATAATTCTCAAGTAAATGTGTATAAGATTGCAGCCTTAGAGCCCTGAGCTCAGGGGTAAAATTCTAACACAAGAAGAAGATAGCCACCACCCGTACCCTACATCATATAGGAAGCATGCAGCACATTGCATCATGTCATGGCTCTCCACAGACCCTGAAGTGCCCAGGCCAGCAGACAGAGAAATGAATATGGAAAAAACCTCAGTGGAAATGAACAAAACTCAACTACCACCAGAGCATTCTGAGGACTGCTAAAGTATATTTAATAAGGCATGTTATATACAGCGAACTCTTCTGATTAAGAAATAATTTATTTTTCTAAAGATTTTTTGTTTTCTGCTAACCTAACACAAGTAAAAAGGTCAAGTTCTAAAGCCCTGAGTTTATTTGTTTATTAAAATTGCTTATTTTTTTTAGTTTTCCAAAGGAGCCCAGGGCAGCACACGCTTCTGTGATTTTTAAAAAGACCAACAATTTAAAAAAGCATTTAAAAAAAAACTCTTAAAAACAATAAAGCCAATTTAGGAACATACATAACCAAATCATGTGCCTGGATAGGCCAGCCAAAACAAACAAGCAGGTATCTAAAAGACTACTGCACCTTCCCTCTAGGAAAACAGGAGGCTGAATCTGAGATGTCAACCTCAGATTCCATTCATTGAGGGGGTGTTGAAATATCTCTGGGCTTCCATCACAACAGATGGGTGCAGCCTACCTGATTTTAACAGGAGGGGTATAAATGGTGCAACTGGCTGGGAGTCAGAAGAGAGTCTTGTTTTTCTCCCCACCCTTTCCTGGGCAGAATAAGTTGTATGGTTCCGTTTTGTCTCAGGGCCCAGACCAAAATACGCAAGTATGGGCACTTCCCTCTGTTGCTCCCCACCCCCAGCAGTGTGATTCAATCACATACCCAGCAAATTTATGTTGTGCAACTAAAGATGTGGTGCTCTTGCATAACAAACCTGCTTCCCCCTAAAATGAGACCTTTCCCCCCCAATATGGAAAGTGACAGTGAAATGCTCTGGAAAAAAGGTGGAATAATGTTTGCTTGATGTAACCTTGTCTAAGCTCCCCATAAACAAATCAGAATGAATTCTCAATAAAATACCTGATGTTATCTCACCTCCTTGTAAGCCCCACAAACAAATCAGGATGGGTGCTCAATAAACAGGTCATCTGGAAGCAACCCATGTATGATCCTTTGCAAAAATAAATAAATATAACTTCCATAGCTGTAAGGTAATAGAAACAGAGTATATATCATGGTTGAATCATCTCTCTCCCTCCCCCCTTTTTTACTCCCTTATTTATTGTTTTCAGAAGGGTATGGGTTGGGGAGTTGTTAGGCAAAAGCATCACAGAGTAGGGCTTGTGGATTTAATTAAAGGCCCCCACCTACCCTTTTCTTCAAAATTCCATCATGTGCTTGACCCTGGACCAAAATGACATACCTGCCAACAAGTTTCCTTTCCTTTCCTTCTTTGTCTGCCTTTCTTATGCTTGGGGAGAGCTAAGGTCTCAGGTTCAATTCCTGGGATCTCCCGGTACGGCTGGGAGTGTACCCTGGCTGAAACTTTGGTGAGCTGCTGCCAGTCAGTGTGTACAATAATGAGTTAGCTGGACCAATGGTTTCTAACTTGTCATTAGGCAGCTTCCTCTGTAAGGGTCGGGTTCAATCACTGGCACCTCCCCAAAATCCTAGAGAGCTGCTGCCAGTCAGTGTAGACAATAATAGATGAAACAATGGTCTGACTTGGTATAAAACACCTTCCTATGTTCATTTAAGTGCTAGCTTTCTATAGGCAAAGAACTTCTGGCGTGGGGGAGATCAGCCAAATCTGCAAACCATGCAATTTACTTAAAAATAAAATAAAAAATATTTCAGTTGGCACTGATATTTAGGTTTCCTTCCTCGAATATCCAGCTTTCGTTTAAAAAGTGGGGAAAGTCTGTAACCCTTTTTCCTTGCAGAGATGCAAGGAAATGTATGCAGGCAGCATTCCACCCAATTGTTCAGCAAGGAGCATGCTGCCTCTTGCCTTTCCAGCACTCCTGGAGGGATGACACTTAAAAAAACAAACCCATTTAAGTTGCCTTTATTGAAACTGTTCAATGAATGTAACAGGGCGGCTGGGTCTGTCCAGGTCTGAGCACTCTTGGGCTGAATCAGCCATCTGTCAGACCCGTGGGCTGTGCCACAGAGCACAGGAATGAGCTCCAGACAAATGAGCCCCGAGCCCAGCCGGGTGGGTGGCACCTCACAGCCCCTGGCAGAGTCTGAAAGGAGCTAGTCATTTTCTTAATTCCCTGGCAACGAGGGCGGGGGGGGGGAGAAGTATTACAATATAGTTTTTCTTTAATTAAAACATGTTCGTTTGGTACACCAAAGTGCCTTAAGTGAGATGAATAAACACGTCAGAGAAAGCACACTGCTTTGGCCCTTGGGGATGGCACCAATGGCACCTTCAGCTCCCTGATTTTGCCGTACGCTCCCCTTGCGGCTGGGCAAGTCCCTTGATTATCCCTACATCTGCCTTCTGTGGTGTCTTCTTGGCAGACAGGACCTGAGTCTCACACGTTAGCTACATATGCCTCTGCCAACAGGGCCCTCCCTGACTTCACCAAAATGAAAGGGAGGGGTTTTGTCTGAGTCCTCCTGCTGTGTATGCGTGTGTTTCAAAGCTCAAATTAAATCCATTATTTATAGACAAATATAATAGCTAGAGATTGAATCGCTGTACATGTTGGCTTTCTCTGCTCAGTGCCTAGAGAAGTTGGGAAATGCGAGCTAATAGTAATTGGGTGTACAATGTGTGTGGCCTCATCCTAGGCATATTCGGAGGCAAAGCCCCACTAGAGCTGGTGTTTTGCTCTCAGCTAAAGGTGTGCATGGTTACAGCAGCTCAAGCTGATTCATCACTTAGATGAACTGATTAAAAACATTTTGGTAAATTAGAAAAAGATGCCTCTGATTAATCAAGACAGATTTCTTTTTAAAATGGTTAATTATTTTCAATACACACTTATAAGGAAAAGCATGTGGTTAGTGACATCTTAGAAGAGGCATTTCTCCTTATCTAGCACGGGAGAGAACACCTTTTCTAAGATGGTGCCTATCACATTGTACTCATTAGCTAAAAGCAGAGTTCCTTCTCCCCTTTCTATTGTTTTATCAGTTTACAAATTTATGTAGATTTATTTGACCAAGGTTGCTTGCTTCCAGATGACCAGTTTATTGAGCATTCATTCTGATCTGTTTGCATAGAGCTCAGACAACATTGTGGCAAACAACAGTTATCCCACACTTACCAGTATGTTTTCCCATCACTTTACCTGTAGCAAAAAGTCTAATGTTGGGTAGGAAGTGAGTTTGTTGCAAAAGAGCACCTTGTGTTTGGCTTCCGTCTGTCTCTAGAAACAAAGAAGTGTTCCCCTGAAGGTGAAGCCAAACTGCTGGAGAATGACAGCTCCCCTCCCCTAACATCCCATACACCAAACCAATGTTGATTGTGCAACCTAAATTGTCCAGTATGTGTTGAATCCCACCCAAAAATAGTTACAGTCTGGGGACACCCCAAAATTCACATGATTAAGAGAGAGCACTTGCTTTAGTTAACATAGAGTATTCACAGATAGCATCTAAAATGTTTCTTATTACAACAATTCTGTATTGTTATCTCCAAATTAAAGATTTGGGTGGGGAGTGGGGAGGCAGAGAAATTGTAGTTTCTCCTAAAGCACCTGTGGAACAGGAACCAAAACCCCGTGACCTAATGTGGGTTGCAGCAGTAGCAATGTTCTGCCTCCCCCAAGCATGCTGCCTCCAACAGTGTAGGTCGAGCATAATCATTATGGTTAGCCACCATTGATATCTTTCTCCTCCATGAATTTGTCTAATCCTCTTTAGACCATCCAAGTTGAGGCCATCACTGCCTCTTGTGGGAGCAAATTCCATAGTTTAACTATATGCCATATGAATGCTCTCTCTCTGTGTGTGTGTGTGTGTGTGTGTGTGTGCGTCTTTAAAGAGGCATACCGGCAACCCAAGTTCTGTCTTCTGCACAGGAGCAGGGTATCAGGTGGGGATATGAAGCAATGCTTAAATCACTGTTGGGCTCTTTATGAAATCCACAAGCCCCAACCCTGATTCTCCCCAGCTGTAGCCAAATGCATGGACCTTTGAGCTAAAATCTGCAGCTAAGGGGGCCAGGTCCCCTTTGTAATTCAGGCACTAAATTGGAGTCTAGAGGCTGGGCAGCTGAAGCCCAATTTGCTACAGACCTTTCTTTGGAGTGGAGATTCTCCCTCCTCCCTCTGTGACACTTCACACCGCCCTCCCCCCAAAAACACACACACTGAAGTAGTTAAGAAGCATAATTCTCCCCCTGGCAGAGGTGCCAAGCCTCCATTAAGTTAATATCTATGGAACTGTTTGAAGTAAATAATAAGTTTTTCTTCCTTTCTCGTTTTGGGTTGCCCCTTTCATCTTTCCAGAGCAGGCCGGATGGCAGACCATAATTACCCTCGCTGCGGCTTGCTCGGGGCTTTTATGCTGCAGTTGTTATTAAAAGGGCCAATGGCTCTGGGGAGCAAAGTAGGCTTGTGCGGAGTCTTTCTTTAATCCAGAAACTCAGGTGCCCCTTCATCCCCCTCCAGGGTAGCCATACTCAGCCCTTGTCAATCTGACAGACGGGAGCAGACCTTGCTGGCTGAGGAGCTGAGGCTGACGTATGGCAGTTTCAGTCTTGAGCTGCTTTGTGCAGGATGCACATCTGGAAGAGAAGCTGACCCAGGCTTTGCCTTCAGCTGCTTTGTTCTGCCCTTTTTCTTCCCCTTAGAAAACAAAAAAGGGAAGAGAAGAGCAAGGTTCTAGGCCTCATGAGTCCACACACTGCTGGAAAATGTGCAAATAGGTTTGTTCTTTTAAACATAAGACAGTCTGTCTTACTCCATCAACCACAGGCTTGCAAGCAAAACAGACTTGTTCAGTGGACAGAATGGAAAACTTGACTTACAGCACAGATCACCTATGTGGTACACCCCTGGGGATTCCCAGTACCCACAAAACCTCTGAGCTCTTGCAATTCACCACCTGCTTGGTGATGAGGTAGTGAGAGTGGCTACCTTTTTTCTCCCTTGAGAAGTACACAGAGCTGAAAGAGGAAGTTGGAAGACTGATCCTCCCCACCCCACTTCCTCTTTTAGCTCTGTGTGCTTTTCAAGGTTTATATTAAATCTGCTGGCTCTGACTTTTATCCAGACACCTTGGAAAAGCAACGTTTTGACATGTACCTCTGAGGGAGTAGGGAAGCTGATCCCCAGGGGGGAAGTGGCTAAAAAAGGTGGCTCTTCCCAGCACTTCCTCAAGAATAATGTTCATGGGCCTAAAAAGGATGACAGGCTCTAACTTACAGGAATCTAAAACATGTTTCAATGTTCACGATGTGTACGTTTTTCCTACTGCTGCCTCTGGGTTAAACAAGTTTGGTAGGTTTTTGTATTGTTTCAAAAACCCCGCAGGCCCTGTTTGAGCAGAAGCATAAAAAGAATTACAGTGATACCTCGGGATGCGAACAGGATCTGTTCCGGAGCCCTGTTTGCATTCCAAACGGAACGTAAGATGCGACGGTGCATCTGTGCGTGCGCGGGTCGTGTTTTGCCGCTTCCGCGCATGCACGTGACGTCATTTTGAGCGTCTGCGCATGCGGCGAAACCCGGAAGTAGCGCGCTCCGTTACTTCCGGGCTGCCCCGGAGCACAACCCGAACACGCTCAACCTGAAGCACATTCTACTTGAGGTATGACTATCTCCACATTTGTGTGGGAAGTGATGTCTCTATCATACCACCTTCGACCCTTTTAAAAACTCTTGTTGGTCTCCATCTCTATCCTAAGAGTGCAATTCTGTCCATACTCCCCACCAAGTAAGTATGGATGGGATTGTGGTTTTAGGATGGAGGTGGAGATCAACAAGCCCCATTGAACACAGGAAGGCTCACTTTTACTCAGTGCACAGGATTGGGCTCAACATCATAATATGCTTTAGTATGGAAGGCTCATATCTTCCTGCTCTAGTGCATTTATTTAAAAAAACAACCCACAACAACCCACACTTGTGAGTTTGGATAACAAGTCATGTAATGTGGAAAACTGCCATGTTTCATTTGATTGATAGTCTCTATAAAGGTAGCTGTTTAGTTCTGCTCCCTAAATTCAGGTTTACATAGAATTTCAAGTGTTTGGCAGGAACAAGAAGTTGATGGAGGGGAACCAGAGGAAGGCCTGGAAATTGAGCTTATTTCCCTCTCTCCAGTCTCCCTCTGTGTACTCACTGCTTCACTGAAAGCCTTAAAAAACAAATAAATTCTGTTTTAATTTTGCAATATAATTGCAAACAAAACAAACAAACAAACAAACAAACAAACAAACAAACCACTAAAAAGAAAATAAAAGCATAAAGATTATGAGTTCATTACATACCTGGTGTGAAATCTTACTCCAATAATATAAAAAACAAATAAATCAGTTTTGTAGACTGACCATCTCATCTTTCAAATAACCAGGGCATCTTACATTCTCTTTCTTTTCTATTATTTTAAGGAAAGTTATATCCCTTCTGAGAGATGGGAAGCAGCAATTTTCAGAAGAGACCTGAAGTTTTGTATCCTGGCCCTCAAAACCTTGTCCCACTGCTTTCCCCCAAGGAAAGCCGCTCTTTAGCGCTGAATTGGAGCAAACAGCAATATCTGTTGATTGATGCTTGCTCTGATTTAGCAATATTAGCTGGGAAAGGAGCAGGGCAAGGGGAAAACCACTCAGACCTGTGCTTCCTAGGCATGGGACAAGCAGAAGTGTAGATGAACATCCTATCTGGATTCTGAGGCAGATTCCGCCTCCTATCTTCCTTAGTTCTTCTCTATGCTCATAACAGCTACTAAACGGCTTTGGCCCAGTATACCTGAAGGAGCGTCTCCACCCCCATCGTCCAGCCCGGACACCAAGGTCCAGCTTCGAGGGCCTTCTGGCGGTTCCCTCACTGTGAGAAGTGAGGCTATAGGGAACCAGGCAGAGGGCCTTCTTGGTTGTGGAGCCCCCCCCCCCCCATGCAATGCCCTCCCATCAGATGTCAAGGAAATAAACAACTATCTGACTTTTAGAAGACATCTGAAGGCAGACCTGTTCGGGGAAGTTTTTAATGTCTGATGTTTTACCATTTTTTATGTTTTGTAAGTTGCCCAGATGGGTGGGGTATAATAATAATAATAATAATAATAATAATAATAATAATAATAATAATAATAAATTAAACTGCCACTTGCATTTTAAAAGGGATACCAAATCCTGTGGCATAGATTCTGAAGTCACTTTGCATGCCTGCTGATGAGTAAACTACACATTACAAAACTCATGCAGCTGCGCTATAAAAGTTTATACATTCTGCAGGTAGTCATACGTTGGAAGCCGAATGCCTTGGCACTTCTACGCTTTGGCTCCTGAACGCCGCAAACCCAGAGGTGAGTCTTCCGGTTTGCGAGCATTCTTTGGAACCTGAATATCCGGTGCGGCTTCTGATTGGCTGCAGGAGCTTCCTTCAGCCAATCGGAAGCCTCACCTTGGTTTCCCAACATTTTGGAAGTCGAACAGACTTCCAGAACGGATTCCATTCAACTTCCGAGGTACAATTGTACCTAGAAACATGGGAATGGAGTCAGACCATTGGTCCATCTAACTCAGTATTGTCCACACTGACTGGCAGCAGCTCTCCAGTGTTTCAGACATGGGATGTTCCCACCCCTACATGGAGATGCTGGGGATTGAACCTGGGACCTTCTGCATACCAAAGCAGACCCCCCTGCCACTGAGCTATGGCTCTTGCTTTTCCTGACTTTCCTTGCAACAAAATCTGAGATAATTCCACATATAGAAGGGGAAAACCCCACACTGGTGTTACAGAGGTAAAGCTCCACCATAATCCCCAGTCTCATTGCAGTGGCTCCCAACACAGGAAACAGAAAGTTTCTATCTCCTAATAAAGGCAAGCACAAAATTGCAGCTTTCGATTCCTTTATTTCCCTATCCTCCTCTTCCCAGCAAAAATATTTTCATATCAGATGTTACTATCAATATAATTAACCTCCCAAGACACAAATTTGAAATCCTTTCTTGTTCACCAGCGTTTTCTATTAACTCTGCTAGTTTTTCAACGTGGCGGGGGAAGAGGTACCCCATCTTCGTTTTTAAAGTATTTAAAGCATTTTTAAAGAGATATATAACATTTACATACCTGCCTACAATTACAGGAGAGATAAGGCAAGATGCATAATGCATGCAGCATGAAATTGGCAAAATAATTAACTTTAGGCTCCTTTTATTTGGGGGGGGGGCGGGGTAGGAAAAGAGAATCGCAAGGGCTGCCATTTCTATAAAAAGACACCTCCAGATAAATATCAGACAGATGCTTAGTTGGTCCTGGTTCTAGCTGGCTCGAGGCTCACATCATGATACTATCTTTCCCTGGCAAATTCTTGCAAGCCAAGCAGGATAGAATGCTGTCTTGATCCTTTAAGGAGCACCTTGGTCCCTGCAGCTCAGAATTGGGACAGACAGCTCTGCTCTGTCAGCAAGATGGAGAACCTGTAAGTAGAGAACTGGTGGAACCCAATTCAGATCTCAGCCTTGTTATGCATCCAGCAAAGTATAAGTCTCAGGCCTCAGCTTCTGCAAAATGGGTATAATGATACTAGCCTTCTCACCTTACTGGGTTGTTATAAAGAATAAGATTACTGACACGTTGAATGCCCTGAAGTACTGGTCCTCAACTGGAGGATGCACAAGTAAGGTTAAAAATAGACACTTGCTTATTGTGTAGCAGGCAGTGAAGGCTGGTATATTAAGGCAAATGGGAGACTCCCCCACCAAACTCAGTCATCATGCCTTCTTACTTACATCCAGTTCAGTGGGAGGCACTGCCTATCAGCTTCTTAGTCTCCGAATGTCTTTGTAGAATTCAGCCAGGAGGAGGATGGGGACAAACCTAGAATCAGTTGACTCTGCTTATATTTTGCTCTAGCGCCACCTACTGTCAGGCTCCTTCCGTCTTACCAGTTCCCATGGACACCAGCAACTACTGGTAGCAGGGAGCTACATGCTTGTTTTTCTTAAAACAATTACAGGTACAAGGAACCTGACCAGCACCCCAACATCTGATAGTAATCTCTTATTTTTCTCCCACTTTCCTCATTTTATCTTCTGAGCAAGGTAGATTTGGTTGTCACAAGTTTGCCACGTACGAGTTCATGTACTCTGGAAAGTCAGTTTTGTCCATAATGCAGATAGTTTATACTAACGATGGAAATCATGTGGTGGGATAGAAAAGGGTCAAATGATCCAACCCACCACCTGCTACTTTCTCACTTCACTCATCCACTTCAAAGTTGTTTTATAAAGGAAAAGATTACTGGGCAAAACATGTACCCAAAAGATAAATAAAATTTAAGAATTTTTTTAAGCCAACTAAGTTCTACTTAGGGTTGGGTGAATCTGTAAATTTTGGCTCCTCTAAGTTGCTCATTTTTTCATTCATAAGTTCAGTTCTCCACATCGGCTTGCAATCTTTTTTTAAAAAGGCTTCATGAAAATTCATTAGCATTTTAGAACTATTTTCTTATAATATACACAGGTATGTATGTAGTACACATTTTTGCGAATCAATTTCCCCTAATAACATGCATTTTTTACATGTTGCTTGCTTGCCTTCCAAAATTTGGAGAAGTGAAAACTTCAAAGGTTGTGTTTCAATTCTCATATTGTTTCAGGAAGTGCTAATTCAGTAGATTTGCCTTTAAATGTGAACTAAATCAAATTTCCTCCCCATCCCTAACTCAGAGCAGTCCCTTTGATATTAGTGGACATAGGTTTGTCATACACAGTAATTTTAATGGGTCTACTCTATGTGGGATTCAACTGCAATCCTATGCACACTTTCCTTGGAGTAAGTCCCATTGAGCATGCAGAAGGGTCATCATTTAGTGATAGAGCATCTGCTTTGCATGCAGAAGGTCCCAATAGGGCTGGAAAAAGAGCCCCTGTCAGAGGCACTGCCAATCAGTGCAGACAATACTGAGCTAAATGGATCAAGAATCTGACTAGGCTGCATCCTACATTCCTTGATATCACTGCTAAAGTAGCCTTCAGCTGTTTGCTTAGACAGTAGTAGTCTTCATTAACTGCCCTTTCTTCTCTCATGTGTGGTATTTTCTTACTATATCCCTTCCAGTATGTAGTTTGGTGCTTTTGTTTCTTGTCAGTTTTAACACCTTTAGGTGACATTTTTCTCTCACACTCTGATACTGATACAACTGTAAAAAAAAAGCAAAAACCTGTTTTTGCTAAGCTTTGTGCAAACTTTCCCCTAACCCTTTTACAACACAAGCTGCAATTCTTCCTTGTACACAGTATTTTAAGGTTGGCACTTAGGAGCACTGGAGAGGGGAGAGATCTGGGGTAAGGAGGAAGAGGGGAGGTGGAACATGTGAGGTTGGTGTAGCTCAGGCTTCTGAAACACTGGACCAGGGGAAGCCAATGCAGTACCCTGCACATGGGGTGGGCTGCAGCTTCCGTCATCCCTGACAACTGGAAGTCCACAACATCTGGAGGGCACCACTTTGGCTATCCTTGAACTGATTTGAAAAATCCACATTAAAAATGCCTTTATTAGATCAGCCAAAATGTTATGAAATAGTGTGCAAGCTTTTGAGGTCTCCAGAATTATTTGTCTGGCTTGATGTCAAACTAAACTCGAAAGCTTGTACGTTATTATATAACATTTTGATTGGCTTAACAAATGGACCAACACATCCATACTTTTATATGAGCCAGCATGTTCACGTTTTCCATACGGCTCCCTTTGCTTTTTGTGGACTAATTTGGAAATTAGAAGATGCAGGCTGGATCTAGAAAGCCTAGATTCTTCCAACGGAAACCCCAGACCCAAAGGTTAAGTTGCATATTCATAGGGCCTTTCCTGTGAAATTGATAGCAGCATCATGACCTGCCTTGGGATATTAGGTTGGGGTGAAACAACGGCCAACAATTAATAAAGACCATGCACTCTCCCCCCCAAGAAAGCAGCTTGGAGGGCTGTTTGGAACAAAGGTCAGGAACAGGCTTCCAGACAAGATACGGCAATTTCTATCTTTTAACTGGCTGTATCCCCCACTCTGTGTCAGAAAGAAAACAGATCATCATCTCTATTGGGGGCGGGCCGCAGTTCAGTGGTAGAGCATCTGCTTTGCATGTAGAAAGTATTGGTTTAATCCCCTGCATCTCAAGGTAGGACTGGGGAAAGACTCCTGGTCTAAAACTTTGGAGAGCCACTGCCAGTCAGTTCAGACATTACTGAGCTAGATAGAGCAATGGTCAGTATAAGGCAGCTTCCTATGTATGGCAAGGCAAATCTGACACACTGAAGCACCGAGGATGGTGTTGGACTCTGACGAACAACCATGTTAGCAGCTCACACGGAGAGCAGTTCCCCCACAAAAGGCAAATACAGGAAGGCAGTGATATACAAGGGACAGTTTACTGGAAAATAGGGGGTTATTCTTGACTGTGATGGGTTTTATTTTCGCAGCACACCCAAATGTTGGCTTACAGAGACACTGCGAATGTGTGGGCTTCCAGAGAGGAGCTCATGCCTGCTCTGCCCCTCCCTGGTCCTTTTTGCCGCCGCACCATGCTACGGTTTGTTGCTGGCTACAGCTTTTAGTTAGTGAGCAGAGAGCTCAACCACAAGTCTTGGTTCAGATGAGGTGCTAAGCCAAACCTTGGTTTGTTGTGGCATGTGGTGCTGCAGCAAAAAGAACAAGGGAGGAACAAAGTGGCTGCAGCCTGTTATCCTGGAGTGCACATTTATACAATCTTGCTAAGCCTTTTTCTGATTGACCAGCAAAATCCTTCTCTCCTTATTCCCGCCGGACTAAATTTAACAGGTGGGGAGGGGCCGCCCAGCTGCCAATATCCTGATGTCACTATGACATCAGGTAACACAGTGCTTTGAAGCCTTGATTGTTGGGACTTCAGAGCGCAGCTCAGGGCTGTTTGAAAGCCTTTTTGGAAACAGCCCAAGGCTGCTGTTTCAACCTCTGAAACCTGGAGTTCCAAAGAGCAGCAAGGGGCTGTTTACAAAAGAGATTTCAAACAGCCCCACACTGCTGTTTGAATCTTTGGTTTTTCTAGTTTCAAGGAGCAGTGTGGGAGGGAGAAATGGTTTCCACTGAAACTGCTGCTAAAGTGGAAATAATTTTTCTAGTCCATTTTAACATCCCCTCCAAAACAGTACTTCTGTCTTGTCAAGATTCAACCTGAATCCATATAATCCTTATAAGCAGTAGTAAGGCCCTCACACACAGCAATGCTAACTGACCACAGTTGGACTGCCATTTGTAGAGGCTCTCCCTTCCTTGTAAGACCTGTAGCGTCCAAAGTCTATTGCCTAACTGCAGTACATGCCCAGAACCAGCTGGTAAACTTAGGGGTGTACAGATTGTTTTGTGCAGATTCTCTCAGTTATGCATCCACCAACCTACCATTTCATACTGCTGGGTTGAGTGAATGGCCGCTTGCCACCTCTGAGTTCATGAGCTGATGGGAGGCTTGAATTGGGGACATTTTGTGGCATGCCAGTGGCATTCTTGGCCTCTGGGCTATGCCAGCTCTCTTCAGGACCCTTTTTGGGGTTTTCTGCTGCTGGCAGGTATATGTGTGTGTGAGAGAGAGAGGGAGAAAGCAAGCAAGCAAGCAAGAAAGAAAGAAAGAAAGAAAGACAAGGGAAGTTAGTTAATAAACTGGTAATCAATGGTGGGAGGGGGCAGGGGGCGGATCAGACACACTAGCAGCCGATTCATTACAACGCCCGAAAATGAGGCTGAGAGATTAATAAGCCTTTGATTTATTGGTGCTTTGAGCCCTTGAGCATTACTCACGGTGTGGCATTGACAGGCCCTCTGTTCCCACTGTGGCCTCTGAGAGCGGGGGTGGGAGGGGGCTGATGCCAGGACCCATCCGGATGAAGCCCTAAATGCCTGACTTGTCAAGGCATTAATGGCTTTGTTGTAAGCCCCACGGCCATGAAAGATTCCCTCTGGATGGGGTAATTGTTATTGATTATGAAAGCAGATAAATCCAGCAGGAGGGCAGAGCCTGTCGCTGGCGGAAAATCCGCCGATGAGGTTGCAAAGAGCTGCTTTGGCTGGTCTCTTGGTTGTAGGCTCCATGGGAAGGGCTAAAGCTCTGAGCATCTGCTTTGAATGCAGAAGATCTGAGGTTCAGTCTCTGGCATCTCCAGGTCTGGCTGGGAGAGACTGCTTGCTGGATACTCTGGAGAGCGGCTGCCAGTAGGTGTGGACAATACTAAGCTAGATTGGCCAATGGACTGGCTCAGTATAAGCAGCTATACTTGACGTATAGGTGACTTGGAGTGGTTGTGTGTCAAAGCAGGTATGCAATTGTTCTTATTTTGCCCCCATTTTTCTCTTTTAGCGGATGCCTTATTGAAATTTTGTTAGTGATTTGCTAAGTGTTGTTTTCAGGATTCAGCTGCAATTCTGGAGTGGCTTGTATCTTGTGTCTCTAAGACACATGCATGTAAATGCACATACATGGTACTAAGGTACCATGTGGTACACAGCCTGCCAATCTCTCTCTCTCTCTCTCTCTCTCTCTCTCTCTCTCTCTCTCTCTCTCTGTGTGTGTGTGTGAGAGAGAGAGAGAGAGAGAGAGAGAGAAGCTGTTGCTCTGAAGTCTGTTTTGATATGTTGATAACAGATTGTAGGACAGTTTTGTTCTCCAAGAAGTATATCTTTTTTAAAAAAGAACAAACATCCTGGTAGTACAAAATCAGTGTTGGGTTGGGAGTAAATTAATACGGCAAGTAGAGCAGAGCTTCATGTAATATTAGGCAGTGGCTTGGGGCTCCACCAGACAACCTGTTTATTGAGCATTCATTTTGATTTGCTTGCAGAAAGTTTTTTTTGCAGAGGTTAGCTTATGTCTGGTCTTTACTGAACATTCCTTTTGCTTTGTTTGCAGGGTGGTTATGTGACAAGGAACATTCATTCTGATCTGTTTGTGGGGTGTTCCTGTTAGTTATTTGTTCACCCCACACTTTGCAATGCCATTTCTGCAAAAAGTTATTTGTTTTTGAAAGTGGATTTGTCGCCCTAGGGCAACAGAGCATTCTGGGCATTGTCATTTACACCTCAGAGAATTACAATTTCCAGCAACCCTGAGTGGTTTTACAATAAATCTGTATTTCCAGGGAACTCTGGGAATTTTAGGTCTGCGAGGGGGATTGTAACTTGAAGAATTTGTGCTTGGGTTTGCTTTTTCCTTCTCCCTCCCCTATTTCCTTTTCCTCATGTGTCATGTCTTTTTTGATTGTGACCCTGAGGCCAGGGAGTGACCCATCTTAGAAATGTAAGCCACATAAATGCTATAAGTAAAGAAATTAATAAATCTAGTTGGCTGTTCTGTGAAACAGGATACTGAACTGGCCTGATCCAGCAGAAGTTTTATTCCATTGTTATGTCCTTAAGGGATGGGCAGGTGAGCCAAGGAAGTGTGATGGGTGGCTGCCTTTCACACAGTGGCTGCAGTTGTACATCACAGTACACCCATAGTTTACTGTCAAGACACAGGTGGCCTTCTGCTTTGCTTTCCCCTTACTGTGTAAAGCAACAAGAATCCACAATCTCTGTTTTAGTGTTATGTCTGGACCAGGGATTGTGGTTTGTTTTGCTCCAAAACTCCATAAAGTAAGGCCAAGGTTTGTTCTTAGCTTCTTGAACCATGGCCTCTGGTTCTCTGGTTCAGAATGCAACACTAAATCAAGGATCAAGGTCTGGAACTTTTCTGAGGAAAGCAGTAAAGTGTGAGCCATCTCCACTGTCACAGTAAACCGTGGTGGCAAGGCTACATGTCTTGACTTTGCTATGGCACATTATTTCATGGAATCATAGAATCACAGAATTGTAGAGTTGGAAGGGATCTTGAGGGTTGTCAAGTCCAACCCATGCAATGCAGAAGTCTCTTGCCCAACGTGGGGCTTGAACCCTTGACCCTGAGATTAAGAGTCTCATGCTCTACTAACTAAGCTACTTTATATGCTTAGTTCCCAACTGCAACCAGCTGCATAGTATACCTGCAGCATGAAATGGGCCAGTCCCATAAAAGCCTTCCTTCTGGAGTCCATGGGTAGTACACAGTGGTGCTGTGCAACAGAACCTAGAAGTGCTTCTGTAATTATCATTTGCTGTAATTTAGGGATAGAGACGGGCAAATCTATCAGTTTCAGTTTTTCTCAATTTCTCATTTTTCCAGTCTTCAGTTTTCCACATCAGCATGCAATTTTTTTTTAAAAAAGTCATTTATAATTTATTGGCATTTTATTGCAAATGTATCATAACTTTGAAAAAAAATGTATGCAGTTTTACCTAATGTACATGTATCTTTGCAGAGCAATTCCCCCCAATAGAATGCATCTGTATATGGTGTTTTCACTAATATAAGCATTACTATGCACATTCTACCCTGGTCTGTGCATTTTTAACACATTCCTTGACTGGAGAACTGCATTGCAAATTTCGAAGTGCGAATTGCAGAGAATGGCAGCATTTCAATTTGTGTATTGACTTGGACGTGCACATTAGATAGATTTGCCTCTAAACGCTAACAAAATCAAATTTCTTTCCCATCCCTACAACGGGTTGGGGAAGCTGTAAGTGGACTACAGTTCCCATCACCCTTGATTGCTGGCTAAGGCTGATGGGAGTTGGAGTCCAGTAACATCTGGAGGACCACAGGCTCCTAATCCCTGCCATAACTGCTCTTTCTCTCCAAGAGCTGCAATCGGAACTCAGCGATCTCTCACCTGCTGCCTTTGCCTCCTATTCAGCCTACTTTAGCTCTTGTTTTTTTCTCAGCTCTTTCCAGAATGGCTATCCTTCCATTTCCCATTCAGTGCTGTCTGCCTTTATTTAAAGGATGGATTAGATTCACAGAGCTTTGCAACAGCTGATGGAAGACCAGCACACTGGTTTAGGGCACTGCTGTGAGTTCAGTGCTTCAATGAATAATCTTTACCTGTCTCTTAGATTCAGAGAAGTGGCCGGCGGAGGTTAGGGTTCTCGGATCTTGCCTTTTAACGTTGATTTCCTCCTCCTCTTTTTCCCATCGACCTTCCTGAAGGCTTCAAGACCACTTGCTAGTTGAAAGGAGCTGTTTTACATGCTGTGGGTTGCCTGCCAGTCGCCTCTCCTTTGCTCCTCTCAGTGTACAGATAAATTCCAAGGACACCTTCTGGCCCACCATAGGCCACGCCAAAGTGGCTCGGGAAAATGCCCTTTGCGGGAAAGGGAACGCTTTCCTCCTCCCCAGCAGTTCTTCCACCTGCTTTTCTCTTCCTTTGCTTACTCGCCTTCAGATCCGGTGGTCTGAGCTGGTGCCAATTTGAGATCCCATCATAATGGTGAATCGGTGTCTTCCCTTGAATTTGAACATTTGGGACAGCCTGGTTTGAAAAAGAGTTCTGGTTTAGCCTTTCCTAGACCCACCGCTTAAGCTTTCCTCCCTCCTTTTCCCTGCTTTCTCCAAAACTTACATCCAGCAATTCTCAAGCAGATCTCAGAGGGATGCTTCTTCAGAGCTGGGCTAAGACGGGGGAGCAAGCAGTGGCCACCAGCCTGGTTGACCCGCAGAGCTGACTTGTCACAGGCAGGTGGAGGGGGCTGATTTGTTATGCTGAGAATAAAGGTTATTTTCACCCCCACAAAAAAAGTACAGGTGGGACTCCAAATCATCAAAGTATTCCTTCTATGATCTGGCAGTGGAGTGTATCCTCCCAGCGATGGCAAAATGCGGATGGAATCAGGTTGGCAAGGCAGAGGCTGCAGGACCAGACAGCAGCTTCTAAAACCTGCAAAAAAGTCATTTGAGAAGGACGTTAAAGTCTGCAAAAGCAGGAGAAGGCTGCAAAAGCAGGGGAGCTGCTTCCCACTGCCCAACAGAACCTTGCATGCTGCGGTGCCTGCATGCAGCCCTGCCGAGCCTGACGGATCAAAGGCAGGCACTGACTGGCAAATGCTCAGACCGCTGAGCTGCAAAGGGCAAAGCAAAGGCTGCTTTACTCCACACGCACATACACCAACTCTAGGCTTTAGCTGGGCAGTTGTTTTTCAACATTCTGCCTTTAGGGTCCAGGGTCCACATCATTCTTATTTTTAATATTATTTTTAGGTCCAGGTTACCCATGCGGCAGAATGAGGAGGTGGTAGCCTGCTGAGTTCGGGTAGCACTGGCTGAACCACTTTGGATAGCAGGGAGTTGGGGAGTGTCACAGTATTGAACAGTTCTCTGTGTTTAAAAACTCTGTAAGCAGAAAGGCAACACAGCAGGCAGAAGTTCTGGGCAAGAGCCTTTCCATGCGATGTGCTCATTTTTTTATTTACAGAGAGTTGTGTGTGTCTCAACACAGTAGAGCATTCAAAAGTGATATGTCTAGAGGTGGTAAAGTATCAACCCATCTCCTTCTGTTAAATGTGTGGTCCCACCCTTTGTTTTAACTAACTTTTTTTTTTTTTTAAAAAAAAAAGGTTGTAAAATTGTTGGGCATATACCAACAATCACCATTTTAATTTTTCCTTCCCTCCCCCAAACTCTTACTTTATATAGATTTTAAAAATATAAATAAAAAAATGGTTCTATACCACCCAACAACCTGAGTGGATTGTTTGCCTTTATTCTAAAGGCAAAAACCATAAAACAGAAATGTACATAAAATCTAAAATAGCACAATACTTAAAATAATTATAATTTTATATACATAGATGGAAACCTTTCATTTGATCTCAGGAACTATTCTGCAAAATTTGGTTACAATATCTTAAGAGGTGTCCAAATGCATAGCAAAGAAACAACTTTCTTGAATATATAGTAGCTGGTCCCAAGAATTCATATCAGTGATCAGTGGTGCTCATGCCCAGAGCATAGAAGTGAGTAGGATAGACCTGACCTTTGTTTGCCACAGAACCTCTGCACTGTGCGAAGTATTCTGGGATCTGTTCTAGGGCACAGAGATCACATCAGGCACCAGCCAGGCCTGTTGGCATCATGCATTGCCTTGTGTGAACTGAATGCGGCAGAATTCCACCAATGCCTCTTTTCACCTGTGCACTCCAAGGGAAAACTGGGAAGTGCAAGCAAACCGTCTGCCAGGGAATCTTGGTGCCTTTATGTTTCTCACTTCCCTTACTTCTCAGTGATGAATCCCCAAGACAACCTGTTTCCTGAGAATGCATCCTGATTTTCTTGCATGAAGCTTACATGGAGGTTAGACCATGTCTGGTGTTTATTGAGCAGTCGTTCTGATTTGTTTGTGGGTAGGTTACACAACAGGGAACATTAATCTTGAGTTCCTTGCATGATATTTTATCGGTTGTTCATCCCACACTTTTTAATGCATTTCCCAATCACTTTCCAAAATGCAAAGTCATGTTGTTTTTAGGTGGATTTGTGGCTCCAGAGTGCTTTAATCCACTTTAAATTGCACAAACCTAATTTTTTTTGTATGCACCTGAATCTGAAGGCAACCTGATAAACCTGAGCAGAGGTGATTTTAGGTTAGCACGGCTGGGTCAGCTGCACTGGGTGCCAGCACCGCAGGAGGCACTGCAGGTATGATGTGGAATCCTTGCAAGAGGTGGTGGTGGGGGACAGCAAATTTTAGCATTGCACAGGGTGCTGCTGAAATCTAAGAGCCCAAAGTCCGCCACTGTTCTGAGGAACACTAAAGCCAAGTTTGAAAACAGCTGCTGTAGAGGATTTGAGGCCCCATGCCTTTCTTTCACGTGGTTGTTGGTGCTATTTAGATTCCAGAGTACATATTCCCCCTATAGGGCATTTTCACATGTGAAGCCTAAATTGGTTTCTGCAATTAAATGAATATAAAGAAACCTTGAATGTTGTTTTAATGGAAAGGCAGGGTGCAACTTCTCCAGATATGGAATGCAAGCACAACACTGACTAGAATGTCCTTTATGTGAATGTACATTTCATATACTCATATAATACTCAGATGCAATATTAAATGGACACTGTCAGTTCCCAGACCATCAATCCCTCTTTCCAGGGAACACTGGGAATTGTAGCATCCTTATCAAATCGCAGTTCCCAATATTCTTCAAGGGAAGCCATGGCATTTTAAAGTGGTATTGAAGGTAAAGTGCGTTAAAGGTAAAGTGCACATGGAGCATGTGATTTGACACATTATGTGGAAGGTGGAGATGCTGCTGAGAATGACATCTCCGTGTAGAGTTCCCACTCCACACCATTGTCTGCCACTGGCAGAAGTGGGAAAACATAGCAGCAGGACATGGCGGTCTAGGCCAAATGAGATGTTATGGAGTGGGGCAAGGGAAATGGGTACAGGGCTGAAATAGGTACAGTGACGGCCTGTTGCTCTGCATCACAGGTAGTCTGCCCCTTCTTCTTGAGCTGCCATACAAAATAGAGAGAGAGAGAAACTCAGCTCCCACAATTTCTCTTAATTTCTGCTCTGATGGATGGCGCTTCACGTAAGCCTAAGATGACGCCGTCACCAAGATACCTTTCTTTCACGCCATGGCACAAATCCACCTTCAGATTAATTTGCGAGAGGGGCGGGGAGAGGAAAGAGAGAGTGGGGCTGGAAGACAAAGGAGGGTGGGGTTCCGATCAAGACTGCACAGTGGTGGCCTGCAAAAATCCCCTCTTTTTCCGGGAATTAATTGGAAGCCCCGACTTCCGGCTCTTACATTTCCATAACACAAATGCTCCTTGCTGCTGCGGACAAAGATGCTGGGCGAGGGAGGCTGGCCCTCTGCACCTCCCGTTGCACAAGCACTCGGGAGACTTCAAGCCAATTTGTAAGAACCCCATGCTACTGAGAAGCGGTTTCTAAAAACCCTGCAGACATTAGATTGCCTTTCATTGTGAGGATTGGGAAGCTGGTTAGCCCAGCTGCAGGCCCTTTTGCTTTCTGCCTCCCTCCTTTTTTTGCTTCCCTCTTTTCCTTCCCGTCTCCTTTTGGAGAGGGAAGGGTTGTAGCTCAGTGGCAGAGCATCTGCTTTGCACACAGAAGGTCCCAGGTCCAGTCCCTGACATCTCCAGAGCCCCCTGCCTGAAACCCTGGAGAACGGCTGCCAATCAGGATAGATAACCCTGAGCTAGATGGACCTGACTTGTTGGTCTGACTTGGTATGAAGCCGCTTCCTGCGCTGACATGGGTGACTGGGACCAGCATAGCTGGTGCTGCTGAGGAGCACAGAAGGGGCAGGGTTGCCAGCCTTTTAAATTCCAGATATATTGGCCCCTTGCTAGTGGGGTTGGTGGGTGGAGAAGTAGAACTGAACTTGGAGTCTGGAAGGAGAGCAGAAGAATAAAATTTAAATGGCAGGCTGTCTGAAATTTCACAGCTTGTTTTGGGAAGAGCTGTGGCTCAGTGGTGGAGCATCTGCTCTGCATGCAGAAGGTCCCAGGTTCAACCTGCGGCATCTCCTGGTAGGGCTGGGAATGCCTGCTGTCTGAAATCCCAGAGAGATGCTGCCAGTCCGTGCAGATAATACTGAGCTATTGATGGCCCAATAATAATAATAATAATAATAATAATAATAATAATAATAATATATTTATACCCCGCCCATCTGGCTGGGCCTCCCCAGCCACTCTGGGCGGCTTCCATAGAAACCAAAAATACAGTAAAATATCACACGTTAAAAACTTCCCTGAACAGGGCTGCCTTAAGATGTCTTATGAATGTCAGGTAGTTGTTTATCGCTTTGACATCTGCTGGAAGAGTGTTCCACAGGGCGGGCGCCACTACCGAGAAGGCCCTCTGCCTGGTTCCCTGTAGCTTTGCTTCTCGCAATGAGGGAACCGCCAGAAGGCCCTCGGCGCTGGACCTCAGCGTCCGGGCAGAACGATGGGGGTGGAGACGCTCCTTCATGTATACTGGACCGAGGCCGTTTAGGGCTTTAAAGGTCAGCACCAACACTTTGAATTGTGCTCGGAAACGTACTGGGAGCCAATGTAGGTCTTTCACGACCAGTGTTATATGATCTCGGCGGCCACCCCCAGTTACCAGTTGCCACATTCTGGATTAGTTGTAGTTTCCGAGTCACCTTCAAAGGTAGCCCCACGTAGAGTGCACTGCAGTAGTCCAAGCGGGAGATAACCAGAGCATGCACCACTCTGGCGAGACAGTCCGCAGGCAGATAGGGTCTCAGCCTACGTACCAGATGGAGCTGGTAAACAGCTGCCCTGGACACAGATTTGACCTGTGCCTCCATGGACAGCTGTGAGTCCAAAATGACTCCCAGGCTGCGCACTTGGTCCTTCAGGGGCACAGTTACCCCATTCAGGACCAGGGAATCCTCCACACCTGCCCGCCTCCTGTCCCCCCAAAACAGTACTTCTGTCTTGTCAGGATTCAACCTCAATCTGTTAGCCGCCATCCATCCTCCAACCGCCTCCAGACACTCACACAGGACCTTCACCGCCTTCACTGGTTCTGATTTAAAAGAGGTAGAGCTGGGTATCATCCGCATACTGATGAACAACCAGCCCAAACCTCCTGATGATCTCTCCCAGCGACTGCATGTAAATGTTGAAAAGCATGGGGGAGAGGACAGAACCCTGAGGCACCCCACAAGTGAGGGCCCAAGGGTCTGAACACTCATCCCCCACCACCACTTTCTGAACACGGCCCAGGAGGAAGGAGCGGAACCACTGTATGACAGTGCCCCCAGCTCCCATCCCCTCAAGACGGTCCAGAAGGATGTTATGGTCGATGGTATCAAACGCCGCTGAGAGATCCAGCAGAACTAGGAAACAGCTCTCACCTTTGTCCCTAGCCCGCCAGAGATCATCAACCAGTGCGACCAAGGCAGTTTCAGTCCCATGATGAGACCTGAATCCCGACTGGAAGGGATCCAAATGGTCCGCTTCTTCCAGGCGTGCCTGGAGTTGTTCAGCAACCGCTCGCTCAATCACCTTGCCCAAGAATGGAAGATTTGAGACTGGGCGATAGTTGGCCACCGTGGCCGCATCTAAAGTTATCTGATTTAGTATGACAGCTTTCTACATTCCTATGTAAAGACCTCAGTCTGCATTGCCTTCCAGCAGCATAAGGGGAACTGGTAAGAAATAAGAACTTTGGAGGGAAGAAAAAGGTAAATTTCCCATCAGATAGATGGCCCAGGGAGATTTTGGAGGGCCAGCTAGGAAGGCCTAGAGGGCCACATTTGTCCGCCAGGTCTGAGCTTCCTCACCCCTGCTCTACACACTCCCCAGGGAGTAAGTTAAGGGAACTTCTGAGTTGGCATGCACAGGATTGCACTATAAACCTACTCTTTATTGTTTTCCTTGCAAAGCTCTGGCAGAAGATCAAAGCCAAGCTGGATGAAGCTCCCAAACAATGGGAGTCTTCTTTTCTTATCTCCCTCTTTGCTCACTAGGCTAGCCTTGAACACAACTGTTTAAAGGCTGCCCCCCCCCCCAGTCTGTGTCTGAGGATCCTGGAGACTATGGGGGCTGGAAAGTATGATGTCGTGTTGTGACATCATTCTGAAGTTGCACATAATGGAAACACTAGACTCTGCTTGCATCATCCCTCGAAAACACCCTCAGGCTGCATCCTTTGTCTTTCTCCCACAGTGGCACATCCATGAACTCCTGTCTTGTTTTGCTGCTGCAGTGTGCAGCTGGGGTCCAAGGCGCTTGGCACAGTAGTGCATATATATTGGTCAGCTGTGCATGAACTCCAGCAGTAAACCTGCTAGTGCAGGGCACCCCAAGGCTGGCTCTGGCAGGTGGCAAGGAGGGTGGATGCTGGGGCCTTGGGTCTGCTTTTTTTAAGCCAGTATGTCTCATAGCGGGCAGAGCAAATCTCAAACTAGAGCTCTCACCAGGGTTACCACCTGCCAATGCCAATGCTGTTTCTATGACAAGGCTGGCAGACTGACTTGGTGCTTGCAGGGGGCCATCTGGGCTGCAGTACCAGGCTGCCTGAGCATTCTGTCAGCTGACTTCCAATGTCCAATCCTTGAGCAGCATCCCCTATAAAGCTCCAGCCTCGCAGCTTGCTTCTCAGTCTGAACAACTTTCCTCTGGTGTGGGGACACCGCCCAAGCCCCTGCTGCTCTTTCCTGATTGCTGCTTGGGACTTGACTGCTAAATGTTTTAGACTAGGCACTTGCTTCTGGCCCATTTGGACTGTCAGTCACCTCTCCCCAGGATCCCAGAACTTGCCTGCTTTTACAGGGCTTAGTAACCCCTAAATCCAGGGATGAGGAAACTGGAGGTGACATTTGTTTTTTAAAAAACGGCATCTAGCTTGGCTCATTCATACAAATCACCTGGCTGTGCCCTTAGTTTGTCATGGCTGATCCCTGCTCCTGCTTGCTAGTTTAAGAAGGCATACTGATGGTCTCTTCTCCATCTCCCCCCACCGAATCCTGGTGCCAATCCTTGATAGGTCTAAGTAGCAGCACTTTCAAAGTGCTTCCTTATTAATTAATCTGCTAATGGTTCATTTCGGAGCTGCGAGGCGATCTGCTTAATGAACAGAGAAGCGGCCATCGCATGGGGCCCAAAGAACAAACAGGGAGCATAATTCCTTCCTTCCTGTGAGATTAGATATGGAAATATATGTTTAAAAATAAAAGTGTGCATGCATATGTTATGTGTGATTTTGCTCCTCCTCTGCCAAGCTCAGCGACAGTTTAATTCCTCGCCTTTGATGTTCTGATTGGAGCTTTCTTCTCATTTAATAGCAAAGAAATGGAGAGGTGCTTTGATTACTCTTTTGAATCTTGCACACTGCTAAATAGCCTTGCAAAACCCTCCTAATCCATTCTGAGGCAAGGTTTGGGCCTGGCGCGCGCGCGCGCACACACACACACACACACACATATATTTTGTGGGGCATTCTGTGGGGTTCAACATAGCAGTGTGGTGGAGGCTCGGGTGTTCTGGAAATGGCAGCATTTGTTATGTTCACTGGGCCTTGGATATTCTGATATGAACATCCTCCTAGAATAGTTGGATTCCCACTTTGAACAGGCAGGTTAGAGATTTGGAGTAGGGAGGTGACATCACTTTCTCATGGTGTTTGTGTTTGTGTGTGTGTGTGTGTGTGTGTGGTTTGCTCACAATAGTAAATTTCCTTGCATTTTATTTCACTCTTTTTTCCAAATTGCTCAAAGCAGTGTACATTGTCCCAACTTTATCTTCACAAAGCTAATTGTCAGAGATTGGGGCTGAGCAGAGATTTGAGCTCAGCACCGGCCTATGATTCCTTTCCTTCTAGGTGTTCCATAAGTGCACACTCTCTGACTCGACCTCAGACCTGCTTGGGGGGCTGTGGTAGAGAATGGCAAATCTGGCCATTTCAGTTTCTCTCCATTTCTCATTTTTCTACTCTTAAGTTTTGTGCTATACATTTCCACAACTGTGATTTATTTATTTTTTAATCTTCATGGAAATTCAGAAGCATTCTAGTATGAATTTCTCCTAACGCACATATTTTTGTATACAGTTTTGCCTGATATACACTTCTTTGCATGACAAATATTTTGGTATGTTATTTTAACTGATACATGCATTTTTAGACATATATTTCTTTACACAATACTTGGTTGGAGAACAGCATTGCAAAATTTGGACAATTGGGAATTTTGAGGGATGGCTGTTTGGGTTATTGTATTGTTTCTGACAGTATGAAATAGGGAGGTTCTCCTTTGAATGTGAACTGAATCAAATTTCTCCCCAACCCACTCCCTGATCCCCAGTCTATGGCATCCCTGATGGCAGATGCTTGCAGAACCACAGCTGCAGAATCCAGCTTTGCCTCAGAGTTATTCTTTGATGTGTCTGGAGACTGGAAGGTGATGGCAACCTGTGGATGAAATGTCATCATGCTAAAGGCAGGTGAAATCTTGGTATTATTATTATTATTATTATTATTATTATTATTATGCACCACCCATATATGTGGTGCTGTACAAAGAATACAAGGGCAGATCCCTGCCCCAAGGGGCTCACCATCTTGGCAACAGGCACAGGGGAGACTACAGAGGAAGGAGGAGGAAGTAGAGACAGAGGTAAACAGGGGAAGAACCTGCAATTATTGCCATTACATGCATTTTGGCTTAGTTGCAGAAGGGCAGCCTCCCCCAGCCTCAGGATGTTGGGCTGCAGTTTCCATCAGCCCTAGCCAGTATGACCAGTGGATGATGGGAGTTATAGTCCAACAACATCTGGAGGGCAGCAGGTTGGGGAAGGCTATGCTAGGATGTGCATGATGTCGATAAAGTGAACAGGGAGCAGTTTTTTCCTGCCTCTCTCGTAACAATGGAACTCAGGAAACACCCAACACAACCGAAAGATTCAGGGCAGACAAAAATAAGGACTTTACAAACAGCGCATAGTTAAACTGTAGGATTTGCTCCCCAAAGAGGCAGTGATGACCACCAACTTGGACGACTCTAAAAGAGTAGGCAGATTCATGGACGATAAGGCTACCAACCCTGATGGCTATGTTCTGCCTACACAGTTGGATGCAGTATGCTTCTGAATGCCGGTTGCTGGAAACTGTGGGGTGTGTGTGTGTGTGTGTGTGCTGTTATGCTCAGGTCTTGCTTGTAGGCATCCCGTGCACATCTGCTTGGCCGCTGTGAGAACAGGATGCTGAACTAGATGGGTCCCCCTATTGGGAGGGGGGCAAGACCTCACTGAACAGCTGGGCTTCAAGGAGGGATTTGAAAAGGCTAAGAGGGCCTCCTGGGAATTCTAAGAGGGCATTATGGGAATGCGTTCTGGGCATGAGGTCCAGGAAGGGAGGAAGAATGGAAGAGCAGAAGACATTTTGATGGTTGAGGAGGTGGAGTTTGAGTCAGAAAAGTGAAGTTCATGGGCCTTGACTGTGTTTGCACAGCTAGGAGCTCTCATCTAGTTTTCCTGCTGCTGTGTGCAACCAGGAATCCTAGGCAAGGCCATTGTGGTGCCTTACTGTTGGGCACATGTATCCGGTCTGGTTTTGTTAACCTCCACCTTGCTCTGGATGCTCACAGTTTTTCCTTCTGGGGGTGCTTTGAAACCTTTCATATTTTGGCGAAAGGAAAAAGTGCTTCGGGGGGGGGGGAACGAGGCAGCTCCCTCTGTTCTTTTGGGAAGCACAACTTTTCTCAATGCAGTGCCCTTCAGATGTTTTGGACTAGAACTCCCATAAACTCCAGTCAGCACTATCTGGGGTTGATGGGAGTCGTAGTCCAAAACATCTGAAGGGCACCACATTGGCGAAAGCTGCTGTAGTCCCCTGCCGCTGCTGGGATCTGGGAATCCACCCTGAGCTGACGAAGAATTCCCTTTCAGGCTCCTGTCCTGCCTCTCAACCTGCTGTCATGTGAAAAAGAGACACACAGAGAGAAAGACATTGTCCACAGCCAAACCTGCCTCTTTTTCCAGCCTTGTGCACAAATTGGACAGTGTGTGTGTGTGTCTGCCACAAGAATAGTTGT
Source organism: Podarcis vaucheri (assembly GCF_965113315.1). Lineage (NCBI taxonomy): Eukaryota > Metazoa > Chordata > Lepidosauria > Squamata > Lacertidae > Podarcis > Podarcis vaucheri. Next base: position 12,865,974 of record NC_138754.1, read on the forward strand.
AAGCAGGAGTTCCATTAATTATGAATGGGCAACAAGAGATTCCCTGTTGTTTGTAAATTAGCTGCTGCTTTCCTTCTCCCCCTCCTTTCTTCCTTTTTCTAAATTTATGTTTCTTAGAAATGAGTTTGCTCAGAGGGTGGGGAGCGTAGGAATGGAGGAAGTTGCCTGCTGAAAATGCAGAGCTGACTGGAATACCCGTCAGGACCAATTGAAAGTTTTTTTCTTTTTTTAAGAACATGGTACCGTAACTTTAGGATGCATGTAAGGGGAATGGAGGTTTGACTGCTCCCTCTCTCCCTCCCCCGGCCAGAATCTCCTTGTCTATGGAAAACTAGGGTTGTATCCGACACTCAGAGCAGACCCATTGGCATTCATTATTCATTTCAAGAGGGCTGTTCTGAGTAGGACTGACATTGGATATATCTCTATTGGAAGGCACTGCTTGAGCATCAGATGATTACGTAGTTTGTCTAATATTGTCTACACTGACTGGCTGTAGCTCTCCAGGGTTTTCCAACAAGTTCTTTCCCAGCCTTCTTGGAGATGTCTGGGATTGAACCTGTGATTTTCTGAATGCAGAGCAGTTGCTCTACCACCAAGAAAGCTGACTAATAAGTTAAAGACCATTGGCCCATCTAGCTGACTGGCTGTGGTTCTCCAGGATTTTGGGCAGGAATCTTTTCCCACCCCTACCTGGAGATGCGACTGGGAACTGAACCTGGGACCTTCTGCAAAGCTCTATTAAGGCCCGTCTGTATACATTACGAGAAACATCACAGTTTGCATTGTGTCACCTTGGGAAAAGGTTTTGCTTCTGAGAAACATCTGACTGGCCACCACTGGGAACTAGGTACAGTACAAGGCAAGTCCCTGGTCTCATCCAGTGAGAATGTCCTCATGTTTGCCTCTGCCCAGTCTGGCACTTTTTGTTCCTGACTGTCCACAAATTTGCTTTAAGCGCCGCCATCAGTGCTCCTCCTTTAAGCAAAACATATTGAGGTTGTTTAAGTGGGGATGTGCTAATTTGAATCCCTGGCTGCTCGAAGTGGTTGTTTTTCAAGCCCTTCTTAATGGGAGAAGAAAGCCGTTAAAAATAATGGGAGTCATTCCAGGCCTTCTGCGACTGGCACTGGAGAGAGTACATGGGAGAAGGGAGGCCTGCTGCTGGTGCCAGTGGTGCTGGTGGTGGAATAATTCACTTTCTAGATCTGAGGTCATCCTGCGAAACTGATATACAGTGGCCTGAAGCGAAGCAGAAGGGAGCATAAACAGCAGAGTCCTGTGGCACCTTAAAGACTAACACATTGATTGTGGCATTGAGCTTTGGTAGCTTAGACACTGTTTCATCAGATGGATGAACTGTCAAAGGGGAGTTGGTAGGTTTACATTAAAAAAGTATCTATTCTCTCCAGCTCAGAGGTGAATTGTGCTGGGGTTATGGGGCGGGGTGTCAAAAATCCATGACTATTTCTGCAATAGGATCCCAGCAGGGTTCCTGTTCCCAAGAGTCCTAGCGCCGACCAATATGAAAGGGCTTCTTTTTTTTAAAAAAAAGCCACATAAGTCTTCTCACTCTTTGTGATGATTGTAGCCGCTGAGGATTGGCTCCTAGGGTCACTTTGGATAAAGCATGCAGAGAAAAACGCCAAAAAGGTGTTGTTCCATGCCCTCCAAAGCTAAGAATTTAGGAACACTGAAAACACAAGGGACTTCAGTTTCAAGAGAATGGAGTGCAAGTTTTGTTAGGTACAGTGGAACTTAAAGGAAGACACAACTTAAGTATGATAAAATGCACTGAATAGTGTATGATAAAATGCACTGAAATATGTTTATATTGAGATAAAGTATGTTCTTAAATAAATAATAAAATGCTATTTAAATACAAATTGCTATTTAAATACAATTTTTCATGTAGTTTGGTGGGGGGTTTTTTGGACAGATTACTGTAGAAACAGGTTGGAAGGGACTTATGAAGGAACATGTGTGAAATTGGCATGGGCCCCAAAATATATCGATCCAGAAATAGAGGCCTCCATCAGCAGTGTCACACCATTTTAAATAGTCAAGGTTTCCCCCAAAGAATAATGGAACCTGTAGTTTGTTAAGGGTACTGAGATTTCTTAAGAGACCCCCATCTCCTTCACAGAGCTGCAATTCCCAGAGTCTCCTGAATAGAGGGATTGACTCTTAAACCACTCCTGGGGCAGATTAATAAGAGTCCAGCCGCCCTAGGCCACTTTTCCTCTCTCTCCTCATTCCATGCCCTTTTAGCTCTGTCATCTTTACAAAAATATTCCAGCATAGGGTTTTTGTTTATTTATTTTTGGGGGAAGGTAGCAAATTTTGGAACTAGAATGGAGCACATCAATGACATGCATTAATTTTTAAGCACATGATTCCCCCTCCCCACCACATTGGCCATAGCTTCATGGACAAGGTACCAGGCCACAAAGAGTCAGCCCGACTTGTGTTTTGAAATCTGAAAGCTGCCAGGATTTTCAGCCTGGTGATTAAACTCTCTCTCTCACTCCCCCGGAGAGTGAGGAAGGTAATAAATCCACATTGTGCCATTGCAGCGAACAGCTTGGGATAATTGCATTGGTGAAATAAAGCGAGGCGTTGCATATTTGGATGTCCTAACTCCTCTCCCCACCACCACCACCTCCTGATATACCCTCCGGGACTTGGAACTCCATATTGTTGCTTCCAGACAAACAAGAACCTCATTGAGAATTTCTTTCTGCTTTTCTTACACCTATACAGGAAGAGGGTTGGGATTGCGTGTGTGTATCCCGCCGGCCATTCTCAGTCATTAGCATTCAGAATCATTTGTCTGCATTGCTAGAAAGGATGTGGAAGATCATCTAATCAAGGGCCAACCAGAGGCTGAGCATTAAGAATTTTTTGACTCTGGGAGTTATATATTAAAATAGCACTCCCCCCACCCCAAATCAGGTTGTCCTTCTTGTCTGTTGTGTCCCTCTAACCTAGAGCTGAGGCTGATGAGTTTTAAATACTCTGCCTTCCCATTGTGCTTTTCCTTCCTGCCTTTATTGCCTTTGCCTCCTAGGGCTCCTCCAGACAGTTGTTTTTGCAGGTATCCTGCACCATGTCAATGATGGTGCAAAAGTGGTGGATTCATACTGGACTATCCACACACCATTCCACATTACCAGTTGTTCTGCAGTGCTTCCCCCCAAGTTTTCCCGTTATTGTTGTCTGGAAGGGCGCTCTTGCTTTATAGTGCAACAAAAGTGGGGCAAAAACAAACAAACTCCTAAACCTGGAACGTTTGCATTGTAAAAAGTCGCAGGATTTTAGCAGGAAGTTACAGGGCATGTGCTGATTGGAAACAAAGCATTATGCCCACTCGGAAACTTTTTGAAGTATTTAAAGCAGGATTGCATATAATTGTCCTGATACCATTATGAACACTGGTCATGATGAGTGCATAAGAAAAATGAAATCCTGCACAACTTCATTAAGAATGCTGTGCCTGCCAACCCAGTTATAAATTTACAAAAAGAAAAGAAACGCCATGTCCCCAGGTATCCCTAACACCGCTTCACTTTCATGCCTTTTAGGATGCAATCCTTTACTGAAGATCCACTGGCAGAGGGGTTATACAGGATCTGGTGGAAGCCACAGGACTCTGGTGGAATGCCCCAAATATCTCACCCCAGACATGCTGAAGGAATGGCTGGAATGGGGTGGAGATGGGCGGGGGACGGACATGAGTGACACAGGGGAGGAGCTTTTCATCCATGGCCGCAGCTGTTTAATGGGCAGTTCCAGACAACCTGTTTACTGAGCATCCATCCTGATTTATTGCACAGATTTGTAGGGAAATTAGGCAACATAAGCTCTATGTCGAGCATTCCTTCTGGCTTGTTTGTGGGAAGGTTAAATGACACTGGGAGAAAGCAAGTGTTATCCCACACTTCCAAGTGTGTTCCCCCATCATTTTCCTGATTGCAAAACGTGCCACATTTTTAATTTTTATTTTAGTGGGAGGGAGCGAGTGTGTTTCTCACACAAGAGCTGCAGTCTCTCCTCTCCCAATAGCAACAGTCTGGAAGTGCCCAGCAGTGCAACTTTGCACCAGTCCCGGACATGGCACAGGAAATTTGGTAAGGGGGGGGCAGTCCCCGCCCCAAGTTGTTGACTGTCCTGCCTTCGTTTCCACCAGAGCATAAGGTTTTATATAACAGCGTCCAATTACAGCACAGCACAGCAGCAGCACGCAAAACCCCTCACAGGTACAAACCCCACTTGCAGATGATAGGGTATGGGGCTTTGTCTCTCCGGCATAAAACCCTACACACACCCTCTATGTCTGTTGAACTAGTGACTGCTGTAAAGGGATTCAAAGCCCTCCCAGTAAGGATATGTGGGGTCTGGCTGTAGCAGGGTCGTCAGTGGTTGTGCCGCTGAAGCTGAATGGAGTGGGGTCTGTTGTACTTGCACTTTGTGTATGTTGTGATGCACAGGGGTGTGTACTGGAAAGCAGCTTTCAAAACACCAAATGGTTTTTTGACAACTTGCTTTTGTCCCACCAGTTTTGATCAGGGGTGTCATGTAAGGAGCCTGTAGCACCTCCCCCCACTCCAAAGAAATGATAGAACCATTTTCAGAACTAGCAAGCAGGGTGCTTTCAACCATAAGAAGTGTGCTCTCTCTCTCTCTCTCTCTCTCTCTCTCTCTCTCTCTCCTTTCTCTCTTTGGACTGTCCTTGCCTCCCGCAGCAAAACAATATATATTCTGTATATGCCTTATACCTTTTTGCTATCGTTTTCCTGCTATAAATGTTTGAAAGCAAGTGCTCCCGCCACCATTTCTCTTTGTCCAAATTGCACTGTCTGACTGAGGTGTAATTGATAGTTTGGGGTCGGATTCAGGTGGAGTTGACATTTGTTCAGTGAAAAATTATAGGCGTCTCCCCACTCCGGGGCATGTAAGGGGCAGGGAAGTTGATCCCCTTAGCTCACTTCCACATAGACAGACACAAGCGCACACTTACATCTTGAATCCTTTTTGCAGTTCGGGACAGAAATTATATCTATATCTATATATGTCTGTGTGTAAAATGAGATACTTAAAGGAGTAAAATAAAACAGGGTTTTTATCACCTTGTGTGCTGCTGGGCGAGTTTCCAGCCACTCTGGTTGGTATGGAGAGAGGTGGAGAAGTGTGGTGTGGGAGGGAGGGAGGGAGGGCATCACTTTCAAAATGCAAATGACATGGCAAATCTTAACATCTGGGATAATTTATTTTAAGTGCCTCCTTGGGCATTGTTTCAGCTACTCTTCTCCCCTTCCCCCATTAAACCCGACATAGGCAGGGCATTGCTGTCATGTCCTAATCACACACTGCCAGATCAGCGAGCAGGCCAGCGTTGGATGGTTGGCACATGGTAATGTTGGCGCCTTTGGTGGCCGATGATGTGTCTTCAGAGGCTGACGGGGAGGGGAAGAGATCCTCATAAAGGAATATTAATGGGACAGTAGGCAATGGGGAGACCTCGGTGGGAGGAGGAACAGACCTGTGGAGTGCTGGAAACTGCCATTCTGGATCCACACAGGGGTCCATAAGTACTGTATCCTCTCCATGATAGCGGGAGGGCCAGATGTGGCTGAGACCAGTTCTTACCCTCATGAGAGCTCTATTGGGCTGTCTTTTTCGAAGGTCATGCCAACCCATGTGCTTCTTCCCCAACATCCACACATTCTACCACAACTTTGGGTTGGAGGACGCACCTGCCTTAAGTTGTGAGTTCTTAATTATTTGTTACACAGTCAGGGGAATCCACTTGGAACAAAGGCAAGTAAGCTTTTCCAGCCCAAGAGTTGCATCCCTTTCTGAGTAGTGGTGGACAGAAAGGAATAAGTGTAAAGTTTGCCTTTGTTTGATAGGCTAGTTTCTACACACACTTACATGTCCGCCGCCCCCCCCCCCGGTCCTCCATCCAGGCAAGCAAAAAGGCACGGTCAGAGTTCAAGGACACATTCCAGCCAAGCAAAAATACTTGAGGTGCGGAGCAGGGCCAGTGAGGTGTGTGGCCTAAGAGAGAAGTGCAGTATGGGGAAGGTCTGAGAGCCAGTTGGAAAGTGTTTTTCAGATTACTAAAATGCAAGAAGACTGGATTGAACCTCTTTTCATTTGCTTTCTGTGTTTAAAAGCCAGCCTAAGCGAGGTCTTGCAGTACAAGTTTTCAGGTTTAACTCTGGAGCCGAACCAAGCTTTAAATCTCCCTTTCCCCTAACTTAAGAGACTTCTTCCTGAGCCCCATTGAAATGAATGGGAGTTATGCAGGTGCACGTGCATTCATTTCAGTGGAGTTTGTACTACTGAACTAGATTGTGCCCCTTTCATTTAACAAAAAAGAGGGAGAGAGCACTTAATTAAGTATGCATATTCATTTAAAATTATTTCTCTCTTTTTTCTTTCTAATGAAGTGGATTGGATGATGCAAAGCTCTGTCCCTTGAGATTCAGGGAGCAGCTGTTGTTGGCCTTACACTATAATTTCTGGATGCTGTTGTCCATATTTTTATTGACCAGCTGATTTCATTTATAACCTCCCCTACCACTTTAGGATCAAAGCAGGTAATAGTAATTTAAAATACAAGTATCGTTTTTTTAAAAACCCATTAAAAAACTAAATGTTGCTACCACCATGCCTCTACCAGAGCTTGAAAATATGTCTGAACAGGAGGAGGATCCCACCCCCTATAAACCCCAGCACTGCATCCACCAACCAAGGTCCCAGGTCTGAAAGGTTGCAAGTAATTCTCTGTTCACGGCTACCAATCACTGTTAAATAACTAACAAAAACTAAAGGCTGGGCTTAATGTGTGCAGCTGGAGGAAAATGTAGAATTCTGAGCTGGACAAATGGATGGTACCAATACAGAATTCAGGTGCAGGGTTTTTACATTTTTTACTGTATGGGGGGGGGGGGAAGCTTTTCACAGACAGAAAAGTTCCATAACGGGAGAGTGCTAGGCTATTTCCCTTAAAGTCCTTTTTCTTCTTCGCAGGAAATGTTTTTCTTTTAATTGTGGGGGAGCGGTCAAAAAAGTTATCTCCCTGGAGCGGGGGCAGAATTTGATTTTGTTTGGATTTTAAGGGGGGAAATGACCTAATTCACACTTCTTGAAGCAATACATGAACCAGAACACAAGTATCTTTCAAAATTTACACTTTACTGAATAGTGCAATGCAGCTCTCCAACTAGTGCACACAAATAGGGGAAAGTGTGTGTAAAAATGCATACATTTGTGAAGATGACATAGAAAAATGCATAATGTTAAAGGAAATTACTAGTCAATCAGCATACACAAAATGTGTATTTTAGGAGAAATTGGCACAAAATGTTGACATATTTTCAGGAGGATGTTATCCAAAATGCATACGTATAAAATACTTTGTTATAAAATGATAACTGTTTGATGCGTGCTTTGATTGGTGTTCTTAAAGTCCACTTTGCCACGTCAGGACCTTAGTTCTGTTGCTTGTATATACTCAACCGGAGAAGTAAGGGAGTAGAGAAAGAACTCCCTAGTTCATAGTCTTGATCTTATGATTTTTTTGTTTGGGGGGTTGTTGTTGCCTTCCAGTTGTTGGTACTTCAACTCCTATCAGAAGCGCCCAGCATGGCCAATAGTCAGGGGTGATAGGTGTTCAGCAACATCTGCAGGGCCTGAACATCTCTACCCACAACCTAGGTCATCAAATATCTTGAAAAATGTGTGTTACAGAGGCAGCAGAAGCCAATCCTCCTCCTCCCTTCCCTTCCTCTGCTTTTAGGCTACATATTACAGCAAGAAGGAGACACAATTGGAACAGACAGAGTCACAGCTGGAGCCCTCTGGGTCCTTTCCTCCTGATCCAGTTCTAAGCTGTCGGCCTGGTCACAACCTTGGCGACCTCCACAGGGCCTCTGTCTCCACACCCTTTCATGTGCTGCCTGGGAACCACTGTAAACATTTTCGTAGAGCAGATCACATCTTTCTTCCTCCGCCCCTGTTTCTCACTTTCCCCTTTAGCCCCCTTGCCTTTTGCCATCTGTTGGTTCTGAATGTTACTCCGTGCTCCTGGGCAAGCCCCAGATGCCTCCTACTTTGTTTTATTTCAAAGGCCATGAAATGTCTCTGGCGTGAACGGCTCGTGATCCTGCTCCCTCGATTCACCGACCCACAATCCTAATGCCAGGGTTGTGGCTCAGGTGACTGTCTATGCCTTCAACCAAAACATGTGGAGACCAGGGATTCTACAACATTGTAGTGCAGGTGGAGGATTGGGGTTTGCTTTTTAAAAATTCCTCATGTAGAAGGCTGACACATCAGGCATAAAAGGTTAGGCTTGAACAGGTGCCCAGGGATCAAATGCAATGCTTTAAGGCTCTCTTACTGACCCCTGGGACTCTCTATGTTCAAAATAGTGGTCTGTGTATTGGTAACCTCAGGACTGGATTACTGTAGCATGCTTTACGTGGAACTGCCCTTGTATGCAATTCGGAAGCTGCAGCTAATGCTTCAGGTTACTGGCAATATGTTGCCCTTCTGCTAAGAGAGTTGCCTATTTGCTCTCAGGCCAGGTTCAAGTTTCTTGGGTTAATCCAGAAAGCCCTAAACAATTTGGCCCCAAAGTACATTAAAGACCTCTTTATTCCTTATGTGTCAACCTGATCACTGAGACCCTCTGATGAGGCATTTCTGGTGGTTCCCTACGCCCCTGGGGTTTAGTTAGCCTTCAGCAGGGTCCAATCCTTTAGCGTGGCAGGCCCTGTCCTTTGGAACTCCCTTGGCAGGAATCATCCCTGACTACTTTCAGACACCTATTGAAAATGGTGTCGCCTTTGAAATGCAGATATTTTTTTTTGCCCAACCAGCTCTTACTAAAGCTTTTATTGATGACTTAACAAAGTTGCTGTTATTTTGTATGTTGTATAGTGGTACCTTGGTTTACAACCATAATCCGTTACGGAGGTCCAGTTGTAAACCAAAACGGTTGTAAACCAAGGTACCACTGTATACTGCATTTTTAGGAAAAATGTGGTCTGAAAATATTTAGTATTTAAATAAGCAAATAAATAACCCTTCCCCAGCCGCAACCACTCTTCCCACACCACAGCCGCTTCCTAGCCACCGCCCTCCCTTTCTGCAAGCCACAATCCTCACTGGCCTTTGAATGGAGGGACTCTCCAGTCTGAGCACGTTGTCTCATTGAAGCACAGATTGTACAGCTGGCTGGCTACCTGCCCTCCTTGTCCACCTGCCCCAGGCCTACTTGGCCTCGCCCTCCTCATCTGCTCTGTTACAACTTGCTCCCCGATGACTTTGTGCTTAGTCTGCGAGCCTTGACATGCCAACTCGGAAGGCAGGGGAGTGTCAATGAGACTCCTGGCTTTAGCCAGCTTCCTAGTACCATGGGTAGTGCGACTTTTGATTTCAAAGGACTGGAGTCCATCGCAACGCAAGCACACCATTGCTGACTGCGCGATCTATGACTGCAGGAGTGGGAAACATTTTTCTGCCTGAGGGCCGCATTCCCACCTGGGCAGCCTTCCCTGGGGGCCGCATGCCAGCAGCAGGCATGCCCAGAGGCAATAATGGAGGAAGGAGCAGCCGTGTGCTGTCCTGCCTTTGTACAGCATGCTACGCTCAAGCCGTGCGAAATCCAGAGGCTTCTGCTAGGGATGGGGAGGAAATTTGAGTTGTTTCGCAGGTAAAAGTGAATCCACCTAATTTCTACCTTCTGAATCAATAAGAGAACTGAAACATGGCCGAGATATGCTGTTCTCCAGCCAAGCACTGTGTTAAAAATGCATATATTAGTGAAAACAACACACACAAAATGCAAGGAAGTGGGAGCTGAAGCCATTTCCTCATGCCAGGGACAACTTACGCAGACAACTTACTTCTCCAACTCGGGCTTTATAGGAACACAGAAAGCTGCCTTTATGCTGAATCAGACCATTGGCCCGTCTAGTTCAGTATTGTCCACATTTACTGCCAGTGGCTCTCCTGGGTCTCAGGAAAGGGAGACTCCCAGCATTACCTGGAGGATTGAAAGTGGGACCTTCTGCACCCAGAGCAAATGTTCTACCACTGAGCTACAGCCCCTCCCCTTGCTTAATACACATAGGAAGCTGATTTAGACTGAATCAGACCACTGGTCCATCTAGTTCAGCACTGTCTAAATTGACTGGTAGCAGCTTTCCAGGATTTCAGGCAGGGGACTTTCCCAGCCCTTCCTGGAGATGCTGGGGATTGAACTTGGGGACCATTTTGCACGCAAAGCCAGTGCTCTACCATTGAGCCATGGGCTGGTGGGCCCCTTGGGAGGCCCGGCGATCTGCAGTTTGGTACTGCAACTTTGGTGGTGCCCTCAACAGCCCAGAATTCAGTCTGCTGGCCTTGCAGATGAAACATGGCACTTGTAGAGCAGATGGGAAGGAGCTTGGCTGCTGGGAACTCCGGTTTGATACACATCAGCAGCTTATGCTAACTTATTTGACTAGCTTGTTGTGGAGATAGCACATCTTGTATGCACCACCCTGAGCAACTTGGAGGAAGGGTGGGACACAGATGTGACACGAGTGGTCTGCACAGACAGATCACTTTTGGACTACAGCAGCTGCTTAGATAGCAATTCTTGTTTCCGGGATTGAGTCTGATTTTAGAGCAACAGCAGTGTGTGAGTGTGTGTGTTGTGTGTACAAGGGCCCTGTGTTTGAACACCCACCCACCCCACCACTGCCCTTAGATGCAGCTGCCTCTGGGGTGAAGTGAAAGTTTTAAACTCCTGACTTGCTAAGAGGATGTGTGCCTCTGGAGCAGGGGCACATTGGCGGTGTGTTTACACCTGAGCGCTGGATGCATGCATTTGCAATGAGCAGCGGAGCTGAAAGGAGCCAGAATTTTAATTACTTGAGCTGGATAAAATCCAGGGCACCAGGAGCAGGAATCTTAAGCTCTGCCAAAAAGGGCTGGTGGTTCTTTTAACGATTACAGCAAGGTTGCTGTCCCCAGATTCTCCAACACGTTAATGCCGTCCCTGTAGCAGCCGCACTGTTCTGCTCGCCCCACAGCCTGCTGCCTTGAATCAGGGCATGTGGGGGGTGGGAGGGGCTGGGAGGACCAGGGAGCCAAGCTCTATTTCGAATCTGCTGGTCCCCCGAGTTTCAAGGACATTTCCAGCCCGTCTGCCAGTGCAGCTGGTCATGAGAAGGAGAGTTTAAAGGGAAGATTTATGAGACAAGTTAAAATTTAATTTGGGTGGCAGGGCTCATGTGGCTGCGATGCTCCTGAATAAGATTAATTGCTCCCTTTCTCTGAGCAGTTTATATTGCCCTCACCCTCCAACCCCCCAACCACTTGGCATCCGGCAAAGGGAAATTCAAACGGGGGATAATAGAACAGGGAGCTGCCGGGCAAGCGGGTCCCAGGATTGTCAGATGGAAGCACTTAGAAACAACACTGAGCTGAAGACGGAAACTTTATTAAATTGCAATCCCCATCCCTTCTAAATCGATTAGCTAATCCTGCCATGCAAGTAAGACCACCAAGTTTCTAGACCTCTTTCCCACCACCCTTCCTAGCTTTCTTACCTTGCAGCAGCCTTCCCCAACCTGCTGCTCTCCAGGTGAGTGTCAAGCATGTGGTTTGACACTGAGCAAGAGGTTGCCCTTGTGCCTGCATGTAGCCATCCTCACTTTGTTCCTCTTGGCCTTTGTGAACCTATGTCAGTGCTGTAGCTGAGCAACAGGATAAGGCCCCTGCTTTGCATGCAGAAGGTCCTAGGCTCAATTCTTGGCATCTCTGGGTTGGACTGGGAGAGACTCCTGCCAGTCAGTGCTGAGCTGAATGGCCCAGTGGTCTGATTCAGTATAAGGCAGTTGAAACACACACACATACATATAAAATGTCCAGTAGCACCTTAGAGACAAACTAAGTTTGTTCTTGTTATAAGCTTTTGTGTGCAAGCACACTTCTTCAGATATATTGAAACAGAAGTCACCAGACCCTTATATATAGTGGGAGGGTGGGGTGAGGTATTTCTCCTTCTACCCTCCTGAGAAAAACTACATCCCACCCTCCCACTATATATAAGGGTCTGGTGATTTCTGTTTCAGTGCATCTGAAGAAGTGTGCATGCACACAAAAGCTTATAGCAAGAACAAACTTAGTTGGTCTCTAAGGTGCTACTGGACATTTTCAATTTTTTTAATATGTTTCGACTGCGTCAGGCCAACACGGCTACCTACCTGAATCAATATAAGCCTGTTTCCTATGTTTCAGTCCCTTCTTCTTCCATCTGTTTCCTGCTTCTCATTCCTTTCCATTCATTCCCCTGGATTGATGGGCATATTAGATGTTGATGCAAGGACCAGTCTCCTGGCATTTTTTAAAAAACATGAAAAGCAGTCTTGGAGGCTGCCTTTGGAAGCAGAGGAGCAGAAATAGAGAGGGACTACTTAATCCTTTCCCTCCCTGCCATCTTTCCGCTAAAAATTGCGCTCACTCCCCCAATCTGCTTTTCCAACTGCATGGGAAATGATGCTGGGACCGACAGTGGTGTAGGTAGGTACTTTTTAAGAATCTGGACTTAATGGTCTTGAGCACCCCTTCCTCCTTTATATGGTAATGTGTGTATTACTTCACTTACTTCAAAATGCAGTGAGCCTGCAGTCTTGTTGCATTTGGGGGACCCTCCTGTTCCTTCTACTGAACCCTAAATTGCACTAAATAAGATAAAGAAAGAGATGGGGAAATGCCCTGGCATATGTTGCATAACAATTGGCTGATGCAGCAGCATCTAACCTCCCCGCAAACAAATTAAAACAAATGTTTAATAAATAGCTGACCATCCTGACCTCACTTTAACCTCCCCGCAAACTTCGTGCAAACAAATCAGGAGGAATGCCTTCAGACAACCTGCTTTATTCAGCAATCTGATTTAACTGGTCACTCGTTAACTGTGGCTCTTGCCACACTGTCCCCAACTGTCTTTATGTTCTTAAAGAATTTCCTTATCACTGTACTTCTGGTCATCCCTGACTCCTCTTCACCTCTTGTCCTTGCAGTGGCAGTTAACCTCCAGTAATCCCATGTTGGGCTATGTTCTTCCTCCCAGATTTCAGCCCTGACCTTTCAGCCATAAACAGCTGTCGATGCTAGACAGAGGCCACCTTTGCCATGCTCTGTCTCCACTGTTGGAGGTGGTGTGCCTTGGAATATCCATTGCTGTGAATCACAATTGGGGAGAGTTGCTGTTACACTCAAATCCTGCTTGCGGGCTTCCCAGAGACATCGGGTTGGCCACTGTGGGAACAGGATGCTAGACTAGATGGGCCATTGGCCTGACCCAGAAGGACTCTTCTTATGTTCTTATAGGATTAGACAAATTCATGGATAATAATGCTTTGTATGGCCACTAGTCACAATGGCCATGTTGTCCTCCACTGTCAGAGCCAGTATTGCCTCTGAATACCAGCTGCTGAGAATCACAAGTAGGGGGGTGGGATGCTGCTGCACTCAGTTTCTACTTGCAGACGTCTTGCAGGCATCTGTTTGGCCACTGTGAGAACAGACTGCAGGGCTAGATGGGCCTTTGGGTTGACCCAGCAGCTAGGTTCTTCTCATGTTCTTATGCGGAGGCTTGGGATGGCACTTAGTACTCTTCCCCCCTTCCCTTTGCCTTCCGCTAGTTAATTCTCCATAGGTCTCTGTCCGAGCAGTTCTGAATCACAAAGCCAAATGTACTCCCAGGCTCCTTCCAGGGCTATCAATCTCACTTACGTTGCCAGCTAACACTGTTCGCTGCAGGAGCGCTCCAGCTGGGAGTGCCCTCCCATTAATCTAGCCCCGTCCCAGCCTCCCTCCCCATTAGACTCCCGCCAGTTAGTAGGATAAAAATATTTAGTATCCGGGTGGCATCAAATGGCGCGACAAACCAGATGTTCAACTGGTGGAAGCACAGTGTGATTTGCAAGTTTCTCCGTCCCAAGCTCAGGAATTGTTTCTGCCTCTCACCTATCATGGTGATTTATTCTAAACTCCCCCCACCAACCATGCTGATACAGCCCTTCCACTTTGCAAGCACAGTCTGCTCTGCTGGACGATAGAGGCTGTCCCATTTGGGAAACAGAGCCACCAACCTCAGTCTGCCCTCAGCTATCCTCCACCTGCCAGCCTTCTTATTACAAGCAGCCCAAGGGGTGGCACTGGCTGCCAGCTTCCTCCTCCCCTTAGGGTCTATGTTTCCTTTGTACAGAGCAACCATGAGGGTCATGGAGGACAAAACTAGAATGAGTTCCTCCTGCCTATAATTGACTGTGGTTGTGCCTGTCATAGGCTCTGGCTCCACCTACTGCTGGCCTCCAGCCTTACGTCCTGCTAGTCTCAACTGGCATCAGGCAGCAGTGCCGTGGAACTACTGCTACTTTTAGAGGGAAGGAGAAGCAGAGCGAGACCTAGCTCCTTATTGAAAACCCCTATGTACCAAATCCAAAAAAGAAAAGAAAGGAAAAAGGTTCCACCACACAAAGTGTGTTCAGATGCACGTTAGGATAAACTCCACCTAGGATCTTCCGTTTGCACAGCAGGTGCTCTGCTGCTGAACTAGTCCCATCCCAGTCCAGCTGGCACCTGCAGGAAACAGCATGCAACCCAGCAAGGTGTGTTCATGTGTTGTAGTACCAGAAGTTACATGGACACACTTTGGAAGAAAACAGGCCCGGCATGCGCCAGATTGGCATTCCCCCTCATGGGGAAAGGACTGTAGCTCAAAGCAGTGGCGTAGCGTGGGTTGTCAGCACCCAGGGCAAGGCAAGTAATTTGCGCCCCCTAACCCGTGGAGTGCGAGCGCGCCTCCCCAGATGTTGCGCCCGGCCCCCCTGCACCCCCCACGCTACGCCACTGGAGCTGGGGGCGAGCGAAGGAGCCAAGGACCCCCCCCCAAAGGCTCAGCAGGAATTTATTAAATTTATTATTTGTGGAGCCCCCGCGGGCCGAGGCAGCCGAAACCCCCTCCCCTCGGGCGCCTCCCCGCCCCCTCCTCTCCTTGGGCTGTAGGTGGAGCTCCAGATCCGGGCTTGGCGAGCGCCTCTCCTCCTCCCGGCCGGGTCCGGGGGCTTCCAGCCGTGCTCCGTCCTTGCCCCCCCTCCCCCGCGGCTGAGACTTGCGCTGAGAGCTGGAGCCAGCAGCGCCCCCTTCTGCCGGGAGACCCTCGCCCGCCCGCCGGCTTCCTCTCGGAGGGTTTTGGGGAGCGCAGGGCGCGGCGAGGCCCCTCGGAGCTCTCCTCCCTCCCAGTCGGCAGAAGCAGCCACCGCCTGTGGCTGGGCCGAGGGGATGGCGGCGGGGTGCGGAGGCTGCCCGTGCCCGGCCAGGCGTTGGTGGTGGCGGCGGCGCTGCTGCAGCGGCTGCTCCTCCTGCGAGCAGTGAGTGGAGCGCAGCCACAGCGGCGGCGGGGGGCGTGCGCGCGCTAGGGCGCAAGGCTGGCGGTGGCGGCAGGGAGCCCGGCGGTGGAAGGAACTTGTCCCTTCCCTCTGGACTCGCGCACCCCCCCCGATGTTGCGCCCAGTGCGGCCGGCACCCCTGGCACCCCCCACGCTACGCCACTGGCTCAAAGGGAAAGCATTTGCCTTGTGCGCAGAAGGTCCCAAGTTCACTTCCTGGTGTCTGGGGGGAAACTCCATCTGCAGACCTCCAGAGTTCCTGCCAGTCAGAGCGGATGGTGCTGAGCTAGATTGATCAGTGGTCTGACTCGGTATAAGTCGGCTTCCTGTCTTTCTAGGCACTGAGCTGTCAGCAAGGCAGACCTACCCTTTCTGGCTTCTCAGTGTGGAATCTGCAAAGGCATCGCCCTATAATGCAGCACAATACTCCAAGAATCCTTCCTACGCTATCTCCAGATTAGATTTAGAGCATATCTGATAGATAAAGTAAAAGAAGAGCATGAAAGAAACAGGAGGGGGTGGACCTCTCCAGGAGCCAGGCAGATGGATTAGATAAGGGCCAGGCCTTATTGGGAGCTTCCTAAGCTCCTGCTTTTTGTTGTTTTTAAGACAAAAGGAATTATGGTTGCCATCTGACCTAGAGGAAACCACCTTGGCCTGCTCTTCTGCCTTTTAAGAGTGGAGAAATGCCTCTGAATACCAGTTGCTTTGAATCCCTTTTAGCCCGCTGCCGCATAATGCCTAGCTTTGCCCTGGGCTCTTCCAGCCCCCAACTGTTTTTATGTTCTTATAGAGCTTCCCTATCACTTGACTTCAGCTAAACCCTGACTTTTCTATACCTCTCATCACTGGCACTGCTCTGCTGGTTGCTAATCTCCAACCATCCTATGCTGGGTTAGGTTCCTTCTCCAAGATTTCAGACCCAACCTTGCAGCTACAAACAGCTGCAGATGTCAGACAGGGACCACCTTTGTTATGCTGTACCTCCACTGCTGGAGGCAGTACGCATCTGAACACAAGCTGCTGGGAATCACAAGTGGAGAGTGTGCTGTTGCACCTCTGTCCTGCTTGCTATGGGTATCTTGGTTGGGCACTGTGAGAACAAGATGCTAGATTAGATGGACCACTGGCTTAATCCAGCAGGGCTCTTGTTATGCCCTTAAGGTTAGGGCACCTTCCTTCACCAGCAGGGAAGAGGCAGGAGCCTTGGATTGTGTGGCCCTCTGTATCACTCCATTTGAGGAGAATTTCCATTCTAGTGGAAGAGCAGAGCTGTTCATGGCCAAGAGATCTTGGCACAGAACTGCAGATGCTGGGCTGGATGGGTCTGTGGGCATTTCTTACACTCTTTGATGACTGCCACCTGCCCACTCCACACACTCCCAGAATTGCAGAGGTATGCAGGCACATAGCCAGACATTTTTCTGGTGTGTGCTAAGGTTTAAAGAGCCCTTTGCCTAGTTCTCGTTGAGGCAGTAAAGCTCTCTGTGTGGGCTGCACCACTTCACTCACAGAATGCTCCTCCATGCAAACAAGAATTCCCTGCGCATAGAACAAAATGGAGACCCATTTACCACCTGGGCAGAGCTCAGTCCAGAGGCAGCAGCAGCACCACCACACCTGGGAGAGTGAGATGTGTTACCCACACACCCAGCCAGCCCAACCCACTTTGCAGAGCACCTCTTTAAAAGACATAAACTTAGCAGATGAATTTGTTTTAATATTTTTCTTTGCAGCAAGTTTTTTTTTATGTGAGGGCAGACAAACCGGTCTATTTCCAGTTTTTGTTCCTATGAAAATGTGTTCTCCCTGAAGCCTATTCCATCCCGTTACCACATGACTCTGCGATGGGGGGAAACAGCAACACATAAACACATAGACTGGCATTTCAAAAGGTATTTAAAACATATGCTCTCTCAAAATACACATTGCTAAAATATATTTTCTCCTTGAAAACACACACTTCTAAAATACACACTTTTTGTGCTGAGAACCGCACTGGAATATTTGGGAACTGTGAAAGCCAAAAATGAGGGCTGGGGAGGATTCTTGTTCACTCTGCATTTTCCAGCATGGTCCTACCCCCAGACCCATGCACAGATTGGAAAGTACACCTGCAGCTTAAGCTGCTTAATCAATGAAATGAACAATAAGTGGGTCAGTACTGAACTTACAAGATGGTCTGAGAGCTTCCTCTTTCTTTCTTAAACTTTTTAAGCTGCTTAGAAAAGCTCTGTGAGCATATGATTTTTTTAAAAAAGATTTTTTAAACGCACCCTGAGGAAGCAAGTGTACATCATAATGCGCAATCCCTTCCTGGGAAATGCTGTGGAGAAAGAGATTGCTGCACGACCTTTAGGGATGCATAGAGGCAGCAATTTCTGTCCTGCCCTGTGCTTGATGTAATCAGCATTGTTTCTGATCCACTACATTTCGGTTTCTGTGGGAAACCTTGTCACTGATAGCATATGAGCTATGTCTCCTCTGCCAGGGAGGATGATGTCACCCCTTGTCTGTGAGGTGCTTGGTGGAAAGGGGTGGGGCCCCACTTTCCACCTGGGGGCCCCTCCTGCACCACAACACTTTATTCGATGTTTGAGCCAGCTGTTGAGTGGCAGAATCCTACTAAACCCTGGCAGAATCTGCAATCTGGAAGCATCAGCCCTCCCACCTGTGTTTCACATCTTGTTGCGTGCGAAATGGAGGCGAAGCTCCTGGCTGCTTTATCCTCCTCTCCCTACCTCCCCACCCACAACCCCGCTGCTCCTGTTCCTCCTACACTTTCTCACCGAAGCCTAGACCAAAGGGTGGGTGTTTTAATAAGCATTTACTCTACTGGGGCTGCCACATTTCAGGTGTTGGGGGGCAGAGTAACCAAATTACTGTAAACGGCTTGTCTTGTTTGCAGATGTAATTGGATTGATTTTGTGTGAGGCATTTATTCTAGATATGTGCCTCTGTAGTTGCATCAAACTATACAGAGAGAGAGAAAGAAAGAAAGAGGGGAGGAGGGTGTTATTGAGTTGTCATGCAAACAGGAAAGGCTTAGTCATTTGCATTATACAAAAATGGCTTCCAGGGTTGCATATGAGATTGGAACAAGAAATCGGGCCCAGAATCGGAGGGAGGGGATGAAACCATGTTCCTCATTTCACTAGGGTTGGCCTATTAGGGCAAAAGGGGCGCAGCCCCACCAACCTCCGCCTGTCCTCATTTGGCTGGATCTGCCTGCTCCCACCTACATGCAGAACAGTCCAGGATGTGGACTTGCCTGTTAGCTTCTTTTTCCTTAGTGTTGTCCTTGTAGAACTCAGCAGGGAGGATGGAGAGAGAACTAGAAGGAGTTGCCCTTGCTCCGTCACCTGCTTTGCCTCTGCCTCTCATGGGCTGTGGCTCCATCTACTGTTTGGTCTCCCTGCCTTCTGCCCTGTCAGTCCCAATAGTCAGCAGCCACCACTGCCCTCACTGAGCCATGGTACAGCCCTTCCAAATCGGTGTGCCTGGGTGCTCAGTTATGGTGAATGCAGCAGCCTGGAGGAGATGGCGTCTCTTCCCTGCATGCCTTGGTGCGTCATCCTTGTTGTGCTGCAAGTGAAAGAGGTGCACAAAATGCAGGGGCGAGTAGATCTTGCTTGAATCTCCACATTTCTGCATCAGTTTCCAATTTTCTGAAGTCCTCATGAAAATTCATCAGCATTTCAGTGCTAATTAAGTCCTAATATATACATTTTCCTATGCCTAATGCACACATTCTTGCAAAGCAATTTCCCCTAGTATAATGCATTTTGGGGGTACGTGCACATTTTACCCTAATATATGCATTTTTGTGTGTGCACATTATTTGATTGGAGAATTGCACTGGCTGGCAGGGAATCTTGTTAGAATAAAGTTATGATCTCAAACAAAAATGCAGCAGGTCCCTAATGAGCTCTATCCCAGCCGGCCTAGCCCTCTGAGGCCCAGTGCGAGTGTACCAGGCTGCTCCCCGCCCAGGCATGGGCCTGCTGGCTGGAGAACTGCATTGTTCTTGCATTGTTTCAGAAAGTGCTGATTTGGTAGGTTTGCCTTAAAATATGAACTGAATCAAATTTCTCTCCCATCCCTACTTGGCATAACAACCTTCCAGTCCTCTTAAGTTTTAGAAATCAAGCAGCCAGCTTCTGTGTTCTCTCCCTCAGCTCAAGGTGGCTTGCTTCAAGCTACTGCAAGTGCCTGGACTCGATGCCTTATCTGTCTCTTTCCAGCCTGATTGCTGTGTTGGGAAAGAAAATATGACGGAGTCTTAACAGACAGCCATTCTGACCCCCACCCCCAAGTACGCAATTGAAATCCAAGAGACAGGGCTTGGACAAGCCTTTTCTTGAAAACAAGGCACTACAGACTTCCGTGCTTCCTTTGTAGGCCACAAAAGCAGCTGGAGTAGCCCGTTCTCCTTTGGCGCTGCCTCGTTACGATTCCCACAGCATCGTCAGCAAACATCAAGGCGAGGAACCGATAGCATCTCTCGGAAAGAGAGCCTCCACGGCAGGAAAGAGAGAATGACTTGTCAGGCGGAACGGCGGCCTTCAAAATGGCCCCTCGGCTCCCTTGAGAGATCCACTTTGCTGAGCGCAGGCGGGTGTAACTGTGAAGTGAACTCCAGCCATCTGAGACAGTGGGTTTAGGGATCTGGGGTTTTTTTTGGTGGTGGGGGGGAATGGCAGGGTGGAAAATGGGCAGGTCTGATCGACAAGGGGTAGTCCTCACTCACCCCCCAAAGAGGTGTCTCTGCCCTGGTATGGTAAAGCGCGCCTTTTGGGGCTCATGGGGTTTGCGCAGAATAATTTTCCTGAGGGTTGTATTCCCTGTTAATTAGCTAAGGAGATCAGGGTGTGTTTGGGGATCTTCTGCCGAGATTTCTCAGGCCTGCCTTAGGCTGATGATGGGACCCACTTGGGCTTCCTTGTGCCTCTTAGCACCTCAAGCACTGCCGTCGGCTAGGCTTGGCAAGGCTACAGCACCAGGGAATTGTGTCCTCAGAACCTCTGAGGGCACCATGGCAAAGCAGGTCTCTGCCATGGACAGGGACAGCCCAGGTGAGGCTACCATTGCCAGCCAATGCCAGGTGGGGAGGTGAAGGGAAGGCCGTCTCCTGCCTCATACAGGGAACAGATTAACACACATCTGGAAGATGCTGAGAGGGGATAAACAGTGCGAGCAGCGTGTAGGTCAGCCACACAGCTTCCTCGCTGAGACTCAGAGGGGGAAAGCACACACACACACACACACACACACACACACACACACACACGACACACACAGCAAATGATGAAGAGGCACAAAAGCAGGGGAGGAGAGTGTCCTTGCTGTGTTGATCTGATTCATCCCCACCAGCACCTGCCTGACTTTGGGTGGGGGGGTTGCAAGCCTACTAATTAAAAGGAAGTTGGGAGTCTGGCTTCCTGAGGTTCATTTCCCAGCCGAGGGAGGTATTTTGTTGGACTAGACTAGGTGTGGGGAACCTCAGGTCTGTGTGCTATGACCCATGAGGTCTCTCCCTCCAGCCCTCAGGTGTCTTCCAAGGCCACACCCCTCACTGGCCCTGCTTCATGCCCTCCTTTAGTACTTTTGCCTGGCTGAAATATGTCCTTGAAATCCTCCATCCCATCCCAGCTGCAGCTTGGTTAGCGTTCAGCCAAAGCCAGCTGAGCCAGCTGGGGTAAGTTCTGGAAAGGGGGTGTTCCGGGGGGGGGGGGAGAGAGACAGGGCAGGAGGAGCCATACCCCTATTCCAAACCCTGCTCAGCTTGACCACATGCTCTAGGTACCCCAGCACAAGTTACACTGGCAAAAAGTATGGCGTAATCCAAACTCTGCTTTGAAGATTGCATTTCCTCTGCCAGGCTCAGGCCAACTCAGTTTGGAATGGGGGTACATTACACTGATAAATTATGCTGGCTTCCTATAGTTTGGATAGATCTGTAAGCAGCCAACCACTACTGCCTTTGTCCGTACCCACAGTGATCCTGTCTGCCTACCTTACAGAGGCGCTGTAAGGATTGCCAAGACAATGTACGTGTCTGTGTAGTGCTTTGAAATGTGCTGCAGAAATGCTAGATATGATTATTTAAATGGTCTAGAGAGGTATGTTCACTGCGGTTTAGCTTTCATTTTGGTTTTTAAAGCTTTTGCCTTGTAAAAGCGACAGCTTGTATCAGTGGGCTCCAGGAGCATATAGTCTGAGTTTAGAAGCCAACCTAACCAAGTGGGCTACACAGGACAGTGTATGCTCATGCCTGCTTGAATCCCATTAGAGCGCTGAAATGAGAAAGGGGCTGCATAACATCCGCTGTTGCTACCATAAATGGGTAGGCGCCTGAGCTTTTTGTTAAGCCTGTTAGTGACTACTAGCCACGATAGCTGTGTTCTACTTCCACTGTTGGAGGCCTCTGAGTAACAGTTTCTGGGAACCACACATGCGAAAGAATGTTGTTGCACTCAGGTCCAGACTTACTTTGGGGGCAATTCGCTGGCCACAATGAAAACAGGATGCTGGACTGGATGGGCCTTTGGCCTGATCACGGAGGGCCCTTCTTTTGTTCTTACGCCAACAGAGCAGAAATCTTGGGCATACCTTTCTAGCCTTCTACGGATGTAAATATGGCCATACCTGCCACATTCTTTTTCTTGCAACTACAGTAGGATTCCTTTGCAAGCCACAGGCCTTCCACACTACAACCTTCTGCCAAAGGGTCTTTGCCACCTGCTGTTTCATGTACTCTGCTACAACTACGTGACCTCCCCTGTTTATTTGGTTTTTTTTAAAAAAAGACACAAGGCATCAATCGTTCTTTTGGTTTAAAAATGTGCTAGAACAACATAATTGCCCAATAATATTTTGTCATCAGTTTGAAACATACCTTGGCAAGTGTGTGTGAAATGGCAAACTGTGCCCCGAATGGCACCTTAGTGTTCATGCACATTTATTTACTTATTTTAGAAAAGTTTATAGATCATAGAGATATAAGAAGAGCCTGGCTGCTGAATCAGACCAAAAGTTCATCAGAGTCCAACATCGTATTCTTGCGGTGGCCAACCTGATTCCTATGGGTATTAATCACAAAACTCTCTAAGCCATGTACAGTATACTATAAAATTATCAATAAACACAGCTAAACATACACAATTTGAGAGACTCATGGACCAACCATCATAAGCTGCAGTGTTGTCTCACGCTAGACAACATAAAAACAGCTTAGCAGCTTTTCTCTCTTTTTCATTAAGCAGTATACAAATAAACTAACAGGCTTATTTTAATTATGAATGGTTTTTTATGTTTGTGTCATAGTTTTTAAAATAATACGGTAACATTTAGTTTAATAATAGTAGTAACAGAGAGCTAATAAAACATATAAATGTTCAGATATGCCCCAAATTCACACACGCGCACCCCCCACTGGCTAGATTAGACACACTCCCCTGAACCAAGATGCCAGTGCAGTGCGGCTTCTTATTCTCACCAGCTCTGGAACATGCCAATTAAACTGGGACCACCTCATGTGTGTTGAGGGTAGAGGAGATCACCCAGAAGGTTGGAGCAAAGTGGAAAACTTTGTTCGCTTTATATAAACAGCAATTAATAGTCACATTTGTTTGAAAAACAATGCCTAATTAATCCCCTTGATGGTGGCATATTGCTTTGTTTTCTGCTCTTGGTGCAAAGTTACTAATGGTGAGATGGAAGAAAATAAAGGAAAGCCAGAGCCTTGGCTTCCAGACTCACCCCTGCCTTAACTTTCCTGCTACCTCTTGACCTTGCAGAATAGAAACTAAAATCCAGGTGTTTCTGGGATGAAGCTCCTTGGCCCTTCAAGCCTCTCTAACCAGCTCTTGGCACTCTTCCCACACCACAATTCCACCACAGCCCCTCTCCCCGGACCCTGGCCCTCACTGTTCCTGCTTTACATCCTCCATGTGTGTTTTTGTCTGGCTGAAATGTATCCCTGAACTCTGATAATGCACCTTGCTTGCCTTGAATAGATAGAGGTTTGTGATAGTACATGTAGAAACTAGCCTTCTATAGAAAGATAGTATTTGCATTTGTTGCTCCACCTACTTTGTGCCTTTTGACCCACCCACTGCTGTCATGTAGCCCCACCCCCAAAGGGTTGCCCAGAAGGAAATGTGGCCCTTGGGCTGCAAAAAGTTTCCCACCCTGGCCTAACTGAAGGCAAGGACTCTCTGCTGACACCATTAAGCCCCACTTCCTTCCTAGAGATGAGGGAGGAACCCAGAAATCCTGGTTCTTAGGCTCTACATAGGGAAAACAAGGGAACCTTAACTTTCCTCTACGTATGCACCTCAGCCACTGGAGTCTCAACCCCCCATCTTCCAGAGACAGGGAACGGAGTTCTCCTGGCCTTTCCCTCGACTGTTGGCTGCTTCTTCCTGATCCACAGCAGCTGCCCCCAGCGGCTCCATTCTTTGTGCCATCATTGAAATGATGACAGTGTGGATTAAAGATCCACGGGTCCTTTGAATGCCTCTCCCCCCCACCCCCCCACCCTGCCCTATACACTCTCCTCCCCACAAGGTGGTTAACACTTGTTCTCAATAAAAGAAATGGCTTGTAATATCTCCAGGGTTGCAAGGCGGCTATAACAGAGCACACAAAGGGCCTTTTCCATTTGTGTCCACTGACAGGGCTATTCTTGTCCCGTTATCTCCACATCACAGGGCCCAGCACTCTGCGTGCATTCGCTTGCCGGGGCTGGCCTCGCTGCTCTAGAGGAGAAAAGGGACTCGCTGCCTGTGATTTATTTACTCCTCTGTTTATTTGCCCTGAGCAGCTTATAGAGAGCGTTAATACACTCCCAGCCCAATGTCATCTCTGAACAGCAGAGAGAGGCAGAAAGCAGGCTGGGAACGCCAAGAGGACCTGGGGGTCTGAAAGGACATTTACTTACCCACGCCTGGTCTCTCTCTACCTACGGCACAGCTGAAAATGGGAAGCCATGGGGGTGGGTGTCCTGTGGCCCTCATATAGGGCAGCAACTTACAAATAGCCAGCCCCCTCCCCAGAAGGAAATGCATCTTCAGAAAAGAGAACTGCATAAAATTTGCATGCAGTGATTTAGACATATAGCTGTATATTTAGAGACAATTAGCACCTCACCATACTAGGGAGGGAATAATATTGTGACCAGGTCACCTGTGTGTGCCCATTCAGTCTGCCATCTGGGTGCCAATTGTTGAAGGGCAAATTCAAGACTTTTCCTTTCCTCCCTTCTTAGGGTAAACCAGGCAGCCCTTTAAATAGAGGGACATTTTCAAGTAGGAGATCCTCTGAAAAGTAGGAAATATGACTCCCTTACTCTTATACCCCCCCACACACATTATGACTGCTGTCCCTCTACTTTATATAGCCATCTTCAACATTTTTAGAATTGCTGCACCCTACCTTGTAGCAAAATCAGTTTTCACTTTGGACAGCAGCACCCAAAGGGGTGTATGGCATTAAAATAAAAGGTAAAACAGGACCTAGAAGCTGCCAAATGTCATTTAAACCTGCCTTCTTCAAACAATATGACAGAGCAGATCAGTAACAACACCAATAAAGCATTTACTATTTTTTTTTATTTTTCCCATGTCTGCTTCAGCAAGGAATGGCTTATAAAAATATGCATGGTACAGAGAAAGTGGGGAAAGGCTATTTTAAAAACAACCTGTGATTCTAGCATTCAGGAACCACCCAACCTAATAAAATTGAGGAGAGGTAAATGGCCTAATCTGTCAGTTTCAGTTTTTCTCACTTTCTCCTTTTTCCACTGTTAAGTTTAGTTCTCTACTCCACTGTGCAATTTTACAATTTTTTTAAGTCCTCATGGAAATTCACCAGCAGTTTTGTGCAAATTTATCTCAGTGTGTACATTTTTGTATGCATTTGCCCCAGTCTACACAATTTTGCAAAGCACTTTCCCCAATACCTGCATTTTTATGCACACTTTACTCTTGCGTATGTATGCATTCTTAAGCACGTTACTTGGCTAGATAACTGCATTGTAAAATTTGGAGAAATGTGAATTTTGAAAGATGGCTACGTTTTGGCCTGCAAAATATTTCAGAAAAAGTGAATTAGCTTGGTTTGCCTTTAAATGTAAACTGAATCAAATTTCTCTCCCATCCCTGCTTCCCTCAATGCATCTTTTGGAACCCACTGCCACAAGATGTCCTGGTGGGCACAAGTTTAGATAGCTTTATAAGGATTCACTGGCAGGATTTGAATAAACTTTTACAATTTCATTAGAGTAACAGATATTTCAGAGAAATGATAAGGGATTTTATTTTTGTGTAGGAAAAGCAGGATACAATAAATAAAACTAAATAACTCAGCAGAGGGGCCATTGAGGGAAGTCCAGAGGTGGGGAGGGAGAGTAATTGTAATGAATGAGATTTGTATTATTATTTGTTACAAAATTCAAAAAATGTTTTGTTTTTTTTAAAAATAGCTTCATAAGGAAAATAGGCCATTTGTTGAAGGAGCCGAGGTGAGATCCACCAACTATTATTATCCATGATACTGAAATGCACAGTTGGACAAGCTGCAGTCTGGAAATTGCCCCCTGAAGCTGTCCCATTCTTCCATCCCATCAGAGTCTGTTCCTTCCTGTTAGTTTCCTTCTCATTTTCCTTGGCTTTTAAAAATGTTCTCTCCCCCCCTCTCATTCAGAATAGCTGGAAGTAAAAGTGTGTGATGTGATAAAAAATTAATAGATTTTAAAACAACTTTCCCCCTAGTTGTGTAACTTGGGGGGAAGAATCCCTTCCTCCAGCCACCTGAGAATAAATTGGGAGGCTTTTCCTGTGCATGTGCAGCACACTATAATCAGAAAGGATTTACTTTTGCTTGCTTTCCAGAACAGTTGGCTGCCTTAGTCTACTGTACTAAAAAATTATCCTCTGTATACTTGTTTGAGAATGGCCCCCTTAAACCCACCGGGGCTTAATTCTTGAGCAGACCTGTAGAAGATTGGGAATTCTAACCTGAGGTGACGTTCGATTCAGGGCAGTCTTTATTCTGGATTAGTTAATCCAGATCAAGTTTGTCTGTGGATCCACCCCCATGCCAACATGACCTTCTCCATGCAGAGCAGACCACTGAGCTACAGGCGTCTCCACATTTAACACCTGTAAAGCCCTTCCCCAGTTAACTCCAGTTCTGGGCAGCAAAGGCTGCTGCCTACATGCTATTGGGCAAGCTGGGCTATAGTCTGGCCTGATCCAGCAAGCTTTTCTTTTTCTTACCACATCAATCCTTTTTGTGAAGCTATCACACACCAAAACATGTCATTATCACCTGATTGCATTATTATTAACATAGCAAGGCATAGTTCTCTTTCTCTCTCTCTCTCTCTCTCTCTCTCCCCCCCTTCCTCTCCTTGTTTTGCCTTTTAGCTGCCTGATTAGCTTCTCTGGCATGGCAGGCTGGCGAATTTAATCAGATCAAAAAGGCATAATAGCCGCCGCGGTGGTGTCAGTGGGCTTATTCCACAAGCATGAGGTTAATGGGGAGTATAAATGTTCTCTTCACTATTATTACCGTTAATATTAGTATTATTTTGTTATTTGGCTGTGCTGGAAAATACATTATAAAGCAAACAACACACACACACGCACACACATTTCTGGAGAATTAGCTGGTAGCAGTTCTGAGTTCGCTAATGGTCACATCCTCCCGCCAAAAAAATAGAGTATTATTAGATCTTGCTTCCTGCTGGTGTAGCATTATTTCAGAGACATAAACTGTAGCATTGCCTGGAAATAGGAGGATCCCTATTAAAACAATAGCAGGCTGGTGTCAGGAAAGGTACATATGCATAAATATTTGAGGGACAAGTTACCTTTCCTAAAGGGAGTGGAATTCCTGTACCTGCCCAGGAGAGGACAGCTTGAGTTGCCGCTGAAAAGCAACAGCATGCTATCGAGCCAGCATGGGAGTTAAGATGTTGGATTTGGGCATTGCAGGAGAGGGGCAGGGGGGAGAGAGTGTATTGATCTTCGGATTTCTTTAAATGGCAGAGGGGAATAAAGAGAAGGATGATCTCCAGGACGGCTGTGTGCACATATGTTACAATTTGTGGAGCTCTGTTAAATAGAGGGTACGTGTTTGTTTAATGTCATACCAGAATGGAAGAGAATTTCACCTGGTATGAACCAACCTCATTAGCACCTCCTAGACCAGTGCATAGAAAAAGGTAATTATTCAATGGGTTCTGCACTTCTCCAAATGTTGTGTTACAGTTTATTGGTCAAAAACCATACCAAAATGTGTTTTTTAAAATGTATTTTAGGGTAAGTGTGTCCACAGAGATGAAATACATTAACATATAATTATTATTTAAAATGTATTTAAATACAATTTTCCATACTTTTTAATTTTAAAAAATCACGTATTGATGTAAAATTGAGCAGTAAGGATTTATGAATGGATATCTGATAATGACATTGTCGTGGACCAGACGCAGACTGGTCTATCCATCCCTATTTCATACTAAGGAACTTATTTATTTACAGTATTTATAATCCACTCTTTGTTTAGTATTTTCAGTCTCAGACTGGGAAACAAAAGTAATAAAGGTAAACAAAGAAGAGGCAACAATTTACAAAATTTACTAAATCATACAAACAGGTCCAAAAAGCAGGACGCTAACCATTCTGCATAAGAAAAACAAGCAGTGGAGTCTGTTCACACAACCAGATATTTTAAAGGCCAACAACATGTAATAATGCATTTGGATTTTTGAGTGAGTGCTGTCAGCATTACCCCCTCTGGCCACTTCTCTCTCTCCTCCCTGTTATCAGCTGCTGCCTCAACCCTCCCCCCACCCCCCGCACACTGCACGGACACTTTAATTTTCCAAGGGATATAGATAAATGTCACATCCAAACCTTGAAAAGCACATAGAACCAAAAGAGGAAGTGGGAAATCAATGTCTTTCTTCCAGCTTCCATTTTCAGTTCTGTGTACTTTCCAAGGAAGAAAAGAGTAAATGCACATACAACCTCACGACCACGCTGTCAGAAGTGTGAAGGGCGCCATTGTGCACATGGGCATCATGTTGGCAACCCCTGGGTAAGCCATCCATAAAGTGTTAACATAAATTCATGAAAAACCAAGTTATGGGCACACCTGTTTATGCAACCCATCAGATAAATACCTGGTTCCATAACATTCCAAGGGGAGGTGTGTGTGAGAGAGAAAGAGAGAGAGAGAGAGAGAGAGGGAGGGAGGGAGAGGGAGAGGTAAAAGCAGGCCCTGAGTGGTGTGGAAGTGGTTATAGATAGCATAGGTTATACTGGTGAGAGCAGTAAACAGCCAGAAACTAAATACAAATAAACCAATAAGTTTCATGTTGTTTAGTCAAATGTGAATCTTACAACCAAGCTAAACATGGTTGTAACCATGGTTGTAACCAGCTTAGTAAGTGCCAGCCTTCCCCAGTGCCTTTGCCGTCATTGGCCACAACTTTGGCATTTGGGAGCAAGTTGATTTGATTTATTATATTTATTATAAGTCCATGCCGTTGTTCATTCAAATGAACCCCAAAGCGGATTGCAAACCATAAATGACAATAACATGATAGAACATAGCAGAATATCACAAATGCAGCATAAATCATATAGAATAATGGACTTTTGCGTTGGTGGGGCATTTGGGTAGAATCCGGCCTGCCTTCAGGATCCCCACAAGCAAAAGAGCTAGAGCAGGCTTGAGGCAGTGCCAGATTGAACCCTGTGGAGGCCCCTAGGCATTCAAAATCTCGAGGGCCCATCTTGCAAATTATTTCCTGATATGTTTTTCATTTTGCCAGCCAACAATTTTAATAAACCAATCTTATTACACAAAACAAACAGTATTTATTTTGATGTTATCGTGAGGCCCCTAAAAGGCTTGGGGCCCATAGGGCAGTGCCTATTCTGCCTATCAGCCCCTGCCAGCCTGGCCACTGACCAAAGATAATAGGAATTGGTATTCAATGACATCTGAGGGGCAGTCAATTCACCACCCCCTGGGCTGGATAATTCACCCCTCCCATTTAATGAAAGCTTAAAATTCAGGGAAGGAGCAGTTAATATCCCTCAGGGAACCCAGTTGCGTTTCTGAGCACCACACTTTCCTTCTGATTTTGTCTGAGGCTGGCAGTCCTACACACAGAGTCATCAGGGAGTCACCCCCATTGCATTCCTTGAGACTTATTTCCAAGTAGACACGCACAGGATCTCGCTACACAGAACTCACAGCACAACTCTGTGTGTTTCTATACAGCAGCAAGTCCCACGGCCACTCAGTGGAAAATGTGCAAAAAATTGCAGCCTCAGTCTCAGTTGAGACATTTGCTCCATGGCTATTCTCTCATGCACAGCGCCCCTTCCCCTTTCCCCACATTTTAAGATCCTACAAGCTCATCCATCTATGTATTACCAACATAGGCGCCGACTCCATGGGGCTTGAGGGGGCTCGAGCCCCCTCAAAATTTTTTTTGGGGGGGCTCAGCCCCCCCAATAATCTCGGGCGCCCTTCCAGCAGAGCGCCGCCGCCGTCCCCCGCCTCCTCCCCACCTGCTCCTTCGCCAGCCAGCCAGCCAGCCGTGCGCCCTAATGGCGGGGGCTCCTGCCTCGCTGCTTCGCAGCACCACCGCCACTGCCAAGGCACTGCCGGAAATCCCGCGAGAACAGGGGAATCCCGACTGGCCACACCTCCCAGCCAGCCAATCGGCTGGCTGGGGGCGTGGCTTGCCCTATTTAGGGCCGGAGCCACTTTATTTGCATATTCATGAGCTTATTTATTATTCATGAGCTTTCCCGGGCCCCCCCAATATTTTTTCTAAGTCCGCGTCCCTGATTACCAAGCAGGGCCCTTCAAGGCTCACACACTACAATAGTTATTCAATTTCCAGGAAGGAAAATAAATCCATTTTTATCGTAGCTGTGGAAGAGTGTGTTGTGAATGCGCGTTTGCCTGTTTTTGTGTGTATGCTGCTTTTGCCGTGTTTTATTTATTCCTATCATGTCCCCTATTGCTTAAACCAGCAGTGAAATCTCCTTCTGGGGAGTGCCTGGAATACTTTACGGCATTTTCCCATCATCAGACAGCTGTAATATACCAGCTGAAAGATCTCTCTCCTCCCCCAATGAAATAGAGGTTGTTTGCAGCATAGCCTGGTGTTGGGGAGGATTGGAATGAAAAGCCTATTAAATTATGCCCGAATCTTGCACAGTTGGGAATCTGATTAAGAGTGAAGTAGCCAAAGGCAATCCCACCATACTCTTGACGATGCACTGAGTACAGCAGGGGTGCAGAACCTTTTTCAGACCGGAGGCTGCATTCAGGGGTGCGTGGGGTTGGAGGCAACAGCAGATAGAGCAATGAATGTAAATTTTACCATTGTACAATAGGCTAGCTACTGCACACACTCACATACTCCTCTCTTCCCTCCAACCAGACAAGCAAGAGGCTTTTTCGGAGTTCAAGAACTGCTATAGCCTTCAGAAATGCCCAGGATCTGAAGCAGGACCAGAGGGGCATCGCCTGGGGAGAATTCTAACACCGAGATAGTGAGGCTGCAATTGTCACCTAGGCCTGAGGTTCCCCACCCCTGGAATACATAAATGAGGAATCCTGGCCCATTACCTGCCACCCCAAAACTGCTACATTTCCATGATCGCCATGGATATTATGGCCCCCCAACCAAGAATCCTCCTTGTCATTTTCTGCTGTGTAGGTTCTAATTCTCCCTATTTTATGGCACTTGCCCCTTGTCCATAACTGTCCTTGTTTTCACTTTTTTTTTAAAAAAAGGATCTTATGTTAATTTATTGATCTGTTTTGCTGCAATTCAGCTTCTGCTCAAAACCCCCCCTATGATATTCATATTGTTATCTGCTATGGCGAGAATTAAGGTTTTTAATGCAATTGATCTGAATGCGTTTCAAAAAACAATGTAGAAAATAGTGCAATTGTTTGCATAATGTTCGTGGATAAAAAATAACCAGATGGCAAATACTGCTTGCTACATTTTGATTTCCATTTCTGACCTTGGTGAACATGCAAGTTGTGGCAATTGCTACTCCTGTTTCTATTTCCAGTGGAGTTATCCCACATCCCTACCCATGAATGCAGAGGGGCACTTATTTTGGACTTGGCCTTAAGCAGGACAATGATACCCCCACCCCACCCCCTTTAAAAGAATCTAGCATATCTTCAACCAAACAATAGTCCTGGCATTTAAAAAAAAAAAAAAACCCAACACGATGCGAAAAAAGCAGATTAAATTAATACAGTGTATAGCAAGCAAAGTGGAGCCTCCAACAATATGCAGCATTGAGGAGGAGCGAGGCTTAGGCAGTGGAAGTTGGGGCCTTAGAATTCATGCACATACAGTTACCTTTACGGACAGTAAAGAGAAGATGCATCTGTTCCCTGCTCAGCGACTGAACTCCTGAAGACCCTGGGAGGAGACTGAGCCTTGAAGGTATGACAGCCCTAGCAATCCTCATTAGCAACAACTCAGCAAGGCATTCCTCAAAGGCACAAGTCATTTTTTTCAGGGACCCCACAGATGAGACTGTCCCTGGTAAGCAGGGACATTCAATGGAGCATACACATCAGAACCACTCTTGCCAGGGGTAGGAGGTTGCTGTCGGAGCAATAGCACAAGTGAGCAGACAGAGCCACCTTGCAACATTTGGTAGAGTGGTTAGGCAGTTGGATGAGGACTGGGGTGACCCAGGCTCAACCCCACTTCAGCCAGATCTCTCTCTCTCCCTCTCCCTCTCCCTCTCCCTCTCCCTCTCCCTCTCCCTCACAGGATTGTTGTGAAGATAAAATGGTAGAGGGAGAGGGAGTGAACCTTTGTACACTGTCTTGAGCTCCTTGCAGGAAGGGCAGTTAAAAACCTAATCATTAGATAACCAAATGTATTGTTTGGTTGTTTGCCCAGAGGCAATTTTTGTTTGCCTCTGGCAACCAACACAGCAAAAAAGGCATCAGCAACTTGAACCAGGCCCACCTGACTCAAGATTAACAGCGTCCTCCTTCTTTGCTGTGGTCTGCCATATATATGTTGGCCCCCATAAGCTGTATTTGCAGCAGTAAGCCAGGAGGAGAAAATGCAAGACTCACTGAGCCTTTGTCCACCTAGTGACAGGCAGCTGCTTGCATGCTATGGAGCTTTTCCTACTCCATAGATGCTGACAGAAGATTTTGGGGATGGAAACGGGGAG
Organism: Podarcis vaucheri; assembly: GCF_965113315.1. Taxonomy (NCBI): domain Eukaryota; kingdom Metazoa; phylum Chordata; class Lepidosauria; order Squamata; family Lacertidae; genus Podarcis; species Podarcis vaucheri. The sequence goes on from NC_138754.1 coordinate 12,898,696, forward strand.
CCCTTGGTGTGCAAAGCATGTGCTCTGTTACTAGGGATAGATCACTCTATCAATATCAGTTCCCACCTCTTTCTCATTTTTCCAGTCCTAAGTTGTTTACACATCACTTTGCAACTGTTTTCTTTAAAAAGTCCCCATGAAAATTCACCAGCATTTTAGTGCAAATTCTCCTAGCACACACATTTTTCTATGCAAATTTACCTAATGAACACTTCTCTCTCTTTTTTGCAAATAAACTTTCCAGAACAGAACGTATTTTTTTGCATATTATTTTCACTAATATATACATTTTAAGGCACAATTTCCCACTGTATATGCATTATTGTATCCATTACTTGACTGGAGAACTGCATTGCAAATGTATGCATTGTGAAGGATGGCTGTTTGGGTTAATGTATTGTTTTGGAAAGTGCAAATTAGGCAAGTTTGCCTTTACAAACAGAAACACAAGAAGACACCTACAATGGTGTAAAGAGAAAATGGAGATGCTTGGAAGGATGAATGTTTGCTATTAAGTGAGCCTGGTGTATTTTGGCTGAAGTGAGCCTTTTTTCAAGAGCTTATCTCATCAATTTCATTATAGGCTGCTCAAAGACCATGCATTTTAAGGGACCTTGCAGGGCAAACAAGGCTCACTTGAGCCAAAAGTATTTTGGTTATCATTAATTAATTTATATACCACCTATATTCCAAGCTGGCATCTCAACACATAATTAAAACATACAGTTATAAATGTGTTAGTATAACATAATAATAAGCTCCTTTCCAGGAGCTCTGACGTACACTTCTCCCTTTTTTGTTGAACTGTTGCTACTATTTCACTCTCTCAGGGACAGATGAATAATCGTCTTTCCATTCTGTAAGTTGTATCCAACTAAGGGCTTATCCGCACTTGCCTTTTCTCTGCTCTTTCCAGGCACAGTCTGTGCTTTAAAGCTCCATGGCCAAGTGCCCCCCCCCCTTTTATTGCTCTGAGCTTTCCCGGTGAAAACCTGCTCTTTAAAGCTCAGTTAGAGCAAACATCAATTCACGGAAAACCTGAATTGACATTTGCTGTGATTCAGCTTTAAAGAGTGGGCTTTCACAGGGAAAGTTCACAGAAAAAATAAAAGTGCTTGGACATTGAGTGTTAAAGTGTGGTCCTTTGCCTGGAAACAGCAGGAAAAGGGTAAGTGTGGATATGCCCCAAATCCTACTCGGAGTAGACCTGTTGAAGTCAATGGACTAAAAGCTTGTCATGGCTATTGCTTTTGTTGGGTCTACTCCAAGTAAGACAACCCTGTATCAATTTTGTCCCATTTCTGCATTAATCTGAATTTATTCATTTTAAGAATCTTTATGAACATTCACATTAGAAATGTGTTTGAATACGTATCTTATCACAAAGTACGTATTTAACTGCGAAATTTATCTCAGTGCACATATTTCTAAACTCTGGGCTGTGTCCAACATTAGTCATACTCGGAATAAACCGACAGTGGTCAGTGCTTTCTGGGGTTGATGGGAGTTGTAGTCCAAACCTTCTGGAGAGCACCATATTGGATTCATCTGGAACAGACCCAATGAAATTAATGAACGTAATTCACCAGTTGGGTGGCACTCTACAAGGCTATCATAGGGTAGTGAGCTGAAAATGGGGTATTCTCTACTGTTGCAGAATGCCCTTTACCAGGGGCCAGCAAACTTTTTCAGCAGGGGGCCAGTCCACTGTCCCTCAGACCTTGTGGGAGGCCGGACTATATTTTGAAATAAATAAATAAATGAACGAATTCGTATGCCCCACAAATAACCCAGAGATGCATTTTAAACAAAAGGACACATTCTACTCATGTAAAAACACGCTGATTCCCGGACTGTCCGTGAGCTGGATTTAGAAGGCAATTGGGCCGGATCCGGCCCTTGGGCCTTAGGTTGCCTACCCATGCCCTTTACTTTGCCATTAATGAAGCAGCATCGGTCAGTTGCTCCGGGGGTCTTGTGAAGACCTATCTTTTGTGCTCAGGTTTCCTTGACCCCTAAGATCGGACCCTATTTTTTTGTGCTTGACTCCCCTGATTCTCTGTTTTCTTTTATGTTTTTATAATGTTTTGTTGATTTTCAAGCTGTATTTTTGCTTTATTGGATATTGTTTCTATATTGCAAATAGTGCACAGTGCTTACATTTTTTAAAAAATATGCTGTTTAGAAAGCTTATTTTTAAAAACTTGGGTCCCCCAAATTTCAGTGGGGCTACTCTGAGTGTAATTTAATTGGCTTCAGGAACCAAACCCATACTTTATTCTCAAATGCGAAAAATAAATAATAAAAAAGAGCTGAAAACCATATGCGAAAATTCGGAGAAGTGCAAAACCAAAAGGATATTATGTTCTGATCTGCCTATTAATCTGAGAGGTGCGAATTAGGTTGGTTTACTTAAGAAAAGCAGACCAAACGAAATTCTCCTCCATTCCTATTCTCTCGCCTTTGAACGGCATTGAAGTTGTCTCATCCTTTCCTCTGGACGCAGTGAAACTTCCCTTTTAAGATTAAAATTGGTGGAACCGCCACAGGCTTCACTCTTTGGAACATATTGTCCTAGGAACACCCCCCCAATCCACTGTCACCCCCCCCTCCCCAGGAAAAAGACACAAAGTCTACCTATTTCTTCTTGCTAGGGATTTACAACGAAAGGAGATGACAGTGGAGAAATAGATTTGGAAAAGAAACATCACCCCCCCTCCAAAAAAAGGTGGCATCTGTTGTGCCACCCCCCCTTTAGAAAAAACAATGGCAATTATTTTTAGCATTCATCTGAAGGCTTAACGAAAGCCGCTAATGAGAACAGCAAGGGCAGGCTGCTCTGAGCGCTGGCTCACACATGGGCCCTGGAGGGCCTCATGGAAGGGGAAAAAACTAATAAGGGACGCCCTAACAAGGTGAACCCGACCTACTCATTAATCCTGCCGCTTTGGTGGAGATCTTTGGGTAGACTGCCCTGCTCTGAGGTCGGCAATGGGCACGGCTCAGCCCATCCGCCTTACAAACAGAGCGCCTGCTTTGGTTCCTGTGGCATCCACTTAGCTGAAGCAACAGAGATTCATAAATATCCACCCTGGGAGAGCAGAGACAAAATGGAGGTGATGGTGGCTGGTAGTGTTTTGTTTAGAGCATTTGCCCTATTTACAACAACAACAACTTCTTACTGGCTTCCCCCAGCCACACTGGGCGGCTTCTGACAAATTAAAACAACATTAAAAACTTCCCTATATAGGGCTGCCTTTGGATGTCATCTAAAAATTAGGTAGTTGTTTATTTCCTTGACATCTGATGGGAGGGCATTTCTCAGGGTGGGCACTACAACCGAGAAGGCCCACTGCCTGGTTTGCTGTAGCTTCACTTCTTGCAGTGAGGGAACCACCAGAAGCTGGACTTCAGTGTCTGGGCTGAACAAAGGGGGTGGAGGTGCTCCTTCAGGTATACAGGGCCAAAGCCGTTTAGGCTTTAAATTCATTATGCTCAGGAAACTAGGTAAAGGTACCCCTGCTGGTATGGGCCAGTCTTGCCAGACTCTAGGGTTGTGCGCTCATCTCACTCTATAGGCCGGGAGCCAGCGCTGTCCGCAGACACTTCTGGGTCACGTGGCCAGCGTGACAAGCTGCATCTGGTGAGCCAGCGCAGCACACGGAACGCCGTTTACCTTCCCACTGGTAAGCGGTCCCTATTTATCTACTTGCACCCGGGGGTGCTTTCGAACTGCTAGGTTGGCAGGCGCTGGGACCGAACAACGGGAGCGCACCCCACTGTGGGGATTCGAACCGCCGACCATGCGATCGGCAAGTCCTAGGCGCTGAGGTTTTACCCACAGCGCCACCCGCGTCCCATCACTCAGGAAACTACTGGGAGCCAATTTAGATTTTTTTAGGATCGGTGTTATATGGTCCCGGCGGTTGCTCCTAGTCTAGCTGCTGCATTCTGGGTTAGTTGTAGATGCTAGAAAAGGGGCCTTATTTTTTAAGAGTAAAATAAGTGCATAGATGAGGACTTAACTTCCTCTGTTGCTCTAGCTGTTTTTCTCCATTATTATTATTAGCCACTGCTGTCCATTTTTCAATTGATTAGATATAAATATATATATAACATGAAAGACACCTAATGAATTTGTATACACCTTTTCAATAATTCCCTCCCTTCCTAGTGGTTTATATACTACGCTGATATGCCAAGTCCTTCTGGCATTTAAATTGTCTGAATTTTCTGCTGTAATGGTGTGGACAGGTTTTATATGTATGTGTGTGATTTTGGTTCCTCTTGGTTTCTCGTTTTTATAGATCTTAAGTTCAGTACCTTCATATTTCCATGCCAGTTTGTGACTTTTCCATGCTCAAGCCACAAACTGGGGCAACCCAGTCAGAAGGGCAGCATGTAAATAATAAATTGTTGTTGTTGTTTTGTGGTTGTTGTTAAAACAACCCTTAATGAAAATTCATCAACATCTTAGTGCGAATCTGTATGATAATTTTCAGCAATATGTTCATTCATTTATATTTCATTTTCATCAGCATTTTTGTACACACTACCCCACTAGTATATGCATTTTTGTGTACCCATTACTTATATTGCAAAATTTGGAGAAGTGTGTTTCGGTTCGTGCATTGTTTCAGAAAAGCACAAATTAGGTATGTTTGCCTTTAAATCCCTAGCAGAGTAGTGATGAGGAGGAGAGAAAGGGAAAGCACCCTCCCCCACCAGTGTGATTCCCTTGCTGCCCCTCTGGGCCTCACCTATCCAGTTGGGTTCCCTGCTTTTAATGTAAGGCCACGAGAACCTCATAAACGCCCTGCTGGATCAGGCCAAAGACCCACCTAGTCCAGCATCCTATTCTCTTAGTGGCCAACAAATGCGTCAGTGGGAAGCCCGCAAGCAGGACCTGAGCTGAGACATTTCCCTCTCAGCCCACCTCACCTTAATGTAGAACATGAGCACATTTCTCCACCCGGCAGTGTATAAAATGTCCCCCTAGACTCCAGAACCCGGATTTGTTTTCCTTAAATTTTATTTTATTGTGAGCCTACTTAACATTAAACGAGTTTGCTCTATTCCTGACGCCAGTCGTAACAGGGGAGTCGTTCCCCCCCTAATTCCACTTCTGCACACGCCACCCAAGCCCACAGTAAAAACTGGAGCAAGCAATTTCCGAATCCCTGAGGCTTCCAGAGCACTGAGGAAGTTGCCTGCTCCCATGTGTGCTTTGAGGAGCATTGGCGCATGAAAAAGTCTCTTTGTGGAGCCCTTTCAGGACAATTAGGAACCTAGGAAGCTGCCTTATACTGAAACAGACGGATGATCCAGGCAGCTCAGAATTGTCAACACTGACTGACAGTAGCTGCCCAGAAATTCAGGAAGGGAGTCTCTCCCAGCTCCACCTGAAGATGCCAAGGATCAAATCTGAGACCTTTTGCATGCAAAGCAGGAGCTCTACTCCTTCCCTAAAAGTAAAGCAAAAGATTCTAGTCCTCAAGGTTCTGCACAAAATAGGAGCACAGGAAGCTGTCTTATACAGAGTCAGACCATTCATCCCCCTAGCTCAGAATTGTCTACACTGACTGGCAGAGGCTATCTAGGGTTTCAGACAGCCGGGACATTCCCAGCCCTATGCGGAGATGCCAGGGATTGAACCTGGGACCTTCTGCATACCAAGCAGATGTGCTACTACCAAGCTATGGCCACAGGTGCCATCTAGCGGGGGCCGAGGGCCCCCAAATTTTCAAGCAGGGGCCACCCCCAAAATCTGCAGTGGCAGTGCACACAAGCCACACAATGTGCTTACCTTAATTGTGCAGCCTGCCTGGCATGCTTGCTGTGTGTGCAGACACCCTGCAGCGTGCATGTGACGTGTGCACATGACATGACGTCACTCACACATATCATTCGGTTTCAGCCCCCTCAATTGTGGGGGCAAGGCGGTGCACTTGGCTACAGCCCTCCCTGCTATGTTATGGCAGAGTAAACGAACGCAGCTCAGAGCAGATGGAGCAGAATCCCCCCCCCAACACACACATATTTTATTCTCACAACAGCCCTGCAAGGTGGGCTAGGCAGAAAGGGTCTGCCCAATAGGCTTCATGACAGGCTAAACGAGGCTTTGAATCCAGGCCTTCCTGGTTCAAGTCTGTCTATCACATCACACAGCGCCTTGCCCTTAGTCCCATTTCTTTTCAAATGCGTGAGGCTTGCAAGTGCAGTGGCTAATCAGACAGCGGTCTTTGGGATGAGAGCAGGATATTCCCAGCGTGTCCCAGTTTCCACTTGTTAACTGCCAAAGACTACAAAGGCCTGGTTTTGACCCACTGGTGTGTGACGTTTCTGTACCTGCTGGCCTAGCAAACAGCTGGAACGAGATCTGTCACACTGGGGGGGGGCACACGTCTCGGGACAGTGCAGAATCTCAGGCCTTTAATTCCCCCCTTCTAAGCCGCCTGTTGCTGGTGTGAAGAAATTCTGACCGGGGGTGGGGGGGGATGAGAGAGAGATGGAAAAGGCTCCATCTAATTCATGGCCTGCTGCTTCCCAGGAGAATAAAAACCCTGTTATCAAGGATATTGATGCGAAAATGAGTTATGGACATAAACAGCTGGGGTCTCTCAGCGACGTGCCGGGGAGAAGGAGCAGGTTGGTTGGCAGGGACAGAGAAAGCCGTTTTTCGAGAGCAGGAGTGAGGGAAAGGGGCGGATGGGTTAAAGAGGCTACCTTTTAAAGGGGTTTTAGAGGGATTTTCTGTTCCAGGGAAGGAGCAAGGGGCAATGGTTAGAGTGCAGAGGACTGGAATATTAAGTCCTCTTTGCCCTGCTTCTGGGAGAGGATTGAGTTGTGTTTAAAAGAAAGCATTCAAGGGCTGGGGACACAGGAGGTGGGGTACAAACTGGGAGTGGTGGGTGCAGAGTGGGGGAAGGCATAAAGTTGCCTGGAGTAGGCAGGAGGAATCTGTACATAGTACATTATTGCTAGGGATGTTGAAAAATTCCAATGAAAACAGGAATGGAAATTGTAAATGATCCCTTATTTGCCCTATATCCAGAATGAAACTCAATCCGGTGAATACAACTGTCCACAAATGATACGTAACTGGTTACATTACCCGCTAGTCCCATTTTCACTGTGTTTCCTTTGCATTGTAATGAATGGAGTGAAATGACATCACAGCAACATAATTTATGTAACGAATTCTGCGAATCAGGTCAGTTATGTCATTTTGCCACAGCAGATAGAGATATGAATATGGCAGAAGACTAATTGTAGCAGAAAGGAAACAGCGCAGCATGCAAGAAACATAATATAGTATCATCATCATAATTTATTATTTCTATCCCACCCATCTGGCTGGGTTTCCCCAGCCACTCTGGGCAGCTTTCAACAGAACATTAAAAACAGAATAAAACTTCAAACATTAAAAACTTCCCTAAACAGGGCTGCCTGCAGATGTCTTCTAAAAGTCAGATAGTTGTTTATTTCCTTGACATCTGATGGGAGGGCGTTCCACAGGGCGGGCCCCGCTACTGAGAAGACCCTCTGCCTGGTTCCCTGTAACCTCACTTCTCGCAGTGAGGAAACTGCCAGAAGACCATCGGAGCTGGACCTCAGTGTCTGGGCTGAGTGATGGGGGTGGAGGCGCTCCTTTGGGTAAACTGGGCCGAGGCCGTTTATGGCTTTAAAGGTCAGCACCAACACTTTGGATAGAATGGGACAGAAGACAACGCCTCATTACACCCCTTATATTTACTCCATGTTTTCCCCATGAAACTCGGGATATGTTCCACCCCAGTCTCACCCCACATTTTATTCCTGCGACAACTCTTCAGGGTAGGTTAGGCGGAGAGGGTGCCATGGCTGTCCCAGAGTCAACCCAGCAGCCTTCATGGCTGACTGAGTAAGGCTTTGAGTCCCGGCATTCTTGGTGTGAGTCTATCTATCACATTACATGGTGCCCGGTCCTTGGCCCCGGAAAGGATTTCAGTTCAAGCTGACATCATTTTCTTTTATCGCGAGAAAAATAAATAAATAAATGGCTGAGCAGAGATCAAGCGCATGCTGATCAATAGCAATTTTGAGGACAAATAAAAGTGAGTTAAAGAAGTCTCCCTCTGCTCACCTCCCTCCCTCCTGCTTTGCTCAACGGGAGCTGGGCTAGCAGTAAGTAAGGAGGGATGAATGACAGAGGGGCAGGACCCCAGGGAGAGGCAGCATGGGATAATGGTTAGAGGTGCAGATTCATGCCATACAAGGAAAGTGTGGGCTTGGCAAAGAGGGTAGAGACGCAGGGGTTGTGAAATATACCAGTGCCCCCCAGGTGGGAGTGGAGTTGCCAGCTCTCGAAACAAGCTTCACTCCTCTGCCTTAAACAACAGCTCACTCTGCAGGAATGAGCAGGCAATCATGCTGACCTCGGTGCCTAAGAACATTTTGCTGGCTGGTTTCTGCAGGTCAAGCTGCTGCTAAAAGTATCGGAGCAAACCAGGCCTTCCCCCACCCCCCACCCCTGAGAAGTTGGCACCCTAGCAGGGGGCAAAGGCTCAGTAGAACCTAACAAATCAGGGGTGGAGCTTGGAGGAATACAGATCAGTCAGGCCAAAGCCTGGCTTTCCAGGTGAGCAATGCTAGTTGCCTGGTTGAGCAACCTGCGGCGACTGGTTGTGCTTTGCTGGAAAACAGAAAACACCTTACCAAAAAAATTGCATAGCATTTGCATATGCTAATTTGCATACATTGATGTAATTTTAAAAATGATTACTATAGTTTAAATAGAAATCTCACAATGGCAGGGGAAGACTGTACCAGGTGACTCATATGCCTGCTCACTCCAGGCGCTTCCTCTGGGATGGGCAAGTTCAAGGCTCCTTCTGCTCACCCTTCATGTAATTTTTTAAAAAATCTTTCAGTCAGACTTGGGCTTTCAAACAGAGAGGATGCCTTCAAAAGAAGGGCTGTCCTCTGTGAAGTAGGACACTTGGGCACCCTTGAAGGAGCAAGGAGGGACTCTGGGGGCCAGATTCAACTAATGGGGCCCCTAGTGGGAGCCTGCACAATAGCATAATGAGGTTTTACTCCCTGCAAATTGGCTCAAGGAGGGGCTTTTGTGTGTGGGGGGGGGAGAACCCACAGAACAGCCTACAGGGGTGGGGTGGGGGGAGATGGTTCCCTCAGGTAAGCAGAAATATTGTGCTGATGGTGCAATCTCCTTAATGCTATGTTGCATTCCTCCTAGGCTATGACACAGGTGTATGACGAGGGACCATTGCAGAACAGCAAGGGAGGTGCTCTAATATGCTTGGTTAGCTGAGTTAAACAACAATAAAATAAGCTTCAGTGTTATAAAAGTTCAAAGTAAAAAATCCTAGAGCTGACCAGTTATTCCAGTGCTTCTGCAGCCATTGTACAGAACACAATAAAGCCAGGGAAGCTCACCTCCTTAGTGACCCATGGGATAGCATCCTGTCTATAATCTTCTTCCACAAGTAAGAGGGACTAGAGACTTGCTTTTTTACTCCAGGCCTCTCTGTGACTGTCATATAGGAGTGGGGACCAGTACGGCTAACAGCATGGGATGATGGGAGCTACTGATGTCCAACAAGAGGTTCACCACCTTTGGACAAGAACCTGCAGTTCTGCCTCTGAATCTCATAAGGAGCGCAAAACTATCATCACGATAGTTTATAAAAAGGCTTTTCAATGTGCAGAGAACAAAATCTTTTTCAGTGCTCAGAGCATGGGGCAAAAGGTGTGTGTGAAGGTTCATAATGAAATCTACACACCCCAATCACAGAACAAACACCCCCATTTTAGCTTATGCAAGTCTTCACGTCCTACCCATAACCTTCTGAAAACAGCAGCTACGTTTATTTTAATTTACAGAATGTATATACTGGTCAAATAACTGTTTTTTTTTTGTTAGTTTACACACACGCGAAAAGGTCAATAAAATATAAACATATCATAAAGCATAAGCATAAAATCTAAAGTGGAATGGAGCCAGCAGCAGAATAAATCCTGTTTTAAAACCAGCAGCCAGGAACAGCAATAGTACTTAAAAAAAAAAATCTTTATAAAGGACTAAAGAAAGATGGAAGTGTCAAGATGGAATTGTTAGAAGGGCTTGGTTGCAAGGGCCATCTATTCCAGCATCCTGTTCTCACAGCAGCTAACCTGATGTCCCAATGGGAAGCCCACAAGCAGGACCTGAGTGCACAGGCTGGGTGGGAAAGGTCATCACCAGGGACTGATAAAGCCGCACTATAAGCACCAGGCAAGACTCTATGGGGAGGGAATTCCAAAATTAGGGCACCGCTACTGAAAAGTCCCTATCTCTGGTAACCACCAACCAAATGTCATTCAGTGTGTGTGTGTAAGTGGAGTACCTAGAGAGGAACTTCAGAGGATGCAATCCTTCCAGGAACCTGGCCCCAAGCCATTAAAGCTTAAAACAAGCAGATACAAAAGGTAAGGAGGTTGGATCCCCTCTATTCCACTCACAACCCAAGTCCTCAGCAGTAGTTCAGAAGTGCTAGCAGTGCATCCCGCCTGTTTGGATGTGCAGGAGCTTGTTGTGGGCTACCCACTCACACAAGAACACTCAGAAGTACTTGGGTACCTCTTCAGAAAACTGGGCCATGGCCACAGTAATGGCACAGTCAATTGAGAATGAGAGATCCCTCACGTCTCACTTCCAAGGTTCTCTAACAGCTACTCCTTACTCTCTGCTAGGGCCACAAGCCCAAAAATATTGGGACAGTTGCAAAGTTGCAGGGGGCAGAGCTTAGAATAAACCAACTGAGGTGCAGCTTTGGATGGTCAGGACAGAAACAGGGTGGAAAGGTCGTAGCTCACTTTTTGCATGCAAGAGGTGCCAGGTTCAATCTCTGGCTTCTTCAGGTAGAACTGAGAAAGATTCCTGCCTGAAACCCTGGACTGTGGAGGAAGGACATCCTTTCTATTTGGCCCTTGGGACTCTCCCCAGCCACACCCTTCTGTCCAGGTCACACCCTTGTCCAGCCCTGTGTTGCATCATCCTTGACTGGAATGTGTCCTTGAACACTCATAATGTTTCTTGCTTGCTTGGATGGATGGATGGATGGATGGAGGACAGAGTGGGGTGTGTGAGTGTGCAGAAACTAGACTGATGTTCAGAATTAATATCCACACTAATTGCTCTGCCCATTTTTACATCTGCCCACCCCTGTAAGTTGCTTGGGGGGAATGTGACTGGAAAGGGTTTTCCGCCCCGGTTGTAGACAATACTTGGCTAGACAGATTCAGTATTGGGCAGCTCCTGGGTTCCCTCTGCGTTGCATGAAACCTTCTGAACAAGGGGCGGGGTAAGGATGGAATCTGGTAGGTCAGAGGTGGAGCCAGAAGGGAAGCTGGTAGGATTATAGCCTAGGGGAATCTTTTTAGACCCAAATTCCAGCTCCCTGAAAGAAGGCAATGAAATGCAGGCCTGTCGCGAGCCTTCTTCTGCTCCCTGCAGAGGCGACATTTAGGACTCCAACCAGCCCGCGGTGCAGATGTGTCTACAGCGCAGCCAGCTCTCCGAAGTCACCTTGACCCAGCTCAGCTGCTATGTTCTGCCGTGGGGGGTTCCAGCTTCCCTGATTAGCAGCAGCTGCCCCCGTTCTTCCTTTGCTGGGGGAAGGGAAGGGAGGGGCCCCCGCAGAGCCATTAACCGGAGCTGCTGCACAGTCAGCCGGGCGGGGAGGTCAGGCACGGAGGAAGGGCCTTCTGGCCTCTGCCATTTCCCGCTTGAACGGCGCTCCCCCCCCCCCGCGCTGCAGTAATGTAGTTAAGGACACGCTTGGATTCTTAATAGAGGGGAGAGGATTGAAGGGAAATATTAATCAGGGAGCGCTGGGCTGCAGAGACCGAGCGGCTGGGGAGAGGAGGCAAAGGAAACCAGAGGAGTGGGGAGCATTTGTCATCATGGGAAGCTGGTGGATTTCCCTGAGAGCGTGCAGCCTCCCTGATCGCCCTGAATAGGGGTGGGGGAGAAATTGGATTCAGCGTGCACGGAAAAGCCACCTTACCCAATTTACACTTCCTGAAACATAATGCAACCAAACTTCAGCCATCCTTCACAATTTTGCATGTCTCCAAACTTTGTAATGCAGTTCTCTGGCCAAGCGATGTGTACAGAAATGCATACACTGGGGTAAAACATACATATTAATGCGTGTATTAGTGAAACTGTCGTAAAAAATGTGTTATATTAAGGGAAATAGTTTCACCAAAATGTGTATGTTAGGGGAAACTGCATACAGAAAATATGTGTACTTTTTACCAAGACGCTAATGGATTTTCCCGTGGACTTAAAAAAAAAAAGGAATTGTGAAGAACTTAACTTAAGGCTGGAAAAAGCAGAAACTGGAGGGAACCAAAATTTACATATTCACCCTTTCCTAATCATGAGACACCACTCCCCTCCTGCAAGAAAGAAGTCCAAATTCCCAGCTCCTAAGCTTGAACTTGAATTACAGTGGGCGAGGGAAGGGGGTGCCTGAATGAAATTCATGAGGCCCATCCTATAACGTCTACCCAGTTTTAGCCAAATCACACCTTCCTGTGTGGTCTCCAACAACAGTAGCTGGGGGATGGGCTTGCAAAAGGTGACTGGTGCACTGCCTCCTTCGGTAATTTGAAAAGTAGCCTTTCCTTCCATTCATCCTGGAAATGGAAAAAGGCATCCAAGGTCTCTTCCAGACTGTCACAATTTTGGGGTGGGACCTAGACCATGTGCACCCTATGCATTTGAAGCATATAGCTTCCCCTAAAGAATCTTGATAATTGTGGTTTTCCTTTTGTGGAGCTGTAATTCCCAGCACCCTTAACAAGCTACAGTTCCCAGGATGCTTGTGTGTGTGTGCGCGCGCGTGCGTGCGTGCTTTAATGTATGAAGCATACACAGCTTCGGTCACATATTGGTAAACTGAGGTATGTGCCAATTAAAGTTGATTTGGCACTCTTTTGCATCAAATCCACCCCTCGTCCCAAAAAAGAATTATCAAAATTCTTTAGATAGCAGTGTGAATTAATTCAAAATGTGGCAAGTCAGCTGTTTTGTATGTTGGGACTCCCCCTCACCCTGCTCAGTGGGGGCCCTGGACATCTGCCCCCAAGTCCTGCTCTGATGGGGCTTCTGCTTTTACTCCTCTGTAGCCCATTTATTGAAACAAGGCGAATGGCCCCACAAATGAAGAGGGGCTCATTGCTACTAAGGGACAAGAGATAGGGCTACACAGGGTCAACCATTTTTAATTGCTCTTTACCCTATGTACATACATCTTTGTGTATATCATACACACACAGAGAGAGAGAGGCATGCAGGCATGTGCGTGCACACACACACTCATAATTCATATGCTGGTAGGCACACAAATGCATCCACACTTTTTGCGGGAGGTTCTTTTCCAGGAACTGGCACAAAGCTTTGTACAAACATCGCAATACACTCCCCCCCCCTCCAGCTCCTTCATCATTTGCAACAAACAAATCTGTTGCCAGTGATCTGCCAATCCCCACTGGGCTTATTCTCTTGCATGCATACCCCCTCCCTTACTACTACTACTACTACTACTACTACTACTACTACTACTATTATTATAATAAATCAGATGAAGGCCTTTTTTAGAAGAGGAGGAGAGAATGGGCGGGGGGGTGCGTGCGCGAAGCGGGTAGCATGGAGGCATTGTCTGTAATAATTGCATTGTTAGGCCAAAGAGATTCCTTGTTCTGCTATCTAATTTCTGCGCCTTTATTAAACGTGATTGCCGGCTTGACAGCTGCGGGGAAATGAGCAGCGCAGTGGCGTGTCAGCGGGAGAGCCCGTCGCTTTACAAATTGTTGCGCGTGACAAGAAAACCTTATTGTAGGGAGGGGGAGGGAGGGAGGGAGGGAGGAAGAGAGAGACCTCCAGCCCCTCTGCAAAAGCAGCAGAAATGCAGCTACAGCGCAAGGTTTTGTGTTTCCCCTTTCCTCTTCCTTGGGGAAGGGCTGCAGCCCAATGATATCGCATCAGCTTTGCATGCGGAAGGTCCAAGGGTCAAAACACAATGGCAGCTCCGGGTGGGAGTGGGAGAGACTCCCTGTCTGAAACCCTGGAGAGCTACCCTATTGGCCTGAATATAAGCCACACCTTTAAAATTGGAGGGAGGGGGGAGAAAAAAAGAAAAAATAACTGAATATAAGCCACTCCATTCCTCGCTGCACACTGGGTGGGGGCGTGGGGAACTGTGCTGCCTTGCTGGCGGTTGGGGTGGGTGCCGCTTTGCTGCGCTGCTGGTGCTGTTTGCCCCACGCTCCTCGCTGCATACCGTAAGGTCGCAAATATAAGCCATACTTTACCTTTTCACAGTTGGAATTTGTGAAAAAAGTGAGGCTTATTTTCATGCCAATACGGTACTTCCAGTCAGTGTAGACCAGTGTTGGCCAAACTTGGCCCTCCAGCTGTTGTTGGACTACAACGCCCATCATCCCTAGCTAACAGGACCAGTGGTCTTGGATGATGGGAATTGTAGTCCCAAAACAGCTGGAGAGACAAGTTTGGCCAACACAGGTGTAGACAATACTGAACAGTCCTTTATTTAGAACCATGAGGACTAGGACCTTCAATTTACTTTTAGAGAAGGGCTGTAGCTTACTGGTAAAATCTCTCATCAAGATTCAACCTCAGTCTGTTGACCGCCATCTACCTTCCCTCCAACTGCCTCCAGACACTCACACAGGATGCTTGCTGCCTTCACTGGTTCCAATTTAAACAAGAGGAGATGAACTTGTTGCCAATTTATTTGTCTTTCTGCTGATCATGGGGAAGGGTAAGGTCTAATGGAGACCTGTCCAATAGCTGAGAAAGGTGTTCTGCAGCTTCTCTATTCTGAAGCCTCTGAGACTTCTCCCAGTAGTGCAGTTAGGGAATTTTAGACTCTGGATGTAATGGGGTTCTTTAGGTGGTAGTGTGTATTATTTCATTGCTGCTGTGTTTGCTGTGGCACAACGATCCCACCCCACCCCCCGCCTGTGCATTCTGCAGAGTGGGGCCTGGACTTGTACCTCAAAGCCCTGCCTTGAGGGTACCATTGACTTCACCAGGCATTATCGCACATGTTTTGAAGCTGAATCTTGGCGCCGATGAGGGCTAGAAGATTGTTTTCAAAATAAAGACTGCAGAGACTATTCTAAAATCAAATGGTGTACTGAGCGCAGCACAGAGTTTCCCAAAAAGCTGTTCTGTGCAAGAGATATAAATATGCCAACTCTCTCCCGGTTTTCTCAATTTGCGTACTTTTTAATGCTATCTGTCTATTGATTAATCTGTTGGTTTGGCTATATATCTAGCCGCGCAGGGCATTTCTGTTGCTGCTCACCAAGAAACCTCGAATTCTGCCTTCAAAATGCATTATGCAAATGGTGCTGGCTTTGCATACAACTTCCCCTGCCTTGCACTGGGTGCTCCCTCCTTCTCTATCCAACTATTTATTTATTTATTTGTGTGGGGCTGTTCATAACTCTCTGCCGAGAAGGCTTCTCGATTTCAGCGCTCACAATAAGTGACGCAATCAATACATTGTTATGCAAATACCTTGGTTTTTGCATAACGACTTCCCGTTTGCATGCCTAATTTGAAACCCGATGCTTGATGATTGGCACGGCACTGAGTGGTTGCGGGAGCAGCAGAGTAGGAACGGAAAGTGCAGCAAATTTACTTATTGATGATGAATATGAATCGGCACCTGCAAGAGGGCAAGAGGTCTCTGCCCCGAGGAGCTGGTGCCTGGGAAATTTAACCCAGGGGAGACAAAGGAGAGTGGAAGGGAAATTGAGAGGCGAGGGGTAAGAATGGAGAGGGAAAGGTGGGTTTTGGTGAGGGATTTGAACAAAGTAAGGCAAGGGAGGGACCTATGGTGTGTGTGGTAGAGGGCGATGGTGAGCCTCTCAGCAGAGGCAGACTTAGGGTCATTCAAGTGGGACACTGGGCACTGAGCTGAGGAGGTGCCATCTCAAAGCCCAGTAAGCAAGGGTCTGGGCTTTGGGAAGAAGGCATGAGGGCATTGACAGGGGTCCTAAAGTCCTCCTGCCTTTTCCCCATAGCCTAATTAGTGCTTTCTCAGCTTTGGGAAGGAGGAAGGAGGACTCTAGGACCAAGCCAGAGCCTTGCGCCTCCTTCTAAAGCCAGGCGTCGTCTTAACAGCCTTTGGGAAGACAGCAAAAGGACTGGGTGGGTGGGTGTGCCAAATGTTGGACTTGCACAGGGTACCGTTGTACTACTACTACTACGTACAGCCTACTGTAGAGAATGAAGCCCTGAGTCTGAAAAAATTCCCCACCCCGAAGCCATTTGTTCTGGGGCAGTTCCAGGTATAAGAGAACAAGTTCCCTAGCACAATTGTCAATGTTTTTCCAGGTTGATATGGTACTTATTTAGCCAAAGATGCAGCTGTTTCTGGGGCAGCACAGTAGTTTATAGCAGCCCTTGCACCTGATGCTCACTGAACGATAGGGTGGCCACTTATGCATCGAGGAAAGCAAGGACCGGAGATGTTATGTCCTTAGTGAGGTTTCCACAAGAGAACCTCCTAATAGATATGTTCCCTATGGGGAATCACCTTCATCTTCCCCTGTCTTGCCTTTAATGGTGGTACCCCAAACCCACAGCCTCACCATGACTTGTGGTGGGGCCTCGTCTGCCCCGGATGCCTGGGTTTCCCCACCTTGCCACAGATCGAAGACCACCAGGCAGGTTGGATGGATTCCGGAGGGAGGCAAGGAGTGATTGTCTCGCTCGGGTGGCTGTGCCAAGCACGAGCCTTCTAGGACAGGGTGTGTGTCTTTGTGTGTGTGTGTGTGTGTGTGTGTGTGTGTGTGTGATTGGAGACAGGGCAGGGAAGGAATCACAGCGTGAAGGAAGGGCACGGCGGCAGCAAAGTCAGGGCCCGCCGCATCAATTTGGGCTGACAGCTAGCAATTACACTGTGCGATAGCCAGATTACTGCAAATGCATTTATTACAGGGCTGAGGAGCAAGGGACTTATTTACTGGCAAATCCATACTCATTACAAGACTCACCCTACCCTGGCCACAAAACAGCTCAAGTGAAACAAACAATTATCGAAGGCCTTGTGGGACCACAACCATTTCTCGGGGCTTGGAGGGTGGGGCGGGGCAGGGACACAAGGAGAGAGGCAGGACAGGAAGATGTCTGCCTCTCTTCTCATCCTCCTTTCCTCACTGCTTCTATCTATCCATTACAGTCCTTAACACAATATAGACCACAAGGGTATATAGTGTCCCCCTGTGTGGTTCCCTCCAGATTTACTTATTTTTACTACAGCTCCCATCGACCCTAGTCTGACCAGCCAGTCATCGGGGATGATGGGAGTTGTAGTCCAACAACATCAGTTCTAGCCAACCTATAGAGGGCACTTGGTTGGGAAAAGCTGGGCTGGAGTGTGCCTCAGGAAATACATTGTTGTAGGTAATTGAAACGCTCTTCCTCAGGAACCCCAAAGCATATCCACCCACAGAGGAGTCTGCCCACTGCATCTCTGCACGAGTGACTGTTCTAGCTGCCTTGCCTTTCAATCCACCTCTATTGGGGGATGGTATTTCTGCCCTGTATTTGCCTCAGGGTGGGTGCTGCTGATTGAATTGTTCAGTGACTCAGGATAAGGCAGCTTCCTTTGTTCCTCTGTATTCACCAGCAAGGAAGCACACCCAAGACTCAATGGCAAAAGAGTGGGCTCATCAGGGAGTACTGTCAAACCCGGAGCCAGTCTGGCCAGCAGGTTCAGGGAGTTTCTCCATTCCCACTATTTGGCAAATGGGCACAGTGGGGAAAGGGTTTTCAGAAGTCCTCTTTGTGCCAGGACTCTGAAATGAAATGCTTCAATTCCTCTATGGATACCAATGACACTTTAAAACAATGTGGGAAACCTGCCTGTTGTCAGAAGATAAGGCTATCAATGGTAGGAATGAGGGAGGAATTTGATTCAGTTAGCAATTAAAGCTGAATCTGTAGCATTCACATTTTACAAAAAAAAAGAGAGAAGTGAAACAAAGCATGCCTTTAAAATTCCAACTTTTCTGAATTTTCCAATGTAATTCTCCAATCAATGTTTACAAAAATGTATATATAAAGGGAAAGTGCACACGAAAATTAATATATTCAGTGAAAATTGCATATGAAATGCATTACAGTAGGATAAATTGCATGCAAAACTGTGTACGTTTTCAAAACCAAATACAAAAATGAGCTTATTAGGAGAAAGTGGCACTAAAATGCTAAAGAATTTTCCTGAGGATTTAAAAAAATAAATAATAAAATTGCAAATTACTGTGGGAATGTGGAAAACTGAAACTTAAATTGGAATAACAAAAAACTGGGAAAACTGACATGGACATATTCTCCCATCCCTGATCAAGGGCTACTAGCTTGGGAATGTGCTTCTGAATACCAGTCACTGGGGCTCACAAGCAGACAAGTGATATAACACTCAGTTCCTGCTTGAATGTGAAAGTGTTGTGTGACCTCAAGGCCAGTGTGGCTTAGTGGTTATTATGTCAGGCTAGAGCCTGGGAGACCAGAGTTCAAATCCCCACTCAGCCATGAAGCTCACTGGCAGGGGACAACGACCCTTAAGGCCAGTCACTGTCTCTTAGCCTAATTCACCTCACAGTGTTGTTGTAAGGATAAAATGGGGAGGGAAAGAACCACGTGTACCAGCTTGTGCTCCTTGAGGGAGAAAGGCGGGGTCTTAACGTGATAATAAATGAAATAAAATTTCAAAACCAGCAAGGTGTCTGAGTGCCCGGTCCGGGTCAGCCACTGGCCCCTGCGGCCTTCCTGCCCTCACAGCC
The DNA here is from genome assembly GCF_965113315.1 of Podarcis vaucheri. Classification (NCBI taxonomy): domain Eukaryota; kingdom Metazoa; phylum Chordata; class Lepidosauria; order Squamata; family Lacertidae; genus Podarcis; species Podarcis vaucheri. Next base: position 12,917,569 of record NC_138754.1, read on the forward strand.
TCTGTGGCCCAGCATCTCCGATGGCCTAATTGCCCACGATCAATACTGCCTCATCGAGGGGAAGCTGTCAGTTTAATTGAAATGTGGCCGCAGGCTTGCCAAGCGCTCTTATTGCATTTGCCTGCCTGCCTGCTGGGGGCCAGCCCTGGCACAGGGCTCCACGACGCTCATCTTAAATATTCATTCACTTGACAGAACACTAATTAAACAAAGTAAGGTGCATTATTACTTGATTAAATTTTTTATTGGCAGTTTAATTGGTCTGTTAGTCGCCCCGCAGGGAGCCGTGAGGAAGCGACCCCCCCTCTACCCTTCCCCACCCCCACCCCGCACACATTTAATGGATCAGTCGCCAAGAAACGTCCTTTGTGACTCCATGCATCTTCTCGCATGGAAGATTCCATGGTGGGACAGAGAGGGGTGAGGGTGGAGGACCACGGTTGTCTCTGTGCTCCCAGCCTGCTCCTTGACTTTTCCGCCATAGACAGTGTGGTATGGCTGCAAGTGTGCCTTTTCAATTCCTTCTCTAGATTTCGATGCCCTTTGATTATAATCCACAGCCCTGCGCCCTTCCTGACATGTGTTTGGTATGCAAGCTCCTCTGGTGGTGACCTGTGCTTTGGACTGGCAGCCAGTTAATACACACCTGGCTATCCCACCCTCCTGCTTCCTGCCTTTGAAACCGAACGGGCAGAGATGTTAAGCACAGCAAAAGCAAGCTCTCTGTTTACAGTGTAAATTTTACACAAGGCACCCTTAACAATGCCACAGGTTTTTTTTGTTGTTGTTTTTTGTCACTCGCCTGCACATTTATAGAAAGTTGCAGTTGTCGCCTTGAAAACAAGGCTGCTAGCTCCGAATTTTAGGGAACCCACTTACTGCACCATGCTGTCCCAGGGCTGGATTTCTGTAAACAAGGCTGACCCTGATGAATAAGCCCCATTGCGGTTTCAAAGCCATAAAAACAGAGATGTACAACCAGGGCCATAGCTAGGGGGTGGTGAGGTGGGCCCCTGCCAGGGGCGCAGGCAAGAGGGCCCCTTGCAAAATTGACTGCTGAGACCCTCCGCTGGGCGCCCTGTACAACCAGCGCTCCCTGCCCTCAGCCCAGGCAGGGTGGAGAAGAGGGTGCTCTGGCCCTCCTGGTGTTGGAGGAGAGGCAGAAAGAAGAGCTAGGGGGAGCAATCTGGACAGTTCTGCCAGGGGCGCAAAATCACCTAGCTACAGCTTTGGGTACAACCTATCCCAATGCAGTCCTTATGCCGCTTCCGGTCTAAAATTGGTTTCTAACTCTAATTTCCAGTGCAAGGCATTGCAAAACAAGATAGAGATTCCAAGGGATGTGGACTTTGGTTGCCTCCAGGCGGTCCGTATTCCGCGGGAGGGATTAAAGCGTAATTCAGGTTTGTGCAATTAAAGTGGATTAAAGTGTTCTGTTGTCCCAGTTCAACAGTTCTATGGTATAAAAAAAGAACATTTCACAATTTGGAAAGTGGTGTAGAAATACACTGAAAAGTGTAGGATGAATGAAAGATTGCTAGGAAGACGTATAAAATTCCTGGAAGCAAGTAAGAACAAATGCTGATTGTCATATAACTATACCACAAGCAAATTGGTGAATGCCCAGTAAAGACCAGCTATAGTCTAATCTTTGCATAAGTTTTCTGCAAGCAATGAGGATGAATGCACAACAGATAGGATTTCTGAAGAAGCCCTCTGTGTCTATAGGGAATCATTTACAGTATTATTATTATTTTAATGAGCTTTCATATGGGATATATTTCAGGCCAGTGGAGCTGGTCCATTAGGCCAAAGGGGCAGTCCCCCACCAACCTTTGTCTGTCTTCAACCAGCTGCCTACCTTTTTAGTTACAACCAGTCCAGGGGGTTTCCCTGCCTGTCTGTTTTCTCTTCCAGTATCTCAGTGTTGTCCCTTATGGAACTCAGCAGGGAGCAGGAGGATCGGGGCAAAACTAGAATTAATTGGCTCCACCTACTGTTGGGCTCACCTGCTTTCCATCCCACCAGTTCCAATGGGCACCAGCAGCCACTGTTTTTAGCTCCCACTCTTTTTAAAAACCCATACGGGTCAACAAAGCAGCTCACCCAAAAAGCAACAATGATAACATGAAATAATGCAAGCCAAGGGAGGGTCTCTAGCTTGGTGGCAGGGCACTTGTTTTGGTCATTGGTTCAGTCCTCTCTGTCTCCAGTTTAAAAACAGTGTCAGGTAACAATGAATGGGAAAGACCCTCCTGTGCCTCAGACCCTGGCAAGCCACTGCTGGAAAAAAGCAGACAGAGCAGAGCTTGATAGACAAAAGAATCTGAGTTGGTATAAGGCAGCTTACTATCTATCCTCCCTGTGTACTAAATACATCGCTAACCAAAGCCACAGCAGCTAAACAGAAAAAAAATGCTCCAAAGAACTTCAATGAGCTCTGAAATAAAACTTTTGTCACTTGGTGCCCGAAAAAGGCTGATAGACTCCGTGTGTTGGGAATTGTAGTTCAACCAAATACACAGGGACTTAAGGTTGAAGAGCGCTGCTACAGACAGCCCACAGGTTGGCTGCATGCCAGTCGCTGCATGATTGCACACAGGGTGACTACAGAGTCCAACGAAAACAGGGAATGATGGAGGCCCCTGTAAGCTCAGTAGAACATACATAGATCCCTGCTGGGTCAGACCAAAGGTCTATCTAGTCCACAATTCTGCTTCCCACCATGGCTAGTCAGATGTCTCCAGGAAGACCACAAGTAGGGACTGGAGGCAATAGACCTTCCCCACTCTGTTGTGTCCCAGTGGTTGGCATTCAGTGATAGGCTGTCTCTGAACATAGGTTTCTATTTCCACTTACCAGGAGTGCTGCCAAATCAGACTCCAGCAACCCACAGTTTCCCGTTTCCCCGCAGTAGCCAACCAGATGCCTCTGAGAGGCCCACAAGCCATTCATGAGAGCAACGGCTCTTCCCTGTGCCAGCAGTTGGTCTTTAGTGGAGACTCCATTCAAATTTCACAACTAATAGTGGTTGATAGACCTCTTCCTCTTCCATGAATTTGCTTAATCTCCATTTTAAAGCCATCCAAATCAGTGACCATAACTGCATTTTGTGGCAGCAAATTCCATCTATTAATAAGGTAGTTTGTGAGGCTTTCATCTGTTCAGTCACTTTCATTGGGTGGCTCCCGAGTTCCAGTGTTATGAGAGCAGAAGAAAAGAAGTTCTCTCTCCCAGCTTTCTCTGCACCACGTATAAATTTATTAAGCTTCTTATCATGTTTCCAGCATCTAAACTAAAGGTGCAGAGGTGTAATACAGGGACTCAGGAATTCTTTCCTCATCACTGATGTGAGAGACTTATGAAATGGGGTGTGTGTGGGCTCCTAAGGCTCCTCCAGACTAGGGATGTACTAAGTCATTGTTTTCCATTATGCCCCTTATTCATTGCATGCAGTGTGGCTTCTGTTCTGCTGCAGTTCATCATCCACCAAGTTCTTCATCTCACATTAGGAAGAACTTCCTGACAGTAAGAGCTGTTCGACAGTGGAATTTGCTGCCAAGGAGTGTGGTGGAGTCTCCTACTTTGGAGGTCTTTAAGCAGAGGCTTGACAACCATATGTCAGGAGTGCTCTGATGGTGTTTCCTGCTTGGCAGGGGGTTGGACTCGATGGCCCTTGTGGTCTCTTCCAACTCTATGATTCTATGATTCTATGATTCTATGATCTCCTGTGGCAAAATTATATAACTTACACAATTACTTATGTAACACATGTAAGTTATGTTGCTGTTATATTATCCCACCGCAATCATTTCAATGCAAAAGAAATGCAGTGCAATTTGTGTGTGTGTTTGTGTGTGTGTGTTATCAATCACATATCATTTACAGACCAACAACAACAACAACAGTGAATATCAATTGTTTCCCTTGGATTGATTTCTGTTCCAGACATGGGACAAATAAACGAACGCTGGCAATTTCCTCTACCATTTCTGTTTTCGTCTGAATTCTCTGATATCCCTACTCCAGACAACCTGTTTACTGAGCCTTCATCCACATTTGCTTGCACAAGGTTTATGCAGCGGTTACACTATGTCTGATCTTTATTGAGCATTTGTTCTGATTTGTTTGTCGGGAGGTTATATGACAATGAGCATTCATTCTGATTTGCCTCCACAGAGTCTATACGTCAAACCGTTAATCTTTTGTTCACCCCACACTTTTCAATGCATTTCCCTGTCAACCCATAAAAATCCCTTTTTAAAAAGTGGCTTTCTTGTACGAGGCCCTTTAATCTACTTTCATTGGGCAAACCTAAAATTCCAGCATGCACTCATATCCCTGTCACAAAATACTGTCAGCCCAGAGGCAACCTTGGCTTTTGTTTGTGCTGATAGTTCTGGGAATGTTCCTGGCATTGGTAAGTGCTGAAACCAGCTCAACACGCCCCTGGTCACTCCCCACCAGTAATTAAGCATATCAAGGTCCAGCTGCAGGGGAAGAGAGGTGCAAGGATAAGCGGATTACACTGCTAAATCCTTCCCACTATCAGATAAAGAGAGAGAGAGAGAAAGAAAGGGGGGGAACCTTTTGTCTCAATAACAGGAGGACTAGGAATGAGCAGGGGCTGCAGGGGGTGGGTTTTTCAAGTGGAAAGGGCAGGAGGAGCCTTGAAAGGGATTTGATGCTTATAGTGTGCCAGAATTTGACCAGCACAGAATCTCCAGTCTGCTGTAACTTTGATCCACACACCCACACTGCCTTATCACTGGACAGACTAGGGCAAATCTGTCAATTTTGGTTTCTCTCAGTTCCCCATTTCTCCACTTTTAAATTCAGTTCTCCACACTTCCAGATCAGTTTGTGGTTTTAATTTATTCGTTATGTCCTCATGAAAATTCATCGGCATTTGGGTGCGAATTCCTCCTAATTTACACACTTTTTCATGCAATTTTGCCCAATATGTACATTTTTACAAAGCAATGTAAAGAGTACATCCCCTCCCATGTGAGTCAAGAGGGAATGCCTCTGCTAATATGGCCCCTCCTGTGACAGATGCACACATCATCTACAAACAAAAATATCTGGGTTTCCTCCCCTTCAGTAGTTCCGTTATTTCTCATGCAAACTTAGTTAACTGAGATTTTTCTTAAACCAAGTGACAGCCCTGGCAAATGATGCATCCTGGGAAGAAGTATGCCACACCAGCCCCGCTAAGTCTTCTAACACCCACCCCCTGAACCTTAATTTATACGCTCCTCCCACCTCGCTCCCCACTCCCAAGCCCTGATGGAGGCCACAGTGAAATTTACAGAGCACATAATTAACACCAGGTCCCTGGCAGTGCGAGGTCACCAGTTAGGTCAGGCCTTGCATGTGGTGGATCAGAAACTAAATGGCAAGGGCAGAACACCAAGGAAGGCAGCTGGTCAGCTGGGTGAGGAGTTGGGTTTGTACTAGAGAGGATCAGAGGAGAGCAAGGCTCCAGAATGAAATACGGCCACACTCATCTCTCTCTTCCTTGCCTCCTCTTCTCTCCCAGGATTGTGACCATATTGTTTTTGAAGGCATACTTTTACCTAGTCAAGCAGCCTTCCCCAATCTGATGTGTTGGGCCACATGTCTCAGCCACAGTGGCTGCGCTGGCTGGGACAAATGGGAGTTTTAGTCGTAAACATCTGGAAGACACTAGGTAGGGCTTTAACAGACGGCAGTAGGTCTGCCAATTGTTTGGTTTCCCCTCTGCAGTCGGAGGCAGCCTCTGAAGAGCAGCTGCTGGGCATTGCAAGCAGAGAGTGTTACTGTTGTGCTCAGGTCCTGGCTGTGGGTTCCTTATGTGACAACAGTCTGCTGGACTAAATGGGCTCCTGGCTTGATCCAGCCAGACTCGTCTTTCATTCTTAGTAAAAGTGGAGAAAGTGGATGCAGAGAAGTTTTTATCCCTCTCTGATCTCTAGTATTCTCTAGTACTAGAACTACAGAGCATTTGAGGAAGATGAACATTGGAAGATTCCAGACAAAGTCTTTCTTCACACAGTGTGTAGTTAAACTGTGGAATTAGCTCTCACAGGGGTGGCTGCCATCTTGGATTTGACAAATTCACTGAGAAGAAGATTACTAGCCACAATTCCTTTGTTCTCCCTACACCAGAACATTCCAGACTTTTCCTGTTGGTGACATACTTTTTAGACATGCATCATTTCGCGACACAGTAATTCAGTTTTACTAACAAACCAGAGGTTAAACTAACCCCTTTTGAGCCCCTAGAGGAGCGCGGGCAACGTTTGCGTGACACACCTACACACTGCAGCCGACACACGAATGTGTTGCAACACACAGTTTGGAAAGTTCTGTCCTACACTGTTAGAAGCCGTATGCCCCTGAATGCCAGTTGTTGGGAATCACAAGTGGGGAGTGTTGCCGCTGTTGTGCTCAGCTCCTACTTGCAGGCTTGCCATGGGTCTCCGCATGACCACTGTGAAAACAGGATGCTCAACTAGATGCGCCTTTAGAATACGTTATGTGGAAGGTGGGAGTAGAGAGAAATGAAGAGCCGAATCTGAAGCATCTCTCTCACAGCACACTGCAGGCGAGTTCCCACAACACGGCAGCCGGATGGTGCTGACTGAATTTACACCTCCTCGCACAGAAGCACTGGCTCACGCTCTTTGTGAGCTGTTAAATGCGTTTTCACGCAAGAGACTTAAAGCGCGTTTGAGCCTCTGGCATGGTATTTGTTCAAGCGGGAGAGAATGTGGAAGAGGCAGTGGGCTTCACAGTTGGGTTACAGAAAGCGGCAGCAAAGCGTTTGAGAGTCTGACTTAGGCCCTGCAGAATCCGTGGAGGGTTTGTGTGCGCGCGCATGTGTGTGTCCACACACAAATCCAAACACAAAAGGATCCTCTCTTGCTCTCAGGATCAGGGAGCATAGCTCTTCCCGCTGATTGTGAGGCAGACAACAAGGTGTGTGTATTTCTTTTCCAGCTAGATTGAAGACGGCACAGCAAAGGAATCATAGTGTGTTGCACACTCATTTATTTTCTACCCTCTGAATTGTTGTCTGCCATTGGATAGGAATTTTTTTCTTCTAGGTTTCTGAAGCACCGCACACACACACACGAATATGCACACAGGTCCATAAGGCCTGTGAATGGGAACAATAGCAAGATAATGCACACTATGCAGAATGTTTCTTCTATGTTTTTTACCAAGTATTCTTCATCAATTAATGAGAAAATAATTTGCATGCAGAAGTTTTTAAAGAGGAAGAGAAATTCCAGTGAAATTCTTATGAGCAGGGTTTAGGTTTTCCCCACGTACCTTATTTTTGGGGTGGCCAAGGGGTCTTGTGGATGTCCTCTCTTTCAACCCAAAAGTCATTTCTCCAGTGGTCTGAATTCTGTAGCCTTCCGAAATGGCTGCACTTTTTTCAAAACCTATGGTATGCTTGGCTAGGCTTTTCTGTAAGTGTGGAAAGTCAGGGAGGCTGCTTTCTATATGCCTAACAGCTGTTTCTTTCTTTCTAGAAAACACTATGGACATACTATTATTTTTAAGGTAAAAGGGATAACTTCCCTACAAAACAAAATCAGTGAGCCCACCCATTTTGGGGTTGCATACAATGTGAATCATACTCAGAGTAGCCCCATTGAATTTGATCAGTGTGATTAGGTTCTCATCTGTGCTCTCTATACCACTTTAAACGTTCACGGCTTCCCCCAAAGAATCCTGTTTAGGGTGCTGAGAGTTGTTCAAGGACCACTATTCTTCCAGAATAATTATTAGAGTTGTTTAACAACCAGTCCCTCATCCCAGGTAACTCTGGGAATTCTAGCTCTGGGAGAGGAATAACAACAGAAAACTGTTTCTTGTTTTTCTTAAGTCTTTATTTTTAATTGCTGCTGCAAGTGGCAACAACAGCAACTGTCTCAGCAGCCTGGCCAATATTTTGCATTCTGCACAATGCCCCAGATTTAACATCTTTAAGAGGAACTGAGTGTGTTTTTGTGAAGGGGACTCACAGCCGCCCACCACACACACACACACACAATGGTGAAGAGTATTTGGAGAAAATTCAGCAAATTGGGTTTCTTTTTCTAGGGTGGGGAGTTGAGAAAAGAAAATTCCCAGATCCCCCCCGAAAAACAACAACACTGAAATATTTTCACTCAAGTCTAGTCTTAACTGTGCGATTTTCAAGCTTCTTGGGGGGGTGGGAACCTCACTCTGTTTCAACATTTCTTGTGGTTTAAATTCTCACACATGCCACATATGTGCACAGAGATAGATTGATCAGCAAGTGGATAACTAGATGTAGACTGATCACTGGCATGTGGGATCACTTCTGAGGTCTGCCATTGACCTTCCCAGTGGCACTTGACCCTCAGTGACCCTTCCTCTCTGTAGGCCTCTGTATATGTATATATTCTGCATCCCTTTCTTTGTGTCTTTGAGTTCCCTCGCTATGCACACCCACTGCCCCAGGGTAGGATCCCACCATAATGCACTTAAACAGTACCCTTTTGTAAACCATTGAGATGCCTTTCCCAAGGCACAGCTCTTATATATGTAAATGTGAGAGGGCTGAAGAGAGCTGCTTGCTATCCTCCTCTTCCTCCTTATTTTATATGCCACTTTCAATGTACATTGCACTGAACAAAGTAACATAAGCAAAAAAGAGCAAGCCAAATAATTTAAGAACGTAAGAGCCTGACTGCTGGATCAAGCCAAAGACCCATCCAGCATTCTGTTCTCATAGTGGCCAACCAGAAACCTCAGTGGGGAGCCTGCACTCAGGACCTGAGCGGTCCCAACCCATGGAGTGCTCCAAATAACAGTATTTGTTTACATGCACCATTATCCAGGTGATATCAAGCTTGCAATCTATTTATTTATCTATCTATCTTTTGAGAAATGCCGAGCGGAGGAAGATTGCAGAGGGCAGAGAAGGGCGGGCAAGGGGAGAGAACATTAAGAAGGCAGTTACAGTTGAAACACTTCTAGATCTGCATATTTAAGAATACAGGGGGCTCCTCATTTCCTCCTGCATTTGCTGCTGTGAACTTTGTAGAATTTTGAAATCTCAGGAATTTGGAGCATGAAGTGGAGAAACATAAACTCTTCCTTCTGCGCAACTCTTACATAGCAATAAAATGGTTTCCTTGTCTCTCTTGGTCTTACATTGTGCCCCCTAGATCTACTTCCCTCCGTATAGCACTGCACGGAATACTTTGGTTCCCACTTGGTGTTGTCAGTGCTATGCGAGTGATATGAAAGGTCCCCAAATCAGGCTGGGGTGGGCTGAACTGAAAGGGAAGATCTTCAGTCTTCAGTGCCTGGACAGCTTCCATATCTCAAAAGTTGCCTCTCCTCTTATATACGCCCACAGGCAAGGTGGCCTTTTACTGTTAGAACAGTGATGGTGCAGCATTTTAAATGTACAGTACTTTTAAAGGGCCTGTAATGGAAAGTTTGTTTTTCCTCTGATGCTTGCCTGGTTTGATTTTGTTCCAGTGGGTGTGGCTCTTTAATTGTTCTACTAATCCTGATAGGCATGCCACCTGTCCTGTATAATTTTGTCCCGTATTTCAGGTCTTCTCTCTCTCTCTCTCTCTGCCAAGTTATGGATCCTCTCCAAACGCATGTGCTTGAAAAGGCATGTGAAAGGGCATGTATTTAAGCTCTGGGTAGCCAAAAACAGACAGATTTCCAAATTCATGTATGTGTGTGCATGTGTGACAGATTTCAGAGGGGGTATCCTGATAGGCTGCAATAGATTGAAATGGATTACTCTGAAGTCACTTCAGCACCAGATTGGGGGGGGGGGGAAATGGCCCCCTTACCCCCAACCTCTATTTTGCCAGAACAAAGGTGATGTCTGTGTTCTATCTCTACTTGTTGAGTCATGATGCCTCTGAACACCAGCTACTGAAGATCGCAGGCAGGGTGAGTTGCTGTTGGGCTCAGATCTTGCTTGTGGGCTTCCCACATGCACCTGGTGGACCACAGTGAGAACAGGATGCTGGGCAAGATTAGCCCACCGGGTGCTATCCAGCAGGACTCTTCTCATGTTCTGTGGGTGTGCCAGCAGGAGTGCAGAGAACGCTCTGCGAGCTGCTTTGCTTCGCTGCAAGATATCTCTGCATCTGTGGGTGGTTTCTAGTGAACGGAAAGGCCATTTATGAACCCACTTGTCTTTGTTGGCTGCAAACCTGAAAGTGGAGCCCATCGGGGCACAGAAACACTAAGGGAGGTCTCTGCCCTCGGAACCCACAGGCGAAGAAGAGGAAATACTATAGATGGGATGGAGCTGAGTGTTTAATTATTTAAATATTTATTAAACCACACTTCCACATAAAGTATCACAGGAAAGGATAGAGGTTTGAAAACCACAGTACAACTATCAAAACATTACATGCATCAAACAACTGGCAAAGAATCTCAGGCTCGGAACGCCTGTCTGAATAGTGTGGTTTTTAGAAGATGTCTGAAATGTGGGAATTAGATTCTAGTTCCCATAAGTATCACCTGCCTGTCTTGTATGTTTAATCTAACAAGTGCAAGTATGCCTAGGAAAAGTTATCTGTTATTTAAACTTTAAAAGAAGAGTATCTTGTATAATTTTTATAGGAGGGAAAAGGGAACTAATTATAGGGTTAAACAGCCCGGTCTCTTCCTTTTGCTTACCTCTGTAAATGGGAACTGGAATCTTAATTCCCACATTTAAGACGATGTCTAAAAGCACACTGCAGTGACTCCACTATTGGCCAGGAGTTCCACAGGGCAGGGGCTGCCACAGCAAAGGCTTGAGCCCTGGTAGAGGCCAGCCAAACCTCAGGGGGATGTGGGGAACCATCAGGAGTGCCCCATCAGATGGCCCCAGCAATCAAGGAAGAGCAGAGAGAATCAGGCAACCCTTAAGGTACTCTAGGTACCTTTAAGGTTAATGTCCTTGCGACTTTGGGCGTTAATACAATAAACCTGAACCTGAGGTTATGGAATTTGCTTCCCAGTGAGGACGCTCTCCATTTTCTCTTGAACTTAAGCAGAGACGTGATGGTCACCTTGGAGTGGCTTGGAGTAGATGACTCTTGGAGCACCTCACAGCTATGGTTTTGTTGTGCCTTATATATTCAGAAAGTTGGACAGTTTTTATGCTCAAGTGAGCATTTCAGGATATTTCGCTGACAGCAATAAAAAGGGGGGATGTATCCTGCTAAGTTCTACTCAATAGACCAAGTGGAAATAATGTATCTCAGCAATGTCCATTAGTTTCAATGGGTCTACTCTGAGTAAGACTAACGTTGGGTACAACCCAGTGTCTTTTTGTCATTGATAAGTTATCCTAATGTGTCTGGATTAGAATGAAAAGGGGGGGGAGAGATAGGGAGTAGAACGGGAGAAAAAAACAATTTCAGAGGATGCTGCTTTCAATGCAAGATCCAGCGAGCTCTATTTACCAGGAAAAGCCCTTATTTTCTGGTACATGTCCCTGGGAGCTCACCAAAGGTTGATAGGAAAATCATTTATTTTGTCCACATTTTTGCCTTTTGTGGATAGCTCTATTAAATGTTTGAGTGTGAAACTGCTTGTATCGTCATCCTTCTGGGTTTGGTCCCCACTTTAAACTCTACAGAAATTTCTGGTAAATCCCTAGGTAGGGTACATCTTGTATTTGGCACATCCATGTATTTAAATGTTAGCAAATGACCACTAAAGTACCACACAGTGCACAGACTTCCATTTCATACACTGCGGCTGCTGAGAGAGATGTTTTGAGCTGTTGATAGCAGCACATTACACGACAATTGCGTTTTTCATCCATATCTTTAACCAAAAGAACAAGCACTCTTGGCTTTGAAAATGAGTGGCGGGCAGGCTAGCAGCAGAGTAAACGAAGGCAGCACCCAGCCATTCTCCAAAGAGCATTAAACAAATCTTCCCAGTGGGAGGAGAATCTAAGAATCCAGCCTGTTGAACCAAGCACAGAACCGTGTCTTTATTTTTGACTGCTTTTCTATTGTCTTTGTCTTAGTCCATCCATAGCCAAATCATATTTTTCCTCTCATTGCAACTTGGCAAAAACAGCAGCCCTTACTGTCATAAGAAAATAAGAAGAGCCTTGCTGGATCAGGCCAGTAGCCCAACTAGTCCAGCATCCTGTTCTCACCAGCTAGATGCCTCTGGAAAACCTGCAATCAGGACCTGAGCACAAGACCACTCTCCCCAGAGCATGGCCAGCTCAAGACGTTTTGCTGCCTGAGGCGAAGGACAAAATGGTACCTGAATTTTACCCTAAAACTAGTGAAAGGACAATGTCTTCTACTGCACTTGAGGGCAGCAGGCTAGTGTCGGGGTACAGGGCAGGCCTCACTGTACTCACAGCTCTGTCAGGTCCCTGCACCTCAGTATCTGCCACCTGAGGCAACTGCCTCACTCTGCCTCATCATAGGGCTGGCCCTGAGGCACTTCATATCCCTTATTTGTCTGTCTCTTTTAAAGCCATCCAAGTTGGTGGTCATATCACTGCCTCTTGTGAGAGTGAATTTCATTGTTTAAAAATGCACTCTCTGCAAAAAGTCTGGTCAATGCTGTGGCCGTTTCTCACCTAGACTACTGCAATATTTTTTTCTTTTATCATCTCGTTTCTGTCATCACTATCCAGCACTCTACTGCCAACAACAGAACAACAGCAAAAATGGGTGTGTGCACCATAGGTAGAAAAGTCTCTTGCACCACTTAAAAACAATAATGATAGTGTTGGTCCATCTTTGCTCAATGTCTTCTACATGGGCTAGAAGCAGCTCTTGAGGGCTTGAGAGACAAGTCTTTCCCCCAGCCCCACCTGGAGATGCTGTGGATTGAACCTGGACCTTTCTGTATGCAAAGAGGAGCTCAACTACTGAGCTAGGGCCATTTACCTAAAGAAAGTAACATTCTAGTCCTCATGTTTTGGAATAGGGGGGTTATTTAAATAGAAGAATCAGAAGCTTCTTCATGCTGTTGGATCGTTGATCCATCTAGCCCAGTATTGTTTACACTGATTGGCAGCAGTTCTCTGGTTTCACAGCAGGTTATCTCCCTAACTGGAAATGCCAGGAATTGAACCTGAGACCTTCTGCATACAAAGCATGACCTCACTGATCTGAACTGAGCTGTAAAAACAAAGTCTCTTCCTTTTTGTCCAGTCTTCTCCTTGCCCCATAGTGTGGTTAAGATTTTCGACGAGTGGAATCACGGTGTATAAATATCTGCTTTCAACAATGCAGGGGTTTTGCTGCTACTAGCAGTCGAGCCATGACCTTTGCGGGGACAATGCGGGTGTAACAGGAGCGTCCCCCAAGGCCCCCCAGATGGCAGGCGCCCTTCTAGTGCAGAGTAAAGGGATTCCCTAGAAGTGATGTGCTGGTGAAACTGAATCCGCTGGCCTAGCGGTGCACGATTCAAAGCCTGGCCTTTCTCCAGGCTCCTATAAACCAAAGTGGAGGAGGGGAATAGTGCATGTGTGTGAGTAGGCAGTTGTCTGTGCTATAGGTCCTATGAGAGGGAGCAGCAACAAGCGGAAAAGGTGTCGCACTGATGCCGCTGTCAGTTATCAACTTTGCTCCTGACACCCAAATTGCTGTCTTCTTTCTGCAAGCGGGTCTTGTCTGTCAGGGGAAGTGCAAATTTAGGCAGAGCAAACAGCTGTCGGTCCCCTCCTTTGCATCCTAGTTCCTCCTTCTCCCCACTCCCCCCATACCTACAGAGAAACACACCATGTATTAACCACGCAGCAGCTAAAAGCATCTGCTTAAGAAGCGAACTATTAAGCTCCAGGAGCATCTGTTGGAAGACTAGCATTTGCATGCATGCTCATGGCTAGGTGCATTCTATCGCCGACAGCTCCAAGCAAGAGTATAATATGCTTGTGGGCGATACCGTTCAGCCTCCTGAAAAATCTCAGCTTTCATTGCACACTACCTAGCAAACAAGAGCTCAGATGTTACTAGCACACGCACACTGAGCTAGGTAAGGTTGCACCCAGAAGACCTGTTTATCAAACATTTATTGTTTTATGAAACACTTTCCCTGAAGCTATTTGCAATTCATCCTGATTTGTTTGGGGAGGTTAAACAATACTGACTTATCGAGTATTTGTTCTGATTTGTTTTCGGGGAGGTTAGATGATGCATCAAGCAATAGTTCTCTCAAACTTTCAAGCACATTTTCCTGTCACAAAATGAACGATTCCAGGCATAAGTGGCTTTGTTGTGAGAGAGCATCCAATCAGCTTTAATAATTCAAGCCAAATAATTCAATATGTGATGGAATGTCACCCCAAAATAGTGACAGTCTGGAACTGCCCCCAGTCAATTGTGACCCAAAAGAAGACAGGTAGGGGAGAACCAGCATCCCTTCCTTGTCAACCAAAGATAATTCTGGGCTCACCATTGGTGATCAGGCAAGTGATTACCGTACTTCAACACTTTGATTTTTTTTTTAGCAAGCGTCTGGATCCTTAGGTTATAGATAGTTTTAAGTAGTGAGCCAGTCTGCAATGTAGTGCAGAAGCGAGCAGACAACCCCTCCCCTGCCCCTCCAATCACCAAATGAATTGTTGGTGTTGCTCCTTCCCACACGGTCTCCTCTTGCTTGCATGGTCCAGTCTGGTTGGCCTCCTGCCTGCCTTTGCAAGATGAGTGGGAAACCAGACTGAGGTTGCTTGTTCTGGTGAGAAAACACATGAGCATGGTCTCTCCCTGCTGAGTTCCTGCTTCCCTTTGAAAGGTGAGTGGCAAGCTGGGTGTGCATGCCGTCTAGTGCTCTAGTGCATGCATTTATGGCACATTTGTTCCTTGTACCACCAGAGGAGCTAGAAGTGAACAACATGCATAGGCAGACGCACACACACGTGTGTGTGTGTGTGAGAGAGAGAGAGAGAGAGAGAGAGAGAGAGAGAGAGACGTGCTCTATGGATACTGCTTCAGGTCACTGGAAGTGCTATAGTATGGCCCTGATTGTGTGCTTTCATTTTGTTTCGATTTCAGGATTAATTGATTGATTCCAGTTTAAAATGCAAGTCCTGCTGACGGCCCAGCAGGCAATGCAATTTCCCCGTGCTGCACATAGAGATGTAAGAGTATTCTGATGAAAACGGAAACAGAAGTGGAAATTGCCAATGCTTGCTTATTTGTCCCATGTCCGGAATGGAAATCAACACTGTTGTTGTTTTCGGTCTACAAATGACATGTAATTGATGGCAGCTTATCCCCATTTAAATCCTTTGCATTGAAGTGAATGGCCTTTGCATTGCAACGAATGGTGTAGAAGTAATTACATCCTTAACTACATTAAATTCACAGCCTACATAAATCACGTAAATAATACAATAACATTAAATAGCAGTTAGTGAGACAAATAGCGTAGTTATTGGTAGAAACTGAACTGCTGTGGACTGGAAACAGCACTGATTGTGATGGACAAGTCAGAATGGAAATCAATGCCTCTGTGCATCTCTGGTTTGTCCCCCCCCCCCAAGTATTTTTAGACTCCCCTCCCCAAAAAAATCTGAATAAAATAAAGCACAAATGGTTGAAACACTGAGCAGAAACTGAAGACCCCCCCCCCCAATATTTCCTTTGGGGTGGTCCTTTTGTTACCACTGTGCAAAGCTAGGCATCAAGATCCGGCATGGTTGGGCATAGGGATGCCAGAGAATTTCAACAAAAGCATCAAAATGGTAATGGAAGTTGTAGCTGCTGCTTCCAGCCTGCCACCAATATGTAATTGATTAGCCCCTCCCCTTGATTTGCATTGGGGTTCCTTTGCATTGAAATAAATGGGTTCATTATGTAAGTTACATAGTTCTGCCATAGCAGACAGCATGGTGGTGATTATTTTAATTTTTGGCAGAAGGTGAACTGCAGTGGAACGGAAACGGTGCTACGTGTAATGTATATAAGGTGGAAAGGAAAACAGTGCCATCTTACATCCCTAGCTGGCCACCTGTCAACGGTTCACACACCCTCAGGGGGCTCCCTGGCAGGAGCACCCCTGGACCTGCTCCTCCTCTTCACCATTGCAACTTGCTTGATCACCTGCCTCTCAGTATGGCCCAGAGGAGCAGGAGCTGCAACCTCCTGCTTCCTCATTGGCTGTGTTTGGAAAGGAAGCAGGTGGTACCAACAAGGAAGCAGAAGAGCAGCATCAGCAGCTGGTGATACTGGCAGTGAGGAGGTGGACTTGCTAAGGGAGGGGAGCCCATGGAGGGGATCTTGTCTTAAGGCCCCTCCAAAACCTGGAGCTGGCACTGCTGCTGTGGTTAATCTGTTACAGGGCCAAGCAACTTCCTATGGTCCTCTGTCTCATGCAGAGAGCAACCCAGCTCTCCATGTGTCTCTTTTAGCCCCTGTATCAGCAGCCAGTCACAGAGGAACACAGGAAGTTGACTGCGACTGAGTCAGGCCATTGGCCCATCTAACTCAGTATTGTCTACACTGGTTGGCAGCAGCTCTCCAGGGTTTCAGACCAGGAGTCTCTCCCAGCCCTGCCTGGAAGTGCCAGGGTTAGAACCTGGGACCTTCGGCGTGCAAATCAGATGCGTTCCCAAATAGGAATATAGGAAACTGGCTTACAGAGGATTGTGTTCAGTTAAGCCCTACTCAGAGTAGATGCATTACAATTAATAAATCTAAGTCATGTCCATTAACATCAGTTGGTCTACTCTGAGTAGGACCAGCATTGATTACCACCCACTGAGACAGACCCTTGTTCCATGTAGCTCAATATTGTCTGCACAGACTGACAGCAGCTCTCCAGGATTTTAGGCAGGATTCCTTTCTCAGCCCTACTTGGAGATGCTGAGAACTGAACCTGTGACATTTTGCATGAAAAGCACATGCTCTAGCACTGAGGCACTGCCCTTCCCCAATTAGGATGAGCCCATTGTCTAACTGGGAAGACCGAGGAGGGAGGTAACCTCCCCCTCCTGCCACCACTATTTTTTTTTCCAGAAGGGTCTCCAGCCATTAACTCCTATGGCAAGAAATTGCTTGTATTTGGCCAACTATTTTACATAACAAAGCCAAACCTATTTGGCAGGCTTGACCGCTCCAGCAGGCCTTCTGTTGTCCAGATACCAACCTGAGACAAGCATAGAATCCCTGAGCTGGGGTGGGCGGGAATGGAATACTTGACCTGTCTCATTGCAAATAAATCTAACAGCTTTAGAAAAGGCCTTGCAAGTCTGTGGTGGCCCCAGGGCTTCCTTTGCATCTAATATTCTATTTGCCCGATTTAATTACTGTTATTTGATTTATTTTTTACAGAGCAAATGCACTTGTAGGAATTTACCTCCCACCCAGATTTTATCTATTCCTTGGTCACTCTCAGTTGTCCATACTTACCCGCCTTTGCCTGCTCATTTCCTGCTCTTCCCACCTTTTGGCAACCACAGCCCCACCAGAGTCAGACAAACCCTCCTGAAAAGCGGGGCATTTGTAAATGTTTGCCCTGCACTCTGGACATACAGCATTCACCCACTGAGCATGAAGCAGAACAATGGTTTGTCATTATCCCCCTTTGCCTGTTTTCTATCAGATTGCTGGGTGGTGGTTTTTTCTTCAAGTTTTTTTCTTTTCTTGTTTGCTCTGGATCCCAAACCTCTTAGCAATAATATTGCATGATTGCTGAAAGGGTTGTTATTTTTCTAGCGTTCCCAAGGAGCTACTGCGCAGGCAGAAGTCTCCCAGTGGAACTCCCAAGAGCTTGGCAAGTGATTGGGCTTGCACAGCTTCTGGCTAATTATTACGAGGCGGCAGCTTGTATGTGTGTCTCTGGGTTTTAAGACCCCCTCAACCAAGATCAGAAACCACTTGAAGCTGAGCAGGACATAAGCACAGTTAGACTTGTGCTAAAATAGCCTCCTCCAACTGGCCTTCCTCCAGATGTTTTGGACTACAGCTTTCATCAGTCGCAGTCAGCCCCACTTAAGAACATGTTGAGCATGAGAATATTAATCTCAGGGTCATGGGTTCGAGCCGCACATTGAGCAAAAGATGCCCTCATTGCCGGGAGTTGGACTAGATGACCCTCATGGTCCCTTCCAATTCTACAATTCTTTGGTTCAATGATTCCATATTAGTGTGAGTAGAAAATAGCCTACTGTACAAAGGTAACAAAGGGGGACGCGGGTGGAGCTGTGGGTTAAACGACAGAGCCTAGGGCTTGCCAATCAGAAGGTCGGCGGTTCAAATCCCTGTGACGGGGTGAGCTCCCGTTGCTCAGTCCCTGCTCCTGCCCACCTAGCAGTTCGAAAGCATGTCAAAGTACAAGTAGATAAATAGGTACCGGCTCCAGTGGGAAGGTAAACGGCGTTTCCGTGCGCTGCTCTGGTTCGCCAGAAGCGGCTTAGTCAGGCTGGCCACATGACCCAGAAGCTGTACGCCGGCTCCCTCGGCCAATAAAGTGAGATGAGTGCCACAACCCCAGAGTCGGTCACGACTGGACCTAATGGTCAGGGGTACCTTTACCTTTACAAAGGTAACATACTCTTTCATTGCTCCACCCACTTTGCCTCTGGCCCTGCCCACCACTAGTATGTCCTCCCAAAAAAAGGTTGCTAAGAGGCGCATGTGCCCCTCAGACTTAAAAAGCTTTCCACCCCTGTTCAACTGTTTATAAAGAGCATGGTGGGATAGTTGGGAGGGGAAGGAATTTTTGTTGTGACCACGGCAGGAGTGAAAAGAGTTAAATCTCCCAGCATGCTACAGTCCCAATGAAAATGGTCCCCCACTGCACTTCCAAATTAAGACAAGAACAACAAAGTGATTTGGAAGGACACGCTGAGCGTCCCATCCAGTTCCCCACCCCCCTGGAAGAGAAAGGAAGCTGAGAGAATGGGCAAAGAGTGCAGATAGCGAGGAGCAGCGGTGGTGAAGAATCACATATCGATTTGAAATAAGCAGCTAAAAATCTGTGGCTGCAAACCCCAGGAAAAAATAAATGACTGCTTGAGGAAGAGTCGGGAAGAGTTTGTGAGGCCATTTAAGATGGAGGCACTCAGACTGCAGGAAACGACGTGTCAGCAGCATGAACAGGAAGAAGCAGCACTTAACGGTCCTATGCAGGGCTTAAGTCAGGAGTGAGCAACCTTTAGCCCTCCAGATGTTGCTGAACTACAACTCCCATCATCCTGAGCCTTTCTCCTCTTCTGGTGCTGCCACCAGGAGGAATATGGAAGCTTTCCCTTCTGGTCTAGATGAACCATGCCCATGTCCAAATCCAACACACTGTGGTTAATGTGAACTACGGCATGTTAAAACAAGCCAGCTTCACATAATAGTTTAAGAAGCTGGCTTATTTCCACAAACCATAGTTAGGATTAGCCCCCGTTAATCTCCACTGAAGGCTCTCTGTGGCTCATCCTCAGGAGGCTAAATCATAGTTAGTGTTAAGATGTGACCTGGGCCCCTGTGTTCAAGAGAGCTTGATAACGGTCCTGGATAAATGCACATGGGAGATGGAGCTTTTCAGAGTTTCCAAAAAGTAAGCATCGCTGAACTTAAAGGGACTTATTTCTGAGGGTTGTGCTCTCAGGCTATACATTTTACACCAGAAATTCCTAGTTTGAGATATTTATTTAGTTTCATTGAGAAAAGTGGGGTTTTAAAAAAATCTTCCCAGTAAAAATCTTCCAAATTTGATATGCAAAATAAAGTTTGTGAGAGGTGATCAGTCTGGTCATAACAGAGTCCCTTCTGAGTCTTGGAGGGGGTGGGGGTTGTTTTAAAACACCAGATGAGCCCTCACTCACCCGTTTTTCACTACAGAAGTAAAGCAGAATGTAATAAAATGCTTAAAACTCTGTGTTTCGGCCTTTAAAAATGCTATAGGAAGTGCCCCTCCCCTCCCTGAACTCTCTCAGTAGTAGCTGTAGTTCTCATAATGTAACTTCACTATGATATGGAGCCTGTGGTGCTCCAATGTTATTAGACTACAGTGCCCACCAACCCCTGCCAGCATCAGCAATGGGCAGAGTGGCAGAAGTTGTAGTCCAGCAACATCTGGAGGTGCACAGGTTCTCCATCTCTAGGGATGGGCAAATCTGATAGCTTCAGTTTCTCTGTCTCTCTTTTTTTCCAATTTTATGTTCAGTTTTCCACACTTACTCATCAGTTTGCATTTTTTAAATAAAAATCCTCCTGAAAATTCATCAGCAGGTTAGAGTGATTTCCCCCTAATTTACACATTTTTGCATGCAGTTTTGTCTTATATACAAATTTCAGCAAAGCAAATTTCCCTTTAAAAATGCATTTTACCATATTATTTTCAACATTATATGCATTTATATGCATACTTTGCCCTACTGTATGCATTTTTGGTACACATTAATTGCATTGCAAAATTCACAGAAGTGCAGATTTCAAAGGATGGTTGTCTTTCAGTTTATGTGCTGTTTCTGGAGAGTGGGAATTTGGGAGTTTCAAGTGTGAGCTGAGTTGAATTTCTGCGGCATCCCCGGTATATAAGAACGAAAAGGCTGGTGATACCTTTGAATCTGCTTATTTTCCTCTTCCGTTCCACCTCCCTCCTGCCTATTGAATCCAATCTCTTTGCTTCCACTTGCAGCAGACTATGAGCCATTTGCTTAAATTGCAAATTGTCTTTTGGTACTTTGGAAGAAAAGTGGAGTATAAAAAAAATTTTTTTTAAGGCTACAGGAGGCCTGCTAGGGAAAAATAAAACAGTAGGAAAGAGCAACCGTCTTTCTAACTAGAGGTATATATCGGTTGGATCAAGCAAGAGGAAAGACCAGTGACAAAGGAACAGAGATGGGGCAGGGAATGGTCACTGTGGCAACCTGCTTGAGCCACTGCTAGCCCCCCTACACAGCCTCCTTCTTAGCCACCCTCTGCCGTTCTCTATCTCTGGGACGCACTTTCTCACCTGCTGGGAACAGTGCCTGCGATTCTTGCCATTTGAAATACGTCACGTCTTCCCGGCGCTGCCGGGATAAATCAGGCAGAGTAAGGCTGCTAATGAGCTGCTTCTGCAATTTCTTGCAAAAATTGACACGTCTGAAGGAGGGGAGGGGGGTGGTAGTAGAGGGGGAATGGGGGGGGACCTTAATTGGGGAAGAGCTGAACCAGTTAATTAAGAGCCAGGAACAAACAGGATGTTGGTATCGGGCCATATTCCTGCACAGTTGCATCTGTCTGCTAGGATCTCTGCTGTTTTCGGGTGGGGCTGCTGGTGGTTCAGACCTAAGGCCTATCTACTCCATATTCCTGCTTCCCACAGTGGCTTCTGGGGAACCAGACTCCAGGACTTGAAGGCAACTTAGCCCTCCCCTTGCTGTCTATTCCTAAGCAACTGGAATCCAGAGATAGACTGTCTCTGAACTGGGAGTTTGTTGTGACCAAGTGCCACCAGTGCAGCCTCCTCCTCCGTGAATTTGTCTAAGTTCTACTTAAAGCCATTCTAAGATTAGTGGCCGTTACTGCATCTTGCAGCGGTAAAGAATTCACCTGTTGACTTCTGTGGGGCATCAGCAGTTTGTGTCATGAGGACTATGCTCTTAGGAAGACCCATTAGTGCTGGGGTGGGTGACCTCAGGACCAGCCCTCCCCTCCCTACCAGGCCACACACCTGACACATCCTCCCCTAGTGATATTATCTGGCTGGGATGTGCCCTTGGTTTGCAATCATGACTCGTGTTTCCCTAGGAGAGAAGCGTGCATCTGGCCACACCCAGTTTTGCCACACCTCTCTTTGGCATGTGGCCCTTGAGCTGAAAAAGGCTCCCCACCCCTGCAGTGTTGGAAAGCAAGATGGGCACATTGTGGTAGAATGCTGCCACTTTTTCTGTTTTCTGGTCACCGGATCTATGTGCAGAAGTTGGACAGGGGACACTCTCCGTACCCCCACCAGGAACAGCTTTGTCTCCTGGAAAGCAAAATGTACACCTCTAGGGACATGGTGGTGCGAATGAGCACCACCATCTTTTTCTCCTCTCCTTGTTGGCATGCCGAAATTCAGCAAGTGAAGCTTCCCCTTCTCTCTGTGGCTCAAACAGATTCACCTTCTGAATTCCTGCCTGATGCACTTCTGTTAAAGGCACAGAAAATGGGAGCAAAATAGCACTAACACTAATAATACTTTACATTTAAAATTTACAGCTGAGAACTGAACTATTTAATACTAAAATCACAATAAAAATATTACAGAGACACAACAAGGCATTATTTAATGAACTTGCAGTGGCAAAGTTTTGTATCCTTTCACTGCCATGTTCCAATTATTAATAAAAGGCTTCCATGTTTTCCTCCACTGCAAAGAGTTAAGTTTCCATCTTTTTTTAATAACACCCTATTCATAAATGCCATTTTTCAAGATCACCGCAGCTATTCTCTTGCTAAAAAGACTCCTAGTTTATTTTATTTTATTTATCTTGCTGTATACATATTCTAGCAGTTGTTATTAAATTCTCAACACGACTGATGCATCTTGAACACACATTATCTTTAAGAAAGCCAATAAGTAACACATTGGAGACTGTGATGGAGGATGCCCTGGCTGTCTTAGCAATAACTCCCAATATCGATTTTCAGTAGCTCTTTGTTTTATTTTTTCATAGTCCCAACTCTGGGCATATCGAGTTAACTCCTACCGTAACTGTCGCACCATTGCACATACATTTAATCTGTCAGACACATAACACAAACCGCCACTGCTTAGTATTGCTTGCATGCATCTGAAACAAGGCAAGTTACTTACAGCTTTGTATGCTGCCTAATCGTCTCCATTTGTTTAGCACTCTCTTCAAATCTCTTCACATGCATGCAATCCTTGCACAACAACCCTGTAAGGTTGCCTTCCCCAATAAAATACCATCCACATGGAGATGTTGGAGAATTCCAACAAAAAATGGAAGGGAGAGCAGAAATTGGTGATGGCCACTTATTCATCTCATGTCCAGAACAGAGATCAATCCAGTAAGTACAACTGGTATCTGCTGCTGTTGCTTTCAGTCCACCAACAATACACAACTGATCAAATTTCCTCCCTATTTGCATTGTGTTTCCTTTGCACAGAAATGAATGGGGTGGAATAATGTGGTGACAACTTGTGTAATTTATGTAGTAAATACCATAAGCCTTGTAATTTTGCCACAGCGGACAACAACAACAACAAGAACAACACAGGTTTGGTTGGAGGACATACTGTAGCAGAATAGAAACAGTGGATGTGATAATTGATGGGAGAACTCTGCCTTACATCACTGGACTACAACGCCCATCAGTCCCAGTCGGTATCCCCGAGAGCCAATGTACGTTAGTGCAGACAGTGCTGAGCTGGATAAACACATGGTCTGACTTGGCCATCTTCCTAGGTTTAAATCAACCCTTTATTCAAGAACCATGAGGACTAGAATTTTGCTTTATTCTTAGGGGATGGGCTATCGCAGGAGCAAGGAAGTCTCCACTTTGAATCTCAGTGTAGCCACTAACTCAATACGTTCGTTCTAAAGCTGATTAGGGGCAGGGTGGGAGGAATCTGTCCTGCTCTGCTCTTCTGCCTTTAACAGCATATTGGTCTGCAGAAACCTACAGAGGATGCTTTTCACAACATGGAGACACATGTTTTTAAATAGGGGTTTGATGGGCCATCTCTCAGCTGTGTTTTCTGCATTGCAGGGTGTTGGGCTAGACAGTTCCATTATTCTATGTGATAAAATGCTAATGCCGGCACATCATAGGCACAGCAACAGTAGCTGGTTGAAAAGTTGGCAACCCTACCAAATCTCACCATGTGCAATAGGGTGATTTAAAAACAACAAATACCCGGCCTTACTGAGAGTGCTTTGAACAATCAAGGGAAAGTGCTACTTAATTGCTAAGTAAAATGTTGATTGATGTCTGCTTATCGCTTTCGAAGGTAAACGGTTGAAGGCTACACCGCTTTGCCCTGGCCAGAAGGTGGCACTGCAGACTCGTCACACACTGTGCAGTGGGACACAGGTGTATGAGCACCACCCTGCCTTTGCAGAGCCAAAAAGGGTGGGTGGGGGAATGGGCAAAATCATTGACTGGAGTTGTCTCCCACTTACCATTTTTCTGCATGCAGACAGCCAACCTCATGGGTGCAATGGGACAACAAGATCCAAGATATCTCTCTCTCTCTCTCTCTCTCTCTCTCTCTCTCTCTCTCTCTGTGTGTGTGTGTGTACTGGCTTCCTCTCCTGTCCTTCCAACCCAAGCAGCCAAAAACTGCTTCAGAAGTTTGCTCACAAGCAAGGCAACTGCCACACACAAAGCAAGGTCAGCATTAGTGATCACTGGATATTTTCTTCTTTATCCAGTCCATCAAGCAAAAACACCATCCTCCCTCATTTCCCCAACAGTGGCGGCACTGCCTATTGATTCCAGCAAGCCAGGCGGTCAGGCAGGCGGCCAGGACTCCTGGGTTCTAAGGCCAGCCTGGAGTGTGTTTGTGTAAGTTCCAGCAGTTAAAGGAAAACAGCAAGCAAGAGGGGAGAGAAAGGGAGGGGAGGGGGGCTGCGAATGAGGACTTCAGGGTTCTTGGAACAAAATGACTCCGATGATCACCACCCAGCTCTAGGAAGGAGACAGGGTCTAGTATAGAATGGCCAATTATTGTGTGGACAATTTATCTTTGGCACAAAAGAGGTGATAGCTTTTCTCCCCAAGAGCAGGTTTGGAGAACCTGTAGCCCTCCAGATGTTGCTGAACTACAGCTCCCATCAGCCCCAGCAACATCTAGAAGGCCAAAAGTTCCCCACACCTCCCCAGGAGTATTGATAGTGGTATGTAGGTCCACATATTTGCCTGCTACACTGCACACCCATCTCTGCTCTGGGCTCTGGTTGTGCACAAGTACTGTTGTGGAAAACCTGAAGAACCTATTTGATCAGAGGTGACTGCTGGACTAACAAAACAAGTGTGTTCACCGTGGGTGACGAAGCCTCCAGTCGTTTAAGAGTTGCTTAGAAATTGTTTGTTTGGTATCTTGTCATGCCATAGCAGTGCAGAGTTAAGAAAATAAAAACTGCAGAAATAAAGGTGACCTAATATATATGTTCTTTTGATTATTATATGCATTTCTGTGTGCACTTTAGCCTAGTATATGCAGGTTTGCACACATTACTTCGCTGGAGAATGGCATTGCAATTTTCGGATGAGTGCGAATTTCAAAAGATGGCTGTGCTTTCCATTTATGTACTGGTTCATAAAGCTTAGATAAGGTAGAGTCACCTTTAAATACAAAATGGATCAAATTTATATCCCATCTCTGTGCAGATATTCCCTCTTTTATGTGCTGGTCAAAGGCCTTCTGGCACCAGTTCAGTCTTGTTAGGTCATCAGAGAAGCTGGGATTCTCCTGTGTTTCCAGATTATTTATGCGTCTAGCTCAACGTTGTAGCCGATGATGACGTGTGTGCGCATGTGTGAGCTGTAAGGGTCTTGCCCTGGGGGGGACATTCCTGGTCCTTTTCTGGAATGTACAGGTTAGGGTCCATCTAAGCTCAAGTTTTGGGGGAGGGGCAGTCAATATGTCTTTTTTGTGGTCAGAGTGTCATTGACCAAACAATAGTGCATTAGTGGTAGATTTATACAGGCTTGTCCCCATATCATTCCACTTTATTAGTTCCTCTGTGATGCTTCCTCCATGTTTACTGTAATGCTGCGTTCTGGAGGGGCATTTTTCGCAACAGTGCAGCGAAAGTGAGACAACCCACCCAACTCTAGAACATTTGTGGTATGAAAAGCTACAGGATTCCAGCAGAAAGTTACAGGACATTCTCAGATTGGAAATGGAGCATGATGTCTGCTCTGAACCTTTGCAGGCGTGGACACTGAAAGTAGGACTGCCTATATAACTGCCCTGATAGCAGCATGAGCACAAATAATCACAAATGGACATCAGGAGAGACTCTGACTTTTTTCTTTTTAAGTCTCTGGTTTATTTTACGTGTGGAGATCGAAGGAAAAGTATTCTACCCGATTGCACATAGGGAAGAAATAGAATTAAATAACTTTATAAACATATTAGGCTGCTTCTATTTTCGTTCAGCCTGTTCTGCAATGATTTCCCAATCCTTTTACCAGGAGATCTTTGGCCACAAGCCTGGTCTGGCTCTCTGTGGCCGTGATTCTCTTGCCATTTCTGTGAAGGGAATGGGTCCCAGGGGTTAAAACAGTGTCCGGGGGGGGGGGAGAAAAGCTGGGACCAATAACATCTGGGCTCTTCTGTATGAAGGTGGGGATACTTTTGCAGGGGCACATTCCCTTATGGGGAACTTTTTGGGGGCCAGACGTTTCACCTTCAAACATCTATTGAAAATTTTAATATTTTGCAATAGTTATGCAGGCAATTGAGAAAATATATTTCCATGAGAGTTGATCTCTGATTTTTAATTTTTACGTCTCTGTGTGTGGTTGCTGTAAGCTGCTTTGATTATTTTGTAAATAGTGCTATACAAATTATTGTATAAATGAAAGGGGTGGAGCTATGGCAGTGATTTCGTACATTTGGCTAAATTTCAATCACAGAAACGTCACTGGGTTGTGTGTGTGTGTGTGAGAGAGAGAGAGAGAGAGAGAGAGAGAGAGAGAGAGAGAGAGACGGAGAGAGACCCCTCTCTAGCTTCCATCTGGTCAGACAGGAGGCAATATTACACTTCAAGGACACATTTGAGGCAGGCATAAGCACTCAAATAGGGGGTGGAGCAGACTTGGTGTGGGGTTTTGCCTGGGGAGAGGTGTATAGCCTGGCAAGAGAGGCATAGAGGGCTGCATTCAACACCTATGCCTGTGGGTTCTCCACGACTGTTCTGTGCCCATACCCAGTAAAGGAGATGGCAGATATATGAGCCTATAAGGACATGCCTTATACTAGGAGTAGCCCATGCTAGCTGGGGCTGATGGGAATTGCAGTCCAACAGCATGTGGAGAGCACCACATGGTCTACCCTTGCCTTATGCTTTGGCTAGCTGTTGGTCCCTTTTGCCCTGCATTGCCCATTCTAAATGGACATGTGGTCTGTGTTGGTGTAAGGCAGCCCCCTATGTCCCTGTTACCATGTCCCCGGTCAGTAGACAGAAAAGCTGACATCAGTGGTGGAATGCCTGCTTTGCAGAACCCCGAGTTCAAATCCTGACACTGTTCAGAGCTCAGGTGACGAGTGACACTCTTTTCTGCCTGAGTTCCTGCTGCCAGCCGAATATGGCAATACTGGGCGAAGTGCAGAAATAGGCTCTCCTGATTTACGTCATCTTCTGATATTCCTATGCTAGGGAATGAGGCTTGCAAAACAACACACACACACAAACAGGTGCACTCTTGCTGAGGATGCCCAGTGAAAGGGGCCAGCGAGAGTGGGTGAACAGGGGAGAGAGTGCCTGCCGTAAATCCATCTACACACGCGCACACACACAACCCCCGTCTGAATCGGGTGGGCCTTGCGTTCCTGACCACAATGAAGGCTTTGAGGTTGGGGAAAAAGAGCTCTCATTAATGAGCGAGTGTCTCACGGTCTGGCCTTGCTTGCAAAGAGCTGCTTCCTGAGCCACCCCCCTCCCAGGCACCAGCTGCAGAGCCTCTGGCATAGAAAGGGGGGGCAGGTTCCCTTCTCGCCCCTTCCCCACCTTCAGTCAGAAGCTCTTCAGGCCTCCTCCGTTCTCCAGGATAGGCACTGCAGGATGACTGTTTTCCAAGCACGCATCCACTCCAGAGCAGGTATACAGAAGGGAGAAGTGGTATTTGGTGTGTGTGTGTGTGTGTGTGTGTGTGTGTGTGTGTGATAGAACACCCCCCTACTCCCCAGCTGTACTGAGCCCAAAACAGCCTCTTCCTTATCTAAGCCTGCAAGTCCCCAACTCACTACATTAGACTGTAGGGTCCTGGATCACTGCTGCCCTTTGACTCCAGGTGAGGTAGCTTCCAGTTGCCCAATGTTAAGCTGTAGATCTCGGATCTAGTTCTCAGTGATGTGGTTCACCCATGTTGGGGCTAGAGATGGGCAAACCTGTCCATTTCACTTCCCTAAGTTATTTTGCCAGTCTTAAATTGAGTTCTCCACATCTTTACAGCAATTTGCAATAAATGTCTTCCATCTTTATGAGAATTCATCAGCGTTTTAAACACATTTCTATATGCGGTTTTGAGCAACACACACATTTTTGCAAGCAAGTTCCCCTTATTTAAGGCGTTTTCATGTGTTATTTCATGAATATATGCATTTTTATGCACATTTCTGCATAATGTAAGGAGTTTTCATACATATTGATTGGTTAGAGAACTGCATCAACAAATATTTTGAAATATTGGCTTTTGAAATACTGCAGTATATTGGTTAAAGAAGCATGAATTAGGTAGTTTCTCATAAAAATTGAATTTAGGTTTGACTAAACTAACATGTTTTAAGCTGGTACTGGAAAAAATACCATGAAGGTGTCTACCTGATGTCAATAGACAGGGAATTCCAGAGTGAAAGGGCTGCCACACTAAACCATTGATTTCTTACAAGCGCGGAATGAGTATTATGTGGTACCCAGTGCTATTTTTCTAGAAAAAGAGGTGCCAGAACTCACCATGAATGCCTCCTCTTAAAATGGCAATGGCGCCCACCTGAGAGGTGCTGGAGCTGAGTTCTGGTGAGTTCCAGCTAGGGGGGGGGAGCCCTGGTGGTACCTGTAACAGTGCCAGTTCCACTGAGCAAAGCAGTTGAGTGGGCACATATGGGGAAAGGTGATCCCACATCATTCCAGGAAATGCCACCACTGCTCACAAATCAGAATGTGCTGGCAATTACAGCCCCTTGCTGCCCACAGACAGAGCAGCCACCAATAAACTAATAAGAAGAATAAGAATAAGAATAAATTTATTATTTATACCCTGCCCAGATGGGTTTCCCTGTCTGGGTTTCCCTCACCTGCAGAACACACCTCCGCATCACAACGCACATGACAAAACCCGCCTTATTTGGGCTCCTTACTAGCATTGTTTTATGAGCAAAATGCAGAGCAGGAGTAGGAAACAGAGATGATGCAAAATACCCCCAAACCTGCACACAGCACACAGCCCTCCTAAGACAAGAGAGTGGAGGACACCCACCAGGCAGGGAAGCACTCTTTTGCTAGGAAACCAAGGGAAGGACATAGCTCAGTTGCAGAGTTTCTGATTTGCACACAGAACATCCCAAGTTCAATCCCTGGCATCTCCAGGAAGCGCTGGGAAAAGACTCCCTGCTCAAAGCACTGGAGAGCAACTGCTTGTCAGCAGAGACAATACTGAGCTAGCCAGACCGAGGGTCTGATTCAGGATAAGGAAGTTTCATCTGTTTCTGCAATATACAACAAGGGCAGCCAGAGACTGGCAGCAGCAGCCTCCAGTGGCTAACCCCCGAGCACATTAGAGTTAGGAAGCAGGAGAGGAGGGTTCGAGTTCCAAGAGGAGAAAGCGGGGGGAATATGCTCTTGCTCACTTTTTGCATGCCTTGGGGGGAAATGTCATGTCAGAGGCAAAAGTGAGGGAGCCCCTGGGACTCAAACTCATGCTGCAAACGCCGCCGAGCAGCTCTCAGCCACAGCAGCAGACAGGAATCAGACACCTCGCGGGTCTTTCTTCAGCTCCAACACCCAGTCGTAGATGCCAGGAGCACAGAGGCTGAAAGTACATAGGAAATTGCCTTAAACTAAGTCGGTCTAATTTTGTATTATCTATACTGACTGGCTCTCCAGGCCAAGGTTTTATTTCACACCAGCCTTACCTGGAGATGCTGGGGGGACTGAGCCTGGGACCTTCTGCATGCAAAGTAGATGTTGCATCATTGAGCTATGGGCTTATGTTCCAGGGTAAAACCCTACCTGCATTAGGAAAGGTGTGGATTCTCACCACCTACCCACTAAGATGCAGCTGAGTCAGTCAGGAGGAAAGCAGTATAGACAAGCAGCCAGGCTGCTGCATGGGCCCTTGGGGTCGCTACCCACAGCAACCCACAGGACCAATCCGCTCCCTGCATTTGCATGATAGCCATCCCAGCAGGCCTCGTTGCCTCTCCCCTTCCTCATTGCTGGCTGCCTCAGTCAGCCTGACAGCAGCGCGTATCCTGAGAGGGCCTGTGCCCTCACAGTCCAGAGAACCAGAAGGCGTGAGAGGCCCTTGCTCCAGAGTCCCAGATCCTGGATCCACAGGCAGCATTTAGAAAGGAGTCAGAGAAGGAGGAGTGGTGTCACTCAAGAGCCCAGGAGGGGTGGGCAAATTTATCAGCTTCGGCGTCTCTCATTTTCCCAGTCTTAAGTTCTATTCTCTACATTAGTACATCAGTCTGTGATTTTTTTAAAAAATAAGAAGTCCTTCTGCAAATTCACTGTCATTTTAGTGCAAATTTCTCCCAATGTGCACATTTTTGTGTGCAATTTTCCTGAATATAATGCATTGTTGTATGTTGTTTTCACTGATACTGTGTATTTTTATGCACACTTTATCCCAATATATGCATTTTCCTACACATTACTTGACTGGAGAATTGCACTGCAAAATTCAGAAGTGTGAATTTTGTACAGCAATGGTGTTTCAGTTTGCACTATGTTTCAGAAAGTGAGAATTAAGAGAGTTCATCTTTAAATGTGAACTGATTCAAATTTCTCCCCTGCCTTGCTGTAAATTAAGCAATTCACAAAGGGAATGCCGCTCGCCAAATCTAGGAATTTTTCCTATTATACACAGTGTTTCTTGCAATACAGAATTAAAACAATTTTTAAAGAAATTTTAGCGAATAACATATACCTACAATCAATTCCTGCTACTATTATGCCTGTTTGTTATGTCACTTACACTAACCTATGCATTTATGCAAACCTTTTGCTAGCATATTCATTTTTATACACATTACCTGGTTGGAGAACCACACTGCAAATTTCAGAGGAGTGCAAATTTTGAAAGATGGCTGTGTTTCAGTTTGCCCGTTTGTTTTAGAAAGTTCAGAGCTCTGTGCATCATATCTCTATGCAGATATCCACTCTTCTGTATGGTGGTTAAAGGGATAGAACCCCTGTCTCTCCTGGCACCTGCTTAGTCTTGTTTAGTGCTCAAAGGAACTTGAATTTAGTACTCTGAGCACCTTTCCTTCTGCACTGAGCTCTAGCTTGCATCCAGTGGTTTGTGTGGCAGTATTCAACTAAATGGATAGGCTAGCTCAAGGTTTTCCACTTGTGCGCCCCCTCTCCTGCCCTCATGCCATCCCCAAATCTGCTTCAGAGGGTTGGGGGGAAACCCCAGAACAGGTTTAGGGGGCACAGGGAGATGAGAGGGAGAAGTTCCTTTGCACAGTCAAAAGTCCTTGCATCAGTGGATATATTTTGCTGGGTTCCACCTCCTAGGCTTTATCGCTGTCTCTCAGATGTAAGCCCCCTTGAAGAGCTTGGCATTAAAAGGTGTTCTGACTATGCAGTGATGGGGCTGTATGAAGGCCAGTGAACCAAATCTGAATGCTAGCAAGATGGAGGAGGTCCTGTGGGTGAGCGGCTCCCAGGTTTGGGAAATGGGTGAGTCACCTGTTCTGGATGGGTTTGCCTCTCTCTGAAGCATCACTCTGCAGGCATATGTGAAGGCTGCTCTAGATTTATAAGCTGGCCAACTAAGTGTTACACACATGCAGGCCTATGTCACAGAGTCACTTTAGAAGCGGGTGGGGGGGTAGAATGGAGAAGCAGCAATGGGAAATGTTGCTGAAAGTATTATTATTTATTAAGTTTCTATACCACCCTTCATCCGAAGATTGCAAGGCAGTTTACAATACAGTGGTACTTCGGGTTACATACGCTTCAGGTTACAGACTCTGCTAAACCAGAAATAGTACCTTGGGTTAAGAACTTTGCTTCAGGATGAGAACAGAAATTGTGCTCCGGCGGCCCGGCGGCAGCAGGAGGCCCCATTAGCTAAAGTGGTGCTTCAGGTTAAGAACAATTTCAGGTTAAGAATGGATCTCCAGAACAAATTAAGTTCTTAACCCGAGGTACCACTGTATAGTACAACATCACTTGCTTTCACTTCTTGCTTATCCCCACCATCTGGTAATTCAAGAGGTAGAGTGCTTCTGAACTTGGGGGTTCTGTTTTGGGCTAATTGCACTCAAGCTTCAACCAGACAGATATATTTGAATGACAGAAGCAGTGTGGAGACCTGAGGCACGGAGACAAACTGTTCATTGAGCAGTCGCCCTGATTTACTGGTGGAGAAAGTGGATGACGTTGGTTATTTATTGAGCATCCATCCTGATTTGCTTGTGGGGAGGTTAGGTGGCCTTGTGTCAAAAGCAAGTTGTCACCCCCACATTTTTCCAGATCATTCCCTCATCGCTTTCCTTGTCACAAGAACCCTGGTCCTTTGGGGGAAGGGGGGGTTAGTTGTGCAAGGCTTCCCAATCCACTGTAATTGCAAAACCTGAATTTGCCAGGATGTGATTGAATCCCACCCCAAAATAGTGGCAGTCTGGAAGCGCTCATGGTTCCTTCAAATCCTGGAAATGGATCTGGACTTCCTCCCTTCTCCGGTTCTGTAGCTGCTTCTCTCCAGCACAAAAATAGAAACCAAAACATGGGAGTCTGTGTTTTGGGCCTCCTATGCCGTCCGATCGCTAATAGGCCCTTCAATGTCTCAACTAAGAGCAGAGTCCATTGCTCTCTCTCTTCCTCCTTCTCTCCCCTCCCCAAATCCACTGATTTATTCAACTCACGGTGCTCTCAGAGGGTGGGGGGAAGACCACAGATCCTCTCTGCATTGCAAACCCTTGTCTCTGGAGAAAGACTTGTCAGTATTTCCGCTGGGTAAATACTATCATCCCAATATTTTCTGACCGCCATTAGCCACTTGGGGAAGGGGGCTGCGTGGGCTAATGGTGAAGCGCCATCTCCTGTGACCAACCAAGCAGGCTAATAATGAAGGGCACGAGTCTCAGCTAACGAGACATGCAATCTGTACACAGCAGCAAGGCAGCATGGCTGGGGGGTGGGGGCTGTTGCCTACTTTCGTCCTTCCCAGGCTTCTGCTGCCTGGAGAATTCACTTTGGTGGGGTGGGTGGGTTTGGTGCTTTGAAATATCCAGAATGGGTAGCCAGTATTTCCTACACAAAATGCTTAGTTTACAGCAAGGAGATAGGGGAGAAATCAGATTGAGCTTGCATTTAAAGCCAAACCTACCTAATCTGCTCTCTATGGTTTTTTAAAAGATACAAATCAAAACACAGCCATCCATCAAATTTCTCACTTCTCCAAATTTTGCAGCGCAGTCCTCCAGCCAAGCAATGTGTCCAAAAATATGTTTATAAAGGGAAAGTCTGCATTAGTGGAAACAACGTACAAGAACGTATTATATATGGGGAACTTGCTTTGCAAAAATGTGTACAGCGGGGGACGTTCGCACATTTTCATGAGAATTTTTTTGAAAAATTGCAAACTGGTGAAGAAATGTGGACAACAGAATTTAAGAGTGGAAAAATGAGAAACCGAGAGACTCAAAATTGACAGTTTCATCTATCCTTATAAATTACAGCTTATACCTGTGATCAGCAATATGGCCTGTGAAGCATCCTAGCAGTTGGGGACGGGGGCAGGGAGTGCACGACACCAAGACTTAATTTGTGGAAGTATATGTGTGGAGTGTGTAATAATCCAGGAACTGTTCTCAGAAGAACTAGGGCTCAGTCCTGGTATGTGAGAATAAATAGTTTTTTAAAAGAGTGCCCTTGATAATCTGTTCAGTACTTAGCACCCCACCCAACCACGGTCATAGTTGGGTTGTCATTCATTCATTCATTCATTCATTCATTCATAGATAGATAGATAAAGATAGATAGATGGATGGATGGATAGATAGATAGATAGATAGATAGATAGATAGATAGATAGATAGATAGATAGATGATAGATAGATAGATATATATGGCCCTTTTGAATGCTGTAACTCGTTAGTGTGACCTGGGAGTTTGATGGGTGTGGTGTGGGTGTGGCTGGAATGTGGTTTGTTTGGTTGTTGTTGTTGTCTTGCTTTTGTTGTTTTAAGGGATGGCATCCAATTTCGTTGCACTTTGTGCAATGTTGCACTTGTGTAATGACAATAAAGAATCTATCTATCTATCTATCTATCTATCTATCTATAAGCATTTTATTCTGCATTTCTCCTAATGCACATTTTGCAAAAACAAAACAAAACAAACAATGAAAACTGCCAATACACATAAAGAGAAAAACAAACATTAAAAGGAACCTAACTAATAGAAGTTCAGCACAAGTAGCTTTTGATAGTCAAAGTCAAAAGAAAAACAAGAAAAATCAGGAGTGCATAAAATGTATACAATTATTAAATTTTAAATGGGGTATTAAAACACAACATATTGTACAAGGAAAGAAATAGGAAGGAAGAAAACGGTCTTGCTTGCTTGTAGACGCCACCCAATGAAATCATACATCAAAGGGATTTGCCACCTCTGTGACTGCGATGTCATATATTTCATAAATAACTCACAGATACAGATGGAATCAGAAGGATCAATGTCACCCCTAGCTGCTTAAATATTACATGTCAATTTATCTGAAATAGCAATAAACATAACTTTTTAGAACCAGTTATCTAGGGTATATCATGAAGTGTCTTTCCAGCCCAAAGCAGTTACTAATCCCTAATATACATATTTTTGTATGCAATTTTGCCTAATACAGACACTCTTGCAAGCCATTTCCTCTTATATAATGTGTTTTTGTATATTATTTTCAAAACTATATACATTAGGTTGTATCTGGTTAGGTCCTACTTTGACTAGGCCCATGGAAATTATTATTATTATTATTGTTTATTGATTTGTTTATTAAATTTTTATACCACCCTTCATTAGAAGACCACAGGGCGGTTCGCAGTGTAAAAATACAAAATGAAAACACAAAATACTTTATAAAACAAAAATAAGCCAATAAACACCCCCCCAAACACACATATTTAAAGGCCACAGAATGTTAACCAGCCAAAGGCCGGGTTATACTGAACTGTTTCCTCCTGGTGCCTAATAATATGTAATTAAGGTGTCAGACGGGCCTCCCTTGGGAGAGCATTCACAAATGGAGCCACTGCAGAAAAGGCCTGTTCTTGTGTTATCACTCTCCGGACTTGTCATGGAGGAGGCACATGAAGACAAGCCTCAAATGATGATGACAAGGTCCAAATCGGTTCATATGAGGAGAGGTGGTCCTTGAGGTATTGCAATCCTGAGCTGTTTAATAGACCACAGCCATGTCCTTCAATCTCAGTGAGTCTATTCTGAATAGGATCTTTGTACACATATTTTGTACACAGCGGGTGGCGCTGTGGGTAAAACCTCAGTGCCTAGGACTTGCTGATCGTAAGGTTGGCGGTTCGAATCCCCGTGGCGGGGTGAGCTCCCGTCGTTCGGTCCCAGCTCCTGCCCACCTAGCAGTTCGAAAGCACCCCTAAGTGGAAGTAGATAAATAGGTATCGCTTTATAGCGGAAAGGTAAACGGCGTTTCCATGTGCGGCACTGGTGCTGGCTCGCCAGTTGCAGCTTCGTCACGCTGGCCACGTGACCCGGAAGTGTCTTTGGACGGCGCCAGCTCCCCGCCTCTTGAGCAAGATGAGCGCGCAACCCTAGAGTCGGTCACGACTGGCCCGTACGGGCAGGAGTACCTTTACCTTTACCTTACACATATTTTGATAGGAGAGCCACATAGCAAAAATGGAGAAGTGTAAATTTCAAAGGATAGTTGTGCTTTGGTTCATTCGTCGTTTCAGGAAGTGCAAATCATGTATGCTCTCATTGAAATATGAAGCTAAATAAATTTCCACTCCATCCCTAGTCAAAACTGGGGGGTCATGGTTAGCCTTCATGTATGTGAATGTGAACTGAGTGAATATTTCAGGTCAGGCAGTGTGACTTTAAGGTTGCAGCACTTACAAATGAATTCCAGGGTTCTTTATCATCCCAGTATGATTTTTGCTAAGTTCCTTTTTCTCATTGTGGCGGATATTGGTTTGAAAATGTGACTGGCTAAAATTAAAATGTGAAAAGGCTAGAAATAAGGAAACAAATAAGACAAAGACTGGATTTATTGACTACTGTGACTTTTAAGTGTCTACAGTACTTTTCCTTTGCTTGCTTTCTGTTCTACTCCTGAGAGATGTGCTTCCTTTCTGTAGCTAGCATCACCAGGAAACCAGATTCCATTCTGAAAAAATCAGAAAATGGTGTGGGCAAAGCAGGGAGGGGACAGAACACCTGTGTTACTACTCATTGTTAGCGATGTCGTGGATGTGAACCAATCAGGGGGACGAGTTGCATCTCCTGCTCTGCCTACATTTCTCCTCTGGTCCAGCTCACCACTCAAATGTGGCCCACAGGAGGTTGTTCACAAATAGAATGCAACCCCCAGTCTGAAAGAGTTCCCCCATAGTTTAGATTGGTGTCCTTTTGATACTGGTAGGGTGGAAATCAGGGAGGCCAACAGTAGGGGGCACCAGAGAACACGGCTGGTAGAGCCAGAGCCCATGACAGGCAGAGCCAATTAATTCTAGTTTTGCCCCCATCCCTGCTGAGTTCCACAAGGTCAACCCTGAGACAGAGGAGGCTGGCAGGCAGCGCCACCCCACCGGACTGACGGAGAAGCCAAGTAGGTGGGGGCTGGCTGAGGGTAGACTTAGGTTAGTGGGTGTCGAGGCTCCACTTGCCCTAATGGACTCCCCTCCATTCCCCACCCTCTGCAATATCTGGAGAATTCCCTTAACTTGCTTCCCTCACCTTGACCAAAGGTACTGGGGGTTGGCAACGATCATCAGCCCTAAGAACCATGGGGGGAAGTGGATGATTCATGGCTTATCATGGGTGTCTTTTGCTAAAGAATGTGTGTAGGCTAGACCAGGGAAAATATGGTGGGAAGGGTAGGGGGGTGAGCAGGAGCAGGTCTGATGTGAGGGAGGTGGAATCGAGAATCGGCAGCAAGCAGAAGCCTGCTTAGCGTCTGCTTTTTATTATTCCGAGTCTGAGTCCAGAGTCAGCGATTCCTTTTACAGCTGTTAAGCATGAAAAATCTACTTCTCTGGATCGTGATGAAGGGAACCGGGAGGGAGGAGGGGGGTTGAGGAGGGGGTGGGGGGAGAGAAGGAAGAGCTGATCATATTTAATGGCCCCGTTAACACAGCAGCGGATGCGCAAGCCAGCGATAGCCATTAGGAATGACTCGCTGGGCTGGATCCGGGAGCAGAAGCCTTTACAGATTTATTAGCTGGAAACAGGCAGCCATTGATGGGGTGGGTAATGTCACTGTCAGTAGGTAAGTGGGCCACACATGGCCACGAAGAGAGCTGTGTGGTTGGCCCCGGTGGCGATGTGTAGGCCCCAATCAAAAAGTCTACTTCCAATCAACATTCTGGGGGAAGCAAAGGAAGCAGGGTTCTTATTGATTCTAGACCAGCCTTTACCAACCAGGTTCTCTCTCAGTGGTTTGGACAACGACTTTCCCAATGGTTTGGACCACAGCACTAGCTGGGGCAGGCAGGAGTTGTAGTTCAAAGCGTCAGGAGGACACCAGTTGTCTTCGCATAGTAATCACACAACAACCATAGCCAGGCGATCCTCAAGAGCAAACTTCCCATCGCACCCCTTAAAAGGAGCAGCACAACTTTCATCAAGATGTAAGAATGAGTAAGATTCAGGCTGAGCTAAATGAGAAGAAGAGGAAGAAAAAGGAACAGCAGAGTGATAGTAGCAAATGAGGAGGAGGATACACCCAGTAGGGCAGGGTCCCCTAGGATTTTGGAACAAAGATTGTGATCCCTCTGTCAAGCCAGCATTGGGCTGAGCCCAGTACTTACCTTGGACACAAGACCCTGGCTGTCCGCATACCATACATGTAAAACACATAGGAAGCACGTGACTTCCCTCCAAGAATCCTGGGAACGATAGTCTGCTAAAGGTGCTGACATCCTGTGAACTACATTTTCCAGACTGCTTTTGAGGAAAGCCACGTATAGTGGAAGCTCGGTTTTCAAACATAATCCATTCCGGAAGTCTGTTCGACTTCTGGAACGTTCAAAAGCCGAAAATCATAGGGCTGTCAGCAAAGTGAATGGTGAAAATGGAAAAATGCGCCCTGGAAGCTGTTTGACTTCTGAGGTGCTTTCAGAAATGGAAGCATTCACTTACGTGTTTTTGGTGTTCAGCTTCTGAAACGTTTGGCAGCCAAGGCATTTGAAAACTAAGGTTCCACTGTACTTTAAATGTATAATGTGTAGACAGCCACTGTGGAATGAAGGAGGTGCCCTCTCCCTACAATCCAAAATGCTTCAAAATAAAGAGGAACAGGCTGGGGCTGTGCATGCTCCCAGTGGGCTCCCCCAACCCTGGAGACCATACAGATCTCCTCTCCTCTCCACCCCACCCCACCCCACTCCATTTGGTCCTGGTCTCTGCCACTTCAGTTTTTGTCTGTTGTATGATACTGACTTGGAATCATAGAGTTGGAAGAGACTATGAGGGTCCTCTAGTCCAACCCCCATAATGCATAAATCTTTTGCCCAACATGAGACTCAAACCTGTGACCCTGAGATTAAGAGTCTCATGCTCTACCAAGTGAGGTGTCCCAGATTCTCATGCTCCAGGGCGACTCTGTCCCTTCTTCTTGGTCATTATCCTTGACCACACATAGATGGCAGAGCCCTCCCTTTCTTCCAGCCCACCCAAATAATGATCATTCCGGAGCTCAGAAGTGCAGACTCCACACACTTGCTGCTCTCTGCGACAATTTATGCAAAGTGTGCACATTATGCAAATGTTATTAGGATTATTTGATCTCGCAAATCTCGCCGTCTGATTTATTAGACACAAATTGCGTTCAGTGTCAGCAGACGTCGTTACGGTGTATCCAAGGCAGTTCTTTCCACACTGGCAAAGGGAGGGGGGAAGAAGGCAGGAAGCAGCAGTACTGAGTATCTCCGATTTGGGCATGTGTACCCAGTTGTGCTTTTAATATCACATTGTAGAACACTGGGAGAGAACAGAGCTCAGAAACAGAGGCACCTGCCCTGTTTCCATCTTCGGTTGAAATGACCATATAGCAGGTGGTGGGGAAAGACCTTCCTTTGGCCGGGACTCTTTAGAGCTGCTGCCAGTCAGAGTAGACAATACTGGGCTATATGGACAAGCCAACTCAGTCTAAGGCAGCTTCCACACCTTCTCCCAGAAGAAAATGTGTGTATAGGTATATACCCAGCACCATTGCTGTTCGCTTTCTGCATCAAGCTGTTTGCCTATGAAAGTACACATGCTACCATCTAGGTTCAAAGGGAAAGGCTCCCAGCACAGCAGTTGACAGCTGCTCGCACTGGTGCAGTTCAGTAATGGAAGACTCTGGACTTAACAGTCTGGAGGATTGCTGGATGGTAATGTGTCTTACTTCAAATGTAAGTAATCTGCCCTGCTCCATTTGGGAGCTCTCTCGCTCATTCAGCTGCCGGAGGGGGGTGGACGCTTGCCCCAAAGTCCTTCCCTCATGGCACCACTGACTGCTAGGCAGCTTTAACTAGAAGAACTGTTTTACTGGATCAGATCAAAGGTCCATCTAACCCAGCCGGACACCTCTGGGAAGCCCCATCGCAGAACCTGTAGGCAAGGTCCCTCTCTGTTGTTCCCAGCCTCTGGCATTCGGAAGTATACTGCTGCTGAAGTGAATGTTCCATTTTGCCACCAGGCCTGACACTCTTTGGTTAATTTGGATTGGCCTTTGCCAACCTGGTGTGCTCACTGGGGCTGATGAGAGTTGTAGCTTGACAACAACTGGAGGGACCAGGTTGATGAAGTCTGGTTTGTATAATTCAGAAATGTTCCTGATCATGAAACACACGTACAGAAATCTAAGCCACTGACCCTCAAAATCATTTCGTCATGGCACATTCCAGTAGCGCTATCATGAGACAGAATGAAAAGGCCTCCACGTTCCCCAACACAGCCAGGATGCTCACTCACTGCATTTTGAAGTGAACTGAAGTAATGCATTAGCACAGGGAAGAGGGTCCTCAGTCTCAGGGGCCAAATGTAGCCCTGCAGGCCACTCTCCAGGCCACACCCCTCTCCAGCCCTGCCTGGCCGCCTTCTTGATATTGTCTTGCCTGGTCGAATTCTGTCCTTAAGCTCCAGTAATGATTCTTGCTTGTCTGGATGGAAGATAGGAAGTTGGGTGTGAGTGTGTAGACACTTGTCTGCTGTACAAGGGTAAAAATCCTGTTCATGGTCCTGCTTTTGACTATGCCCACTTTTGCATGTGGCCCCTGGAAGGCTGCCCAAAAGGGAAGGTGGCCCTTGGGGTGGAAAAGGATCCCCACTTCTGCATTAGTATCTAACGAGAGGAGAGCCCCCAAAAGACTATTAAGCCCAGAGTCTAGAGCTGCTGAGCTGCATCACTGGCCAGTTCCATTAAGTCCATTTCATGTTAAGCGAAGAAGTACTTTATTATTGCCCATCGGTGAATAGGATTAATTGAGTTAGTCCACAGACCATATCAAAAGATATTTTTTGTTTTGCCTGTCCTGAACTATCCCGTCAATCAATTCCTGGGGTGATCTCTGAATTCTACTGCTACACAAGAGGCAGGAACGTAATTCTATCCCCTCTCTTTTTCTGCTCTGGCACCTCTCATTTTTTAAAAAAGATTGGCACCCCCCCCTCCAGTCTGCACTTCCTGTGTTGTTAGCATTCTGATGGACTCAAAATACACAGCTTGGCCTATTAATCATTGGAAGGCTATTGGCATAAGCTAAATGGCTGAGCCGCAGCGTTAATAAAGATGCCCGAATCCGCCGACCTTGTGGGTTTTCTCGTTGGGATTGGCAAAACATTCCCACTTCTGCCTTCTCTGCTGGATGAATACCCTTGGTGGCGCGCAGCAGCAGCCAGGAGTTGGCTCAGGGCAGGGGAAATCAAACTCCCAACCTGCTTATTAGCCGCTGTCACACTGCAGCAGGAGTGGGACTTGAGCAGCGCAGAGGGGTTGATGCCACCCCACCCAACCGTTACATCAGCCACCAAGTCCCGAGCGGCCTGGGCAGGGTAGGGAAGGAGAAGTAAACATGCTCGTGCCACTGCCTGCGGGCACACATGGCTAACATGCTGTCTTTTTCACCTCCACCCATCAGAAAGCTTTCTTTGGCCACAGAACTCATCCCCAAGGCTAGGGATGGAACAATCTCATCCCATTTCAGTTCTCCCAGTTTCTTCTTTTTCCAATCTTAAATTAGTTCTCCACTTTTCTGCAGCAATTTGTATGTTGTTTTTAAAATCCTCATGAAAGTTCATCAGCGACTGGGTGTGATTTTCTCCTCTAATAGACACATTTTTGGATGCAGTTTTGAGTAACGGAGACAATTCTGCAAGCAATACCGTCATTTTTATGCAGCCTTTCTACTAATATATGCATTTTTTGTCAGTGCTGGTTGGTCAGAGAGCTGCATTGCAAAATTCGGATAAGTGTGGGTTTCGGATAAGTGTAGGGTCATCTAGTCCAACACCCTGCAATCCAGGGCCTTGACCTCTGACAATGCCTCTTGCTTGTCTGGATGGAACATTTTCTTTCTCTCTTAAACCCAGTGACTGTCATGTCTCCGTCTCACAGCAAACTCAGGTGGTGCAATGCTTAGTGGGCTGCTTGGAAAGAAGAGGGGTTATCTGCATGCTCGGGAGAACCCGGGGTTTGCAGAAGTAAAGGTAAAGGGACCCCTGATCATTTGGTCTAGTCGTGACCGACTCTGGGGTTGCGGCGCTCATCTCGCTTTATTGGCTGAGGGAGCCGGCGTACAGCTTCTGGGTCATGTGGTCAGCATGACTAAGCCGCTTCTGGTGAACCAGAGCAGTGCACGAAAATGCCGTTTACCTTCCCACCGGAGTGGTACCTATTTATCTACTTGCACTTTGACGTGCTTTTGAACTGCTAGGTGGGCAGGAGCTGGGACCAAACAATGGGAGCTCACCCCATTGCGGGGATTCGAACCGTCGACCTTCTGATCAGCAAGTCCTAGGCTCTGTGATTTAACCCACAGCGCTATGGGGGGGGGAATCCAATGGGCAACTTATACCCTCCCCCAAAATTAGTGTGATGTGGATTAAGTAGCCATGGAATGTTGACTACCAGTCTTTAAAAAAAAACTGGGAGGGGAGCTGGTACAGGCTTCTGGAGGACTGGCGTAACTGTCTGACTGTCTAAAACCCAGGACAGGACTGATCTTGCTAGGAGATGAGCAAGCACAGCAGCATCGTATTGCAGATTCCACATGTTCCTTTTAATAGGTAGTTCAAGTGGCTAATTCAGAGGCAAAAATGAGTGCTACAAACAAACAAAAAATATTTATTAAGGCAGCAGTTTCAACATGCTTTGGGGACTCCCTAGGCACGCAGAAGTACGGACAATTGTAAATAAAAGGAAAGTGTTTTGTTTCATTTTAAAAACAACCAAACCAAAATGACTAGACAAATGGCTCTTAAGAGAAATATTGATAGAGATACTTGTCAATCTATTAATTTTGTCTGTGGTTGAGACACAAGGAAATAGGCTGAGGGAGAGAAGAAATTGGCTTTATTTCGATTTTATGTTTGCATTTGTAACCTGCCTTTCTTCTATGAAGCTCAAGGAGGCATACATTGTTCTCCCCTTCCCAATCTTATCCTTCCAACAACCCTGTGAAATCGATTAGGCCAAGA
This sequence comes from Podarcis vaucheri, assembly GCF_965113315.1. NCBI lineage: Eukaryota > Metazoa > Chordata > Lepidosauria > Squamata > Lacertidae > Podarcis > Podarcis vaucheri. The sequence goes on from NC_138754.1 coordinate 12,960,320, forward strand.
GGCAGTGATTGGCCCAGTGTACTTCATAGCTGAGCGGGGATTTGAACCCTGCTCTCCTAGGTCTTAGTCCAGCCCACCAACCACTACAATCATCACTGATTCTCTCACACTGACTTGCTCAAGGCACAAACATCTCCTAGTGAGTATCCTAGAAAGGTGGGAGATGTACCTTGCAATTTTTTCCTTAGAGATCCCAGGTTGGGAACAGGACTCTAGGGTAAGTGGGCTTTTTCCTGGCCCCTTTATTCCTCTCCATTCCTCTTGTGTGCCAAGGCCCCGTGCCCTGTAGTTCCTCATTGATTAATAAACACACCAACACAAGTGTTTTGGATTATGGGCTAAAACAGGCCACAACTGTATTGGTTACAGATGTGAGCAGTTTGGCTTAGGCATTGAGTGAAACCAGGCGTGGAGGCAAGAGGGAAGCCCCCAGCTGCACCATGATTTAAATTACCTGCGGCCACGCTTCCCACTGGCATAGATTGGCTGGGCGGGGCTGACGTGGCTGAGATTGGCGCAGAGGGGGGCGTTAATCTCCCGCCCCCTAGTCAGGTCGCTAAAAGGGCCTAGATGCCTGCTGCAACGCTGCCCACCCCAGAATATGAGCGGGCTTGCTAAATCCTTCTCTGTTCAAAAGAAAATAACACACAAATGCACACACCGCCCCAAACAATACTCTTAATAACGTTGCTTTTTGTCCCAGAGGGTCAGGAGGAAAGGGCCATTGTTCTCTGGTACTTTTCAACACATAGGACACCATTACTAACTTTATGAAATTCACTGTCAGGAGATATACTGTGTAGTGATGATGGAGGCCACAGAAAGCTTTCAAAAGAAACTGGTCAAATTTGCAGAGGAGGAGGTCTGTCGCTGGTTGCTAAACCATGATCATGAAAAGGAAGCCCCAGCTTGAAAACACAGCTGAGTATCGGCTTCTGGGGGGCAATAGCAGAAAAGGCTCTCACCTTCCCTTTCTTTAAATAAAATATAAATAAATAAATATTTTATATTAAATAAAAAAATTTAATAAAGCCAATTTCTTCTCCTCCTCTGGCTTCTATTTCCTTGTGTCTCAACCACAGGCTTAACTAATAGATTCACATAGTATCTCCATCAATATTTCTGTAGGTCCTTAGAGCTGTTTGTCTAGTCATTTTGGCTTGGTTGTTTGGGGGTATTTGTCTGATCACTGGTGGAAACAAAAAGAGAAACTAATCCTGGGATAGGAAGCCTCACTTCCAGGGACCAAATGCAAACCTCTCTGTCCCTTGGGAAACCAGCCATGTCACACACCCTGTTCTGGCCCTGCCATGCACCCCACCCCCCTTGAGAGGTTTTGCCTGGCTGGAATGTGTTATAGAACTCTGATCACATTTCTTGCTTACCTGGACGTAGGCTAGAGAGATGTGTTTGTGTATGGAAACAAGCCTACTTTACAAAGGTAACATTTACATTTGTTGCTCCGCCTACTTTGCCTCTGGCCCCACCTGCAACTGGCATGAAGGTTGCACCAAAGGGAACAGGGACTTCAGGCTGAAAAAAGTTCCCCACTCCTGACACAGAATCACAGAATTGCTCCAGGGCCCTTCAAAAACTGCAGCCAGCACTGAGGTGGGTCTTTGGGCTGATCCAGTAAAACCTTTTGCTTACGTTCCAGGGCAAGCACTCACTAATATGAAACATCTTGGAAATTCAAAGCACCAGTTTGCCAACAACAACACACCCAGGCCCCCTCTTGCAAAAGGAGTGGCATGTGGGGCATTGTGGCCTCGTGGCCACAGTGCCATGGTCATTGACATACCTACATACATCTTTCCCCGAAACAGCAGCAACAAAGCAGAAGGCACTGACCCAGGAGCATAGCTCTTCCAATCTTGTTGGGAGAGGCTCCTGGCTTTCTGTGCTGGCTGCTTGGCATGCACTGCTTTGCTGTCAAAAGCAGGGAAGGGACCCGCCTGGCACCGGCTTGACAGCTTGCCAGGCCCCCTTCACCCGCGGGTGGCAGAGTCCATCTCCCAGAGCCCAGGAAGGTGATTAGAGATGACAATGTCAGAAGCCTTGCGCTCTGCTGGGAGCCTGTGGGACGGACGCAGCGGGGAGAGCGGATCTGTAGGGCAGACATCCAACCTCCGCACGTATGTACACACACACACACATGCGCGTGCCTGACCTCTCCGTGGCCTTGCTGTTCAGCGACCCGACGCACAGGCAGCTCAGACAAACAGTAAGCAGCGAAGCAGCACCGGGTCTTGGATTTGGGGTGGGCTGCTTAATATCCCAAAAGTGGGACATGAAAAAAAAAGACTGGACCTTCTTAGGAGTTCCATGCAGAGTGGCAATCTCTGCCATCTCCAGGTAGAGCTGGAAAAGACACCCTGACCAAAAAGAAGAGCCGCTGCCTGACAGTGTAGACAATACTGCACTAGATAGACCAGTATAAGGAAGTTTTCTATGTTCCTATGACTCCACACCTTCAAGGGGTGGCTAGCCTACTTAGGTTTTCTGTAGAAGGGCCTCAGTGGCAGTGCTCAGTGGCAGGGAGAGAGAAAGGAAAGGGGGTGGTTCTTTCCACTTTTAGTTCTGGACTAATCCATCACTGGCTTCAGCCCCTACCCGAAGTTGTCCTCTGTCTAATTCCCATTTAAAGCCATAGAAGCTACCAACCCTCATCACATCTTGTGGCAGTGAGTTCCATCATTCAGTTATGCATTTGTGCAAAGAAAAACTTTCCCTTTGCCAGTTCTAGATCCTGTGCTGATTGGATAACCCAGATTATAGTGTTAAAGAAGAATGAGAAAATGATATATATTTTTCTTACTTTATGGGGGGCAGGGGGCAGTAGCTCCTGATTATTAACTTGTCACTGTATCATGTCCTACATTTTAATATCTAAAAAAGGAAAAAGGAGTATCTACAGAGAGAGTTTGCTAATTATTACATTTAAAATAATCAATTAATCAAAAAGTTGGTTAAAAAGCAGACAGTTAATCAGCTACCTATTCTTCCATAGGTGCTCAGCAGTCCTAAATAAATAACCATCATATTAAATGCTAAGATAGTGATAGGATGAACAATACCACAGTGTGTGTCTCCATGTCATTTCTAGGGCCAGCTGTGCTTCCATGGTCCTGCAGACCATGCCCACCCCCATGAGGGCTAGAAACCTGATTTTAAATAAAACACAAAAAACCATGCAGCCTGCTGGCCCACAGTGCATTATCAGGGCCACTTCCCTTAGATTCACATCTCTGCCACCTCCCTTGCTACACTGGACGAATAATAATCATTGTATTGTCTTGATTTTTCACTTTCACGGCTGCAGCATGCCTAACAACCACACTTAGAGCTTCCACGTCCAAGCCCCACCTGGCTGGCGAATTAAGCAGCTGATTGTCTCAGAGTCTCAACAGCTCCACCCATCCTGCCCAGCCCTGTTTGCCACCCTCAGCCAACTGAGCAGCTTCAGACATCCCCATCATGGACGACCTTCTCCTGTGTCTCCAGCTGATTGGTGCACTGGCATCAGCCTCCAGGCACCCTGCCTCAAGTCTCCCGCCCTCCAGTAGCTCTTCAGAAAGTCTCCTTCCATCGGCTGCTGTACCAAGCCCTGCAAAGGCAAGGACCACCCCTGGCTCAGGATGGAGAAAGGTAGCACTGGAACTAGATGCAGGCGGGATCAGCTGGTTGGCAGTTACAGTGAGCCTCTTCGAAATACACGCTGTCAGTGCCAATCAGGGCGTCTTCTTCGGTAGCAATTCTGTCTCTGCCATCTCACCCAAATATGCTCACAGACATCTCAGATGTGCTTTGGCGGACTCAAACCCAGCCTGTAGTCTTCTATTCTACACACATGTTCATAAATAGGGACGCCAAAGGTGCACAGTTTAGCTATTTGGTTCCAGTCTCGGGGTTCCTCCTCTAACAGGGTGTCGCCCATCACCGCCTTTGCAAACTGTGATGGGAAAAGGCCATGTTGTTCGTTTTCCCCGTTTCTGTCGCATAGTCAAATAGGCACAACAACCCCATTTCCGGAGACTGAAGGAACAGTGCTGGGAGGAAACGGCACAGGTGGTTGATACCTGCTCTCAAATCATAGCATAGTACCTGTGCAATAGGAAGGCTTCCCAAGTAGGGATGTGTAAACCTGCCAGTTTTGGTTTTTCCACGTTTCTCATTTTAAAGTCAGGTATCCACATTCCTGTATCAACTTGCAAATTCTCTTATTTTTAAAGTTGCTGATGAAAATTCACCAGCATTTTGCTGCAAAATTCACTCAGAGTACATATTTTTGTAAGCAATTTCCCCTAGTATAATGCATTCTTGTATGTTATTTTTACTAACCTAGGCGTTTCATGCATATTTTGCCCTAATGTGTGCATTTTTTAACCCACTATTTTGTTGGAAAACTGCATTGCGAAATTAAGAGACGTGCGAATTTCAACAGATGGCTGCGTTTTTTGGTTTGCATGGTTTCAGCAAGAATGAATTGGGTAGATTTCCCTTTAAATGCAAACTGAACCATATTCCCCCCCCATGCCCCTAGTTGATGCCCATTCTCATGCCACAGCAAAAGTAACGATAAGCTCCCTGTGCAACCAGGAAGATGGCTACCTTGCCCTACCAATGCAGAAAGAGATATGTTTGGACCCATTTCGATGCTGTCCATCCTTCTATATGAACAACACAGTAATTGTACAGGCATAACTTGGTCAGTTCCAGACCACCTCAATAAAGTGAGTCACACCCCCCCCCGCAGTGTATATAAAAGATATGTTTACACTATGCTATACAGTAAAACCTCGGTTGTCAAACGTAATGCATTCCGGAAGCCTGTTCGGCTTCTGAAATGTTTGACAACCAAGGTGCGGCTTCCAATTGGTTGCAGGAGCTTCCTGCACGCAAGTAAAAGCTGTGCCGGATGTTCAGCTTCTGAAAAACATTTGAAAACTGGAGCATTTACTTCCAGGTTTTCAGCATTCGGGAGCCGAAACGTTCCAAGATGGAGGCATTCAGGAGCCGAGATTTGACTGTAGTCCATTAAGCCAGGCCTCCTGACTCCAGGGGTATGAGGGGAAAATCCCACTTCCATCCCTAGCCAGCTCCACTCCCATGGCCAGAAGAGGGGCAGTGGGGAGCTTCCTTCTCCTGGAAGTGGCCAGGCTGCCCACAGCTGCACCCTCATCCTTGTAAGGAGCAATATTTGCCAAGTGCAACAAAATGAGGTATGCCTATACTCGCAAGTGGAACATTTGCCATTGAAATACTTCATTCACCCACCGTCTCCTGTGTCTTCTGGGGATACAGATCAAGGTGGAAGGGGGGGCATATAGCATGGCTTTATTCCCACCCGCCCGAAATCCACACAAAAATGCTTCCCAGTCCTTATTTACTTATCACAAGTGCTAATTAGTTATATCATTACCACCTGTTGTAGACAACTTGATGGATGGTTTCCACCTTTCTGGCCTAAGTTTTATTTGTTAAAAATGAAGCCCCGGGTTCAAAATCATATCTGTCTATAAAGTTATGCCTCTCTGTATCCAGAATGTCTGTGGGTCTGACTGTCATTCCTTAGAAGGAGGCAATGATAATCTGTGCATGTTCAAAACAGTCTGTGAATATTCAAAATTTGATAAAACATTAATTGGTAGTCAAAATCAGTTAAAGCTTTAGTCTTATTGCCATCTGACTGTCTTGGGAGACCTTCATAGAGTCATTGATAAAGGGCCAATTTTAATTGGTTGGCTAGTGTTTCTGTGACGATTTTGGTAATTGTTGTAGAGAGCAAAAGAAAAAGGAACATTGCAGATGGCCTTCTACATATGAGTGCCTGCTTTTGTTTATATCCTCTTGGACACCATCAAACTGCCGCCTTCCAAGGCACTCAGGGTTTAGCAGATTCAGTAACATACTTAAGTCTAACTGATTAAGTTAGAAAATAAATAGATGATAAATCGGCTCTTTAGGATGTAACCCTATACCCACTTACCTGGGAGCAAGCCCACCTGAACTCAGTGGACTTACTTCCAAGCAGACATGTATAGGATTGCACTGTTAATCAATTAATAGAACACAAACCTCTTTAATCAATCAACAGCCCTAATTGCTACCTGGTGTTGCAGAATTGAGTCCCAAGCTCTGGGGGCTGCATCTGAGCAACCATCTGCTCAAACCAGCACCCCCCTCCCGGCTTTTACACAACACACCTTCATATCCTTATGTGATTGCACTTTTCTCCCTGTTTCTTGGAAGTTCCCTCGAGGTGTGCTGCTTGATGATGACAGATGATGAAACACCCCAGAGCAGAATAAGACGCCCCCCCCCACCTCCGCAAACACACACACGCATGGGGATTTCTTCACCTCTGATTTTTTACTCTGTGGTTGCTGTGTTTATTTCTGAACACTTGCAAGACTACTTCTAGGCACAGGGGGCTAAAGAGCTGATTTGCCAAGAACTGTGAAAATTAATGCTGTGTGAATAAAAATTATTACCGAAAGAAAGAAAGAAAAATAAATCTGTGTGTGTTTGTGTGGTTGTAGCATCGGCTACAACCCCTTGTTAAATGCTTCGGAATGAGCATTTGGGGGGACTGTTTGCACAAGTCCCCCCCCCAAATGATGCACACATAGGTTCCATCCCACACCCAGTCTGGGAGAAAACTTACAAGAAGCTCAGAGGCTTTTTCTGGGCCTGACATCTCTTCCATTAGATGATCAGGACCATGTTTGCAGGGACATGGCTCTTGCTATATTAAAATAAAAAGAACACTCTCCCTTCTTGGAGATAAATAGATAGACTATAGCTTTGTAAAATGGTTACCCTCTTTGGCGTTAATGTCCCCGGTTTGGAATTGTACGCACACACACCACACACCAGGGTAATAAGTAAATGGCACACCTATGGAGAATAGCCATTAAAGGTTAAAGTTCTGCAAACTTTGACATTCTCCTATGCAAGCCCACTTTTGAGACTAGTAGCAGGTTTGCACGACCCATCCACCTCCAAGGGGTCCACACAGGGTGAGTTCCTGGTCAATCACACGCTTGTTTCTCTTCTCCATGTTTAAACCCTCTGCAAGGCCAGGGGCCCTTTCCCGGAACATCACACACTGTAGGGCATGAAACAGCCACTACTACTACTAGTACTCTAGCATTCAACTAAAGATTGCAGTGTTAGTTCTAGCACGTACACACCCATGTGGAACCCGCCCCCCAAAAAAACCCACACCCTTTCTCCTCCCATTCCCAGATAAGCAAAACATGTAGTAGAGATTAGATGCTGTCCAACTAAAAACACAAAGGCAAACTTTAAGGGGTGGGTGTGAAACAGATACAGAATAAAAGATTGAAAAATGGGGTCATAAGTAAAGCTACAAGCCTAACTTTGAAAAGTGCATAAGACTCTTAAAAGCTGCATAGGCTGAGGAATAAACAAACCCAAACATTAATGCACTTAGTAAAATCAAACTGAAAAGCAGCCACAAAATCCATGAAAGCAAATTGACCTGGGGGGGGGGGACAAACGTCTGCTCCTTTTCCTCTCTCCAATTGTCATCCACTAGAAGAGCTCAGGTTCAAGGGAGCACAGAGAGGGGGAGGGGGAGCCTGTGCTAAGCTTAATTAAGATATTGGGAGAAACTTAATCCCGAATAAGCCCAAAGTTTGGAAGTTTACAATCTTATATCCTTTAGGGAAGCACTCAAACATACTGTAATAAGTGGTGCCTTGGGTCTGGGCATGATGCAACTTTCCCCACCAAGCCGTCTTAGTCTAGGACAGAGGCGGCTCTTAGCTCTTCTGATATATCGTGCTTTGTTTACTTAAAATCAATGCTCTGCCTCATGGAAAAAGAAGGGGTGGGGGAGAAAGATGGGATGGCTTGACAATATGAGATTAAAAGCTTTACTAATATAATAATCTCCCTTTTGCCCTTCTCCATCACCTGCCACCTAAGCTCCTTGCAAACATCCATTAATTAAAGCCTCCCAACTTTCACATTCACTGTGTCGCCATTTTTAAAAATGAAATAAATCTCAAAATCTTTGAAAGTTGCAAGGGGAGGAGGGGGGAACATGTAGGGTACCCCCCCTTCTAACTAGTAGACTCCGAAAATAGATCTACACCTCGGTATAAACTGTAGATAGATCATAATGCCAACTCAGAACTGGGAAAATGAAGAGTTTGCAAATCAAATCCACATATTCGTTTTTCTTCGGGTGGGTGGGGGAATGCTCTCTATTTGGGCTGCACAAATCATCAGTAAATCAGAAAACAAATCTTGCTGAAGGCTTGTTTTAAAACCTTGGAGAAGAAGAGAGCAGAAGAGAGCACTATGTTGTCAACAGCTGGGACCCAGACCCAGAATGTCAGTTTCCATTTGCTTTGCTACAATTTGGATTTCAGCGCAATTTATATAAAAAAACCACAAATTACTATCATTTTAAAATTTGGCTTTTATATGTGACATTTGCCAGCCTACTGAGACAGCTGGTTTCCTTTCGATGCCAGTTTTGTGGGGTGGGGAGAAAGGGAGATGCAAGACATGTCATATATATGGTAAGATGTATCTATATTGCCAAACTGTTCTGCTGCGCCACTCTCCAGAGCTGCCAGTCAGCCCTCTTTGCCACTCCTGGTGAGAAATCAAATATTTTGCCATTTTGGGGGAAAGATGGCAAAGTGTTAGGAGCGCCGTTCCCATGCCTTGTCCGTGGAAAATACCTTCGAATGTCTCTATTTGTGTACTGGGATGTGCGGCTCGGCTACGCATGAGAAACCCACTAGACAAAAACACAACCCAAAACACGCGTGCAAAAGACGAACACAGAATAAGAAAAATATATTTCCCATGGCTAATCAACAACCCCCTGCTTCCATTCAGGTGTTGTTAACACAGCCTCAAAAGCATCAACATTCCATACTTGCAAATGACCGTCAGTGCTTCTCACTGTGTTTCTGAACTGTAATTTCCCCCTCCCCATATCAAATGTCCAAATCACAAACATCAGAAAAACAGCAGCAGCAGCAAACACTTTAAAAGTGCCACTGGGCATCATCGCCATCATTTATGTTCCATTGTTTAAAAAAGAAAAGAGGGGATAGAGAAGAAAGATTATCCTCTTCGTCTCCCTTAGAAATTCTGATGGCTTTTTTTTTTTTAATCCACTACATATTTGCCAAACCCACCAGCAATTTCATCAAAAATAAACAGAAAGAAAGTAGCAAAATGCCTAATGGAAAGACAGGATCAAAACCTGCCACAAATATCCCGGTGAATTACCCTTTCTCTTTTCCTATGTTTGAACCGCTGTGTTCTTTGGGCATTTGTTTGTTTCGGGTTCCTTAATAAATCTACAGACACACAGTCCAATTCAGGCACTTGAAACCCCCAGCTCCATCTCATCAGCTCTCCTTGGCTGATCAGTTCTGCCGGGCAAATCCTTGCCTCTTTTGGTAGCCAGGTATCCTTGAGTCTTCAGAATGCAACATTTGTAGATATAGAAATAGAAGGGATAAAACAACATTGCCTTACCTGATCGGAGGAGGAGGGTTTGTGCTGTATGGTTGGGGATGGGCAGAGAAGCCCTCTCTCTCCCCTTTGCAAAGTTTATCACGACAGCCAGCCGCTTATTCCAGTAGCAGGAGCAAAATAACCGATGGAGAAGAGAATAGGAGATGGCATGGTGGGGGTGCAGAACAGGGGATACAGCATTGAGAGGTGGTGGGGACGTGAGAGAGAGAGAGAGGGATAGAAATGAAAGGGATTAGGCCAGGGGTATTGTTCCTGTAAGGAGCAGAAGGCAGTGAGATGTCGAGATCCCTGTGTGTGTGTGTGTGTGTGCCTGTGTGCCACACGCTCCGGAAAGGGAGGATGCTGTGACACACACACGCCAGATGAGATCAAGAGCGCTGTTGGTTTGTACTAAGCGTTACCGCCGCCGCTGCTGCTGCTGCTGGTAATTTGGTCCAGGCTGAGGAATAGGGAGCCGTGATGCCTTTAGCATCCTTGCAAGTTTTCTTTGATCTGCATCCTCCAATCTGGACTATGCTGCACACACATAACATTGCAAGCAGCTGCAAATGACAACTGGGTGGCTGAAATGTCAGGGGTGTGGTGGCGGGGAAAGGCTTCTCAAGCAGGAGAAGCTGCATCTTATAGAGACAGAGAGTAGGGTTTGAATGATGGGGCCAGGTCTGAAAGGGGCCTAAGTGCTCTCCCCGCCCCCTTCCTCTCTCTCTCCCTCTCTGCTGCAAAACTTGACCTTTGCCTCCTTCTTAAGATCCACTGGGCCAGACCCACTGATGGTGTAAACATGGAAGTACCTGATTTAAACTGGTCGGGGAAGAGAGGAAAATTCCCCAATGATGTAGATAACATAAGAATAAATAAGAGATGGTGCGATTTTAAAGTCTCGTGGCATTAAATAAATTGAGCCACACCTTCATTGGGTGCAGAGCCTGGAAAGTTCATTAAAAAAGGAACTAGTTCAAGTTTAAGATGTCCAAAAAGGAACAAATTCCAATTTACCTTTGTCCCTATTCAAAAAGAACTTGTTTGGTTCATGTTCAGTTCACAGTTCAATTCCAGTTCATCCACAGGATGCTTGGCTATCACCCCCGCCCCCGCCCCAATAATTCAGAATGTTGCAAGCTGCTATGCTGAAATCTAAAATATACTTAAGAAAACTAAAACAACAACAACTATGGAAAAATCAAAACATGCAGATGGTGGAATATGATTTTTAAAATTTATTTCCCCAGCAATTATGATCTTTAAGCTCGAAGAGTCTAATGAATACAAACCACAGGTATGAGAATGAAAATCGTTCCAAGTTCTACCCAAAAATGAAATTACACCTTTCCATCTGCAGGTGAGGCAGTGGGTGTGCTGGACTATTGTCTTGCCACAGTAATGAACTGGATGAGAGCCAACAAACTGAAGCTCAATCCAAATAAGACTGAGGCACTGTTAGTGGGTGGTTCCCTAGACTGGATGGATGGGAAGTTGCCTGCTTTTGATGGGGTTACACTCTCTCTAAAGGAGCAAGTATGTAGCTCACAGATAGTTCTGGATCCTTTGCTGTCGCTTGAGGCTCAAGTGGCCTCAGTGGCATGGAGTGCCTTCCATCAGCTTTGGTTGGTGCTCCAGCTGCACTCCTATCTGGACAGGGATAGCCTAACTTGCCCCTAACTAGCCCCTGCCAGTATGGCTAATGGTCATTTATGCTCTGGTAATCTCTAGGCTAGCTTAATGCAGCTCATTACACGTAGGGCTGCCTCTGAATACAGTTTGGAAACTTCAACTGGTGCAGAATTCAGTGGCCACTGGAGCAAGATGGTTTGAGCATATTACACTGATCCTGGCCCGTCTGCAATGACTGCCAGTTAGTTTCCAGGCTCAATTCAAAGTGCTGGTTTTGACCTATAAAGACTTAAATGGCTCAGGACCGCAGTACCTCAAGGACTGTCTTTCCCCCATTTGAAGCAACCTGGACCCTGCAATCATCATCTGAGACCCTTCTTCATGTGCCTCTTCCATGAGAAGTCCAGAGGGTGGCAACATGAGAACGGGCCTTTTCTGTAGTGGCTCCTAGTTTGTAGAATGCTCTCCCCTGGGAAGTTCGCTTGGTGCCTTCATTACATATCTTTAGGCACTAGGCAAAAACATTTTTCTATAACCAGGTCTTTGTCTGATTAACATTCTATGGCCTTTTAAATGTATTTGTGGGAGGGAGTGTTATTGGTTTGTTTTTGTTTTATTGTTTATTTTTTGTTCTCAGTTTGTAATTTTATGCTGTGGTCTGTGATCTTCGGAGGAAGGGTGGTATACAATTTTAATTAAAAATAAAAACAAATAATTAAATCACATTTGGTTCACCTGACAATTATGGGAACTACTTTCAGGTGTTGTTCAGAGATTATTGAACTAATTCAGTGAATTAGTTAAATTGAATCAGTTCATACAAAGCACCGGTTAGGTATATAATTTAGTCCCGTTACTGTACAGTGTGATGTGAGCATATCTCCATATTAGATTGTCTGGGAGGGCACAGAACGGGGGCGGGGGACCTGTAGCTTCTCCCGACTCCATCTCCAATCAGCCCCTGCCAGTATGGCTAATGGTCAGGGATGACGGGAGTTGCAGTCCAGCAATATCTGAAGGGCCACAGTTTTCCCCATGCCTGATATAAAAAGAAATCTGTCTAAAGTCATTGAGAACAAATCCCTGGTTGTACACTTGTTAGCATATTGTAGCACCAAACGCTTTTCAAAGGAATACTTCTTAAAATAGGATACCCCCCTCCAATTGTTCCCATTTTAGAGAAGGAGCAACTGGGGACAAGATCTAGGAGGTTTGAAGCCAAAGTTCAGAGGTGATCAAATGATGTTCTCACCATTGAACCACACACACATAAAGAGGGCCCGTGACTCAAGTGGCGAAACAACATGCTCTCTGTGCATCTCCAACTAAAAAGGTGTCAAGGAGCGGAACTGGGAAAGACCTCATTCTGCCAAATACTTTGAAGAGAGGTTGTCATCAACGCCAAAGCATGTGGCAGCAGATACAATCAATTTTGTGTGTGTGTGTGTGTGTGTGTGTGTGTGAGAGAGAGAGAGAGAGAGAGAGAGAGAGAGAGAGAGAGAAGGCCTATCTTTCTCTGACTTGAATATCTACCTCATTGCTTTCGTTAGGTGGCCTGGGGTTGTATCCAACAAAGTCTTACTCAGAGAAGATCTGTTGAAATTAATGGACCTAAATTAGCCGTGTCTATTAACTTCAGTATGTCTACTATAGCAGGACTAGCATTGGCTACAACCTCTGGATTATTATACTGTACTGTGAAAGAAGGGAACAGAAAATGCTCTCACTCGGTACTATGCATAATTTTATAAACTTCTCTCATGGGTTCCCTTGCTGCTGCTGCTACCGCTGCTGCTTGTAGTTGCTGTTAATAATAATTAAATTTATATACTGCCCTTCCTCCCAAAGGACCCCAATGCAGCAGCTGTATTCTTTCTAAACCAAGAACAGGGAATCTGTGGATCTGTTAGAGCCCAGCAGTAATTCACATTTAATGGCAGACCTCCCTAACTTGTACTTTCCAAAGCAATTCAAGAACTGAAACACAGCCATCCTCTGAAATTCATACTTCTCTGAATTTTGCAATGTAGCTCTCCAGCCAAGTAGTGTGTTCAAAACTGCATACAGTAAGACTGCAACCTACATGCATTTAATGTGCACATTCAGCTTTATGTGCTTGGCAATTAAATTTTTTTTTTTTTTAAGCGGGATAGGAAGGGGGCAGGCGTCTGGGGGGAAAAGACACTGGCAACCCCACCTGCCATTGAACCAGTGTGTTTTGACTATACGTGATTTTGTCTATAGGTTACGTTCCCCTGAATGTAACCTCTGTGGAAGTTGTGGGCTTACTGTAAACTAGGCTAATGTGTGCATACAAAAGAACATACAAAAAGAACATATTAGGGAAAAATGCTTTGCCAGATGGGTATAATAGCAAAACTGTATACAAAAGAATGTGTATATTAAGATAACCTTAGCCTGGAAAAGCAGCTGAATTTAAAAGAAAAAATCCTCAAACCAATGTTGAAATGTGGAGAACGTAAAATTTGAAAAATGAGAAACTTAGAGAACTTTAAATTGACAAATTTCCCCATCCCTTCCCGTCCTCCTTTGGGCTGTGAAGCCGTTTTGCTGAAGCCACGCCACCTGCCATCAGGTGTGTATTAAAATGGATAGTTTTAGATTGTTCTTAAGCTGCTTTCGGCATCTGGGTGGACAGAAAAGGCAGGGTATGTCAGTATTTTAAACAAACAGAATTCTGTCCCACTGCAGTGACAAGTCTCTTGCACTTTGCACACAAACACACACACACACGCAGCGCAAAAAAGGAAACCCTTCTGCTTTGCCTCGCCTAATGAATCCAGGAGGAACGATGGCAAACGTCATAAATATTTATTCATCCCTTGTCATTTCCCTGTTCTGCGACACTAATGAAGTGCCCTTATTAGTCTCTGATTTTCTCTGCCAAATTTTTGCATTTCACCAAACAGCTATTTCTGCCTGTAGAATCCATTCTGTTGTGCGCGCGCGCGCACACACACACACACACACACACAGAGAGAGAGAGAGAGAGAGAGAGAGAAGTCTTTGGCCCAGAACAGCTTAATCCCTCACACAAGAGATGCCAGCACTTGAGGAATCCTGCTTACAGGAGAGGGAGAGGGAGGGCGGCTCCTCAGAGCCTTCACATCCTGGGACCCCTTCTTCCCCGATCCCAGATTGCACCTGTTGGTTTGAGGTTATTTCCTTGACGTGAGAAAAGTTGGCCACAGACAAGTAAAAGATTGTTGCTTTTATCAAGAGCGGAGAACATTTTTCAGTCCGACAACTGCATTCCCTTCTGGGCAGCCTCCTTGGGGGAGGCGGGCACGGGCTGATGGTGGGCAGGGCTATAGGGAGAATAAGGCGGAGCTACACATGTAAATGTTACTTTTGTACAGTGGGCTGTTTTCTCAACACAGCGCTCTCTTGTCTTCCATCCAGGAAAGCAAATGGCATTATGAGGGTTTGAGGACATATTCTAGCTAGGCAAAAACATTCAAGGAGGGTGAAAACAAGGAGGGCGAGGGGCGTGGCCCAATAGAATGATCTGAAGTTCCCCACCCCTGATGTCTAGGATTCCATAGCCATTCTGCTGGTGCAGAAGCTGTCCATCTCGACCAGCTTGCATAGTACGAGTACAGTTCACCTGTTGGTGGTTTCACATGGGCAAAGGTGGGGGTGGGAGATGGTTGCAACTGTCCTACTTCACAGCAAATGTTTCTGCTTCAGTTGCTTGCTTGTTTGGGGTGCCCAGAGTTGTTAGGAGAACCCTATTCCCCTCACAGAGCTACACGGAATCATGTAATTGTAGAATTACAAGGGTCATCTAGTCCAACCCCCTGCAGTGCAGGAATCTTAGCTAAAACATCCATGACAGATGGCCATCCAACCTCTCCTTAAAAACCTCCAAGGAAGGAGAGTCCACAACCTCCTGGGGGAGATTGTTCAACTACAGTTCCCAGAGTTCCCTGGGAAGGGATGTATTGATATACCACTCAGAGAATTGTAGCTCTGTTGAGGGATTAAGCGTCTCCTAACAACTCTTGGCATCCTTAACAGACTATAGTTCCTGGAATACTGGTCATTGACCGTAATAAAGGAATTGATTGATTGATTGATTGATTACAGTTCCCACGAGTCTTTGCAGGGGAAGCCATGATCTTTTAAAGTAGCATGATGCTGCTTTAAATGGATGGTGGAGATATGGCCTAAGATTACTCTGTTAGCCATTATGCTATGTCAGCCTTTATGTATAAGAAAGTTCATTAGATTAGATATCCGTAGGCCACGCTCCCAGTAAGAAATTTGAGCTCAAAACAACTCACAACAATGGCAAAGCAGTAGAATACACTAACAGATATTACCTATCTGCATAATATCCAAATCTCAATCCCCTATCAAAAAAAAACAACGAACAAATCAAATCGGCCTGAATTTGAAGGTATAGCAATCAATAATGCAAAAATTGCTTATCACAGAAATCAATACTTAATATCAACATTTCCAATTAAATAAGCCAATGAAACAAAATAAAGCCGATAAATCAGCAGCAAAATAACAATATGAATGTTCCGGGGTTTTTAATAAAAAGAATACAAAGTGGAAATTCATGTAGATGGATAGGAACAAGATTTAAATGTTTAGAAATATAGTAAATGAATATTCACATATCTCTGCCTAAGAGAAGCATGCCAAGCATACCCTTCCCTCGCCAGGAACTGGGTATCACCCAAAGCTGGTGCAGCTAGGGAGGCTCAGAGGACAGCGTTCAGGCATTCCCCAATTCCTGTTATATGTGAACTGTGGACATGGTCTAGGACATACCCAACATGCCCTGCAGCTTCATTTTCCAGGTTCAGCTTTGGTACTGATCCACTGTGCTAGCCACTACACTAGCTTCCTGGCAGGTGAGTCACTGCTGAGTAGCAGGACAGAGAGAGGGATGAGTGCAGTGGTGGGGACGCTGCACTGGTTCTGCCGGTGAATTTGCACCGCACTGACCATCCTGCTGCCTTGTCCCTCCCAGTAAGCAAAAAAGAAGCTGGCTCTGCCCCACCCAGAGAGGCACTTATGTTAGTGGTAGGCAACCTGTCTTTCAGCATCAGTTGAACACCATGACTGATCTTCTCTTTGGAGCTTTTGTTGAACTTCCGAAGGAATCTTAGACACTCTGGGGTCGAGTCTGAAAATCCCTGCCATAACCGATGGTGTCATGAAATTGGCTAGACCAGAGTAGATGTAGTTTATGGTCGAGGTAATTTTATTCCTAAAGAAAACCTCATTTTACAAGGGTGTTTCTAAAGGGTAGTGGAATTCTTTTAGGCTACATAGTTTCTTTTTAAAAGAACACAGATATAGGCATACTAAAAATGCACAATAAGATTGTCTTATTGTTCTTAAAATTCGCTAAGCATTGAAGAAATTGTTGGAAAGGCATTTCTCATTGAGCATCCATGACAGTCAGTTCAAAACGTACATATGTCTTAATTTGTAGCAGTCTTGGTTACGCTACTAGGAGCTTGTTTGGGCTTTTCGGTGGTACAGCTTGAACAGCCACAAAACGCTGCAAAATCGATTTAATCTGAGACTCTGGAAGGACACACCGAGTAAGCATGTGTACCACAAGCAATGACCGCTCTACTGTAATGGTTCCAAGTTTCTGGAAAGCTCTCATGTTCAGAGACAGTTTGCCTCTGAAAACCCCCACACCCAGCTTCTTAAATTGGTCACACAAGGTATCCCACCCAGTCAAGGATCCTGTTGATAGAAGGATGGCATCTCCCTGCTTTGTCTGGCTGGGTATAACAGTGTCACTGGGTGTCATTAAACAAAAATCATACCCAGTCATGCTTACCTGTGTGATGACCTCATAGAATCAGAGTAGGAAAGGCCTAAGCTCAACATAAAAAACCCCTAGGATCATGGCCACTGGTCCCATCACCTCCTGGCAAATAGAAGGGGAAGAAATGGAGGCAGTGAGAGATTTTACTTTCTTGGGCTCCATGATCACTGCAGATGGTGACAGCAATTAAAAGACGCCTGCTCCTTGGGAGAAAAGTGATGAGAAACCTAGACAGCATCTTAAAAAGCAGACATCACCTTGCCGACAAAGGTCCGTATAGTTAAATCTGTGGTTTTCCCAGTAGTGATGTATGGAGTGAGAACTGGACCATAAAGAAGGCTGATCGCCAAAGAATTGATGCTTTTGAATTATGGTGCTGGAGGAGACTCTTGAGAGTCCCATGGACTGCAAGAAGATCAAACCTATCCATTCTTAAGGAAATCAGCCCTGAGTGCTCACTGAAGGTCAGATCCTGAAACTGAGGCTTCAATACTTTGGCCATCTCGTGAGAAGAGAAGACTCCTTGGAAAAGACCCTGATGTTGGGAAAGATGGGGGGCACAAGGAGAAGGGGACGACAGAGGGTGAGATGGTTGGACAGTGTTCTTGAAGCTACCAACATGAGTTTGACCAAACTGTGGGAGGCAGTGGAAGATAAGAGTGCCTGATGTGCTTTGGTCCATGGGGTCACAAAGAGTCGGACACGACTAAACAACTAAACAAAAAAAATATTAACAGCCTGCACAGAGCAGGAAAGTCAGGGCTAAAGCATGTCTGCCTAACCTGTGCTGAATGACTTCCAGCCACAGAGAGACCACCATCACCTCCCCTCTCCAGGCCACTGGTTCCCGTGTCAAACTCCTCAACACTCTCCTAATGTTCAACTGAAATCAAGTTAAGGCCATTAGGGCCACAGTCACACCAAACATTTAAAGAATTATGATACCTTTTTAGGTAGTCATGGCTTCTCCCCAAGAATCCTGGGAACTATAACTTGTTAAGGGTGCTGAGAGTTGTTAGGAGCCCCTATTCCCCTCACAGAGCTACAGTTTACAGAGTGGTTTAGTGATCCAGTCCTCTTCCCAGGAAACTCTGGGAACTGTGAGGCCAACAAACCTCAGCACCCTTAACAAACTATAGCTCCCAGAATTCTTTGGGGGAAGCCATGGCTGTTTTGAGCAGCATCGCAGTGCTTTAAATGTGGTGTGAATGTGGCCCCGGTCTAGTCCTGCTTGGTGGGGTTCCATTCTCTGTGACAGCTCCTGAAGGCAATTTGGAGATAGCTTGTACTTTAAACAAATAAGGAAGCAGAGGCAATGTGAAGAAGCGTTTTTCAGCGCTGCTTACCACCATTTGGTCGCATGGGGGTGCAGCAATTAGTTTTTTGTTCAGCCCTCATTTCAACCTTGATTGCAAAATGCCCTTTAGAGGTGCTCCTCTCTGGTCACTCTCACAGTGCACTCCTCCTGCTCACCGCAGGCGAAAGCCACCTTTAATTCCTGCTCCACTGGTGCGGGAAGCTTTCGCAGTTTGCAATTTAGGCACTGCATTTTTAATTGGCCAAGGACCGTGCCAGTTTTACAGATGACCCTCTCTCAGCAGTTTGCCATCTCGTAGGCAGCTGGCACTGGGCACTGCTGCCCTCTGCTGGTAATATAGCCAGGTACCCAGATGTGTTTCTAGGGCATCTATATTGTACCAACTGCTGGGTGAAGACTTTGAGCCTAGGACCAGATTTCATTGCCAGGTCTTAGCTCTGGATTATGCAAAGTGGGGCATTTGCTCATTTGCATTGCTATCATTTGCTAAAGGAGGACAGCCTGTCACTCCCTGCCAGCAGTTCCTCCCCCACCCACCCAGTGCTGCTCTTCCTGGGAAACTCAGATTTCCTTGAATGAAATAAAGAGGAATAAGTTTCTAGTCCTCATCACTCTGAATCAGCAGAGGAGGTCAGTGGACAGGCAGGGTACGGGGAGCTAAGCAAGGCTTTCGGTGAATCAGGAAATGGGACTTCAGTGCTTTGTGTAGCACCATTCATTCCTTGTGTATATCAGAAGAAAATTAACTTACGCAATTGTGGGGAAGAGAGGTGGGTCATGCCATGAAGGTTAAGGACCACAGTTCGGTGATGGAGCACCTGCTTTGCATGCTGAAGTTCCCAGGTTCTATACCCATCCAGGATCTCCAGGTATGGCTGGGAGAGACCCCTGCCTGAAACCCTGGAGAGTCACTGCCAGTCAGTGCAGACAATTCTGAGCTAAATGGATCAATGGTCTGACTCAGTATGAGCAACAGGGGATTATTCCTACCTAGTTCCTCTACAGCAGTGGTTTCCAACCTTTTTTTGGCCATGCCCCACCTATGACATATAATTCTTATTATGCAAAAAGTGAACTCCTGTTCACATGGAGGAAGCCTAAAAGGCCATTAACTTGCTCTAAACAAGCTTCCAAATTGCCCCCCTGTGAGTCGTGTGCCCCACGTTGGGAACCATGGCTCTACAGCAAAGCCTGTTTCCTGCCTCCTTCCATTGCCTTTATTGTGAGCAAATCTTTACTCATGAGCAGGCTGTTTACTCACAAGAAGGCCTCCCTAAGAGACAAGAGACTGACTACTGCCTCCACTGCAGGGAAACCAGCTGCTGGGAATGGGAAGTGCGAAAAGTGCTGCTGGTACTTTCCCCAAAGAATCTTGTCGACCATTGTGAGAACAGGATGCTGGACTAGATTGGCCTTTGGCCTGATCTAGCAGGCTCTCCATAAGTTCTTACGTTAGTGTAACACACACTCCAGTGCTTCCCATTTATTAATAGATGACACTGGTATAATTATAGGAATGCTATTCAACAATAGTAGTTCAATTACGCTCCTGCAAGTTGCAGCGGTGGTCACCAGCTTGGACGGCTTCAAATAGCTACTGCCCATGATGGAGATGTTTTCCATCCAAAGTCAGAGGCAGTAGGCTTCTGAATCCCAGCTGCCAGGAATCACAAGGGGGGAGAGTTGCCTCTGCACTTGGGGGCTTCTTGTGGGCTCCCCGTAGGCACTGGGAGGTTGTCCATTGGGAGAGCAAGATGCCGGAATCTTCTTTTTAGGTTCTCCCTGGCAAAAGGGCCACTTCCTCGCCTCTTGCTCTTCCACCTCTTGCATGCTGTGCAATTTACATGTATTGAATGAGTGCATCACATTTGCTTCTTCTGAACATTGCATAGACTCTTCCAAGTTGATTGGGGGCCCCGTATTCATAGTCTCCACCTTCAGTCTTTCCTCTTAGTGGAGAAGGGCGGTCAGTGGAGTTGGCAGGGGTGTTGGGAGGGCTAATGTTCATAACCCGCCTCCCCCTCAGCAAGTTCCTTGAATGCCTGGGGGAATCATTTCTGCATAAGGCTTATGGTTGCTTCCAGATGACCTTTTTGTTGAGCATTCCTTCCTGGCTTGTTTGCCCACAAAGTTTGTCAGGGGGTTAGATGCCCTTGGCTGTTTGTTGAGCATTCATTCTGATTTGTTTGCCGGCAGGGGCAGTTAGATGGCATCGCTATCCGACACTTTTCAGGGCATTTTCTATTTTCTAATCACACAAAAATTATACATTTATTGTGCATGATCACTAAATCACGATTAGTTGAACAACCTGAGTTTGCAAGCAAGTGGCTGAATCTCACCCCCAAAACAGTGGTAGCTAGGAACGGGTGGATCTGTCAATTCTGGTTTCTCATTTATCTAGACATGTGCAGTTCTCCACATTTCCACATCAGTTTGATATTTGCTTTTTAAATGATGAAGCATCTTAGTGTAATTTTCTCCCTATATGCATATTTTTGTATGCAATTTAGCCTAATATGCACATTTTCCAAAAACAATTCCTCCTCGTATACTGCAATTGTGATATGTTATTTTCACTAATGTACGCATGTATATGTACATTTTGCCCTCATATATGTATTTTTGTACACATTACTTGGCTGGAGGACTGCACTGCTAAATTTGGGAAAGTATGGATTTAGGACGGCTGCGTTTTGATTCATGTGTTTTTTCAGAAGGTATGAATTATGTACGTTTGCCTTGAAACACAAATCAAAATGAATTCTACCTCCCACCCTGCACCATCCCTAATGGCAGTCTGGAAGTGCCCTTGGTCTTCAAATTCCACATCACCTTCTGTGACCTCTATTCAGATACTTAGTGAGAGCCTGCCTTTAGTTTTGTGCATCTCACTATGACAGGCTAGACCAGCTGTTCTGCGTGAACTTCTCTCATGAACCAGTAGGTTGCTGCCTTCCTGGCTGCTGCCGCTGCTGCTGCTTAAACCTTGCGTACCCTGCTCTTTTGTTTGTGCAGGGCAGGCGGGGACTTTGCAACAGGTTGCATCCTCTCGGCATGTGCCCTCCAGACAGGGTGGAGCAAAGACTGCCGGGAGCAGGTGAGCCGCGGTCTGAGCAAACGTCTGCTGAAATTGAGTGGGCACTAGAGTGATGACAAGGAAAGCCTTGCTGCACGGCGGTTGCCCGGCAACAGAAACGCCTGATGCCAGAGAAGTGGGAGAAGGAGGAGGGTGCCAGGGAGATGGATGGGCTTTTCTAATACAACCGCCAGAGCGTAAACTGTGCGGTTTGGGAAGGAAAAAGAGAGGCGCTGGTCTACATATCAATAACAACTCTGGTACAGGAAGCCTGAGCTTGTCGGGCTCGGTGTGGGTTTCCCTGATGGGTTGAGCCGCAGGCTGTGAGGGGCTCCCTGATTGCCAGGCTTCTTTTATGGCGGCTTATTTTTGACAGTCACTGTTAATCATTATTGGGGCCGATAAACAGCAACACCACAATCAGAGCCAGGCCTGCCTTGGGCGGCAGATTTGGGGAGGCTGTGAGAGGCCACCAGAATGCCCATTATTTAGTTTATTTTACCCTGCAGTGGGTGTCAGGGGAAGGAAGCAGTTTTGGGTTTTCTGCCCCCAGGCTCCAAAATGCTACTAAGCAAAATTGCAAAGTGAGAGACTCTGTAGTGTTGTGGTTAGAGCGTCCTTCCCCACCACCCGATGCCCTCCAGATGGGGATGGGAGAGATCGTCAGGTTGCATTTAAAGTCATATCTACCTAATTTCCACTTTCTGGGGACCCCCCCCCCAAAGAACAGCCATCCTTTGACATTTGCATTTCTCCAAATTTTGCGGTGCTCTTCTCCAGCCAAGTGATGTGTACAGAAAGTCATGTACTAGAATAAGGTATGCACAAGAATGCATATATTCTTGATGACAGCATACCAAAAAAAAAAAAGCATTAGGGAAAACCACATTGAAAAATGTGTACATTAGGAAAAAGCACACTAAAATGTTGATGAATTTTCATGAGGATTAAAAGAAAAACACAAGCAAACATTTATGGAGATGTGGGGAACTGAATTTAAGATTAGAAAGGGGATAAACTAAAGTGGACAGATCCTTCCACCCCCATTCCCATTATTGTTGGACTGCGGCCCCATCCTCTCTGAGCATTGACTATTCTGGCTGGGGCTGATGGGAATTGCGAGTCCAGCAATATTGGGAGGCCAGCAGGTTGGGAAGGCTGGAGCAACACCTTCAGGGACATGTAATAGGTGGGAAGGGAAGCTCATAGGAACATGTTATTTGGTGGTTGTGGGGAGGGGATAATTCAGAGCCACCTGAGTAGCCATTGCTGGAGACGGCTTCTAGTGTGACTTCATAGGGCAGTGGTCATGCTCTTAAAGCAGGAATGGAAAATCTGTGTCCTTCCAGATGTTTGCTGGACTACAACTCCCATAATTCCTTGACTTTGAGCATGCTGGTTGGGGCTTATGGGAATTGGTGTCCAGCAATGCCATTGAACTACAACTTCCATCATTCCTGGCTGTTGGGCATGCTTGGCTAGGGCTGATGGGAATCGCAATGCAACAATATCTGGAGGCGTTGGGTTAGAGTCGCAGACTAGGGCTGAAGAGACTCAGCTTTCAAATCCCCATACAGACACGAAGCCCACAGGATAACTTTGGGCCTATGGATACATCGCAACTTACCTACCTCTCAGGGTTGTTGTGAAAATATAAAAAGGGGGAAAGGGGAAGAGAGAGTGTGGGGAGGATTGCAGCCCAAGTAAGGCAGTGATGTATGGTGGCTAGTGTAGACTAAGGCCAGGAAGACCCAGATTCAAATCTCCTCTTTGCTGTGAAGTGCACTAACTAGGTGACTGCTTGGGCCGGTCATTACCTCTCAGCCTAACCTACCTCAAAGGGTTGTTGTGAAGCTGAAATAGAGGGAGGAGAACCATGCGCACTCCTTGAGCTGCTCGACAAGCATGTGGAATACTGATGTAATAAGCAATCCAAGCCATCTGACAGCTAGGGAGCAGGAGTAGGGTCAGCCCTTCGACAGAAGCAAAATTGTTGCATTGATTTCCCACTCATCCTCCTATGAGCTTTGGGGCAAGTGAACGTTATCCCTCACTTTATCCCTGCCTTTCAATCAAATGATTCTCAAGGCAGTTTACAAGCAAATGGTTGCAATAATACAGATGGGAGGCCAGGATTCAAATTTCCACTCAGCCGAGAAGCTCACTGGGTCACCTTAAACCAGCCACTGCCTCTCAGCCTAACCTACCACACAAGATTATGGATCAAATGGGGAGGGGGAGAAGTATGTGTGTCACCTTCAGCTCCTTGAAGGAAAGGCGAGATGTTTTCATTGTCATCATCCCTGGCTAACGGACGGGGCCAGAGTCCTTTAGTTCTGCAGTGACAGGGCAACAGGCAGTGGTTTCTGGTGGTGTTTGGGGATGGGGCGCCAGCTCCCTGCAGCTGCTCCTTCTCTGACTGCTGGTTGGCACCAGGGTAGGCTTCCCTTCCTGCCATGATGTTCCTCCTGGGGCGCTGGGGACGCAGCTTCTCAGTGGCCCTGGCCCCACAGCCGACGATTAAGGCTAGCATGTACGTCCCTTCTGCTTTCCAGTCCCCAGGGCTATGGGTTGTTGCAGCCACATATGTCTTTTCTGGCAAGGAGGTGGGGAAGTAAGCAACACCAGCTTGTGGGAGGAAACCTAGCTTTTCCTGATCTGTGTTGAAAGGCGCCTAGTGCCCCAAACCGGGGCTGGGGTCATGGCATCTTCAAAACCTCTGAGCCAGCACCAGGCCTGCTGGGCACAGATGCCTTTCCCACCTGTTGCCAGCTGAACCACAGTGTCCTTAATTAGCAAAAAAGAATGGTAGGAAGGTGGGTGGGGGGACTATACTGATCAACAAGAGTGCTTGGGGTGGGTGTAAGGGAGCTGCTCCAAAGCCACCGCAAAGGTAAGAGGGCCCGCCCGCATATGTGATTTATCTGTAGCCCTTTGCCAGGGGTGGCTGGTTCAGCAACCCCCTCGCTCACTCCCATTGCGCTTCCCTCTTTGCAGTTTGGGAGCAGCACATTCTGTCTTAATTAGCTGCTCATATTAATCTGGCAAATAAAAGCAGCCCCCGTGCTTTCAGACTGCTAGATTAATTATTCCCCAAGTGCAGGACTGTCAAGGGGGGGGGAGCAGAGAGAGAGAGATGGAGCGGGGAGGAAGTTGGGTTTGTGCAGAGGGGGGCAAAAAAGTCGAGGGCTTGATAATGCACAACTCTGTGTTGGCTTGCCATGTGGCTGAATGAAGGAACGGGGGAGAAATCTGTTCCAGGTTACATTCCGAAGTGAATCTGTCTTAATTTTCACTTTCCAAAGCAACGGGTGAACCGAAACACAGCTATCCTTGGAAATTCACACCTCTCCGGATTTTGCAATGCAGTTCCCCAACCAAAAAACTGTGTACATTGGAGGAAAGAGTATATAAAAATGTGTGTGTGTGTCAGTGAAAATAAGCCACTCAGATGTATCATACTACAGGAAATTGGTTGCAGAAATGTGCCTAGGAGGAGAAACACACACTAAAATGCTGGTGAATTTTGTGATTTTTTTTAAAATTGCAAACTGATGTGGAAATGTGGCAAACATAACTTAAGGTTGGAAAAATGAGAAAAGGAAAGGAACAGATAGTGACAGGTGTGTCCATCCTTAGTGAGTGTACAGACAACTACTGCAAAGTTTTTCCATCTTATAGGACAGGGCTGTGGAACTCCAAGTCACTAGGCTGGTTGTGGCCCATGGCACATTTCTGTCTGACCCATGCTCTCACCACCTCAGCCATAATCTGCTACATTTCCATGCTGGGAAGGGAGGAAGAGAATCCTTAGGGGGTCAGCAGGTGAGCAGCCATGGGTCAAATCTGGCCTAAAAAGGCAGGCATGGGGAACATTTTTCAACTTGAGGGCAGCATTATCTTCAAGGAAAACCTTCTGAGGGCCACATGCAAGGAGTGGACAGGGCCAGGGGAGAAAGTGGGTTGAATAATAGATGTGAATGTTATGTGTATAAACAACAACAGCAACAATATAATCTACGAGCGGGAGTGCCTGGCTCTGCCTAGGAATTTGTAGAAACTACAAAAAAATGTAATTTCTAAAGGGATAGTACAATTTGGGAGTTTGGATCCGTCACGCTGAAAGCTGGGCAAAGTCACACCAAAGTGTGTCACAAGTAAAAATAATGTTTTCTTTCCTATTTTTTGTACGGCTTGTGCTTCTGATCTATTTTTGCACAGCAGTTTTCTTCAAGTTTTGCTGCTTGGGAGAAGCAAGAGGAGGAGGTATTCAGCTCAGAGATTCCACACAAATGTTGCGTCATATACACTTTCCAGCATACATCTGCAACAATACGGGCTAGAAACTTTAAATTATTTTCTTTCTTTGTAGAAAGGAAAGGAAAGAATGACCACTGTGATTCCCAGGGAGCTGAGCATCACAACCACTTCTGTGCTTGCCTTGAACTGCTGTATACAGAACTATTTTTACCTGGGTCTAGCCATTCATCTGGTCCTCACTCCTCCCTGTAGGCTCCAGTCTCCTTCCCTCCCTTCCCTGTATCGTCAGCCCCATCTCTTCCTATCTATTTAATCTGTCTATCTGTGTAGCCTCCCTTCCCAAGAGCCTACCACACGGCCTTCTGCTGTTCTGCCTGTCCAATCCCATTTACTCTCCCCGTATTTCTGCAAATCTCCTTTCAGTTTGTCCCAGGTGGTTTCCTTGATCTGGGCAGACACGGAGCAGGCCAGCTCACACATGGCTGCTGTACCTTGGCATAAACCCACGGGCAGTTCCTGACTCACACACGCACATGTGCCCCTGCTTATAAATATACCCTTCAACATGTGGACTCTGGCAAGTTTGTACACACACAGTGCTCTGCGTGCACGTATAGAGCTTCTCAAGCTTTTGTGCTTTTTCTTAAACAATCCTTGATTTATCGAAAGCCCTGATCAAGTCTGAAATTGTAGAATCCAGTCCAGCATCCTCTTCTCCCAGTGGCCAACCTTTAGACCTATGCACAGCACCAATTCTCCCTGCTTGTGACTCTCAACAACTGGAATTCAGACACCCACTGGCTCTAATACGGAGGTAGTATATACACATCATGACTAGTAGTCATTGATAGCCATATCTGCCATGAATTGGTCTAACCCCTTTGAAACCATCCAAGTTGGTAGCATACTGCCTCTGTTACTGCAGGAGAGTAGGTGGTCTTCTGGAAGGCCACAGAAAATTATGGACCTTCCTCGTTCTGGCAAGTAAACGAAGTATTTCAGGTTTGACTACAGACAACGATTGATTTATTGATGCATGACCATTCACCCGGGCATCACAGTGACCTGGAAGGGGCTGCGAAAAGGGGCAGGATAGGGCAGGGTTGGGTGGAAGAGGGCAGAGTGGGCTTGTGTGCATTCTGCTGTTGCACACGCTGACCCAGAACGTGCCCCCCGTGCAAATTGGGGGTTGCCGTTTGTGACATTGTAGCATAGAGCAACCTTTGCCAATCTGATGCTCCCCCCCCCCCATGTTTTGGACCATTGCTCTCATCAGTCCTAGCCAGTGCTGAGGCTAGATACTTTCCTGTTCTTCAGTGGGGATCCAACTTCACGCTAGCAGTTTAAACGGCAACATTTTTTTGCAAGATTTCTAATGAAAAGCTGAAGATTGCATTTCAGCTGACTAATTTTTTATATTTCTTATGTGGTTAAAGCTCAAATATAAACATATGCAGACGGAAGACAGCAGCACTGAATTCAATATGATTTACTCCTTGGAGCCTATAACCTTAATGAATTGGGTATTGTGTTATGTAATGCTGCTCTTTGATTTAGGAATTTATTATTGCATTTATATCCCACTTTTCCTGTATGCAGCTCAGTATGACCCCGGGGCTCCCTTCCAGCTCTATGATTCTATGTGGCATACATGGGGTTGCATCCAACTAGTTTTTACTCAGAGAAGACCCGCTAAAATTGGTGGACCTAAGTACTACGTAGCCATTAATGTGAATGGGTTGTGGTCTGAGATTCCCAGCTCTTCCTTGTCCCCAGTTCTAGTCACATTCTGGGCTTCCCTAAGTCACAGGGACTCCAGGTCATCCTTGGAGGAGGAATCCTCTAGCTGAGACATAACACGGGGTAGTTACCAGCAACAGCAGCCTGGCAGCTGCCTGGTGATTCCTCTTATTGGCGCCAGCCCTCGTGATATGTTGGGGTGGGAGGTGGGAAACGGCCTTCAGGAGAGAAATTATTTATTCTTTTTCATGTGACGCTCTCCTAAACCGAACACAGCAAAAATTAATCCCTTTCAGAAGGTGCTCTTCCGCCCCTCGAAAAGCGACAAGCTTTTTTCCGGGCCGCTGTCCACCTGGATGCGGTCTAGCTGGGGAAAGACTGACAACCTCAATTAGCTTCACAACTCGGGAGCCAGTGGATTAAGTGTTTGCTGGGTTGATTGACAGGAGCTGGTGGAAGCGCAGGCGTCCGTGGAGAGATGGGCTGTCTGGATGCCTGACGGAGGGGTCAGATGCTGACCCAGGGAGAGGCAGCGCGGGTGGGCCTCACAAAGTGGTGTGTGTGTGTGTGTGTGTGTAATATGGTTGTTGAGGCCACTTGTGTGGCACTGGCAGCTCGACTGAGAGACTGACAACTCAGTTAGCAGAACTAAAATAGGGTTTTCTTCCCACCCCAAGCTGCAGCCTCACCATATTTTACTTTTGGGGGTGCAGTAAATACAAAATCAGTTAACCCCACACAGGCAGAAAGGGGATCACCCTAAGGTGACCTGTTTATCCTGATTATTCATTCTGATTTGCTTGCACAAGGTTTTCACTGAGGTTAGGTTATGCAGTGGTACCTCTGGTTAAGAACTTAATTTGTTCCGGAGGTCTGTTCTTAACCTGAAACCGTTCTTAACCTGAGGTACCACTTTAGCTAATGGGGCCTCCTGCTGCTGCCGCTGCACAATTTCTGTTCTCATCCTGAAGCAAAGTTCTTAACCCAAGGTACTACTTCCAAGTTAGCGGAGTCTGTAACCCAAAACGTTTGTAACCCGAGGTACCACTTTATTTGGTCTTTGCTGAGCATTTGTTCTGATTCGCTTGCAAGGAGGATATATAAAACAATGAGCACCCATCTTGATTTGATTCACAGGGTGTTTACATGTCTTCCCATTAAACATTCATCCATCCCTCACTTTTCGGTGTATTTCCCAGTCACTTTCTAAACTGTAAGAAGTCCAGTTCTTTTTAAAGGGGATTTTAAAAGGGGGTAGGGAGACAATGGGCCAGTATTCACATTGACCCATGAGGCCATTTCCCCCAAACCACGTCCACCTGTCCATTGGCTGACATCACTAGCAGCAGCATCTGAAGGACAAGAGGCCAAGCTTACATCCTGCATTAGGTGTACCCAGTGCTTTTTTTCTGGGTGGGACGCAGGGTACACATACCCCTAAACATTTTGTGAATCTTTGTACTTTTGTCCATTTACTGTATTTATTTTCCCCGATTTGAACTATAAAATGGTGATTTTCTTGAGTCAGAATGAGAGTACCCCTAAACTTTTTTTTAGAATAAAAAGCACTGGCTGCTGCACCTCTTCCCAGCAGCAGAGGTTAAATAATCCTCAATTCAAAAAGATTCATTCCAACTCCTCCCTGATTCAATAAAAGGTTTTCATTGGAATCCCTTGTTTGAACAACATGGAGGGGGGAGCTTTTGTTTTAGCAGTGTTTTGCAAGGTGGTTTGAAGTCCTGACTTCAGCGCAGCTTGTAGGTGACTGACAGGCAGCCACATAGCATGGGCTCTTGACAATGGTTCCTCTGGGAAAGAGAGTCTTTCCCAGCCCTACCTGGAGATGCCATACCTTCTGTATGCAGCATTGGAGCCCTTTGCCTTGCTTCAGTCGCTGCTAAATCACAGTCAACGGGATTAAGCAGGGCCGTCCAATAGCTCTCTGCTAAGCTGTGGGCATAGGCAAGTGCCCAACCATGATGACCACTGACGCCAGCCCCAAATGTGCACATTCGTCACTTCTTGTCGTGTTTTTCATCCTTCAAAGTGCAGCAGCCAGGAATGGGAACTGGCTCCCATCAAAAAGCATTTCCTTTTAAGGGCCCTGCAGGGGCAGGCAGACGTTCTCTTCTTGTGAGCTGGATCCGTGGCAGGTCACATCTTTTTTTAAGGCACCGCTTGGATGTTGCATGCACCAAGTGAGGGGCACAAGCATGTAAATTTCCTCAGCAAATGGAATGCAACTTTTATGCCCCAGTGGAATCAATGTGCCGTTTGCATACAGTGGTACCTTGGACTAAGTACGTAATTTGTTCTGGAGGTCCGTTCTTAACCTGAAACTGTTCTTAACCTGAAGCACCACTTTAGCTAATGGGGCCTCCTGCTGCCACAGCACCATTCCTGTTCTCATCCTGAAGCAAAGTTCTTAACCCGAGGTAATATTTCTGGGTTATTGGAGTCTGTAACCTGAAGCATATGTAACCTGAAGAGTATGTAACCCGAGGTACCACTGTATTTATTTTATTGTCGCTGTTTTCATCCCCCCCCCCGTGCCCTCCCCACCCTTAGTTAATAAGCTGTTTTGAGCACATGTTGGAAAATGCAGTGTGTATGTTTTAAAAGCAAATGAAATGAAACAAAATCTGGTCATGCTCTCTTGTCCAGTTTTCAGACTTCTTTTAAATTGAAAATTCCTATCTTTAATTCATCCTTTCCCCATCAGCTTGTCTTCTGGAAATGCCAGTGATTGAACCTGGGACCTGTGCTGCATGGAAGGCAGATGCAAAACCATTGAGCTATGGTTCTGAGCAGACTTTCGAATAACTACCGTATTGTTTGCACCATAACACTCACTTTTTTCCTCCTAGAAAGTAAGGGTAAATGTCTGTGCGTGTTATGGAGGAAATGCCAACGGGTGGCATGCCTACGGATTTTCCTCCTCTAAAAACTACGTGCGTGTTATGGTCGGGTGCGTGTTATAGAGCGAAAAATACGGTACATGCAGAAATGATATAGAATTAGGCTAGTATAGTACTTGGTTTCAAGGATGCTCACCATCCTATCTGCTTTCCTCTGGATGAGATGCAGTTTGTCAATGTGTCGCCCTGAACTACATCCAGTACTCCAGAGAATGCTGGGACATTTTCTATGGGATACTCTCAGGCTGGAGAAAGTCGAATATGATTTCAAAGTGCCATTGCTGCTAAGAGAGAATGTTTTCGTGCCCTTGTTGCTTTTGGTCAAACAGGTTATATAGGTCCTGAATTCTTAATAATAATCTTGCACAATGTGTTTGAGCAGAAGCGAGGAAAGCTTTCAAACCACTCTGAAGAATTTGTTTCTTTTCATGAACCGAAGCTACACCCTGGGACACACACATTCCGCCCCCCCCCCCATCAACTGCAAATTCCAAGAGAAGATTGGTGGTGGGTGGAAAAGCCATTCAGCCCCATCCCCAGTGTAAGCTGGTGAAACGTGCTTGCAACACCCCAATTCTCATACAAAAGATTGCTTCCCTCCCTCCCCACACTATGACGCATTGCCAGCAATTCTACTCCAGCTGCGGTCTTCGTTTACTCTACCGCAGCCTGTCCTCCTCTGATGTAAAAGTCAAGTTATTTTTAAAATATTTTTGTTACGGATATATTTGCAAAAAAATAAACAAACAAAAAACCGGTGTGATACATGCAAGCACTGCTCCCAACACTCCTATCTGGCATGTTTCACCCCAAGTTTCCTGTTCTAACCAAATGCAATTGAGATGTGGGGAAGGGCTGTAGCTGGGTTGTAGAACTTCTGAGAGGCTTACTTACTGCTACTTCTCCTTTGCATGCAGAAGGTCCCAGGTTCAATTCTGAGCATCTCCAGGTAGGGTTGGGAGAGACCCCTGTCTGAAATCCTGAAGAGCTTCTGCCAAGAGTGTAGGCAAAACCCAATGTTCTGCTTTCTGTGTTGGGAATGCTGTAATATTATGTCGGGAACTGTCCAGCATTCCTGTGTTGGGAATGCTGT
Organism: Podarcis vaucheri; assembly: GCF_965113315.1. Lineage (NCBI taxonomy): Eukaryota > Metazoa > Chordata > Lepidosauria > Squamata > Lacertidae > Podarcis > Podarcis vaucheri. Next base: position 12,991,697 of record NC_138754.1, read on the forward strand.
AATATTATGTCGGGAACTGTCCTGACATTTGCAGGTATAGGGCAGCATACTGTATGAATGAATGAATATTAAGAGTTTCAAGTCATGCAGAGACTTCTATGCACTTTCATCCAAACGTGCTCCAAAGACCTCTTCAGACCTTTGTGCTCAACCAAGAACAGCCAGGTCCACACATGTAGAACAGGGACATTTGGGGGGTGGGGCGCGCACAACCACTTTTGCTCCCTATACACTTCCCACCCGCAAATGTTGCTCGGACGCACTCAAACAGGGCTGCCATTTCTCCACAATGGGTTTTCCAGAGTTCTAAATCACACCTCATCAGTTGCAGCACTGGCAACTTAGCGTTCATGCGTGAGCTGTGTGCATATCTGCGCTAGAGGCAAGGTGCACTACCCACCTTACCCAGCTGAGAGATTTGATTTCTAAAGACCCTGGGGAGGGAGCTGAATCTTGAAGAATAACCATACCAGCCGCTCAGTCGCGAGAAAAAATTTAACAAGAGTATTCCCAGAAGCCCTGAGCGGTGATTCACCAGGGACAGGTTCCAGAAAACAGGGATCACCTCTCATAAAGAGGAGTGCAGTCAGAGTACACGTGAGCTGTCTTTTCTAAGAAGGCTTTTCAGCCCTCCTGATGGTCTCCTTGGGGAGTCTTCTGATCAGCTCCCAAGGAGCCCATAGCTGAGTAGTTGAGAACGTGTTTTGCCTTCAGAAGGTGCCAGGTTCCAGCTGTCTCCAGCTAGGAGAAAGGAACAGGAAGCAGGTGACCCTGAGGAGATGCTGCCAGTCTGTGTTGTAGGCAGCTCTGGGTTAGATGTGCAGCCAATCAAATCTGGCATATGTGTCAAGAAAAGGCTAATTCTGAAAGACCTGATAAGCAGTTTTCCTTGGCATTCTCTTGATGTGCTTCTTTCCTAGCTATTTTGAGACCCCCTCTCTCCATATGAGATGTAGCCCGTTGGCTGTTTACACACACACTGCGCTCTGGGGAGACTGACCTGAAGTTTCCATGCGTGCCCCTCCCAACCCGCATTACACACCTCACTTCTCCCAGCTCCAACCACAGCGGCGTGGATCTCCTGGCTAGGCTCCCTGGGAACAGGGGCTTATTCTGTACTGGGTGTTTCCGAGGTGACAGCAATCGTATGCGATGCTCCCGTTGCCAAGGTAACTTCTCGGTAACAGGTGCTAAACCTTCAGCAAACTGCTAGGGCATGAATGAAGTCTGGAACGGCATTTATTTCCAGCTGTAACTGGGGACAGGGGTGTGAGGGGGGAAACAGGGAGGAGATTTTGTCTACAAGCTGATTTGAAGCATAAACACGGCTTATCCTACAGGTTGCCCCCCCCCAGTAGCGAAAGCCCCGGGAAATACAGGGCTGTATCTAATGCTAGTTCCACTCAGAGGACACCCATTGAAATTAATGGGCATGACTTACCGTAAGTAGTGTCCAACTTCAACATAGGCTTATGCAAGCAGATCCCTTTCAACCCAGGGGTCTCCCAGTGAATCAGGTTTAGAGTATAAAAGTAAGCAGGGATGTAGGATGTGGAACTCACTTCCACAAGATGTGCTGCTACCTTTTATTTACCGTATTTTTCGCTCTATAACACGCACCCGACCATAACACGCACGTAGTTTTTAGAGGAGGAAAATCCGTAGGCATGCCACCCATAGGCATTCCCTCCATAACACGCACAGACATTTCCCCTTACTTTCTAGGAGGAAAAAAGTGAGTGTTATGGTGCAAAAAAATACGGTATTTGGCAGATTAGTATATCCACGATGTGGTGATAGGTGCTAGCCTGTGTTGGTTTCTTAGCTTGTTTACTTCTTTATTCTGTGTATTTGTATAGCACCCTTTGGCCAATTGGCTCAAAGTCCTGAGGACAGCATGATAGACAATGAAGGGGGTTGCTGCTGGACAGAAGCTCCAGCTCCTGGGGGCAGCTGAGCACTTTTGGGCCCCCTGAATATTTTTGGGGTAGGATCAGTATAGCCAGGTGCCTGTGGGGAGCTCACAACAGTCACATGTGATTCTCAGTTATTCAGAGGCACATGCAACCTCTGACAGTGGAGGTAGAACACAGCCATTGCGGATAAGAAGAAGAAGAGTTTGGATTTGATATCCCGCTTTATCACTACCCTAAGGAGTCTCAAAGCAGCTAACAATCTCCTTTCCCTTCCTCCCCCACAACAAACACCCTGTGAGGTGAGTGAGGCTGAGAGACTTCAGAGAAGTGTGACTAGCCCAAGGTCACCCAGCAGCTGCATGTAGAGGAGCGGGGAATCAAACCCAGTTCACCAGATTACGAGTCTACCCCTCTGAACCACTACACCACATTGGCATTGACAGCCTTACCCTCCAAGAAAACAATAAAAACAATATGAAGTTAGAATAAAAAACAAACACGAAAAGGGCAATCAATAAGACCAACATTAAAAGCAGGTGGTTAAAACAATGAATTAAACTTAGAATGATTTTCAAAATGGATTGAAGAGATTCAGGGAGGGAGAGGCCGTCAGCTGCAAACCTCCCATTACGAGGTGATCAGAATGCTGGGGGGTGGGGCAGCCAGCACGGGGAGGGATTTTGCCTTCATGCCCTGTTGGGAATCGAAGAGAAATTTGGTTTGGTAACTTGCACTTTCTGGAGCAGTAAATGAACTGAAATGCAGCCATCCTTTGAAACCCAGACTTCTACAAATCTTGCAGTGCAGTTCTCTAGCCAATTAAAATGGACAAGAATGCATAAAGTGCACATTAAAATGCATATATTAAGCAAAATAAAGGAAAAAATGCATTGTAGATGGGGAAATTGATTTGGGAAATGTACCTATTAAGATAATTCTGCACTAAGATGCTTAATTTACACAAGGGCTTTCTGGGGGAAAATGCAAGCTTATGTGGAAATGTGGAAAACCGAACTTCAGACTGAAAAAATAAGAAACTGAGAAAAAGTGAAATTCAAGGTTCACCTATCCCTTTCCTCTAAGCCAGGGGTAGGCAACCTAAGGCCCGTGGGCTGGATGCGGCCCAATCACCTTCTTAATCCGGCCCACGGACGTTCTGGGAATTGGCGTGGTTTTTACATGAGTAGAATGTGTCCTTTTATTTAAAATGCATCTTTGGGTTATTTGTGAGGCATAGGAATTCATTCATTTATTTTTCAAAATATAGTCCGGCCCACCACATGGTCTGAGGGACGGTGGACCGGCCCACAGCTGAAAAAGGTTGCTGACCCCTGCTCTAAGCATTTCTCACCAGAGTGTCCACAACTATGGTCCTGATGTCAATAGCTGTCATATTGCCCACCTGTCAAAGATGGCCCAGAGGAGTGGGGGAGATAAAGACCAGGCCTGTGAGGCCAGAAGGTTCCCGCCCCCTGGTCTATCTGTATATAAAGCCATCAGCAGGCTTGGCCTTTTACCAAGCGCAGAAGGACAGGTCTCTGCCCCAAGTGACTTTGCAGTCAGAAACTCGACACAGAGAAGATTACAGAGTGAAATGCGGTTGCACAAATAGCTCAGCTGGTAGAGCATGAGACTCTTGAGCTCAGGGTCGTGGGGCTGATCCCCACATTGAGGAAAATATTCCTGTATTGCAGGGGCTTGGACTAGATCACCCTTGTGGTCCCTTCCAACTCTATGATCCTATGATTCAGACAAAGGGATGAAGATGCTTTGACTTTCGGTACCTGAGTTCCCACAGGGAGATGGGCCTGGTAAGAGAAGCAGCTTGGTGCAAAGTGGGGGTGGAGGGGACTCCAAGGGTTGGGACAAGGGCTGGAGGGAAGAAGGAGCTTTCCAAAAAGCCAAATGAGTTACTATTGTAATGCTTCCCCCTGCTTTTTTTGTGAATGAACTAAAGTGAACTGGTTCCTGAGCAGGCAGCGATTTAATAACATCATCTTTCTCTGTGTTTTCTTTGTAGCTAACAGTTCCCTGCTGGGAGGAGGCGGTGGTGAGTCTCCTAATTGATACCTTTTTCTTCTTCACAGCATTCAAATTAATATCTCTACTGGTTTGAAAGGGAGGGGGAAGGAAGCACAGGGTGCTGGGAGTTGGGTACTGCCTGTGGCTGTTCAGAATACATGAGAGGCCCAGCTGGCTGAATCCCTGGAGAGCTGCTGCCAGTCAGTGGTGGACTAGATAGACAAGAAGCTGGACGTAGTATAAAGCAGAAGGTTGTGATCTTAAGTTCAAGAACGGCACAATGTTAAATAAGTATGTCTTCCACAGTACATAACTTACAGCATTTCATTACCAGGTGAGATAGCTTTTTAATTATTATTTTTTTAAAAAGGAAAAACAAATACTTGGAGAATAGGTCTATGAATCACCACTCAACATGAGGCAAAATAGAACCTCCATCTGCAGGGGCACTCCACCTTTTGGTGACAGCTGATGGAGTCAAGCAGTACAAGAAGGGGTAACCAACATGGTGCTCCTCCATGTGTCGTTGTCCTACAACATGTTGTGTTATGCCACACCTCCACAACATCCATTTTGTGACTGGCAACCCTAAAACTCTCTCAAAGTTAAAAATGTGCCCCTTGGTCAGAAAAGGTTGGTCTACTCTGACTGGCAGCAGCTCTCCAGGGATTCAGGCAGAGAAAGGTGTTTTTTCACCTGGCTAGGCAGAACAAAACAAGTGTTTGGAAAGAATATTAAGATAAATTTTGACTCTTGGTGTGTTGCTTATTTGTTCTTCTCAAAATGTTATGCAAACCAAAACACACATTCACTTTTCTGAATTTTGCAGTGCAATTCTCTAACCAAATAATATGCACAAAAATGCACATGTTGGGGGGAAATGTGGTTCAAAATGTGCACACTGATTAAAATAACATACAAAAATGCATTATAGTAGGATAATTTGCCTACAAAATTGTGCATATTAGTCAAAACTTCATATAAAATATTGATGGTTTTTTATGATTATCGTTTTTTAAAAACAATCAATCTGTAAATTGCTGGGGAAATGGAAAACACTGAGAAACCAAAACAAATCCAGACATCCTGAGTGCTACCCCACCTTTAAGAGTGAGCCCTCACAAGGCAGTTTACAATCAAACAATTGAACAAACATGCAACAAAAACAGCATCTGATAAAACCAAACATACAGGGAGCTGGCAAAATAAATAAAAGCCTGGACTAGATGTTCTTTAAAAGCTGAGTGTAGAGAGGCCAGACAGGGCCATTCAAAGGCTAGTGGGCTGTAGGAGATATGACGCAGGCAGGCAAACTGGGTGTTCCAAAAAAAACATCTATTGCTCCCCCTGCCCTCTGGGTCTTTCTGCCAATGAGAAAGTTCTAAGTTATTTTGTCTGGCTTGACATTGTGCTATAGAATATTCAATGGGGGAGGGGGGACCCTGTGGACCACACTGAATTTGGATGAGTAAGGGCCCTCCCACCCACCACCCACTTATGTGTCCTTTCCTTTGCCCTTTTCCAAAATGGTGGGCATTGTCAGCATACTATGTGCTCTGAATAAGAAGCCGCCCGCACTCCCCAGGGCTCTTCTGCAAAGGCTGCTCTCCATGCAAGTAGCAGGTTGTGCTTGGCTTTTGACATGGCACCTGGGAGGGCCAGCGACTCCCAGGATTTATCTGTAAAGCGGGGAGTGGAGGTCACGCTTGGCCTGTGGCAGCACATAGCTCTCCAAGATGCTCACGGCTCTCCAGGTGTTAGGCAGGCAGGTGTCCCCTGGTGCAGGTTGAGGTCGGCTTAGTTTTTGCTCACATATGGTACACAGACAGACACACACAGAGAGATGCACTTTCAGGAGGAGGACAGCTATGCGCCCTGGCAGCTGACATGCCCGGGATCACTGCAGCTGGTATGTCTGTGTGGTGTGTACACAGCCTTAAAACAAGAAATTAACCATCTTAATAAACAAACAAGTAAATAAATTCAAAAACAGTTTGTCACCAACAGTAAGCACAAATAATGCAGCCATGAAATACAGTGGTACCTCAGGTTACATACGCTTCAGGTTACAGAACTTTGCTTCAGGATAAGAACAGAAATTGGGCTCCGGCAGCGTGGCGGCGCAGGAGGTCCCATTAGCTAAAGTGGTGCTTCAGGTTAAGAACGGACCTCCGGAACAAATTAAGTACTTAACCCGAGGTACCACTGTACTATAAAGCAACAGGAGGAGAACATGTTTAAAACACAGCCACCATAAAAAAATGTGGGATAATTATGGGATAATCCTATGCCTGTCTACTCAGGTGTGAGTCCCACTGAGTTGATTGGGACTTACTCCCAGGTAAGTTGAAGTTAGCTTTAACTACAGCAGTTATGCCACTTCAGAAGGGAATAACCATTTACCCATGAGCCCCAGCAAGTATGGCCAATGTCCAGGGGTGATGGGAGTTGTAGTTCAGCAAACAACTGGAGGGCCAAAGGCTCCCCCACACCCGATGAGCCTTCTTGAGGATTGGTACATTCTGTTAATTCTCCAGTTCAAGTGATCACATGGTGGAGACACCCCCTATGCAGATGCATGGTAGAATTATTCTTCCCCTGTCCTCCCCTCCCCCCAACTCCCAAGAAGGTTCATTGGATGGAGGCAAGCCGAGAACAGTCACTCATGCAGAGAAGCAACAAACAGCCTCCTCTGGGGGCAGGGAATTTTGCTGCAGGCATGGACTAATCCAACCATGCATGAGGCAGAGGTGCAGCAAAATTGCCTCCCTCTACCCCACCCCACCCACAAAAGGAGACTTTGGAAAGAGGCAAGTCCAGGGCAGTTACTCACGCAGAGAGACGGCAGGCATCCTTCTCTGTGGGTGGGCAATTTGGAGTTCACAGCAGCCTGCAGTTACTTGATTCATTCGTTTACCTGGCCTGCTAGCAATTCTCTTCGTGAACTTGCAGACTGGTTTAAAGAAAGAGCGGCTTTCTAGGGACTCCCAACACTGCAGAGATACAAGAGTGTGGGGAGGGGCTCCTCCCGAGTTGAAATGGCCCTCTGGCCAAGCCTGCTCTAACCTGCAGCACAGTGCCCCCCGGAGGCAAGGCTGCCCTTTACCGGTCTCTGCCCCCTCATCTGTATCCCATCCATGCCACGCAGCGTAGGCCTCGCTGAGCCAAGATTTCACAAAGTCAAAGCCCAAGGTGGCAGGAGTCTGGAAGCCGAGCCAGCCAGCAGAAGAAAATTGCAAGGAAATGAAGGAGTCAGGCAAACAAACAAGCCCCATCCTGAGGCCACTCGCTCCCAGCGGCATCACTGCCAATGTTAATGGGTCCTTTATTTATGCCTGACCCGAAGTGATCCCATTTTATTTCCACTCTTTAAAGTCCTGGACCTGTCGCCAGTGTGCGTGGGGCTTTTTTCGTACGGTGATAAACAAGAACCAACCGGGATTTATCCTCCCGTCCATTAACCTGTGATCTCACAGCTCGCAAATAAACGCTGAAGCTGCAGGCTGCCTAACGACCCACCCACCCACTCACTCGCCCAACCTCTTCCTCAGCTTACCAGTCCTGCAGACGCAGCAGCAAAGTGGGGGACAGGGATTGATGGGGGGGGCATAGCACAGCACAGCCAGCCTGGACAAAGAGGCTCCTTCTGTTCTGCAGCAGGGGAACCTAACAACATTAGATGAATCTGGCTTTCCAAGGAATGGACCTCATGGTCTGAAAGAAAATGTGCCGCTCCCAAGAATCGAGTGTACAGTGGTACCTCGGGTTACATACTCTTCAGGTTATATACGCTTCAGGTTACAGACTCCGCTAACCCAGAAATAGTGCTTCAGGTTAAGAACTTTGTCCTCCAGTGGCACGGCGGCAGCAGGAAGCCCCATTAGCTAAAGTGGTGCTTCAGGTTAAGAACAGTTTCAGGTTAAGTACGGACCTCCGGAACAAATTAAGTACTTAACCTGAGGTATCACTGTACAAGGCGTGAGACAAAACATGCAGATTCTGAGAATCTAGTCCACAAGGACTGAGAGAAAACATGAAGCTGCTAAGAATCCAGCCTGCAAGGTCTGAGAAAATACGTGCCGATCTAAGGATCTAGTCCACATGGTTTGAGAAATATATGTTGGTAGTATACCAGGAACCTAGGCCTTGAAACAAGAGCTTTGGTATTAGCCTGGTGAGCTAGTTGCTGGTCACCAAGGAGTCGCAATCTCTTTGCCCTCTCCTCTTGTGCATGGAGAGTTGTGCAAAAAAGATTTAAGAGATTCATGGCTTTCCCTCTCCCACCTCTCCCACTGTATTAGTCATAGGATACTGCTCTTTTCTGAGTCAGACTACTTGGTCGCCGAGCTCAATGTTGTCTGCAGTGACTGGTAGCTAGGGACATCAGGAGGCAGCAATTTCCATCTCATCCTGTGTTCGTCACAATCAGTTCTGTTTCTGTTCCACTGCAGTTCGGCTGTCCCACTTAGGTCATTAATTTCAATGCATTTTGATGGAAGGGAAATGCTATGAACATAACGTTTGCAGACTAAAACAAAAACAAAAAACCCTGCAACAGCAAACACCACTTGTATTTGCTTGTGCGATTTCTGGTCCTGACCTTAGACGAACATCCAAATTGTGTCAAATTCCTCTCCCCTTTCCAACAGAATTCTCTTACATCCAGGCTTTCAGACAGTGGGCATTCTCAGCACTATCTGAGGGTGCCAGGGATTGAACCTGGGACCTTTTGCACGTCAAGCAGATGCTCTGCTACCGAGCTTCAGTTCTTGAAGCTTGAGCTTATTTAGTAGAGGAGTAATTCATGACTGGCTGTGGCACAGACTGTGTCCTTCCCCCATTTCTGTCGCAGAATGCATCTCACTTAGCAAGCACACCTGCTGTGCAGTGTTGCTGGAATGTCAATCAACTCCCTACCTTTTGCAACCACAGTAATTCCCCACCAACAACACTGGGCAGTGCTGAGTGGGTGAGAGCAACAAATGAACACAGGAAGCTGCCTTGTCAAACCATTGGCCCACCCAGCTCAGGACTCTCTACAAGAACTAGCAAGTTCTCGCCAAGGTTTCATGCAGGGGTATGTCTACCTGGGCATTCCAGGGATTGATGCTCTACCACTGAGCTAGGCAGGTGCAAGAAAGCATGCAGGTAGAATCCCTCCAGGCAGCTCCCTCCTATGCTTCCAAGTGATCGACTTAGCTCTCTGCTTGGAGCAACAAAAGGCATCCTAGGGAAATAAATAAAAAAAATTGTCCAGTATCACCTTAGAGACCAACTACAGTGGTGCCTCGCAAGACGAAATTAATCCGTTCCGCGAGTCTCTTCATCTTGCAGTTTTTTCGTCTTGTGAAGCACGGCTATTAGTGACTATTAGCGGCTTAGCGGCTATTAACGGCTTAGCGGCTTTAAGAAAAAGGAAACAAACTCGCAAGACGTTTCGTCTTGCGAAGCAAGCCCATAGGGAAATTCGTCTTGTGGAACGACTCAAAAAATGGAAACTCTTTCGTCTTGCGCGTTTTTGTCTTGCGAGGCATTCGTCTTGCAAGGTACCACTGTAAGTAGTTCTGGGTATAAGTTTCATGGGCACATCTTCAGATACCAGCATGCATATGAAAGCTTATACCCAGAACTACTTAGTTGGTCTCTAAGGTGCTACTGGACATTTTTTTTATTAATTTATTTCAACTGCGTCAGACCAACACGGCTACCTACCTGAATCTAGAATCCTAGGGAAAGGTAGCTTTCATTCCCCACCACCACCACATCCCAGGCCACGCCATTGCACTCGCTCTGCAGGGAGCCTTCTGTGTAGACCACACACCTGGTTGCTTAGGGTGGAGAAAGTGCTGAAACAGTGTGCCCAGTCTCCAGAGCTGGAGCTTATCCAGGTGTGCTTTCTCTGTCTGACTGCATGTTTTCCTCTGCCAATACAGGGGATGCTGTATTGCACATGCTTTGCATGCAAAAGAACCTGTGGTTCAATCCCAGCATCTCCAGGTAGGGCAGTGGAGCAGCAGGGCCCTTTGTCTGAAACTTTGTAGAAGCTGCTGCCAGTCTGTGTGGACAGTAATAAGCTGGGTGGATACCAGGAACTGAGCTAGACCATTTTCTGTGTTTCCAAATTTGCATTTAGATATATGAATTACCATCGGAGTATTTTATGCAAATCCAGTTCTTCATTTGTTTTACCCTCTCTCTTTTTGGTGATGCATTTCCTCTTTATGGTGGTGGTGAAGTGTAGACCACATGACAAATGTAGTTTGGCCCTTACAAGTGGATAGCCAGCAAGATGGGCAGATCAAGAAAATGCCTTTGTCACAAGCTACATCTGCGGGACTAGTCCAAGACATTTTGACACTTGAAGTGGATAAATCCAAATTATTCTCCTCCCACCTCTTCCTCCTTCCTCTCCCCATCTTCTGTAGGAGCCACCTCCTAGGGGCCGAGGTCCCTTTGGGCCCCCAATAAATTATTTGACAGGGCTGGGTCCCTCAAAAGTTGATGGGCATTGCCACTCAAATGGTGTGTGTGTCATGTGATTGTTTATGTGGGGTGGGGCTTACCGGCGTCCCCCAAAAGTTTATTCAAGTTGGCACCTCTGCCCTGCCCCCCCCCAATGAGTGCCCTGTCCTCCCCCCCCCCATGAGCCCAGGAAGGCAAACACCAATGTGGTAAAACAATAAAATTATAAATAATATAAAAGCTTTTTTAACAATCTCATACCTTAATGCCTGAATATTTCAAGGTGGCCAGCGGCAGTAGATTTCAGCCATCAAATGTCTGGGAGTAAACAGGAATGTTTTTAACTTCTTCATGGAAGTTAGTAATGAGGGGAATAGTTGCACCTCACCAAGGAGAGCATTCCGCAGCTAGGGAGCCACCATCAATAAGTCCCTGTAACGGGTCAACACCACCAGGCATCAGTCAGCAGTGGCACCAGCAACAGGGCCTTCCTGCTAACTGTAGGAAGCAAAGTAGTTGATAATGCTGTCACCCCTCCCATAAATTAAAACGGAGTGGTATCCAAGATTCTACTTAAACTAGGCCCATTGAAATGAATGGAGCTAAGTGAATCACACTCGTTAATTTCAGTGGGTCTGTTCTGATTAGGCAGGGCCTCAGACGTTGCACAGGTCCTTGCACCTAGCATTGCTGCTTGAATCACCGCAGTTCAGCCCCTGCTTATCTCCCCACACACGATTGCTCTTGAGTGTTGTGCTAGCAAACCAACTGCAACTGCTTTCTTTCTTTAAATAAATAAATAAAATCAACTTCAGAAGCTTTAATCTTACGATGAATCTGAGCTCTTGTTATTTCAGGGTAGCGGCAACTCACAATGCATTCAGCAACATTTATTATCTGAACTGGCATCCTCCGCCCTTCACAGATCTAACCTCTGGAGAGAGAGAGAGAGAGAGAGAGAGAGAGAGAGAGAGAGAGAGAAGGGAGGGAGGGAGAAGGGAGGGAGGGAGAAGGGAGGGAGGGAGAAAGCGAGAGACAGCGGGGGGGGGAATGGGGCATAATCTTCAAAACCGCAAAAATAATTTCATGTACGATGTTCCTTTTTGTATAGTAAAAAATATATACTATTCATGAGCTTTTAACACTCTTCCTCTCTTCCTCCTAAAGCTCATAGAATTATGTGCAAATAATTAACACCATTCGGGATTGCACTCATAAGTTCCTCTATCCCCAGCCCCTCACTAGCTCCCCCTTTCTCTCCTGGTTTTAAAAGGCACACACATACCCTGAGCAAAACAGGGGCGATTAGACTAGGAGCCATAGGGCTCAGTCGTTACCATCTGGAATGAAAAAACAAGGTAGCCTTTTTTTTATATAGCCCATGACCATAGTAATTTATCAACCCTGAGTAGCTTTCAACGAAAAACATACCTTAATCATGTAAACAAATAGTCAAAAATACACAATATCCATATGGGGGTTTCACAGCTTTTACCCAATTATATACCAACATTTTGGCATGTTATATACCAAAACTTTCCTCATTTAGTCTGCTATCTTACACTGATCAGTGATCAATAATCTCTCTGCTGGGCTGGTATAAAGCAATACTCACCCATTCTTATCTGCCAGCATGGTTCCTCCCAATTACTTGTGTGTCTTAAAATAGGTTGGACGGTAGCATCCTGAGGGATTAAACTAAGTACCCCCCCCAAAAAAAAGAATATGACCTAGTAAAATTATTAGCCATGGTGGCTGTCAGTTCTGAGATGCTTTCACTCAAAAAAAATTATTTAGCTGTATAAATAATGATAATAATTGCCAGAAATAAATAGTAATCCAATACGAGCAAGAAAGTGACAAAAGAACTTGTCAAATGCAGTATATATTTTATGTGAAGTAAAAAAATCAGAGAGAAGAAAGCGAAAGAGAACAATACATCCTCAAGAATATTTTTAGTATTACGCTACTGCGTTGCTACTATACCTTCATTCACAAATCCGCAAAGAAGAAAAAGTTAGGTACAAGGTTCCCTCCAAAGTTTTAACGCCTCGTAAAAGTAATTGTCATCATTCTCTACTACTTCAAGGACAGATTCAGAGCTGTCTTCGTCACCTTGGTTGTCGCAACGTTGTATATGGCATCTTGCCATGCACATCAAACCATTCTTCATGCAAGTAGGCAACTCTCCTGGACAGTTGTGGATACATTGTCTGTGGTGGCCCAAAGCTTATTTTGGGGTGCACACCCTATCGTCTTATACATATTTTGGCTCTGACTGGATTATCTGCTATAAAACAAATGGGTTTGTATCCAACATTCGTTCTATTGAGAGTGGTAGCTGGTTCCTACTGGGGGCTGGTGGGACGGAAGGCAGGAGGGCCAACAGTAGGTGGAGCCAGTGAGCCACTGGCAGGCAGAGCCAACTAATTCTAGTTTTGTCACCATCCTCCTCTCTTAACAAGGGTCAACACTGAGACCAAGGAGTAGGAAGCTGAGAGCCAGTGCTGCCCCCTGGACTGAATCGAAGAAAGAAGGCAAGTAGGTGGGAGCTGGTTTAGGGCAGACTGAAGTTGGTGGAGCAGTGCCCCCTTCGCCCAAATGAACATACCTCCACTGCCTGTTGAACTGAAATTAATGGGCATAATTAACATGGGTTCATTAATATCAGTGGGTCTACTGTCAGTAGAACTTAATTTAATACAGCCCTAGGACTGAGTTGAATCGACCCCATTCTAAGGTCCATGTAACTGGAGAGGAATTGGGTTAACAGATGAAGCTTTGCACCAGGAGTGTTACCTAAGCAGATACATGATTCATCGCTGATCAATGTCAGGTAGCAGGCTAAATTAGGAAAATGTTGGCATATAATATGTAGAAATTCCTCAGCCTTCATGAACAATTTTATCCAAAAGTGAAATCTGAAAAATGAGATCTTACTGTACACTAGGGTAGTTTCTACCCACAAATCCTCCCTATTCTTCATCCAGGTACTCAAGGATAAGCCAGCTGAAAACACTGTAGCGGGAACAGTGAGAGGCATGGCCTGGGGAGAAGGGGTGTGGCCAAGGAAGGGCATGACATACGGAAAGTCCCCAGGGCCTGACAATGAGGCTTGGAAGGCCACATCTGGCTCCCAGCCCTGAGGATTCCCACCCCAGTGTAGACAGAACTGAGATGGATGGACCAATGGTATGATTGAAAGTAGGTGGCTCCCTATACTCCTTTGTAGGCCCAGATGAAATAAGTGCAGCATGCATACAAATGTTGCACTTCATCTCTGAGCTGTGGGGCTCTAGACATGCGCCTAGTCGGTGGAGAAGAGGCTAAGTGCATTCATTGTTCTTGCCATTAAAGTCTCTTTGCCAAATGCTGTGCGATCTTTTTCCCTGGATAGCCAAAAGATATTCGGCGGGGGGCGGAATTAAACTCCTAATCAGCAAAATAGCTCAATGCTTTAAAAAGAGAAAGAGAGAGAGAGAGAACAAAATCAATTTTTCCATCTCCAGAAGGATATGCGTATATCTCCCCCTAAATGGGAAGTGACAGCACTCACTTAAAACCAGGGTAAGATTGATGCCACAGAGAGCAATCCTCCTGACAACTGGGGACGCTTTTTGCTGCTACTGGAGGGGCTAAAAATAGCTCTTGCAAAATGCTTCTGTGGGGGCACATCTGCGAGTGTGTTCATCCAGATGTTCCTCCAACACCTGGAAGCAGAATGGGCTTGAATATTTGTGGATACAGACAGATATAGATATATATGAATGGTGGGAAAACACGCGGTTGGGAAAACTGCAGGATGAACCACTTGAAAACAAAAATGGATTGCGCAGGCACGTAAATGTACTCCCTAAAAAGTAAATCCAGCCCCCCGCCGCTCCCAAAAAAATCTGGGTGAAAGGTGATAAAAACAAAGTAGAAAAATAGATGTATAGATAATACGTTTCGGTTCCACAAAGCTTAAAGATGGCCATTCCTTTTGAGCTTTTGTGCAGCTGAAGACCCCTTGGGCTTTTGGTCACTCGCAAAAGCTTGCTGAAGTGAGCACTGATAGCTTCTGGTGACAGGTGGCTGTTAGGAAGTGCACACACCCAATGATTAATGCAGTGGCTATCAATGGCTACAACCCCAGTGGCTGTGTTCTGCCTCCACTGTCATAGGGAGCAATGCTTCTGAATGCCAGCTGCTGGGAACCACAGGAGGGAGAGTGCTGCTGCGTTTGGGTCCTGCTTGCAGGCTTCCCATTGGAGCAACTGTTGGGCCATAGTGAGAATGGGACGCAGGGCTAGATCCAGAAAGTTCTTTGTACGTCTCTGCGTAAATACAGTGCTCTGAACATTAAATAATGCAAAGCACATACCTTCCAACATTTGAAAATAAGGACGTCCTATTCCATAAGAACAACAGCAATAATAATTTTATTATTTATACCCCAGCCACTCTGGGTGGCTTCCAACATATATTAAAACGTAACAAAGCATTAAACATTTAAAAACTTCCCTATACAGGGCTGCCTTCAGATTTCTTCTAAAGGTTGTTTAGTTTAGTTACTTATCTACCTTTGCTCCAGGGTCGCATAAATCCATGCCCTCCCAACATTTCTCTGATGAAAATAGAGGTGAAAAGCAGAGGCGGAGCTAGCTGCTCCGGCACCCAGAGCAGCGTGCACCCAGGGGGCAGGGCTAGCCGCCCACGGGGGCAGGGTGAGTGTACCAGGGGGGTGGGGCGAGTGTCCCAGGGGTGCACTGCCTGCCGCGAGCCTCCTGGGGGCACCGCCCACGGCTAGCATCCGGGGGTGGTGGTGCAGCAATGTCACCCCCCTCAGGGATGGCACCCCAGGCAGTCTGCACCCACCCACCCCCTTCCTACGCCCCTGGTTCTAAGGAAAAGCAGGACATAAAGGTAAAGGTAAAGGTACCCCTGACCATTAGGTCCAGTCGTGGCCGATTCTGGGGTTGCGGCACTCATCTCGCTTTATTGGCCGAGGGAGCCAGCGTACAGCTTCCGGGTCATGTGGCCAGCATGACTAAGCCACTTCTGGCAAACCAGAGCAGCACACGGAAACGCCATTTACCTTCCCGCTGGATCAGTACCTATTTATCTTTGACGTGCTTTCGAACTGCTAGGTTGGCAGGAGCAGGGACTGAGCAACGGGAGCTGAACCCGTTGCGGGAATTCGAACCGCCGACCTTCTGATCGGCAAGTCCTAATTTGGGATTGTCTCTGGAAAATAGGGATGCTTGGAAGGTCTGTAAAGTATTACAAGCTACTTGAATATTCTCTCTCTCTCTCTCTCTCTCTCTCTCTCTCTCTCTCTCTCTGTCACACACACACACACAAATACCATAGATTATCATGGTGTCAGGGGTTCAGAAGCAGAGACGCAGAGAAGGGTGGAAACAGAGAGCGAGGGGGAGGAAGCCGAAGGGAGAATGAGTGATGATGACGACCCGAGATCTCCAAGCCTAAGCAGTGAGTCAGAGGACTCCCAAAAGGGAGCCCCAGTGAGCAGAGCAAGGGGGGGATCCGGGGGGACACCCCAGGAGGAAGGGAACAGAGGAGATTCAGAGAGCAGCAGCTGGAAGTCGGGACCCACGCTCATAACTGAGGGCGGCAGCAGCTGGAAGTCGGGACCCACGCTCAAGACTGAGAGCAGCAGGGAGGAAGGTAGCCAGGCATCGGGTTCCGGAGGCTGTCAGCAGGAGGGAGGGCACGAGTCAGGGGTGGTCACGCCCTCCTCAGAGAGCGAGGCAACGGTTAAGAGGAAAGTAGAGAGTTGGGCGCGCGCGCCAAGTTCAAATGCAGCGGAAGCTGGAGCAGTAAGCAGCCCGGAGAGTGAGCCAGGTCCTAAAGCCCGCCGCAAGGAGGCAGAAGGATCAGGGGGGTCAGCGTCAGAGGAGAGTAGAAGGGAGGAGGCCCAGGGGGGCAGAAGGACCCAGAGACGTAGGGAGAGGCGAAGGAGGTGGAGCAAGGCTAGGGTATTAAGCTGGTGTGCAAGAGGCGGGGACTCAGACGGGTCTTCGCCGACCTAGAGCAGAAGGTGTAGAGCTGCACGCTGCAGTTCGGAAATGAAACCTGTAACTCAATAAAGACTCTTTTAAAGTGGACGCTGTGTGGCGTGGTCCTATGTGAGCTGGGACCTGGTAGCAGCTCTGACAGTAAGACCCGTCTCATCAAAGCTTCAGAAACCTGAAACCTCGCAGCGGGAGCAGAAGCCGCTAGGGGAGGAAGAGGGGTGTCTGTAAGCGAGCTCACAAAGGTTAGCAAGATGACGGAAGAACAGAGGATCTCCGCGCTGCAAGAGGCAGTGACCCAGTTGTCCTCAGAGGTATTGGCTTCCAAGAAACGGGAGGAGGAGACTACAGCCGCCTACAGAGACCTACACGCCAGGTTTGAAATGCTTGTTAAGCAAGGGCAACCGGGACCCAGACCGGAGGGCGTGGGATTGGCACGGAGAGCAGGAGGGCTTGTGGCTCACTTCGATGGGACTTTGCAACAGTACCCTAATTTTAGAGCAGACGTAATGTGCGCACTGCAACTGCTGGCAAAAGACTTTAGAGATGAGGAAGAGAAGGTGGGGTTCATATTGTCCCATTTGCATGGGGATGCCAAAGCCTGGCTGCGCAATTTGTGGAGGGATAAAGATCCGGCGCTTCAGAATGCAGATGCCTTTATCAAAGCGATGGATGCGTGTTTTTTGTCTACTATTGATGTGGATCTTGCCAGACGGGAGATTCATGGACTAAAACAAGGGAGGGCGAGCGTCCGGCAGTATCACGCCCGATTTTTTGCGCTGGTCAGTGCTTTAGAATGGGATCGGGATTCGCCCCCTGTCAGAGACCTCTTCTGGGAGGGTCTAAGTTCAGCGGTTAAGGATGAAATTGCAAGGGGGGAGAGGCCCCGAAGCACGCAGGAGGTGGTCCAAAGGGCGCTGACTGTGGGGGTGAGGCTGGAAGAACGTCCATGGTGCAGAGATGAAGGACGTGGAGGGCGCGAAGCAGCGAGAAGTTTCTCTTTCGTTCCGAGGGAAGCAGCGCGTGCGCAATCCACACCTCCGCCAGGAGGGGGAGGGGAACCGATGGAGGTTGGAGGTGCAAGGGCTCAGTCAGCAGCCAGAGCCCTAGCACCGGCAGCAGTGAAAGCGAAGCCTCCTAGAGGGAACAGGAAGTGTTACATCTGCGAGGATCCAGGCCATTTGGCGAAGGAGTGTCCCCGGAGGCTCCACAAGCACACTGCAGCCTCAGCAATGGTGACTGCAGCAACGCAGCAAGGAGAACCACAGCAGGGAAACGACGATGTCTGGCTGGAGACGGAGGCACTGGGGCCCAGCCAGACGCATCTGTGAAGCAGTCCCCAGCAATCTTGCAACCCACGGATCCCCTCCCACCCAAACCAGTAGTGCAGCTCACAGCATCTCTCCAGCTACCCGACGGCGTCACTATCGAAGTGCCGCTTTCTGTGGATTCTGGAAGCAACGCAGACTTTATAGCGCAGAGCTTTGTGGAGCAGCACGCTATACAGCTATTGCCTGCCACTCTGCCCCTGCAAGTCGTCACAGTGGATGGCAGAGAGTTGCTAGGGGGGCAGGTGGTGAAGCAGACGCCACCGATGGTGATGCGCCTTGGCAACCACAGGGAAGTCATCAGTTTTAATGTCACCCAACTGTCGGACACGCCCATTGTGTTGGGCATGAGTTGGCTGGACAGGCACAGTCCGACACTGGCTTGGTACCAGAGACAACTGATCTTCGGCTCCTCTTATTGCGCAGAACACTGCATCCTGCCCCGACGGGAGGGAGAGGAGGAGGAATCACAACTGCAGTTGGGAACGTTGCAAGCGGTCCCCCACAAATACGCGAGCTTTTTGGAGGTCTTCTGCGAGAAGGAGGCGGACAAGCTACCCCCTCACCGGCCATATGACTGCAAGATTGACCTCCTACCGGGGGCGACGCTGCCGAAGGGGCGGCTATACTCCATGTCTGAAGATGAAATGCAGGAACTCAAACAGTTCATCGAGCATAATCTGGAGCGTGGCTTCATCAGAGAGTCCAAGGCAGTGGGGGGCAGTCCCGTTTTCTTCGTGAAAAAGAAAGACACGCCCCAAAAAAGACTAGTTGTGGACTACCGCCTTTTGAACCAGATGACCAAACCGTCTGATTACCCCATGCCCAGGATTGACGACCTCCTCGCGACGGTGCGCAAGGGACGCGTGTTCACCAAGTTGGACCTGCGAGGGGCGTACAATCTCATCCGCATGCGGGAGGGCGATGAGTGGAAGACGGCCATGTTCACACCGCTGGGCACCTACGAATACAGAGTTATGCCCTTTGGATTACAAAATGGCTCTCACTGTTTTCAAGCTTTTATGCATCACGTGTTGGAGGGACTCCTCTACAAGACATGCGTCTGCTTCCTGGATGACATCCTGATTTTCTCTGACTCGCAGCAAGCTCACGACCGAGACGTGAGGGAGGTGCTCAGCAGGTTGCAACAACATAGACTGTACGCCAAGCTGGAGAAGTGCCAGTTCGACACGACGGAGGTGGATTTCCTGGGATACAAGTTGTCGGACAAGGGGATAGCCATGGACAGCACCAAGGTTCGTGCGGTATTGGATTGGAAAAGCCCGCGCAACCGGAAGGAGGTCCAGCGGTTTGTCGGCTTCGCCAACTTCTATCGCAAGTTTATCAAGGGGTTCGCGATGCAGACGGCAGCAATTACGGACACGCTCAGCTCCAAAAAAAAGAAATTCATCTGGACGGAGCAGGCGGAACAGTCCTTTCAAGCGCTCAAGCATCTCTTCGCATCGGAGAAGCAACTGCTGCATATCGACCCCAGTAAACCGTTGAGGGTAGAGACAGACGCGTCAGACAGAGCCGTGGGAGCTGTCCTGCTGCAGCGAGACCCGCAGGGGGTGTGGCGGCCGGGAGCGTTCTACTCCAGAAAGCTCAGCAAGTCGGAGCAGAACTACACCATCTGGGACAGGGAGTTGCTGGCCATTCATGCAGCTTTCAAGGCGTGGAGGCACTTCCTAATCGGCGCCAAGCACACG
The DNA here is from genome assembly GCF_965113315.1 of Podarcis vaucheri. NCBI lineage: Eukaryota > Metazoa > Chordata > Lepidosauria > Squamata > Lacertidae > Podarcis > Podarcis vaucheri. Next base: position 13,011,151 of record NC_138754.1, read on the forward strand.
GTGCAGGTCTGCACGGACCACAAGAATCTGGAGCACTGGCGCACGGCTCAGTTCCTGAACCAGAGGCAGATACGTTGGGCGGAGTTCTTTGCTGACTTCAATTTCCGAATAGAGTACGTCCCAGGCGACACCAACATCATGGCGGATGCACTGTCCCGAAAACCGCAATACCTAGAAGAGGTGACGCCAGCGGCGGCCATGCACATCTTCGCACCAACGGCGTGGGCGTGTGCCTCAGCTACAGTAGACCTGGATGCGGTGCGACGTGCATTGCGGGACGACTCATTCGCGCAAGACAAGATGGCGGAACTGCTCAGAGGCACGGCTACCACGGACGAGTTCCAGGTGCGGGACGGCTTGCTCCTACGCAAAGGGGCTGTCTATGTACCAGGAGACGACCTTCGCGCCAAGGTACTGCAACAGTTGCACGACGCACCCACGGCCGGTCACTTTGGCACAGAGAAAACGATGGAATTAGTCGCGAGAGACTTCTGGTGGCCCAGGCTGAGAGGAGAGGTCGCGGACTACGTCGCGAGGTGCGACACCTGCCAGAGGGCCAAGCCGGTACACAGACCACCGGCGGGACTGTTAGAACCGCTGCAAACACCGTTTGAACCGTGGGAGAGGGTGGCCCTGGACTTTGTGACGGATTTACCCAACTCGAGAGGCAAGACAGCTGTGCTAGTGGTGGTGGACTTGTTCACCAAGATGGCACATTTCATTCCGTGTGCGAAGGTGGCCACGGCGGAACAAACCGCCAAACTGTTCATAGATCACGTGTTCAAAGTGCATGGCCTGCCACGGTCTATCCTGTCCGACCGCGGACGCCAGTTCATCTCGTCTTTCTGGCAGAAGCTGATGGGTTTTCTAAATGTCAAGGTCAATCTGGCATCAGCAAGACACCCGCAGACCAACGGGCAAGCAGAGAGGGTCAATGCCATCATGCAGCAGTACCTGAGATGCTATGCCAATCAACAGCCTGCGACGTGGGTGGATTACCTGCCGCTAGCCGAGTTCGCTTACAACAACACGAAGCACGTGTCCACAGGAGTGACGCCGTTCTTTGCCAACAATGGGAGGAATCCCAGAACCTTCCCGGGACTGGAGAGAGTGGGGGAAGGAGAACCACAGACGGCGGACGCGTTCGCGTCAGAGCTGCAGGCGGTCCACGATCAACTCAGACGGCAGCTGGAGCTAGCTAAGCACGCCTACAAGGTGCAAGCTGACAAGCACAGGCGGGTTGGCGAAGTGATCCAAGTGGGAGACTGGGTCTGGTTGGCAGCCCACGCAGTGCCGACCAGGTTGCTTGCCAAGAAGAAGTTGGGGCACAAGCAGATCGGTCCGTACCAAGTCGAAGCGCAGATCAACCCGGTAGCCTTCCGACTGGCGCTGCCGGAGGGTTCCAGAATGCATCCGGTGTTCCACAGGTCGGTGCTCACTCCCTACAAGGCACCTCACAGGTTCCAGGAGCCAGGGACGGCGCCAAGTCCGCTCCGGGAACGGACGGAGACGCGGGAGGTGAAGCACCAGGACCACATCAACGAGGTCACAGAGATTTTGGACTCCAGATGGGGGGAAGAGGGAGTCGAATACCTCTTAGCCAGAGAGGGCACCCGGGCCAGCGCCAATAGCTGGGTACCAGACTACGCTTTGGAGGAACCCCTGCTCAAGGACGAGTTTCATGCCCTCTTCCCACACAAACCCATGCCAGCGAGCTTCTTCGACGACTGGTTGTTCACACCCACACTTTCTTCCAGCACGTTCCATGGATTCGACTCAGAAGGGGAACCCGCACGGAGCACCCGTTCCCCAGAAGGTTCACCGGCAGGTTCGGCATCAGGCAACTCGTATTGGTGGGACGATCGACCAGAGGAGCGATGGCGCAGGAAGTGGCTGGAGATGCCAGGTCGAGCGACCGACGCAGAGACTGACATGGACGTGTTCGGGGAGGACCTCGGGTTCGAGCACGGCGGTACAGAGATGGAAGAGCAACAAGTCAACGTCGACGACCGCGAGGGGGAAGACTCGGAGGTCTTCAGTTGGCGGCCACCCACGGGGAGCGACCTGTATCCAGCATTCCATCCCATGATGATGGAGCGCCCAGCACCCACACCTGACAGCGGGGAGGGGGGAAGGGGGGGCTTCGAGGGGGGGATGGATGTCAGGGGTTCAGAAGCAGAGACGCAGAGAAGGGTGGAAACAGAGAGCGAGGGGGAGGAAGCCGAAGGGAGAATGAGTGATGATGACGACCCGAGATCTCCAAGCCTAAGCAGTGAGTCAGAGGACTCCCAAAAGGGAGCCCCAGTGAGCAGAGCAAGGGGGGGATCCGGGGGGACACCCCAGGAGGAAGGGAACAGAGGAGATTCAGAGAGCAGCAGCTGGAAGTCGGGACCCACGCTCATAACTGAGGGCGGCAGCAGCTGGAAGTCGGGACCCACGCTCAAGACTGAGAGCAGCAGGGAGGAAGGTAGCCAGGCATCGGGTTCCGGAGGCTGTCAGCAGGAGGGAGGGCACGAGTCAGGGGTGGTCACGCCCTCCTCAGAGAGCGAGGCAACGGTTAAGAGGAAAGTAGAGAGTTGGGCGCGCGCGCCAAGTTCAAATGCAGCGGAAGCTGGAGCAGTAAGCAGCCCGGAGAGTGAGCCAGGTCCTAAAGCCCGCCGCAAGGAGGCAGAAGGATCAGGGGGGTCAGCGTCAGAGGAGAGTAGAAGGGAGGAGGCCCAGGGGGGCAGAAGGACCCAGAGACGTAGGGAGAGGCGAAGGAGGTGGAGCAAGGCTAGGGTATTAAGCTGGTGTGCAAGAGGCGGGGACTCAGACGGGTCTTCGCCGACCTAGAGCAGAAGGTGTAGAGCTGCACGCTGCAGTTCGGAAATGAAACCTGTAACTCAATAAAGACTCTTTTAAAGTGGACGCTGTGTGGCGTGGTCCTATGTGAGCTGGGACCTGGTAGCAGCTCTGACACATGGTAACCACGCTTGCAGCCTTTTCAAAGCAGGAAATAGCTTTTATTCCAGTTAGGTGAGTTCATGGTACACTGTGGCCTCCACAAAGACATACTTCCTGAAGATTTATTTGCACAGAAGTGTCTTGTAATATCTTAACAAGACTCTCTTGGGGGGCGCTGCTTCCTATACCGGACTTACAACCCGTCCCCAGAGTTTATCAGTTTTAAGGTTGAGGGAGATGAGCTCCCTCTGTCCTGCTAACATTCTTCAGCTCTGCAGAAGACACAGCTCTTCACCCTGGCCTGTCAAGCTTCCTTTGACACCTGAGCAATAGATTTTCAGATCCCATCCTATTCCTGGAAGTGTAATTTGTTTTAAACTGTTTTTCCTGCTCAATTTTAAATTCCTGTAACCTGTTCTATAGTGAAGGGCGGGTAAGAAATTGAATCATTAATAGCAATAATGCTATTAATTTCTGAATTTAACAAGAAAGAAAAGGGCAAATGGGGGGGGGACCAGGAAAAGATGAAACAAAATTAAAGAACAAAAAGGGGGGAAATAACTATAAATCATAACAATGACCTATGAGCAATTTTATTTATCAGTGGCACAATGGCCATTACAAAACACGGGACTAGCCCATATACTGCATCTACAACTACAGATTGGTTGTGGCAAATCTAAACTGCTATGGCAAACACCAGGGAAACAGATATAAAAGGTAATATAAAAATAATACTTCTAATAGACCACCATCAGTTTACATTGCAGATTATAATTTTATAAATCCAGCGATGACGGATTGACTTAGAATTGGGTGCTTCAAGTTGAGATGGGCTAGGAGTGGGGTTTTTTAACTTGCAGCTGTGTCATTGGTAACATTGTTTTTGGTTCTTTTACTTACCCCAGAATTATCCCCAGAAAGGGTAAACCCAGATTAATGAGACAAAAGCCACAGAATTGTCACCAAGTTCAAGTCAGAGAACCTAAGTTAGACGTGTCTATTAACTTCAGTGGGTTTCCTCTGAGTCGGACTGGCAATGGAGGCAACCCTTGGGGTGGAGTTTCAATGCCGACGGTGTCATGCGGATGCTGCAGACAGCTTAACATGGGTGTTTAGGACCAATCCCACAATAACTCCCAACGCCCTTTAAGCACACCCTTCATCCACGCATCCAGGCTCTTCTCTCTCTCCCCCCCCCTCCCTTCCCATCCATTGCACTCTAGTGTCACTCCCCAGACGTCCTTGTCCAGAAGTACAATTAAGCCCATTACCTTGGATTTTATTTTCCTGCCTTTAAAAGTTGTTTTGCAATCAAATTAAAAAGAGAGGAAGAAAGATGGGGAGCGGGGCGGGCGGGGGAATTGGGGGAAGGAAAGCTGCCCTTCCGTTAATGCACTCTCGCGCTGCTAAGTGCCATAAATCTCGCCGTGGCGTTAAAAAGCTGGACCTCGGAACTCGGCTATTTCACAAAAATCTGCCATAAATCTCTGTCAAGCCAAGCTAATGAAGAGAACAACAAACTGTCAATAGGGGAAGCTTCCAGAGGGGCCCCTCCCTGCTGTCCCTTATATCTTCTCACACCGGACGTCAAGCTGCTGCTTTTTAGAAAAGAAAAGAAGAAAAAACAGTGTTTAAGGCAAGGGGCCAATTGCTTCCACTACCCCATTAACGGACGCATTACGGTAGGAGCATGTGGGGGCTGCCTTTAGCACCAAAGACAGCCAAAGAGCTGGATTTTAAACCCCCGCGAATCTGCAGCAGCCTCTACTTCAGCTCTGCAAAAAGTGAGATGATGCTCAAGGAAACAGCTATGGATGGACCGCTGGGCATTGCCTGTCCAACTGCTTTCCATGCTAAGCATGCTCCAAGGCACCACAGGCCTGTAGCCAGGGATTTTGTGCGGAGGGGGTGCCTGAAGCAGGCGAGGAATCGTTGCAATGCAGCCAGAACAGAAATACAGGTAGCCTGATATGTTAACGTTACTGAACAAGCTTCAGTCTTCACCCAACTGAAGTATCCTAGAATTTAAAAACTAAGGGCCTAGCGCCTGTCAGTCATCCTCCTAGTTTGCATTCATGGCCAGAACGCTGGAAGGGGTGAGAAAGTTGACTCCTTGGAGCTCCTTCATACGGCCTGTTTATTAAGCGTTCACCCTGTTTGCTTACACACAGGTTAAGCTATATCCAGTCTTTGCTGAGCATTCCTTCTGATTTGTTTGTGGGGAGTTTATATGACAATCAGCATTCATTGGCTTGCACAGTGTTTATACACCTTCCCATGAATCATCTGTTCATCCCACACTTTTCACTGCATTTTCCCACCATCACATCCCCTATCCACAAAAAGCCCATTGTTTTTGGTTAATCAGTCGTCTACTGTTTATTTTTTAAAGTGGGTTTCTTGCAGTGAGTTGACAGAGTGCTTTAATCCACTTTAATTGTGCAGGTCTAAATTTCTGGTATGTGATTGAATTCCTTCCTGCACAATGCTGACAGGCTAGAGGTGACCTTAGTGGGCCGTTTCGGAGAATGCTGTCTGCACACCCTTTTCTTTTATCTGTGCAAGGCAATTATTTGCTTGCTGGTTTGTTTATAGAGCACCACCGTGTCTTGCTTGTGGGCTTCTTACAGGCATTTTGTGGGCCTAAGGTGACCACGCGGCCTACTTTATAGAGGACAGACCTTTATTTGAAGATATCGTACATATTTTGAAGAGCTGGCTGGTCTAAGTGTGGTTTAAATAGAGAAAACTGTAAGGAGGAAAGGCAGGAGGGACCCTATAGGCTGAGCTGGCACACAGATCATCTGGTCTTCCCCACTACGGCAATACAGTGGTACCTCGGGTTAAGTACTTAATTCATTCCGGAGGTCCGTACTTAACCTGAAACTGTTCTTAACCTGAAGCACCACTTTAGCTAATGGGGCCTCCTGCTGCTGCCGCGCCGCCGGAGCACGATTTCTGTTCTCATCCTGAAGCAAAGTTCTTAACCTGAAGCACTATTTCTGGGTTAGCGGAGTCTGTAACCTGAAACGTATGTAACCCGAGGTACCACTGTATGTATTTTACTTCTACATCTATGCATATATATTAGCATAAGATTTTATGCAAATCTGTCTCCTCTGCTCATAGAATCATAGAATTGTAGAGTTAGGTCATCTTGTCCAACCCCCTGCAATGCAGGAATATGCAGCTGTCCCAAAAGGGGATCGAACCAGCAACCTTGGCATTATTAGCACCATGCTTTAAACAACCAAGCTATCCAGGCGAGGCAATGGATTCCATACTTTTTGATGATGCATAAGCAACCTCCTTAGGTTGGCCACTGTGGTCGTAAGGTGCTTTGTGGCCTAAAACTAGGCTTAATAAATAGATATCTAAGCAGGATGGTGAACTACATAGAGCTCTTCTTATATTCATTGGTTTAGCCCAGGGGTGGGGAACCAGTGGGCCTTCCAGTACTTGTTGGGGCCACCTTTCCCATTAGCCTCAGCAAGCATAGCCAACAATCAGGGATAATGGGAGCTGTAGTCCAATGACCACACGCTCCCACCTCCTCGTTTAACCAGAAGAACAAATTCATTCCTAGCTTTTAACATAGAGCAAGGCAAGCTGTTGCAGTGTGAATGAATATCGGATGCAGAAGACAGAGACGAGCATTCATCAATGTGAAAGGTGCGCCCTGTTGTGAGAAACTAGGCAGTCGCCTTTGATATGAGGCTATGGGAGTCCCTACTTTCATCTGCCAAATGTTGGGGGCTATGTTGGCTATAGAGATGTGCAGATCCTTCACTTTTGTTTTTGCTCTGGTTCTCAATCCCCCCCCCCCATCTTCAGTTTTCCACATTTGTATATAAGTTTGCGACTTACTTAAATTTTAAACGTTCTCATGAAAACTCATCAGCATTTCTGTGCAAATTTCTCCTAACATTTGAGTTTGTGTGTGTGTGTGTGTGTGTGTGTGTGTGCAATTGTGCCTGACATAAACATTTTTGCAAAAGCATTTTTTTCTATAATGTAAGGCATTTTTGTATGTTATTGTCACTAATACATGCATTTTAAATGCTCACTTCACCCAGGAGACATTATTTTTGGTTGGAGGACTTCACTGCAAAATTCACAAATTTGGGAGGGATGGTTGTGCTTCTGTTTGTGCATTGTTGGAATAGCGTGAAATTTGCTATATTTGCCTTTTAAGTGTGAAATTAATTGAATTCCTCTCCCCATCCCTAGTCCAATACCATGTTCTTTATTCATCCTGGACTTGTGGTTTGGGTAAAATATAAGTGGAAAGGTGGTTTATAAATGAGATAAATAAAAATGAATGAACAAATCAGTGGTTAGGTATGAGGCTGATGGCATCTTTACATCATGGACTTTTAAATGTTAGAATATCCCTCCTCCCCAGGAATCCCTATAAACTCTAATTCTGTAAGACAGTGGCTCCCAAGCTTTTTGCCCACAAACTACTTGAAAATCATTAATTTTTATGCCTCTTGTGTCAATTATAATGTGTGGTGCTAGATACTGTGTTTTTAATTGCATTTCTATTGCTGCTTTTATTTCTTCTACATTGTATTTTATTGTATTACAGTTTGAATTGCAATGCGGTTAGACACAATATAAGCAATAAAAGTACAATTAAAGATCAATATGAATGTTTCTTAAGCAGCAAATCCACAGGTGCCCAGGGCACCTGAATTACCATTGTGGCCACTGATGGTCCACGGGCCGCAATTTGGGAACCCCCTGCTGTAAAGGGTGGATGTGTTGAGGATAAGTGTTTTGTAATTTTATAAGCTTTGTGACTTTGCTGCTCAGTTAATTTTTTGAAAAATAAACAAGCACAGGCTGTGGTGTATTTTATGTGTTGTGATTTTGCTGTTATTTTTATTGATTATAATCTAGTAATGATTTATTGTAATTGGTGGGAGTGGTTTTCTGCTTATCATTTGCTGGTTTTGAGAGTTGCTTTTTATTGTGCAATACTATATTTCAAATGGATTATTGAATATGACTTCAATTGATTTAAGTTGTTTCTTTTCATAGACACATTTTTCATTATGACATTCGCGTTGGTTCTGATTGTTGTAAGATGTGTGATCGTTGTTATATATTTTGTCACTTCTGTGGCTTAAAAACTGTCCCGTGTTGTAGCAAAGTGGATGAAATGAAATGAAATATGGGGAAAGAATCCTTCTGAGCACCCTCACTAAACCACAGTTCCCAAGCCATGATAGGTGTAATATAAAATCAGCATAAGTTTGCAGTAGAGATCCAAACAGACTATCGGGGTTTAGGGAAAGAGGGGAAGGTCAAGGTGGTATGATACCATTGCTGACAACTGTATGCACACCTTTGCAGGTTTTTTTGTGCCGTTTCAAAAGCCTGTTTTAAGAGCAGCCATAGCTGGGGTGAGGATCGAAGCACACTCCTTTAAAATGGCTGTCTGTTTAGATCTACTGTTGACTGTGTTTACTGGTCTTGTATAACTTTGGCCACCATGACTTTCCAAGGAAGGAATAAATTGGATTGTGGTGGGTATGGAAGAATGGAGAACAGAGAAAGGGGAAATGTAGGATGAAGAAATCAGAATGAGAAGAGAGGAGAAAGTGGGTTGACTTATATTGCTCCCTCTAATAACAAACTATGGTGGTGAGTGCCGATGGAAATTGAGCTGTAAAGGGGCCTTTGAGAAACAATATAAACAGCATGTTCTGGGGAACCTTGAGGTTTACAGAAGTAGAACTCTCTTTTTTTAAGCCTTAGAGTGCAAAACAACAACAGCCTAGTGAAGACTAAACATGCTTCAATAGGTAAGGAATGCAGTGTGTCAGTTTGAAAGAGGAGGGAAGGAAAATCCAGGGGAGTGGAGAGTGGGATGCCCTGCGCAAAAGGAATAACTGGCCAGAAGTCTGAAGAGGAATACTGTGTGAGGATATATACTGCAACAATTAGTTGTCTAGGTCTTAGGTGTGGTTACATGTTAAAAAATTGGCTACTTCACCTCCTCTGTATATTTTTAAGTGAAAACTTAAGGAGATTAAAGCTACTGTATTCAAGTTAGCATTCTTTATATGCAGTTTGACACCCCCTGCCTTTTGTAGGTTTTGTGGACCTTTACAGTAAAGTGAAATGTTATAAGCATGTAAAAATGGAACACCAGAAAATTAATTATTTTTTAAAATGTACCAGTGAAGGATATGAAAACTTAAAATGGGAAAGATTCGAAGACTGGGTTGTAGCCAGTGTTGGTCCTACTCAGAATAGACCTGTTGAAATTAATAAATCAGTTAGTTATGTCCATTAATTTCAGCGGATCTACTTAGCTGTATACAACTTAATTCCTCCCATTTAAGCAAATGATTGCCATAGATTCCTGCATGGAAATGTAAAAGCCTGCCATAGGCGACAGTGCTGCGGACCAACCCAGTCTTCTACCGCTGATGCGGAATGACCTGTTGGTCTTCAAGAGATACCTGAACATCAAAAGTGGGGGTGCCTACCGACTCCCTCCTGGAAGAGCATTCCACAGCATGTGATTGGCAGCAGCACTCAATGTCCAACTTGTACTTGGGGTCATTGAGGCCTCTGTAACATTTGGGACAACTAGCAGAGATCCCTTGAATGCAGAAGCCAAGCCCAGATGTTCTTGAATGCACATGTTCGCGCGCACACACACGCACACACATTCCGCCTATGGGCTCCTCCAGATGACCTGATTACTGAGAGCATTCATCCTGATTTGTTTGCACAAAACTTGTGTGAAGGTTAATGTCTGATCTTTATTAAGCATTTGCTCTGATTTGTTTACATGGCGATAATGAGCTTGCATTCTGATTTACTTGTTCGGTGGTTGCACTTGTTCCCACTAATCAGTTATTTATCCCATAGTTTTTAGTGCATTTCCCCATAACCCCTAACTGCAGAAAGTTTATTTTTTAAAATAGTGGATTTGTTGTGCCAGAGCATTTTCATCCACTTTAATTCTGCAAACCTAAATTTTCACTATGCAATTAAATATGGTCCACAACATGGTGACAGTCTGGAGGTAAGGATGGGGAAGGAAATTGATTCCTTTCACATGTAAAATTTAATCTACCTAATTTACGCTTTCTGGGGGGGAAATATGCAAAATGAAACAGAACCATCCTTCAAAATTCACACATTTGAATTATGCAGGGCAGTTCTCCAGCCAAATAATGTGTACAAAAATACATTATATTAGGGGAAACTGCCTTGCAAAAAATGCATGCAAACGTGTGGATAGTAGGCAAAATTCACACTAAAGTGCTGATTGATTTTTCACGAGGATTTAAAAATTACAGTAATTTGCAAACTGATGTGTAACTGTGGAGAGCTGAACTTTAAGATTGGGGAAAATGAAAAGTGGAGAAAAATTGAAATTGACAGATTTGTCCTTCTGCAGATGACCTAAATTCACCCCCCCAACTAATACAGTTCTGAACTTCTCGGCACCTTCCACACTAGCTCTGCACTCCAAACTACAGGTTGTATCATCTGTGTCCTGCTCAGAGTAGACCCATTGAAATTAATGAACCTAAGTTAGTTGTGTCTTTTCAGTTAAGTGGGTCTACACACTGAGTAGGACTAGCACTGGATACAACCCTGTGCGCCCAGAGGGACCACCCAGAGAGGCAAGGCCTCAGGCCTACCTTGGCTCTCTTGCCCTGTGGCTCTCCATCCTCACCAGCATTTAGTTATCTAACAAGTGTGTTTGTTTGTGTGTTTGCTGCCAAGTAAATCCCCTTTTTAAAATGGCAATAAAGGCAGGGTGGGGCAGCAGCATCTGGGTGGCTTCGTGCGTGCGTGTGTGTGCGTGTCTTTTCAATTTCATATTTTGCGTTTGCTGTTTGTTTTCTCGTTCCTGCCAACAACAACAGCGAGGCGTAAACAAGCCGGCGAATGTGCAGGCTGGTCCTCCAGCTCCCCGGAGGGACTTGGCGTCTCTGCCGCCGCCGTAGCTAGAAAGGCATTCCTGCCCTCTTTTCTGTTACCACTTCACAAGAAGCCAGCCTTTTAAGCCTCCCCGCTCCCCATCCCCTGCCCGGGGGTGGGGGGGGGGAGAGAGAATAATCAGTTTCTTTAAGAATTTCTGCTCCATTGCTTTCCCTTGGGTTGGGGTTGGAGAGGGGGAAGAGACTGACTAGAAGCGGGAGATGGGGGGGAGGGAAAGAGGGAAGAGAGAGAGGCTAATTTTTTGAAGCAAAAAATGCTTCCCTCAGAAGATGTGTGTAGATGATGCTCATGGTTTTCAAAGCAGAGCTGCAGAGAGGCCGGTGCAGCTGCTAAAGCCTCCCCCCACCTCAAGGGACTCCCACCCCCTTGAGATTACAGGGATACTGGGCCAAGTTTATTTACTTTCTGGGGGTACGTTAAGATTCCTTTGTGCCCCCCACCCTAGTCTCAGTCTTCTCCTGTTAAAGCTAAGCTACTTCATTGTGTGTTGGGGGATGAATATATCTGGTATGATGGTTCTGACTGCCGACTTCTTATTATGAGACAAGGCCTTGGAAGATTTGATTTTCTTAATATCAAGTGATTATTAAGTTGGGGGCTGTGGGAAAGGGGGAGCAGCTTGTTGGGGAATATAATTCAAATGTAGCAAGATCCTAGTGGGGACATTGTTGCACGGGCAGAGACAGGGCGCATTCCAGTCGTTTTATGTCCTTTATGACTAAGGAAGTCATAAACCAGCACCCCCTGGCCAGCCCCAGAGGCAACATTTGCCTGGGGAGCTTGTAGCCAGGGCTGCTGCAACAAACAGCTACGCAAGCCTTAGAGAGGCTGAGATGCAAGGGGGCATCAGAGGAGGAAAGGAAGGAAAGAGAGACAGAGGTCACTGTTGCCTGTGGCACCCCTGACCATCATTTAAGGCACCCCAAGGTGCCACAGCACACTGGTTGAAAACCACTGTTTTAAACCGTTAATGTGAGTGTACCCTTCAGACCCTGAATTTAATAGTGTTACTCATTCCCCTTCTTCCCCTTTGCCCTCCTCATGCATACACATTCCATGCTTTACAATAGGTTCTATGTGCCTGACATGTCGGAGCAACAAAGAAACAAACAAGTCTCCTCCCTCCCCTGATTTTAAAAGGAGAAAGAAATTCTCTGAGCATGTGCAGTTTTGCATTTTAAATCCTCTGAAATCATCACACCATCGCCACTACAAAGATAACATTTGCTTGTACTGCAGAAACACGAAAATGCGTTTCCAATGTTAAACACATTTTCGTGGGAATAAAGCGGCATTTTGTTGTAGAAAATGATTTTTGCTTAAATTACAAATAATAAAACAAGCATTGTTAACCATGTGCATGCCTGGTTGGCCACTCCCCCCCAACTATAAAATGGGGGGGGGCGGACGGACTGGAAGAGAGAATGCTGTTGAGACCAATGCTGCCCCCAGTGGCCCCCCTGGCCCAAGTGCTCAGGCAGGATCTCTTGGTAGCTGCTCCCATGGTCTGCCGAGAGCCGCTGTCAGTCAGTGTAGACAATATCAAGCTGGAGGGACCACTGCCCTGGTTCAATATAACACAGCTTCCTATGTCCCTGTATGTTGAATCAGCTGTCTGCATGAACTGAGAGCCTTTGGCGGCTTACTTCACAATACTAACCATGTCTACTCAGAAGTAAATCCTATTGAATTCAGTGGGGCTTACTCCCAGTCAAGTGAGTTTAGGATGTCAGCATTACTGCCAGGCGCTATGGGAGGTTCTGAGTAATTAAAGCTACAGTCCTGTGTCAACTTCCCTGGGGGTAATGTACATTAAGCACTGTAGCATTCACCGTACAGTGGTACCTTGGTTGTCGAACGCCTTGGCTCCCGAACAAATCGACTCCCGAACACCACAAACCCAGAAGTGTTCTGGTTTGCGAACGTTTTTTGGAAGCCATCCTTCTGATGTGGCTTCCACTTCTTTCGCTTGAGTGCAGGAAGCTTCTGCGGCCAATTGGAAGCTGCGCCTTGGTTTTCAAACTGTTCCGGGAGTCGAACGGACTCCCAGAATGGATCAAGTTTGACAACCAAGGTACCGCTGTACTTCTGCGTGCACATGCATTTAAGCATACAGAACCAAAAGGAATTTAAAACTGCAGAGACAAAATAGACTCATTAGTGTTTGTGTTCAGTCAGTGGTAGCTAAGTTACTACTCCTTGGGTTGTACATAGTTCAGTGGTAAAGGACCTGCGCTGCAAGTGGAAGGTGGTCCCAGGTTTGATCCTCGGCATCTCTGAGTAGGGCTGGGAGAGAGCCCTGCCTGAATAGCTGCTGCCAGTCAGTGTGTAAGCAACACTAAGGTAGATGGACCAGTTGTCTGATTCAGCATAAGGCAGCTTCCTATGCTCCTGTATTCCTAATCAGCGCTTTAGGTTGAGCCTGGAAACAGATGGGAGCCAAGCACAGCTGGTAATGCACTGGCAGAATGTGATCAAGCCGCCCAGGCCTTGTCTCTCTTTGGGAGATGGGTTGTAGCTCAGTGGTAGAGCAACGGCCTTGCATGCAGAGTGTCCCAGAAGGACACCTGTCTGAAATCCTGGAGAGGAGCTGCCAGTCAGAGTAGACGATACTGAACTAGATGGACCATTGTAGTAAGGCCATGTTCTTATGTCCCATGTTCTTATGACTTTGACCCCCCAAAACCAGCTGTGGCTTCATCACGGCTTCTCCATGCTCAGAGACATTGTCTCCTGCTTTTGCTGGCCAAGGGGCAGCCCTGTGATAGGGGCCATTGCCAGGGGGCTTCAGGTTGTGCTAGCTTTCGCTGCTGTTTATTAAAAATTGCACTTAATTCTTTTCTGGTAGCTGATGCTGGCTACCCCCAAAGACAGCAAAATCCAAAACTACAGAATTCACTCTCGGGGGACATACCCCCCAAGCTCTGTCTTTCTCCTTGCGTTTTTAAGTGTGCTATGAATATTTATTTTAATCTCATAATGCTTTTTTAAGTATTTAATATCTGTTGTCCCCTGACCTGTTTGTTTTAAAATGCGCTTATTACGTGCACTTTTGAATTGTGTGTTTTTTCTTTTAAAAAACATGTTTCTGAGCCAATTTGTGAAAACAGCTTTTTTTAAGGCAAGGCATAAGTTTGTCAAAGGCACATTATATAGATATGTATTTATATAAATATATTAAGTAACAGAGAGATGGATCTGGTTCATGGATCACAAGCCACAGCTCGGCACAGCCTCTTTGACTTTCAATAAGGTGTACGCGTGCACCATGTGAATGCATTAAACCACATATATTATTGAACAAGACAATAACATGTGCATACAGTATTAGGGAAAATGTGCACTATAATGCTGATAAATTTTCATTTTTAAAAGAAGACGCAGCAAACTTAAGTGAAAATGGGGAGAACCCAAACCGGGAACCGAAAATTGCGCTCTTCCCTTGTACTCGTGGAATCCATTTCACTTCCTCACGTGCAGAGAGGGCTCTGGACTTCGCCCCCGGCATTCGCAGTGATTTTTGGTAGCGACGCAGCCCTGCCGGTTCCTCTGCCCTCTTTCCTCCATGTGGGGCGAGCTCAGAGGCACCATCGCCCTCCTGACCAGCGCGGTCGGCACCAAGGAGAGGGGAGCGCCCTTCTTGCTGAGCCAGCACCCAGCTCGCCCTTGCACCCCAAGGAGGCACCCACCAGCCCTGCCGAGCCCATTAGCGTTGTTCGCCTCTCGTCCAGCCTGCAAAGCCGGCTGGGCCCTGCCGAGCTGACGGCCTGGGACAGAGGTGCGCCTGGCGCCGGCAGAGCCCGGCGGTGCCAAGGTTGCGGCGGGTCCGCAGCGTGGGCACTGCCAAGAGCGTCAGGCTGAGCGGCGCTCTTCCCGGGCCAACTGTAAAAGGCTTTTTACTAGGTCGATAAAAGCGTGCGCGGAGAGGTGGGGGTGGGGAGGAAAAGGCCCTTTTCTTTTTTTATTAGTCTTATTATGATTATAACCCCCCCCCACCCCCAGAACCATAAAAACGACACGGGCCCCTTTTCTCATCGCGAAACGCGCGCGCGCAAAAACGCCCACCGGGGGCGGCAGGAGGGGCTGGAAATCATCCCCTAAATCAACGCGCGCGCCCCAACTCGCGTCTCGCTCTTGTTTATTAGGCCTGACATGTTTACTCTGCGATAAGAAACGGCGCTTTCACCGGGAGATTTGTGTTCTGTTTTTCAATTACCACTCGTCTTTCTCTGCCACTTTTGCACTAAAGGGATAATAAATGTATCGGAGCGTTTCAATTATTCATCTAAATCACGGACGCGCCATGGCCGAGGCTGCTGCTGCCGCCGCGCACCATTGACAGTTTAATTCAAGAGACTCTCTTCCTTTCCTCTCCTTTCTTTCTTTCCTTCCCTCCATTCTCTCCCCACCCCCAGCTTCCCTTTCCTTTCCATTTAGCTGTGATCCCCGCCCTCCCTCGGCCCCTTGGAAGACCCGGGGCATGTTAGCTTTGTGGATTCAATCCAGGCAGAAGTCACCCCGCGGTCAGCAACTTAGTTCTTAAAATGTTTTGAGGGTAGACAAGAAAGGCCCTTCCAAACATCCTTTTTATGGTGCATTCGTTCTCAGTTGTGACCCTGATGGTAGCAGGGCAGTCACACCTGATTCCACTTTCCATGCCCTTCATGCCCACAAAAGTTTCAGGGCGATCACACTGTTTCATTTCCAGTCGGCACATCCTGTAATTTCCCACTGAAATCCTGCAACATGAAAAATAGTAATAATAATAAAAGCCTGCACATGGGCCCGGGAGAGAAGCAAGCACATTAGGAAAGAGTCTTTAGCCCTGCCCATTCCTTTTGGCATCTGTTTTCTACATAAGGAGGCACTCAATAATGGCCTCCCCACCTGCAGTCTAAACCAGCACAGTCCCTTCCGCCATCTTATATTTCTGTTGCATAGACCAGGCGTTATTTGCTCAGTCTCAGAAATTGGCAGGTCATGAGCAGAGTCAGAACAACCTAGTGGCTTGGGAATGGTGCCAGGGTGGAATGTGGGTCTGGGCAGAGCCGGGGCAGAATCTGGATAAGAAAGGTAACCAGCATGACACTGGCTGTTTGGCAGTCTTTGCTAAAGGCGTATGTTGTAGGCTAGAACAAGGTGCAGAGCCCATCATTTTTTAGGGCCTAAGAAATCCAAAGATCACCTGGCACTCCTTGTTTATTATTACAAACAAGTGGAACATGAAGTTTTATATCTTGTGCTTTCAGTGGTATTTGAAATGCCTTTTAACGGTGTTTTTATCCACTGTTTTGTTTTGTTGTTTAAATCTTTTATCCTCTTCTGCTTTTGCTGTTTTATTTTTTATGTTGCTAGTTGCGTCAGGATTGTGTTTTGTCAACTCATTGCATTTTACTGTTTTTACAACTTTAAACCTCCTTGTGTAGCAGTGGAAAGTGGGGGGGGGGGATATTTTCCAAACAAACAAATGATTTCCCACTTCTCCAGAGCTGAAACCTAGACTTATCGTTTTCTCTCCCCCCCCGACCCCCCCCCCAAAAGCTCAGCTTGGCTGCTTCCATGCAAACCATCCAAAGGCCTGCCGCATAACACTCTCTCCTAGAAAAAGGTGTGGGAGACAGAGCTGGCAAAGAAGGGAAGCAGGCAAAATTTGGGAGTGTGCATGAAAAATTGTGTATGCTTTTAACTATCTGGGTACCATCTTTCCCCCTTTTCATTTTCTTTCCCTTGCCCTCTGCCCCTGGCTGCCCTGTGGTTGGAGAGGTCCTTTCTCTCAATCAGCATTAACCTGCCTAAGAGACCCTATTGGTTTTCCAAGGGATTTGGAAACTACTCAGTTTGAGATTAGCATGTTGAAAGGGTTTGGGGAGCGGGGAGAGAGAGAGAGGATGGAATTACGGTAGCAGCAGCAAAGCTAAGAGAACTCACTTTGGGCAGGGGAGGGATTACTTATTTGACTAATAAAGCAGCCCCATGAACCCACAGAGGGGCTAATCCCCTCCTCGCACTGGGAGCTCTCTGAGGTCATGCTCCCCAATACTGGATAATAATCCCCCTCCCTCTTTACCTGGGGCACTTGCTCTTTTGTTGGCTAAATTTGTTATTCAGTTCCACTAGAATAGTACAAGATCTGCCCGAGTATTTTCTTTTTTCCTATTTTTTTCCTAAAAGATAAATTTGATTGTCTTTTATTCTTTTTGTTTTTGCTTGATTTATTGCTAGCAGCCTATTGCTGGTAGTAACATTTTTACTGGACGATGTGGCTGATATATACAAGAATATATACCTCTGCCCAGTTTTATTTCCCTTTCCATCAAAGGTACCTTACGGAAAGCATTACAGCTGCAACCGATATAGAACACAACCAGCTGTGATTCTTGCATTTCAGGGGGCTGGATGAGATTATCCTTTGGGTCCCTTCCATCTCTACAATTCTATGGAAAGTGAACTAATAGTGGGGCATGGGAGAGACACCATAGAAGTTCATAAACTTATGAATGGAGAAGAGGAAGGTTGGGGGACCTTGGGCCCAAATGCTGCCCTCCATTAACTCTCCCCACACCATAACTCACACCGCCCCTGCTTTGCACCCTCCATGAGTGCCTGGGCAGGAGTGAAACAGAAGCAGCTGGATAGCACGCACAGCACAGGGCCTATTCTCAGTAAACCAAGCTAAGCAAACTCAACCAGTGCTAGATTAGAGCCATAGATTCATATATTCTTAAAGGAGCAGCGTGCTCACGCTATGCAGTGTGTTCCAGCCTTGCTTAGTCACACCCTGGGATAATTTGGCAACTCCCTGCACAGACCCAAAGCAGGCGCTCAGTCCTCTGCGTTGCCCTGCCCTGCAGGGGGTGCCAAAGTGTGGCAAAGGAAACAGATCCTGTCTGTCTGTGAGATGTTTCGCTGTGGCCGCCTCAGCCAGCGCCCCAGCTGGGTACAAGGGAAGGATTCATCACCCCTTTAAATAATAACCTTCCATGCACTTTGGGAATGGCGCCTACGCCAGTTTGGGGGCATGAATGGGGGGCATTCATGGCTGGCCTGTTTATGTTTCTGTCAGACAGCAAAGCCCTCCTTTACTCCGTCTCCCCAGAAAGAAAAAGGAGGGGATTGTGCCAAAGTTCGAAGTGGCATGGGAACCTCTTGGAGAGGATGCTGGCAGGGTCTTTGGGGATGGATCTCTTGGTTTAGGAGGGAAGGAATTGAATGGAGCGGGGAGCAGACTTTGGAATCAGGACTCCTGTTGTTTCTCGCCCTTTTTATGGAAGGGGTCTAATTTGGGGCCAGGAGCCATGGATTCTGTCTCCAGACTAAGGTTCCCTATTAATTTAACTTTATTACTGCCATCGCTCCTGGGTCATTTTAAGCATCCTGATAAAGGCAGAAGTTCAACAAGTGAAACACCCCACTTTTATTTCCATGTTAGGAAAAGCTTTGCCTGCTGAATTTCTGCCTGCTCTATGCTACTGTTAAATCAAAGGAAAAAGATTTTACAGTGCTTCTCAGCCTTGTTGGTACACATTTTCCAGTCATCCTGTAAGCTCAGGAAGGAGGCAAGTTATCCTCCATATCAAGTATATCTCTATGTATGTATCTATGTGCAAGCCACACCTAAAGGTCCAGTGCCTCTAGACCTCTCTCTTAACTAGTTCACACATTTGTCACTCAGTGTCTGTGATAAACTGTGACAAGAAGCCACTATGGATATAGCACACCACAGGTTAGGATTTCCACATCTCACATGCAACACACGTTGCATGTTAATCCACAGTGCCAGCCCAGCATCAGGGGTTGAGACGTTCCTGTGGTTTTAATTTTTTGGTACGAAATCTTAGGCCAGGGGATCAAATGCAGCCCTCCAGGCCTTTGGAACACTTCTCAGGCCACACTGTCTCCACTTCATGCCACAAGGGTTCTTTTGCCTGCCTGGAATGTGAAACGTGAAATCTGATAACGCCTCTTCCTTGTCTGGGCGGAGGATAGAGAAGGGTGTGTGAGTGTGTGAAGAAACTTGCCTACTGTACAATAGCGAAATCTGCATCCATTGCTCCACCCACTTTTGCCTCTGGCCCCACCCACCGCATGTGGCCCCCAGAGGATTGCTCAGAAGGAAATCCTCAGGCTGAAAAAGGCCCCCGCCCCTGGTTTAAATGCACTGCCCTCACCTAGGCACACTGAACACTCTCAGGTGAGTTAGCTGCAGTTGAACCAAAACACAAGCAGTGGGGAAATGGCTTACCCCGGGCTGGAGATTTGTGGGGACCATTAAAAGCCACCCTATTGTCAATTATTTAGTTTATTACTTATGCTCCAGTGGGCCTTCTTTTCTGGTAGCTGTCCATGTCCCCCATTCTTTCCTTTTGTGAATGCCTTGTGAAAACGATGTTAATGCATGCTTCACTCATGTTATCACCCCTCAAGGTTCAGCTCTTCTCCCAAGGTCTCTAGAAAGCATAATATCTGAGTGGGGAATGGATGGGAGCTCCCCACACCTGGTATATCAGGCCCTGCTCCCAACACTTTCAATAGATCAAACAGGTAATGAATGCAACTGATGTAAAATTGCTCCCAGATCCTTTTATCTGGGACATGCCAGGCATTGATTTTGGGAACTTCCGCATGCTGAGATTCTGCTCTGACACTGAGCCAGGCTCCCTTGGGTGTTGCTTCTTGGTGCATTGAAGCATCGCAGGCATGTCACTGTTTCCACCTGCAAATCCTCAGAGGGCACGTTGCAGCCATATACATCCCAGGACAAATATGCCTAAAAGATCACCTAACCCCCTACATACCTGCCCAACCCCTGCATTCTGCGGAAGGCAGTGTCCTGCAGATCCCATCCTGTTCAGGAGACCCATTCTGCATAATGTCGGAATAGGGCCTTTAGCACGGTGACAACTATTCCTTGGAAATTCCTCTTGCTGCAATAATGGGGTGGGTGTGTGGGTGTGTTTTTGCACCTGTTTTAATACATTCCTCTTTCAACCAGGTGTCTAAAATCTTTGTCTCAGTTGGGACCTGCCTTGGATTTGAATTGATTTTATTTATCTGCTTTTGTTGTTGTTTACTGTTTTTATGTTTAAAATTGGTTTTATACATATGCAATCATTTATTTTTATATATGTAACTGTATTATATGTGCTGTTACAGTGTAAATTGCTTTGGGATGCCTCATGGGAAGCTATCTACAAATGACATAAATAACAAAACAACAACAACAACGGTGGCAGAGGGATGGTGGGTGGGTGACATTTATTTTGTAGAATTTATTTTGTAGAAACCTTTGGTCATCACAAGAATACAAGCTATGCTATATAAAAAGTACATTTCAGCACAGGCGGTCCCTAGCACACGGAGCCCCATGTTGTACGGTAAAATTCTGTCTGATCTGTTGAGCTGCTAAAGTGAATATAAAAACCTTAGCTGCACTGTATTTATCCCCCTCCCATCAACAAATAGCAGACTTTCTCCTTCTGAGTCAAACAGAAAACTCGCTGGAGAATTCCTTCATGTAGCACTTGGGTGTGTGGGCCTTAGGAAGTCTTTGTTTTGTCCCCCAGGAAAGTCCTTGCTTTCTTACATGAAGCAAATTCCCAAGCACACACGCACATGCATATTCACATGCACATACACCCACAGATTCCAGGAAGACTGCTGATTGGGCCATTGCTTCTCCCCCTGACCCCAAACAAGCCCTCCATGCCCTGCCATAACTCACTATGCCCCCCACTCCCTCCAAGAGCTGTTTGTTGTACATAATGAATGGGACAGTCTTTCTGTGGTTGGGAATGGGGGCCACCTGATTGGTGGCTATGCCGCAGGAGTATGACGGGGTTTTTTAATAAAGGAAATTATTGTATGCAATGATGAATGCAGAGCCGTCGCTTGTGCACCCATTACGAAAGCTTAATGTTTTCAAATATCAATTGAGGAAGCTGATCAGTCTTAATAATGGCCCCAGAATTGCATCTTGACGAACGACAGCATTTAGCCGTCTTCCGCTCTGGATTTCAGGGTGCTGTTGTGGTCTTGACAAGACCCCACATATTTGTGGCTTTGGAACCTACCCCCACCCCCACCCCACCCTTGATATTTATTCAGATCCTGAGAAAGAAAACCAACTTTGCTTACAGTCCACTTTGCTCCAATTCAGTCAAATTGTTCTAATCCAGCCACATCCAGTCATTGGATAAGGAATGGCCAACTGCTCATAATAAACAGTTTGGAGTATTGTTGGGTCAGAAAGGAAACTGCAATATGTCCATTTGAGTCCATATTGTCGATGGTGACTGGCAGTAGCTCTCCTGGGACCTCCTGCAAGCTAAGCATGCTCTCTAGCAATGAGCTATGGCCCTCAGGACTTTGAATAAAGGGCCAATTTAAATAGGATCTTATGAACAGGCCATTGGTACATCTAGCTCAATATTATACCAAGAGTGGGGAAACCTTTTCCTCCCAAGGGTCTCATTCCCTTCTGGGTCAACTTCTGGAGGTCATATGCCAATGGTGGGCGGAGCCAGAGGCAAAAGTGGGCGGGTCTGACACTTCCCTTTGTACAATAGGCTACATTCCAGCCACAAACAAAAGAGAGGTTTGCATATGCCCCCATAAATCCATCCTCTGCTGCTCAGGGACATATTCCACCCAGGCAAAACCACTTGGCATGGGTGCAGAGCAGGCCTGGGAAGGGGCACGGTCTGTGAGATTCCCATTGGCCAAAGAGAAGGGAGCACTTTGCCTGTGGGTTGGGAGCCAAGCAACCATGTTTGCAATAAGTTACCTGAACCAGCAGGGGCACAGTAGACAGGAAACCAACCTATTCTTCCCTTACTGATACCTTTTAACTAACTATCTGTCGATTGTTTTTTTCTCAGGCTTTACTTGCTTCCTTCTCCTTATTCAGCCAGTAAGTGCTAGATGTTCGTTTATGTTAACCTCAAGACTCCATGAGGGCCACTTGTAAGCCTGTACTCAGAACGGCTTTGTTCTTCAGGAGTAATAAACCCTAAGCTTATTTTTCTTTCAACCAGAGGTCCTACCACACACACACACACCAAATGCCCAATGATCCCTGGCATCTCTATAGTTTACAGGATATCGGAAAGATCTTTCACTGCCAAAGGGCATATTATAGGGTGGTGCACCACAAGTAAATTAAACATCCATATGGCCAAATCTCTGGATTTTAAATAGTTTGCAGAGTGATTGCCCCCTTCAAAAACCTATTGCTCTAGGGATTTGTCAAAGATGGGTAGCAACACCAGCAACTCACACTTGGCAACCTCGCGTGAGTGCGGGGCTGGAGCAGGGCTTCTCCCCTTGCATGCGTGCATATGCAATCGATACTGAGCCCGTTAATTTCCATCAGAGCCTGGCTCTCTCTCTTTCTTTCTCTCTTTCTGCTGATATAGTGCAGCTACAAGAGCTGACATGTGGTAGTGATTCATGGGCTCGAAACTGCCGAGCCTGGCATTTAGGACACGTTTCCTAGAACAAAACAAACAGCGCTTGGAGAGCCAAGGCGGAAAAGAGGGGAGGCCAGTGGGGAGGGGGCGTCAGGGGTGGCAGCACCAGGAGCCAAGTGGAAGGGGGAGGGGTGTCAGGGGCTTTCCGCGGCAACTGCTCCCTGCCATTATAAAAGTGCGTTTTCAATAACACGCGCCGAGCTGGAGTGGTGATGAATAAATGCGTGTGGCAAGGTGTCCTTTTCACCGAACTTGGCAAACCCCAGTCTTCTTTCCCCCTGGGCTCTTTCAGCCCACTGCAGAGGGGAGTGGAGACCTTTTTCAGCTCAATGACCACAGGCAAAAGGGGGACACGGTCAGAAGCAGAAAGTAGACAAAGCAACAAACATGAATTTTACTTTTCTAACCTAGGCAGATTTCTACACACTCCTACACATCCCTCTTTATCCTCCTGCTGGACAAGCAAGAAACATTTGAGGGGCTGTTTGAGGATGGATTCTAGCCAGGCAAAAACACTCAAGCAGAGGATGCCAAGCAGGACTGGTGCTGGGCATGGCTTATGAGAGTGTGCATCCTGGGCAGAGTCCCAAGGGCCAGATGAAGAGGTCTGGAGGGCCACAGTGGGTTTTTCATCTCTGGAAAGTACCCGTTAGGGTTTGTCAACTCTTGAATTCAGAAATGGTGACTGTCCTGGGGAGCTGGGGGGCAAAGCTCAGTACAAAATGTGGCAAGTTGTGAGAGGTGCTAGAGTGGATCCTGGTGGATTGTGGGAGGGGCCATAGAATATTCTGGCAGGCTGTAGGAGGGGCCATTGTAGAAGCTGGCGGAAGGTATTTGTTCTTCGTTGTCAAAGACAAACTTGAAAAATATAATTTTCCTACACTGTGCTGTCAGCTTCAAAACATACCTCAGCAACAGTTTTTGGTGCCTTGGTGTTCATGTGCTTGCAATGACATGCATGTGCAATAGAGTTCAGGGATTGGCAAATCTGTCAAATTTCAGCTTTTCTCAGTTTCCCATTCTCCCCCAAAAACTTTAGTTCTCATTTAAAGATTATTTACAGAATTATTGCAAAATTAATGAATGTTAGAATGATGTCAGAATGAAGTTAAATGCAAAATAAAGGTGTATGTAAAAACGGATTATTAACAGGAGAGAATCTAAAGTTATAATATATTAAGTTAAAGGATTAAGATAAAAACAAAGAGGGAAACAAATTGCTGATTTAACTAACTGAATTGGAATA
Organism: Podarcis vaucheri; assembly: GCF_965113315.1. Taxonomy (NCBI): domain Eukaryota; kingdom Metazoa; phylum Chordata; class Lepidosauria; order Squamata; family Lacertidae; genus Podarcis; species Podarcis vaucheri. The sequence continues at coordinate 13,034,788 of NC_138754.1, forward strand.
CAAAAAAGGGAGGTGTGAGGAGGTCAGGGAAGCAAGGAAATGAATGTAAGGTGGAAAGATTGATGTATTTTTTAAAGTGTTTTTTATCTTTTTTGTATTTTGTATTTTTCTTTTATTCTTATTTCTGTTTTTTTTTCTTTTTATCTATGTAATTTTTTTTTCTTTGAAACCTTAATAAATATCATTAAAAAAAACCAACAAAAACTTTAGTTCTCCACATTTCCACATCAGTTTGCAATTATTTTTATATTGCCTCATGATCCATACCTTTTTAATGCAAATTTCTCCTAATATACACATATTCAGTATGCAGTTTTGCCTAACTTAAATGTTTTTGCAAAGCAATTTCCCATGATGTTAACACAATTTTTTAACATTGTATTTCCTAGGGCATACCTTTTAATATACTTTTTGTCCTCGGTGTATGCATTTTTGTACACATTGCTTGGATGGAGAACTGCATTGCAAAATTCAGAGAAGTGCAAATTTCAAAGCATGGCTGTGTTTCACTTCATGTTTTGCAAAGTGCGAATTTGGTAGGTTATCCTTTAAATGCAAAATGAGCCAAATTCCTCCTCCACCCCAAGATACACACCCACCTCACTTCCTGGGAGCTGTACCTTAAAGAATGACAATGCTGTTGAATGGATTGGTCTATTCCCAATCTCTGGTGGTTTCACATGTGTTGGCTTCAGAGTCTGCTCCATCCTGTTTCCAGTTTACTTACAAAATACACATTTCTAAATGTATATTCTCTATCTAATCGCATTTGGTAATAAAATATATATTTTTATAAACATTTCTTTTGAGCCAATAATAGGGCTGCCATACGTCCGGAATTTCCCAGACATAGCCAGGATTCGGCAACTCCAACAATTGCATTGGAATACTCAGGGAGAATCATTGGGTGACAATTGTGTCTTCAAACATACATTTAACCCAAGGCTTGGCTTTTAAATCAGTGGAAAGACATGCTGACACAATGCAAACCAGTCCTTGCCAAGCTGGTGCCCTCCAGATCTGCAGGTCACCTGAGCCCTAGATAGCATGTTGGCTGGGGCTTATGGCAATTGTAGTCCAAAACTTCCAAAAGGCGCCAAATTGGTGAAGGATGACGTAAATGAATGTGGCACATACGGGTAATGAAACCTTCAGCAATGTGGAATTTGGGGTGGATGGGTGTTATTGGTTTGCAAATTGGGGTGTTTCAGGCATGTGCCTGCTTTAACTGAGAAAGGTTGAAGGTTATGCGATTTAAAAAAACAAACAAACCACATATTCAATAACTGGATATCCCTGCAATCAAAATCAGTGGGGTTAATACCGATTCACATCAGACTGACTGAAAATGTACCTCTCCGCCGCGCCCCGGCCCTAGATCTAAGTGCACTTATTGATGAGTAAATCTTATTGAAAATCCATGGGATTTACTCACTTGTAAGTGCATTTGAGGTCACCACCTTAATCTACTATAACTGGGAGTGTGGGTTTAATAGGAGCAAGACCGTACTGATTAACTCTGCCCTCCCCTCCCCGTCTTCTCCCCCCCCCCCAAACCACAAGCCTCGGGCACTCTTAATACATGTTAAATCCCTTTTCTGAGTTAAACTTAATCCCTTTGCAAACCGGGTTAATCTTAATTGGGGAGGGAGAAATCCATTTAATCCACATGAGTTAAGTCCCCATGGCTATGTAATAGGAGCCAACTAACCCATATGAAATGCAGGCCTCTAATGGGGAATTGATTAACGGGAGAGATATTCTCCCGCCCGCCGCTGCCCCGCTCCCCTGCCCAAGTTATTCTGGCCACCGTTTCCCACCGCTTCCCACACCACAGTGCAGTGAGGTGCATGTGGGAATCAGGCTTTCATTGGTTGCTGGATTTGGCCCATAGCTCAGCATCCTTTTTTCAGCCAAGTTTTTTTATTGATTTTCCAAAAATTTTAAGACAAACAAACAAACAAACAAACAAACATAAATCTTATCTATACTTAATCCAATCTTCATAACATTGTTAGGTGACTTCCTCTAATCCACCTGGCTGAATTTCAGTGTATATCATTGTAACAGTTTTCCAAAACTAAATTTCTCATAAAATTAACTTAATCAGTTAACATTCTTCTTTCATAGCTCAGCCATCCTAGTAAGGAGTCCTGTTGACTGTAGTTCTGCCACCAACTTGGACAGCTTTAAAAGAGGATTGGACAAATTCATGGAGGATAAGGCTGTCCGTGGTTGTGTTCCCCCTCCACTGTCAGAGGCCATGTACCTCTGTATACGAGGTGCAGGGCATCACAAGTGGGGGAGAGTTGCTGTTGTGCTTAGCTCCTGCTTGTGGACTTCCCACAGGCTTCTGACTGGCCGCTGTGAGACCAGGATGTTGGGCCTTTGAGATGGGCCTTTGACCTGATCCTGCAGCCAGGCTGTTTTGATGTTCATAGGGATAAGGGAGAAATCTATTCAGCTCGGCAGTTAAAGGCGAACCTACCTGATTCACGCTTTTCAGAATAATAAATGAACCAGAACACAGCCATCCTTCAAAATTCTCATTTCCCTTAATATTGCAGCCCAGTTATCCAGCTCAATAAAGTGTACCAAAAAAAGCATATACTAGGGTAGAACGTTTTGTACATAGTAGGGGAAATTTTTTTGCAAAAATGATTGTACAGTGGTACCTTTGGTTACGTACTTAATTTGTTCCGGAGGTCCGTTCTTAACCTGAAACTGTCCTTAACCTGAAGCACCAATTTAGCTAATGGGGCCTCCCGCTGCCGCTGTGCCGCCGGAGCACGATTTCTGTTCTTATCCTGAAGCAAAGTTCTTAACCTGAAGCACTATTTCTGGGTTAGCGGAGTCTGTAACCTGAAGCGTATGTAACCTGAAGCGTATGTAACCCGAGGTACCACTGTATACAAATATATGTATATACTGGGAGAAAATTGCAGGACAATCACTGATGTGGACATCAGGCCTGGGAACCAAATGTGGCCCTCTCAGCTTCTGTATCTGGCCCTCAGAACTTTCCCTAGGCCCCGCCCCTCACTGGTCCTGGCTGGAATGTGCCCCTGATGCTTGATAATGCCTCTTGCCTCACTGGATGGAGATTAAAGAGGATAAAGTAGCTAGCCTACTATACAAAGGTGAATTTGCATTCATTGCTCCACCCACTTTTGCCTCTGGCCCCACCCACCACTGGTCCCCAAAAGGTTGTGCAGCGGGGAATGCAACCACCAGGCTGAAAAAAGGTTCAATCTTATGGTGTTAGGCTGATTTACCAAAGCTGGAGAATCGCTCCATCAGACACCAGATAAGCCTGTGATTTGTTCCTCCTTCATTTTGTCTCTTACTATTAAGAGGGTTTTTTAAAAAAGGCTCCTGTAAATTATTAATGACCAAGCATGCCAGTGTGCTTCTTTAGCATAAACTGACATGCAAGTCTTCACACCCTGCCTCTCCCGCTTCTTCATTTGTTTAATTTTTTTGTATTATCGGCATAAATTTCAATATTTAATCTCCCCTTCATGAATATTACAGGGACCCTAAATATCTCTGGAACAGATTGTTAAAACAGGTTTTTATTAAAATTGCTCCCGCCGGAGACTTCCAGACTACGAGGGTGTTTTAAAATTCCTTTATGACTGAGAAGTGGGTAGGCTTGGGCGGGGTGTGTGCTTGCGTTAATCTATTAGCTCTGGGGAGTGCCCAGAGTGCGGCTGCAGAGCGCATGCCTGTTTATTTATTATTTATATTTACTAGCCGCCTCGTTTCTCTGGGTGATGTGCAGTAAATTAAATGCAAAAGCAGGATAAAGAAAATGTGACAGCGGTACAATCAAATTCAGCAACTAAAACCCAGCACCAAAGAGTAAATCAAGTACCAGACAGAAGACAGATATATAGGTTTTCTGCTGAGGGCACCCAAGGCAGTTTGCGACTTTGAAGCGCTAAAACAAATGCATTTTATAAAATGAAGACTTACAGAGTCTCACTGGCCAACTGAGAGCTGATAGTCATTGTGCTTCTTTGCCTGAGCTCCTTGGCTTCAGCCTGCCCTTAGGGCAGTGTTTCCCAAACTTTTTTGGGCAACAGCACACCTGTTTACTGAAAAAAAATCTCGCGGCACACCACCATTAAAGCCCCGCCCCGTGACGTCAGCGCGCAGCGTCACGCCGGGAGGGACGCACGAAAGTGAAAGTTTTTTCCCTCCCCCTTGCCGGGGAACCTCCAAGCTTTGGGGGTGGGAGGAGGCAGCAGAGCGAGGGACTGAGGGACGGCGGCAACTGAGGCGGCGGCGGCTGTTGTGGTGGTGGCGGCGATAGCGGGCGGAGGATGGGGCGGCGGCGGGGCTTGAGGAGCCGTCGCCGGGAGTTGCTGCTGCTGCTGTTGTTGCTGCTGCTGCCCAGACATGCCGGCCTCCTCCTCCTCCGCTGTCTCGCGCTCCTCCCTTTTGCACGCGCTGCCCCGCCGCTCGGCACCACCACCGCGGAGCCGCCCCTGGCTCGACGCGGATCCTCGCCGCCGCCGCCTCTCACCGCCCGACTCGCCCGCCTCCCTCCCACGGCACACCAGCCAATGTCTCACGGCACAGTAGTGTGCCGCGGAACACCGGTTGGGAAACACTGCCTTAGGGCACACAGGCCCTTAGCAGCTCTGGGGAAAGAAGGATGCCACTGAGCATGTACAGAGTGAGCATGTACAGCTAGCTTTTCCCGCCCTCCCCATGGACCTACTTAATGCCTTTTAATGCAAACCTGTTGTGAACTACAGATATCAAACATATACCCATTTCTTGTTTATTAAATACGAAGTTTTGTACTTAAAAAAAAACACAAATGACTGTGGAAATGGAATGGAAAATACTTATCAACGAACACATATGAAACTGATATGGATTATTATTATTATTAGAATTTATATACTGCCCTATACCCAGAGGTCTCAGGGCGGTTCACATAAAAGGATCACAGTATATTAAATAAAAATAAAAGCAATAACCCAATAATTCCCCCACAAATCAGCCATATTTTAAAAGGGTATGGGATGGGAAATAAGGTAATAGTTAGAGAAGTATCTGAGCAGGAAAGCAAAGGCTTCCTCTCAGGTTGTAGAGCGCAGGGTTGTTTTGTAGGTCCTCTGATTCCCCAGGGCGCCCCAGCCTTTCCTTCCTGTCTCCTGAGGGTCTAAGCAGAAACTGCAGATAAACAAGCTTTAATTAAGCTGTGGCCGAGATAACGAGCCCCTAACTAGGCTGGGTTGAGCTAGCTGTGGAAGGGTGTGGGATGGAAGTGGAGAAATTATATGCGGGAAGGGGCGCAGGACTTTTGGAGGTGAGGCAGAGATGTAAGAGAAGCTTTTTTAAAAAGCTGGAATTGGGGGAAAATCTATGTTTAAAAAAGGAAACGTATCAAAAACACAGAATAAGTCGAAGTTCTGTGCATACTTACCTGGGAGTGAGACCCCTTGACCGCAGTGGGATTTAACGTCCGAGTAGACACACGTAGGATTGTGTTGCATGAGAGTGAGCTAGGAACCAGGAGGTTTCTTTTTATAGATATAAATTTATTTAGTTAGTTTTTCGGATTAAAATTTTGCCATCACATATCCAACATACAACATAAAAACAAGATTCCAAGGAATCTCTTGGACATCCCTCCTCCCTGTGGGTCCTATTGTTAGTCATTTCCTCCGGCATCTTTTATGATAATCCAAATCTTTTACATCCCTGTTGTGTCCAAAATTCACCATTAAACTACAAGTGATATTCAAATCCTACAGGAACCAGGAGGTTCCTGGTTGGAATCATGTCTGTGCATGGCTCTCATACAGTGGAATCATATCATATAACAATAAGAGTTATTATCAGAGATTTAGTGAATGAAAGGAGAACCCTGCTGGATCAGACCAATGGCTCCTCTAGTCCAGGATCCTGTTCTCACAGTGGACAATCAGGTGCCTTTGGGGAGCCTAGAACAGGGGTCAGCAAACTTTTCCAGCAGGGGGCCAGTCCACTGTCCCTCAGACCTTGTGGGGGGCCAAACTATATTTTTGGGGGGGAGGGAGGAATGAACGAATTCCTATGCCCCACAAATAACCCAGAGATGCATTTTAAAGAAAAGCACACATTCTACTCATGTAAAAACATGCTGATTCCCAAACTGTCCACAGGCCGGATTTAGAAGGCGATTGGGCCGAATCCGGCCCCCGGGCCTTGGGTTGCCTATCCATGACCTAGAAGCAGGAACCTGAGTGCTACAGCCACTCTCCTCTAACTTGTGTCCCCAAGCAACTGGTTTTCAGAGTAAGGAATCCTGGTTTGGTTCAAGTGGACTTGCCTCATTTGTGGTCCCCCCCCAAAGAAAGAAAGAAAGAAAGAAAGAAAGAAAGAAAGAAAGAGAACCAAAATGTAGCTATCTTTCAAGATCCACACTTCTCCAAATTTTGCACCATAAGATTGCTGCAGTATTGCTTCAAAAGCCTCCTCAACATTTTCGATCGGAAAAAATAATGGAGAAAATAAATCTGTGTAGACACACCGCATGCCTCTCAAACATCTTAAAAACAGTTGTCTGTCTCCAGTGTTTGGATCATTTTAAAGAGGCTTGCTAAGGGCAAATTCCCGGTGGATGTTGATTAGTAAAGAGGGGGTTGCTATTTGGGTGCTCCACCTCTTGAGATCATAGAGGTGGAAGGTACCTCAGAGTTCCTCTCGTCCAATCTCCTCCTTGGTGCAGCACCTAACTATGCAGGCTGAAACTGAAAAATCCCTGACAAATGGCTGTCCAGGATACCTTCAGCAAAGAAGTGCTGCTGCCACCATCACCTCCAAAGCAGGGGTGGGCAAAAATGAGAGTTTTGGTTTCTCTCATTTTCTCATTTTTGCAACCTTAAGCTCTGTTCTCCACACAAAAAATATCCTAATGAAAATTCTTCAGCATTTTATTGCAAATTTCTCCTAATACACACATTTCTGTATGCAACTTTGCCTAATATATCCTCTTTTTGAAAAGCAATTTCTCCCAATACAATGCATTTTTGTAGGTTAATTTTCACTCATACATACATTTATATGCAGACGTTTCTCGTGTATATGCATTTTTTGACTGGAGAACTGCGTTGCAAAATTTAGAGACGTGCAAATTTCAAAGGACGGCTGTGTTTTGCATGCTTGCATGTGTTTGCAAATTTGCATGTTGCTTCAGAAAGTGCAAATTAGGTAACTCTGCCCCCCCCTTCAAATGCACTGAACTGAATTTCCTCCCCTATTCCCTCCTCCTGAGGTATTCTGCTCCACTGTCAAATTGCTCAAACCATTAGGAAGTTTCTCCTAACATTTTTGCCAAAATCTTCTTGTTTGTAATTTCTACCCATTGATTTCCAGTTGTGCCCTCTGGAGCAACAGATAACTCATCTGCTCCATTTCCTGCCTGACAGTCCTTCAGATATCTGAAGACAGCTCTCCTGTCTCCCAGTCTGACTCTGGCTAAGTGATCCCCAATATATATTTGCATTCTGTAACTATATATATATATATATATATATATATATATATATATATATGCTTTCGTAGATTTTCACGGGTACAGGAATGCAGGTTTTGGTGTCTTCGGGTGTCTTCCCGTGTAAGAGTCGGGGTGTCTGGGCGACGTTTCGACGAGGTCTCACTCGTCATCTTCAGGCTGGTGCTTTCGGCTTCTTGTTACTGGAACAGAGCAGAGTCTGGTGTTTGAGTTCCTATAAATACTGTGGAGGGGTGTGGTGTATAGCCTCCAACGTTCTGGGCAGAGAGGAAGTTCCTAGATTAGTGTGCCTTTTCTTCTTTTGTTCCTTAATTACTTGAGGGATATCTTGGGTGATTTCATGAGTGATATTCTGAATATCACTGGGTGGGTCATTAAGTGTAGATTAGTTGCTAAAGCTTTCGTGTCTTGACCTCTTGAGCTTGTGAAGAGTTTTTCTGAGAAGATGGCTGTGCTGCATTTAGTTGTGCTCTGGCTTGGCTTCGTGTATAGGGGCGAGCTGTGATTTTGTGCCTTGTGCCAGCCAGATCTGTGTAGGGATTGCAGGGGGGTGCAGCATCCGGAGGTGCCACTATAGTTTGGCTACTGGATGGAGTTTGTAATATGTCTGTGGAGAGGGTCTGGGTTTGGGTCTGGTGTGGTTGATTGGTGACGGCGTTCTGTGTGCCTCTGGTTCTGGTGTCGGTTTTTGTGGGGAGGGCTAATTTCCAGATGTCTGGCAGGCGGGACGTGTCGTCACGCTTGTTCATGTTGTGAGGGTGTTTCTCTATCTCGATGGCTTCCATGATTATTCTCTTGTGGTGATGTTCCATGTTAAAGAGCAATTTGGAATCTGCAAAATTAATTTCGTGTCTTGTTTCTTTCATGTGTTGGAAAAGAGAGGAAGTTTTTTCTTCTTTTTTGACGGCATTCTTGTGTTCTGCGATACGTGCATTTATTCGTCTGTTTGTTTGTCCAATGTACGTGGCTGGGCAGACTTTGCAGGGTATTTCATAGACCCCTTGGTTTTCCAGCTGGATTTTGTCTTTTGGGTTTCTGAGGATATTGGCTATTTTTTGGTTGGTGCAGAAGGCTGTTTTGATATTGTGTTTATGGAGGATTTTGCTAATTTTGTCTGTAGTGCCCTTGATATAAGGAAGGAGGGCCATGCCATTGTTTTCTTCTGTGTCTTGGTTTTTGGGGGGTGTTTCTTTTTGGATTAGCTTCGTAACCCTGTTTTTCTGGTATCCATTTCTGGACGTCCTAATCTACAAAAAACCTGATGGCTCCCTAGGACACACTATCTACCGGAAAAAAACACACACCAACCGCTACTTACATGCACAATCACACCACCACCCTGCACAAATAAACTCCGTAGCCAAGACTCTCATCTCCAGAACCAAACGCCTGGCTGACAAAGACCACTTGACAACTGAGTTACAGAATCTCTCAAATGTGTTAATCGCCAATGGATACCAGAAAAACAGGGTTACGAAGCTAATCCAAAAAGAAACACCCCCCAAAAACCAAGACACAGAAGAAAACAATGGCATGGCCCTCCTTCCCTATATCAAGGGCACTACAGACAAAATTAGCAAAATCCTCCATAAACACAATATCAAAACAGCCTTCTGCACCAACCAAAAAATAGCCAATATCCTCAGAAACCCAAAAGACAAAATCCAGCTGGAAAACCAAGGGGTCTATGAAATACCCTGCAAAGTCTGCCCAGCCACGTACATTGGACAAACAAACAGACGAATAAATGCACGTATCGCAGAACACAAGAATGCCGTCAAAAAAGAAGAAAAAACTTCCTCTCTTTTCCAACACATGAAAGAAACAAGACACGAAATTAATTTTGCAGATTCCAAATTGCTCTTTAACATGGAACATCACCACAAGAGAATAATCATGGAAGCCATCGAGATAGAGAAACACCCTCACAACATGAACAAGCGTGACGACACGTCCCGCCTGCCAGACATCTGGAAATTAGCCCTCCCCACAAAAACCGACACCAGAACCAGAGGCACACAGAACGCCGTCACCAATCAACCACACCAGACCCAAACCCAGACCCTCTCCACAGACATATTACAAACTCCATCCAGTAGCCAAACTATAGTGGCACCTCCGGATGCTGCACCCCCCTGCAATCCCTACACAGATCTGGCTGGCACAAGGCACAAAATCACAGCTCGCCCCTATACACGAAGCCAAGCCAGAGCACAACTAAATGCAGCACAGCCATCTTCTCAGAAAAACTCTTCACAAGCTCAAGAGGTCAAGACACGAAAGCTTTAGCAACTAATCTACACTTAATGACCCACCCAGTGATATTCAGAATATCACTCATGAAATCACCCAAGATATCCCTCAAGTAATTAAGGAACAAAAGAAGAAAAGGCACACTAATCTAGGAACTTCCTCTCTGCCCAGAACGTTGGAGGCTATACACCACACCCCTCCACAGTATTTATAGGAACTCAAACACCAGACTCTGCTCTGTTCCAGTAACAAGAAGCCGAAAGCACCAGCCTGAAGATGACGAGTGAGACCTCGTCGAAACGTCGCCCAGACACCCCGACTCTTACACGGGAAGACACCCGAAGACACCAAAACCTGCATATATATATATATATATATATATATATATATATATATATATATATATATTTGCTTTCGTAGATTTTCACGGGTACAGGAATGCAGGTTTTGGTGTCTTCGGGTGTCTTCCCGTGTAAGAGTCGGGGTGTCTGGGCGACGTTTCGACGAGGTCTCACTCGTCATCTTCAGGCTGGTGCTTTCGGCTTCTTGTTACTGGAACAGAGCAGAATCTGGTGTTTGAGTTCCTATAAATACTGTTGAGGGGTGTGGTGTATAGCCTCCAACGTTCTGGGCAGAGAGGAAGTTCCTAGATTAGTGTGCCTTTTCTTCTTTTGTTCCTTAATTACTTGAGGGATATCTTGAGTGATTTCATGAGTGATATTCTGAATACCACTGGGTGGGTCATTAAGTGTAGATTAGTTGCTAAAGCTTTCGTGTCTTGACCTCTTGAGCTTGTGAAGAGTTTTTCTGAGAAGATAGCTGTGCTGCATTTAGTTGTGCTCTGGCTTGGCTTCGTGTATAGGGGCGAGCTGTGATTTTGTGCCTTGTGCCAGCCAGATCTGTGTAGGGATTGCAGGGGGGTGCAGCATCCGGAGGTGCCGCTATAGTTTGGCTACTGGATGGAGTTTGTAATATGTCTGTGGAGAGGGTCTGGGTTTGGGTCTGGTGTGGTTGATTGGTGACGGCGTTCTGTGTGCCTCTGGTTCTGGTGTCGGTTTTTGTGGGGAGGGCTAATTTCCAGATGTCTGGCAGGCGGGACGTGTCGTCACGTTTGTTCATGTTGTGAGGGTGTTTCTCTATCTCGATGGCTTCCATGATTATTCTCTTGTGGTGATGTTCCATGTTAAAGAGCAATTTAGAATCTGCAAAATTAATTTCGTGTCCTGTTTCTTTCATGTGTTGGAAAAGAGAGGAAGTTTTTTCTTCTTTTTTGACGGCATTCTTGTGTTCTGCGATACGTGCATTTATTCGTCTGTTTGTTTGTCCAATGTACGTGGCTGGGCAGACTTTGCAGGGTATTTCATAGACCCCTTGGTTTTCCAGCTGGATTTTGTCTTTTGGGTTTCTGAGGATATTGGCTATTTTTTGGTTGGTGCAGAAGGCTGTTTTGATATTGTGTTTATGGAGGATTTTGCTAATTTTGTCTGTAGTGCCCTTGATATAAGGAAGGAGGGCCATGCCATTGTTTTCTTCTGTGTCTTGGTTTTTGGGGGGTGTTTCTTTTTGGATTAGCTTCGTAACCCTGTTTTTCTGGTATCCATTGGCGATTAACACATTTGAGAGATTCTGTAACTCAGTTGTCAAGTGGTCTTTGTCAGCCAGGCGTTTGGTTCTGGAGATGAGAGTCTTGGCTACGGAGTTTATTTGTGCAGGGTGGTGGTGTGATTGTGCATGTAAGTAGCGGTTGGTGTGTGTTTTTTTCCGGTAGATGGTGTGTCCTAGGGAGCCATCAGGTTTTTTGTAGATTAGGACGTCAAGAAAGGGGAGTTGGTTGTTGTCTTCTATTTCCATAGTGAATTGTATTTTGGGGTGTAGGCTGTTGAGATGTGTGAGGAAGCTATCTAGTTTTTCTTTCCCGTGTGGCCAAATTACAAAGGTGTCGTCAACATATCTGAGCCAAAGTTTGGGTTTGTGTTCTGACTTGTCTAAAGCATTGGTTTCAAAGTGTTCCATGTACAAATTTGCGATGACCGGTGAGAGGGGTGATCCCATAGGTGCTCCTTCTATCTGTTTGTATCTTTGTCCATTGTGGATGAAGTACGTGTTGGTTAGGCAGTGGTTGGTCAGGTCCAGGATGTATTTGGGGGGATTGTATTTGTTTTGGATGGCTGTCAAGGCTTCATTAATGGGCACTTGAGTGAAGAGAGATACAACATCGAAGCTCACAAGAAGGTCATCGGGATGTAGGTATTGCTTCTTTATTGTTTCTATGAACTGGAAGGAGTTAGTAACGTGTGAAGCGATGGATTCTGCATAGGGCTGAAGTTGCTTAGCGAGAAATTTAGCGAGATTTTGTAGAGGTGAGCCTATGGAGCTGACTATTGGTCTGAGTGGTGTTCCTTCTTTGTGTATCTTGGGGAGACCGTAGAGTTTGGGGCATCTGGATGATTTTTCTCTGGGGATGATTCTTAGCTGGATTTCTTCACTGATAGGAGAGGCTTTTATTTTGGATTTGGTGGTTTTTTCCAGATAGGTGGTGGGATCTGTTTTTATAGGTTGGTAGGTAGGGTCTTGGAGTAGATTTGATAGTTTTGCTTGGTAGTCCGATGTGTTCATCACAACAGTGGTGTTGCCTTTGTCTGCTGGGAGAATGATTATGTTGTTGTCTTTCCTCAGGTTGGTGAGTGCTTTCTGTTCTTCTTTGTGTAAATTGCTTCTGGGTGGTTTGCTGGAGCAGAGGATGTTGGTGACTTCAAGTCTGATTTTATTGGCTTCATCTGGGTCGATTTTGGTCAGGCTAGCTTCGACTCCGCATATGATGTTTTCCGTGGGGATGCGTCTCGGGGCGACTGCAAAGTTGAAACCTTTGGAGAGTACTTTGGTTTCAGTTGGGGTGAGGATCCTGTCTGATATGTTATGTACTGACAAAACGCCTGGCTGACAAAGACCACTTGACAACTGAGTTACAGAATCTCTCAAATGTGTTAATCGCCAATGGATACCAGAAAAACAGGGTTACGAAGCTAATCCAAAAAGAAACACCCCCCAAAAACCAAGACACAGAAGAAAACAATGGCATGGCCCTCCTTCCTTATATCAAGGGCACTACAGACAAAATTAGCAAAATCCTCCATAAACACAATATCAAAACAGCCTTCTGCACCAACCAAAAAATAGCCAATATCCTCAGAAACCCAAAAGACAAAATCCAGCTGGAAAACCAAGGGGTCTATGAAATACCCTGCAAAGTCTGCCCAGCCACGTACATTGGACAAACAAACAGACGAATAAATGCACGTATCGCAGAACACAAGAATGCCGTCAAAAAAGAAGAAAAAACTTCCTCTCTTTTCCAACACATGAAAGAAACAGGACACGAAATTAATTTTGCAGATTCTAAATTGCTCTTTAACATGGAACATCACCACAAGAGAATAATCATGGAAGCCATCGAGATAGAGAAACACCCTCACAACATGAACAAACGTGACGACACGTCCCGCCTGCCAGACATCTGGAAATTAGCCCTCCCCACAAAAACCGACACCAGAACCAGAGGCACACAGAACGCCGTCACCAATCAACCACACCAGACCCAAACCCAGACCCTCTCCACAGACATATTACAAACTCCATCCAGTAGCCAAACTATAGCGGCACCTCCGGATGCTGCACCCCCCTGCAATCCCTACACAGATCTGGCTGGCACAAGGCACAAAATCACAGCTCGCCCCTATACACGAAGCCAAGCCAGAGCACAACTAAATGCAGCACAGCTATCTTCTCAGAAAAACTCTTCACAAGCTCAAGAGGTCAAGACACGAAAGCTTTAGCAACTAATCTACACTTAATGACCCACCCAGTGGTATTCAGAATATCACTCATGAAATCACTCAAGATATCCCTCAAGTAATTAAGGAACAAAAGAAGAAAAGGCACACTAATCTAGGAACTTCCTCTCTGCCCAGAACGTTGGAGGCTATACACCACACCCCTCAACAGTATTTATAGGAACTCAAACACCAGATTCTGCTCTGTTCCAGTAACAAGAAGCCGAAAGCACCAGCCTGAAGATGACGAGTGAGACCTCGTCGAAACGTCGCCCAGACACCCCGACTCTTACACGGGAAGACACCCGAAGACACCAAAACCTGCATATATATATATATATATATATATATATATATATATATATGCATTCTGTAACTCTCTTTTACCCACAGCTGCCCATGCACGCGCACGAACGCGCACACACAAACACACCCTTCCTGCCCCCCTCCCTTGCCTCATCCCTGACACCAGATTTGTGTTGTAGCAAAGAGTCAATTTGCACTTTGAAATTGATTTTGCGGAGGGCTTTGCAGAAGTGTGAATGCAAAGCTGGTGCAAGCAGGGATCAGCCGAGGAAAGGGGTGCCAGGGAGACAGCTTCTTGCACCAAAGAGATCCCCCTTCCCCAACCCCAGTTAGGCCCTGTCTTGTCCTGGGATGTGTAAGGCAAGCCCCTCAAGGCCACATCCCATAAACAGCTGCCCTAGCCTGCTTCCTGGGATTGTGTTGGCAGGCCCTTCCGAGTCAACCTGTTTAATAGGTACTGCAGGCGTTTTTTCTCACCTGCGCACGTGTTCTGAATTTGTGTGCCTAATACTGGTGCTTCCCTTCACAGATAAGCCTAGCTAGCTAGCCCAAACAATGGTCTCTGTCTGTTATGAACTAGATGTTGCTACTTTAGTGGCACATGGTAAATTTTGAAACCCTGAAGCTTCGAGGATTTGAAGAGTGGGGCTTCTGCCCCCTAATAATGGATTTGGGTGGCTTTGAAAGTTTAGACAAATTCATGGAGGGTTAAGGCTATCAATGGCTCCTAAACCTGATGGCTATGTTCTACCTCCACCCTTTCTCCGAATATAAAGAGTTACTTGTGGCCTTTTTGAGTGAAGTTATTGATGGACTTCTCCCAGTCCTCCTCCGGGAATTTGTCTGGTCTCGCTTTTTTAATATCATCCAAGACAGGGGACCTTCCTCCTGTGACAGCCAATTCCACACATTTAATTATGCATTTTGAAGAGAAGGACTCTCTCTTGGTCTGTCTTGGATTTACTGTCAGTCCATTTGAACAGGTGATCCCTTGTTCTGTTGTAATGGGAGAGAGGACAGAAAAGTGTTTTGCGCAGCCTGTCAGACTGTCAGTATTTTGCAGGAAGGAGGGATTCAAGGCACACTGGGAAATTTAGGTGCACACAATTAAATTGGATTAATGTACTCCTGTTATCCTGGCGCAGCAAATCCACCTTCAAGAAAGAAGCAGACTCCTGTGCAGTTAGGAAGGTGACGGGGAAGTGTCCTGAGAAGTGTGGGATGAACAAAGAACTAAAAGGGAGATGCATAAACACTCCACTTGCAAATCAGGATAAATCCAGGATGAATGCTCATCGCCATATAACTACCCAGAAGCAAAACAGAACAAATGTTCAGTAAAGGCTGGATATACTGTGGTACCTCATTTGTTCTGGAGGTCCATTCTTAACTTGAAACTGTTCTTAACCTGAGGTACCACTTTAGCTAATGGGGCCTCCGGAGCACAATTTCTGTTCTCATCCTGAAGCAAAGTTCTTAACCCGAGGTAATATTTCTGGGTTAGCAGAGTCTGTAACCTGAAGCGTCTGTAACCCGAGGTACCACTGTAGTCTAACCTCTGCATAAGCTTTGTGGAAGCAAATCAGGATGAATACTCAGTAGACAGGTTATCTGGGGGAGCTATCTCTGCCCACTTCTCTCGCACACTACTTTGTCGTCCCCCCTTTTTAAAGGAATCTTTATTCTGAGAAAAGACATGCTCAGATGCAAGGACCAGCACACTAGGTGGTGACCCTCTCCATGTATTTGCAAAGGCATTGGTGCACTTTTGCCCACTCCCCATCTCTAATGTCCCACACTCATGGCTGTGCATCATTCCCCCCAAAGGTGCCCACCACTCCGATAGCCTGAGAAACCACTTTTCCTTCCCGGCTCACCTTCTTTTTCCTTTCCTTTTGTGTCACACAGAGCATTATGTAAGCCTCAGCCTGATCTATTATTTATTAACTATTATTTATTATCTATTATTTAGCTCGCTTATGTAACCTGGGACTTGTATATAATTCATGCCTCTCCACTGTGGCTCCGGGGTGAACAGAATGGCTTGACTCCTGTTGCAGGAAAACTTCTTTCCAGTAGGGGGAGTGATCCAATTCCAACCAGAAAATACTGTGTTCCCCAAGTACCATATTGTTGGGCATCTGTTTTCACTGCATAAGAAACGTCATTGCAGCAAAATCTTACGTTTCAAATTTTTCCTGTGCCAAATATGAATTAAAATGTGCACACATTTCAGTTATATTTCTTTTAATGTCACTGAAAACATTGCATGCCAGTAATGCTTTTGAAAGCTGGCTTTTTAGTTGCTCATGTGATGCAGTTAGTGACAGCTGATGACATCACTATGCCATGGTTAGAGATGGAGGACAGCATTCCTCCTTTGCCATATTAAAAACCTGGAATTCCATTTCAATTTTCTTCTTTTAAAGTGGTTGTTTGGAGGCTGCACACCTGTGTACATCTTTTCCTGCTCCAAAGAGCATAGCTTATCAGTTTGTTTTATTTTCCTAAGGTGGAGGAAGCGTGGCACAGTGAGTGTGGTACAAGGCAACGAGACTATTGGATTTCAGAAGTGGGGACAGGTTCAAATTTATTTCCAAGAGAGTGAACTGTGAACTAGGGATCAGGGGTGTCAACTTCAATAAAATATGGGAGGGGTGCTGCCCTGCTTAGCCAGTCACAAGATGTGGCACACAAACACCATTTGAATGGCAATGCCCATCAACTTTGGGGACCCACGGCACCCTCAAATACTTTATTGCCGGGGTGAAGGGTCCTTGGCCCCTAGGAGTTGGCTCCTATGCTAGGAATAGGGGAGAACCTCAAGTAAATTCAAATTTAAAGTGAACCTACCAAATCCATAATTTCCAAAATAATATGCAAACCAAGACATGCTGAGTCTTCAAAATTTGCAGTTCTCTGAATTTTGCAACTCTGCATGTACTAGAGTACAGTGTGCATTAAAATGCATATATCAGCGAAAATATTATGGGAATGGCTTTGCAAAATTGTGTACATTGGGCAAAATTGCATAGAAAATTATTTATTAGGAAAAATTCACATTAGAATGCTGATGAATTTTGATGAACCTTTTTTAAAAAGGAGAATTGCTGAAGAAATGTGGAGAACCAAATTTATGCTTGTAAACATAAGAAACTGAGAGAACCATAACTGACAGATCCATCCAGCCCTGCTCCACAGTGTATTCTTATACATCAAGTAAAATGGGACTAGCTAATATACTGGTAAGATGCTGTGGGGTACAGCTTAAATCTGTTGGGTGTGTGCTATGTTTAGACCAGGGGTGGGGCTACCGGATCCAGTCAGTGAGTCAGATTCCGCTTTCCTCCAGCCCCACCACAGGCCAAATTTGACAGGTGGGCAGGGCCACCTTCCTGTCAATCACCTGCCATCATTATGGCATCAGGTAACAACTTAAAAGGAGCTCACCTTTGAAGCACCTTTGGAAGAGGTTTCAACATGAACTGCTTGGAAACAGACTTCAAAAGCAGATGTCTCTCCACTGATCAGTGGCATTATTTAGAAGTCTGTTTCCAAACGGGAGCCCCTTTCCAGTTGTCGCATGACATCATAATGATATCAGGTGATTGACAAGAGGGCATGGTTTGCCAAAAATGCCTTTGTGGGCCAAATTTTACCTTTTCCTAATGAGGCCTATGGGCTAAAGGCTTCCCAGCCCTGGTTTACATGTTCACTAAAAAGTATGCAAAATGTTGATATCCACAATTTTGCAAAAGTGCAGGGTGGGAACTTCCGCTTTCTAGCCATTGTGATTGTAAACATACATCCAGTAGCCTCAAAAGCTAGAATGCCAGATAAACAGCTATCTCCTGGAAGCCTTCCCCAACCTGGTGCCTTCCAGCTGTTTGGGACTATAACTCCCATCATCCCTGACCAGTGGCCAGGATCGATGGGGCTGATGGGAGTTGTAGTCCAAAACATCTGGAGAGCGCCAGGTTGGCCGGGAGGGGTGTAGAATTATGCTTTCGAGAAATATGGGGTTGCATTAGCACAAACCCTTTGCTAACTCTTTCAGCTCCATTGAAACTTCCATCCTTGCTCATTGTAGCTGGGAGAGCTTTATTGACTGTGCCCTAGATCTGCGCTGAGGCTGCATGGTGGATGAATGAAGCCTCCGAGACTTAATTAATGCCTAGGAAAAAAAGGAGGCTGTCTTGGCGGGCTGATTAGCAACTGCCTTTGCCGCAGATGGGCCTAACCATCAATTGCTGCTGCCGTTCTCGTTCTCCATCCTCCCCCCCCCCCGCCTCCCTCCAGCCCTTACCTAGAGACTCTGCTGCTAACTGCTTTTGCCTCCAGCCTATATGTGGCTATTAGGAGATACAAACTTGTGAGCCTCATTGGGGAATGCCCACGCTTAACACGCAAGCTTTGATCTGTATAATTAGCGTTCTGGTGGGGAGGATGGGAAGGCAGGAAGGAAAGGGTCAAAGCAAAATATACACTGCAACTGTACCTTGCAGTTTTAAAAGGTTTTGTTATTATTACTATTATTATTATTATTGCACATTTTGGTGCATATGCTTTGGAACTGATCATCTGCCAAAATGTTTACTGAAGGCGCAAGATTGCATGCCCTTGTTCGTTGTCGCCCGAAGCCCCAAAGTCTTGTTGAATGCGGTGGCACCTTCTTCCATGAAAACCTGGGTATAACCAAAGCTGAAAGCAGCTTTGGGGAGGCTGATGTGCCAGAAGCTGTCACAGACTGGAGCATTGGGGGGAGGGGGAGGAAATTCAATTCATTTCTTATTTAAAGGTGAACCTACTGTACCTAATCCGCACTTTCTGAAACTATACGCGACTTAAAACACATTCACACTTCTCCAATTTATGCAATGCAATTCTCCAGCCAGGGAATGTGAGCAAAAAGGCATGTACTAGACTAAGTGTGTGTAAAAATTCTCTCTCATATATATATATATATATATATATATATATATATATATATATAGTGAAAATTTCAAAAATGTGTTATATGGGGAAATTGTTTTGCAAATATTGGTCTATTAGGCAACGTTGCATACAAACAGGTATATATTAGGAGAATGTTGTTTGTTTGTTTGTTGCATTTATATCCCACCTTTTTCTCCAAGGAGTGTAAGGTGGCATACATTGTTCTCCCCCTCCTCATTTAATCCCTACAAGAACCCTGTGAGGCAGGTTAGGCTGAGAGAGGCAGTGACTGGCCCAAGGTCAGCCAGTCAGTTCATGGCTAAGTGGGGATACGAACCCTGGTCTCCCAGGTCTTTGTCCAACACGATTTCTACAGTTCCCAGTAAAGAGGGATTGATTGTTGAACATCTCTTAAGACTTGTAGTTCCAGGAAGGGAATAGAGGAGTCTCTTAATAACTCTCAGCACCCTTAACAAACCACAGCACCCAGAATTCTTTGGTGGAAGCCATGACTGTGTAAAGTGGCACTCCAGTGGTTTAAACGTATGGTGTGAATGTGGCCCACGATTCCATCCCACCTTCAAGGCTTTGAGGGGGAAAGCTCTTGACTGTTTCCCACCCCTATGGCATCATCCATGCAGGAAACATCAGCCCATTGCCACAAACACCGGGATAAAGTGCTTTTTGACGCCAAAAGGCGAAACCACTTGCTGGGAGGATTTTTCCACTTGGGGGTTGAAGGCTTGGTTCGAGAACCCTGATCCTGGCCGTGTGTCCTGACAGCCGGCCGCTCCTCCTCCTCCTTGAGCTACAAGGCCTCAGAGATGCCCAGCAGCCAGTGGGGAAGGAGGAATGAAACGGGCCCTGATGAGATCTGAGGGGATAATTCTCAGACCTGACAGATGGGCCTGGCGGGTGCCCACCCCCTTCTTTATGTAAGGAGATCTCGGGGAAAGTGGATTACGGAGCGATCCCATTGATTTGCCCTTGAGGGGGGATTAGAGGCCTACACACAGGAAGGGCAGCTGGCGGGAGGGGGAGAAGAACTGGTTGCTTTCATCAGGCTTGTTTAGGATGGGCTGCGGTGGATGCCGGGACTGGGCCTTTTGTGTGTCTGTATGGAAGAGGGATAAGAAATGCCAGTCAGGAAAACAAGGGGGAAAACTATCAGAGAGCTAAGGCATTTTATGTAAGGTGGCTGGGCGCCCCCTCTCCCAGAACAAAAGAGCATAAGAGTGAAAACTTTCACATTCATATTGATTTTTAAGGAGGTCTCATTGTGTTCAGTGGGGTTTACCCCCTCAGCAATTAAAAATCTTTTTGGGGGATTTATGGATTACATTCATGCTTTGGGTCTGATTGCCATATCATGGGTTGGGAAGGAATCCCAGATTTTCCATGTATGTATATTTTCCTTAGCCAGTTTAGGTTGCCATATGAAAGGGGTCTAGTTTCATTATGGGGTGGAAATTCAACAGTTGAATCATGTGGTGTCTCTCCCCTGCTTCCCTCTCCTGCCCCACACACCCGAAGCCCACAAACCTCTGCATCTCCAAAGCTGAATCTATTGGATGCTTTTAGTCACGGCTCATTGTGTCATGGTGAAAAGTTTCATGACTGGTTTCAACACTCCTGTAAATTATATTTCCCTTTTGTAAATATTATGTTCAATTCTTCCATTTGGTTTTTATGAGTCTAATAAAAAAGAAAGAAAAAGAAATAAAAATAAAAAGGCACAAGGATTGGTTTCTGAATTGCTGCTTGTGAGGGGGGGCACACACACTCATTCCCCCCCCCTTCACACGCACACATCCCTCTCTGTGGTGTGGCTTGGTCCTCTTATTAAAGGCATCTGGTGCTGTTTGCTCTGCAAAGACCTTCTGTGAGACATCTGTTCTCTAACTGTGACTGCTCTGGATTGCATAAAGCTGATCTTTGGGGAAGGAAAAGAGGGCATGGGAGGGGCTGATCCTGCTCGCGGCAGGGTGGGGCTTATAACATGTTGGTGACTTCTAGGGCTGGACAAATCTGGCAACTTTGGTTCTTGAAGTTTCTTATTTTTCCAGTCTGAAATTTAGTTTTCTGCATTTCTGCAGCAATTACTGATTTATTTATTTTTAATCCTCATGAAAATTCATCAGCATTTTAGCATTTCTCCTGAGAAGCACATTTTTGTATGCAGTTTTGACTAACGTACACTACCCCCCTGCAAGCAATTTCTCCTCATATAATGATTTTTTGTATGTAATCTTCAATAACATGCATTTTTATGGACATTTCTCCCTAACATATGCATCTTTGCACATACAGTGGTGTTCAACTTTTACCCAGAGTAGACCCATTGAAATTAATGGACCTAATGGGCATAGCAATCCTAACTATGGGAAACCACCATAAATTACTCTGGCCTAAGTTAACTTTCCTGCCAACCTAGCAGTTCGAAAGCACGTCAAAGTGCAAGTAGATAAATAGGTACCGCTCCAGCGTGAAGGTAAATGGCGTTTCCGTGCACTGCTCTGGTTCGCCAGAAGCGGCTTAGTCATGCTGGCCACATGACCCGGAAGCTATACGCCGGCTCCCTTGGCCAATAAAGCGAGATGAGCACTGCAACCCCAGAGTAGGTCACGACTGGAACTAATGGTCAGAGGTCCCTTTACCTTTACTAAGTTAACTTGGTCTAAAGCATGCCACATCCAAACCTGTCCAGGAGCCCCTGAGAAGGGCAAATGTGAAATGAATTGGCTCCCACCTGGCAGAGAGAACAGAAGCCAGCCAGACACGGAGAGCCAGCTCAGATGGCATTGTCACGGGAACAGGGCCCACCTCTTGACACACAGGGGAGGGTTTCCAAGCACCCTTTGCATGTGTGTGCAGAAGCAGTTCAATCTAACAAACAAGGGACAGGATGCAGATGACATCCCTGGCAAAGTTCAGCATGGTTGCCAATCGGCACACACTGCACACCCCAGGGACGCCCACCACACGCTCTGCTGGTCACCAGTCAGACAGCCACATGCCACAACTGCACAACACAGCCTGATCAGGGAAACAAATGCACGTGGTTCTCACCAGCACACCCCACAACACACAAAGGCTGCGCCCCCGCCAAGAATGTGCAACACACGTATGTAGGGATGCCAAATGACAGATTATGAAAAGCACCTTATGAGATACCTATGCAAAGCACAGACAGCAGGCGGGCAGGAAAAACACATGCACCCTGCTCCAAACAGCCCTGAAGAAGCACTCAGGGTGGCTGCGGTGGGGACCAGAGTGGGTGGCAAGCCCTTCTCTGGACAATGGGATGGGGCTCACCCTGTTCAGGGGAGCCATGAATGAGGTTGGGGGCGAGGGGAGAGGAACGCTTGTCCTGTTTTCCTCACTCTCTGCACTGCAGTGCCTCCTAGCGCTTTTGCGGGGACATTCCATATTTTTTTCAGAAGAGGGTATGGGAGAGCTATTGATGCCCCAGTGATGTGCATGTTCATTTATTCTGCCCCCACCAACCCCCTCTGTTGCCTTTGGACCCCACGGAAGTCCCCCACATCATTCAAGAGTCTCTGTGAGTCCAATGCAACAGTACATGCTAGTTCCCTCTCTCAGCCTCAGCACCTCATCTATAAAATGGGAATGCCAGTGGCTAGAAATCAAGTATTGATAGGAGGGGAATAAGAGTTGGGTTGTCACGTCTGCTAAATGTTATATACAAATCACTAGTAATAACAAGGGCTTCAATCAGGGACGCGGACTTATAAAAAATATTGGGGGGGCCCGGGAAAGCTCGTGAAATGTAAATAAGCTCAAGAATATGCAAATAAGCTCATGAATATGCAAATAAATTGGCGCCGCCCCCTCGTGAGCGAATAGGGGAGAGCGTGCTGCTGCCTATTAATCAGCTCCGGAACAGCTGATACGCGGGAAACCTGGGGCTAGAGGCAGGAGCCCCCGCCCCCGGGGATTCCCTAATCTCGCGGGGGATGGCCGGGGCTCTCCGGCTAGGGCGCGCGGCTGGCTGGCTGGCTGGTGAGGGAGCAGGTGGGGAGGAGGCGGGGGACGGCGGCGGCGCTCTGCTGGAAGGGCGCCCGAGATTATTGGGGGGGCTGAGCCCCCCCAAAAATTTTTTTGAGGGGGCTCAAGCCCCCTCAAGCCCCATGGAGTCGGTGCCTATGGCTTCAATGCTTAGTCAGTCAAAAACATTCTGATCAACTAAAAAGGTGGCCCTAATTAATCAGGGGGCAACTTTTTAACGTATTTGGGTTTCTTTCATTTTTAAAAAAATCAATATAAATACAAATTACAACTGGTAAAGGCTGCCTTAAAAAAGGCATTCCCTCCTATGTGTGAAAATGTGGGGGGTGCCTCTTCTAATGACAGTGCCCCCCATAATCTGTTTGTGCATCATCTAAACACAAAGGAAGCATGGGTTGTATACAGTGCTAGTCTCACTCAGAGTAGACCATTGAAGTTAATAGACGGGACTAAGTTAAGTTCAGGGACGTGGGTGGCGCTGTGGGTTAAACCACAGAGCCTAGGACTTGCCGATCAGAAGGTTGGCGGTTCGAATCCCCACGGCGGGGTGAGCTTCCGTGGCTCAGTCCCTACTCCTGCCAACCTAGCAGTTTGAAAGTACGTCAAAGTGCAAGTAGATAAATAGGTACCACTCTGGCGGGAAGGTAAACGGCGTTTCCATGTGCTGCTCTGGTTCGCCAGAAGCGGCTTAGTCATGCTGGCCACATGACCCAGAAGCTGTACGCCGGCTCCCTCGGCCAATAAAGCGAGATGAGCACCGCAACCCGAGTCAGCCACGACTGGACCTAATGGTCAGGGGTCCCTTTACCTTTCTATTTCAGCGGGTCTGCTCTGAGTAAAACTTAGTTGGCTACAACCAGTAAGCTTTTCGGTCAAGATATACTCCTCCCTCTTTCCTCATATGCAAATTTAGACAGATTTAGTCAACATAGACTAATACAACTCATCGGATGTGGGTCTCTGTAATGGCAATGGCTGAAGGGTTCCATTGGTGCTAAGATGACCTGGATGTCCCACTTTCTAACCTCTGTCTTCTTGCTTCCTTTAAGTTGGGACCCTCTTGACTGGCGCCACCCCCACCCCCCCTTATCCTCTGCCCTCTCTGGGTCTCCTTGAAATATGTCACTTTTGGTCTTCATCTCAGAGCATCTCTGTGTGGGAGTATCGGCACGTGGAAGAGATGGGGAACCATGCGTGATGGCAAAACTCATTCGCATTATCAAGCTGGGTGTCGGGGCGGAAAAATAGCTGATTCAAGGACTAAGGGCAGACCAGGGGGAGGGAAGAGAGAGCAGTCCATCAAGTGACTACAGGGGAGACAGAGGGGGTGCATCTTTCTTGCTGGGGGGGCATAATGAATGGAGCATTTGTCCCAGATGAGGGACCCTTTAGCCATCAGAGCTCCATCCCTGGTCCAGGTAGGCCCAAAGTCTCTCAGATGCAGTTGCTAGGCAACCATATGCGTTCCTCCACATCCACTGCTGAGAGGAGGCATGCAGGCAAGCGCTGCCATGGTCTAGGAAGAGAGAAGGGTACAGAGCTATATCCATGTGCCTGTGGCAAACTTGAGAACAGACCCTATGTGCACCTGGCGAAACAGACATATGCAGTCATCACCCATATATGCAGGATATATTAAAATTTCTACTTGGAAATAGAGCCTGAAATTTGTTCAGGTGCCTCTGAGCACATGCATGGTGCCTTTCATTGAGTAGAACAAGTATATTTTATTTGAAGGGTTTGAAGAGTGAACTTCTTGATAATTCAAAGTATCTTGCCTTTCAAAATGTCTTTTCAAGACAGTGTTATTGAGCATGTGTAGAGTGCCCTCTCTGAAGGAGACCGGCTCCTTCCTTCCTTCCTTCCTTCCTTCCTTCCTTCCTTCCTTCCTTCCTTCTTTCCTTCCTTTCTCTAAAATAAAAATGCACCATATAGAGAGCAGGAAAATCACATGCACACAAACACACACAAACTCACTCTCTCTCTCTCTCTCTCTCTCTCTCTCTCTCTCTCTCTCTCGCACACACACACACACACACACCTGGGTTTTACATCCTTGTGTTCTGACAACTGGCCAGGAGAAGGAGATTTTGGCTGGGCCAGTCAAAATCCTCCTCTGCAATTATAATTGTGGGGATTAGCTGCACATAGATCCTTCCAGGTTGTTTCGATCCAGAGCTGGCAAGGGGAAGGGGCTTATGGTTGCCGAGGGCAGGCAAGGCTGTATTAAGTGTGGGAATTTCTGCTTGGCTGCTGCCTGGGTTCCCCGCTGTATAGGCCTCAGGCCTCGGGCCTGTCAAACACAGCACAAGAATAAGCTTGGAAGAACGGGAGTTGGAGTGGCGGGGGGTGGCGGGGAGAGAGAGAGATGGGGGGGAGCTGCTAACCTTGGGCACAATCTCCTTTGTGGTGAACGGAGATGACAGGCGCCTCCCCGGAGGCCCCCTGCTTTGTACGCTGCCAGAAATAGCCCAGATGCCAACAAGCGCGCGCACACACCGCCTTCCTCCCACCATTATTGGGAGCGTCAGGACAGTTGGGCTTGAAAGCATCCTTGTCTCCTCTCACCCCATCAGTTCCATTTCAAGCTGCAGAACTGGCACCAATGTGCATTGGTCACAGCAATACCCTCTAGCTGCCCCTAGTCCTCATCTCCCCACCCCAGGTCATCCCCCTACATAATAGGCATAAATAGTGGACTCTTGAAAAATTCACAGGCCAGAACAGAGACAAGCTTGTAACACTGCAATCCTCATTACCTAAGAAGGTTAAGAACATAAGAACAGCCATTACGGCTAGTAGCCATAATGGCTAGTAGCCATTTTGTGGCAGGGTGTTCCACTGTTAAACTGTGCACTGTGTAATGAAGTCAATTTATTTTCTCTGTCCTGAAACCTTCACCATTCAGAGTTCTAGCATTATGAGAGAGGAACAAAAACTTCTCACTCTCCACTTTCTTCACACCTTGCATACATAATCTTATGCGCTTCTGCCCGAAGAGATTCCCTGAGTCTGTGCGTGCACACAAAGCACCAGCTGCGCGCTCAGTCTTGTACATTTTGGAAGGTTCTGCTTCATCTCTTTTCTTCCCGTGTTCATTTGTTCTGCAGCAGCCCGTCTTTCGCCAGTTTAGAAGCCAAGAGGGCGGTTAAGAATATGCTAGGGTAATCAGAGCTGAACAACAGTGGGTTTTCAACATTTCGAAATACACCCCAGCAACTGCATTAAGGTGCACAAGGACCAAGGACATGATGCTTCTCCACTCTGAGATTTTATTGGTGGGAGGGAGGTGGGAAATGGTGACTCCTAACACCTGAACCCAAAAATGCAAACATTCCCCAAAAGCAAAAGCAGTGACAACTACACAGGGCCTGGAGTTTACCAAGGTCAGGTCCCAGAAAACAGTGACTGTCCCTGTTAGGGGCAGTTGGGGCATGTGAAATAATGTGCCTGCATTATTGCTCAGCGGACATGTATCTATTGAATTTATATCCATTCTGCTTCTTCAGATGGGGAAATAACATCTAGTTTGGTTTGCTACTGGGTCTGCTCTGGGGTTTGAAACTTTGTGTGTAGGGCTGGGCAGGGGGTTATGGTGTTTGGAAAAATAGGTTTAGCAACCCTAGTTGACATACAGGTTGACTCTAGACTGTCACTGTTTTGCAAGAGGGATTCAGTCATGTGCAGGAAATTTAGTTTTGCACAATTGAGGTGGATTAAAGTGCTGTGTTGCCCTACAGCAACAAATCCACTTAAAAACAATCCACTGACTTCTAACAGTTTGGAAAGCGATAGAGAAATGCATTGGAAAGTGTAGGATAACCAGTGATGGACAGGAAGACAAATCAGAGCGAATGCACAAACAAATCAAAATAAATGTTCAATAAAGAGCTGGGCATCACATAACCTCCATAGAAGCTTAGTGCAAGCGAATCTGGGGGAAATATCAGTAAACAGGCCACGTGGAGGAGCCCACCATCTGAAAAAAGCAGCGAAGACAAATGGGGCTTGCAACAAATGTGTGTTGAGTGCTGGTGTATTCCAGCCAACCCCATTAGACCAGGCATCCTCTCTCAACTTCCAGTCTCTCTTTTCAGAAGTTAGTAGTAGTATTACATTTATATCCCACCTGTCCACCAATTAGCTCATGGTGGCAGACATAATCCCCCTCCTCCATTTTATCCTCACAACAACCCTGTTTGGCTGAGAGGCAGTGATTGGTCTAAGGTCATCCAGTGAGCTTCATAGCTGAGTGAGGATTTGAACTCTGGTCTCCCAAGTCCTAACCTGACACACTAACCGTTACAACACAAATGCTGTGTATATCCCCTGCCGCCCATCACGCTGGGTTACTTACCTGGCTACAGTTGTCTGATTCCTACAGTCAGTGTGTGTATTTATATCTCTTCCTCTCATTTGCACCCACATAGAGAGCCAGGCTAACGGGGGTTGGGGGAGGGGACAGCTTTGTACGATCAAAAAATTGCCCATTGCCTCTGTGGTTTTTATCGACTCCCCTTGGAGTACAGCTGATAAAATATTGTTTTATGGATTAGGAGATGGACTGTGAATGAGCTAATAATGGACCCTCCTGATCAATGCTTCTCTCTAATGTACTCGCGAGTGGACAGCAAATCACCCATCCCCTTTAGGCCTTGGAACACCAGGCCACGCTCTCCTTCTCTCCCCCCACCAAAATCCTTATAACCTAAAAATTGCTGGAGAAGGCGAACAATCCATCAGGTCCAGCATCCTCTTTCTACAAACAACCAATCTCTGGGAAGCTCACAAAGCCGGGTGTAAAAGGCAATGGCCCTTCCCCATTGTTTGACTTCAGCAAATTGTATTCTGAGGTATACTGGCTCTTCACATGGAGGGTCCGTGTAGTAAGAGAATAAGCAGAGCCCTGCAGGATTAGGCCAGAGGCCTATCTAGTCTAGTTTCTTGTTAGCTCAGTGGCCAGCCAGATGTCTCAGTGGGAAGCCCATAAGGAGGGCTTGACGGCAGCAGCACTCTCCACATTTGTGATTCCCAGCAATGGTACATTTCCCAGCACCCTTAACATACTACAGTTCCCAGAATTCTTTGGGGGAAGCAATGTGCTTTAAGTCTCTGGTGTGGATGTGACCCAAGTTGAGGAAAATGCACTACAGGAAAGGAGCAGTGGAAAGGAAACTTGAAAGGAGCAGTATTTGGAAACTGCAGTTACTATTTCAGTCGGAACAGAGATTTCACAGAAGTGTTTTGCAGGGAAGAAGCCATATTTCAGTGGCAGAACATCTGATTTACATGCAGGAAGTCCCAGGTTCAAACTAGTTTAAAAGATGGGAGTGGTGTTCGGAAGGATGGCGTTAACAGGCAATGAGAAAGGCTGGTAACATCCACACCATCCATTTAAAGCAGCTGTGTATCACTTTGACAGCCATGGCTTCCCCCAAAGAATTCTGGGAAGTGTAGTTTGTTAAGCCAATCTAAGAGCTGTTAGGAGACTCCTCACGGAGCTACAATTCCCAGTGCTCTTAACAAACTGCATTTCCCAGCATTCTTTGCAAGACTGTTAAAATGGTACACATGTGCTTTGAATAGATGGTGTTGGATGTGACTAATTCTTTCTACTGGAGAGCTGTTTCCAATCAAGGCAGGTAAGACTGTGCTGGGATGAACGAGTTTTCTGTCCTGATACAAGGTGTGTGCAGTGCTGCCCATATCTTTATGCCCGAGTCTGATTCTTACATTGACAAGGTGTGGTTTTTTTACATTCCTTTGCTAGTGGATGGCTGCATCCATCGTGCTGCGGGGCCTTTGCTCAAAGAGGAATGCCGGACCCTAAGTGGCTGCGAGACTGGAAAAGCCAAGATTAGCTGTGGGTATCGCCTCCCAGCCAAATGTAAGTGTTACTATTAGTGTTATTTTAAGTTTCATTGAAAAACCGAGCTTGTGTATTTCTTATTGGATTGAGAGAATGCAATATAAAGTAAACCTATATGTGACATTGGGAGATATTTTAACTAAATAACTTTTTTAAAAGTTTTATTTTTGTAAACATGTTTCTTCTCTTTAGGTTTACTAGCAATAACATTGACATACACACACAAATATATACACATATATCTCTGTCATTAATAAGAAAAAAAGAAATGTGGCTTATAATTTATCCTTTTTTGACTGGAAAGCATGAGTTCTATCCGAAAACATACTAAAAACGAAACAAAACAACTATTAGTCACTTGTTACTGAGAGGTCTCCATGTGACTTACAACAAAATTTTTAAATGTAAATATAAGTAGTGAATAACATTAACAATGTCACAGAAAACATTAACAAATTTATACAAGTGCAGAAATAAGATACACACATACCCAATAACAAACACAGAAAGGTTTGGCAACACACTAACAGAAAAACAACTGCTCAATTCATCAAAAGTTTGGCGGGGGTGGGGGTGGGAGTAAATTTTTACCTGGCACTGAAAAGCTGTCAGGAACAGCAGCGTAGCTAGCCGCTTGGGCACCCGGGGCGGTGCCCACTCCCCCAGCTCTGACTCTGGTCAGGAAGGCACCAGGCAAACATCTCCAGGAATAGCATTCAATACATGGGGAGCCACCACTGAAAAGACCCCTCTCACCTGTCACCACCCTCTGAGTCTCCCTCAGAGTGGGGACCTGGAGAAGGGCCCCCATAGAAGAGCTAAGTGTATGGGTGTGTTCATATCAGGAGAGGCATTCCAGTAGATATGGGGTCCTGAATCATAGAGAGCTTTACAGGTCAAAACCAGCACTTTGAACCGGGCTCAGAAGCATACAGGCAGCCAATGTCTTGAACCCAGCCATAGTTGGGCAGCCACATTCTGCGCTAATGGAAGCTTCCAATTGGTGTACAAAGGCAGCCCCGCCTGTCTTAATTATGCAACACAGGATTGGGGTGCGTGTGAGTGTCTGCTCCAAAGTCAGTGAAAATGGTGCTCCCCACGGCAGAGGGAGGTGAAGCTTGTTGCGACTGGTCGAATGGAAACCAGGGACCTGGAACCGGTGACAGTCAAAGCCCCCATCTCCTTCCCTGCTGAGTTCTACAAGGAGCAATACTGAGACTAAGGAAGCATTGGCTGAGGGCAGGCTGTGGTTGGTGGAGCAACATGCCATTTGCCCTAATGGACAACCTCCCATTGCCTGGTGTAATCCTTATCATTATTATTGGTATGAATTAGTCTCCCAAAACAACTTTGAATGTGCATTCCTTCTGCCTTCCCACACCCCCTCCAAAAATACCTGCTTCCCCCTCTCCCACTGCCTTTCCTTCTTATTTGCCTCTCTTCAGCCTACATCCCCCCCCCCACCAATACGCTTGTCTGTCTGAGAGGGAGTAGAGTCTGTTAATTAAAGCTGCTCTGGGACACAGTCTTTGCTCTCACACATTCAGACTGATAATTCGGCAGCAGAGGATGCGTTGAGAGAACAATAACGTGCAAATGTGACACTTAGAGGAGCGGAGGGAAGGAGTGGGAGACACACCTTGTACTCCTCAACAAGGGCTGATAAGATGCAGGAGGAGTAGCAGCAGCGAGACACTTTTTGCTGGGGTGGGTGAGGGTCTAGGTCAGCAGCTCTTTTGTGTGCAACCTCCATGCAAATGTCACCATGCAAGCGGGGAATCTTGTACTGGGCAAAGGATTTAGCATCTTGAGAATCCTCAGCCAACCTGAGATCTACGGATGAAGGGCGGTATACAAATTTAATAAATAATAATAGTAATAATAATAACTTGCTTTAAAAGAGCAAATTTTTAGACCTTATTGTCGCAAAGACAGACTTGGAGGTGTGCAAGCAAAGGCTTGTTAAAAGGCACTGCAAGTGGGAGAGGTCTGCCCCCAATCTGAGACCAAGGCTGTGTACACATTAAAGCAGATTCAGAACATTCCGTCCCTCAAAGGATTCTGGCCATGGTAGTTTGCCCCTCACAGAGTTACAATTCCCAGGTGCACTTAACAAACTACAGTGCCCAGAATGCTTTTAGGAAACGAATGTATTTCGAATGTGCTTTGAATGTCCGGAGTGATACCTATTTATCTACTTGCACTTTGAGGTGCTTTTGAACTGCTAGGTGGGCAGGAGCTGGGACCGAACAACGGGCGCTCACCCAGTCGTGGGGACTCGAACTGTTGGCCTTCTGATTGGCAAGCCCTAGGCTCAGTGGTTTAGAGACCACAGCACCAACTGCATCCCTCAATGTTATTTCCTGGTGGGGTTCAATCACATATTGGCAAAATTCAGGTTGCGCAATTATAGCTAATTGGGAGGCCTTTCACTACAAACCAAGTACCCAAAATGATCAGACTTTCTGCGATAAGTAAAGTAATGGGAAAATGCACTGGGGAAAGTATAGGATAACACTTGCTTTGACCTCCCCACAAACAAATCGGAATGAATTCTCACGAAATAGTTAAGGTCATCTAATCTCCCTCTAAGCAAAACTGGAGGAACACTGGATTAGTCTGGAAGTGCCCCCTGGTTTCACACCTGCTGCTTAAAGAGCTTTTTAGCCTTTTTGCTCCTCTTGATGTGTATTGTTAACCCTTTACCCTCCATTCTGGTGTAGAGCTGCAAATAGCTCCTCAAATCTACGTATGTGCATACTTCTTCCAGTATGGAAACTTGGTGTGCAAACTTTGTCAGTTTCTAGTTCATTTTCTGTCCGGTTTTCCTTATTACAAAAGATCTCATTTGTGGGGTTGGTGGGGTTGTTGTGCAAGATCACCAAGCCAACTTCAACTGTGCAACCTGAGTTTGCCAGTGTGCAGCTGAATCCTACCCCAGATACTGACAGTCTGGAAGTCCCCTGCGTATGTTTTTAGCCAGAAGAAGGCTGCCCAGGAGACAAGGGGACTTTATCGTACCTTTTATATAACTGAAGGGCTGTGGCCCTATCTGCAGTATACATTTAAAGCTGCATCGTTCCTCAAAGATTCCTGGGAACTGTAGTTTATTAAGTGCCCTAAGAGTTCTTTGGAGGCTCCTATTCCCTATGCCAGGCATAGGCAAACTCGGCCCTCCAGATGTTTTGGGACTACAACTCCCATCATCCCTGACCACTGGTCCTGTTAGCTAGGGACGATGGGAGTTGTAGTCCCAAAACATCTGGAGGGCCGAGTTTGTCTATGGCTGCCCTATGCAGAGCTATAATTTTCAGAGTGGTTAACAGCCAATAACTCTGCCCAGGTATCTCTGGGAACTGCAGCTCTCTGAGGGGGAATAGGGATCTCCTTCCGGTTCTTTGCACTGTTAACAAACTACAGTTCCCAGGATTCTTTGGGGGAGGCATGGCAATTTAAAGTGTTATGAGACTGCTTTAAATGTATAGCGCAGATGGGGCTTACCCATAGAAAAGGACAAGGTTTCAACCTGATTGACTTAAGTGACAGGTTGGTAGATTTCATCTGAACATCAGGAGCAACTTCTTAATGGAAGGAAACATGCAACTGTGAAACCAATTGCCTTGGCCAGGGGTGTGGAGTCTGTGTCCCTCCATGTGTTGCCGGATTCCAACTCCCATCATCCCTGACCATTGGCCATGCTGTCTGGTGCTGATGGGAGTTGGAGTCCCAACAACATCTGCAGGGCCACAGATTCCCCAGCCCTAGCATAGAGGGATAGTGGGCTCTGCCTCTCTAGAGGCCTCCAAGCAGATGATGCTGTCATCTTCTGGGGAGGCTGTTGCCCTGAATTTTCCACAGGCAGTTCAGCTGAACGGCCAACAGAGCCTCCCCCCCCCCCACCTCCTAGCTATATGCTTCTGTTTTCTAGGCAGTCTGTGTGTGTGTGTGTGTGTGTGTGTGTGTGTGTGTGTGTGTTTGCGTGTGCCTTTTCCCACTCTAGCTGGAGAGAGTGTGCTGACATTTAACACAGGAACAGCGTAACTTTCGAACTGTGGTAATGTGTGCATTAAGTGAAGCGGGATAGGGAGGGGAGATTTCCGGAGTGATAATTAAAGTGCTTTAAAATGCATGTTTGATTTCTGCCTGACTGTGGCTCTCCTCATTCCATTTGCAAATGCGACCCCCACCATCTGGAGAGCTGAGTGGCTCAGGAGAATACAGAATCTGGCTGCTCCTCGCTTTCCTCGCTTGGGTTGCAGGCGACATTTATTGTCCTGCCTGAAGACCTTGGAACAGCATTGTGGCCTCACAGCAGCCCTGCGAAGTGGGTTAAGGATGGGAGAGGCCATGTTTTTCCAAGTCTAACGGGTGACAGTTCGTAAGAGAGATGAGAGTGGCTTGAGCGAGGCATTTTTCACTTCTACTCAAACAGACTTGGTAGGGTTTTTTAACTAATATCAAAAACCCACCCTACCTGTTTAACCAAAGATAGAAGTGGGGTGATGCAAAAACTTACCATCCTTGCTTAATCAGAGGCACAAGCACTTTTAACTCTTCAGGATGTGATGGGGGGACAGGGATGGGGAAGCTTATCCTGAAGGCTTCCAACCCCCTGGGGGGGGGGGAGAGCAGGAAATACAGTTAATTTTCATAAATAGTAATTTGTCATACCAAAACATCTATAATCAAAAAATGTTACTCCAGAACCTTAGGCTTTTCTTCTAATAATTTCAGTAATTTCCAGGGGGTGAATATGCCTGCCCCCTACCCAGGACTTAAAAACTCCACCTGGGTCACATCCATGGGTATAACCAGGGGGGCAGCTACCCCCACCAATCAAGTAAATAATTAAAATAAAATAAAAATACTTAACTAAGTGGCCAAATACATCACAGTTAAGTTGCCCCCCATAAAGCCTGCCCCCCCCAAAAAATCTTGGCTACCCCACCCATGGTCACATCCCTTACCAGCCTTGATTTGCACCCTCTCTGAGAGTGTTTTCCTGGCTGGGATGTGTCCTTAAACTCTGAAAAAGCCTTTTGCTTGTCTGGATAGAGGACAGAGAGGGCTGTGTGAGCGAGTGTAAAAAAATACCCTACTGCACAAAGCCAATATTTATGTTCATTGCTCCACCAACCTTTGCCCTTTGCCTCCCCTCTGCTGGCATGTGGCCCTAAGGCTGAAAAGAAGTAGACAGGCAGGCAGGCAGGCAGACTTGTAGAGTTGGAAGGGACCACGAGGGTCATCTAGTCCAACCCCCTGCAGTGTTTTAAAATGTTCCTGCTGTGTCAAAGGACCTTTGTTATCTTCCTCCACACAACCTCCAGTCATCACCTGAAGTCCTGCTCCGAGCCTCATGAGCCACAGGTGGCAGTGACCAGGGCCAGAGGGCTTTTTCCATAGTGGATCCCTCTTTACTGAAGCAGAAAAAAATAGAATTATAGAAATGTAGAGTTGGAAAGAACTCAAGGGTCATCTAGGCCAACCTCTGTGGGATGCAGAGATCACACTCAATGCAGGAGCAGTTAACTTGTGGACTTCCATATGTGGTTGGACTCCAACTCCCATCAGCTCCAACCATCATGGCCAATGGGTCAGGGATGATGGGAGCTGAAGTCCAGTGGTATCTGGAGGGTACCCCATCTGATATCCCAGTCATGACCCCAGAGTCCAGCAGTGATCAAGGCTCTGAGTTGGAGGCTGAGGATTCACCAGCGGCGGAACCAGATTCAAGGCCTGCCCCTGGAGATCAGGAGACCACCGAGCTTGAGGTTGACAGACAGGATCTGCCAGAGCAACCTCCCCAAAGCACTAGGGGATGTGAGTCCAGGACCTTCATAGGCACCTTCTCCCACCACCCCAAGGAGCCAAAGGCACTGCACAGTACCTCGCTGGTTCAGTGGCACAGGGAACTCACCAGGTGGGAGGTTTGGGGGTGGAGGAGGAGCACCAGTCTTCAAGTTGGTCCTCTAAGAATCAAAAGTTGTCTACAAGTGGGTGGAGTTTGGGAGAGGTAATCTGGAAGCAAGGGCTTGAAAGAATGCCTGCTCTCTCAATCTTTGTTGGAGCAACTTGTCCCCTTGGAGCTATCCGTGGTCCTGCAACTCCTGGCTGTTGCCATCCAGCTTTCCCCGAGGGATTTGGCATCAAAACAGGACAACCCCTGATTTATGTGCTGCCTAGCAGCTTACAAACCAAACTGCAAGCAAAAAGAAATACCAACGTGCCAAGTCAAACCATTGGTCCATTTAGTTCAGCATTGACTACATGAAGCAGCAGCTGCTCTCCGGGGGACATTCCTAGTCCTGTCTGGAGATATTGGGTCCTGAACTTGGTGCCTTCTTCATCCATAGCAGGCGCTCTCCCGTTGAGCAATGACAATTGCACCCAAATTCTGTCTCTTATTTACACTAGCCGCTCCAGTTTCAACAAATTATAAGAGGCAAGCCTTCGCGCAATCTCTCCTTTTAAAAAATTCCTCTGCTCAAAATCAGCCCTTCTTAATAATCTTTTAAAAAAAGAATTAAGTGAATGAGGCAGTGGCATATTAATCAAAGGCTCATAAATACAGCTCTTAGCTCATCAATCGCTAAGTGAGGAAACAGAGAATGGCTTAGCTTGTTGGAGAAACAGCAGATCCCAGATGAATGAATGACAGTGGCTGGGCTTACTTCATGTTTGCCTGATTTCTAAATTGATTAAATACTGCTGTAAATACCATCTGCCGTGAGCTACGAAGTAGCCATTTCCCTTCTCCCCAAGGAGGGAGGGCAGGCGCCTTTTCCTCTTCCTTTGGTCTCTTCTCTGCTGTCCAAACTGCACTTCATGCTTTGGTAAGTAGAAAGTCCTTTTGCAGAGAAGACGAGATGAGAAGTTCTCTATCCAAATATCGCCCCCATTCTCTAAACTCACCGGGAGGCAATCAGTAAGGATTGATAATGGTTTTCAAGTCTCTTAAGCTTCTCATTTCTCCGTTCAGAAAGTCGCATCCATCTAAGTTCTGCTGAGAGCAGACCCATTGAAACTAATGAACCTAAGTTAGCCATGTCTTTTACTATTAAAGTAAGATCCATCCTCTCTCTACATATGTGAATGAAAAGAAGCTACCACCATCTTGTCCCTTACGAGAGCCTCAGGGCCCCTCCAGATGGGTGGGTTTTTTGGCAGGCGTATTCTGCAACAGGTTGTTGACACAATATCAGCGTATTTGTGGTAGAATTATACTAGACCATTTCCAGAATGGCATCCGAGCACTGAACCACAGGTATATCACAAGTGGGATCTTTATTATGGCATTTGCAAGTGGACTCTAAATCAACAGCTTTGGGGGTTCTCAAACATTGGTAAAGGATATTTTACCTGTCCCACCCAGACTGAATAGTGGAGTGAATTGCTGCTGCTCTTGGAGGGGCAAGAACTTTGCTCCCCACCACCATGAGGGTCTCTGTGCCTCAACAGCTGGGCCCATGTGGGGCGTGCCAGGAATGCTGAGCTCGGGGAGAGTGTGCCTGGCACACGTCCGTCTCCCCTGCCCTCCCCTCCAGATGTGGTATTCGAGTCACATCCTAAGCAGGTGGTTAGTATTCAGCACAGGCAGTTTCCTCCAACAGTAGCTTCAAGAAGTCGCCGCGGCTGCCTTGTGGGCAAGGGAAAGAGCGATACTGAGGGGCTGGGGGCTGGAGGGGGGAATCATCAGGATGTCTCTCCAAACTGGAAATCACTCCTCAGGTGGTGACTGCTTCAGGATTGTACCAGAACTGCTAAATAGAAGGCTTGCGAACCCTGAGGTTGACGGAAATACAAATTTCCCTCCCTCCCTGCCTCTCTAGCTACTTACTTAAGTGGGCACACACACCTGTATGAAACAGCCCCTTGTGGACTGAGTGGCCATAGGATGGGGAGTTACTGAGGGGGTTGAGGAGTAGGAAGAAAGCAGGGGAAAGGAAAGGAATCCACATCCACACCATACATTTAAAGCGCATGGTTTTCCCCAGAGAATCTTGGGGACTATAGTTTGGCAAGGGTGCTGGAAATTGTAGCTCTGCTAGGGCTACAGCTCACAGGATTCTTTGTGGTGGGGGAACCATGACTGTCAAAGTGGCATAAATGTGCTTTAAATATATGGTATGGATGTGGCAACAGTAATGTTTCTTTGACTGTTTCAAGTTCCTCTTGTCCAGTGATCAGAATTTCAGATTCCTGAAAGGTGTTTGGTGTGTGTTTTTTAACAATTGCCACCTATCTGACTCATCCTGCAGCCCTCTGAGGTAAGCTTAAACTCTTTCGTTTTCCCAAGCAAAATGAACTTTTCCCCCCACCCACAAAACTCCCCATTCTATGGCCACTCAGTCCACATGGGGCTGTTTCATACAGGTGTGTGTGTCCACTTAGGTAAGTAGCTAGAGAGGCAGGTTGGGAGGGAAGTTTTTATTTCTGTAAACCTCACGGTTTGCAAACCTTCTATTTAGCTGGTACAATCCTGAAGCAGTCACCACCTGAGAAGTGATTTCCAGTTTGGAGAGACATCCTGATGATTCCTTGATTGTGTATGACCGCTCTGATACCATCGTGGGCGCAAATCATCATGAATGCAAAATAAAAAGGACGTCTGGAGGGGCCCTCTGTCATACTTTCTGGTGCCAACCCTGCCAGGCTCTGGCAAATGTCAACCTCACCCCTCACAAGGTGTGACCAAAGTGACCTCTGGAGGGGCAGACCAGCCACAGGTTGGTGGAGCCACTACCCCTGGCGTGGATGAAGCAATGGGGACACCCAGCCTGCCACTTCCACCCCCTATGGGGCCTAGCTCACAGGCATAGCCAAACTGTGTGTTCAGGGGCTGCCGTTTATCATGCCAATATTATAGACTCAGACAGCAAATGCAAAGCGCTATTGATTGGGCTGTCACAGGAGACGGACGGCACGGGGCAGGCGTCAATAAGAGCTGCAGGATGCCAGGGCCCGGTCCCTCGGTAAATCACATCCACAGGAGTCGATTCTTCCCCCCGCCTGGCGCTAATAGAGAAACCACCTCTTTAACGGCAAATGCCAGCTGCCTCTAAATCATCCAGCAGAGGGCAGGGATGGAGGTGCGTCCACTATCGACAGCCCGCGAGAAAATCGGACACGGAGCAGTGATAATGGCCAGCCTGGCAGCCATAAATCACCCGGACAGAGAGCAGTCGGGCGGCTCAGTTTTGCAATGTAGTAGCAACATAAACACAAACTTTGGGTGAGGTTGTTGTCGCTTTAAACTATCCCGGTGGCCTT
Organism: Podarcis vaucheri; assembly: GCF_965113315.1. NCBI lineage: Eukaryota > Metazoa > Chordata > Lepidosauria > Squamata > Lacertidae > Podarcis > Podarcis vaucheri. Next base: position 13,072,796 of record NC_138754.1, read on the forward strand.
CAGGATTGCCCCCTGTTCTCTTGGGCTAACTGTCCCTTCTTGTAGTTAACGTATTTACAAGACGATGACGCAGATTCGTCACAATGCATTTCAGTCACTCTTTTGCACTCAATTGGATCCAGTGGTTGTTATCTACATATGCATGTTTTGGAAGGGCATTAGAATTACTGAGCAACACTGGGCACTTTCCACTAGTGCTACTTACTTTTTTAAACTTTTTTTAAAGTGTTTTGATATATTTATACTGCCAAGAACTACATTACAACTTTCTGACAAATGTGAAACTCTCTTGGATACTTAAGTTCCCATCTGCATGTTAGTCTAGACCTGTAGTCTTCAACTTTTTCACATCTAGAATCAAGCATGCATTTGGGGACACATTTCTTAATTAATTAATTTTTTTACCATATATTTATCTGGTGGTAGTGTTGCTATTGCAGCTTACCTTAGATTAAGCTGTGACCCAGTTGTAGGTTATATGACCCACCCTCTGAAGACCAGAGGTCTAGAGGAAGTGGCTAGGGAGTAGTTTTCCCCCCTCACAAAATACTGAAAGTTGGAGGCCCCCCAACACAGGTTGGAAGATTTGGGACAGACAATTAAGTCCTTCACACAGTGCATAGTTAAACTACAATGGACACTCAGGTTGCAAACGTGATCCATGCGGGATGCACGTTTGCAACCTGCAGCGTTTGCAACCTGCGTTTGCGCAGGTGCGGGTTGCGATTCGGTGCTTCTGCGCATGCGCAAAGTGCGATTTAGCACTTCTACGCATGCACAACCGCCACAACCTGGAAATAACCCATTCTGGTACTTCAGGGTTTCGGCAGTCCGTAACCTGAAAAAACACAACCTGAAGTGGCTGTAACCCGAGGTATGACTGTGGCCTTTATTCCTGCAAGCTGTGCAAGGCTTTAAAGGAAAGGCAAATTCATGGAGGATAAAGCTACCAATGTGTGAGGAGTCTCTACAGTCATACCTCGTGTTGCGTTCCGCTCTTGTTATGGACTTTGAACTTACAAATGCGGCAAACCTGGAAGTGTTTACTTCTGGGTTCACTGCCCACGCATGCGCAGAAGCGATCTGCACGCCTCACGTATGTGCAGAAGCGCTCGGTTGCACCGCGCACATGCACAGAAGAGGCACTCTAGTTGCGGACTGTTCGGGGTGAAAACGGCACCCTGAAATGGATTAAGTCTGCAACTAGAGGTACCACTGTACTTACATTCAGGCATTTGTTGAGTTAAAGCAACACATGGGGGGGGGAGTTGAATATACACCTGTATACATCCCACTTTTCACAGGTCTGCCATGGGGACCCTTCTCTGCTCCCAAAGGCTCCCTGCAAGTTTTAGAATCTTGCTTTTTTAAATTCCGGGTAGAGCAGGCTCCCTGCTGCGGGCAGTCACTCTCTGACTCCTCACAGTGACCGGTGGGGTGGAGCTTGTCCCCACTGTCCCCCCTTGCATGTTTTTCTAACCCAGAAGATGAACAATTGAATACGGCTGAGGGAGATGCACTCTGCGTGTGCTCAGAGGCAGTTTCATCTAATTTGTAGCGTTGCCACTTTTGACTTTTCTTTTGTTATACAGATTGTTGGTTAAATACCCCGGAATCACTGGCTGATTGGAGCTTGTGGTTGCTAGAGAGATGGGAATCTCTGTGCTTTTAAATGAGGTGCCCATTGGAGCCTGGGGAAGCTCGGACACTTTCCCACACACATGTCAACCAAGGAGGGCTTGTGCACGTGCATGTGCATGTGTGTGTGTTCTGTGTCAGGGATGGGGAACTTGTGACCCTCCAGGTGTAGCAGGATTCCCAACTCCCATGAGCCTCAGTGAGGAAGGGTGGGAGCTGCAGTGCCGCAACATCTGGAGGGCCAGAGGTTCACCATCCCTGTTGTAAGTGTACCTTTGTAAACAAAGCAACCATTAGAAATACACCATATAGGTCTCCAGTACCATCTCAACCAAAGAAAACCGAAAGCTGATAGGAAAGTGCTGCCCCTGGAATTTCTCACCGCTCTTGCAGTGGAAACTAGACCTCGGTCTGATCCCAGCCACCTCTGCCTGCCCTTTTTCTTACAGCCAGTACAGCACATGGCCCTGACTGCCACCTTCCTCCTCCTGCACCTCAGTTTTGCCCCTTGTAGAATTCAGCAGGGAGGAGGAGGAGGGGGAGGAGGGGGAGGATGGGGACAAAATTCGAGTTGGTTGGCTCTGGCTTCCAGAATCTCTGGCTTCACCTACTGCCTGGGCTTCCTGCCGTCCTCCCAACCATTCCCAGCATGCACCAGGTGCTGCCACCACACTCAAGGAAGTGAGGAAAACACCGTTGTATCATTTCCCTGACGCCAGGATGGATGGAGACTTTCTCTCCCCACTTTCTCTCTGCTTATTCTGTGGGATGAGGAATTCACACTCTGCACTCACTCTGAGGGGCTGTCATTTATTCTTACTTGGCATGTTTCTTGGCTAAACCCTGGGACTGAAAACACAGTGGGGACGAAGTAAGCCCCAATTTTGCTCCTACATCTTGTATATTTTTTGGATACTGAGGCAGGGGCCTTCTCCGTCTGAAGCATTAAGAGGGTTAATTTTAACTCGCTGCTAGATCTGTTTCATAGCTGCATTTCTGCCTTCCTGGGGGCCCTTGTATTTCCACCTACCTGCCTAGTAATTGAATTTCACGCCAGGCTGGGTGCCCGCCTCTGACTAACATTTTGGCTGCGAATTTCTTTTCTCCCTTTCTCCCTCTCTCCCTGCAAGACAGCAATTTCTTTTTCTCTTTTGTTTTTGCTTCCATCTTGTGCTCTTCTGTGGAAGGCAGCGCCGCGTTGTTGGCAACAGCAATCTGCGTGATTAAATCGATTCGCTCGCAAAAGGCAGATCAACATGAGAGATTTTTTAATTGGGATTTCCTTCCTTAAATCATAGTCCTCCAAGGGCAATAAGCATAGTCGAGGGCGTCATTCTGAACATTTCTCTCTCTCCATTTGGGGGCTGCCTCCAAGTGACGTTCTCTCGAGGGGAGAATAAATACCGTGCTGAAAAGAATGGAGAGGTCGTCGAGTCCAACTTTATCTGTACAAAAATACGTCCACGCTAACAGCCATGGCTACTCACGGTGGCGGTCGTGACAAGAGCAGTGGAAGTGGAATTAAAACTGAGATTCCACACGAGTGCTTAATATTCGGGGGGCCTCCAAGCTTCTGGGGTCAGTGGGCACATTTTCGGTGGTGCCTGTCTCAGAACAGCTGCTGTGGGGTGCGTGGCATAATGTGAAATGCCTGCTATGGAGGCGGGAGCCAGAGAATTGGTGTGACACAAAATGGCTGCTGCATGTGAAAAAGCAGAAACAGAGCCAAGGCCGCAAAATAGTACTGGCATGACCCCACCCCGTTAGCCTCCCATTGATGTGAAGAAAAACATAACCCACTGCTCACAGGCAGAAGCTCTTTGCACCTCTCCTCTGTTCAGAATGGGTGGGTGTCAAATCCTGGCATCCAATGAAATATGGGCAGGTATGTGTGTGTTCAGTGTAGGAGAGGCTGCCCCAGGGCAGGCAGGAACTGAGCAGGAAGAGCAAGTGGCCCTTTGTGGATTGTAGATTTCTGAGGGGATGTTTACTGCTATCTTTGGTGGACATCGTAAGAGGTGCTGGCAGGCACGCTGGTGCCCATGGGTTCTGCGTTAGGGACTCGTGTCATGGCTGAGATGGTTATATAACATTTGCTTATGAGTTCCTTCAGCAAAGGAGATTTCCAGTGTTAATTAAATCTTCCCTGACCCACCCCCCAGGAGCCCCCACTTTCCCACTTAATCCCAGAGCTTGATCCCGCTCTCACTTTCCTCCCATGTTATAATCACTCGCTCCTTGCCTGTCTTCCTTTTTGGAGTCTGCATCATTGCGATCTGGACCTGCTCCCACAACTGGAAGAAACGGGGTGGGGGAGCTTTTTACAAGCAACTTCCCATAGGGAAACAGTCCCTGGGCAGCAAGTCTTGCAGATCCTTGAAATAGTGTGGAAGCACCTAGACAATCAGGGCACAGTTATTTGCTGCGATTTTCAGATAGTGGTTAGCTCCAGACTGACGCCCAGAACCAGTCCCTAGCAAGACCTTCAAAAATTTCCACTCCAAAACAGACTTATTAGAAAAACTAACCAATAAACTGAAACTGACAAAGGGACAAACAGAAGAAGACACCTTCACCCCGGTATGGCTCCCCTTTATCACATACACAGCCCAAGAAGACAACAAGAATCCACCAACAGCATACGAATCAATCTGGCTAACCAAAAACACACGCCCCACTCACACACGAAAACAAATCTCACTACAGCGAACCAAAGACAACCAACCACACCCTAGGCCACCCCCAACCTCTCTCACCACCAAGGAAATACAACAAGCGAATAGTAAGAGAACCCACACAAGTGACGCTGACACAAAACCCCACACATACACTAAGTAGAAAAATAGAAGCATCGCCACCCGACCCCACCCTACTCGCCCTCCCCCTTCCCCCTCTTTTCTTCCTAACCTAACACTGTGTGTAACACTGATGTCTCACAACAAATGAAACTGATCAGTAGAAAACGCAATTTGAAAAAAGAGACGATGCACGTATTTTTGTAAACTAAGAAATCTTTAATAAAAATATTTTTTAAAAAAACAACAACCCCTTTTTACTCTGATGGGTGTCCTGGACCAGCCAAAATTCATCCAGGTTGCTTTTAACTCATCACACTGCTGCTGCTCCTGCATCTCCGTCCAGGAAGAGAGGCCACTAGCCAATATTCCACGTTGGCAACGTGGGGACTGAGTGGAAGCAGCAGGCCGCTTGCCTTGCCTTGGCTTAAAGCAGAATCAGGGAACCATGAGAAAGGTCATTTGGTTTCTGTGCTGTGTTGGAAGAAGAGGCCTTTCCATCAGCAGAGAAAAGCTGTCTCTGCTCTCCCCCTTTGCCTCTCTCTTCTTCCCCTTCCATCTCCTAGCCTTGCTCTTTCTTTCCCCTCACTCTCAGCCTCACCATTCATTTCCCCTCCATCCCTTAACTTTTCTGTCTTGCCCCCATCCCTACCCCCTAACCTTGCTTTTTCTTAACCCCCCTGCAGTCACTTCCAGGCATCCTGCTACTTGAGCACTCATCCTGATGGGTTGGGTTGGGTTGCGTCAAGGCACACTTCCCCATCACTTTCCAGTCTTTGCTTCTCAAGATCTCTAAATCAACTTTCATTGTGCAACCTGAATTTGTCTGTGTGTGATGGTCAGTGGTTCCCAATTAGCTGTGGGCCCTCTTTTCAAAAGCCAATCCATGGACCCCCTACTTTTGAAAATGTTGATAACTTTGTGGTAGTTTTTGTTATGTGAACCTTCCAACGTGTCCCAGCGCAAAACTGGGATGTGCGTCTTCTGGGCTGTGCTCCTGTGTTAGTCACCTGATTTGTGTGAGAGCACAACCCCCCAGTATGGCATGTCTCAGACAGTTAACGGGTATGTGCCACAGACCCTCTGGGTGGGTTTTGCAGACCCCATGGGGTCTGCCAACTACCAATTGGGGACCGCTGGGCTGGGTGAACTGAGATTTATTTGATGAGGTGATAGCCCTATTTTCTAACCACGCTAGCTAATGGAACCTTCAGCTCCAGGAACACTGCCCTTGTGAATCTCAGATGATGCAGTTGTTGTTGTTGTACGTCATTATAAATTTATTTATACTCCTTCTTTTCCCCTGATGGGACTTCAGGTGGCTTACAGATTAAAAAAAGAAAGAAGAACTGCTATTTTATTTTATTTTTAGAAAAAGCTATCATTAAAAATCAATTAAACAATTGCTAGAATTAAAACTATATACATATATAAAATATGTTAAAGCACATAAGCAATAAAAACAGCACAGCACCAGTTTCCAAAAGCTCAGCAGTCTTTTGGAAGACATCTCCCCCTGCCTGCCTTTTGGGCTTTCTGGAAGCTCCTGGCTGAGGCGGGTGTCGAAAACAGGATGCTGAACTAAACTGCCTTTGGTTCCCTCTCCTTTTTTCCTGCCTGAGGTAACCCCACTCTACCCAATGATAGGGCCGGACCTACAGGGGGAAATGACCATTCATGCTTGGCATGTGGGGTGAGGGGGGCCGCAAACACCCAGTGGCCTCAGGGTGGGGGTTGAGCTGATGTCCCTCAATGCAGGTTACCAGAGAAGCTGATTTATCGCCGGCATCTCCATGGAGTCTGCACGGGCAATTTGTCTTTATTATCAGGGGCAATGCTGGTGTGTCAGTGGGAGATTTGCATTTTGATTGCATTTCCCCAGAGAGGATGCAGAACCTCCTCTTGCTTCCGTGCTCAGGCAAAGAGGAGCCCGAGGAAAGGACATCATCCCAGGACTGTGCTTTCCCTTCCTTTTTTCTTTGACCTAGGACCAGCTGTTGTTCCATTAGTGGGTGCTGGGTCATTATTGCCATTAAAAAAAAAAATTAACTGTGTTTTTCGTTTCAATTTTTGTGTTGTTGTTTTTTCTTGTTGTTTTCCATTGGTTTTGACGTAAATTGCTTTGAGTTACCTTTGTAAGAAAAGCAGCTGACAAATACAACAAACAAATCAGAGCCAACGCTGTGCCCTCGAGACTTTGGACTACATCTCCCATCTTCCCACGCTGATTGAGCCTGATGGGAGTTGGAGCCCAACAACATTTTGACAGCAACCACCCTGTGACTGAAGCTCCTTCCCCAGTCCTGCCGCTGTGGATCCTTTGCCCCTCTAAAGCTTGAATCCATATGCTCTCTTGGGTATCCATTTCACCTTCCAAACACATGTCCCTGACATGGGGGGGGGGGTGGTAGATCAGGGAAGCCACAAAAGGCCAAGCTCAAGTCCTGAAACATGGGAAGGAACTCCCGTGTTTACTGGGGTAAATCAGATCACATTGCTTCTAAATCTTCAGCCCAGGAGCCGGGCTGTGAGCACAGCAGCAAGCCTGCGAGCCACCTCTGGGCACTGCAAGGAAGCCAGGCCACCCTCCTTGGGTCAGTAAATCACTCACAGAGCTAAGGCTGCATGTGGCCACTCAAGGAGCCGAAGCAGCAGTTGGCCAGCAGCATTTGAGGGCTGAAGGATGGAGTGCCAAGGCAGGACTCCTGGGTCCTTTGGGCGAGGGCTGGTAGCTCGACAACATCACACACATGCACGAAGTCTGGTTTACTTATGCTGCAGTAAGCACACCTGCTAGATTTCACAACCACTGCTTTGGCTTGAAATTTCTTTTCTGGATAGCGCTCTTCAAATTACTGCACGGTGGCCCCGCGGAAGAGGGCAAAGGCTCATTCTCTGCTGCTGCCTCAGAGGACAGGACTAGTTTTCAAGGGATTAAATGACAGAAGGGCAGATGGGTGTTCAAGGTTAGGAGAAAATTCTGGATGGCAAGAGTAGTTAAACAGTGGGCGCAATGGCCCAGAACAGCGGGTGAAGGCCCTTAAGCAGAGACCGGACAGTCACCTGTGGGGATGCTGTGAATCTGGATTTCCTGAAGCAAGGGGGGGGCAGACCAGATCACCACACAAGATCAATTCTGTGGCTTCACTACCAAAATTTAGCAGGGGGAAATGTGCAGGTGACAGAAACAAGCCAACAATAAATCATAGCCTGAAAGTTGGCGTTAACTCTTTATTAGCAAGAACACGATCTGCACAGACTTGGCGGAGTGTCAGGCCTAATGTGCACAGCAGTTCATCCCCGGTGGGTCTTGTCCCATGGATCAGTTGCCAAGACTGAAAGCCCCTGCCTCACCACAGCCGTCCAAGTCCCCTCCTCTCCAAGACTTTTTCCAAACAATTGGAGACTGTGTCTGTGTGAAGCCCAACCTCTCCTCTGCCCTTTTCATGCCTCTTCTGGTTTTGGGAAACCATCGGGGAGGGACACTTGTTGCAGCAGAAGGGGGAGACACCCGTGACTCTTTTGCCAGACTCATCTCTGTCTCTTCGCCTCCCTCCTCCCCTGCTTCAGCTTCTTCCTCTGATTCTGGACTTCTCTCTGCCACAGACTCCCCCTGCTCACTAAGCCCTGTTACCTCTTCAGCTTCTGACACCTCCTCTTCCCTGTCTTCTCCCTCTGACCACTCATCATCATGCCACCTCCAATCCATGGGCTCTGAGCCTTCTTCCCTTGGAGGATCCCCAGCTGGTTCCTCCTTCCATTCCTCTGCGTCCAACCAGTGCATGGCAGCAGGCAAGATTCTGCCAAGTTGCTCAGCAAGGGCAAAGCTTGTTAAGATGCACAGACCTGTTTCCCCCAACTGGGGCGTATGTCGGCAATTAAGACTGGGAAACTGGAGCAAGGGATCCAAGTTGCCCCTGCCCCACTCATGGCTGCTCAGAAAGGGAAAACAGTGAAAGCACTGGGAGCTCTGGTCATGTCATGTCCTGCACCAGTTTCACCCTAAGAAGTCAACTTGCTCCCACCTCCTGGTGGCTGATTGACAAGTATGCTGGCACTCCACCTGTTTTTTGTGGGGGTTTTGTGGCAAATTCTGTTTTAATTTTATCAGAATTAAATGTTTACTAATTGATAGCATGTGTAATCATTTTGATTTGTTAAAACACAGTGTTTTTTACACTGACACACACACACACACACCCCTCTGTGCTGGCTGACGCCACTGAGACTTTACTACCGCAGCAGGGCAGGTGGTGGTGGTTGTGAGGTCAACCGTCCTTTAAGGAGAAAGCTTTTTAATCTGCAAAATTGAATTGCTTATTTGTTTTAATCATTTGAGCTGATTTTAATGGAGCTGGGTGTCGGTGCCTGTATGTGTGTTCCCGTGCACTGTGCATTATCATTGCCCTTTAAATTGGACAACACTTTTGAGAATTTGTACGGAAAGCAAATTGTAAATATATCCCTCATAAAAGAGGCTAAGTAGACCCTGAATAGTTTTTTTGTAGTTATCCAGTGGTGGGGTGCCCCCATGTATGCTACTTTACGTAGGACAGCCTTCCACTTGAAGAAGTCCTATCAGTTTGAAGGGCTATAAATAGTAGTAGTAGTAGTAGTAGTAGTAGTAGTAGTAGTAATTCCGCCGCTTGTTTGTGGTGGAGTCCCTGGGCAAAATACATTTTCATGGAGGCCTTGCCTCCTCCAACCTGATCACCTCCAGCTGTTTTTGCACTCCCATCAGCCTCAGCCAGCATGACCAATGGTCAGGGGCGTTGGCAGCTGGAGTCCAGCGACATCTGCAGGGGAACAGGTTGGAGAAGGGTGGCTTGCGCATTCCCCCTCCTGCCTCTGAGTCCACTTCTCATGCGTGGCTGGAAGAAGAGAACAGGCAAGGGGATGTGAACAGGTGGCGGAGGGGCGGGCAGGGGCCTGTCAGGGGCGGCAGCTGTGTTTTCTCTTATTGCTGGCTTGGAGAAGATAGCAACAAGCAGGCAGTGAGGAGCAGCAGGGCCCAGGGGTTCTCTGCTGGTTGGCAGTGGGCTTGACAGATGCCCGGCTGTGCTGATCCCTGCAAAACAAAGCAAAATTGGAGAGAGCATGATGAAGGCAGTGTTTTAGCAGGGGCTGGAAGATTACCTTCCAGTGCTTGCACACTCCTCTCTACAAAATGACTCCTTCTCCATGAGCTCAAACACTGGACACTCATAGCAGGGCAAGGGCAGGCTCAGATGAAGTCCTACCTCACATAAATCACACACACACACACACAAAAATACAAATACAAAAAGCAGTTTTCCAACCTTAGTGGGCAATGATTGCTGGCTCAACAGCACCCCCTGCTGACCATAGCTACTCTTCCTGATTTCTACGCTTGGATCCTGAATTTTACATAGCAGGCAGAACAACTTGATTCAGCTGAAAATGAAGAGGGAGGAGGCCTTTGGTACTCTCGGCAGGCCCGAGCCCCCAGACCTCCTCGCTTCACTCATCTTCCTGCTCCCTTCACTACCGTCTACAAATTCACCACTGCCTCCTCCTGCAGGAGACGCTGACGCCAATAAATCTGGGCCTGGTATTTTAATATTTGCACACTTCCTCCTGTATTTAACTAAACCCAGCTGTTGGCTGAGCTTTGACTCACCCCACTCGATTCAGAAACTAATTCATTGGGTCCAGCTCACCTTCAGCCTCTTTCCCCGGTAAATAAGTCACTGCCCCTCGTTTATCTCCGCATTTGCCTTGGCGACTGGTGCCTTGTTAAAACATTGGTATGTTTTGCTGCAAACATCGTCACTCTTTGGGGTTCCACTCTCTCCCAGGGATCACTAGCAGATTTTAGAGTAGGGAATGGGTGCGTGCACAGGGACACCAGGGGCCCAATTGGATACTTACCATAAGACTGGCTGAATGTCCTCAGCTGGATTGCTCAGTTGGTTAGATCGTGGTGCTGATAATGCCAAGGTTGCAGGCTCAATCCCCATCTGGGACAGCTACATATTTCTGCATTGCAGCAGGTTGGACTCGATGATCCTCAGGGTCCCTTCCAACTCTATGATTCTGTTCTATTCTGGATGCATAGTAGGTGCCACTGCAGTGGCAGAGGCAGAGGCAGGAGGATGCGGCAGGGGTATCCTTACACCAATGGGAGCTTGGCAGAAGCTTTGTGCCAAATGCAAGGTGCCAGCTAGGGACTCAACACCCACACCCCTCCCAATACCAACCCAAGCCCTGTGTCCCAAGACCTTCAGAGACTTCTCTCCTCTGCATTCCTACTGGCAGCAGACATGCTCTGTGTGTAGATTGAGGAAAGAGGCTGCTGGCCCCTGCTTCTGGGATGGCCTCACCGGGGAGCACCTCTGACATAGACATTTCTATCTTCTGGTGACTCGTAAAGACCTGCCGGCTAAAGCATCCCTGCTTGAGAGCGAGTAACCCACTCTGTAGTTTTTCAAGTTGCTTTTGTAGTTTTAATGTATCTTTATTTGTAAATACAAGTGTAATTCATGTTAGCTGCTTTATTATTATGCCCACTTACAAGGTTTTTTGGGGTGGGGGGTTAGTAGTTCATGCATTTGTATATTCTACTCTGCCCTGGGACAGATTATGATGCAGGGGTGGGCTATAAATATGCCTAATAAATAGACAATGAATTTTTAAAATGCAGATAAATAAAAGCCTTTGGCAACCCTTGAGATGTGGGGCTGGGGTAGGGGATGTTTCTGAAGTTGTCCAAGCCATGAGGATATTTATTTAAAATACATTTATACCCTCTTATGGGACCAAACCTTCACCAGGCAGTTCCCGTCGTGCAGATATAGGATTATAATACCGAGTAGAAGCAAGAGCAGCACAAATGAGAAACGTATCTATATATAGCTATGTAGATATCTGCAGAATAAAAGGCAGCAATAAGATTCGGCAACAGTAAAATAGCAGCAAGACAATGAGACCAATAAATAGTAACATCCAGCTTCAGTCCAAGAAAATTAAAACAAATAAAATAATTCAGCACCACTTCAGTTAATAGCAGCACAACGATATCACGAAAAGGCTGTTTGAAACAGGCAAGTCTTTAATGCTTATTTGAAGGTTGCAGCAATGAGGTTGTCTGAGCCTCTTTTGGGAGACAGATCCATGAAAGTGGGGTCACTGCAGACGGGACCCCCGTTTGCCATATTTGAAATGAGGTCTTGGTTATTCTCAGGGGCTGCTGTTCATTTATTTCGTAAAGGCAAAAAAAAAAAAAGTCAGGAGTGTAAGTGATATAAAAATGCTAACATGAATCATGCAGAGTATATGTTCTTGTAGAAGTGTCTAACCTCACTATAATAAAAGAGAACATTAAAGAATATGTTGCTACTCAGTGAGGGCATTACTAACTGCGTGTTTTACTTTTTATATATAAAGAAAGAGAACGTTCCATATACTGCTGCTTTAAGCCTGAGTAATAACTTCAGAACTACCCAGGGAGCCTAAATGTAGCCAAAGGGCTGTATGTATGTATAAAGCAAATAAAGGAAAATAAGTAATTGTCACTTAATAATTTATCTAAATGCCTAAGGGATACTTGAGAAATAATCTTTATTATTCAGAAGGAATAGGCTTGCAGTAAGCTTGTTTTAGAGAAGTAATGTGGTTCTCTCCAGAAGTTGCTGGACTCTCAACACTCATCCGTCCTGAACAGCAGGACTACTGGACGGAATGATGGGAGTTGTAGTCTAGAAATACCTGCAGTGCCCAGGGGCATAGCATGGGAGGGGCTGCCAGGGCAAGTGCCCTGGGCACATTTTTCATGTGTGTGTGTGCGCACTACGCACGACACCTTCTCCAAACCAGCCCTGCACTGCTTTGCGAGGCCGGTATCTGATCAGCGGCTCGGGGAGGGTGGCATGAGAAAGATGCAATAGTCATGCGCCATTTGATCCCAGACTCCTGAGGGATCATTGCAGCCTTGCAAAGTGGGTTGGGGCTGGTATCGCTCCAGTGGCATTGGCGGTTAGGCCTGGGCTGGCACGTGTCAGGCTCCGTTCGTCCTCCATGCCCTGCACTCTGCTCCCCAGGCACGTGTGGGCGCACACTCTGGGCACCACGAGAACACACTCCGCCCCTTGGAGTGCCAGAGACTCACCACCCATAAGAATTTGCAAAAACCTCTGCTAGATCGGACCAGTGGCCCATCAGCATCCTGTTCTCAGAAGAGCCATCCAAATGCCTCTGGGAAGTGCACAATAAGGACTTGAGCACAACAGCACTCTCCCCACTTGTGATTCCCAACAACTAGTACTCAGAAGCATTAAAGCCTCCGACCTCCAATTAGAATTTGTCTAATCTTTTTTTATGGGGGACACAGGTGGCGCTGTGGGTTAAACCACAGAGCCTAGGACTTGCTGATCAGGTCGGTGGTTCGAATCCCTGCGACGGGGTGAGCTCCCATTGCTTGGTCCCAGCTCCTGCCAACCTAGCAGTTCGAAAGCATGTCAAAGTGCAAGTAGATAAATAGGTACCGCTCCAGCGGGAAGGTAAACAGCGCTTCCGTGCGCTGCTCTGGCTCGCCAGAAGCGGCTCAGTCATGCTGGCCACATGACCCGGAAGCTGTACGCCGGCTCCCTCGGCCAATAAAGCGAGATGAGCGCCGCAACCCCAGAGCTGGTCACGACTGGACCTAATGGTCACGGGTCCCTTTACCTTTTAATCTCCTTTTAAAACCATCCAAGTTGATGGTGATCACTGCCTGCCTCTTGTGGAAGCGAGTTCCATCGTTCAGCCGTGCACTATGTGAAGAAATGCTTTGTTTTGTCCCTCAGTGGTTTAGAGAATTGGAAGGAGCAATAGCAATGCACTCTTGATTAAGTCCAGCAGCTCAGTTCTTGTAAGCATCTCTCAATCAAATTGCAGAGGACGGAACTGAGCAAGAGGGGCTCTGCTAGGCTCTGCTTCTGGCCGATGACCCTCATCTGTCTCTCTCTCTTTTCTCAGTCGTCATTCACACGGTAGGACCCATCGCCCAGGGGCAACCCAGTGCTGCGCAAGCAACCGAACTCAGCGACTGCTACAAGAACAGCCTGAAATTAACCGTAGAGAACAAGCTGCGGACTGTGGTGAGCAGACAGGGAAGAGGCTTAAGGTGTTGATAGAGCAGGTGGCAAGGCTTGGTGCAAATCTGCATGCCTCAGCCCTGGGACTTGCTCTGTAAGTGATGAAAGAATTTACACATGTAGTTCTTGATATTCTTTCTTTCTTTCTTTTTTTAAAAATGGGGGTATTTCTCTACCAAAGCCAGCCAGCACTTATCCCAAGCACAGCTACTCTCCTAGAGCTGCTGACAGTGTAATTTTCCCTTTCATTCACCAAGGGTACTTTGAAATTAAATCTGATCGGAATGGAAGGCACAGGAAAAAATCCAGACATCAGATACAAGGACTGTGTATCTAAAGCACACCCACCCCACAAAGAATCATGGGAGCTGTAGTTTACCCCTCACAGATACAATTTCCAGATTTCCAGCACCCTTAATAAACTACAGTTCCCAGGAATTGTGCAGGGTGCTTTAAATGTATGGTGTGTACGCAGCCAAGGTCTCTGGTGCCTGCTTACGTCTTCAGAAGGTGCAGAGCTGCAGCCCAGTTCATTGTGTCTGCTCCCCTTGGCTGGGCTACTGTTCCTTTCCCTCCTTACAAAAAGCCATCTCCCCCAAGTCTTCTGCCTCTGCCAGTGGTCAGCTCAATGTCCCAGGAGAGCTCACAACAGCAGAGATATTTCTAGCTACCATCCCCCTTTCGTCTGCTCTTCTGATACTGCACTGGAGCGTGCAAGTTGAATGCTTCGCTATTATGGCTGATAGATAAGACAGATAATTAAATTAATTAGGTTTAACCACAGGTCTAAATGATGATGACAGATATATATTTGTAATACAATTAGAAAGCAGGGGCTCACAATCGAAATATAAAATCATTGAATTCAAGCGCTGTTAAATTGAGTTAGCCTTTTATAAACCCAAGCTTTCAGAAGAGAGCAAAAGCCTCCAGCTCTGTGGTTTATCTGCAGCACGTGGGGCAGCACTGTAGGACGGCCATGCTGGCTGGGGCGGCTGGGAGTTGTAGGCCAAACCCTCTGGAGGGCACCAGCTTGACAAAGGCTATTTTAGAATATATAAGCTCTTGTTCTTCGCCGCTGGGAATGGCAGGCCCTTGCAGGTTCACCGTCCATGCACTGGGCCTATTCTGTGGCTTTCTGGGAGGCAAGGAGGAGGTTTTTGACTGCCAGCCACTGCTGTCGTGAGGTGCCTCAGGTTGTAAGCCCCTCTTCAACCTTCAGCTCCACACCTGGAACCAGGGAGCGGGATGGAGCTCCTGCACCCTTACTGCTGCAGATTAAGCACCCAGAGATAAGAGTGCTCACGCACATGCAGCATCTCTCTCATGCACCGCCTTTCTCCCCACAGGCCTTTCCCTGCATTTCCACAGGCGTATTTGGTAAGTATCGCATGGGAAAGTGGGAGTGGGGGGAGCCGTCCTTCCCTCGGCCAAGAGATAGAACGGAGGTTGTTCCGCAGCATTACAGCTCTTCCTTCTCCCTTTCTCAATAGGCTATCCGAACGATGCTGCTGCTGAGGTGGTGCTCAACACGCTGCGCAAGTGGCTAGAAGAGAATAAGGAGAAGGTGAGGGAAGAGGAGGAGGAGGAGGCGTCTGGCTGGGGAAGGTGTGGAGGAGCAGGTTTGGGCACTGGCAGGTGCCTCCTCATTGGAGACCCAAAATTCTTTCTTCCATGCTGGAGAGTGCAGCAGGGGGAAGTTTTGACTTTGGGAGCAGAGCTCAGTCTAACCATCCCTCCTGATCCAGTTTCAGAGCCCCCTTGCTCTTTAAGGCATGGGTGGGTTCAGCTCAAAGGCCACACGCTTTCCAATGAGGGAGGGTGGGTGTGTTGCATGCCAATGATGGCAGGGCTATGCTACATTCCAGCCACATTAAAAAGGTTTCCCTCAGTCAGTAGACTCCTAATCTCAGGGTAGTGGGCTCAATCCCCATGTTGGGCAAACGATTCCTGCATTGCAGGGGGGTTGGACTAGATGACCCTTGGGGTCCCTCCAACTCTACAATTCTACACATGTACCCCCACCTTCCTCATCCAGCCAGGCAATTGAGAGGCAATATTATACTTCACAGGCCCAATTCCAGCAAGCAAGAGCGTTTGAGGGCAGAAAGGCGGGCCAATGAAGGGTGAAGCCTGAGGGCGATTCTCAAGGGCCAGACAAAAGCAGCCTGAGTAAAACAGGCAGGCATGTGCAAATGTTTTCTAATTTTAAATACATAATTTTTGGAGATGGGTGAATAGGTAGATGTGTGCACCATCAGCCCTGAAGAACTAAAAAAACAAACCCAAGGTATTTATCTAAAGCACCTATATAAATGGCAGAGGAGGAACAGAGCAAAGAGCAAGATGGAAGGAAAGCTTAAAAATACCCAGCAGTGGAAGACAAAGCAGGAAGAGACGCATGGTTACGCATGGTGGATCACACCAGCTGCAGGCAGCTCACAGCAGCAACAGACTCCAACTCCCATCAGCCCCGGTCGGGGTGACCAATGGTCAGTGACGATGGGAGCTGGAGTCCAGCAACACCGGGAGGGGGGGAGAGAGGCTTCCCAGTCCTGTCCTGGAGGAGCAAATGGCACAGAATGCAAAGGTGCAGCTCTCACTCCCCTGTCCAATTCCTCTTCCTCCGGCAGGTTGACAGGCTCATCATCTGCGTCTTCCTCGAGAAGGACGACGAGATCTACAAGGAGATGCTTCCCCGCTTCTTCCCTGTGGGTGAGTTGGCGGCAGCAGCAGGAGGCCTTTTCAGGAAAGGAGGATGCTTCCGATAAGCTGCTGGTGGGCCTTCCACAAAAGCTCCAGCTCTTCGAGGGAGGGCGAGAGGGAAAAGCCCGTCGTGGGGGATTCTCACCTCTCCTCCGTTTGTTTCCAGCTTGACCACACTCATCACGCTCTCCAATGGGGGTAAGAGCTTTCCAGCACCGATTGCAGTGCGGAAACAGGCACAGGGGAGTCTGCATGCGCCGCTTCCCCGGCAGCCAACACGGACTAACCTCTTCCTCGTTTGCTGGATTCCCATTTCACTTAGGGAATCCTGCGATGCGAGAGACCTGTGGCTGGTTCTCCTGGTGTTTCAGTTTACAAGCAGCTATAAAAGGTTCCCCAGCAGAGCAGTGACTTGGAGGAGGGGCAGGGCCTTTCTCTAAATCTCTCCGCCTCCACCTCTTTCTCTCTCACACAAGTTACTATTAGCCTGACTTGGGGGAGGTGGGGGCATCAAAGGTGTCCTATAGGTCATTGTTCATGTCTACCCAAACAAGCCAAATACCAACTGCGGCCACTTTAGATTTAGTGGGAGCGACACCCATCCCGTCACTGCTCCTTAAGAAAAATAAAAACAGACACCCCTTCCCATCAGCTTTTAAGCAGAAATAGTAGTGGATCAGTCAACGACAGGTCTCCTGTGACACATGTGCCCTTTAGCCCTTATGTGCATGCGTGCGCACACACACACACATACACACAGGCAATGCTACTGGCCTCCAGGGTTAAGAAGCGGTCACAGCCAGGACTTATGGGATCCTTTTCGATCCTGGGAAGGAAGCACAGAGCAGCTATCCAAAAGCTCCCCACAACAGCCTCAGAATCTGGGTTTGAGTCCATGAGGTTGACAGAGAGGAAGGAGTCAGCAAGCCAGGATCCCCTCCCTCACAGAAGGCACGAAGGATTTAGAGCCCCGGAAGATTGAGAAGGGTTTAAAATGCTTTTGGTTTGGGGAGGGGGCATTTGGGGGCATTACTTGGTTACTGCATTTATGGGGGTGGGGAAGAGAGGAACACCTTAGGGAGTAAAGTGGCACACAGTGGTCACAACAGCTGCAGAAATTGCACGTTCAATGGAAAACAAGACTAGAAATTGCTGAAGGCAGCAAAGAACACAAACTGAAGCGGCAGCAATGCTAGGAATCCAGGAGGTAGCTGGTGGGGCTGAGGGCCAACCTAACACCTGCAGCACTAACAAAAGCTTGTTGAGTTGGGGGTTTGGTGCTTGTCTAACTGATCACTCAGTCTCTCTCCCCCCCCCCCTTTATTGTTGAGGAATGGAAACATTTGCTCCTGCATCCTTCTCTTTTTACTTCCTCCCTGCTCCCAAAGCTGCAAGGCTTACTCCGCCAGCCAGCATGTACATCCCTTGCTTCGAGCCCTGCCCTCTGCAGACCCATTGGGCAACTCAGGTCATGCTGATGAAATATGCTGGGCAGAGGGGAGGCAGCCCCCAGCCAGCAGGCCTGACCTTTGCCTCTTTCTCTTCTCACCAGATGCCTCGGGGGTCCTGCCCTCCCGCCTCTGAGCTTGCTTTGCATTGACTATCCTACCCCTGCGAAGCACCCCGCTGCAGAATACACCGTGGCTCAGAGGAGGTGGTGGGAGAGAACGCCCAGACAAGAGCAACATCCAGGAACCGCTGTTGGAATAAAATCATGCAAAACGCACTCCAGTTGCACGCCTTGTGAGATTGGAAGGGGGGGGCGTCAGAAGAGTGAGGACTCGGCCTTGCAGAGAAGCACAAGCATAACAAAAGGTACCAGCTCACCTGCTCCTACCTGCCTGAACCTCCAGGGCAGGAGGCAAGCTGGAGCGGCATGTTGCTTGTCTGGAAGGAGCTGGCACTCGCTCCTCACAAGGCTCTCGTCATAGTCAGCAGCAACAGGAGGCAGAAAAGAGCTTTGTGGGAGTAGGAGACCATGGGCTTGGGGAGGTGGGTGATAGTCATGGCATGACTAAGTCGTCACTTTTTAAAAAGCCCTGCTCTGTATCTCCCTTTTTAAAAAAACAAAAGTAAAACCCAAACATTTCTTTAAGAACAAGGATGAGGAAGCCTATGAGGCCCCTTCAGCTCCTCTTGGGGGTATAACTCCCATCATCCTTGGCCAGTAACCATGTTGGCTGGGGCTGATGGGAGGTGGAGTCCCCAGAGCCGAACTTAACAGAAAACTGCTTATAATGCCTTTGGCCTTCTGCTCCCAGGAAGCAGATGGAGGACACCCTATTCTGCGCTCTCTCTCTCTCTCTCTCTCACACACACACACACACACACACCCTGCCACTGCCCAATTTCAAGATGAACTTTTGTTCTCCAGCCTTGGAACTGCACAGCAGAACAAGACACACAGAGAGAGTTGGGAGCTTTCTAGGACCCAGACCCACCTCCAGATCCTGCTGGCAACCAGTCAAACGAGGGCACCAGGGGAATGATGCAAGAGTAACTGCGAGTGTGTCTGTCTGGGCAGCATCTCCACAGCAGGGAAAAGGCAAATCACATGTGTACACCGCACCTCCACCCCCCGCAAACTGCCTCTGAGCAGAGTTGGATTAATTAATTCCTCCATTATCTATTCAGGAGAATCCAAACAGCAATTCCTCTCTCTCACACATGGAGCTCCATAGAGACAGCAGTTGGAAGAGACATGGGTAGATTATGGATCAGCCTAAGAGTGAGTGAGTGAGTTAGTGAGTGAGTGTGATTGAGAGAGAGAGAGAGAACACTACAGGGAGAGAGAGAGCGCGCGCGAGAGAGAGAACTACACGGAGCATCTGCCAGCAGGATTAGAGGCACCTGCTGCAAGTTGGCAAAGCAGAGAACATGGAGGGTCTGGACAAAAGCAGTGCCATGCTCCATGCTGTCTGGTCGGAAGCTAGAAACGCTCTTTTTTTAAGAAGGCTACACTTCCTCATGTGAGGGGGGAAATGCATCCAATACATTGCCACATACCCCCCTCAGATTTAAATTGGTACAATTCAGGAAGTCCTTTACCACAAGTAAGGGATTTTCTGAATGTGTAGGATACACACGAGCACAATGGCTCATACAAATGTGTGCGCCCATCGCACCAAGAGGCACACAAACAGACTCTTCACAAAGCAAGGAGACTCTTCCAGTGAAGCAACACAACACTGGCGACAAAGACAGGGACCCCCTTTCCCAGCCCTGCAATTAGAGGCTTCCTGTTTGAAGAGACAGTTGCTAACCAAACACTGAGTCAGCTGCTGAGGTGCCTCCCCCCCCCCAGCCCCATAGCAACAGTGGCACAGCCACCATTCTGGGTCACGTGCCTAGCCAGCTTCCAATTCCACGTCTCCCAGGAAAAACCTTCTCTTGGCTCAGCTCTACCAACGAACCTCACTCTCCACTTTTAAAAAATAACACAGTGGATGATTGCATTCCGAGGGAAGCCAAATTCTCTGCCTATAGAAAAACTACTAAAGTTCTTAAAAAAACAAAAACCCTGCAGATTCATTCTACATTCCAAGAAAAAAAGTGGCAAGGTGTCTGGTGACAGGCTGTGGGGCAGGAAAATATGCAAGGTTACAGTAAGACAGGTGGAAGACAGGTCACTGTGAATACACTAAACTACTGGTCCCTGAACATCTGGAATCTCTACCCACCCCTCCTCAGGACTTTACCAGATGCTGTCTACTTATTTCTTTTTTAAAAAATAAAATTGCAGCCTTGAGGAGTAGAATCTCTCCACTTAAGTGATTCAACATGCTGGCAACCAGAATCTGCACTGGCACACACTGAACCCTCACGATGATCCTTTAGAAAAACCATCACTTGCTCACTCGCTTTTTAGGGGTGGGGGTTTGTACCAAAGCAAATCAATCATTGCTCACTCCATGAGGGCAGAAAAGAGGAGGAAGAGAAAGGTTCCACCCAGTGCTTTTTTCCTGGGTGACGCAGAGATATGCATACCCCTAAACATTTTGTGAATCTTTGTACTTTTGTCCATTTACTGTATTTATTTTCCCCGATTTGAACTATAAAATGGTGATTTTCTTGAGTCAAAATGAGAGTACCCCTAAACATTTTTTTAGAAAAAAAGCACTGGTTCCACCCCATAAAAGCCCTAGAGAGAAGCTACAGGCAAGGTAGATTGTTTCACCGGCATCCCCTTTAATAAAACACAGAAGAGTGTGAGTGTAACAACAAAAAAGAGGAAAAATATAATAATAACAAACCAAGTGAGCGAGATGGCAGCAAGAGCGATCACCATTTACAACCACAGACGATGCTGCCCGGCGGATGGGCAGGGAAACACGGGCGAGAAAGACAATGCGAGGCAGAGAGGAAGAAGAGGGGGGGGCTTGGTGCACCGGCCAGACTGCCTCCCCCCGCCTCTCCTCTATTTATACAGGATGTCGTAGTGTCCCGGTCTGTACAGTAGATACACTTTGGGCTCCGAGCCCTCAGGGAAGATGTGGGGGTTGGTGGTGCCGCCCTCACCCCGGTCCATGTATTCCACCTGAATGGAGACGTTGAGGGCCTGGGCCAGCGCAATGATGTGGATGTGGTCGCTTTCCTTGCACATGGGCTCCACCTCCTGGAAAAGAGAGGAAAGGCACACAGAGCTGTTTACGCCCCTTGACAGTACTCGCTTGAGAAAGATTAAGGCGCCTTGCAAGGCTCTGAAATCCCCACCTGAGCTGCCCTGCGCAGACCAGCCCCTCAGATTCCATGCACCCAAGCTATTCTGTGATCATGAGTATTAGAAACCTAACTTTAATACTGAAGAAAAGCAACCTGGAGATCTCAAAGTTGCCAAGCAAGACACTAGATGCTAAGCTCTGTACTCGATGCTGTGATCTCACCCAGGTGGACTGTCCACGCTGCATCTTGTAGGCCACCGGCCAGATAGAGAACCACACTGAACACGTGCAGATACCAGAATCCTCACCTCAGCAAAGGCTGGATACACACGACACTAAACACCCCAACTGCTCCTGTGTTTGAATACCCAGAAGTCCATGGGTTAGCCGCCGCCACCCCTTGCTTAAAATAAGCTATCTTTGCTTGGGGGGGGGGCTCATTCTTGCCACACTTGTGGTACTGTAGAACATTCTCTGATTATTTAACCTGAGGGAGTTGGCAGGCCTTCAGGGAGCAAAGGCGCTAATGCTCTTCCCCCTGAGATACATATTATATTAGGGCCCACCCTATTCTTGGGGCAGCAGTTTTGTCCTGGGACCCCTCAGAGTGAAAGGAACGTAATAAACTGAATGACTGGTGAGAACAACAGAATGAGGGAAAGAGCCTGCTTACAAGACTTGTGCGGTCTGTCACTACTGAGCCCACTCAACGGCCAATTTTAAGCAGACTCTACCTAGATGTTCCTCCCCTTTTCAATGTGTGCTAGAACTATGATTCCCAGAAAAAGAAAGCAGAAATGTTTAAAAGCTTCATAGGGAAACTACAGCTATGCAGCCTCGCAGATCCTGCCAGGAAAGGTCTGTGTGGCCAAAGCAGAATGGTCACTTCAAGAGGAAAGGAAGGGCCAGGGGAGTGAATGGAAAGTGTGTGTGTGTGTGTGTGTGTGTGTGTAAAATCTTGTCTCATCCTGGTCTGAGATGTCCTTCCCCTGCCTCCACGCTCCTGACCTGCTGGCAAAACTCTTTTATGCTGCGTCCTCCCTCAATGAAGTGCTCGAAGAACTTGTTCTCGCGTTGCAGGTACCCAGAAGTGAGCAGCCGCAGGTACACAACAAGGTAATCCGAGGTGCTCTGGTCGTTGAAAGAGGCCAGCAGGTCTGAAACTGTGATTTGCTTCTCCACTTGTTCTATCAGATCCATAAACTACAGGGATTAAAGGGAGAGAGAGAGGAAAGATCAAAGAAAAGCGCCCACAGCTGGCTGATGAAGAAACAGTGGAGAAGGGCTTTAACTTGGTAGCACAACATCAGACTCATTTATTAATATTTCAAAACTCTCTGAGCAGTGCGCCATCTAAAACAAACAACATATCATTAAAACAAAACACAAACCTAAAACCAATAAGAGAGCAATAAAAAAACACCCAATAGCAAGCAAAACAAGTTCAGAGGCCTCAAACCCATAAAATCTTAAAGGTCTGGGAAAGCCTGGGCAGAAAGACACATCTTCACAAGATGTACAGAAGGTCCCAGGTTCAAGCTCTAGCAGCACCAGGAAGGACCGGGAAAGGCTCCTGGTCTGAATATCTGGAGAGTTGCTGTCAGTCAGTGTAGACAACACAGAACTAGAAGAACCAAGGGCTTCCTATGTTTCTCCAGGTGTTCAGATGCCCATCTTCCCTTCAACAACATCTGGAGGGCCTGACTGTCTCCCCACCCCTGGTATCTTAGGAGGTATGGCTGGCACCAGGGTCTCCCCAGCAAAGTACTGCTTGCTGCCCCAACAGGGGAGGGGCCCCTGTGGTGACACTGGAGCCGTGATTTACGGCAACCACTTGTGAGCCAACCATCCTTTTGATTTTCCCAGAATGCCCCACTGTGGGGGCATAAAACAGCAGACACCTGGGAGCCACCTGCTGCCAAAGACAAAGAGGATCCGGGAGGCTGGACAGGCACTTGGGAGGCCCGCGGGTGTTTTAAGCACCAATACTACTTGCACTTGGGAAGATGCAGAAGGGGGCAACTGAAGTGCACAATGGAGTGGAGCACCATGCCAACAAAGAAAGGTTGAGGTTTGTGACTACTGAAACACAGACAGTGAAGTCCCTTTATTCCCAAATTCTTCCAATCTCAAACTATTGCTGAAGTTTCCTGTCTCCACCCCTCCCCTTCATGGCCTTAGCACAGGCGTCAGGGATATTTTCCAGCCTGAGAGCTGCAATCCTTTCTAAACAATCTTCCATGGAACGCCTGCCTGTGGTGGGCGGGGCCAGAGGCAAAAGTGGACAGAGCAACGAATGTGAATAAAGGTAACTGGCAAGTTATGCTTTCAGCATTATGCGCTCAGCAATCTATCAATCAATCAATCAAAAAAATGGAGCAAAAAGGGGGTGGGTGTTGGGGGGGGAAGGAACTTTGGCAATTGCACCTGCCATTGCATCCAGTGTGTTTTTACTGTACTTGATTTTGGCTTTATGCACTCCCCGTAACATAACCCCTGTGTAAACTGAGTCACCTGCATTGCTTTTGTACAGTAGGCTGGTTTTACACACAAGCCCCTCTCTACCCAGGAGACTAAGGGCCATTATTCGAGTTCAAGGACATATTCCAGACAGGCAAAAAAAATTATAGAGGGCAAAAACTTCCAAGAAGGGTGTGAAGTGTGGCCTGAGCAAAGTCCCAAGGGCCAGGCAGAGAGGACCGGAAGGCTGCATTTGGCCTGAGGTTTCCCACCCTGGCTTACCGTGTTGTGGAAGTCCTCAATGGTGAATTCCGTGAAGCCCTGCGAAACCAACACTTCCTTGCTTTTGGCAGCCACCTCTTTGAAGCTGTGCACAGTAAAAGAAACAAGTACAGAATAAGTAATTCTAGTAGAGCAAGAATCTTTGCACTGCAAATGCCAACGACCCAAAGTTCAGTAATGGGCTGAGAACTGCCAAGTATACTTTCATTGACAGCGCTGACCACCCCCTGCATCCTAAGAGACTCCCTTATCCAAGATGTAACCAGTAGGTCGCTTTGGTCTGCAGAGAAGCTTCTCCTTCCAGTTCCAGAGAGATCAGAAGCCACCTCTGCAGTAATTCAGAGCAGGACTTTCCGTGTGGCTGCCCCTGTTCTGCGGAACGGTATCCCTATTGAGATGCACTCTCTGGAAACAACGGAAGACATCTTTGTTCCAACAGCTGGATGAATGTCTCTCTGTTGTGGGTGTCTACTTGGTAATGTTTTTCTATTTATCTGGTCTTATCTCCTGCATTGTTTTTAAGGTTTAGCTGTTTTTACTGAGATGTGTGGAAGGCGATAAATAAGTAGGAGCATCCCAGAGACACACCTCACACTCCCCCCCCCCTGCATGTCCTACCGTTGGAGCTCCTTGCCATCCTCCAAGAGTGCCTCAAGATGGGAGAAGCCAAATGCCCGATAGAAACAGTTGCCGTCTGGCCTCGTCTTCCGGATGAATGCATACTTCTGCAACAGATCCTGTGCAGGGAGAATGGAGGAGGTGGGTTAGCATCCGACTGGCTTGGTGGCCTAGAGACAGAAACAGAATAAATGCCCTGTCTTCTAAAAGCAGACCTCAGGGTACTTTCCCCTCTTGAACCCCGATGACATAGGAAGCTGCCTTGTACCAAGTCACACCACTGGTACATCTAGCTCAGCATTGTCTACACTGACTGGCAGCAGCTCTCCAGGGCTTCAGGCAGGGAATCTCCCCCAGCCCTACCTGGAAAGGCCACTGGGGATTGAACCTGGAATTGCCTGCATGCAAAGCAGTGCTCTGTCCCTGAGCGACGGCTATTCCCCTTTCCACATGGAGGAAGGGCTCCACCCCATTCCTCCATTTCAGCTGCCCTCCACAGCCCATGGGCTGGAATGGTTGTGGTCCTTGTTACCTTGATCTTCTGCTGGTAGACGTGGTCATCATCAGCGTATTCCTTGTACAGGACAGACAACTCCATCCTTTCTGAGACGAGAGGATTCTGGACGGCTATCTGCAGAGAAGCAGGTTGGTACGTGAGAGGTGCAGAACAGGAAGGAGAGCACAGAAACACATATTTTCATATGGGGGAGGTGGGCAGCTTAAAAAGGACCAGCCTTTTATTTAAAGCACCAGCTTGGTTGCCAGGGGCGATCAGGAGTGGTATGCAGGCGAGTGAGTGGGCTGGCAGAGGAGGATGGAGTGAACTGGCTCTCCTCTGTACTCCAAGTAGAAACCAAGCCCAGAAGAGGGGAGCCCCACTCTCAGCATAGAAATGGAGGATTGTTTAGAAGTTCCAACGGTAAGCAAAATCCCCCTCTTGAGCTGCAGGGGCTACGTGGGGCTTCATAACCAGATGTTCTGAATTACGGTCCCGGGGGTATAAAGGCTTGCTATTATTGCAAGTAGACACAGCTCTGTTGTTGCAGCAACCCAATTCTGTCCATGCCGATGTAGGGGTAACGCTCCGTATTGCGAAGGCAAACCTCGCACAAAGATATGCCACAGCATGTCTGGGAGCGTTACTCTTGCTTTCTCTGACCTTTTGCCTTCTTGGCTGGAAGATAGGGTTTTCCCCTTGACCTTTTGTCCTTTCGCAAACTGCTTGCTTAGACATATCGCTTGGCTGGACCATGACGAGTAAAGCAGACGTTATCAAGTATCAGGGGAGCTTTTGGGGGGAGCACCTGTTGACACGTGTATTGCTAATGCTGGAAATGTGCTTTGCTGGAAATATGTTAAAGTTCAGAGTGGTTTCACTACTGCTTTCCAACTGTTGATTTTTGCCAATAAAAGAGGCTCTGCAAAGCTAGCCGATAGCTTGCTTCAGCACAGCTCACTTGCATCGTCAACCCTTATTTCTACAGCCTCTTTGCAAAATACATTAATCAGGAAGCTGGAAACTTCCATTTAAAGCAGGGGTGTGGAGCCTTGGACCCAGGACCTCCCTATCTGGCCCTCAGGACTGTGAAGGGGCCACACCTCCCTCACTCAAGCCCTCCTCCAATGAAGCATCCTTGAACTGTGAGAATGGTTCTTGCTTGCTTTGATGTTCACAAGAAAAGAGAGACCATTCCCTTCTCCATGACTAGAAGGTCCTTCTACTCAAGAGTCACATCCATTGCTCCGTTCACCTCTGCCTTTGGCATCGCCCACCTCTTTGCCTCCAGCCCTGCTCACCACTGGCTTCCCCCACCCCCACCAATTTAAAAACAAGAACTTCCCCTTAGACAGGTGTGGGGAATTTTTGGACCTGAGCTACAACTGTCATCAGGCCCACAAGCGTAGCTTAGGAACATGGGGTGGTGGGAGTTATAGCTCAGCAGTATCTAGAGGGCCAAAGGGTCCCCAAACCTGCCTTAGCTATTTGAAAATTGGGCCTGCATAGCATGGTGCTGATGATGCCCAGGTTGCAGGTTCGATCCCCCATAAAGGACAGCTGCATGGTCCAGCATTGCAGGGGGTTGGACTAAATGAATTCCAACTTTACAATTCAATGAAAATCAACTAGCTTGCCCTGACTAGAATGTGTGAAGCAGCCATCCCAGGCGCAACACCACAGGAAAGAATGCAATGGATCGTAAGAGCCTGGCTGCAGGATCAAGCCATCAGGGTTAGCAGCCATTATAGCCTTATCCTCCATGAATCTGTCTAGTCCTCTTTTAAAGTAATCCAAATTGGTGGCCATTGCTTCTTCTTATGGGGAGTGAATCCCAGAGTTTCACTCTGCTTAACGCAGAGCTTTAAGGGAGCCAGCATCGCAGAGCCAGCTCCAGTTATCAAGCACAGAGAAATCACGGAGGAATGTACAGTGGTGCCTCGCAAGACGAAATTAATTCATTCTGCAAGTTTTTTCTTCTTGCGAGTTTTTGGTCTTGCGAAGCACGGTTTCCCATAGGAAAGCATTGAAAATCAATCAATGCGTTCCTATGGAGACCGTCCGGGGACAGAGGGGAAGCGCCGCGCGCCTTCCCCTCTGTCCCTGGACCTGTTTAAAGCAAGGGGCGGCGGGGAGAAGATTGCTTCTCCCCGTTGCCTGCCCTGCAATCTCCGGGGACAGAGGGGAAGGCGCACACGCCTTCCCCTCTGTCCCCGGACCCGTTTTAAAGCAACGGAAGGGGCAGCGGAGCGAATCGCTTCTCCCCGTTGCCGCCCCTTGGTTCAAAAGGGGTCCGGGGAGAGAGGGAAAGGTGCGCGCGCCTTCCCCTCTGTCCCCTCTTTTGAAGCAAGGAGCGGAGGGGAGAAGATCGCTTCTCCCCGTTGCCGCCCCTTGGTTCAAAAGGGGTCCGGGGAGAGAGGGGAAGGCGCGCGCGCCTTCCCCTCTGTCCCCGGGGATTGCGGGGCTGGCAATGGGGAGAAGCGATCTTCTCCCGCCGCCCCTTGCTTCAAAAGAGGTCCGGGGACAGCGGGGAAGACGCGCTGCGCTTTCCCGCTATCCCCGGAGCTTGCGGGGCAAGCTTCGTTTTGCGAAGCAAGCCCATAGGGAAATGCGTCTTGCGAAGCGGCTAAGAAAACGAAAAACTCCTTCGTCTAGCGAGTTTTCCGTTTTCCGAGGCGTTCGTCTTGCGGGGTACCACTGTAGGTGCATTTGTGAACCAGCCCTTAGTTTCACGCATGTTGTGATTACTTGGGAATCACGGGGTTAGTCACATCAGGCTGATACCGAGCTTTCCAGAGAGATTCTAGGATGTGACAACGGAAGGAGTACAATGTTAAGTCCAGCATATCTGTACACAGTTGGAATCTGTAAGACGGGATGGGCTGTGAATCTGAATGAACGGGTACAATTTTTTGTGGTTGCTTGCTGCTCCTGCAGCCGAACACAAAGCAGGCAGGAGCACACAGGCCAACCTCTTATGTTCACAAGGGCTCACCTCCTGCTGAATTCGATCCTGCTGTGCCATTATGGCTTCATCATAGGCCAAGCAATTCACTCCTGCGGGAGGGAAAAAAGAGAGAAATGATAATAATGAAGTTGAGAAAGGTCCCTTTGCACCAGTGCAGTCTTGACAGCATTAACAATGATCTTCTGGCACACACACACAAAAAGATAAAACTTGCTTTTTCACAGTATGGCTCAAGACAAAAACAATGCCTAAGTTCCTAGTCCCCGGGGCTTGAAAATACAATAATGACAACAAAGTCAAAGGAACAGAAGCAAGACAGCAATTAGAGAGAGAGCTAAGCCTGTTACCATTTTCAGCTGCAATTGATTTTGACATCTCTAGAGCAGACAAGGGTCAATTAATTAATTCTTATCATTCAGCACATCTCTTCTTGTACAATACAGGGTGCTTTATGGTCCTGATCGCAACATCTCATCACACTTTAAAACCTCTGCAGGGCAGTGTATCAAAACTGCAGGAAGCACACAGCTTTAAACCGCCAAATCTAAAGCTTAGCCTCATCAAATACAAAACGGAAAAAAGAAGACACCCTCGCAAACGAAGCTATGCCAGTTTATGTTCAAGGACATGCAATGCCATCGCACCTTCACCGCAGCTCTTGTGCCCGCAACCACGCTTCCGACACAGAGCCCCCAGGGCTGAGCAAGTGGCCCATCCCCGCCTTATTAGCATGACAAGCTGCATTGGGTACCATGTTTTTGCAACAACAGACGCTGACGCTGCCTCCCTTTTACAGCCAGGCTCCAGCGGGGTATCCATTTGAAAAGGCAGAGAGAGAGAGCAAGCAAGCAAGAGAAAGGCCCAGTTGCTGCAGAAATCCAAGCAGCTGCACACCACTACAAAAAAAAAAGGAAAATAGTAACACCGCAGCCTGCTGTGCAGAAGTTTTTATCTGCTTTGTAAGACAGGCAGTGCAGGTTCTCAGCTGCTTCCTCCAACAGCATCAATTGCTCACAGCAGCTGCCAACGCTGCAGAAAAATCAGGAAACCTGATCTGGGACCGTTCCATATCATACATCATCCAGAGAGGTGTCCCAGCTCCCAGTCTGCTAGGATGCTACCGCAGTGAGGCTGGGACTCACAACTGCAACTCTTTCTCATGCAGTCGGTTTTGCAGGCTTCACCTCCCTGCCTACCCCCCCCCCCCCCGGAAACTCTTCCGTCCCAGGCCACAGAAAGGTAGTGGAATTGGACACGATTTACTCCAGACTTCCTTCCAAAACTGGATCAGCCAACACTCAGGCCAGATTTTCTTGGCAAAAGATGAGTTAACGAATCCTCAAAGGGCAGGAGCTACGTGCAGGATTGTTTTGGGGGGGGGGGGACACACAATGTATATTACCATGCAATCTGGGTCAAATGGTTGACATACAACTCCGAAGGGGCGAGTGTGATTCAAGAGAGCAGCAAGGAAGAGAGCAGCTATTTTCAGGGTCTGGAAATAGTATCCCATTATTAAGTAGGAGCTTGCGAGCCCCAACAGGAATAAATTTGGGAATCAGGGGCTCTTCTGGTTGCCAGCACAGGCAGGCAGCTATAGCAAGCAAAATTCATGCTCTGATTTACACTCAGCAAGGTACAAGATGAAGGGTAAAAGAACACAACAGCCCACACCACGGGCATGTCTACCCCTCCCCTGCCTAGAGTTGCCAACTTTATTGGCCCTTCTCGGGTGCCTTTGACACAATCCCGGTCATGCAGAGACTGAGCTTTTCTTGGGATGGAGTAAAGCAGTGGAGAAAGCTCAAGATGCTTAATTTTCTTTGTGTGAGTCCACTTAAAAGCCCACGTCCAGGGCTACTTAACATGTTGGCAACCTGGCCCTGAACCAACTGCGACTTCAGGCACTTCTTACACAACATATATTAAGATGCACTCAATCAAGATTCCATTTTAAAGGGGGACATGCTGTCAGAAAGGCAAAACTGTCAGAAGAAACTGTCAAAGCAGATGAGCAATAATAAAGCAAAGTTCATTCCAGGGCGAGAGTGTCTCATTCTGGGAGGGATTATCACATCAACCTAAATGGGGTTCCCAGGCACCTGGTGGGGTGCAGTCTGAATGCAGACACCTTCTGGAGAACCTGTGGCCCTGCTCTTGTTGTTGGACTCCAGCTCTCCAGCGGCCAAGAACGAGGGAAGTTTCAACCCGACATTTGGGAAACCGTAGCTCAGTGACTGAGCACAGAAGGTCTGGGACTCAATCCTTAGCATCTCCAGGTAGGGCTGGAAACATCTCCAGAACAACACCCAGTAGAACCACTGCCAGTCAGTGTAAACAATATGGAGCTGGTTAAACCAATGGCAGCTTCCTATGTTCACATCAGGTTCCCCACCAGAGCAATAGATGCTCTCAAACACAGACAAGGGTCCGTGGTTGGGTTTTTTTGAGAATGTGGATTCTCTCACCATGGCAGAGGAGGCCTGGATTCCAAAGGGAAGCTGACTTGCTACAGATTGTTCATTAGGCAGAGAGCCTATCCCTCTGCATCCCTGACCGGTTCCCCAACATGACAATGCACAAATATTATTTTTTCATACTGCACAGGAATTCAACGTATGCAAACTGGGCAGCACTACCTAAGAGACAATAGATGTGCATGTTAAGAATGTGTCTGGTGCAGAGGGATTGTACACACCAAGTGAAATTATACAGAAATCTCAAAGTGTTGCCAATGAGGCAGTTTCTCAACAGGGATAGGGATATTTCCAACCCGGTGTCAAGAGGAGTAATTGTTTCTTTAAAATAGCAAAGGAGAAGTTTGCGAAGAGGAAGGATGATTAGAAGAGGAACAAAGTATGTATACAGACAGAAGGGAATCAGCTTTGTTTGGGGCTCTTAACTGGAGCGGTCTTCCCCGGGATCATTTTGGGAGAAAGGGAGGAGGAGAGTTTAAAGCAGGAGTGGCTAAGCCGCCAGATGTTGTCAGAACTCCAGCTCCCTTCATCCCTGATCATCAACCATGTTGACAGGGGGAGAAGAAATCTAACACCATCTGGAAAGTCACAAGTCCCCTCACCCCTGTCTTATTTCAGAAGAGGGGCAGTTGTGGGTTTAATCCCTAAAGTTTGGACATGCAAGATCCATGAAGCAGTGTGTGAAGTGGGAGATCAAAGGAATGAATGTTTGGGGTGGGTATTTCCACGGTGTGTGTGCATGGAGGAGGAAGGCAGCAAGCGCAGGTGAGGCAGGAAAGTGGGGAGGTACATCTTATGGAGAGGCTATTCAGTGGAATGTTTGTTACCTTTTGTCTTACCCTAGCTCACGCATGTCCAAAGTTCGTTTTGGGGGCCTAATCCGGCTCAACAACTTCAATCCTAAAAATAGCTCAACAACTTTGGTCAGCCCTCACACATGTTCACTCCATCAAATCTGGCCCTCTTTGAAAAAAGTTTGGGCACCCCTGCCCTAGCTGGTGCTAAAGAAGGCAGTTCTTTTCCTCAAAGGAGCTAACATGTGTGGCTGGGTGTATGTGTGAAATTATACCCCTACATTTCTGCCTGTGTTAGGCTGCTGTTGAAAGATCAGTAGAGATGGGAAGAGAGAAACTGCAATACTATGGGACCAAAAGTGAATTCTACTATCTGTTAAAACACATCTCTGCCCATTTTTCTTTGCTACCTCACATGCTGATTACTCCCTTCCTGAACATACAGTGGTGCCCCGTAAGACGAATACCTCGCAAGACGGAAAACTCGCTAGACGAAAGAGTTTTCCGTTTTGGAGGTGCTTCGCAAAACGAATTTCCTACGACAATGACTTGCAAGTTCCTGCTGGTTTTTTTCCCTCCCCCCCCCCTTTTTCTAAGCCGCTAAGCCGCTTATCAGCTGATCCGATCAGCAGATAAGCCGCTAATAGCGCTAATCCGCTAATCCTTCAATGGGCTTGCTTCGCAAGACGAAAAAACCGCTAGACAAAGAGAATCACAGAACGGATTCTTTTCGTCTTGCGAGGCACCACTGTATATTAGATCTCCCGTCATATCTCCTCTCAAAACTCAGAATTTCTATTAAACCTTTGGTTTAATGCCATAATATTCGTTCCCAATTTTGATACTGCTTAAGAACATATAAGTGCATTGCTCCTATTTCATTCCAGACTACATTCCTCTCTCCTTCCCCACTGACAGATTGTAAACATATTGGGAATGCAGACCTGTATTTTGTTTACCAAAAGAAAATGTATTGCACCATGCACACATACCGTATTTTTCACACCTTAGGACGCACCGGACAATAGGACGCACTTTGTTTTAGAGGGGGGAGAACAAGAAAAAAAAAATCTCCCCCTCTCTGCCCAGTGCCTCTTCAGTGAAGCGGCAGGAGGCACTGGACAGAGAGGGGGAGAACTTTCCCCTTCTTGTTTTCCCACTCTAAAACAAGGTGCCGTTTAAGGTGCGTTCAGGCGGCTACCTCGGAAGCCTGGAGAGCCAGAGGGGTCGGTGTGCACTGACCCCTCTCGCTCTCCAGGCTCCAGGTTCCTTTCGACCTGCTCTTTGGGGCTGGCGGGGGGAAGCCCACCACCAGCCCCAAAGAGCAGGCCAGGGAGCAGCGGAAAGGCGCAGTGGAGAGGCTCCTGCCATAGCCGCGCGTCACCTCTCCAGCCGGGAGAGGGTCGCGGGGGGCTGCTTTAGCTCCACACGCGCTCTCCCGGCTGGGGAGGTGACGCGCGGCTATAGAGGCTCCTGCCATAGCCGCACGTCACCTCTCCAGCCGGGAGAGGGTCGTGGGGCTATGGCGTCTTCGCTCCACAGGATGCACACACATTTCCCCTTCATTTTTGAAGGGGAAAAAGTGCGTCCTATAGAGCAAAAAATACGGTAGGTAAAATAAGGCTTTTGGTGTTGGTCTCCATTATTATTATTAAGGTCCAGTTGCAGCTTTACTGTTTATAATGATTTTATTAAAAGAACAGGAACTTTCAGATATGATTATTTACTACGTCAACAGCTGGACTTCTCAATCAGCATCTGATGAAATACGCAAGTTGTTATGTTTCTTCAATTTTAAGGGGTAACAATATTTTTTAAAGTGTGTAAATGTTAGAATGAGGGAGAGGAAGTGTCCTGTGTGGCAACTTAAA
This sequence comes from Podarcis vaucheri, assembly GCF_965113315.1. NCBI lineage: Eukaryota > Metazoa > Chordata > Lepidosauria > Squamata > Lacertidae > Podarcis > Podarcis vaucheri. The sequence continues at coordinate 13,105,657 of NC_138754.1, forward strand.
GATGAGCAGGTTTACTGTGGCATAAATTTTTGAGGCACTTCACTGGGTGCATCAAGTGGGCTCAGGTTTATGAACACTTCTCCAACAATAAATACATTCATCTTTAAGGCGTCACTAGGATCTTATCAGTAAGTTTGATCCTATTCTTTTTGGACTCAGCCAAAATCAGGATTCTCTCACTACCTGTCCTAAATAGGCAAAGCAAGAAACGTTAATTATCACACAGCTCCTACGGTTATGAATGGTCCTCACATACACATCTTTAGCTTTGAACAGAATATTACAGGCAATGCCTCGTGCTTCTTGTTACCTTTTGATCCCAGTTTACCATTTTTGCACATTCATTCATCATGTATCTGCCAACTGAGGATAGAATTTCATGTGTTTAATAAATTGGCCTTCTGCTGTGGCATATGCCACAATAAATCCAGTTAATCATTGATGTACTATGCTGGTGTTGCTAAAATTGACATGGCTGCTCCTCTATAATCGGTCACTCTAGCAAACATCAAAGGAAGTCCCTGCTTCTTCAATTATTTTTAGAACTCAATGCTTGCACATGTTTACTAAGAAAGCAGTCCCCAGTCAGTGTCTTTAGGATTGCGGTCTCAATGTGTACGCTAAGGGGAAGGAGGGCTGTGGCCCTCCATAAGTCCTTGGACAACAACTCGCCTCATTCCCGACATCTGCCATGCTGGCTGGGCCTGAGGAGTTGTGAGTGCAACAACACCTGAAGAGTCATGGGTTTCTCAGCCCTAATTGAAGCCACAAGCAATCCTTGGAACATACAAAGGTCCCTTATACTGAGTCGACCCTTTGGTCTATCTAGCTCAGTGTTGTCTACAATGACAGGCAGGTTTCAGGCCGGAATCTCTCCCGGCCCCACCTGGAGAGACTGGGAGTTGGACCTGGGATTTCTGCATGCAATGCAGCAGACACTCTACCACTGAGTTACAGCCCTTCCTTGCAGCACAAACTTACCCTTGCTTCCTCAAAATTAACCTCCGCTACCTTCAGCAGGGTGGATGAGTGTGGGTGGTTGTGACCATTAGGGAAGTGTGCACAGAAGTCCAACCCTTTTATCAATTTTGATTCATTCCAACAGGTACGTTGATGGCATACTAACAGGAATAATTGTTCTAGATTCAGGTAGGTAGCTGTGTTGGTCTGAGGCAGTTGAAATATATAAAGAAACTGTCCAGTAGCACCTTAGAGCTTATACCAAGAACAAACTTAGTTGGTCTCTAAGGTGCTACTGGACATTTTTTAAAAAATATATATAGTAATAATTGTTTTTAGGCAAGAGCGGAGATGGGCTTGAGCAGCTCATTCGGTAGAGCATGAGACCCTTAATCTCAGGGTCGTGGGTTCGAGCCCCACTTTGGGCAAAATATTCTTTAATTGCCAGGGGTTGTACTGGATGACCCTCGTGGCCCCTTCCGACTTTACCATTCTGTACATTTAAGGATTGAGGAATTCTGCGTGGGGAGAGGATAATAATAAAGCCCTTAAGTGCAAAAATGCTCCCTTTCCCTCCAGGTGTTTTTTTCCCCGGGGGCCAGAGGAGCGTTTCTATGGAAGCCCATGTGGGAGTGAGAAGCCTGGCCTTGGACGATGTGCCTCCCCCGTCCTGCTCAGAGAGAGAAGAGAGAGGGAGAGAGAAGAGGCGGGGCCGGAGAGGACGGAGGGGGCGCCGTTGCCATGGCGACCGGAGGCGGAAGGACGGGGTCCCCTCGGCGGCGGCAGCGCGCGGGCGCCGTTGCCCAAGAGACCGCGAGGCCTTCTCGGGAGGAGAGGGCGGAGGGGCCGGCGAAGCACGTTTCTGCTCTGGACCAGGCAGGGAAGGAGGGAAGGAAGGAGGCGCTGCTGCTGCTGGAATGAAAGAGCTTCTCCCTCAGAGGCGGGAAGCGACGCTGCCACGGAGGGAAAGGAAGCCGCGCCTGCGCACTCCCCGTCCCGCCGGCGGCGACCCCGAGGGAGGCTCCCCCGCCCCGCCCGCCATTACCGTCCGTGTCCCCGCCGAGGGGCTCCGGCTGCTGCTGCTGAGGCTCCTCCGCCGCCATCTTCGCGCTTGCAACCCCGCAGAGAAGCGCTTCCGGGTTGCTTTCGGGGGACACCGGAAGCACTTCTCTCTCGCGCGCCCTCTCTTTCCTAGCAACCGCTACCCGCTCCTCACATCCATGGACACACGCTAATTGGGAAGCTCCACCTTCTCTCAAATCCACCCACCTTATCTTCTTCTTCCCCAGCTAGGAAATCATTTTTTTTAAAAAAAAATAATCACGCTGCTGTGACGTCATCACAACAATCCGCAGCACGTGCGCCCAGCTATGACGTCACCCCTGGTCTCGACTCCTCCTCCTTATCCCCGCATGGATGGGTCGCAAAATGACTTCACCAAGCATCGCTGTTTCTTCCTTTCGTTTTTAAAAACGACAAATCAATATGCACAGCTGTGTCTATCGATTAGTTTAAAAGGTGGAGTAGGAAATAACGGGTTGTAGTCAATGTTTGCCCTGCTCGTAGACTCATTTGGGAATACAGTAATGGGCATGGCTACTTTCCAGTCAAAACCGCCTGGAATAATAGAACTGTAGAGTTGGAAGGGACCACAAGGGCCATCTAGTCCAGCCCTCTGCAATGCAGGAATCTTGGCCAAGGGGGTGGGAGCCTCAAACCCATGACCTGTAGATGAGTCTTTAGATAGTGTGGTGCTGATAAGCCAAGGTTGGAGGTTCCATCCCCGTATGGGTAGTTGCATATCCCTGCATTTCAGGAGGGCAGACTAAATGATCCTCAGGTTCCCTTCCAACTCTACAATTCTATTATTCTATGACTGGTTCTACCAACTGAGCTGTCCCAAGTGTGGCCCTACCTTAGGCCTGCTTATTTCAATGAGTCTACTCTGCATATAATTTAGTAAGATAAAACTTGATACTTTTGTAATAGGGTTGCGGAAACGTTTTCAGCCCAAGGATCGTATTCCCTTTGGGACAACTTTATGAGGCCACATGGCCGTGGTGATTAGGGACAGAGGCAAAAGTGAGTGAAGCAGCAAGTGTAAATTTTAGCATTGTGAAAGCAGGCTACTTTTTACACGCACATTCTGTCCTCTATCCAGGGAAGCAAGAGACACAATCAGAACTCAATGACACATTCCAGCAGGCAAAAATATTCAAGGTGGGTGCAAAGCAGGGCTAGTGACGGGTGTGGCCTAGGGAGAGTTCTGAGGGCCTGTTAGGCCTGGAGGGCCACACTTGGCCCACAGCTCTGAGGTTCACCACCCCACTTCATAGGGGCCAGCTGTCTCCCACCGCCATATAGCTCCGTCACAAGGAAGCATGCAAAAATATTATTTCATGTTGGAGTCTGGTGAACCCAAACAACTTTCACATTGTTTTCCAAGGTTTTTCTTTCCCCCACTCCTCCAAAATGATTCTTTTACTCTCATCATCACTTATGTGATTCTCATTCTGCCAATGCCTGGCCATGTTTTATCAGGGTGAAATGGGTCCTTGTACCTGTTACCTTTTCACACCCTGACTTTCAATGTGTTATATGTTAGTACCAATTTTAGTATACATTTACTCCTGTTTTTATTTTGCGATCTGGTTCATCATATACTATCCTGATAATTCAGCAAATACTGGTGTATGAAGATAGAAGGTAGCACTCATTTCTCTCAACACAGCAAAGAAATAGAAAGCTTTTCATCTTAAGTATACTAAAAGCCTGAAGAGGTTTCAAATCTTATTACAAAATGATAATAATGAAATAACGCTGAAACCTAATGAGAAGCAGAGGAGAATCATTTTGTACAGCAGAAGTTATATACATATTCAGTGCCCCAACTTAATCCTTCTAACATGGAAGTGTTTGCCATATGAACATTCTTTAGAATTGAAAGCTTCAAGGTTTGCAAAAAGAAGAAGAATGCAGAGGGCAAGGAGGAGGAAGAGACCAGAGCAACCCTGCTAGAGACAAGCAAAATGCAGTTCATATTGGTGCTTGTGAATGTGTATGGAATTTCATACGGCAGGTCGTTGCGGCTCTTAATTTATCCAAAGAGATGTTTGCTTCATGGATGCACCAGAATCCTAGTAACAGAACTGTAAGAAAGAAGGAGGAGAAAATAGTTTAGCAGAAAGAAAACACTGCAGATCTTTAAAAAAACAAAGCTGCACATTGAGATCAAATGCATATGCCTCACAGTGACCCTTTCGAGAAGGCAAAACTGTAGTACTAGTCTTCCTTTCTTGTTTTAGTTAATCTTACTTCTCTCATGGGACATGGGTGGCATTGTGGGTTGAACCACAGAGCCTAGGACTTGCCGATCAGAAGGTCGGCGGTTCGAATCCCTGCTCCTGCCAACCTAGCAGTTCGAAAGCACGCCAAAGTGCAAGTAGATAAATAGGAAGGTAAACCGCTTCCATGCGCTGCTCTGGTTCGCCAGAAGCGGCTTAGTAATGCTGGCCACATGACCTGGAAGCTGTACACCGGCTCCCTCGGCCAAGAAAGCGAGATGAGCGCTGCAACCCCAGAGTCGGCCACGACTGGACCTAATGGTCAGGGGTCTCTTTACCTTTACTTCTCTCATAGCATTTTAGGTTCCTTCTAAGAAGGTTCACTTAACATGGAATTTACCACCTCAGGATGCAACATGACCATTTCAATGCCTGTAAAAAGCAGCAGGTTAACAAAAGGGCACCTCCAGTTGACCTGTTTAGCAAGCGTTCATCCCGATTTGCTTGCACAAAGTTTATGCAGAGGTTAGATTATATCCAGTCTTTATTGAGCACTTGCTCCAATTTCTCTGTGGGAAGAATAAAGGGCAACAAGTATTCTTCCTGCATCTGTCCTTATTTGCTTGCACAGTGGTCAGATATCTCATTAATCATTAATTCTTCCTACACTTTCCAGTACATTTCACTGTCACTTTCCTAACCACAAAACATCCATTTCTTTCCTTCTTTTTAAGCGGGATTGTAGAGCTAGGGCGACTAAGTGCTTTAATTACACAAACCTAACTTTCTCAATGTCTGCTTGAATTCCTTCTACACAATGCCGACAGTTTAGAGGCAGCCAAATTTGTGGAGAAAGGTATATTTATGACCCATGGCATCTAAATGGAACTTCCATGTACAAGTGAAATGTACCTGTGAACAGGTGCTGCTGAGGCAAATGCCATGGAGGGCAGGGGAAGGCTGTTGCTTTCACAGTAGGAAATAGGAGATTGTAGAAAAGGAGGAGGTGCCCACAAGTATGGTTATGGAAACTCCCAGTTTTAAAACAATAAATTCAAATAAAAGACGTGTCCAGCTTCCTAGCTGACCTACAGGTCACAGCACATAGCTGTCATAGATTCATATATTTGTAGAGTTGGAAGGGATCCTGAGGATCATCTAGTCCAACCCCCTGTGCAGCTGTCCCATATGGGGACTGAACCTGCAGCCTCCTTGGCGTTTTCAGCACTATGCTCTAACTGACTGAGCTATCCAGTCATGATCCTCCCAGTTGCTTGTTTCAGTATTATTAATCATTTGCAGCTTGGCCTTTTGATTTAGTGATGCTACTTCATAAAGAATAGCCAAGTCAATTACAATTTATCCCAACCTCTCACCCCTTTCAATAATTTGACACACAACACCCAGTTCTATGGAAGATAACTCACACATCTTCTCATTATCTGCCATTTTGCAAAAAAGGTACAAAGCCCCATATTTATTCCACAAGGAAGCTTCCACAAGGAAGATAAGGAAGCTCATTTATTTTATTTTATTTTTAAAAAATGGATTTTAACAACGTTCCAATCTGCGTTAATTGGTTTTGCAACAGATCGGCACCGTCATTAGCACTCATTAATCTGCTCGTTCACAGCTATCTCGAAGCCCAACGGAATGTTGTTTCCCATATTAACCAGGAGGTCAGATGAGATTAATGCAGGGTTACCTGTAATTAGTAAACATTTATTCAGATTGTAAAAGGTAAAAGCTTGACAACCCCCCCCCTCCCCAGGCACTCTATGTACTAATTGGTCGTTTTATGATTACTTTGAAGAAACACTTGGATGGAAACAGAAGCCAAATTAAAATAAGACATATGAATACAGCATTTAAATGTCGTTAAGGTCAAATACTGATTTACCTGCCTTAGCTCATGCAGATTTATTTATTTTTAAAGATCCTGCCAGTTTAGTAGAGCAGCAAAAGTGAAACCAGATGATAATTACGGTATGTAGCAGGAAAATTCTCTAGAAGGACAGTTGGAGAAACTTGACATTTCCAGACAAAGATCAATACAGCAATTACTCGACAGTTGCGGAGCAATTTAAAATGGAGAAAAGTCAAAGTACTTGTTTACAGCAGCAAAAGAAGTGTACGAAGGCATCTGAGAAATGATAAGATCTGAAGGGAATGGACTACCAGAAATAAAAGAATAGAGTCCTGTCTTACAAAGCACAAATTTCCAATAGAAACTTGTAGATGGCTTCAGATTAGCTAAGACAGGGGTGGGGAATCTGCAGCCCTTGGCTATGCCCACTAAGCCTCCCCATTGGGTCCCACAAGGCCATTTTGCCCAAGCTACGCCCACCTGTGGGGCAGGTAATAACGCAGCTGGACCTGAAGTGGAGAAGCAAAGCCCCATGTAGCGTGTGTGTGTGTGTGTGTGTGTGTGTGTGTGTGTGTGTGTAAAAGTGTGTGTAAGCATGCAGTGATCAACTAATTTTCAAGGCTTACAAAACATTCTGTCATGGTAACAAATATAATGAATTGATTTGACAATTGTGTCAGGTCACATCCACACCATTCATTTAAAAGCACGTGGCTTCCTTCCTACTCCAAGAATCCTGGGAACTGTCATTTACCCCTCACAAAGCTACAATTCCCAGCACCCTTAAACTACAGTTCTTATTCTTCGAGGGGTAAGCTACAGCGCTTATAATTCTTGAAGGATAGAATGTGTTTTAAAGGTACAGCACATACACAACCTCAGGGGACGTAAAAACATACCTCCGGCATTTCAGAGGGGGAAAGGGTTGTTTTCTCTGGAGCCTCAGCTTCGCCTCTACTCTACACTGCTGAGGACAGGAGGGGAGTCCCCCCCCCCAGCTTGTTTTTGTTTAGCTTTGCAGCAGTCTGTTCAACACAGATTTAAAAGCCAGAACTGTTTGTTCTTTTGGGTTAAATATATATTAGAAAAACAACAGCGCACAGTTGTCTGACAGTATGTCACCAACAGTTCAAAACATACTTTGGCTCTTGCAATGTGGGAGATGCAGGCTGCGGATAAAGGGACACATTCATTTCTCCTCAAGAGTTGGCTTCTAAGGGAGGAAATGGACCCAAAGCGGATGAGAATGGGAGTAGTTTTATTTACTTACTTACTGAATTGCTCCATTGATATCCCACCTTTCCTGCAAGGAGCTAAAGGTGGCCTGCTCTCCATATTTCCCTCACAACCGCCCCACGAGGTTGGCTAGGCTGAGAGACAGATGCTGTCCCAACATTACCCAGTGAGCATCAAGGTTGAGTGGGTCTCCCAAATCCTAGTCCAACAGCCTAACAGGGAAACTTTTTCTTTTTTTAAAAAAAATGATATTTATTGAAAAAAGAATTTTTAAAAAAATCACAAAAAAATAGAAAAGACAAAATTACAAGGAGAAAAGACAAAAACAGAAAAAGAAAAGGAAAAAACAAAACCATCATTTCCAAATCCTCCAATTTCATTACCTTCTTTCCATGACCTCCTCCTCCTCCCATCTCTTGTATCTTGATTAATAATTATCACAGCAAATCCTTTCCATAATTCATAGTATTCTGTCCTTACAGTAACAGGGGAACCTTTTTCAAACCAAGGAGCCATGTCTAGGGCTGTGCAATAAATCGTCATACAGTCAAACCTCGGTTCCCGAATGCCTCCGTTATAGTACGTTTCGGCTCCCAAACGCCAAAAACCCGGAAGCAAATGCTCCGGTTTTCAAACGTTTCTTGGAACCCGAACGTCCAACGCGGCTTCCGCTTGAGTGCAATAAGCTCTTCCAACCAGTCAGAAGCTGCGCCTCGGTTGTTGAACGTTTCAAAAGTCGAACGGTCTTCCAGATCAGATTACAACCGAGGTTTGGCTGTACTGTTGAATACCTTTATTACCGGTATTGAAATAACATTGTGGTACGGTAAGTGTTTCAAAAAGGCAGTATACCTGTGAACAAAAGGTGGACACTTAACAGCTTCCCAGGGGTAAGCTCAGCTGAACCCATACTTCAGTTACTTTGCAGATACAGTGGTACCTCAGGTTAAGTATTTAATTTGTTCTGGAGGTCGGTTCTTAACCTGAAACTGCTCTTAACCTGAAGCACCACTTTATCTAATGGGGCCTCCTGCTGCCGCTGCTGCACAATTTCTGTTCTCATCCTGAAGCAAACTTCTTAACCTGAGGTAATATTTCTGGTTAGCGGCGTATGTAACCTGAAGCATATGTAACCTGAGGTACCACTGTAATTTGCAGGCACTGTGTCTCCAGCTTTATTTGCTCTTTGCCTCCTCCCTCCTAAGAAATGAAGATAAGCCCTCACACAAACCAGCAAACTCTTTCAGTTTCACTGGTATCTTCCCACTTAGAGCTCAGCTATTTATGCAGAGTCTGCTAACAATCCAGGAGGAACCCCCTCATGACTGGACTTCTTTCTTTTTTCTATTAGGGAAAAAAGAGGCAGAATAGTTATTATTTTTGTTTTCTGGTGGTGTTTATGTTGTTGTTTTCCCCTAAATAGCTTTCCTCCATATCAAAAAGGAAAGTTTTTTTATTTAAAGGAGATTGTCTTTTGGCTTGCCCTTCCTCCCTTTGATAAAAAAAGGAGATTGGTGGGAGGAAGGCTTTTTTTTGGGGGGGGACAGAATGGAGGGGAGAAGGTTTAGCTGGCAGCCTTATGCTGAAATGGGAGGTTGGGTACCATGTGAGAATGATGGGGAGGGTGTTTGTCGGTAAGCAGTGCAAGCAGATGCGTGTCTACTCACAAGCAAGCCCTACTGAATTCAGTGAATCCCAGGAAAGCAGAAGTAAGTTTAGTTGAGCTCACTGGGGCTCCACTTAGACCCCTAAGTCAGGAAGCAGATGCAACTTGACTAGTAAATCACTTAGCCTGGTAGTTTATTCCCCTTTCTTCCTTCCCCCTCCCCTTTTTATGAAGATTACCTGCTCTGGGATCCCACAGCTAATTCTCCTCTGGTCTCCTCACTGGCCCAAATAGGACTAATTTAGCCAGCTAGCCCTGGTGATCATCTAATGTTTATTGGCTGGATTTCCCCCCTAAATTGATTTTTGAATTCTGAATTTATTGTTATGCACGTTTTATACTGCATTTTATGCTGTTTTTTGTTGCATCGATTAAGTGTTTTAAATTTGTTGTTAGCCACCCGGAGCCCGGTTTTCTGAACCAGGAAGGGCGGTGTATAAATAAAAATTTATTATTACTATTAAACTACTCTTAAATTACTTGAAAATATATTAAATATGAACGTTTATTGAATATTTTTATGGTAGCAACAACCCACCTGAGATGGCCTCACGACCTAGCTATGGGTTGAAGACCCGTGGTCTCTACTGATTGGCAGGCAGGGCATCAAATAGCGAGTCTTCCGCAGCTCCACCTGGAGATGCTGGGGACTGATCCTGCTACCGGGGACCTTCTGCATGCAAAGCACATGCCCTGCCCCTGAGCTATGGCCCTTTGCCCTTACCCATACTTGGGAGGCTGGGAGAAGGGAAGACTTACCAAAGGGGAAGACTCAGCCATGGCAGGCCTACAAGGGCTTCTTCAGTCGGAAGGAGTCTACTTTGGACGAGATGGGCCTGCCCTTATAGAAGCCAATGCGTTCACGTCTCTTGGGCAGGGTGTGGTACAATCCCAACCTCTCTTCTATACTCCTCTTCTCCTGCTGGCTCTTCAGAGGGGTCTGGACCGCTCTGGGACCTTCTGGGATTTCTTGAACGGAAGCCTTCGTGTCATCAGGTGTGGCGTTGGCTTCCAACATGGTGTCCCTGGGAGGAAAAGGAGCATAGCGGAAGGAAGCAAAAAAAACAGCCAACCCAGAAGTGAGATTTAACCCTCAGGCTGAAAAAGGTTGTCCAGCCATGTTTTAGCCACTTGCCTCCCCTGTAATTGGAGCATGAAACTAAAATGCTATATGCAAATCATGGGGGGGGGGGGAGTTGCCAACACAGAGCATTGCTTGGACCAAGGAAATAGGACTTGCCTGTGATATAGCACCCTGTATTCCAAGATGTTGCTGGACTACAACTCCCATCATCCCTGACAGGCTAAAAATAGCTAGGGAAGATGGCATTTGTAGTCCAACATTTGGGGACCCAAGAACACCAATATAACTAATGCAACAGGAGTTAGCCAAACCATGACACTACGGCCATCAGCAGGAGAGTAACTTATCATATTGATCTATGTCCCAAGGGTCTGTCACCGCTCCCTGTTGCTTGCAAAAGATGGGAAGGAGGGAAAGCTGGGCTTTCTGAAACTTTTCACAAAACTTTTACTATACCAGGCAAAAAAGTGAACCATCGGTGGAGCTACCATCTTACTATATAAGAGCTAGTTAGTTTTCCTGTGAGGAGGCTCCGGGGGCATCCTCAATTCACATGAAAAACCCAAGAACATTTCTGCCTCAAGAAGAGCTCTGCTGGATCAGGCCAAATTCCCACATAGTCATAGAACTGTAGAGTTGGAAGGGACCCCAAGGGTCATCTAGTCCAACCCCCTGCAAGGCAAGAATCTTTCCAGCCTCTTGTTCTCATTATGGACAACCAGATGATTGTGGGAATCCCACAAGCTGGACCTGAGTGCAACCACAATCTTTCCACTATACTATACTGCTGCTAAGAGGCTAGATCAGGGGTCAGCAAACTTTTTCAGCAGGGGGCCGGTCCACTGTCCCTCAGACCTTGTTGGGGGCCGGACTATATTTGGGGGGGGGGGAATGAACGAATTCCAATGCCCCACAGATCACCCAGAGAGGCATTTTAAATAAAAGTACACATTCTACTCATGTGAAAACACCAGGCAGGTCCCACAAATAACCCAGAGATGCATTTTAAATGAAAGGACACATTCTACTCATGTAAAAACACGCTGATTCCCAGACTGTTCACGAGCTGGATTTAGAAGGCGATTGGGCTGGATCCGGCCCCCAGGCCTTAGTTTGCCTACCCATGGGCTAGAATAGATTCCCAGGATATGGTCCTAAAAACACATGATAAGTCTAGCAAGCTTGCTAATGCAAAGTTCGTCTTTGTCCTGATACCACCAGGATGGAAGACTGGAAGCCCCACATACACCGTCTTGAGCTACATCTTGGGCAGAAGGCAAAATATAAAATGTAATGAATCACAACCAAGCAAAGCTAGATGTCTCTTTAACCAAAATAAAAAAATTCCTTCCAGTAGCACCTTAAAGACCAACTAAGTTAGTTCTTGGTATGAGCTTTCGTGTGCATGCACACTTCTTCAGATACACTTCTTCAGATACTTCTTCAGATACTTCTTCAGATACACTGTATCTGAAGAAGTGTGCATGCACACGAAAGCTCATACCAAGAACTAACTTAGTTGGTCTTTAAGGTGCTACTGGAAGGAATTTTTTTATTTTGACTATGGCAGACCAACACGGCTACCTATCTGTATCTTTAACCAGAGAATGACCTAGAACCACACAACTGCGCCACCTACTGCCAATGAGGGGCAACACACTTTCAATGCATTTTAATTGATTCCAATATGACGGGAACTCGAAACTCGTTTTGAATGAAAAAGCAACTGCTGCTAAAAAGCTTGCAGGGCACAGTCTCTCTCTCTCCCCCCCCCCTTTTTTTGCCAAACTTTAAAACTTCCAAATAAAAGAACAATCATTAGATTCAGAACAGCAGAAGGAAAGTAACATGCCATCATAAAAAACACCCTATCCTGTTTTTGAAAACTAAAAAAAAAACAGGGAGTGGGAGGCGATTCGTTTCTTGATGAGTAGCTATGTCGGTCTATTACAAGACACTCAAAAGTTTCGTTGCACCTTAGAAATTAACAATTTACTTACATATATTTATCATCTTTCAATATTTTCCCAAAGCAGAATACAATACAGTGGTACCTTGGATTACATACGCTTCAGGTTACATACGTTTCAGGTTACAGACTTCGCTAACCCAGAAATAGTGCTTCAGGTTAAGAACTTTGCTTCAGGATGAGAACAGAAATCGTGCTCCGGCAGCGCGGCAGCAGCAGGAGGCCCCATTAGTTAAACTTCAGGTTAAGAACAGTTTCAGGTTAAGTACGGACCTCCAGAACGAATTAAGTACTTTACCCGAGGTACCACTGTACTGGAGGAGAAAATAAGCCTGGGGGAAATCAGCCCAAACCATGTACAACCTTAACAATATATTATACTGTATAATTGTAAGAAACCATAAGAAGCAAGTAATTACTAAGCAAGAAACCATAAAACCATCATATCTATTTCAGCAAGCCAACCAAGTCATGAGAGGAAGGCTGCAATGCTAACCCTATTTACCTGGGAATAAACCCCTACTGCAAATCAGTAAACCTTAGCTTCTGACCCAGACAAGTTAGCATTGTAACTTATATTAGATATGCACACATCTCTAAAGTGTTGAACACAAACTACCTACATAAAAATGTCTTTAGAAACTGCACTGCTTGAATGAAGTTGCAAGAAACACCCATCAACACTTGTATAAAGAGCGTTTAGGTTGAACGCCCCCCTGCTTCCCGCCCCCTTACTAACTGGCCAGCCAGTCAGATCCACTCCTGCTTTCCTACAAATTGGAACGAAGTCAGCCAGTTTTTTCATTGGCCTGCTTGATTCCTGCCTTTCTCCACGTGGCTATGGATGCCTCTTGGCAAGAGCTGGGGGATTAAATGATTTGTTGAGCCATTAAAAGGCCAGGATGGAGCAGCTGTAGTAGCTCTTTTAAAGAGATTGTGGATTGAATCCTATGCTGGCCGTACTCAGAGTAAGGTTACCAGACATCCCCGTATTCCGGAGACAGTCCCTGGATTTACAAATCAGCCCCCATACAAAATCCATTGAAGTTGAAAAGTGGCCCCAGATTCATTGAAAAAAATCTGGTAACCTTCACTCAGAGTAAACCCACTGAATTTAATGAGCATGACTACCTTGAGTTCATTAATTGCAACTGATCAAGTCTTTGCAAGACTAGCATTGGATAAAACCCTACATTGACCATTGTCCGGGGAGGGATTGGTTCTACCTTCCTTATTCCACTCTCCAGCTCTGAGAGGACTTTTGGGCGTGTAAATACTGTCAGCTTTGGGTACTACTTTTGGATGTGGAAGTTATTAGATAGCTTTACTTGACCTTTGGGTGATCTTTATGCTCACTTACAATATGGCCTATAATAATAATAATAATAATAATAATAATAATAATAATAATAATATCTTTATTGTCATTGCCCCCTCTCGGGGACAACAAAATTACTTGGCTGCTCCATCTACCCAGGTAGGGCACTCCACACAAAATCAAAACAACTATAAAAACACTAATTAAAACAATACAGTATAATACAGCAAGGAAGATTAGATGACTTTTGTTACGGAAGGGGGGGGGCATGTCTTCTTCACTACAATATATTTGCTCAATTTCTCTAGGACTCCATCACCCCTCCCCTGTCCTCCATAATCTCTCAAGTAATCCAGTCAAAATCACTCTGCCAAACCCTTCCACCAGGCGATGCCAGGTGACAGACTATGCAAACATGGACCATTGCCTTCTCAGGATGTGCTTATCTGCGCATATCTCCAGCTCTCTGCATATTCACCCCTCCCTCCTCCATATGTTAATCTGTGTAACCCAACCTCTTCTTAATGTATTCATGATGTAACTGGGATGTATTTTGCACTGTATTCTGGGATATGGAGGGAAATTTCAAAAGTTCATGTCACCCCTTTCTCTGGGTTCAATCTCGCCTTGAACCTGTTGCGCAATAAACTTGGACCTTCTGCAGTTGCTCCTGTGTCCGGCTGAGCTCATTTTCTTCCGCAGGGACCCACGGACTTAGTCCGATGAGCTGGGTGGCAGAGTAACCCCGCACCCAGATTTTAGCCGTAACAGTTGGCTGCCCAACGTGGGGCTTGTGGTTCTCCCGAGCTGCTGACTGGGGGCCCCGAAATCTTCAGCCGGCTCCAGGCCATTTTGCCTGGGAAGATCCTTTTGGACCCCCAGCCATCTTCTGGGCGGTAATCAAAAGCCCTAGGAGTTCAGCCGGGGAGCAAAAGAGGGATCCAGCCGGCTTATTCATCGATCCCGGGATCATCATAGAAGACGTGTGAGTATAAGGAAAAAGGAAAATCCAGTGCACTGGTGGGAAGGGGGTGGAATCTCCTGGCAACTGAATCTCTGCCCTCCTCCCTATCGCTCCTTCTTACCTTTCTCTTGGTCCGGTTAACGAGAGAGACCGTGGACCACTGCTCAGCCCGAAAAGGGGGGGCTCTGAGCTCTATCTCTTTCTCTGAACCCCCCAGCCAGCCGCACCAATTGGGAGTCCGAAAGATTCAGGGCCGAGATCGCTCTGGAGAAGAAGCTGTTCTTAAGACGGCTCGTTCTTGTCTTCATCGTCCTGTATCTCCGTCCCGACGGCAGGAGCTCGAAGAGACAGTGACCAGGATGCGATGGATCTTTTACTATGTCCAGTGCCTTCCTATGGCACCTTGTGGCATAAATCTGCTCTAAGGTGGAGAGTGGGCAGCCAACAATGCTCTCTGCTGCCTTAACAACTCTGCACAACCCCAACCTGTCCTGGGTAGTACAGCTTCTGTACCACACACATAAGCCATAAGTGAGCATGCTCTCAATGGCACAGTGATAGAAGGCAAGCAGCAGTTTCTGCGGAAGATGGTTTTTCCTTAGAATTCTCAAAAAGTACAGTCTCTGCTGCGCCTTCTTCACAAGCCCCCTTGTGTTGACACTCCAGGACAGATCCTCTTGTAATTCAATGCCCAAAAATCTGAACGTTGTTACCCTCTCCACACAGACCCCATCAATCAAAAGTGGCTGGACATTGCTCTTCTGTCTCCTGAAGTCCACCACAAGCTCCTTTGTCTTCCTTGTATTTATGAGCAAGTTGTTAGCTCTGCACCACTCTGTCAGCCGCTCCACCTCATCTCTATAGTCCGTTTCACCCTCCCTTTCAGAGATGAGCCCAATCACGGTTGTGTCATCTGCAAATTTGACAACCCTATTACTAGGGTGAGCAGCGACACAATCGTACGTGTAGAGCTGTTAAACTGTTAATTGTTGGTGGGGGGGGTTTCTAGTGTTAATGCTGTAATCATATTATTTTACTTTTTTATTATGGATTGTAACTGTATGACTATTTAGCCTTTTTTTTAAAAAAAAATGTGAATGACAAATACATTTGTGGAAAATAGGGTATATAAATAAATTGACCATGACATTATTCATTCTGTTACTGCTAGCCGTTTTACTCCTAAATATCCACACTATTCAATTATCAATATTCTAAATGGGGGGGGGATCACCAACTGGGTGTCTGTAAAGACCTTCATTAGTGCCTCAAACCCTGAGCTTTCATTATTATCCTTTTTAAAGTACCATATTGGCCCGAATATAAGCAGCACCCAAATATAAGCCGCACCTTTAAAATTCAAGGGGGGAAATAAAAAAAGACAATCCCCTAATAAATGTGTCCCTAAGTCGATCCTGGGAAATGTAGTTTCTCCCAAGTGGTGTTTCAATAGTTTCCCTGTGGGCTTCTTGGACGTGGCACCAGCGGGAGGTGGTAAGAGACCTCTTTCTCTTCCCTGCTCCTGTTTCCCCCAGATTGTGTCAGCAGCAGTAGCCAGGCATGTGGGGCAGGAAAAAGGGGTTCGGAGGGTGAGTGAGTGGGTGGGTGGGAGGGAAGGAAAGGGTATTGGAGGAGCAGGGGGCAGGCAGGGAGGCTTATGGGGAGATAAGGGAGGGAAGCTTGGGGATTAGGGCTGCAGCTGGTGGCCTCCAGTCCAAATTCAGATTAGCTCAAAAACAAGCAAAGTTATTTTTCACTTTTGCACAGGAAGGGGAATAGCATGGCTTATTTCTGATGCAACCGTTTGAGGAGGTGGGGGGTCACCTATCACTGCTTTGCAACCTTAGGGCTACATTCACATTGAACAGACATCTGTGCCTTTTAAACACAAAAAAATGTTGTGCTTAAAATACTTGTATTGTCTTCAGGGCAAGTTCCATGGTCTGCAACTGACCTGTGCTCGGGGGAGCGGTGGGTGGGCTGCGCGCCATGGCCCGCGCTCCCAGTTGCGTGGGGGGGGGGGGAGAGCTGTGCTGCTTTGCCAGCGGCCTCCCCCCCTTCCCACGGCTCAAGGGAAGTTTGGGAGCAGCAGGCGGGCTGCACGCCATGGCCCAAGGTCCCGGGCTGTTTGCCTGGTGGTGGGGGAGCCACTCCGCTTTGCTGGCAGTGTAAGGTCGCGAATATAAGCCCCACTTTAACTTTTCACTGTCAGAATTTGTCCCCCCCCCCCCAATGTTTTTAGTGATTCTTATTTTCAATTGTAAGCTGCTTTGATTCCCATCGGGGGGAAAGGCAGGGTATCAATAAATTAATAATAACAAGAGATGCAAGTTTGCTTGCGCTCCTCAGAGGAAGCACATACAGTGGTACCTCGGGTTACAAACTTAATTCGTTCCGGAGGTCCATTCTTAACCCGAAACTGTTCTTAACCTGAGGCGTGCTTTCGCTTATGGGGCCTCCCGCTGCCGCCAGCGTGCAATTTCCGTTCTCATCCTGGGGCAAAGTTCTCAACCTGTGGGGTTTGTGGAGTTTGTAACCCGAAGTGTTTGTAATGTGAGGTACCACTGTAGATAACTGTGCACCAATTTATTTGGGATATTTCAAAGTATAATTCTATGTATTCTGCCAACAGTTAACAAGAGATAAAAGAGGACACAAGTACAGGAATGTAACAGGATTTATTGTAACAGATTTAAGTCTCCGGAGTGCTGCCATCTTGAACTACATCCTCTGTGATGGCTGGGAAGCAGCAGAGAGTCTATTTCAGGACACTGGTCCCCATGGAAGATTGGCCTTGGAGAGAACTCTTCCCTGGAATGGAGGAAGCCATGCATCTGGGGAGGAAGTAGCACCTGTGCTTCAGGGCTGATGAAGGTTGGTCCACTCTTCCTTCATTCTCTGGTCTTGTAGCTTTCCAAGTTCTTCAGGATCCAGCCTGATGGGACCATGAATGCTATGAAGAAGGTGGTCAGGCCAATAACAGTCTCCTGTACAAGAGAAGACAAAAGCAGCAGTGCTCAGCCCTGAGACTTGAGGGAAGGCAGGATCAGCAGCAAGCAGATGCCCCAGGGCTAGATCCAATCCTCTAAATGCCAGCGCAGACATGGCTGTTCACATCTCCAGCTACAAGACACCACTGAGAGCTGACAGAGAACATCAGCTAAGCACAGGAAGCAAGAGATTAATGGATTACTTGGTAGACCCAAAAGGCTCTCTGTAACATGACATCTATAAAAGCTCTGTGTTATATGCATTATGCAAACATTCTCACCAGAAGCCCTCTCCTCACACCGCCCAGGTACTCACAAACCTGGTACTTTAGGTGCCCAGGTACTCACAAACCTGCCTGCACTGCAGTCCACAAGGGACGTCTGTCCTCACTCACCCTCAATCTCTAGCCCAACTTCAACTCCTTCCTAGCAGCAAGCTTGATTGATACACATCATTCCACCCAACCAAACACCTTTCAATGACCAATCTTTCAATGACCACGACAGTTTAAAGGGGCACGATAACTGCTTTAGATGTGCAGCACAGGAAAGGCCTACGCTGAATACCAGCCACACGTCTAACGTGTCTGTATCCCTCCCACCCACCTCGTTTTTTGAACAGCACAAGATCACCTCCCCAAGTGCACACTAATCCAAATATCATTTTATTTGGAATAATTTATGATTTACGTAACCAATTTCCATGAGAAACGGCGGTGGTCCGCGCCACCTGTTTTCTGGGAAGCTTTTCCTCCTGGTTCTGTATTTCTGTTACGTTTTCTCGTCTCCAATACTGTTTTTTTTTAAAAAAACGGGATCCTCCTCCTCCCCATAACCCTCCCCCTGTGCCCCCTTACCACGGGCCCTATAGGATCCTTGGGGGGCTTAGCAGTGACGCCTCTGGCAGGCTGGGGAGCCAGGCTGGGCAGCCTGAGCGCCGCTCTTCTCAGCAACTGCAGGGACATGATGAGACCGAGAGATGCAACCTTCCTCCTCTCCTCCGGTACGAAGCAAGAACAAGATGGCGGCTGACCATAGAGCTCTAACAGGAGCCGGGACTTCCGTTATAAACGAGATCGGCAGCCGCCATTGGCCAACGTAATGATTCCATAGAGGGAAAAAAAGAGCGGCTCATAGAGTCAGAGCCCCAAACTTCCGGGAGGGGAGGAACGCCGCCATCTTGGCTTATATGGAATGGTGCCGCTCTATTCCTTAGCACCTCTGTGGTGAAATGCTCATGTGCTTTGGAATCTGAAAAAATCAGCTCCGGCGGCGGTATCACTCTCTAGCCCTATACATCTCTATGGAAAACCCTCCCCCTCCCAGTATACCGGAAGTGCCGTTATCACCGCGTTAGTACTGCGCCCTCTTGCAGACAGGATAGAAGGGGCGGGGGAGTGGCTTCAGAAAAGGGCAGCCAGAAAGGCGACGTCACGTTACGTAGGAAGTGGCGCGAGATCTACGAAGCAGAGAGCTTTGCTAAGAGTCCTGTACAGTAGTTGTGTCTTAGCCGATCTCCTGCGGTGGTCGCCTCCTTTCCATGTCTTCCCACAATGCACTGCTTCGGTTGCCATTCGTCGAGCCATGCCTACAATACACTTAATTAAATATTCCTATTCGTTTATTTTATCAAATATATATCCCTGATTTTAGTTGAGATTCCTGCATTGGAGGGAGATGGGCTAGATGATCCTTGGGGTCCCTTTCAACTCTATGATTCAGGGGCAGAGCACTTGCTTTGTACAAAAAAACTCCAGACTGAGCCTCTGTCGTTTCCTGCTCGGGCGAGGAGAGACGCCTGTGGACACAGCTGCTGCCAGTCAGTGTGGATGCTGCTGAACTAGATGGAGCATTTATTTGATTCACTTTAAGACAGTTTCCTTTGTTCCTACTTAATGCAGTCCTTCATTCAGAACCATGAGGACTGGACTCGTAGTTTTTCTTTTCAGGGGAACGACGGCAGCTCAATGGTTTGCACGTTGGACATCTCCAGGCAGGGGTTGGGAAAGTTTTCTGCTCTATAACTCTAGTGAGTTACAGCCACTTGTCAGCAATACAGAGCTAGCAGTGCCAAAGTGATTTCCTTAGGGTACCAAGCCTGGGCAGTGTGTATGGAGGGCCTGGGTTGCCCGGACGACAAGACCCCCCTCTCAGCCTCAATTATGTGATCCAAAGGAAAGGAAAGCAATACATTTGGCAGCTTAGCTGCAGGAGTTGCCGGAAGGAGGCATCCAAGATGCCATCCAACCATCCTAGGGACTCCAGATTTGTGTAGGGTTTTCCCTCTTAGCCTTTTCTTCTCCTGAATATACCCTGCAAGGCTGCAGAGGTTTAGGATCAGTGTCTTCCTTCTCCTAGATGGGCTTCCTTCCCAGGTTGACAAACCCCATCTGCCTCTCACTTCCCTCTGCAGCACATGCAGAAGCCACCTTCTTGACCGTGGGACCCACCTTCGGCCTCGCCCGCTCAATCTGCCAATGCCTGTCTTCACATGCCAGGGAAGTCCCTAACTTTGTGACCCACTAGCTACCCTCACCAGGTTTAGCCAGCCAGTTGAAGCTGCTCCGGGGTGTGGCCACTGTTGCATGCTGACATCTTCTAGGAGCCACAGGTGAGAACTGAGTGCAGGGTGAGGACCAAAGGTGGACAAACTACCCAAGAAGGAGCACAACTGTCTCCCCCCAGAGGCACCACTCCTCCCCTAACACCCCATACACCCCTAGGAGAATACATTACAGACAATGGTGCTTCAGTTTGGTGGTGCAGCATATCCCTTACATGCAGGAGATTCCCCAGGGTCACCAGGAAAGACTGGGAATGTCTCCTGCCTCAAACCCTGGAGAGCTGCTGC
The DNA here is from genome assembly GCF_965113315.1 of Podarcis vaucheri. Lineage (NCBI taxonomy): Eukaryota > Metazoa > Chordata > Lepidosauria > Squamata > Lacertidae > Podarcis > Podarcis vaucheri. The sequence goes on from NC_138754.1 coordinate 13,125,846, forward strand.
CAGTCAGTGTAGACAATACGGATCAAGATGGACCAGTTCTCACCTGAGCAGGCTCCCAGCCCATGCACACATCAGGTTGGGATTTTGCATTGATCACAATTTGCCGAAAGCTTGACCTTGCTTATGTCCATAGTGCTGTTCCACAAAGCAAGTGTGGAGGTTCCCTTCTTTGACTGGCCCCCACCCAGACCCTGTTCCATTGTTCCCAGCCATAGATAGGAATCAAGGTGCCACTTTCCCACACAAACTTTCCCACATAAGGGCTGGATGGATCTCACTTAGCTATTCCTGGCTCATCCTCCGCGGTCGGTTTCATCAGGATGCTCCAGGCAGCTCCTTGACTTTTCGCCCTCGGCCACTTGCTCTCTGTCTGTCTCCCACCTCCCTCTCCACCTTATGCTTATGCTGGAAGCACCGTGGGAGGGACTTGATTCGCTTCAACCCCTTTACATGAGGACAAACAAGGAGGACCCTGTGGCTAGGAATGGGTGGATCTGTTAATTCTGGATTCTGTTTCTCATTTCTCCACTCTCGAGTCCTGTTCTCCACATTTCCACATCAGTTTGTGCATTTCTTAAAGACAAGTCCTCGTGAAAACGTGGCAGCATTTTAGTGTGGATTTCTCCTCTCTTGCTATGACGTTTTGCCCAATATATACCTTTATGGCAAATCAATTCCCACTTTTAATGCACTTTTCACTAATATATGCACTTGGCTGGGCTGCAGAAGTGCATTTTGGGAAATGCAGATTTCGGAGTATTTTGGAAGCAGAGAGGGCAACCAGATTCACTGCATCCCCTTTCCTTGGGGGGCAATGGAGGACCCTGAGGCCAAGAACACACGTTCCTTGGCACTGCCCAGCGGACGTGGTACTGGAACTTATCCATGTAAACACAGCTTGCATCGTGAGCCCTAGGCTTCTGATAGTGGCATCTCTTGGGCTGCCTTCTCACTCGCACCCCCCTCCCATTTGCTCTTTTAAAAAATGCTGGAGCAGCAGAAGCCCAGGCCAGCTGACTAGCAGAGGCCTCCCTTGGTGAAAGGAGGAGGATTAGCAGCTTTGTAGAGGCCTCCGGTTAGCCTCAGTCAATGCCACTCAAACACAGGAGGGGAAAGCTTTGCATCATGATCCACCTCTGCAGTCTGAAGCGAAGGAGTTCAGAGGATGCACTCAGCATTAGGCATGCAGGTAGGAACATAGGAATCTACCTTATGCTGAGTCAGACCAGTCTAGCTCAGAATTATCTGCATTCATGTATTGGGAGTTTCAGGCAGCCCTACCTGGAGATGTCATTGTGGAATGAACAATTCCCCAAGTTTCCTAAGAAGATGGATTGATTGCTCAGGCACTCTGGGAATTATATCTTTCTGTGTATAGGAATACAGTGGTACCTCGGGTTAAGAATTTAATTCGTTCTGGAGGTCCGTTCTTAACCTGAAACTGTTCTTAACCTGAGGTACCACTTTAGCTAATGAGGCCTCCCGCTGCCGCAGTGCCGCTGCCGTACGATTTCTGTTCTCATCTTGAAGCATAGTTCTTAACCCAAGGTACTATTTCTGGGTTAGTGGAGTCTGTAACCTGAAGCGTCTGTAACCTGAAGCTTCTGTAACCTGAGGTACCACTGTAGGGAGCCTTCTCTAACTACTTTCAGCACTCCTAACAAACTACAGTTCCCAGAATTATCTGCGGGGGGGGACCTAGATTGTTTAAACTGCTTTAAAACCTTTAAAAAAACCTTTTCCCCTCTCTTTGGAGAGGAGGTAGAGAGCTGCTTCTGGCCCACAAGCCACGGGCTGCCCACTTGCATCTAAAAATAAGACCCCTGAGCAAAGTGCCTCCATCTCTCGCAATCCGAAGGCAGCAAATGGATCTTTACAGATTGCTCTGAATGTAAATGAATTCCCAGGTCTGTGTGTCACAGCCGTAAATGGCTGGGGAATGGCTTTTGCCATGGTTACTGCAAGCAGGGGGTCTGGACCGTCCCCCCCCCCCACTCTTGGCCTTGCAAGTGTCTGCAAAACAGAGATGGGAGAAGGAGGGAGGCCAGACTGGTGAGGGGTGGGAGGTAAGCAGGTGGGGTCTGGCTTCCCCCAGCAGCTGAGCCATAAATGCCCATGAAAGGCACAAGTGACAGGTGGCCTGGAATGTCTCCAAATATGGAATGCATGAAACGTCCCTTTCAACCCTTGCGGGGGAAGGAGGCAGAGGGTGAGAGAGGCTGCCAGGAGCAGAGGGGAGGGGAGGAGTAAGGCCAGTGGGAGTTTAGGGGTATAAAGGACTGGACCCTGTGAGCCAAGCCTGACTGCTCTTTGCTTCCTTTCTCTGGGCTGCTGCAGGAACTGGTGAGTACCCCCAGAGCAGCCGACACTGACTGTAAGCTCTTTGGGGCAGAGACTCCGGCTGTGTACACAGCATACATTTAAAGCGTGTTCCTCCTCCCCGCCTTGCAAAGAATCCTGGGAATTGTCATCTACCCCTTCACAGAGCAACAATTCCCAGCACCCTTAACAAATCACAGTTCCCAAGCTTATTGGAAGTGTGGAGAAACATGCTTTGAATGTATGCAGGGCTGGGTGAGACAGAACTGCTTATAGGAAGATCAGAAACTGCCTTATGTTGAGTCAATTTGTCTCAGAAGCATCCATACTGCCTGGCAGTGGTTCTCCAGGGTTTCAGACAGGGGTCTCCCCCTGCCTTACCTGGATACGCTGGGGATTGGACTTGAGACCTTGAGACAGGCAGATGCTCTGTGACGGAACTAAGTGCCTTCCTCCCCTGGAAAGCCACTGCCAGTCATAGTGAAAAGGAATAGCAGGCCAGGTATGGTCACCTCTACAAAGGATAATGCGGACCTGGGGAAATGGCAACTAAAAGGACAAAAACGCCAAGCATCTTTCCCCATGATCATTTTTAGTTAGGTTTTTTTGGGTGGGATGCAAGTTAAGGGAGGATACGGCTGAGAGGTGTATATGATTAAGCATGGTGGGCAGAAGTTGTAGAGGGGGATGTTTTTCTGCCTCTCTTAAGACACACTTAAACTCGTGGGCATCCCATAATTGCCACACCATGACTCTGAATGTTGGCAGATTCGGGGCAGGCAAAGGAAGGACTTATTCACATGCCGCGCAGTTCAACTGTGGAATTTGCTCCCCCAAGGGACAGTGATGGCCACCATCTTGGCTGGCTTTAAAAGGGGATTGGACCAATGACTGGAGAAGGATGCCAATGGTCTCTGAATACCAACTCCTGGGAATTGCAAGCAGGGAAAGAGAGCTTGGGTCCTCTTTGCGAGTTTCCCAAAGGCATCTGCTTTGGCTGCAATAACAGAATGCTGAACTTTGTGGGTCTTTGGCCTGATCCAGCATCCAGGCTCTTCTGTTCTTCACATTCAATGCATGGCATCTCCCGTTGAAAGGATCCCAGCGGAAAACCTCTGCCTATGGCCGTGGTGAGCTGCCAGCAGCAGGAATAGGCAGCATTGCTCTAGTCTAGAATTTGGAACCAACTTTCTCCCGCCGCCGCCACAGATTGCAGCTACAGCTGTCTGGCGTGTACGCTTAAAATGTTTGCTTTCTGCCAAGCGGAAAGCTGAGGAAGCTTTCTATTTGGAAATGCAATCTGCTTGCGTCCCGGACTGGAAAGTATCCAGATTGATTCTAGCTTTTCTGGGTTTTACCATTGTAGAGGAAACTCTATGAGCTGTCTCCAGTATTAGTTCTACTCAGAGTAGATCCATTGAAATTCATCAGCATGGCTAAGAGCTTATCCACACTTCCTCTTGTCCTGCTGCTCCTCCCTGCCCCACCCCCAGCTTCAATTCGGATTCCCCCCAGATTGCTGTTTTCCCTGATATATCGCTAAAGAGCAGCTTTTTGCTTGGAAATGAGTGGGGCTGGGGGCAACCCATGCTTTCTAGGCAGAACACCAGCGGAAGTGTGGATGAGCTCTAACTTAGGTCCATTGATTTTAATAGGTCTACTCAAAGTAGAATTTAGTTGGTTCACACCCTATGAGTTTATTCTACAAGAGGGAGGAAAACCAGGGCAAACAACCCCTTCCCCCTTCCTGAATCCTAAAGTTCACGCAGGAGAAAAGGAATCAGATGGAATCTGAGAGGGATTTCCAACCAGTGATGTATTCGCTAATTTGCTAGACCTTGCAATTTAAAAAAAAAATTGAATTACGTGTTCTCAGCGACCGTGTTTCATGTGCCGTTTAATGGCCCGCCATTAGGTCTCAAGTTTGGGTCCTGAAATTTCAGGGTATGGGATGCTCTAGACCTGGCAACACTTGCCCCACATAGATATGGCACAGAAGGACTGCTGTCAGGGGGAGAAAAGAGATGAGGTCAGTGTGAGTCACTTCCAGAATGTAACACCCTCGCCACCCATCTCTCATCCCTTAGTGAGCCAGCACCATGTGTGATGACGAGGAGACAACTGCCTTGGTGTGTGACAACGGCTCCGGCTTGGTGAAGGCCGGCTTTGCCGGGGACGATGCTCCCCGCGCTGTCTTCCCCTCCATCGTTGGGCGCCCAAGACACCAGGTAAGGAAGCGGTGGCTGCAAGGCTCTGTTTGGTCCCCACTTGCACTATTCATTTAAAGCAGAGCCCTGCCACTAAAGTCACAACTTCCCTGCAATAATCCCGGGGAGTTCAGTTTGTGAAGGGTGCTAAGAATTGTTAGGAGAGACCCTCTTCCCCCTTGCAGAACCACAATTCCCAGAGCTCCCTGATTGGCTGTTAAAGCACTCTGGAAATGGTAGCTTATTGTGGCATTCATGGTGATTTGTGCTTATGGTGTTATCAGGGCGGTTATACAAACGATCTTGCTTTCAATCGTGTTTGTGCCTGCCAAGGTTTTGGGGAAGCCACACTGCTTCGTATCCAATCAATACACGTTCCGTAACTTCCCCCTGCAATCCTGTATCTTTTTGTATTACAAAACGTACTGTGGGGAATTGTTGTGCCTTTCCATACAGCAATAGCATGTTATCGTTGGCCAGGATGGTTTAACAACCAACCCTCCTTTTCCAGGGAGCTCTGGGAATTGTAGCTCTAGGAGGATAGTAGAGGGTCTCCTAAGAACTCTTGAACTTCCAGGTTTCTTTGGGGCTCGAAGCCGTGACCCTTGAAAGTGATGCGGTGCTGCCTTCAGTGCAGTCTCTGCTGCTCCCTAGGGCAGGAGTGAAGTTTCTGGAGAAAGAAAGAAGAAGTGCTGTTTCACACGCCACAGAGGAGGCAGCGATAGTCCCCAATTTAGCTGGCTTTGAAAGGGGACTAGGCAAATTCATGGAGGATAACACAAGCGATGGCTCCTAACCACAATGGCTATGTTCTCCCTCCACGGTTAGGGGTCTCCTTAGCACCCTTAAGAACATGGGTAGGCAAACTAAGGCTCAAGGGCCGAATCTGGCCCAATTGTCTTCTCATTCCGGCCCGCGGCCGTTCCAGGAATCAGTGTGTTTTTACATGAGTAAAATGTGTCCTTTTATTTAAAATGCATCTCTGGGTTATTTGTGGGGCAACAGAATTAGTTCATTTTTCTTCTTCAAAATATAGTCCAGCCCCACACAAGGTCTGAGGGACAGTGTGCTTCTATTTAAAATGCATCTCTGGGTTATTTGTGGGGCATAGTAATGTGTTCATTTCCCCCCCTTCAAAATATAGTCTGGCCCCCTACAAAGTCTGAGGGACAGTGGACTGGCCCCCTGCTGAAAAAGTTTGCTGACCCCTGCTTAAGAAGCTTCTCCCAGTCAGCGAACATGATGTTATGGCCTATGTCTTGTGCCATGACTCTTAACTTGGTATCTTAGCGCCTTAAATATACGTGTGAATGTGGCCCTTGAGGATACATTGCAGACCAACTAATAAAAGCTGAATTATGTGCGGGCGGTTGAGTAGGAAAAACACCACCACCAGTTTTAGAAAGCTTCAGAATGCACTTGCAAACCCGCCCACCCCACACCGGTCTGGAGGGGGACAGCCTAAGGAGAGAGCAAGGATGTGGGTGGCCTTCCCTTTGGAGTCCTCCACCACCAGCCATGTATATGACCTTACAGGCAGCCTGTCGGAGATCACCCCCAGAACAGCAGGGGTCTCCCTGACAAATTCCAACCCAGGCAATTAAGAGATCATTTGCCTCTTGGCTTTCCAATGGGATCCTGTTTCCTCCTGAGGTGAAGTTATGCTCTTAAACAGCTGCTAGACCAAAGCTCAGAAGGCAAAGAGCATTTGGGAGCCAGGGCATAAGGGTCAAGGGCAAGGGGAGAAAGAGAGCCTGTCATGTCCTCCAACATTTCTCCAAGGAAAATAGGGATGTCCTAGTCAACAACAACAACAACTTTATTATTTATACCCCTCCCGTCTGGCAGGGTTGCCCCAGCCACTCTGGTGGCATCCAATATATATAAAAAACAAAAACAAAACATTAAACATTTTTTTAAAAACCTTCCCTATACAGGGCTGCCTTCAGATGTCTTCTAAAGGTTGTATAGTTACTTATCTCCTTGGCTTGGGGTTTGCATAACTCCATCCCCTCCAACATTTATCCAATGAAAATAGGGACGTCCTAAGGAAAAGCTGGACATTCCGGGATCAAATCAGAAACCAGGACAGCTTCTGTAAATCCAAGACTGTCCCTGGAAAATAGGGACACTTGGGGAGTTTGGTCTCCCCCCCCCCTCTCTCTCTCTCTCACACACACACACACAGAGGATGCTTCAAGTTTCAGACACTATGTTTATTGAGCCTACATCCTGATTTGCTTTGTACAAAGTTCCGTGGGGAGATGTATTTTGGTAGAAAGCTGCGGTATAAATTCCAACAATAACAACAATAACTAACAATAATAATTTCAATATTATTGAGTAACAAGGAGTTACTCAGCTGAATATGAGTGTAAAAAAAAGGACAAGAAATTATCAGTTATTTAACTTTTACTGTCATCCTAATCTTAGCTGTATAATTAATTGCTATTGCAGTAAGAACATAGAGACAAAATAAGTTGCCTTCTACAGAGCCAGACAGTTGGCCTATATAAACAGTTGTCTTCACTGGCTGGCAGCAACTTTCCAGAGTTTTAGGCACGCAGTCTCTCCCGGCCCTGCCTGGAGATGCCACAGGGGAGTGAACCTGGGACCTTCTGCATGCCAAGCAGGTGTTCTGCCACTGAGCCACAGCCCTTATTATTGCCTAGAAGGGACAAGGCACCCAAATGACTTGGCCGGCCTTGAATGCTCTGTACCCTTTTGGGCAGGAGGAAGCACCATTCCCTGCTCCCTTTAAGGGGATGATTGGGGGAACAGAATCCAGATTGGAGGGCAGTGTTTCTACCCCCCCCGGAAAAACCCCACCTGTGTTTATTTTGCTTGAAATTAAGCACCAGAAAGCCTAGGGAGGATTAGCTGTGGTGACCAGCACCCACTGGGGCTAGAAGGCAGGGAGCCCAACAGTGGCTGGAGCCAGAGCCAATAATAATAATAATAATAATAATAATAATAATAATAATAATAATAATAATAATAATTTATTATTTATACCCCGCCCATCTGGCTGAGTTTCCCCAGCCACTCTGGGCGGCTGAGCCAATGGCAGATGGAGCCAATTAATTCTGGTTTTGCCCCCATCCTTCTCCCCACTGCTGCATTCTACAAGGGCCACACAGGGGCCACACAGAGACTAAGGAGGCAGAGCCACCCCCTGGACAGGACAGGTGAGGGCTGGACCGAAGACAGGCTGGTTTGGCAACAGTCTAGCTCTCCCTAAAGGACCACCCTCTCTTGAGTCCCTGCTCTCGCTTGCTTCCAGGGCGTCATGGTGGGCATGGGTCAGAAAGACTCCTACGTGGGAGACGAGGCCCAGAGCAAGCGAGGCATCCTGACCCTGAAATACCCCATCGAGCACGGCATCATCACCAACTGGGACGACATGGAGAAGATATGGCACCACACTTTCTACAACGAGCTGCGTGTGGCCCCTGAGGAGCACCCCACCCTGCTCACCGAGGCCCCCCTCAACCCCAAAGCCAACCGGGAGAAGATGACCCAAATTATGTTTGAAACCTTCAACGTGCCTGCCATGTACGTGGCCATTCAGGCAGTGCTCTCTCTCTATGCTTCTGGCCGTACCACTGGTAAGTGTGTATGTGTGCATGTCTGTGCGTGCTGTGGGGGGGCCGAAATCAGCAAAATTGTTGGTTGACCCCCCCCCCTTGGGACCAAGAGGCAGGGGTAAACATGTTTTCGATGGATTAATGAATGGCATGAACATGCCAGCTGCTTCCAGACCAGCTGTTTATTAAGCACTGGGTAGCTTAATAAGTGGGTAGGTTAGAGGATGGGTAGGCAAACTAAGGCCCGGGGGCCAGATCTGGCCCAATCACCTTCTAAATCCGGCCCGCGGATGGTCCAGGAATCAGTGTGTTTTTACATGAGTAGAATGTATCCTTTTATTTAAAATGCATCTCTGGGTTATTTGTGGGGCAAAGGAATTCGTTCATTTTTCTTCTTCAAAATATAGTCCAGCCCCCCACAAGGTCTGAGGGACAGTGGACCAGCCCCCTACTGAAAAAGTTTGCTGACCCCTGGGTTAGAGTATGGTGCTGATAATGCCAAGGTTGCAGGTTCAATTTCCGTATGGGACAGCTGCATATTCCTGTATTGGAGAGGGCTGGATGAGATGACCCTCTGTGTCCCTTCCAACTCTATGATTAATTCATCCTGACTTGTTTGCAGGGAGATTGTGGGCTGTTTAATGAGCAATTTACATTTGTTGCTCCTCTTGCTTTCTTCCTCACATTCATTCCTTGCTCCGGCTACTTTTGCCTCTGGCCCCAAGACCTCCAGAAAGGAACGAGGTCCTCAGACTAAAAATGGTTCCCCACCTCTATGCTTTGGCAGGGGTCGCCAAACTTTTAGGACCAGCGGGTACATTTCATTTGTGCCAGTCACAAAACAGTAGCTACTATGCGTGGGTGGGGCATAACACAAAATGGCTGCCATGGAGAGTGTGCCATAACACAAAATTAGAGAGACCGCCACCCCTGGCAAACATGAGAAGCCAGCTATGTCCTGCTGGTCCTGATTCTGGAGATCACGCAGTATTGATTTTACACACAATCACATGCACAATGCTGCTGTTTCTGTCTAACAGGAACATAGAGCATTCCTCAGTACCAGGGAAAATATACAAGGTGACCCCACCACTCTTGTTTCTTATAAATTGCTTAGAAGGCACATTTGACCCCTTGCTTTCTAGGAGGGCAAGAAAGCTCAGAGGCTGGAACACCATGGTACTTGTGTGGGTGCTGGGTTGGCAACCCCTGCTCTAAAGTATTGTGGCAAATGTTAACTGGCAGCTATCTGGCATGCATTCACCACATAAGGCCAGCCAGGCTAAAAGCCCCCAGCCAAGAGGCTGTCTTGTGGGACACCTAGCAGCTTCCTCTCTCTCCAGCTCCCTACCAACTCAGGTCTCCTCTTCTGTAGGAATTGTACTGGATTCTGGAGATGGCGTTACCCACAACGTCCCCATCTATGAGGGCTACGCCTTGCCCCATGCCATACAGCGCTTGGATCTGGCTGGCCGCGACCTCACCGACTACCTGATGAAGATCCTAACCGAGCGTGGCTATTCCTTTGTCACCACTGGTAAGAGAACTGCTACGTGGTACCGCTTTAATTCTTTAGCCAGTGTCTGCTTGAGTCTACTCCCTGCACCGGCCAAGAGCATTGTTCATGCCATTTGAAAACAAATGCCTTAACTCTGACCCCATGTGTGCTATACACATACTGTAGAGCAGTATCATACCGCTTTGAACAATCAGGGTTTCACCCAAAGAATCCCGGAAGGTGTAGTTTGTTAAGGATGCTGAGAGTTGTTAGGAGACCCCTATCGCCCTCACAGAGCTACAGTTCCCAGAGTGGTTTAAACAGTCAATCCTTCCTCCCAGGGAACCCTGCGAATTGGAGCTCTCTGAGAGGAACAAGAATATAATGAATTGAAAAAGATGTTTAAAATAATGTTTGTAAAAAACAACAACCCAGAACTTTTCCTTTTTTGGGAACTATAGAGACAGAACTACCCAAACTGTATAGAAATTTATTCATGTATGCGACTACAGCAGCAAGAATGTTACTTGCCCAAAAATGGAAAGAAGAATTCATCCCAGCAAATGAAGAACGGATGCAAAAACTTACGGAATATGCAGAAATGGCAAAACTTACCAGGAAAAGAAAACAAAACAGGTTAACAATTTTTTTATAAAAGAATGGAAATGGTTTATAGAAACAAACAAACAAACAAACAAACAAACAAACAAACAAACAAACTGTAAACAGATAAGAACATTGGCTGGATTATTGTAATAACTTGCAGTTTTATAAGAGTACATCTTTAAAGTACATGAATAAATGAGCAAATTAAGTTAATTTGGATATGCCGAAAATATTAAAAATAAATTTAAGGAACTGCAGGAAGAGTGGGAAGGAAGTCAAGCTTTGAAATGTTAAAATGATTGTAAAATTATTGAAATGTATAAAACTAAAAATCATAAAAAAGGAATCTCCTGGCGCTTCTCAGCACCCATAACAAACTGCAGCTCCCAGGGTCCTTTGTGGTGGGGCCACGACTGTTCAAAGCGGTATGATAGTGCTTTAAATCTTGAGTGCAGATGGAGCCTACAGCTGAGCGACAGAACCAGTTCTTCCAAGCTGTGGGCTTCCTCTAATGGATCAAATCCTTCCTGCCTCCCCGCAGCTGAACGGGAGATTGTTCGTGACATCAAGGAGAAGCTGGGCTACGTGGCTTTGGACTTTGAGAACGAGATGGCCACCGCTGCTTCCTCCTCCTCCCTGGAGAAGAGCTACGAGCTGCCTGATGGGCAAGTCATCACCATTGGCAACGAGCGTTTCCGGTGCCCAGAGACCCTCTTCCAACCCTCGTTTATCGGTGAGAAAGTAAGAGCGGGAGCACAGGAGACCTCTCTAGCGGAGACTGCTGCCCCACAGCTCCTATTATGCCAGACCATGGGCTCTGGTGGCTGTGGCTGAAGGGCGTTGGGGGTCTAACAGCATTTGGAGGGCCCACAGACTGACCCAACCATGGGGCTTATAGGTGGGGCAGGGTAATCTGCAACTGGTGGTTTTGTTCTGGAAGAGTGAGGGGTCTGGAGTACCTGAGAAGTCAGTTGCAGCCATAGGTGAGGGATGGGGAGCTTCTGCAAATGTCATCAAAGCAGAGGCTTGCTGGCTGGGGCGGCAATTGAGAGATGTGTGAGGGGTTAAGGCATGTCAGTGGCAAAAAGGTCAGTCTTCTCCTTTGAGACCGCTCAGAAATGTCACACTGGTTTTACTGATGGCGAAAACGTTTACTGACACACGTCAGGAAGTGCAGGGAGCCCAGGGTGGGCGTCTTGATGATACCAGCCTTGACCAGAGAGGGGGGTATCAGGTAGACGCATTCCACTTACGGATTAGGGCCGAGGCTTTTGCAGCGGGTGGAGAGGAACAGCTGATCGCGCCAGGACAGGGCTCTTCGATGCTCTTTTTTCTACCCCAAAAATAGACAGGGAAGCGGCAAAATTCCAGGATAGTATCCTCCTTCTCCTAAATGGAAGGGGAAGCATGACCTCCTGCTAAGCAGCTGCTGTAACTTGAGGCCATCACAAAATCCTTTGACTTTTGCCCTTGGCGAAGGATTCTTCTCTGTGGGTCTCCTCGCTTTAAAAGATGTTCGAGCCATTCTTTCTTCAAACTCCTTCCGGCCTTGCAGCACCAGGTGCAGAAGAGATTGCAGGATGTACCCGGGACTAGCATGACAAAGCAGCAGTATGGGCTGTTTCACCTTATTAAAATCAAATCTGGAAGATACTGTGTTCTGTCTCTAGCCCTAATGGGAGCTCACAAGGCCCGTAGGAGCCGGAAAAAAATAAAATAAAACTTGCTTAAAACTAGGCAACTTAGCAATTGCCCTAATAAAGGCACTTCCTGGGAGGTCTTTGCGCGTTGTTGTTTTTAGTAGCCTCTTGGCAATTGCTTTTTCCTGTTGGTTTTCTACTAGGCTAGCTCTCTCTGCTTCTCGTCTGCTGACAGCCTCCACGGTTTCTGTTCTGGCTGTGGAGGCCAGGCTGATCCATCCCTCCTCCACTAGCCTGTTCGCTTGCACAGAATTACTTGTCGCCTGTGGGGACCAGGCATGGTAGTTAAATGCAAGGCTGAGCAAGATTGGCTCTCAGAATGAATACAACCATGCCTGTCACGTGCAGAATTACCATTAATTGCCAGCCCTTCACCCTGAGGTCCCAGGGCAGTTTACAGCAATTTAAAACGCAACATTGTTTTGTTGTTTAGTCGTGTCCGACTCTTCATCACCCCCTGGACCAGAGCACGCCAGGCACTCCTGTCTTCCACTGCCTCCCGCAGTTTGGTCAAACTCATGCTGGTAGCTTCGAGAACACTATCCAACCATCTTGTCCTCTGTCGTCCCCTTCTCCTTGTGCCCTCCATCTTTCCCAGCATCAGGGTCTTTTCCAGGGAGTCTTCTCTTCTCATGATGTGGCCAAAGTATTGGAGCCTCAGCCTCAGGATCTGTCCTTCTAGTGAGCACCCAGGGCTGATTTCCTTAAGAATGGATAGGTTTGATCTTCTTGCAGTCCATGGGACTCTCAAGAGTCTCCTCCAGCACCATAATTCAAAAGCATCAGCCTTCTTTATGGTCCAGCTCTCACTTCCATACATCACTACTGATGTATGGCACATACAGGGCACCCAGGATGGACAGGTCATAGTGGAGAGTTTTGACCAAATGTGATCCACCTGGAGCAGGAACTGGCAAGCCACTCCAGTATCCCTGCCAAGAAAACTCCATGGACAAAGATAAAAACGCAACATTAAAAACAGTTTATGGCAACTTGGTATCACAAAAAACAAGGTGGTTCCTGAAAATACACACCTCAGGTGTCAAAGGTCAGGGTAAAGATGTACCTCTGTTTAAGGATACACCCTTTTGTGCCAAATATAGTCAATTAGCATTAAATTAGCCATATACCCTGCTCCCCAGATTTTGCAATCTTGCTCTTTTTTTTTTTAACCCAGGCATGGAGTCTGCAGGCATCCACGAAACTACCTACAACTCCATCATGAAGTGTGACATTGACATCCGTAAGGACCTGTACGCCAACAACGTGCTCTCTGGCGGCACCACCATGTACCCTGGCATCGCTGACCGTATGCAGAAGGAAATCACCGCCTTGGCGCCCAGCACCATGAAGATCAAGGTGAGACTGGCAAATAGACAGCAGAATTATTAACATTTGGCATTCTATTCCAACAGATAGGTAAGAGGAAAGCTGTGATAGATTCAGAAGTTACTGGGGTGTTTGTGTGTGTGTGTGAGGGCAACCAAGATGATCAAGGGTCTGGAAACAAAGCCTTATGAGGAGCACTTGAAGGAGCTGGGTATGTTTAGCCAGCAAAAGAGGAGACTGAGAGGAGATACGATAGCTATCTTCAAATATCTTAAGGGCTGTCACAAGGAGGAGGGAACATGCTTGTTTTCTCCCTGTATTTAGAAACCTCCAAGGAAGGAGAGTCCACCACCTCTCGTAGGAGTCTGTTCCACTGCTGAGCAGCTCTTACTGTCAGAAAGGTTTTCCAAATGCTTAGTCAGAATCTCCTTTCTTGCACACCTTCCAGCTTGTCAACATCCTTCTTAAATTGTAGTGCCCAGATGATCCCCTTGTTGGTTCTCCCACCTTTTGGGAAATTGTCAGCAACGCAATGGAGGAATTTGTCAGACCTTACACTCTTGGCAGAGTTTGAGTCCCAACAGATATCGGGGAAGTTGGAAATTCCCCCGATTACTATTTCTCTCCTTTTTGAATGTTTGGTAATCTGCTCTAGTAAGGCATCATCCACCCCTGGTTAACTTTCTCACTTCCTCCCTTTAGATCATTGCTCCTCCGGAGCGGAAATACTCTGTGTGGATCGGCGGCTCCATTTTGGCTTCCCTCTCCACCTTCCAGCAGATGTGGATCAGCAAGCAAGAGTATGATGAAGCCGGACCATCCATTGTCCACAGGAAGTGCTTCTAAAACGTCTCTACATTACCCTCCCTGGCTTCTCCATTTCAGGTTCCAGCTGCTGTCCCTTCCTCCCAGATTTCATGGTGGTGCTTATGCCACTGGCTCACACTGCAAGAGCCATTCCTCCTCTTGACTGCCCACCTAACCCCAGCCCTGAGAGGTCTACTCATGAGTATAATGGAAAAAAATATTTGCAGAAGGCTCTTCTGCTCCTCAGGGTCTTATTTCCATGGAATCATCCCTTCTGCACCACCACATATGGTGCTAGTGTCTCAAGTTTGAGTATTTGTCATTACTCCCTCTTTTCTCTCCCCTTCCTGAAACCTTAAAGAATAAAGCAGTTTTACAGTAGAATACTGTGGCTCAGTGTCTTCTGGGGCATTCACAAGACTGGCCCAAGATGTTTTCCTGCTTGAGGTGAAGCAGCAAATGGGCTGGTCTTGTACCAAAGGTCAGTCATAAGAAGGGCGCTGCTGGATCAGGTCAATGGCCCATCTAGTCTAGCAATGAGCTTTATGGCTGACCAGGAATTAGAATCTTTGGCTTCCAGCTCCAACACTTGAACCACTACACCAGGGATTCCCAAACTGTGGTCTGCGTGCTTCATTCAGGTGGTCTGTGGCATTGTGTGGCCTTGTGGTTGAAGAAAGGAGATAGTACATCCATCACATTCTATATGTATACAGTACTGATTTGCAAAGGTATTTTTATTGCTCCCCTGCTTTCTTATATTACGTTTTACCGCATTACGTGGAATACGTGTATTACATTCTATGGAATTCAAACTGCAATACACTAAAAGACAAGAAAGAAAGGAAGCAATGAAACTGCAGCTGAAAATCGTACAGTATCTAGTACAGCACATGAAACTTGATGCAACAGGCAGAAAACCATTTAAGTGGTGCCTAGAACTGGACGCAGTACACCAGATGGGGTTCTGGCCAAGGCAGAATAAAGTGTACTATTGCACCCCTTGATCCGGACACTATACTTCTGTTGATGCAGCCTAGAATTGCATTAGCTTTTTTTTGCTGCAGCATCACACTGTTGACTCGCATTCAGCTTCTGGCCTGCTAAGGCTTGTCTCATTTCAGCTGAGAGTTCCACAGAGTTGGGACCACAATACTGAATGCACAGCTTCTGAGCTGGGCATCTGAGCCACCAACAGTCTTCCCTGAATATCACAGTGATCAAGGGGGAATATAAAGGAATCAAGTGGTCTTTAATGGCCTTTTATCCTTGGGAAAGGATGGAAACTGCTCAGATGGTTGAACTAATGAGCGCTTATTAAAAAACCGTAGGGGGAAGGGCCAGGTTGCTTCCAAACATCCCAGGATTTGTACACTTGAGACATTTGAGAAACACACACAGCTAGAGACTGAAGTAAATGTTTATTTTCAAACATATGAATAAAACAAATACCAAAATTAAAAAGTCAGCTTGTTCCCTTTGATTCTGGTGAAAATATTTGCCAAGAAATGTAATTACCATAGAAAATTATTCTAAAAACATTTGGGGGGACAACCCCCCAAAAAAACCACAAAATAAAGAGGGCAAATGAAGGGGGCAAAAAGGACACTAGATACATAGAAGTATACAGTGCAGAGTTTACAACTTAATATTACAAAGCATGCCAGATTTTTTGGGGGTGGGGGGAAAATAAAAATACAAGTGAGAGTCAGCCACACTCAACCACCTTTTCTTGATACTTTGGAATACAGAAAGAGATCCACGTATAAGGTAACAAAAACAAAAGGTTAATATAGCAAACTGCAATTATCAATGGATTTTTGCTATGGGGAGGTAATATCCAGAGAACTGTTAGCTTATCTACTGTTCAAAAAGTCCAAAAGAGCTAGAAGCTTCGGAGACTGTCCCTAGCATATCAAACAAAACAAAAATGAACACGATAGCAACTTTTCCCTTGGTAATAATTTTTTAAAAAGCAACAGAGGGGCTTATCTAAGGAACATGGTTGTTTTTTAAACAAAAAAAGGGATTGTTTTGTGTTAAATGAGGCCCATTTGTTTCCACACCCTGCTACAGGTGATTACATGAGACCAGGATGACATGGTCATGCCAAAGAGTGAAGTTGACTCCACAAACTTTCAGGGGGAACAGTGCTAAGATGAGTAATGCCCCATCCAAGAGAGGGGAGCGGAATAGCTCTCTTTGCCTTGGTCCTGCTCACAATGGAGCAGATTAGATTAAAGACAGCCACACAAGGCTGAATTCTGCGTCTCTTGTTGCCCTAGGCCAGGGCGGCATGTTCCTGCATAAACAGGAGAGTGCATTAAAGAGCCTCCGACTGCCACATGGGAGAAAGACATGCCAAACCCACGCAGGGGAGCCAAGTGTTCTGGAAGCAGCAAGTGCTCAAAATTGTGTGCTACCCCCAGCAAAGTGAGCGCCCCTTCAGTTAGGGCGCCCAGCCTGCCTGAGTGGTCTATCCTCC
The DNA here is from genome assembly GCF_965113315.1 of Podarcis vaucheri. Taxonomy (NCBI): domain Eukaryota; kingdom Metazoa; phylum Chordata; class Lepidosauria; order Squamata; family Lacertidae; genus Podarcis; species Podarcis vaucheri. The sequence continues at coordinate 13,142,384 of NC_138754.1, forward strand.
CCCACAGGTGGCATTTGGACCCACTGCCACAACTTCACTTTTTCATCACTTTGTATCTAGAAGGCACACATTTCCTGGGAGGTGAGAAGTGGCAGTGCCACATCCCAAAACCGTTTCACAGCAGGATCTGAGGTCCTCCATGTGTTACTGGACTACAACTCCCACCAGCCCTGACCAGTGACCACGCATACCTGGGGCTCTTGGGAGTTGGAGTCCAACCAAATCCAGACGGCCACATGCTCCTCGTCCCTGCCATAGAGTCTGTGACACATTGCTGTCTATTCTGTAGCTGTAACTGCCCCTTGATAAATGAGAGGTTGCAGAACGGGCACCAAGCTCATGCAGACGTCTCCTGGCTGAGTCTCCATCACTTCCAGCTGGGGGTAGGGAGATGCCTGTTAGACTGACTGAAAGCAGTGCTTGCAATGCTCTCAAGTTATCACTGGTCCATGAGCCTTTCCCCAGTGCTGACAACTGAAAGCAAAGCGAGTTTCTCCAGGGAGAAGGGGTGCAAACTAAGAAACAGTCTGAGACTTGCAGCTTGTCTGTCTGTCTCACCATGCAGGCACTCTTGTCCCTGTCAATTCTGCAGCCAGGAGTGAGAAGACACAGTGGTAAGATCCACTTGTACCCCGCCTGCAGATCAATCTTGGAAAATCTGATCCCCAGATGCTCACAACGTTGGCCATCGCTGCTCCAGCCCTGAATGATTCTGCAGCCTGAATGATCCACACTCACACACAAAAGCCTGCATGCAACTCACTCCTTGGCTGTAGACAATGCATTTCTACAAAAATCTAAGTATGAACTTGTGGGGGTCCGATCCAATCTCCAAGAGAGGAAAAACCACTGGCAATCTCTCCATTTGGTAAGATGCAATTCAAGTAGCAGGGCAATTTTTAATTCTTAAAAAAGAGGCTTGGGGCCAGGGAAAGCCAGGATGGTGTTTTCCAGATGTTGCTGAATAATCCTCCCTGATTGTAGGTCATGCTGGCTGTGGCTGATGGGAGGTGGAGTCCAGCAACATCTGGGGGAGGGGCACTCACACTGGCCACCCCAAAGTTCTGGCATTTAAAGGCTCAAGAGTAGGAGCACCCATTTTGCACCCCTTCAGAGGGAACCAGAAAAAGGCAAAGAGGCACACCCTGAGACAGAAGTGAGGTCCTGAGGTTGTGCGGCTGGTGCAAGAGGCTCCATTTTGAGCAAAGGGGAGTTATGGGATGGATCACTTGCACCACCAGCATTGCTACAACAGAGGAGGACCAACACTGGGAAATACAACCCAGGCAGTTGTCAGCAGGGCCTGGTGCAGCATGCAACGACAGAACTTGGGACGCATGAAAGCTATTGGCGGTTGCCTGGCAACCAACAGCCACTCTCTTCCCAAAACTGCTGCTATGTTGCAGCCTCGATTGCTAAGGAAGCCTGTGGGAAGAGCAGGGCCAGGCCAGTGATTGACAGCTACAGCAGGAGGACCTGGCTGGTCAGTTCTCAACACCTCAAATGAAGCTTGTACACACCAACACACCTCACTGAGGCAAGAAGGGAGTAAGATGTCATTTCTGCACAGCAAGACATAAAGATGGGAAAACGACACTACACGGTGTTAAAAAGCTGGCAACTCAAGATAATTAACTGAAGGCAAAGGCTGTCCCTTCTGATGATGAAGCATCAATGCAAAGCCAAGGCATTCAAGAACATCTTTAAAGAAAAACCCAAACCAGAACATCCTCGCTTCATAATATACAGCAGGGATGAGGAACCTATAGTTTTCAAAATGGGTGTTTGGGCTCCAGTTCCCATCCTCCCCAACCACTGCCCATGCTGGCTGGGGCTGATGGGAGCTGGAAACCAATAGCAGCTGGAGGTCCACAGGTTACTCACCCCGCTACACAGGATTCAGAAATGCCAGAGCTGCCTGTTTCCCAAAGACCCAAAAGGGTGAAAGGCCCTGAACAAACAAAAATGTTAATAGCATTTGAAAAAAATAAATCTCTTGCACACTTCCTTCAACTCAGCCTTTTGGACACAGGAATAGCAAATTCAGATATCATTGCTTCGAACTCTTGCAAGTTTTCTCCAGGTGGTTTGTCTGTGCGCAGAAAGTCACCTGTGTAGGTCACTGATAGCTTGATTTGGCTTCTAAGGTCCTCTAAGGACACAGCCATATGGGACTCGCCAGCAGCAAACTGCAGAAGCAGAACATCTGCATCAATATTTCCCCCACCCCCCACGTATAAACAAAAGGGAAGTGCTCCAGGCATGATCAATGCAGAACATTAATCAGGGTATGATTCTAAAACCTGTACAAATCTTTTCTCCTCCCCTCCCCTCTCCCCCCATCAACCAAAAAACAACAGGTGGCTGCAACATACACCCAGGAGAAATCCAAGCAACAGGATGGAGTCAGGCAAGGTTTCCCCAGGTAGCCCATGCAGGGGACCACATCCAATTTGATACACATTGCAGTTTTGTGGCAAAACAGCAGTCCAATGTAACAACCGAAGAAAGGAGAGGCACAGATCAATGCAGGTGAGGAAAGGTCACGTTTCTAGATCTGCTACTCCAATAAGGATTCTGTAAAACTCACTCCCTGCACCTCTTCAGCTTGGAGGAAGAGAGCTATCCCCACCATTCACTTGGGGATTTAACTATTTCTTCACTGTAGCAGCGTGAGCTTAACAAATAAGCAAGCAAACCCTGCTGCCCAGATTCATGCCTTCGGATCAAGACTGTAAGTATGCAAGATCTAGCACTAGGTCTGAGACTTAGGCATGACTTTGGTTCCCAGAGCCTCCCGTACGGAGGAAGATCTTCCATCCTGGGATTCAGGATGCAATAAAGGAGTCTTGTTTGTCCTGGCTTGGGGGTGTACCAAGAAATGGAGGAAGTGGGGAGGTGGGGGGCAGGATCAGGCAATGGAAACCAAAGAGAAAGGCAGGGTTGTGTGGAGAGAGCCGGGTTCTTTCTCAGGAGTGAAGGACAACCTCAATGGCAGCAGCCTCCGCAGTGACCACCCAGGTGAGCGTGCTGGCTCTCGCCAAACTTTGTTCTCCGGCTGAGGATCTCGTAAGAGCAGTCATCCCCGCAGCAGCCAGACATGCTGGGTGAAGTATCATCGATTTCAAACCTGCAGGGGCAGAAGTGGTGGTGGTGAAGGAGGAGGAGGAGGAGGAGGAGAGGAGATAGAGAAAAGTGTCAGGTGGCATTTGCATCAATGCTTAAAATGCAGCCACATCTGTGCAACTGGAGCTGGCCTGGCCCCTTGGCGTGGTCTCCACAAGCAACTGATTGCATGAAGAGTCTATTTGTAGAAACAGGGCAGCATCAGAAGAAAAGAAAACATGTGAGGAAAGCCCTGCTGACCAGACCAAAGGCCCAGGATCCTTGTTTTACAGTAGCCAAGCAGATGTCCCAAAAGGGAGCCTGTGATCAGGATCAGAGAACAGCAGCAACTCTCCCCACTTGTGGTCCCCAACAAAAGATTTTCATAGGCATACTGCCTCTGACAGTGGAGGGAAGACTGTGACTAATAGCCTTATATTCCATGAATTGCTCTTATTTCATGAACTGCTCTAGTCCTGTTTCAAAGCTTTCCAAGTTGGTCCAGGCCATCACAATATCTTGTGGGAAGCTGGAGTTATTTGGTAGTTTGTGCTGTTGTTGAACAGTGCCTGCTGCCCTTGGCCTAAGAAAGGTGTGGGGAACCTCGGACCTGCAAGGCCTCCTCTCCTGGTCTCATCTCCACCCAGCAATTAGACCGGGGGGGGGGGAGCCTTCTACTGGAACCAGTGGGAGCTTTCTTTCGATTGTTGAAGGAGGAAAGGAAGCAGGAAAAATGGATGATCTGCCTGGAGACTGTAGCTGGGAAGGGAAGGACTAGGTGTGTGGATGTATAGGATATATATGGGCACACCCACTTTGCTTTGGCCCCACCCACCTCCGGCATGTGGTCTCCCAGAAGGTTAGCCATCAAGGAATATTTTTCTGAAAAGGGCTCTGCGCCCTTTGCTCAGAGAGGGACAGGGAACCACTGGCCCTCTACATTTTGTTGGACTCCAACCCCCATCAACCCCAGCCAGCATGCCCAGAGGTCAGGGATGATGAGTCCAGGAACATCTGAAGGACCACATGCTCCCCATCCCTGGCCAAAGGGAGTCAAAAAACCAACTATCACAAGGGTAGGAGAGGGGCATCTCCCCAAACCCATCTTCTTCTGGTCTCTACTTCAGGTGAGCAAAAAAGAAGTAAATGAAGTCTTACTGTAACGCTTCTCTGAAGAACTGGTAGGCCCCATGATTGTGTTTAAATACTGTTAACATGACTTTCTTCATCTGTGTACTAAGAGCCAGGGAGAAGACAAGGTCAGCATGGTATGAGGTCACAAGAAAGAAAGCAAAAGCAAAACAAAGCTCCTTGCACTTTCACAGTAGTCTAATTTAAATTAGTTCCAATCCCATGTAAAAATTGAAATTATCAAATAAATACACACACGTGTCTGTATATTTGGGGATGGCCATCTTCTCTTAAGCCAAAGTTTGAAAGTGCATTTGTTATAGAATTGGATCCTCCAGACAACTGCCAAGTTTTAGCAGAGCTAACGCAGTACTAATTAAAACAGAGAGCATAATCTAATGACTGTACCCAATGATGGTCTACTCTGAGTAGGGCTCATTCAAAAGAATGGACTTTATCAACTTTGGTTTACTAATTTCAGTGTGCCTACTCACAGTAGGACTTCACTGGATACAACCCTAGGTTTTAAAATCCAGACATTTTCAAAGAACACAGGAAGCTAGCTAGCAAGACAGCAGTTTATAGCTGCACGTTCATCTGGGAGCAATTATCTTGCGCGCTCACACACCTGTTATGTGCAAATCAGATGATGCCGATGATTATATTAAAGCGAGATTGTAGCCTAGGGATGGGAAATCTGTGGTCCTGCAGATGTTGTTGAACACCAACTCCCATGATCTCTGATGGGGCTGATGGGAGCTGGAGTCCAGCAACATTTGGAGGGCCACAGGTTTCCCTATCCTAACACTAGTCTTTACAACTACCAAAGGAAGCTCAAAAAGGTGTCAGAAGGGATTGATGAAGATTTAGGGAAGGGTGCTGCTCAGGAATTTCATCACCCAAGGTCTTCAGAAGGCTCCAGTTCTGGTCCACACTAAATTCGTTGCAGTGTGCTTTTTATTTTACAGTGGTACCTCGCAAGACGAATGCCTCGCAAGACAAAAAACTCGCAAGACGAAAGGGTTTTTGGTTTTTTGAGTTGCTTCACAAGACGATTTTCCCTATGGGTTCGCTTCGCAAGACGGAAACGTCTTGCAAGTTTGTTTCCTTTTTCTTAACACCGTTAATACAGTTGCGACTTGACTTCGAGGAGCAACTCATAGAACGCGGCGTGGTAGCCTTTTTTGAGGTTTTTAAAGACTTTGGTGATTTTTGAAGCTTTTCCAAAACTTTCCCGACACCGTGCTTCGCAAGACGACAAAAATCGCAAGACGACAAAACTCGCAGAACGAATTAATTTCGTCTTGCGAGGCACCACTGTATTTTAATGCAAGCAAAATAAAAATGCCTAACTTGATACATACAACATGCAGAGGGTTGTATACAACGCTAGTTCTACACAGAGTAGACCCCCTGAAGTTAATAGACAGGAGTAATTTAGGATCATGAATTTCAGCTGGGTAGAATTTAGCTGGATATGGTTAAGAGGTTAAAAACAGAACCATCTGAATTCACACTGGCCTGGTTCAGACAACAGCACAGCAAGTTCAAACCGTGGCTTACCAGGAACTATGCAGCTGCTTTTCTTCTCCCCAGTCGTTTTGAGCACAAACCCTGGCAACAGCTCAAGGTTAAGCTCTCTCCTCTCACCAAGCTTGAGTCCCAGTTCAGATAACACACTAAGCCAAACCTTGGAGTGGCAGTAAAAAAGAGCAGGAACAAGCAAAGCAGCAGCAGCAAGCTTATGTCTGGAAACCTGCATGCTTGCACGAACCTGGTAATCCATAGTTAGGGTGGTCATGCAACTCAGGCCATTATATGTCAATCCTTGGTATCAAGATATTCAGGGTTTGTTAGGGGTTTTTTAATGGGGAGAGATTAGCGACTCCAAGTGGGCATGTTTAGGACTGCAGCTTCAGACAGCTAGAGAGAATTGTAATTCAGAGGAAGAGGGGAAAATAGTGCACTTACCTGTTCGCCACGAGCTGTAGGATCTGTATGAGAAATTTGCCAAGACCTTTCCTTCTCACTTTGCTTTCCAGCTGTACTTCGTAGCTGAGGAGGAAAGGGTGAGCTTCAACATGCAATTAAAGAACACCCAGGCCTTGAAATCCCCCCACAAACATTGCTGCCCTGAGCTGCAAAATTCCACCCCCACCCCCATTCAGTCTTTCCCCACAGCTTCAGATGACATAATGGATGCAAATGGCTTTCAAACTCTCAGAGTAAAAGGAAAATAGAACTATATAAGCACTAAACAATGATTATTTAAAGCCACAACTGATTTGTAATGTTGCGTTCACCCCTTCCCTTCCACCAGTTTGGCAGCTGCAAGAACACAGCCCTTCAGATTTTGCACCTGGAATAAACGCAGCAGTTTACACACATAAATCAAACAACAAATCTGTGCGGATTTTCATGGAAGATAAGGCTTGGAAGGCCATGCTCCATAGTTGGAGGCAATGTCTTTCTGAATACCAGTTTCTGGAAACCACAGGGCAGAAAGTTGCTCTTGCGCTTGAGTCCTGCTTGTGGGCTTCCCATAGGCATCCCTTTGGCCACTGTGAGAACAGAATGCTGGACTAGATAGGCCACTGACTTGATTCAGCAGGACTGTTCTTTATGTGCTTCTGTTCAGAACACAGGAAGCTGTCTTATACCAGGCAAGGCTACACCAGAGTAGGCCATCTAGCCCAGTACTGCCTACTCTGATTGGAAGAAGCTGTCCAAGGCAGAGAAAGGTGTCTTCCGTCACCTGCTACCTGATCCTTGAAGCTGGAAGATGATGGAGACTGAATGCATCATATGGTCTTCCACAACCAGATGACCGCCAGGCATTTTTTAATACAACTCTCACTAGGCCCAACCAGTGTGACAAGTGACGTAGGGTGATAGGAGCTGTAGTCCAACAACATCTGAAGGGAAGCAGCATGGAGAAGGATGGTATATATCAAGATTGGAGTTATCAGCATCCTCAGGGAAACCCAAGGTTTTTTTTAGGAGTCTTTAGAGACAAAAACTTAACAGACTAAAATGAATAAATCCCCAAACAGCTGAATGAGGATCAAGTAGCCAAGGAATATAGGAATGTTGTATGGGTAGGTGCAGAATGGAAAGGAACAACCTGAAAGAGGGCATGGCTGGCCTGCGCACTGAACAAGAGCACTTCACACTAACTTTTTTTGTGTGGGACATTACTGCAGTCAACCCAACAATTTGTGCTTTGCCAGATGGGAACATGAAGGAGCTGAGGCTCACAGGGCTTTCCCGTAAAATTTGCTACAGAAAACTCTGTGAGATTTCTTCCTTTGTCTGCTGTTGACAGGAAGCTGTAACACTATGTACTTCCTTCCTCCTTGGGGCAGACTCCTCTTTCTTCATTATGCTTCCAAGCTGGCCACACATACGTCTGAACTCTGCACTCTGAGCTTACCATTTTTGAACTTACATTTTGTACTTTTGTAACTCAGATGGTAGTTTTGCTGATGGTCTTGCTACTGTAACTGGTGATTCGAAACCTAGATTATGTAACTAATTACTACATTCATTTCTTCACAAAACAATGTGTGTGCGATTGTTATTTTAAGAGGGGACAAAAGGGTAGGTAATTCCAGGGAAAATACAGTCCATTTTAAAGCATTCTGGATTATTGTTTCAAGAAGTTAAATCAATCTTGTCTTAGTTTCCAAGTTTAAGCTGCAAAGGATGGTACTGTGCTGATCTCACTAATGTGAGAAAAGGAAGCAGTAATAACTAAACAACATATTCCCTCCTAGTGTCTAAACCCATTCTTACATTTTGTGTGTTAGTTATCGAAACAGCAGTGATTTACACAATAAAGGAAGCTTTCTGTCCCCAATTATATAGCTGGGCTGATACAGGATATCAATAAGCTTCCACTTCCCACATCCCTCTTCCTGTACCCTGCAAAATTTTGTAGCAGGTTTGACTTGTGTGCATCCTTCCACTCTGCTATGATCCACCTGGCCCTCCCCAAGTGCAGAATCTGAGGGCACTCCAAGAGTCCTGAAAATAAATATGAACGTGCCTAGCAGGAGACGTACCAATAGAGGACCTCATCCCCACACTCCACATCAAAGCGGAAGTGTGAGAAAGCTACGGGAAGGGAGCCGTCATCCAGAGCGATTAGGTACCAAGCACGGTCATCTGACATCTCATCTCGTTTCTCCCGGTCTTTCCAGCCCCACTCACTCTGCTCATACCTGCGGAGAGGAAGAGAGCATAAAAACCAATCGCTTCACACCCTCTCCTTACGGGAGAGCTCAGCCACCTGGAGATAGTACTCACCATAAGAAGCAGCCTGCATTGCTGCCTAGGAGAGGGAGGGAATCTCTTGGGTACCGGAGCACGTTCGGGACCCGTTCCCCTTCTCCACCTGGGCTTTGAGCAGCACCTCTGGATGGCTACCTAGCAAACTCTGCAAAGCGGACCCAACTCTATTAGCCATCAGAGGGGGCAAGAAGCTGGTTTGAAAGACAATTGCAAGATCTCTGTGACAGTTAGCAATGCAATTGCCTGATAGGCTCTGCAACCTGTTCTACTTTCTTTCTTCCTCGAATCCCTTACAGAGAAAAATTGTGAAAAACTGATCATCCTTACTAACAAAACAGCAGCCTCTGTTGGGAATCTCTGAAACACAGAATACTGAGTCAAGCCCTTGATCCATCTACCCCAGGATTGCCTATTCTGACTTGCAGTAGCTCACTAATATCTGGAGCACAATGCTTTTTTTTTTAAGCGGAGATACGACTTTTGGGGGATGGGAAAGAAAGTGAGTCATCCCCCCTGCTCTTGCACATCCCCACAACAGCTGGCAATAGCTCCCCACTGCCGCCCACTACCCCTGAGTGTCCCCCTTGGGCCTTACAAGGTCTGCATGTTTGTTTTGGTTAGTTCAAAAGCCCAGTCGAGTGTGGTCGGGTCCAAGCTGGAAACTCGTTTGCAGTCAATGGAGACGTTTAACCTGCAGAGAGAGAAAGGAAACGGAAGCCATTAGGTTTCAATATGCATAAATAGAAGTCCACTTTGTAGCTGAGTCCCAGGAGCAAGAAGCATGCAATACCAGACGGAGCAGCAGCAAGCGTTTCACGGCTTTCCACACACACACACACACACACACACACACACACACACACTGTCTCAAAGCAAGCGCTTTGACCAAGAAGACCTGGGTTCAAATCCCTCTAGCCTCAAAAATGAAGAGCAGAGAACTTCTACTCACCCATTTCTGTCATATTTCTTGAACACTGGGAAGGCTTCTAAGGGGTCTCCCAACTATGGAAAGAAAGAGAGCATACTAAAGATAAGAAGAGATAGATGTCTGCAGTGCAGTCAAGCAAAGAGATACTTTTTCAGGTGCTTTTAACATTTAAAGGGTTCACTTTGGGAAAAGTGCTCTCTCTCTAGCTTTTAGCTCACCGTGAATTCCAAGTGGGGAGGAGAGAAAGTGTTTGGAATTGGGGGTTTTTTAAACAACTTCTTCCTGTTTATTTGCATATACTGTCCAAGAAATTTTGGAACAGCAAACAGCGGATAAGTTATAATCAGTGGTCTCTGACATTCAGCAGCAACATCTTGGCAGCAGTGACAGACAGCGTTAATTGGCTGGTGCTGCACAGAAATAAGCAAACTGGGTCCAGGCCATTGAGGGAACTTCCACAACCAAGTGGGGATTTGAACCTCGGTCTCTAACCCGAATCTAACCTTTGAACTTCCAGACTTCCCCAAACTGGTGGACTCCTAATGTTTTGGACAACTCCCATCAGCCCTGGCCAGCATTACCAATGGTCAAGCAAGATGGTAGCTGCAGTCCAAACTATCTGGAGGGAACTGCTGCTCTATTGCCACTATACCAGGCGCAGTCTCCATGTCGAGGGGAAAGAGAAAACAAAGCTCACTTTATTTGCAGCTTCCACCTTGGCACAGATGGCATCCCTTGCTGCTCGCTCCTCCAGTCGTTTCTGTTTCTTCTCCTTGCCTTTACTTGATTTCCTCTGAAAGAAGAAGGGCTGAGATGTTAGAACAAGGCACAACATGTAAATGCAGCATAGTTGTACTCAGGATATAGCCTTAAGCGTGGCTTCCCCTACATGGACTACAAAAGTTCACGCCACAGGCTCTCCAGGTATCTCCCAGCATCTGCTCTCCAGGGCTGGGAGAGACTCCTGCCTGTAATCCTAGAGCCACACTGTCAGTCAGCGTAGAGCAGTGGTTCCCAACTTTATTGGTGGCAATAAAAATACAATTAAAAAAGCATACAGCATCTAGCACAGTGTATTTTTAACTGCTTCTTTTATTTCTTATATATTGTGTTTTATTGTATTCCACAGGATCCGAAGTGTAAAACAATGCAAGATATAATAAGCTATTGAAATACTATTACAAAGCAATGTGAATATGTAACACAATGCACATGTGGTTTCTGTCGTTGACTACAAATCCACAGACACTCCACAGACCACTTAAATGAAGCTCATGGGCCAGTTTGAGAACTCCTGGTGCAGACAATACTAAGTGAGACAGGCAGAATGGTCTGGCTCAATTTAAGGCAGCTACCAGGGCTCCTATGTTCTATGAAACACTGGCAACCTAAGGATTATGCCAAACCAAATGATGCTGCCAAACAGGGAAAGCTATTTCTAGTAGAGCAAAAAAGCAAAATAAAAACAGAGAGCTTACTCTCAATTTGCAGCTCCACTGATTAATATTGCCCCTCGCTGCTTCAACTAAACCTTGTGGATTAATTGACCACTTCAGCCAATTAAAGCTTGCAGGTTTAAATACACACTTACACAAACAAACAAACAAACAAACAAACAAACAAACAAACAAAAACACCCTTTTGGCAAGAGCAGTGCTAGGGAACACAGGGAAATGCTAAGAACTTGCAGCTCATGGGTGACAGAGGGTTTTTTCATTTGTCACATTTCTCCTCTCATATCACGATTTTTCCTGTCCAGGGTGTGGGTGAGTGTAAGGAGGTTATGATGCAGGCTTTGAGAGCAACAGGGAACATCAAACCCTAGAACAAGGGTAGCCAGTGGGGTACCTTCTAGAGGTTTTGGAATAGAACTTCCCTCAGCCCCAACCAGGCTAGCCAGCGGTCAGAGATGATAGGAGTTGTAGCTAAGCAAAATCTGCAGGGCATGCAGCCTCCTCTTGTGCTAAAGAGACAGGAACCCAGGCTTCCTAGAGAAACAGCTTTCTATCCTACATTCATTTTTCCACCTACAGTCCCAAGAGCCAGTTCAAATCTGACTTGGAAATACCGAGTTGTGTCCAGTGCTAGTCCAGCTCAGAATAGATCCATTGAAGTTAACGACTTACCTTATATTCATTAATTTTAGTATATCTGAAGGAGCGTCTCCACCCCCATCGTTCTACCCGGACACTGAGGTCCAGCACCGAGGGCCTTCTGGCGGTTCCCTCATTGCGAGAAGCCAAGTTACAGGGAACCAGGCAGAGGGCCTTTTTGGTAGTGGCACCCGCCCTGTGGAACACCCTCCCACCAGATGTCAAAGAGAACAACAATTGCCAGACTTTTAGAAGACATCTGAAGGCAGCCCTGTTTAGGGAAGCTTTTAATGTTTGATGTATTACAGTATTTTAATATTTTTTTGGAAGCCACCCAGATGGGCGGGGTATAAATACATTATTTATTTATTATTATTATTATTATTATTATTATTATTATTATTATTATTATGTCTACTCTAAATAGGACTAACACTGGATACAATCAACATTTTTTGAAAAAAGGAAGAAAAAGAAACACTCGCTTATGAAGTGTTGTTAAGTTTTGCCAGGCTGGTGAGTCAGTGAATAGCAGAGGTTCTGAGCCAAAAACATGCGCCTAACCTCAATGCAACCCTTCCACCCTTGCTAAAGTTCAAGCAAGGACATCCTTCTCCCCCCACCCCCGACATGAAATTGGCTGAGAAGCTAGTTCAGTCGGAGCAGGGAGAATGTGGGGCAGGAAGACTGCCAGCAGATGGGAGCAGAATGCTGTGTCTGCATCTTCCTGGCACAAGCAAGACCTGAAGCAACTTCCAAAACAATAAAAAAGGATAGATGGTGTGTATCTCCTGGCCTGAAGAGGCATGCACCTGCAATAGATATATATTTTTCCCTTGCAGGTGCTACTCTGTTATGTTGGAAGATGGGGTTCCTTAGATTGCTTGGAAGAGATAATTTTATGAACCCTTCTTTGACTGCTTCTGCCTTGCAGTGTAAGTATGTGAATGACATATTGTTAAATGTTATTTGTGGCACATCAACAGCAAGAAAGGTAAATAGGCTTCTTCCAGTTAATGGAAGCGTTTGTGTCAAGCTGTCTGAAGGCAGTTCTTGCGCACCCCTGGGAAACAGGCAAGTGGTGACTGACAAGCTTGACCTATGACACGTTTTGAGAGAAGGTGCTTGTACCTTTAAGGGCTGAGCAGGCTAGGAGAATTCCAATAACTGCAGCTTCTCCTACAATGACAAAGTACACCTGCCAGCACTTGGCATCTAAAAAACTGATTTAGATTTCTAAAAATAATACTGATGCTTCATGGGTTAACATATAGCCCACCCTGCCCCTGAGTTCCAGACACCTAGGATCATCCAGCTATAGGAAGGGAAAGAAAAACCATTCCTATCAGCAAGGCAAACAAATGCCAAAGCTGCTTCAATTTGCTAACTTGAAGCACCTCCAATGCCATCCAGATTTTAGAAGTACACAAAGGTGTGAGGATTGAACTGGGTTAAAAGGGAAATCCTTTTTATTAGCATGGGTGGTCTTTTCAGATCTCCATGGAGAATGATTATTTGTTCTGCTTTAAATAGAAAAACCTCTTCAAATAAAAAGTAAATGTGATTTAAAAGAATGTGGGCATTGTCATAGGGCTGAACTGCCTGACAACCCCCACTATTGTTCTTCCATCCCAAATATTTCTGCCCAGGACAATTGAGCCTAACCTTCCAAATATTTAACCTTTTCAGTTCTGCGATTATCCATTACTTCCTCCCTGTAAACTGAACCCACCAAGGCCACATATCTCCGCCCCCCATCCTAAACCCTACTTCAAACCAGGCTTCCCCCTCTGTTTTGGACTCTCAAGTGCTATCAGTCAAGCCAGCATGTCTGATGGGTGTTGTAGTCCAAAACAGTTGGAAGGCACCAGGTTGATAAAGTGGCCTAAAACACACCCATCCACCACAGCCCTAACTCCATTCACACCTCCTTCCAATACAAAACTTTTTATCTTCTCTTATATCTTCCCATTTCAAAACCCCACAACCTGACCCCATGCCATCAAATCCCATCATCATTATCATAACACCCCTTGTCTCCTCCTCCTCTCTCCTGCACCCTGGATTTCCCTCTTACTTTTTCATTTTCCTGCCCACATCAAATTTTCTTTTCTCCCCACCACCCCCCTCCTCCAAATCTTCCCCTGCATAATACATGTTTCTCCAACTTGCTTTCACCTCTCCAAGCCAGTCTTTCCCTCCCTGATTTACCCCTCAGCCTGTGTTAGGGTGTCATTAACTCAAAGCGCCCCCCTAATATCTGCCCCTCTCAAATTACTTTAATACCACCAATATATCCCACTTTCCACCATCTATTTTAATCCTCGCCCCCCATTAAACCTTAGTTGCCTTATTACACGCCTACAGGTGTCCCCCATTTACTTTCCTTCCTCTAAACTTGGCGTCCCCCTCCCCAAGTCTCCTAATCCTACCACTACCAACCTGCCTGTAGGGGGGGGTCAGGAACCCCCGCCCCACTCATTTTTCCATGAACTACTTTAATATCTCAAATACCAATCCCTAAGCCCCTCACTTCTTCCAGCAGCAAACTTCCCATTAACGCCCCCAGCTCTCCCCCCGTTATTATTCCTTTGGTACCCCCACACTGACCCCCCCTCCGGATTTCCCCTTTGTTTTTTCTCCCTACCCAACACAAAACTTTCCACCCACAGAATAGCGCCCCCCCATTTCACCCCCCCAAAAAAATCTTGATCCCCCCTTCCCTTCCCGCTCCCCCACCCACCCCGGGAGGAATCTAGGCCTTACTCACTCCCATGGCGATGACGACAACGAGCCCCCCTACAGTCTCCTCAAGATATCCGTAAAGCCGGGGGGGGCGAATGTGATAAGAGGCGGGGGGTGTTATTCCCCTACTGCGCCTGCGCAGTGCCCCAAACGGCGGGGAAGAAAGAGACAACCAAACAGCACCTGACGCACAGCGTGGAGGTGGGAAGCATCTAAAGGAGAGCGGAGAGGGGCGTGGCTGCGCACGCGTGGCTCGGAATGTGGGTAGTGAAGAGGGCGGAAGGTAGGGGTAAAGGGGCTTCCGGAGCGCGTGCGCCGAAGAGGGGTTGGTGGCCTAAGCTTCAGAAGGCGGGGAGGGAAGAGGAGAATTTAAAGCGGAGGAAAGGCGGGAAAGTGTGGAAGACCTTTATGAGAGGGAGAGGATGGCGCGTGCGCGGTGTAGCCCTCGGAGTGCCCCGGTTCAATCTTCGGTCGCCGGTCTCGCGCTTTGGGGAGACCGTTGAGGCGAAGTTTCTTCCGCGCTGATTGGCTACTGAGAGAGACGGCTGTTTTACCTCAGTGGGGAGATGGATGACTTTGCTGTGCCTCAACAAATTTCTCCTCATAATAGCCCTTGCTTTTCAGCTCTAACTACTTTCCCCTTTTTTTAAAAAAAGAACAATTAAAAATCCAAATCCGTATATGAAAAAGCCACCGCCAGTCATCGTGACTAGCACAATAAAAAGCGGGAATCTGAATATGATTAAAACATTAGCTAATTATTTATAATTATTTAAATCTCCAATATGTACTGTACTTAAAAAAGAGCCTATACTTTTAAAAGTACCAAATAATGAGCTGTGTGGCTCAGTTAAGAGATTAAATAATCCAATTGATTTAAAATATACCCCACTTTTCCAGTACAGTGGTAAAGGTAAAGGTGCCCCTGCCCGTACCGGCCAGTCGTGTCCGACTCTAGGGTTGCGCGCCCATCTCACTTAAGAGGCCGGGGCCAGCGCTGTCCGGAGACACTTCCGGGTCACGTGGCAAGTGTGACGAAGCTGCTCTGGCGAGCCAGCACCAGCGCAGCACACAGAAACGCCGTTTACCTTCCCTCTATAAAGCAGTACCTATTTATCTACTTGCACTTAGGGGTGCTTTCGAACTGCTAGGTAGGCAGGAGCTGGGACTGAAAGACGGGAGCTCACCCCGCCGCGGGGATTCGAACCACCAACCATACGATCGGCAAGTCCTAGGCACTGAGGTTTTACCCACAGCGTCACCCGCGAGGTACAGTGGTACCTCGGGTTAAGTACTTAATTCGTTCTGGAGGTCCGTTCTTAACCTGAAACTGTTCTTAACCTGAAGCACCACTTTAGCTAATGGGGACTCCCGCTGCTGCTGCGCCGCCGGAACACAATTTCTGTTCTCATCTTGAAGCAAAGTTCTTAACCCGAGGCACTATTTCTGGGTTAGCGGAATCTGTAACCTGAAGCGTATGTAACCCAAGGTACCACTGTACTACTGTATGTGTTCAAAGCAGCTTAAACTAACATGGAGAGGGGGAGAATAAAATTACAGCAATATACAACAAAAATAGATTTTAAAGCATAGTGAAGAACATAGGTCAGCCATTAAAAATGCTGTGTTAAATGTGGAAATATTTATTTAGGCATTTTTATACTGCCCAATCAACCCATAGTGGTTCATAATTTAAAATCAATAAAGAGCAAACAGTACTTGGTATGCAAAGGCAACACACACATGGGAAATTAGGCAGCAGTCCTATTCGCAACAGGGTTTTTCCTTCTGAATAGACATGCCATTTTGAATCAAGATAGTGGACTGAACTTTTCAAAACCACTGATTCTAACAACCAATTAAAAAACTTCACTGATTTTTTGGTTTCTTAGAATTCCTGAGCAGTACCAGATACAGAGCTGCTAGTATCCCATAAAATAAACTTTTGTAATGCTCCCTACTGCCAGCTTATCCATATTTCAATATTTGGCATGATTAAATGCTTAAAATGACTGCTCCTAACATTTTCAACTTAATTTTTATTTACAGTATATCCTAGAAGCAGATACTGTACAGGCAGTGCTTTTTTTTCCTTAAAAAAATGTTTAGGGGTACTCTCATTTTCCTACTTATATTGAAATGAGACCAATGAGACCAAGGGACACGGGTGGCACTGTGGGTTAAACCACAGAGCCTAGGGCCTGCCGATCAGAAGGTTGGCGGTTCGAATCCCCGTGACGGGGTGAGCTCCCGTTGTTCGGTCCTTGCTCCTGCCAACCTAGCAGTTCGAAAGCATGTCAAAGTGCAAGTAGATAAATAGGTACCGCTCCGGCAGGAAGGTAAATGGCGTTTCCGTGTGCTGCTCTGGTTCGCCAGAAGCGGCTTTGTCATGCTTGCCACATGACCCGGAAGCTGTATGCCGGCTCCCTCGACCAATAAAGCGAGATGAGCACTGCAACCCCAGAGTTGGCCACGACTGGACCTAATGGTCAGGGGTCCCTTTACCTTTAATGAGACCAAACTTAGATTCGCAAAATGCGTACCCCTGTGTCTCCCCTGGAAAAAAGCACTGGATACAGGTTATTATACTACAAATGCACAAAGAAGTAATTAAACTCTTATCAATATATATTCTACATGCAAATTGAATTTCTTACCTAAATATTACTAATCGGAAAGGGCTTTATCCAATATATACAAGGATTTCAATTGTGCAATGAGACTGTCACAGTCCCCCATCTTCCTCAAAGTCTGCTCAGTGGAGTTGGGGGATCCTCCAGAGTAGATTTGAGAGGGAAGGGTGTGGGGGAGGAAAGCAATAAGAAATTTAGTCATGCAATGCAGGATTTTCAGTTAATATTTTCAGTTTCTCATCAGATGGAATGTCTGGCAATAGATTCAGCAGAGATGAAATAAAGCACATCACAATGATTCATAATTAACATATGGAATTCACTGCCGTAATATGCACTGCTGGTCGCCTACAAATGGGAATTGGCCATGATGGCTAAATTGAATCCCTGTTTAGAGGCAGTATATAATACCTTTAAATAAGGAGCTTCTGCTGGGAGGTACGAATGGGAGAGAAAGGCAGTGTTGCCTTCATGTCCTCCTGGTGGGCTGCCCAGAGGCATCTCATTGGCCACTGTAGAAACAGATTCTGGACTTGATGGGCCTTTGGTCTGATCCAGCAAGCCTCTTATATTCAGCCTGTGAATTTCCTTGCAACTTAACCCTTTGCCCTTTCCCTGCACTCTTCCGCAGAAAAATGAAGTTTGCCGTTCTTGCTCAGTTTAGGATTTATTTTTTAGAGTTTGAAACTAATTATTTTATTAACATTTTTATTAGCATTTTTTAATTCACATTCTAAAGTTCATGGTTGTTTCAGCTCTACTTGGAACAACCTAAGAAATTCTCCCTTGTTTTTCAAATTCTAAATCACATGTCCCCATTCAGATATCAATGTGTCCCTTTAGAACTGCTTTTTTTGGTAGATCCTTATGTGCAGCTGGCAATAAGACTGGAGGGAAATACAATTGTAGTCATATAAAGCCAATAACAATATAATTTTTAAAGAACATAAAAATGTGTGACCCATAATTTTTTAGAAAAAGAATCATCTGTTCAGTGTGGAATTCTTTTCTGATAAATTTCAGCTTAGTTCTAGAGGATACCCACACTCTGCAGGTCCTCCTGATGGTGTTAACTTCTTGGTTTAATCTTCTGTGTTCCAACTTTCCTAATCACTCTACCTACACCTTCTATGACTCCTAAAATGTTTCCCTACCTATTCCTGATCTTTCACTAAAGGAGAGATAGCCCAGTAAAATCAGACCAAAAGTGATCAACTCTTGTTATAAACTCACACAATCTTTTATGTCACTTCGTTTGTGGCAGGGCTAAGATGAGTTCTTCTTCAGTAGGATTTAATCTGAGCCAAGGCTCACCAGAGTTTGAAACACAGGTCTCAGCTCTGACATGGCTGAGGGCTTCTGAACATGTGCAGAGTTCTCCTCTTGCACAACTGAAAAATCACCATCAGCACGAAAACATCTGGGATTGCAGATATGGACTTGTAGAGGAGAAGGTGTGGCTTCCTGGTTGATTTGTAAGGCTTGTTGTAGTTTTGAAGTCACAACAGGACATCGGACTCTCCTTGGGAAAAGGTAAAGTTCCAGAAACCTCTTATTTGTTGTGTGTGTCTCCTTAAAGCCAGAACATCCCAGCCCCACAGAACACATCAGCTGCAGCACCCTAGATACAGTGGTACCCCGCAAGACGAACGCCTCGGAAGACGAAAAACTCGCTAGACGAAGGAGTTTTTCGTTTTCTTAGCCGCTTCGCAAGACGCATTTCCCTATGGGCTTGCTTCGCAAAACGAAGCTTGCCCTGCAAGCTCCGGGGATAGCGGGGAAGCGCAGCGCGCCTTCCCCGCTGTCCCCGGACCTCTTTTGAAGCAAGGGGCAGCGGGGAGAAGATCGCTTCTCCCCGTTGCCAGCCCTGCAATCTCCAGGGACAGAGGGGAAGGCGCGCGCGCCTTCCCCTCTCTCCCCGGACCCCTTTTGAACCAAGGGGCGGCGGGGAGAAGCGATCTTCTCCCCTCCGCCCCTTGCTTCAAAAGAGGGGACAGAGGGGAAGGCACCGCGCCTTCCCCTCTCTCCCCGGACCCCTTTTGAACCAAGGGGCGGCAACGGGGAGAAGCGATTCTCCCCGCTGCCCCTTCCCTTGGTTTAAAACAGGTCCGGGGACAGAGAGGAAGGCGCGGCGCTTCCCCTCTGTCCCCGGATGGTCTCCATAGGAACGCATTGATTAATTTTCAATGCATTCCTATGGGAAACTGTGCTTCGCAAGACGAAAAACTCGCAAGAAGAAAAAACTTGCGGAACGAATTAATTTCGTCTTGCGAGGCACCACTGTATTCAAAAGTATTAATTTGGCAAGTACACAAGCCCATTTCTTATGGGGATCAGCTCCAACAGATCGAGGACTTTTGTTTTTTGTAAACTGTCCTGAGGCAGGCTGAACTTTTGTCACATCCCAGGAAAAAGGCTCCCGTCAGCCCGTTTTGACCTCTATCCAACCAGTGTTGTTGAATATGTGAGAGGAATGCATGAGGGGGTGGGGGAAGAGGAAAGAGAGTAAATGTTGGGAGAAGGAACAAGAAATAAGGAGAAGGCCATTGGGGAGGCTATGGTGGGCTTTGCCATGTACGGTTTGCTCTTTCATCATCAAACAACAAATTGATCCTGGAGAGTCTAGCTGGGGATGAGAATCTTTTACTTTGAAACAGAAAGACACACAGGCTTTGGATCTTTTATCTGCACCCCCCTCCCCATGCAGTCCCTACAGATGCTTATTCCTATTCCTGTAGCTGGAGGGGATGGCTTCTTTGCCTGAGGCTACAATCCACATACCACACTTAATCTGGTTTAGTCTCATTGCAGTCAATGTGGCTAAACATGGTTTTATTGCAAGAGGATACTTGGTTTTTATAGGTGGGTTTTGCCTCACAATAATGCTTTAAATATTAATATTGCACATTTCAGATATTAAAAGGATTTGACTTAAACTCAGGAAATCTTACAACAGTCCTGTAATGTAGGTTACTATTATTCTTATATTGCAGATAGAGAGCTGAGACCATGAGAACTGTAGTTTATCTAAGAAGACCACCTACTGAGTTCATGGCAGAGGTAAGCTTTGATCTAGATATCTCCAGGCTCACAGCTTATATACTGCACTTGGTTTTACCAGTCATTTGGTCTGGAATAGACATCCTTCGTTCACTGCAATTTTATAGAAAACCCAGGAGGTGTCATTGCCACCTAATAATAATAATAATAATAATAATAATAATAATAATAATTTGTTATTTATACCCATCTGGCTGGGTTTCCCCAGCTACTTTATTATTTCATTTGAGAATATTCTATGTTGCCTTCCCATCTCAGAACTGCTCTGTGGTGATTTCTTTTTATTCAAATGGCATTTCAGTCCAGTATGGAGTGATAAGTGGGAAGGTTTTTCTGGGGTGGTCTCCCTTTAATTAGTAGCTTCCTCTTTGTCTCTTTCTTTAAAATCAAGTGTTTTATTTCTCTTCTCTCAATATCAATTTCCAGATGTGAATTTTTCACAGTTCAGTACTGTTAAAATACAATACTAAAAAATAAAATATATAAAGTTCATGAACCATCTTGATAATACCTTGTGGAGGGAACAGGAACTGACTAAGGAACATCCTACCTATTTTAGAGAGGGCATGCCTGATGATTCTGGGCAGGGCTCATGTGAAGATTAAAACCAGATGTATTGTTAAAAAAAACCCCTATTTTGCTTATGCAACCTAAGTCAGGCACCAGAGGGCGCTTGTGCTGTAAGTTTCCCCCCTCAAAATTAGACGGAAAAGGGGGAGGTTCAACCTCTCCCTCCTTTCATGCTATGGGGGTGGGGGCAGGAGGTGAATTAAACTAGGAGGTGGTACTGAGTTGCCTCCAGGTCACTTAGGATGTTGCTGCTTGCTTTTTCACTGGGTCATATGACCCTGGATTCAGGTTGTGTGCCAGAGACCCAGTGTCACCTTTGGAGGAAATGTCCCTGAGACTGGAATTAGAGTCAAAGAAGAATGAGATCACAAGTTAGAGGACACCCTCCCACTCAGAACCCCCACCATCTCCTGTACTGCTTGCTGCTCTCCCTGCTGTAGTATCTTACAACAATATATAAGATTCTCAGCACTAACCTTTTAACATATGTGACCTTTTAACATACATTTTTACCCCTTTAACTCCACACATTTCTCTCTCATTATTAAGCTTGCGTCATCACCATCTCCTCCTTTTGAAAGCAAAAGGACCTAGTGAGATCTTGTGATTTACCTAGGTCACACAGATTAAACCTGTGTTTAATTCCAGTCCTCTGCTTTGTGACTCAGCTTTCTTCCTCTGAATATTACCTGTATCCTTGTTTTGAATGTATTATATAGCACAAAGCATCATGGTTCCCTGTTAGCCTGCTGGAACCGAAACCCATTCAGAGAAGCATCAGAAGCAGTTAGTGGCTCCAGAGGCCCACAGAGGGGAAGGTGATGAAAACACAAAATTTAACACCAGAGGTGGGGAAACTGTGACCTTCCATATATTGTTGCACTCCAACTTCCATCATTTCTGACCATTGGCCATGCTGACTGGAGCTGATAAGAACTGGAGTCCATCAACATCTGGAGGGCCACAGGTTCCCTACTGCTGCTTTTCACAACCTTGATAATTCATTGTGTGTTTTTTGCCTGAGTTCCGTAAGTGCAGCAGCTTTGCTCAGATTAACACAGTGGTACCTAGGGTTACAGACGCTTCAGGTTACAGACTCCACTAACCCAGAAATAGTACCTCAGGTTAAGAACTTTGCTTCAGGATGAGAACAGAAATCGCACGGCGGCAGCAGGACACCCCATTAGCTAAAGTGGTACCTCAGGTTAAGACCAGTTTCAGGTTAAGAACAGACCTCCGGAATGAATTAAGTTCTTAACCCGAGGTACCACTGTAGTGTCCTTGGTTCACATTATCTCTCTATCAGTTTATCTCATACACTGGAAATATGCATTAATCTTTATAAAGATGGAAATACTACATTTTTATATATTTGCAAATAGTGTTTTCCTGAACTTGCGAATATGATCAGAGCAAAATGCTTCATTTCTGAATGATTGCTGCCAGAGTCCTTAATGCAGTTTCATGTCTTTGTCTGCATGAACAGCCACAGCCTGCTTTTCAGTCCAAAACTGTGGCCTTTTGATTCTCCTGGCCTTGGATTTTTGTGACAAAAGTTTTGAGGGTGCTCTTCAGCTCTCATTCCTTGGGTGTTATTTCACACATGGAAGCAGTTTCCCTGCAGCTAGGCACAAGTGCCTCAACTCTTCAGGCTCTTTTCTCCCTCCTTTTATGTTAAACAGCTCTTTGACCCAACCTTCTGCCATTCTATACTCTGCGTTCCACCATTGGGCCCCAAACCACATCCCCCCCCATCTCCTTTTCCAAGAATTGACCTTCAGTCCAGCTGCTTCCCCTCATTCTGCTCCTCCAAACCTGGAACTACATATTACATTTATAGCTGCAACAGTTCTTCTCTGTTGAGAACTACAGGTCTTCTTGCACTTCATACGGCTGTGCCAGTTGTAGATCAAGTTGCTAACTGTAATATATGAGCACAGAAAGTATGGAGTGTGAACAACAGGCTGTTTCTCTCCTCTCTGTTTGTAAACTGAATATTGTTGGCTGATATTCAAAAAGCATTCTGGCCTAACTGATCCACACCACCACCAGGTTTCTTGTCCAGCATCTTTCCTTGAGTAGCATCCGCAGTCATGGCTTTTATTTTGTAGTTCTTTTTGCAGATGTGCTGGTGGTACTATTTCCATTTCCAGCCTATTGTACCTATTGCTTTGTGAATGACAAAGCAGCTCAGGAAATGCAGGTATTCCTTCTCTTACTGCTGGTGGGGGGGGGGAGCGCGGGAGGAGGGAGAGAGTGAGCTTCCTTGCATAGCCAGCTCATGTATCCAGTCTCCAGGGGAAAGGCCAAGGTGATGGCAGGAGGAGGGGAGGCTGCATTTCACCACATTGGCTCCTTTCCCAGGCTGCTAGAGACAAGCTCCTGTGTCCTCCTTCCGGAGGGGAGGCATCATCACCCTCCTAGTTGAGAGAGAGAGAGAGAGAGAAAGAGAAAGAGAGAGAGAAATAGACAAGCTCAGGCAAGAGGGACTAGTGGTTAATCCAAGAACAACAATATTGCTCTCTACCCTGTACCTCTTCACCAACACTCCCCAGGGAGCAGATTGCTTCTTGCTGTCCGATTCTGCCACCCCCTCCCATCTTTCTTTTCTGTCTGGCATCATCCGTGGCAGCCTCCTACTTTCCCTTCAGGCCTCTCCAGGTTTGGGGTTTCTGCCAGTCAAATTCTATATCCTCTCTTGGCCAGCATGAATGGACATGGCCAGAGGGACAGACAGCTTGGATCATATCTCTTGTTGCCCCCCCCCACTCCTCCTCCTGATGAGTAGAGCTGCAAGAGGATGGCTTGGCACAGCTTGACTGAAGGCGCAGCTGCCACTGCTGAAAGCTTAACCCCTCAAGCACCAGGGCATGGGGCTTCATCTCCATCTCCACCCTAAGGGAACAAAAGGGCAGACATTGTGCTTCTTGTGACAGTGGGGTGCTGTAGGTATGGGTGTCTGCAGGCGGCTAACTGACACCATGAAGTCCATTTGCCTGAGCAGACAATTTTTCCTACTCTTTCTTGTTGCCACTGCTATAGTTCTGCCACACAAACATGCAGGTTAATAACCTAAACTGGTGTCACTGGTGCTTGGGACTAGCTGGCTCCTTCCCCATCATATTGTGCTAACAAACATTCTTCACCTAGATAGGTTTAGGATTTGGGGTGAAAAGGGAAGCTTGCACTTCTCCATCCTCCCTGCCACCAAACACTAGCAACCCTCCGCCCCTCACCCCTCGCTCTCCTGGCAGAGGGGGAGGGGGAGGGGGAAGTGTCTGTCTCTTTAAGACTGTCAGGTTGCAGGGAGCAGATGGCATCTGCTTCCAGTCCTTGTTCTTTGTGTGGCTGCACAAAAGAGGGAGCCTGTCTCTCCTGAATTTACCCCCCCCCTTTGTGTTGGGGTGGAGCTGGGTGCAGGGAGAATGCAGCTGGGGGAGGTCTGAAGAAGGGAAGGAACCATATTGGGAGGGGGTGGAGCAGATTTATTGCAAAAGTAAACTTGAATTTTCCAGGCCTTTGTGCACTGGGAAAGGGGGAAGCCAGGGACTTATTTTATTGTGGATGCAGCCCCCCACTGCACTGCACAAATGCAACCTCAAACCTTCCCTTTCTTAGCCTCTAAACGATGGGGAAGTGCTGAAGTGGGAAGGTTTGCTGTAGCTGGAAAGCTGGGGACCATCATGAGGAAGGCAGAATCAGCAAAAGAAGAACTAAGTCATTCAGCAAACCCTAGAAGTAGTGGGCAGTAGGCTTATGTGGGTGGGGAAAGATGGGTCTGTGTATCAGGAGTGGGAATGCTATATAGATGAACGGTAAAGCAGTGGTTATGGGTTCTACTTTTCTATAGAGGTGGATCTCTCTGTCACAGAGAAGGAGCACTGGGGAGGGATGCATAGGCATTGTGGATTGTTAGTGCATGTGGAATGGACATCTCAGTACAGGATATACATGCAGAATACTAAATCCAGAGACATGAGAAGTAGTTCAGAGAAATCCATACATAGGTGTGTGTGAGAGAGAGAGACTGCTGTAAAGTATGTGGAATGCTTGGGTAGGAAACAGCTGTAGGCACTGGAGAGGGAGCATATAAATTGGGAACAGCATAGTCTTGTGTGGTGTGTGACTCTCTGCATTCAAGGTGGGGAGTGACACAGTTTGTGGTTTATGAGCAGGAAGGGTATGACTCTTTGTGTAAGGATGGAGTTTATGGAGCAGCAGCTGTGGAATGAGTGTAGCTTTGCAGCAGCAGAGTGAGGGAGGAAGTATGTGATGGCAGGCAGTGGGGAAATGTGATGGTATATGCATAGAGTGATGAAGTAGTAGCAACAGCATGTGACAATAGAGGGAGTGTGTGTGTGGCTCTTTGTGTGCCTAGAGAAGGGAATGCAGGATGTGGAGTGTGACTAGACTTGAGGGAGCATGGCTGTGCTTCTGGATATAGGTGGGAGAGTAGAGTTGTGTATCTGTGTGCCGATGGCAGGGGGGGGGGAGTGTGTACGTGACCCCAATCAGGCCCTTCCTCTTCCCTCTGCTCTGGGCAGTGCTACAGGCCAGGCACGCTCCCTGGAGGGCAATCAGATCCTTTAATCTTCAGCAGGATGGAAAGCGGCTGGGTCTGTTCAGAGCTCTCACTCTCCCTTGCATCAGTTCCCCCCACCCCTTGTGCTTTGGCTTTGATGTTCAGCTTCTCCATGTTGAAGCAGACAGACTTGGGCATTCACATCCTTGGGCTGCATTTGAGCATGCATGTGCAACACGCGCACACACATGCATTATTGGCACATGTTCTCCTATACATATTCTATTATTCTGTAAATGCTGCAGGGGGAGCAGCTTGTGCACTGAGAAGACTGGAGAGTTTGCAACACTAGTCAGCATCTACTCTAGGCTCCCTAGTCTGCGGGTTCCTCATCCCACAGCCCCAGTGGAGGGAGGGCTGGTGGAGGGAGGAAGGGTAGGCGGACTCATGAACTCTGGGATCCCTGCTGACAGCAGGAGGTTTGAATGGCCTCATATGCGGTGAAGGGACCAGGCAGGCTACTCATTGGTATCTTCTAAATTTAGGAGCCTGATTATAGTTTGGGGCTTGGAAAGAAGAGCGGAAAATACCCACCAAATAGAAATTCAGCTTGGGAGGAGGAGAGCGAAAAGCACATGCTTGCATGAATCTGCATCATGAGAATGCATTCATGATGTGTGAAAGGCACCTGTGCTCCTTATTTCTCTCTCACACTCTCAAACACATTATTTTTTATTATGCACTCACAGTAACTCCATATGACAGCTGCTCCTGGGTCAGTCCCCAAAAAGAGAAATGCAATACAGACAAGGTGTTGTATTTTAATGCACTAACGTTTACTGGTGTCAAGCTGGAGCATGCAAGCTTTTGAGCTGCACAGAGCTCTTCTATCAAAGCAGAATTAATGGGGGCCAGAGTAAAATGTTTCCCTGTAATTCCAAAGCCACTGAAGCAATCTTTCTAATCCTGCATGTATATTCTATGTGTCTATGTGCACACATGCATGAACACACACAGAGTGTCTCTCCTTCTCACTTGAAGTCTCTGCCCTCAGTCAAACAAGGCAGCCGTGCTGGATTAACTGTTGGAACAGAAACACACAGTTTTGCTTTTCCCGTAGGAGCAATTTTCCATTGATTGTGTGGTAATTCATCCCACTTGAAATCAAGAGTTAGACACTTGAGTATTTGCTTTTCTGACTGTTGCAGTAGCAGGACAGTATCCCACTTTCCCTTCATGTCAGTCCAGTTCTTATGGGTGCATTGTGGCAGGGGCAGCATCTTCCTGGCTGGGAGAAAAACAGTGGCCAGATTGTGATAATGGTGGAAGTTGCCAGATCTCAGAACCCTACCAACAGTGCTACCCTGAGAGGGGAGTTGGTGTCTCTTATTTTTGAGCCAATATGGAAGCTAAACCCCAAGCGGGGCATTGAGCCAGCAGGGCTGTGCTGCTGCAGAGAGATACAAGCCACCCCACTGCTCCCATAAGCAAAGATTGTGGTCCTCTTGTCTTAGCCTTGTTGGCTTTCCCTCCAAATCCTGTGTCCTCCTGACCCCACTGCAAACAGAGTGGGTGGCAGGAACAGTGAGCTATAGCTGTATCTTTCTGCTGTTCAAAAGCACAGGGGCTCGCATTAGCTTTATCCATTGTCTAATCATAACCATGGCACATAATCATAGCAAACCTCTTAATACACACAGATAGTCATCTCCAGCAATTCAACCATTTTGGGGCCTTGTCCTGACCCACTCAATTTACCCTGGTTGTATGATACGAGCAATAAAGGGGTGGTGGTAAAAAATAAAGCACTTCTTGCCTGGTTCTCTCCGCAGCTTGGCAACTGTCTCCTTCCTGGGACAGTAGCCTGGGCTCCTGCTCTCAACCCCACCCCCAGCATGTCACTCAAATAAAGCAAAGGGGGTGGGAGAGGCAGAAGTCCAGCAGGGAGTCAGCAAATCTGTGTTGTGTGGGAAGTGGGCAGACTGGCCCTTTGCTTTTGTGTTTGCAGCTGCTGCTATTGCCACCCAGCCTGGCATTCACATTCTGGTCTTCCTTGCACCACTCCCTCTGCAAAGAGAAATGAGCAGTAGTCAGAAGGAAAAAGCTCCTCTATAACTTATAACTCCTTCTTATTCCCCAACAGTCTCCCTCATGCAGCCATTTTTATAGGGCTGTTGCTGTGTGTGTGTGCGTGTGTGTGTGTGTGCGCGTGCATATGCATGGTACACACACACACACACACACATAGAGTGAGCGAGCGAGCAAAGGAGCAGGTGTCTGTTTAGACAATGCAGTTGCTTTGTCGTGCTCCAGTGGGAGGGCAGGATGGGGGTGGGGTGAAGAAGGGAAAGGGAATGGGGAAGAATAAATGTAAGAGCAGGATTTCCCCTGTGTGACTGTGATTGTGACTGTGGTAGACGGGTCTGTGTGCATGTGTATAGGCTGCTATAGTTTTTTGCGGAGGGGATTAGTGTGCATGTGTGAATAGATATTTGAATGACTGACTGACAAGAGGATGTGATTTAAGAGACATCACTTACATGTGGAGTGAGAGTAGAGGTAGTGAACTTTCTGCTGTCTTTGTTATGCATTGTGCTAAGGGTGTAGCTCATAGCTCTTGAAATTTTGGGATGAAGGCAGAGTGAGAGAATAGAATGCTGGATTTGGTGTGGTGTTTGGGGTTGAGGGGGGAAATGGTTTGGTTAGTGACCACTGGGAATGTTTGTTTTTCCATTTCAGTTTCTCCCTTGATCCATTTACCTTACCCAGGCCTGCTCTGTTTTTCATGCCTTTTGTGACAGCATGTCATGCCGTTAGAGGACTGTGTGTCCGGTCCTTGCTGCAGGAAGCAAACTCCCTTCCATAGCTGCCTGTACTGAATGGATTTAGCCCTTGTCTGACTAAAACACTGTGTCCTCCTAGCGTGGTTAAGGCCTAAATAAAATGGTTTTTCCTCTGTTATGCAGCTGCTCATGCCAGCAGATCTAAACTGCCACAGAGGCTGAAGGGGCTTGTGGTGTTAGGTTTGCCGTGCTGCAAGAGGTATCAGTTTCATCATGTGTGTATTACACTGGCCTAGGTGTGTGTACAAATGTGTGCATATGCTCTACAGTTTTACATGCTTCCATGTCCCTTATTCTCATTGTTAGCCACTTGGGTTCAAATTCTAGCCCAGCCACATATATTGTAAACACACACACACACACACACACACACACACACACACACTGAAAAAGGAGACACATCTGCTTACAGTCCAGGAGCCATCTAGATTCACAAGGTACACTTAGGAAAATCTGTTTCTCGGTCTCTAATCTCCAGCTAGGAATAACAACAATGTGCCTCAACGAGCTTTGAGATTTTGTTGCTGTAGAAAGCAGAAGTTGTGTGCTTCTACATCCTCTTCACTACAGCTCTCCAATGCCACAAATCCCCCTCCTTTGTGTAGGGAAGAGAGAAGCCTGTAATGCTTCCTGGATGATGGACTACAGCTCCATACACCATAATCAATCAGGCACAAACTGTGTCCCCCCCCCTTCTATACACGACTGTCCCCTCTTATTCTGTCCTCTCATGGATTCTATAAAATACAAATTAAAACCAGGTTCCACAATTGAGCTAAAGATGGGATGATAGCCCATCTCAGGACACAAAACCAGAGTAACTGCTCTCCTTTGCAGAAGCAGCCAAGATAGAAAACCCTGACCCCTGCATTCCATTCCAGCTAATTGACCAGGAAACAAACAAGACTCCAGAGACAGGGTGGATGGCCTCAGCTCCCAGAGTCCTCCCTCCCTTCCTGCCAGCTCAATCCCCTCTCCCCCCACTGCGCTCCTCACCACCTCCACCGTACAGGGCTGGAAGGCAGCCTAGGACCTGAGCTCCTTTGACACATCAAAGAGCTCCTACAAAGAGTCTGTGAACAAACAGAATTCCCTACTAAAATTCTCCCCTTTGCTTCCTCCCGCTTCCAAGCAGCAGGGTTGGGGAAGAAGCTATTGTTCCTCCTCTGCTCTCTCCTTCCAGCAGGGAATTTCTCTGTCATGTTGACAGTGCCATGCCTCTTTGCACCCAGGCGCAGTTTTGTCACCTTGCTTCTCTCCGCCACCCACCACAGCCCTCCTCAACCAGCCATTATTTTATGGCCCTGTTTAGCCATGCTCTTTCAGATCTCCACAATATTTTTTAGCCCTCCTGAATCATTAGTCTGGCTGCCTTGGAGGCTGGTAGTCTATTCCCACAGTGAATCCTATTGCGAGTAAAATGACAGGAAATAAGAGAGGCTGATATTTATGAAATGGAAAAAGAGAGAATGCCTGAAACAACCAAAAAGGGAAAGCAGGGGGGCATCACCACGTGAATTTTTGTAGAAATCACCGAAGGTTCTAGCAGGCTGATGGGAAATGTGGGGAAAGGACCTAATGTTAAGCAGGCTGGGGTAGACAGAGAAAGGATGAATAGAGGAAAGCATGGTAGAGTTTTTTGGGTTAGCAGCTGGTAATTGGATGGACAATTTACCTGGAGTCCTGGATCACCATGCGAAGGAGGGGTAGAGTTAGGTAAACCCAGGTCTTAAAAGTTAGGCAGTGTACACCCCACACATTAAAAACACACCCCTCCCCCCAAACTCATGAGAAGGGTGCTGGGAATTGTAGCTCTGTGAGGTGTAAATTAAAGTTCCCAGCACTATGAGTCGGGAGTGCTTAAGTGCTTGGTGTGTAAAGAGCCTAAATCTGTGGCTCCCTTTAAGGACCCTTTTCATACCTTATGCAATTCTTCCTCAGGAACTCTTACTCACTCTGGCCAACTCACACTGAGTGCCTATTGCTAGAAACAATTAAATAGACCTCCTCTCTCCTAGATACACATTGCCAAATACTTAAATCAGTTTGCTTCAAGTGGGGGATGGGAGAGGAGGTAGGGAAAAGATTGTCTTTGATTGGGAACATGGACACAGGACTAGCAAGGGGTGTGGCCTGAGGAGAGTCCCATGGATCTGAGTGTCTCCACGCAATGTTAAATGCACAACCACCATTCAGTTTAATCTTGAATGTAGCCAGGAAGTGGCTTAAATCCCCCACCCCCAACACTGACATTTGCAGTGTCACTTCTGCAAGACATCCCACAGGATTGGTTTGAATCCAAGTGGCTACCTGATATGTTGTATTTTCCTTGTAAATCAGTTTATTATTATCCATCTTATAAGAGAAAAGGACTAGAATAATATTTTTAACTTGCGTGTAATGGGGTTTTTAAGAACATTTGCTTTTTGTTTCTTCACTATGGTATATATTCATAGACACAGGTGTGCAGGGCTGGCCCAAGACATTTTGTCACTTCAGGCAAAATGCCCTGCTGCCCCCCCCCCCAGCAGATCCAGGTCCCTGCGCTCACCCAGTCCCTGCAGTCTAGCACTGCAACTGTACCCTCACCTGTGGCTGTGCCCATGCTGCCACCATGACACAGTGGCAAGGGTGCAGCTGCAAGGGCAATGGTGCTGTGATGGTGGTGCAAGAAGCCCTGGTGGGGCTAGCAGGCACACAACAATGGGGGAGGGGAGGGTTGGATCCGCTACCTGAAGCAAATTGCTTCACCTCGCTTTGTGCATGGGCTGCTCCTGTGTGCAGTAAACCTTGTTGTAAGGGCTACCATTTTATCCTTATCCATGAGTAAGACCACCGAAGAGAATTTAGACAGAAGCAGCCCAACCAGGAGGAAAGGTTAATTGGCTGCCTTAGGCAGCTGATTGTGGTGTGGCAGAGGAGAAAAGGGTCTGATCTGATGAATAGGACTCACAACCATTGGTAATTCTCTTACATAGGCTCCCCTGAAATGAATGCGAACTGCGCAAGAACATCATAGTGTGTCGCTCGTGTTCATTTCAATGAGCCTAGTAAAGGGCAACTTCCTTCTCAACTAATTGTGCCCCTCTGTGTAGAGGGTGGGTTGAGTGGGTTCATTTGGGTTTTCCTAGTTCTGTTCTGCAGAATTGCAGAGCTATCCAGATTGAAGCGGTCTTCTAAAAAGCCGTGTGGTGGAGATAGTGATGCCAAGGGAATAGGTCAATCTGATATAGGGGTGTGGACTTGTTTTCTCTCACTTTGGAACTCTCCCATACACAGCAGCCAATGCTCTATATAGTGAGGATAAAATGACAGCTAAGTGAAATTTTGAGAGTGTTAGATGACTTCACAGTTATGTGTCTTATAAAGATGCTACTGTTCTGCTGCTACCAAACAGTGCCTTTCTCCTGGATAAGGAGAAAGTGAGAGAAGCCAGATTAGAGCAGAAGCAATGGAGGGGGAAGAGAGACTTTCCCACGTGTCTCCTGCTGGGAATTGAATATCAGCATCTAACGGCACCTTCTCCTCATTCGCTACAAGGGGAACAGACTTCCTCCATCCTTCACCCCTTTGAAGAAATGGGAATTCTTTTCTTTTCTCTCTTTTTTAAGACAGAGTAGCTTGTGCTTTCAGAGGACTGATGTGCTCCCTCCCCGCTCCTGACCTTTTCCTCCCCATTCTGCACATCTGGCCTCCACCCTCCCCTTTCTGCGTGCCTCTTGCCCCTGCGTGCCTCCTCTGGCCAGATGTGCAGGCAGGCGGAAGAGTCTGAGGGGAGGTGCTAAGGCAGAGAACTGGAACTACTTTCTCACAGCAGCAGCAGGAGCAGCAGCAGCAGCAGGAGCAAGAGCAAGAGCAAAGCAGCCACAGACTCATTGTGTGAGAGGGAGGGAAAAAGAGATGGTGGCGGCAGCAGTAGGAGACGGCAGCGCCTGCAAATAATCCTCCTCATGCAACTTTTCCTTTAAGTGCCTCACACGCACGCGGGAGGCTTTCCTCCTGATCCTTCTTCTCTTTCCTGGTGATAAAAACTGGGACTCTGGAGAGGATATTCCCTTTTTGTACAAGTTACTGCAGCTCTGAAGAAGAAAAGAAAAGGACTGATCTTTTTTTGAGGGGGGGGCTTAGGTAGACTTTTAGGGACCAAAGGACTTCTCCCCCTTTTACGTTTCCCTAGGATTTTTAAGGTGATATTTCCTCCCTCCCCCTTCTTCTTTTTGCAGATTGGAGGATCTTAGCTGGAGAAGCAGCTTATTTTAGAAGTTATCTTTTTTAGGTTGCTGCTCCCCCAAACACACATCCTATTCCAGGTGTTAAGCTCCCCACTTTCTCAGAGCATCTCCTACATAACTTCAGCAGTACCGAGTTTCCCCTCATGGTTCATACCCATTACAAGGAAGTTTACAGTAACTTTGGAATGAGAGACAAAATTTCAGAGTGGGAAAGGAAAACCTGAACTCTGATCTTTCCTCCCTTTGCACTGAATTTACGTTTAACTCCTACCTTCACTGCAATGGATTTTTACAAGGGGCATTAATTTCCTCCTCTTAATGTTTTAAAGTTGGAAGTTGCGGCAAAGGGAGAGAAGAGACGGCGGAACTTCAATTTTTTAAAATTTAAATAACACACAAGTATTTCAGTTTCCTGAAAGAGGTACGAAGACTGGAAGGGGAAAATATATCCTTTCCCAGCCTGGTGGTCTGCTGGGAATTGGAAGATGCCTTCCGTAATGGAAAAATCAGGGATTCTGTCCAGAAGCCGGTCCAAGTCAGCCACCAACGGCAACCACCAGAACTCAGAAGATGACAGCAGTGAAGAGGAACACTCCCACGGTAAGCGAAGCTGAGCTACATGCTATGCTCACACGAGGAGTTATTAAAAGTGGCTGTTTCTCAAGACTTCATTGTACTCAAGGGGGTGGGAGGATTTGAACCAATGAATGCGTGGGTTGAAGGTCTGAGATGCCCCAGTTAAAAAGAGGGCTGAGAGAATCCACTGTGCTGTGCTGCGGTGGAACAAAGAGTTTGGTATCGGGGACCCTTTTGGAGCTGGACTTCAGGCCACTGAGCTCATGACACCAATGGCTTTAGTTTGGCTCTTTCCAATAGAGGGGAAAGGCCTTTATTAGGCTCACCTTGCCCTCTACTGGCCACAGAGTGAGAGTGGGCGTGGGAGAGCTGGTAACACAAATGTAGGGGGGGGGGTGTCCAGAGAGAAATCTGGCTCCATGAGGGCTGTGGGGTGAGGTTGTGGGGGCACAGCTGATGGATAATATATCTAAGAAAATGTTTGTTTTGGGGTGCATATGACAGCATGTGAGAAACATGTAACTTGGAAAACTGTAGTTTGTAAAGCAACAGAGATGGTGCAGGGAGAGGGCTAGGAGTGTGCAAAAGAGAGACTTATCCTGATTGCAGGAAGCAGATGATGAGCTCCTTCAGTGTTGTGACATGAGGCTTCAAAAGAAGAAAGGGGGGCGCACAGGTGTTTGTCTGGCTCAAGGTGTTCCAAAAGGTGAGGTGCTGTTAATGAAGTGCATCTTCCCAAATGTCAGCCCAAGCATGTGTTATGCTGCTGCTTGGGATCCTTGAATAAAACAGTGTGATAGTTGCCAGGTCACTGTGGTTGGAAGAGACACTTCTTTCCCTTAATCCTTTCCAGTTGCTTCACACTTTAGTGATCACCCACCTATCTTACCTCTGACATTTGATCCTTTTTTGCCTGTGTGGTCAGACCCAGAAGCAGGATGAGGGTGGGGATCCTCTGCAACTGCCCCTTTCCTTTTTTCCACCTTCACCCATTGGCCAGGTTAACAAAGGAGCCAGCTAGGGGCTAGAATTAGAAAGTTGGTTTGGGTTTGAGCTCATAGCTTTATTGTCCCCAGAGCCCTCCCGTCATCTCTCTCCCCACCCTCCCACCCGAACTCTGTTATGATTTCCTGTACACCTCTGGCTTTGTTAGGCTTCCTCTTCCTCTTCCACCTCCCTCCATTCTCTGTGGGATGTGGTGGTGGAGGGACAACCCCCCGCCCAGTACTCCACATGTCCACTGGTGCACCTGCAGCTGAACATCTGCTCTAGGAGATATACAGTGCTGTTGATAGGGCTGGATGGGGAGAGACTTTTGTCTATCTGCCACAGGCTATAGATACACAACACAAGTAAAATCACCCTAGTCAGATTTCATTCTCAAAACACATTTTGGACAGAAGCTACCTCAGTGTGTCACCTGCATTTCAAGGTGTACAGGATAGTATAGCCCTGATAGTATAACCATGACCATCCATCCACCAGCAGGTTTTGCTTTAGCTCTCTTGAACTGTTGGATAGGACTGCTGCCTTCTCCAGTTCTCTCTCTCCACCTTGAATATTGGATCATGCTCTAGTGAGCCGGGTGGTGATGGTGCATGACCCTAAGGTGGTGTCATTTGTCTTTGCCAACTGACATCCACCCCTCACCCCACCCTGCCCAACACCACCCTAGAGCTGCCAGATGCACTCTTGGGGGAGATGCAGATGGTGCCCCCCAAGATATATCAGGAGAACCATGCCCCTTCCTGCACATGGCCACATGAGGATCCCATCACTGCCATCCCAGAAACTGCTCTGTAGGGCACAGTGTGGGTGTTTCTCAGAATGGATATGGAGCCCTTTCAGCAGACACTCGGCCCCCAGCCCAGCATGTGTTTCTTGGCCCCTCTGCCAGAAAGTGAAAGCTCAGGAGCTCCTTGGCATGACGTTGGCTAAATGTTTCCAGATCTTGCCTGCCGTTCAGCAGCTGCTTGGGTTTTTTGTTTTTTTTTAAGGAACAGGAGTTAGCAGAGTGTGGTGGAGAAAATACTAGGCTATCCAAAGTTATAGTGAAAATGGTGCATTTGCTGCCTGGGAAGGTTTCTCAGCAGTAGCCTTTCTCTTGATGTTTCCCTGGAGGGCTCCCAAGGGTCCTTGCTTCTCAAGTGCCAAAGTGCTTCGGGTGGTGGAGGATATGTGCACTGAGTGTTTGTACCAAGATCCTCCTTATTCATTTGGAAGGCTGCTATGGCTTGCTCAGCCATTTATACTGTTGCCCCCTTGGCCACACCGCCACCACCTTTGAGGATGGAGAAAGGCAGTGATAGAAGGAACACACAAACTCTCCACTGCAATATCTCAAGTAGAACCAGGACTCCTCCCAACCAAAACATGCAATTGCCCCTTCATATACAGTAGAAGTCTCCCCCAAATACTATGCTGGACCACTGAACTTAAAAGCAGTAGAGCGTCTCATTCTGCTTCCTGCAGTCTCCACATCCCTTGGGAATGTCTCTGGGCATTTGAGGCTATTCAGGCAGGAAGCACCAGCCAAAAGTGAAGGGATGATCCGACTCCTCTCTTGAGGGCTTGTATCGCTGTCTGAGCCAGCCT
The DNA here is from genome assembly GCF_965113315.1 of Podarcis vaucheri. Taxonomy (NCBI): domain Eukaryota; kingdom Metazoa; phylum Chordata; class Lepidosauria; order Squamata; family Lacertidae; genus Podarcis; species Podarcis vaucheri. Next base: position 13,177,710 of record NC_138754.1, read on the forward strand.
TTGCCCTCTCTCCCTTGCAGCAGCAGGTCCTTCAAGCTTGTCTTTCTTGTTCCCTTACAGACAGCATGATCCGTGTGGGAGCAGATTATCAAGCAGTGATTCCAGAGTGCAAACCAGGTAAAGAGAGGGGGGGCACATATAAGCATTACAGATTACAGGAGAGGGTTAAGCAAGAAGGCAGTCATGTTCCTGGCTCCTTCAAATAAAGGCTCTGGCTTAACAGTCCTGGTGGATCATTGCATTCTGAGTCCTCCTCCTTCCTAAGTGGAACCTGAGCATTTCCCCCTAAGGTGAACAAGGGCGACGGGTCCCACCCCCACCCTGCTGCACCAGATGGCTTCTCTCTGACCATCCCCCTCCTGCACCTGGCAGCAGCCCGAAGCTCTAATGCAGTCACACTCTCTTCCAGTGCCAAATCTTTGGCGCCTCCTGCTTACAACCACCCTGGCAACGCGTAGCTGCTAGTTTCTGGACCTGGAGGCTCCACCTGTCTTTGCTCTTGGTTCCGGGGTGAGTGGGGTGAAATTATATGTACCTCCTCCCCACACGCTGTCCAAGAGTGAAGGGAGGGGTCCACCAAAGTGTTGGATAATGTGTAATACAGGTGGGGACATGAAGACATGGGGGGCGGTCACCTACCAGGAAAACACAGTGAAAGCTGACTGAGCTGGGGTAGCTCGCACTGCTGGCTAGGATACCAGAGAGAGGTTGTGTTTGTGTGGACACCAAGCCATCCACTGCTTGCTTCAGCACAACAGCATTCCTCTCTCACCACCTTGATTTTCAGCAGCAGCAGCAGCAGATGAACCTATCAGGAGATCCTGTCCAGAGTGCTTAAAGCTTTCTCTTCCCTCTGTCTTTGTAATTCAGAGAGCCCAGCTCGCTACAGCAACAAGGAGTTGAAAGGGATGCTCGTTTGGTCTCCAAATCATTGCGTTTCTGATGCCAAATGTGAGTTGCTCCTCCCTCTTTAGTGTGTAAAAAGTGGAAAGGCCAGGTCAGATCAATGGCTGGGGCTGGGCCCTGCGCACTCCTGTGGAGCTCTCCTCCCTTCAGGCCATGTTGGATGTTCCAACAGCCTTTGCTCCCTGGCCTGGATTCTGAACCAGCTCCAGAATCAACCAAGAACTAAAGTAGGGGTGGGGGTGGGGAAATGCATTCCATCTTCAGCTGGTAACAGAGCCTCTGATTGACAGCTCCCCCTTCCCCCCCTCCCGGGACTCCTAGAAGCAATTACCGAGCGGCTGGTGCGCTGCCTCCGGCTCCTGGGTTATTAATCTGGCTGGTGCAGGCAGCTGGGGGGGGGGGAGAGAAATGGTGTCATTGCCTATGCTGAAGCAGAGAGGCCCAAAGTTGGGGTTCCGCTTGCCCAGGTAGTGCTGTCGCTTTTGAAGAGGGCAGCAAAAGATTGATGCATGGCCAATTGTCACCCCAATGGCTTTGTCATTAAGGGTTTGTGTGAGAATATATCACATGTACATAATATATTTTACAGCCACACTTTCCACTTCTATGGGGGATGCTTCTCCCCTCCTTCCCAAACATGAATTCACATGGGACTGGCAGGCACATCTCTTGGGCAGTGCTCTTGTAACACAGATCTAGTGTGTGCTGGACCCTCTGGCCACATGCCTGCTTTTATGTTCCTCTAGAGGGCACACCACAACATAGCACTTCAATTTTCTCCCCTCTTTGCTAGCAGGAGGGGCTCCTCACCGGAAGCCCCAAAAGTGGTTGTGGATGTCATGGAAGAGGAGATGATCACTGCCATCCCCACCGGGCAGGCAGGCAGGCTAGTCAACCACCGAGGGAAAGAGATGTCAGAGGACGAAGCATCTACATCTTCTCTGTTTCCCTCCCCCAGCACTGACGGTTGCCTCTTTCTCCCTCTAGTGGACAAATATATTGCCATGGCCAAGGAGAAGCACGGATACAACATAGAGCAGGTAGGAAAACCAGAACAAACTGGATTCCCTGGGTGGTGCTTCAACAAGTTTTACTTGGAGTAGACTCATTAAAATTACTGGACCTAACTTAGTGGTGGTCATTAATTTCAGTGTAAATCTTAAGTTGAATACAACCCCTTGTTTCTTGACCCTAACTCAACATTTCTGAAATCCTACAAATTCTATAAGAGCAGAGAAAATTACACAAAATTAGACATTGTTTGATCGGGTTAAGCAAATTAGATTTATTGGACACTTCATTCCATTTAGCATCAACTTGTAAGCCAGTAAAAGCTTATTGGAAACAATGCTACCCAGTCTTAAGATAGGCATTTTCTCATAGCAAAAATGTGATACCACAGGACCAGGTGAGAGGTTGAGAGATACATTTAAGAGGTATCCCTCCCCCAAGAGCTGACAAACATGCCATTCCATGGCCAAATGTAACCCTTCCTAGCCCATCTCTCTTTCACTGATCTGCTTGCCATCACTATCTTAACCTTGTAAGGTTATCTTCAGAATTGCCAGAAACTTAGGTATCGCCAGACTTTCAGGAGCCACATTTTCAGGAGTGACATTCCATTGCTGGGTCACTCCCCTCTCTTACCCATTGCCTTCTTTCCCCCAACAGGCTCTGGGGATGCTGCTGTGGCACAAACACGATGTGGAGAAGTCCCTGGCTGACTTGGCCAATTTCACACCATTCCCTGATGAGTGGACGGTGGAGGACAAAGTCCTGTTTGAGCAAGCCTTCAGCTTCCATGGCAAGAGTTTTGCTCGAATCCAGCAGATGGTATGCGTTCCCCTCTTGCTGGTGTAAGTGGCAGGGTGGCTGGGGTCCAAAGAACAATCATCTTCTCACGAGTGTCCAGTGCCAGGTTGGCCTCGTCAGGCCCCTTCCGCAGCCCCACTGCCACCTCCTGGCTGTTCTCTGGGTGAGCAGTGATGCAAGTGAAGGAGGGGAGCAGCCTTTCCTCACCCTCTTGGCCCTGGTTCAGTTGGCCAAGAAGAAGAGGGCAAGGAATGGGAAATAGGGACAGCAGTAAGGTGGAGGTAAGGCTGAGGGTATCTTGCATAAGTCCCCCTCCAAAACTTGCAACCAGATATGTGCCTATATTGACAATTTACAAAACTGTTTTAAGGCCTGCTCTTTGGAATCCTGGGCTGGCTGCACCATGATTTTCCTGTTCTGTATCCCCTTTTTACTCTGTATGGGGAGCCAGCTTGTGCAATTATATGGGCTGATGGTTGTTTCTGGACCAGATTCCCCATTTCACTAGTCCCATTCTGGCACCTTCTGTCTCACACACACAATATACGAATGACCCAGTGCCACAGCTCTACTCATTAACTCTGTATTTGAGCATCACTCCATGGCCTAATTACATGCCTATTAGAATTACCTTGTGCCACACAGTAATTCAGGTTTTGGCTGCCCTCTCCTACTCACCGTTCCTCCTGCGACTCCTTGCTTAGCTTCCTGATAAGATGATTCCCAGCCTGGTGAAGTATTACTACTCCTGGAAGAAAACCCGGAGCAGGACTAGCGTGATGGATCGGCAGGCCCGCAAGCTGCTCAGCAAGAAGGAAAAGGATGACAGGTCAGAGACCAAGAGTGCATGTACATGGGGTGGATGGGCTTAGCAGGCTCGTGAAGGAAAGGGTTTATAGCAGAGGTAGCTGGGTGGCTGGGCCTGTCACAGAGCCAATAACTTTGCCTTCAACCCCAAAGCAGTTTCATTAGTGGGACCCCACCAATTAATGAAACACTACAAATCAGTTTCTGAGGCAGGGAGCCTGCCCAAACTCAGTTAAGCTGAATATAATGTCAAGATTTGCCCATAAAACCAATTGCAATCTAGCAAGGACAGAACCAGGCAAAATATTGATGGCTTGGAAGTGACTACCTTGTACGCAATTATTGGGTGGACACAGCCTGGACTTCTAAAACTCCAAGACCCCTGCTTGTGCTAACCGCTGCATCACTGTAAACTTGTTTTTTTAAAAAACAAAGTACGTGACAGAATTCCAAACTTTTCTCCTGCAATTTAAGTCTCTCCCACTGCATGGGAAAAAGTGGGGGCACAAGCAGAGATGGCCAGAAGTTCGTTTTCTCCAGTGAAGCCGAGCCAGGATGCAATGAACAGCAGTAATTACTACCTCCCAGAAGAGCTCAAAGCAAGGATGGCAATAGCCCAGTAGGGGGAAGAGACCTATTTGGAGAAACCAGAAAAAGACTGCAGGAGAGGCAAGTCATATTCTGGAGCAAGCAGAATAACTTCTAATGTCTGCTGCATTTCCCTTACAGTAATGATGAACTGGAGGAAGGACGGCAGGCTAGTGAGGGTGAATTTGATGCCATGGATCCCAAGAAGGAGGTAAGGGGAATGGCCACTAACAGGTCTAAACTAAGGGTAGCTAAGATAAACAAGGGTCAACATGGTTCCAGTACCTTCAGCGGCAAGAAAACAGGCACTTTGTCATGAAAATGTTTTTTGGTGTGTTTTTTTTTAATTACAGGGCACACAAAGTCCTGAATTTATCAGGATGGAGATATCATGTGCCAAGGAACATTAAACCGCTTAGAAGAGCTATAACTGAATGACAAAAGGAACTGGGTGGTAGAGGACTGGCTGATACATTAACCTAAGGAAGATGGGGTTGTAACCAGTGAAGTTCTACTTGGGGGGTCGACCCACTGAAAGTAAGGAACCTAAGTTAGCCATGTCTATTAACTTCAGTGGATCTGTACTGAGTACAACTAGCACTGGATACAACCCAAGGAGTTACCCCTGCCAAGACAGATTACAATCCAGCTCCTCAAGGAAGCAGCATTAAAGGGCATGGGAGGAAGAGCTGCAGTGGAGCAGTAAAAACCATGGTAAATTTGAAGGGAGGTCCTGTTCAGTTTCTCTCACTCTCATTCTCTCCTCTCCAGCCTGGTTACCAGAAGCCCCTGAACAGCAAGCCAGGGCCTGTGAAGAAGGAGGTACAACTGTCACAGTATCGGCACCACCCACTACGCACTCGCCGGCGTCCTCCCAAGGGCATGTACCTGAGCCAGGAGGACATTACAGGCCTGTCTGCCAGCCCAGACATGGCTGTTCTCACCCTGCGCCACCTGGACTCCCAGCTGGTTTCCCTCAAGCGCCAGGTAGCAAAATTCTAAGTGTGTACACGTGGTCACAACTTGCTGCCTGCCTGCCTCCCTCCCAATGAGCATGCACCGCCCCTTACGGAAAACCTGTTCTCCTTTTCATCTTCCAAAGAATTTGGGCTCTTCAGACTATGGGGGTGGGCAAGGGAGCTGTTGCCTCCTGACCTTCCAGTCTCTGTCCATACTAGGTACAGAGCATCAAGCAGATCAATAGCAGTATGAAGCAGGTGCTAGAAGGTGGAATAGACAAACTACGGCCACCGGAGGTGAGTGTGCATGCGCAGGCAAACTGCCCTTTTTCTGTAGTGGTAGTTTCCAGATTTCTCTGTTCGGGGGAGGCATAAGAGGGAGGGAGGCAAAGCTCAGACACGCTCCTTTTCTCCCTTGCAGACGAACATCAAGTTCAATTCACGCTGGACAACAGATGAACAGCTGCTGGCTGTACAGGGTGAGCCTTCAAGGTCCAGCAGGTGGGAGCCCATGTAGCAAAGAGGCGACAGGCTGCCTCCTCTTAGCAATGCAGGGCTGAACTAGGAGGATGGATGGGTTATTCCCCTCCGTTGTATCAGAGGAGGATATTGGTCTTTGGGATTTGAGGGCCAGAGTGCAGGTTATGATCACCCTAAAGTGGCACCAAATTTCTCCACCATGGATTGGGGGCCTGGAGACACAACAGTAGGTAGCTGGCTTGCCAAATGGTGGCATTTGGTTATGTGGCGGGACGGTGCAAAAATCACCTCTCTTTTCCTGCTCAGCCATCCGAAAATACGGCAAAGATTTCCAGGCCATCGCAGAGGTGATTGGCAACAAGACAGTAGCCCAGGTGAAGACTTTCTTTGTCAGCTACCGGCGCCGGTTCAACTTGGAAGAGGTGCTGCAGGAATGGGAGGCTGAGCAGGAGGGTGTGGGGCCGGCTGCCCCCCAAGGTAGCTCCCCTTCTCAGGACCAAAAGAGCTCTAGCGCTTCGTTAGCAAGCAGTGAGGAAGAAGATGAGGTGAGGAGAGGGGCTGCCCCCAAGTACCAACACCGCACAGACCTCTTGAGCTTCTCCAGCACTGAAAGCTCTCCTTCTGCCCTTTTGCAGGTACAGATCACTGCGGTGTCCCGTTCCCTGCAGCAGCAGCAGCAACCGCCACCACTGCCCCCTCCGCCGCCACTCCCAGCGTCTCCCCGGCCACCACCTGCTGCCCTCTCACAACCACCCCCTTTGCTGAGGCCCACACTTCCAACAGCACCCACGCTGCACCGCCAACCCCCACCACTGCAGCAAGGCCGCTTCCTGCAGCCCAGACTGTCACTCAACCAGCCGCCACCCCCGCTCATTCGGCCAGCCACCTCGCGACAAGCGCCCCGCAGTGGCCAGCACCCCCCATCACTCCTTGGTGGGATAGGAGAGCCCCCTCCCCCCTCCTCCAGCTCCCTCTGAGGAGGGGTTTCAGAGTGCTTCCTTTGACATCTGTGAGCCTGGCTCTACAACAGTCACAGCTGTGATTGGTACAGTCCTCTCCCCCCACAAGGTGTGCGTCGGCTGTGGTGGTCATGAAAAGGTAACAGCGGAAGGAGGGGCTTTGGGGTCCCAAGTGTCATCTGACCCAGTTCAGGTAGCATCCAGAAAGCTGGCAAGGAATCCCAATCCCCATGTACATTGGGGTGGGGGTGGGGCATTTTTTTTCTTGGGAGGGGAGGGAAGAGAAAGGAAGTGATAGGACTAGTAACTTGGGGTGGGTTTGGATTATGTTTACACTTTTGCAGGATCAGTTGCGTCAGTGCCTGTGTGAATCGGGGATTGGGGGGAGGGCAAGGGGAGGTATGTCAGAGTTGACACAGGTGGAAGCTTGGGGGGAGGGGGAGGAAGGAGGGGAGATTTACACCTGATCAGACTGGATGCAGAGGCAAGAGTGCTCCCAAGTAAAGATGCCCCTCTTTCTGTAGCAGCAATTTCCCTTCCTCTCCAGTTTCTACATGGAGATTTGGAAGGGGGGGAGGGAATGAGTGGCAGCTTGCTTTGCTCTGTACTTGCCTGTCCACCTTGCCAGGCAGGAGTCCCTGGCAGCAAAGATGTAACGACTCCCTAAAGAGTAGGATTGGGCAGTCTTCTGTGTACGATTCCCCTCCAAGGCCCCACCCATTGCTGGGAGTCTTTTGTTGTTGTTGTCGTCCATGGAGCATTTTCAATAAAGGTATTTTGTTACAACTGGCTGGTCTTTCCACCCTGTGTCTAGCTCTGGAGGCAATGGAGCATGGGGAAAGTGTGTGGCATTCACAATTGCCCAAATCAAGGCAGAAGATAAATTCTGTGCTCTAGCAAAGGGCTGTCATGTCTCAAGATGCATGTCGGAGATAAGGCTTCCCCCTCCCCTTCTGAAAAACAGGTCTGGAGCTTATAATTTTTCTTCTTTGGCTTTTAATAAGAATGGAAAGGGGAGAATCAGGCAAGCTACTTGGTCACAAGCAAGAGGAAGGAGGTCTTTGCCCCGTCAGCCTCCTCCCAGGCATGGTCTTCCAAAAGGTGCTCTGATCCTGTCACAGAGACAGCTTTGCCCAGGATGAGTCCTGCCAGTCTCAGCAAGATGAACACAGCAAAGGCCAGAGGGAATTGCATATGCGGTGACATCAAAATTGCCACTCCCAGAGCCTTTAGCAATTCGCCCTGCTGTAACAGGGACAGAGGGAGCCTCTTGTGGAACACTGCATCTCCTCAGAATACAAAAACAGTTCAGGGTATCACAGCAGGCCACACTGCCCCTCTTAATCAGTTCCTTCACCAACTGTTGCCTGGTCAGGGCACAGAGCAAAAAGAAATCACGCAAAGGGGGCACAGAATTAGCATTCCACGTTCAAGGGGAACCACTGGGCACTTGGAACAGCTGCACCTAGGCCTTGCTTCCCATCATCACAACCCCATGGAGCCACCCCCACCCACTCTTGACAGGACGGTACCAAGGCTTGTAGCCTCCCAGGGAGTGGAAGCAAATCTCCAGGCAAAGTGCTTGGGGAGGGAGGTGGAACAGAGGAAGCCAAGGCCAGGCAGGTACTTTCTGGAAAGTTTTAATCTAGAACCTGTAAAACTACATCAAACGGCAGCGTCCCTAGAGGGGGGGGAGGGGGATGAACAAAAAAGGGAAATGATTTTTCTTTTTTTAAAAAAAGGCATTTTGTGATCAGAATTAAAAAAAAAAGTAACCACTCACAAAACCGAGGTATCAGTACAGTTATATACAAACCAGATTCTTGTGTGTGTGTGTGTGACAGTGGTGGGGTTGAAGGAGCTCAGTACAGACTGCCAGGGTGGGGAGCCCAACCACCCCAAAGAGGATTGAAAATACATTCTCAAGTGGTGATATGACAATGGAAGAAACCCAGCTTGAGGGGTGGTGGGGTAAAGGGGAGGGAGGAACAAGAGAGGTAATTGCAGCCAGGGTCCCATTTTTCTCTTGTGCTTTGGAAAGAGGAGGGGAAAAGCCGGCTTGTCAAATGGGAAGGAAGGGCAGGCTGTGCTATCCTGCTTTTGTAGATGCAGGGAAGGAAGTAAATGGAAGGGGGAGCTCCCCTTATCTTCCACCATACTGGTAAGATACTGGTGACCGCTGCTGCAACCATTACCTGTGCAGGGAGAGTGTTAACAGAGCCCCCCCCTACATACCCCACCACAAAGCTCTTCCTCTTGCCCCGAAACATCAGCATGACCTGTGTATGTCGTCTTCCGTAATGGAAACACTGGGGCAAAAATAGCTGTTCCCCCAGCTAATGACGCTTCAGGCAACTCTCCCCACAGGCAGGTGGTGCCACTTGCTTTAATAACAGCCAAAGCCACTCTCGGGCACAGAGGAAAAGAAGCCAAGTATGAACACGTGTGCAAAGTTGGTGGCCAAGATCTGGTGTGTTCCAGAGCATCCTGGGTCAGGAAGAAACATGCTGAAAGTTATCTTAGCCTGGAAGTGCTGGAGACGGGGGGGTGGGGGGTGGGGTGGGGGTGGAGGCTTGGGATCAGAACCAACAAGCAAGGCACCAGCAAGACTGATGGGGCAGCAATTCTAACCATGATGCTGTGCAAGCTGTCAAAGCCCATAAAAGAAACTGGCTCAGGCTGAACAAAGGAATGCTCTGCTCCCAGAAGCCCTTGCTAGCTTTATGCTGTTGCCCCTGGAGCTTGCAGGGAAGAGAATTGCTGGGGAGGGGGGTGGTCAGAGGTGAAGAAACGGACTGCTGTGGCTTGGGACACTCCCCATCCTTTGCTCTTCCAAGGTGGGAGGCAACCATATGCATGGCTAGAATCTCCACCCCACTCTTTTTATAGGGGGTCTCAGGACCCCTGTCAGAAGAAGAGCAAATTGGAGGGCAGTGCTTCCAACAACCTTGCCAAAAACAGGCCGTGATCTCTGGGAGCAGAACTGGCCGAGAGTAGGAAGGTGAGGAGAGGGCAACCGCAGAACCGTCCGAACCCACCACCGTCCATCACTGGCCTGACGGGGGAAACCCAGAGGGAGAACCACTGGCACCATTATGCCCTTAGGAAAGCCCAACTCTCCCAGGGCATGAGCGAGCACACGCCCGCCCAGCAGCTGAAAGCCCACCACCAACACAAGGAGCGGGAGAGGAGGGTGCGAGTGAAAGGCATTGTGGGAGGTAAAAGGCATTGTGGGGGAGGGCGAGCTCTGGCAGTTGAGGGGCGGGGTGTCCACTTATCTCCCCATCTTTGCTTTTTGCTGTGTTTGGTAAAAATTTAAAACCCTGTCTCATGTGCAACAACAAAAAAAAGAAATAAAAGAAAAGTACCATGGTCGCCACGGAGACCAAAAGGGATGCCCCCCAACACAGTCACTATAGAGACCAACAGCCCTTGGTACGCTCCCACTACTGTTGCCACGGAGACGGGCTGGGTGGCTGCCAGCCACTACCCCACGTACTCTGTCTCCATGGCGATCCAGCAGCGGGGGGGGGGAGTGATGGAGAGGGGGGATGTCCCCAAACATCCAGCTGCCGCCCCCTTTCCCTGCCCCCCCAATCTCTGTCCTGCACCAGGGTATCGAAAAATAAACCCTTCCAGAGTTAAAATTGCAGCTTTTTACTCCTAACCCCACCCCATGCGCGTGCAGGCTGGGCCCCCCCGGGGGGCCTGTTAAAGCTTCAGTTCGTTGGCGATTTTTGAGGCAATGTTCTTGAAGGCCATGGAGGTGCCCGATATCCGCTTGAAGCGGACACCGTTGAGGGAGAGGCGGGGGAGTTTGCACACCTCCATCTCCCACTGGACAAAGGCCTCGTGGCCCGGCGCTCCGTGCATGCACAGAAGCATGTACTTCTCCTGCAGCTCGCACTGGCAGTTGTTAGCGTCCAGCACTTTCCGGATCTCCTTCATCATCTCGTTGGGCTCCATGGAGCTCGTCGTCTTCATGCTCCAGGTGAAGCGCAGCGAGCGCGGCTTGGCCTCCCGGTTCTCGTCCCGCTCCTTGTCGCCGCTGCTGCCCACCATGTGAGGCCTGAGAGGGGAGAGCGAGACAGTGAGCGGAGAAGGGCGCCCTCCCCACTCGGCCCCTTCGGCTGCCCCCAGAAGCCAAGCCTGGTCGGCAACCGAGAGCTGGAGAGGGGAGAGAGAGACACACACGCACACACACACACACAGAGACGCTAAGTAGTAGTTTGGGAGCAACAGAAGAGAGAGACAGGCACACGGAGGAGACGGAGAGGAGGTGCCAGGGAGCAGCCTGGCCCTGCTGGAGAAACAGACAGAGTGGAGCAAAGGCTTCCCCCAAAGGCTGGAGGAGGCCCCGTGACACTGGCTGCATCTCACCTGAGCGTCTCCACACGGTCTTTGCTTTCGGGCTCATGCAGGTTCCTCAAAAAACAGAGCAGGAGAACAAGGTATCAGGCACCCTCCAGTCAGCAGCTTCTAGACCTGCTCTCCTTTTCTCCCAGGGGGCAGGGGGACGAGTGTGCATCTCTGGCAGGTGGGGCAGGGCGGGGGGCAACTCAAGACACGGAAGGGGCTGGGGAGGGCGTCATGAGGGCTGATGCCAAGCCCACAGGCCCCCCGGCATGCAAGACGCTGCGCGGCATGCTGGGAAGTGCGTTTTGCCAACATGGTGGTGAGGAGGAGGGCATCTGGGCTGGCTGGTTGCAGGTGTGTGATGCGCAGCGGCACCTCTCTCCCTGGTCCCTCGGCACAAGCAGAAGCCACAGCCAGGCAAGGGAAGAGAAGAGGAGAGGAGCTGGAGTGGCGGGGGAAGAGGCTGCCCTGTGATCACCAGCTCAAAGCATACCTCTGCCACAAACTTGCAAAATGAGCCATGATCTCTCTTGGCCTCCACCTGCAATACCACCACTAGCCTACATTGCAGGGTCGCTGCAAGGACCACGAAGAGAATGCACACATTAACGCTCGAAAATCAGTATATAGGAAGCTGCCTTATACGGAGCCATACCACTGGTCCATCTAGCCCAGTAGAGTCTACACTGACTGGCAGCAGCTCTTCAGAGTTTCAGGCAGGGAGTCTCTCCCGGCCCTACCTGGAGATGCTGCTAGGGATTGAACCTGGGACTTTCTGCATGCAAGGCAGATGCTCTACTATGGAACTACTGTCCTTCCCTGGTGGCCCTCAATGCTAAATAGTATTAAATCATGCTCTAGGAATTCTAGACATTATTGCAATATAAAGTAAATGACTTGGGAGGTGCTTTCCCTCTCATCTGAGCACCACTCCCCAAGCCTAAAAATACACTGTGCCCAACTCTGCACCCGCTTCACAGAAACTTGCATCATAACCCACCTGCCCACTGAGACCAGTAAAGGAGGAGAGCGTGCTGATGGCACCACCATGCAAGAGAAAAGGAAGAGCACAACCCTTGCCACGGTGGCTTCACAGTTTGCGGAATCCACATACGAGTCTCAAGAGATGACAAACTAAAAACACTTTGGTTTCCATCAGGTTTTTAAGCAGCCCAATGGGCTGTCCTGGGAGAACGGTTTTGTGACATTGAGAGCCAATTCACTGGATTCAGGCTCCGAACGTTTAGTAGCATGCACCCTTTTAATTTGGTTTTGGTTATACAAAGCACCGCTTCTGGATTTATTTTTTAAAGCAACTCCTCAAAGCTCTTCCTGGCGTTGAGGCCAAGTGATGCTGGCCTTTTAAACTGCCCAGATTTTTTGTTTAAGCAGACATTTTAAGCTGTGTCTCTTTCTTTGTTTTGTTTTTGGGTATTGCTGATATTTACTGCTTGCCATTCTGGGTACCCCTTTCTGGGGGATAAAGAGCCATATACACCAGGGGCAGTGTGTGTATAATATTTGGCCTTTCAGATTTTGTGGGACTACTACAAGTCCCTCCACGCCTGACCACTGGCCATGCTGGCTGGGGAAGGCGGGAGCAAGCAGCTATTAACACCTGGAGTGCCACAGGCCCCCCACTCCTTGCTATCCTTAAATATTCCAGCCACATCCATCCATCACTAAGCCATGTGACTTGCAACAGCCAATGGAGCTCCCTCATGCCAGCTCAGATGAGGGAGGGGGCAAGCAAGCAACTTGCTTCCTGATCACCAGTGTGCTTCCTTCTCTGCTCATCCACCATCACCAGGCAGGAGGTGGGGTAGGGGCGGAGGATGGGGGGAATCAAACAATGGAGAAACCTTCACACACACCCCCACAAGCCGGTAATACAGCAGCTGCAGCTGCCTCTTATGGTCCACGGGATCAGAGAGCTGGGAGGAGGTCATTTCTAGCACAACCCTCTGCTCAACCCCTCTGTTCTCCTCCCCATCCCTGGTCATCCATCTTATGGCAAGTAGCTCCACAATGCTAAGGTTTTAAAGTACTTGCTGTTCATGAGTAGAGGGGGAGAAAGCCCCCCCCAACCCCCACTTTTAGTCAATTTTACCCAGGAGAAAACGTTCCTTCCTGACCCCACAAAGAGAGAAATCTGTTAGATGTTCAGCATAACTTGAAACAATAAAAAAGGTGAAGTAGACTGAATGAGGAAGGCCAGGGTTTTTGGAACACTCCAGAACCAAAAAGGTATGTAGGATTCACATCCTGCCCTGAGCCCTGGGATGTCCAAAGAAACAAGCAAAAACCCACAGTCTTTTAAAGTGGAGCCTGCTGACACTTTCTGCAGATTTGTTCCCATGAGGACTAGCAACCTCCCCCTTTCTAAAAAAGAACAAGATAAAAAGGCTACCTACTATAACCGGGGGGGGGGGGGAGAGAGAGAGAGAGAGAAAGGAAACCAACCCCCAACACACCGACTGCTAGTATCTTCCAGATTGTGCTCAAAACCTGCCACAGGATAATAATATCTGCTCTTTGGGGCCATGCAGATTCCGAGGCAACCGTCTCCCCACATGTCTGCCCTGAACCCTCAAGGCAGTTGCAAGCAGTAGAGGCACAGCGACAGCCCAGCGCCTCCTAACCACCACCATGCAGGGAGAAAGGGGATTAGTTGGGTTGGGGGGGGTGGGCGTGTGTGAAAGAGAATGGCAATGGGGGGGGGGGAGAGAAGGGTTTTGGTTAAAGATCAGAGGCCCAGCCTGGGGGACCAAGGAAGATGGCAGGCACCTTTAAAGAGACAGCATGCCCAAGTGGAGGAGGAGGAGGAGGCCCAGCACCGGGTGAGCAAGCAACCTCTGCGGCTTCCCCTGCCCACCCTCCTCCCCACCGAGTCCCAGGCCAGCTCATTTGCAGGCGGCTGAGAGGCAGGCCAGAGCCAATGGGGGTCTTTCTCTACCCCACATCCCAGAGGCAGGGAGTTAACAAGCCCCCCCCCCGCTGTCCCTTTAAGCATGCTCTGTGCACACACGCACAGACACACACGCACACACAGACACCATTAGCAGCCAGAAGGCACAGAAGGGGGGGGCGGGGAGAGGAGAGGAGAGGAAGAAGCCGGCAGGGAGGAGGTTAGTACTGCACAGGAGGAGGAGGACAGAACAAAACCAGAGTGATGAACGCCTACCTTCTGGCAAACCTGAAAGACAGATTTCTAAAAGGAAAAAAAAAAAGGAGGGGAAACGGTGGGTGGGTGGGTGAGCGAGTGCGCAAATGACCGAGTGACAGGAGTGCCAGCCGCGCGGGAGCAGGCCGGGGCGCCCCAACCTCCCTCCCTAAAATAGTAATTGACGGTGGGTGTCACAGCAAGGCCCCCACAACCCCGCCGCCTCACCACCCTCCTCGACCTTAGCTCCCTCCTCCCTGCAAACTTGGGAATCTGAAGAGCCTCCTTTGCTTCAGACAGAGACAGGCTGGAGGGAGGAGGGCTGAGCTGGGGCTCCCACTGCCCCCCTCCCATTCGTGCTGGAACCTTGCAGAGGGGGAGGGAGGGAGGCCAGGACCCCAGAGGCACTTGGCTGCCCCCCTCGTCCCCAGTCCTGCCACAGCCTAATTCTTCCCACAAAGCTGGGAACAGAAGCCGGGGGTGCGGTGGAGGGGCAGGTTAAACACTTAAAGCAAAGAGGGAAAGGGGTTGGGGGCAGGAGGCGCTGGGCTGTACAGAATGGCTCCCCCGTCATGCACCATAAAACACCCCCTCCCCCCAATTGAGACAAAAGGCTTTGCCAGGAAACTGTGCCCCATCTCACAGCCCATCCCCTCTCAGGGCTGTACGGGAAAGAGAGAAGCCATTTTGAGACATATTCACACACACATATACACACACCACAAAAAAGCTGCCTTGAGGGACGGGTTCGAGCAGACCCCAGCTGCAAGACCTTCCTGGCTGGATCCTCACCAGAGAAGGCAGCTGGTACTGACAGGGTCCAGAAGTCATCTCCTCCATCCTGTCGCTTGGAAGGGGATGGAGCAGCATCGGGGAACCCTGGAAATGAGCTTACTTGCCACCCTCACCATCTGGGCTGCTCTGCTAAATCCTTGTCCACCCCCCACCCCTGGGATGGCAGGGCTGCAGGCGAGGCGGCTCCCACCCACCCTCAGCTTTGCGGCCTTCACAGCACCCCAGGTCACTGCAGGAACCACAACAGAAGCAGAAGCAGGGTGCCATTGGAGGGTGTGGGAGGCAGGCCTGGCTTGCTCTGCGGCTCAGCTGAGACTCTGCTGGTCTCCTTTTCTGAGCTGCAAGCAGAAATGGGAATTCCCGGGGAGGAGCGCATAAGGCAGCATGCGCATGCTCTTGGGGAGAGCGCAAGGTGGTTCCTCCATGGCCTTGAGCTCTGCAGTTGCCAGGAGAAAGGTGACCCTCAGCCCGCTCTTCTGATCTCCATTCCCAGAATGCCTCTCTCCAATGTGGCGCCTCCTGATTGGTCTTAACACCTCAGGGAAGCACAGGAAGTTGCCATGGAGCAAGTCAGGCTATTGATCCACCTAGCACTGTATCACCTACAACAGGTGTGAGGAGCCTTTCCCCCCCCCCGATGTTGCTGAACTACAACTCCCAGCAGCCCCGAGAAGAATGGCTAATGAGCAAAGGACGATGGGAGCTGAAGTTCAGCAACACCAGAAAGGTCAAAGGCTCCCCCAAACCTTGTCTCTGCTGGCCGGAAGTGGCTCTTAGGGTTTCCAACAGGGGACAACTCCCAGACCTACCGGAAACTGGGGATCAAGCCTGAAACCTTCTGCATGCAATGCAGACACTGCCTAAATGAGCCATGGTTCTCCCCAAGCATCCCTGGTCCAGGTGCACTCCCTTGCGCATGAGCCCATTTGTCTGTAGACGTCCTTTGAGAGGGGCCTCTTCTCTGCCGCTCAATGCTCCAATACCAGGAGGGAGCTGAAAGGCTCCACCCCTACATGCACACATATAAACACATGCAAACACCCCCCCCGGTTGAATGCTACAGAAAAAACGGGCTTCCCCAAGCCTAGTTAGGAGGCTAGTCCTCTCCAACCCCTTCCAAGCACAAGATCCGGCCAAGGAAGGCAGCTGACACTCCTGCCCCTGCGCTGGTTCTGTGCAGCAATACAGTGGGGGCAGGGAGGAGAGATGCAAGACGAAGAGGAGGCGGCTGGGGTCACAAGGACATCCTTGGTGTGGGGTGGGGAAGGGGGGTACTTATGAGGGTGGGCCTGGCTGTGCACAACACACACACAAGGTAGTGAGCCTTCATGCTGCGCCCTGGGGGAGCGGGGGAGGATGGCTTGCATTCACCTCTCACCCCCAAACTGAACCCCCAAAGCACATATCTCAAGCAATCGTGGAGTTGTTTCCAATCGGCAGAGAATACCAGCTACGGATTTGGAAAAGGCTAAAAAAGGGGGACGGCTCCTCTTCCGCCCACCCCTGCCCACTTCCCTGCTCACCTGCGCACGAACTTGGAGGTGAACTTGCTGAAGATGCTCCCTGAGGCCCCCCTCCTGCCTTGGCTGTTCCCGGAGGGCGACGCGGGCGTGAGGCCGTAGGGGAGGTTCTGCTGGTCCCGGACCTGCCGGAGCTGCCCGGCATGGAAAGTGCTGCGGCTGGAGACGCCCCGCGGGAAGTTGGTGCGCTCCGGGAGGGCACTGCTGATGTTGTGGGCCGAGGGAGAGGCGACGGGGACCCTCTGGGGTGCAGTGCTGTGGGGAGGGGGAAGAGCAGAGAAGACGACAGTCAGCGACCCCACTTGCTCACCATCCAGGAACACTCCGCTGCCTGGGCTGAACAGGAAAAGTCTTTGGGGCAAGCCACTTTCAAGGGTTATGGCCTTTGCGCCCCAGAGGATTCTGGGAGGTTGTGTTCTGCTTGTGGGGGTGGGAGGAAACACAATTGGAGTTCTACGAAGAACTGCACAGCTGGAATTATATGAAGAGGTGCTCCTGAAATCCCAGGAGGAGTTCCCGAAAAATGGTGAGCCTGTTAAAATGGGTTTGCAGCCTAGTTTAAGACTGCAGAATAATTGCAGGCGGAATGTTGGCAGCTCCCCACAAGGCTGTGGTTGCTTAAACCCAACATGTGCAGCAGATACCTCGTTGGCAGCCAACGCTTAAAAATAAAAGAATAAACAACCCATATTTTGAACTGAGCACGGGCTGAAGGGCCTGCAATCTCAAGTAAGGGCACCAGGTGGGGGGGGGGAGGATGGGGCCCCTACACCTTTAATTAAACCTCACCTGCTGAAATCCCCTCTTCTACACAATTGTGAAAGGTGCAGAAGCCATTTACCATTTCTGGCCGCTTCAAATCTCAGCTCCTTCCGCTGCTCACTCCTGCACCAGCTTGGATAAAGGGAAAAGATTTCCAAAGCCCCTAGTCCTCAGTGTGAAGACTAGCCTTTTGCGCTGGCAGGAGGGGCACAACAACAACAAGCTGACAGGAATGAGTCTCCAGGAGAGGATACTTGCTAATAGCCTCTGCTGTTGCTGTTGACCCTGGAGATGAGGTTAAAGAGCCGCTTGCCTGAACCCCAGCTGGTGAAGTAGAGACAAACAGAGCTGAATAAAAAAGAAGGGGAAGGGTTCAGAAGGCTCCAATTGTCCTTTTTCTGCCTGGAGAGGACAGGCAACTAACTGGAGGCTTCTGATCTCGTTCTCAGACTCCTTTCAAGCCATCCAACCTGCCATTACCTGAAGTTGGAAAGGATGCCTGTTCTACTTTCTACCAAGCAGCCCTGTTCCCCCTGCATTAGTGTTGTGCCTCCTTTTTTGGGCAGAAGGGGACTATTCCTGTCACATCCTACAAGTCAGCTTGTCCAAAAAAACAGCTGCAGGGCACCAAGTTGCCCTCCAAGGCACCACAATCCTTCCAACCCCAAAAACATTTGGCTGTCCCCCTCTACTTACCTCCAGGCCCTGAGCAAGCGCACTGGGGAAGGGCAAAAAAAGAGACATGGCTCCAGGGTGCGGAGCAGGCGGAAGACACAAAAATGTTGGAGAGCCCTGGGGGTGGGCAGGGGACGGAGGACACAAGGCACGCAGAGCTGCCCACTTGCCTGGGTCGCTGCGCCTCACAGTTATTGTCGGAGGGGGGCAGCGCGGGCTTGGAGGGGTGCACCGAGGCAGACATGGATTTCTGGTGCTGTCGCGGGCGCGCAGAGCTCACGGCGGCGGAAGCTGAAGCAGTAGAAGCCCTGGAGCCTGGAGTGGTTAGGCTAGGGGGGGTGAGGGGAGGAAAGAAAACACAAGCAGGGGAGAAGCAGATGTTTAAAAAAGGAGGGATGGAGTGGAGGGTGGAGGGAAAAACCAGGGGAGGTGGTGGGCTGTATCCGTAGCTGACCCAAACAGACTCCCGGTCTAGGAAGGAAGTGCCACCTTACCCACTGCACCCAACATCTCGTTTGCCCCGTTTTAAGGAGAGTTCCTCGTTCTATGAGTCTCGGGTGGATTTATTCCCAAGCCCCCAGGAATAATTTTAAAAAGTCATGTGACAAGGAAAGGCACTTGGGACTGTGCACAAGGTGGGGGTGGGTGGGCTCTGAACAGACTGCCAAAATAGCAATGCACTGATGCTGCTGCTCTGGCAGAGGCCCCCTTATTCCCACCCAACAGGCATGGAAATGCAGAACTCCTCTTGCTAACTGATCTGCATTCTTTCATCAACAGCCACGTTTGTCGAATAACTGGATTTATATCCCGCTTTTTGACTGGAGTCCTTAAAGCAATTTAGGGCATTTGCAAAACGGAACCAATGCACGTTTATTAAAAAGAACCCTTTTATAACAAAACAGGCCAAAACAAAAAAGCAAAATGGAAGAGCCCAGCCAGAGGAGGCACCAGGGGCTCTTGTCTTCCACCCTGCTGTCTCTCTGACAGTCATTTTCCTCCCAGGCAGGAGAGGCCACTCAAGGGCCTTGCAGCAAACCTTTCCTTTCCTTGCACGTGTCTGTCTCCGGTGCTTTTCCCTTGCTTGACCCTAATGCTTTGTGCAAGAAAGGGGGAAGGGCCCCCTTATTCTCCAAAAGCCCCGACTCACCCCGGTAGGGCCATGCTGCAGCTGGGGCCTCATTGCAGGATTGCAGGGCGGGGGGAGGAAAGGCAGCGGCTCCTCCACCTTCAGCTTTGGATACGGCACGTGCTGTCAAATAATCAATCTGTCTGTTTGGCAGCTCAGACCACATCCATGTGCTTGCCCTTGCTCAATAAAACTGAGCTGCTTCTCATCATTTCAGCTGAAGGAAGAAGGCCCTGGATCTCCCCCTCCCCAAACCATCCCTTTCTCACCATGGATACAGCCGCTACTAGGTACATGGATGTCCCGGGGAAGGGGAGGAAGAGCAAATATACAATATACAACCCGGTATATGTGTATATGTGTCAGGCACAACCTTGATGCAAGAGTGGGAATGGATGTGGAGGGAATCGTGCTGGGGTCGGGTGGGGGACGGGACACCATGGCAGTTAGACCCTAAAAAGAGAGAGCCAATGTTCTCAAGCAAAAAGAAAACGGGTTTTGCTTGCATGTATCTATGCATGTTAGGTTATGCGCGTGTCCATAATGGATGAGAAATGAAGAGGTCAAGCAGGGCTGCTTCTTCTGAGCCGTATCGGAAGTAGGAAAAGTGGGGAGAGCTTAACACCAGCTGTGGATTTAGCAACTCTTTTGGCAGAGACAGGCGACCAGGATCCCGTCCAAGCGAGTGAGTGAGCTGGTTGGCAGGAAAAAAATGGGTCCCTCCATTCTTCCTGTCGGTCCCATTGGGTGGGTGGGGCTTCCTCTCCTCCACGGCCAGCATGGAAACACAGGCTAGTAGCCTTTGATGAAATAAACCCTGCAGGCTAGTAGCTAGTAGCCTAAGACCCGGAGGTGTGCTGACACAAGGGTGGTGGTGGGACCAACACGCACCGGACTGGCCTAAACTGCAGAGGGTCCACAGTTCAAGTTGCATCCGGCTCATTTAAAAAGGCTACGTTGTAGGGAAGGTCTAATATTTGCCTAGTTCTCTCTGAAGTGGCTCAAGCTGTGTTTAAGCTCCACCACTTGAGGCTGCCGTGGGGGGGGGGGGAGGTGAGAGAGCTCATAGGAGGAGATGCTCCTCCAATGCTGCAGAATTCTCTGGGGAGAAGGTGGGGCAAAGAAAGGAGAACTCTGCAGGGAGCAGATTGCTTGGTTGAGGAAGGGACCCTGGAGAGGAAGGCCAGTTTCCATTTGGCAGGGCTAACTATGGGCCGGGGGGGGGGGTGAACATGGTTGCTCCAGATCCAGGACAAGTGGTTCAGGCTGCTGCCGCTGCTGCTGAACCAGACAGAAGGAAAGAACAGAAGCGCCCCCACCCAGTAATACCCACAGCCATCTCCCCTCTCTCAATCAATTGGCAGAACAACGCTACAAATCATCTTTCAACACTTCTGAAGTATTCCAAACTAGCTCATAATCCCATCTTGCCGCCACCAGGATGCAGCTCCGTTCTTTGAGGACTGTGTTTGGGGAGCAGGGGAGAAGAGAATGGACCACTGACAGAGAAGGCACCTGAACCCAGGCAGGTTTGGACCCACCGCCTCTGAGCCTGTGGAAATGCAATGGCTGCCCCACAAAAACCCAGGGAACCACAGCTTGGTAAAGTCGGGGAGAACTCTTTGAAACGTGAGCACTGCTTCCTCCGTCCCAGGAACTACTGTTAAAATCAGTTTTAAGTATGCAGCGCATTCCTAATATTCTTCAAACAACAGAGGATTAGAGCAGGGATGGGGAATCTGTGGCTCTCCAGGTGTTGTTGGACTCCAACTCCCATCAGCCCCAGGAAACACAGGCAATGGTCAGAGACGGTGGGAGCTGGAGTCCAGCAATATCTGAGAGGCCATAGGATCTCCATCTGTGACTTGGGAGAGGAAATAAGAGAACCAGAAGCAAAGGTTCATGCATGCGTGTGCAGGTCTGTTTGGTGGTTTTCATTCATGCAGTCCAGCCAGGCAGCAACTGTGGCTTTGCCCAGCCAAACAGAGAATTGACAAGGCAGGTCTGACCTTCCAGTTGGGGCTGCATAGTCAGCTGTTGATTTCCAGCACTGCGCTGGATGGCCTCACAATGACCTCTCCAATTTTAGGATTGCCCCTATTACAGACTGCTGGTGGAGGCAATCGCTTGCCTCCTTTGCATTACAAAGGTGCCTGCAGACAGAAAAGTTGTCATGCCAGAGAGAAGGCTTTTGGCTGACTGTTGCCTCTTGATATGTTGGCTTTCTGAGTGCAGGAATTCCCACCCTTGAGGATTCAAACACATGCCTCGGCCACCATCTTGCAATCTCTAATGGTACATTCCAGGGATGGCTCTCTCTCTCCCCACCCCCGCCACACACCCCGCATTAAGAAATGCATGACCCATCAGGGCTGGCCCAAGACATTTTGGCACCTGAGATGGATCTCAAAATGGTGCCCTGCTCCCCACCAGGGGTTGGGGAATATCAACACCAGGATCTGCAGCCTTGGTGGGCCCTGTTGCCTGAGGTGGTCGCCTCACCTTGCCTCATAGGTAGGTCGGCTCTGTGACCCATACACAAAACAGCCCTGGTGCAGCCACCTGCATTTTGCTCCACCTGCAAAGCTGCCCCAAAACAGCTGGACACCACTCTGCTACTGAAGTTTTCTCTTTCTCCCCTCTTCCTAGTGCATCTTTATGTCCGCATCTGGCAAGTGACATGACCAAGCTGGCCTGGGCTCCAAGCCCTTACCTATCTTTGCCGTTCTGGATGGAGTTCTGGCCCAAACTGGCCCGGTCCAGCATGGGGGAGTTGCGGCTCCGGTTTGTGCTGGTTGAGAGGACACTGTTCTGCAGAGGGGTAGAGACACCGAGTGAGCACGAGCCTTTCACTGCCCACACTTCAGAGAAAGAGAAAGGGAGTTAAGCGGCTCCAGCCTGCTGCTTCTGCAGAGACTACTTGAGCTAGGTTACCTGAGTCAGCACCCAGGTCTCCCAGAGAGTCGTAACATAGGGGTAGAGGAAGCTGCCTTACACAAGAGAGACGCGTAGGGGTCTATCAAGCTAAGTGTTTCCCAAACTTGGGTCTCTAGCTGTTTTTGGACTACAATTCCCATCATCCCTAGATAGCAAGACCAGTGGTCAGGGAAGATGGGAATTGTAGTCCAAAGGCAGCTGGAGACCCAAGTTTGGAAAAGACTGATCTAGCTCAATATATTGTCTACCCTGTCAGCAGCTCTCAAGAAGCTGCAAGGGAGGCAGGGGATCTTTCCCAAGCCTACCTGGAGATACCAGGGATTGAACCTGGGACCTTCTGCATGCAGTACATATGTTCTACCACTGATTGGCCCTTCCCCCAAAACAGGAGGTCACCTTATACTGAGAATGACCTACAGAGGTCCATATAGCTCAGTATTGTCTACAGTTCTCCAGAGTTTCAGACCAGGAGTCATTCCCAGTTCTGCTCGGAGAGCTGTACTTTTCCCAAACTTTAATTCTGCACCCCCTTTTTTGCAGTCTTCCAATCCTCAAATTCCTCCTCTAAACTCTCAGAAGCATGCCCTGGATCGCTTCACCCCCGCTGACAGCTGAACAGAACCTCCGTGTTCAGAGGCAGGATGCCTTTGAGGGCCAGCTCCTGGGAAGCAGCTCCTCATGTGCCATAATGGCATGTTCTCCCCCCCCCCACCCCGCTGAAGCAAGCCTCTGACCCGGAAGCTCAGCTCCCTGAGGCCACAACGGGATAAGAGTCCCTCCCCACCCGCCCCAGAGCAAGAAAGGACTGACTGTGGAAGGTGTGGGGGTGCTCTTCTTCCTCTCGAGGCTGGGCAGGGGGCTGGCAGGCACTTTCACCGTGCTGCTGGCCTTGTTGCGCCCAGCCTCCCGCTCCTCTTCGGGCCGCTTGTTCTCTGCGTTGGCTGCCTGTGTTTTCTTGGAGTACGAGGAGGATGTTGGGATGGTGGGTACTATGGTGGGATAAAGAGAGGGCCAGGGAGTGGGGGGAGAAGAGAGAAGAAGAGTCAGCGTGGCGAGGTCTGGTGTGAGGAAGGGATACCCAGCAAGGGGAAGCTTGTGTTTTCTGGGCAGCACCCTGTTTCACAAGTGTGGAAGGAAGGAAGGAAGGAAGGAAGGAAGGAAGGAAGGAAGGAAGGAAGGAAGGAAGGACTCTTCTAAGGAGTCAATGAGCAACTGGAAAATTCCCTGCACCCCAATGCGGGGAGAGGGAGATTAAAAACCGTCAGGAGTTTTAAATAACCTGCATGGCTGCAGTCATGAGCTACATAAAGCAGGAGGGAAAATATAACCGTGTAATTAAAAACACACACACAAACATCCCAGTTTAGTTTTCCAGCTCTCCTTGCTGGATCTCAGAATCTTAGTCCCCGCAGTGCCTGGTGAATGTTGTAAAATAGCCCGTACGGATGCACATTCCCCATCTCACATCAAAAAATTTATGCCTCCTTGTTCAATAGGCAGACCCAGTCAGATGAGCAGAGTAGTAACAGTAGTAGTAGAAGTAGCAGTAGTAATAACTGTAATACAGTGGAACGTCAGGTTTCGAACATCTCTGTTGAAGAACGCTTCGGAACTTGAATGCCGAAAACCCAGAAGTAGCTGCTTCCGTTTTCGAACGTGCCTCAGAAGATGAACTTCTGAGGCAGCTTCCGTATTGATTTTTCCGTTTTCAGGCTTCTGTTTTGAGTTTTCGAACATTTCGGAATTCAAACGTTCTTCCGGAACCGATTACGTTTGAAAACCGAGGTTCCACTGTAATGGCAGGGAAGCCTCACTGTGGTCCCCCCTGAGCAAGAAATGTGGTGGTGGTGGGATGACTCACCCTGGTCGCTTAAGCGGCGTTGCTTGGGGTTGGCTGATACACTGCGCTGTACCTTGTGCGACGGGGAGGGGGCGGTGCTGTTGGCAAGTTCGGGTTGGGTCCGTGGCTTCAGGGTAATGCTATCGTTGTCAAGCTGGAAGAGAGCAGGCAGGAGCACGAGGGCGGGGAAGAAGAGGCTCACTCAGTGGGTGAAGCTCTGACCCGGGCATTCCATTCATGTAATCATTTATTTATATCAGAGATGAAGAACATACACACATTATTTATATGATCTCTACTCTTGGCTGAGGAAGAGGAGAATAGGAGTTCTTAACAGTTGCTGCTGGAGGGTGAAAAAAGAAATTGGGGTGTGCTTGTGAACATTCTGAGATACAAAGCGCAGTCCCTCCTTGAGCCAAACTGCAGCCTGCCCTGCTCAACAGCCAAATGATGTGGCAGAACAGATTACACCATTTCAGGCTCAAGGAAGAGGAGATACGTATTTTGGAGGATCCTCTGTGCTAAAAAAAAAACAAAAAATCCTAGGAGAAAGATCCTAACCCAGCCTGCTCACTTTGTGATACATTTTTTAAAAAAACAAAGGTGTGGGGAACCTCCGGCCCTCCAGAGGTTGCTGAACTACAACTCTCATCAGCCCTAGCCATTGGCCATGCTCACTGGTGCTGAGGCAAGTTGCAGTTCTGCAACCTCTGGAGGGCCAGAGGTTCCTCCAATCAGGTGTGTTCATGACAATATATCTAATTTCAGATGGTCTCCAGTAGTATTAAGCTTGCTCTTAAATTCTGTTCAACTGGTACCACAAACAGCGCTACAATATAGGTTTCAGATGCAAAGCCACTGGAAGTCTGCACACCTCAACAGACGAGGTTGCCATAAACGCCAACAACAAGCCTCTTCGTGGTTCAATGGGTTAGGGCTTTTGGCTGTTAACCAGAAGGTTGGTGGTTTGAGCCCATCCAGGGATGGCTGTGGGCAGGATTCCTGCATTGCAGGGGGTTGGTTTAGATGACTCTCAGGGCCCCTTCCAATGCTATGATTCTAAGCAATCAACAGGGAAGGCAGGCGTCTAGTAGAGGCTGGCTTATCAGGGCGACTGGGGCACCACCCACCAACCTTAGCCTGCCCACAGCCAGCCTGCTCTTGGATGCCTTCCTACCTACAACCAGTCCAGGTGGTGCCCCTGCCGGCTGACTTCCTCCTCCTTGGTCTCGATGCTGTCCTTGTGGGACTCGGCAGGGAGGAGGAGGAGGATGGTGACCAAAGTAGAATTTGACGGCTCCGCCAGTCACTGACTCCGCCTCCACCTCCTGTTGACCTCTCTACCTTCCGCCCTGCAGGTCCCAGGGGGCACCAACCTCTGCCACAGACACCCAAAGGGACAGATTCAGAATTGTGCTTTTGCACTTGGAAGTTTCATGCCAGTGTGTTTCCACTGATGGAGCTTCAATGGGGAAGTGCTACCGCTGAAGACATGCGAACACCCAGATGTTTGCAGCTCAGTCCCTCAAATGGAAGCCACATACGCACAGAAACAGACAAGGAGCTCACCTCTGAATTTTTGTATCCTAGCAGCAGATATGTAGCCATGACTTCGTTATACTTCTGGCTGACTAAGGAGTCCTGGATTTCCTCCCGGGTATATCCCATGGATATCATGAGCTCTGCAGGACAACGGAAGGGAGCACGCACACACAGGGAAAGGAGAGAGACGGTCAGAGCGCCTTGAAGGGTGAATAAATAAATAAAACTGTGTTTAAAAGATGCATGGAGGGAGGGAGGGAAATATGTGGGTGGCCCTGCAGGGAAACGATAGCCAAGCGCTTGCCCGGGAAGATCTTGCGCAGCAGCAAGTCACCATTGCAGGGCCACCCAATCACCCGCCCCGCCTCAGTGACACACCTGTCCGCCGGGGATCCTTGTAGTCGGGCAGAGGCTCCACGTAAGGCTTCAGTTCATCGTCCTCGTGACCCACATTCATCCAGCGGTCTTTCATGATTTGCTATGGAGAGGGGAAGGGGAAACGTTGGCTCAGTATGCGGAGGGTGGCGGTGACAATAGTGCAGAGGAGTGCTTTCTTCCTTTTTAATGTTTCGGCGAGGATGGTCCCAGTTGCATAGCTGGAAAAGTTTCCTATTGGAAAACTGGAACCACTTGCACAAAACGCAGGCTCTGCACACACCTCTCTCCCCAATGTTCACAGCCAACTCCCAACTGCAAGGAGATCTGGCCCACCTCTCCCTCTCTCCGCAAGTCTGGGTAATGCAATCCATGTCGCCACCCAAGCCCATGATTAATTCGTGAAAGACCATGGCATAATCAGCAAGCTCTCCCAGCTAGTGTACATAATAAAACTGCAAATAACTAAAAAAAAAATCTATGAAAACATGTAAGCATGAAATAATTATAATTAGAAATAAAAATCAGATGAATATAGGTAACTAAATTAGATGTCTGGTTAGGATTGCTAAAATTAAAAAAAAAGGTTTCAGCGGCAACTGAATATATATATACAGCAAAGGTGTCTGCCTAATATCAATCTTCCTTTCTCTGCTTCTTCACTTTATCTGATGAGCTTTATGAATTGCTGTCTTTGTGGATTTTGATATTTTTGGCTTTTTTATTATGCTGGGCTTTTTTGGTGGTTGTCTGATGTATTGTGCAGATTTGGATTTTCCTGGGCAATACCCAACTAAGTCAGACTCAAAGTAAACCCACTGCGTTAATGAAGTCCACTGATTTCAATGGGTCTACTCAAAGTATGACTGACAATGAATATTGCCCATTGTACATATATTCTATTGTTGCAAGTCACTCTTATTTGGGGTGGGGTGGGGATAGAGATTTTTATAATGAATGAATGAAATAGGTTATTTTATTCTATTAACAAGGTGTAGGCAAGCTTTGGCTCTCCATATGTCACTGAACTACAACTTCCATCACAGAGGTTCCCCACACCTGCTACACACAAACCAAACCAGGAAGAAAAACCATACAATTTGCACCGTTGACTGGAAACCCCAGCTTGCTGCTCCAGTGATCTGCCAAGACCTTCTCCTTGCCTCTCGCATGAAATCAACACAGCACCCTCCCTCTGTGTATCACGCAGAATGGAGGGTGTGTGTGTGTGTGTGTGTATTCATGCGTGTATCTTGCCTTGTCTCCGCCCACACCCGAGCACAAACCCAACTGCCCCCCTTAATGCACTCTTCCCTGCACTTCCCCTTCTGCATCCCTGAAGCCCACAGTTAAAATTGTTGCTTGCAGGCAGAGATCAGCAGGGGCCATGGCATTCCAGCACCAGACAGCAAGGAATTTCCCTCTCCTATTCAAGAGAATGGCTGGCGGGGCTTCTTAATTACTTGCCTACGCAGAAAGGCAGTTTCGGATGGCAGGGGGCACTGCAGCCCAGCCAGACAAAGGCAGGAGCCAACCGCTGGGAAATGAACCAGGCCCTCTTCACGCTAGCACTGGAGGCAAGGAAAACTGCCTTTTGGAAAATAAAACTAAAAACAAACAAGACCGCACACTGCTTGCAAGGACAGGGCTTTCCTACCAGCATGGACTTGGATACGCCTTCTAAAAACTGAGACAGCGCTGGCACAATTCTAAGACTTAAAAACCAAGGGCAAAACCTGGATGCAGAGTTGGTTAAGCAACTGCCCAAAATACACTTGCTTAACCAAATACTGTCAAAGGGTACATTCACACATTACGTTTTCCGTATACACCGAAAGTGGTTTTGTTATTTTTGTTTCCAAGAGCGCAAACTGAAAAGCATTAACGGGTGAATGAAGCATAAGTATTTGGGAAAGGATCTCATCAGAGAGAGAAAGGGAGGGAATCTCTTAAAGGCATCCAAAGAAGGAAATCTTCACATACTTCTCAGAATTTTTTTTTATTTTGGGGGGTGGGGTGGGTAGGCAGGGCAGGAGGGAATGGGTTCCATGAGGGGGATCTAGCCAAAACTACTGATTTAAGGCAATGACAGCAAATATTTTGCATTCAATAAGTCCTCTCTTGTCCCTGGCATTCAAACCCCAGTGTTGTCCCAGGAGGACTGATTCAGATAGCTCACAAATCACCCCACTTGGGGGAGGGAGCCCTCAGCAACCCACTACTGCACCATCTTGGCTCTCCCATCACCCTCAAACTCTAGGGATGAGTCCCTTGTAACATCTCTTGCTCAGCAGCTGCCCAGCAGCATGTGGCCACAGAATCGTGCCCCAATTCTAGATAGCTTTAATCGGAGTGGGGAACCACTAGAAGGCTGTGTCAGCCTTCTAAAGTTTTGGGATTGACTCTGGCCCTTTGCTGAGGCAGCATCTTCCATAGCTCAGTCAGCAGAGTCCACCGGGAGCTGCCCAGGGACCTGTCTTGCCCCGTATAGAAAACTGCTACCACTTCACCAGTGAGAGCAAGCTAGGTCTCAGGTTTCATCCCTGGCAACTCTGGACAGAACTGGGAAAGACTGCTAGTCTGAAACCTTGGGAGAGGTTCTGCCAGTCTGTAGAGACAATACTGAACTTGACGGCTCAATGGTCCGCTTTAGAAGAAGGCACCTTCTTATGACTAGATGGCACGACAGCAGGAGCTCCAAAATGATGGGTGGTGTGGTGTACGATTCCACAAGCGGATGCCGGCCTCCCTCCTGCCCAGCCCACCTGGTTCCCGGTCCTGTCTCCTCACCTCTAAAGTGCCTCTCTTGCTAGGGTTGAGGATGAGGAATTTTTTCAGCAGGTTCTCACAGTCCGTGGACATGTAGAAGGGGATCCGGTACTTCCCCCTCAAGACCCGTTCTCGCAGCTCCTGCAGAGGGAAAGAGGAGGGAATGAGCAGCAATTCCGCACGTAACTCAATTGCAGATGCAGGGGAGCCTTTGACCCTCCAGATGTTGCAGAACAACAATTCGCATCGGCTACAGCAAGCATGGCCAGTGACCAAGAGAGACAGCTCAGCAACACCTGGAGAGCAAAAGGCTCCCTATACCTGTTCTAAGGGAAGATACCCTGATCCTAACATACACATGCACAGAAGGGAGTGGAGATACTGGAAGGCCCTGAAGCCTTTGGGTGGTTCTGGTCCATTGCCGAGGCAACTTCTTCCACAGCTCAGTCTGACTGACACAACTGGGAATCCACAGAGGTTGTTCCCTCAATACTGGGACAGCCAGCCTCAAGTCGCAATTGTGCTGCCCACCCCTTGAAGCTGTAAACCATCTCCTCACCCTCCACAACTCCCTTACCTTGAGGTTCTGCCCATCAAAGGGCAGGGAGCCGCTGACCAGTGTGTAAAGGATAACTCCTAGGCTCCAGACGTCCACCTCGGGGCCGTCGTACTTCTTGCCCTGGAAAAGCTCAGGGGCAGCGTACGGGGGGCTCCCGCAGAAGGTGTCAAGCTTGTTGCCAAACGTGAACTCGTTGCTGAAACCGAAGTCTGCAATTTTAATGTTCATGTCGGCATCTAAGAGCAGGTTCTCTGCCTGCAAAGGGAGGTGAAAGGCAAGTCAGGCTGGGGAAGCCAACGGGCCAACAACACCACGTTTTACCTCCAACGGGAAATCCAGCATTTGCACAGGGTAAACTCAGAGCTTTACAAGAGCATTTTCAGCATTTATACTCACCTTCAAGTCTCTATGTACAATGAATTTTTGGTGACAGTACTGCACAGCAGAAACTATCTGGAAGACAAGAGGACAGAGAGGTCAGGGGGGGAGGTTTGTGTTGCTTCATGACACACGCAATCCAGATGCAGTGCCCTTTAATCACAGTCCCCAGAAGTGTAGGAATCGATTTTCTGCAATGTATCCCCATATGCCTGTGGGCTGTGTGTGAATAATAGAACTGCTGGGGGGCGGGGGGTGGAATTACATGGATCTTCACCACAGAAAGCATCAAGCCCCACTTTCATATTTGCTGGGCAGCTGCTGGGGCCCTATAAACACTGTTTGCTTCCCGCAGTTCAAGGAGGGTGCAGCACCAACCTGTCGGAATTTTGCCCGTGCTTCTTTCTCTTTCATTCTTCCATGGGCTACTAAATAGTCGAACACCTCACCTGCAGGGGGCGCAAGAGGGAAGCATAATGTTACGTGGGAGTTCCCCTGAAAGTCTGACGCTGAGCTTGGGGGGGGGGGATGTCAGAGGAAAGGACTTAGAACACTGCCCTCCATCCTGTGCCTCCTCCATCCCCTTTTTTGCCATCACTGAGAATAACAAAACTCAGGAGCAGATTCCAGGAGCACACCAGTCCAGCTGTACTTTTCAGATGTCTCAGCCACTTCTCTCACCATAGCTCAGTAGTAGAACACTTGCTTGACATGAACAAGACCCTGGATTCAATCCCAGTCATTGCCGTGTGTGTGTGTGTGTGTGTGTGTGTGTGTGTGTGTGTGTGTTTCAAGGATCAAATAAGTGATGGGGAAGCCTCTGCTCTGTTACAGACCCTAGAGCAGGCATCCCCAAACCCGGCCCTCCAGCTGTTTTAGGACTACAACTCCCATCATCCCTAGCTAACAGGACCAGTGGTCAGGGATGATGGGAACTGTAGTCCCCAAACAGCTTGAGGGCAGAGTTTGGGGATGCCCACCCTAGTAAAATGCTGTTCAGAGTACTGGGATAGACAGATAAATACCAAGCCAAGGCTGTGTTCTAAGGAAGGGACAAGAGCTCAGTGGCAGGTTCAACCCTCATTATCTCCAATTAAATAGGAAGGCAGCAGGTGATGGGGAAGGACCTTTCTCTGCACGAAACAGTTGGAGAACCACTGCCAGTCAGAGAGCAAGATTCACCTAATGAGTTCTCCCAGTGGAAACCCTGAGCAATGGTTTGCACAATGGGGCTTCCCCCCATCTCCTCCCCCATGCACCCCTGAAATTGGCTTGGGGTGGGGGTCAGACAAAACCCCAGACCAGCATATGGGGAGCGGGGAGGAGAGGGAAGGTGGTTCTGTCTGGCAAGCTGACATGATTATGCTGACAGAGTGACTGCAAATTCCTCCCACAGTTGACTGTGCTGGATGAACAAATAGCTTGGCATAGTATTGGGCAGTTGCCTATGTTCCAAAGAAGGAAGCAGCATTCACCGGCTTGGCATGCAGTAGATCCCAGGTTCAAAGTATCAGGTAAAGGGAGAGACACTTTTTCTCTGCCAGGGACCCTGCACTGGACTAGACAGCCCCACATAGTTGAGGCTGGTATAAGGCAGCTTCCTATATTACAATGAGTCTTTCCATAAGTCACTACAGCTTCATCTTGAAAGAGAGCCATGCCCCACGGACGGCTGTCTCCAGGCACTGCCTGCCTGGTGAGTAGGATGCGTTCCGTCCATCTCCTGCAATTGGCTAGGGCCCACCAGTAATGGCAATGGCATTTCTAAAGGCCTTTGTGTTTCCCAACAGACCGCGTGACATTCACACAAAACTGGCAAGATTGCCTCCAGAGATTCAGAGCCTGCTTTAAAAAAAAAGGGCAACCCTTAAACTCGGCAAAGCCGCTGTCAAGAGTCACCAGGGGATGGGGGAAGAAAGAGAGGAGGGGGATAAAACTTACCTACAGATAGGCACTTTAAAAAAAAAACCCTCTAGGATGTGGTATTTAGAACATTTACAGGCACACCTCGGAGATGTTGCGGGTTTGGTTCCAGACCACCGCAATGAAGCAAATATCGCAATAAAGTGAGCCACACAATTTTGTTTCCCAGGGCATACAAAACTTATGACTACACTATACTGCAGTCTATTAAGCCAGGTCCACCTGACTGCAGTGGCGGGACGGGGAAAACCCATCTCCAGCCCTAGCCAGCTCCACTCCCATGGCCAGGAGAGAGGCGACAGCGGCAGGGGGCTTCCTTCTCCTGGAAGCAGCCAAGCTGCCTGTAGCTGTGCCTGAAATAAGCTGCAATAAGATGAGGTGTGCCTGCATGTACTTACTGTTCATACACTGTACTAAATGGCATACAACACTATCAGTGCACACCTTGCTGTCTATGGGAGAAAAGCCCCCTGGTGAGCCGCTGCCAGTTAAGTAGATGATCCTGAGCTAAGATGGGTCACTGACCTGACTCAGTGCACCTTCCATTCTATAACTAGTATGTCACAGGATACATGTCTCACCTCCCAAATTATGTGATGAGGGAGAAGGTGAAGCTAGCTGTGACCCCACCCTGTGATTCTTCTTCTGTCTCTGGGCCGAAAGGGGAGAACTGGGAGAAGAATGTGACAGATCTAGGGATATATCTCATTCTTCATTTAAAGAGCTCAGGAGAAGCCCCTCCATTCTATCCTCCTGACAACCCTATGCGGTAGGTCAGAGAGAGTATGTGTGTGTGAGAAAGAGACTGGTCACCCAATGAGCTTCCTGGCTGAGTGAGGATTTGAACCTTGGTCGCCCCAGTCCGACAATTGAAACCAAATACGCCATTGTTCTTAAACCTGGGCCCCCAAATGCTGTTAACCTACAACTGCCATAATCCCTGACCATCAGGTTAAACTGGATGAGGATGATGGAAGCCGCAGTCCAGCACAATCTGGGGAAAGTAAGCTACAAATATATTGAAATACACCACATAGACTCTCGGAATAAGGTTCCCCACAACGTGTCTTTCAAAGAGGCTTCAGATCAAACACTCACCCCCACTGGCATACTCCATGACGAGGTACAGTGTCTTCTCTGTCTCTATTACTTCAAATAATTTAACTGCAAGACAAGAGGACAGAAGACTTTTAAGGGCAGGGAAGGTGGAGGCAGACTACAAAAAATTACAAAAGGCTCAGAGAGAAAGTGCTCTTCCTCTCTCCTGCGTGATGAAACGGCCTGGCAGTTCGTTCAGTGCAGACAAAGAGGAAGCACTCCTGAACATTAGAGGTAATTAATGTGTGGAATTCACTGCCGCATGACGAAGCAGCAACAGCCGCTCACTTAAAGGCTTTCAGAAGAATTGCCACAGAGGTAGGAAAGCCTCAGGGACTCTCTCTCAATTACCCTTTTGGAAATTAAGTGCCTTGCAGGTCAGAATATACTGTTTAAGTACATCAAAATCCAGTGGCAAAAGGGAGGGGAAGGGGGAATGGAAGGGGGCTCACCTATATTAGGATGATTCAAAACCTTCATTATTCGCACTTCCCGGAAGAGCTGCAGAAACAGAAGAGCAGAGCAGAAACATAAGGATCAATGCAGGTGGATTTACACAGGCACAAACAGTCCTATGCCCCTTAGCTTAAGTCTTTCCCAACCTGGCAGCTGCCTGATGCTGTGGAGTACAACTTGTATCAGCCCCAGATTGGGAAAAGCCTGGCTTAAAGACATCTGGGGCAACTGGCCGGATGCTCCGACCTTGCAGGAAGTGGCTGAATGGGGTGGCCTTTGGAGGTCCGTTCTACACTCCAAAAAACTGCCAAATATCACATTCTCCAAAACCTCAAGCTTGGTCAGAACCTGCCCTCCCTCCCAAAACCTTGCCCCAATCTTTGTTCTCCTTGGATTAGACATTTTTTAAGGATAATGTGTTACAGTAATCTGTTAATTAAAAAAAGGCAATCCGATTGCCTGCAATGAGCCTGGGTAATAAGCCGCTAATAATTGAGCTGGAGGGATAGGTGGGGGTGGCGAACACACAGCTAACCCCCAGCCCTCCCCGGCATCGGCTTGAGACAGGAGATTGAAGGGGCCAGGTTCAAACTCAACACAGTTATGATAAACAAGGAGTGTAACTTCCCTATAATATTTCCTTTATTTATAAAAGGATGTGGCGGGGGTGGGGAGAAAAGGGATTTCTGCTCAGGATCTGGTTGGCGAACGTCAGGCAGTTGGCTCTGCAGCCCTAAAGGGCGGGTCTCCTGTGACACTTCATCTCCTTAGCGCAAGGAACAGATGCTTGGGCTGATGCAGGAGGGAAGACCCCCACCCACCCAAGCCCAGGAGCAGCTGTTCAGGCAAATAAATCCCTTTGCTGCTGGGGAAAAACACCACTACCAGCTCACAGCTCAGATCCTGCCTTGGTCCAGAAGCTGGAGGCAGATGGATATTCCAGCTGCCGGCTTCCACCCCCGCCCCAGTTCCTAACCCGTGTGCCTAGATGTTGAGGACTCTGACATGTGAGGGGAGGACAAGCTAGTGATGGGCTCTGAAGATGAAAAACCACCCCATTCTTGGGGAGGGGTCAGCACCCTGCTCTGCCCTGACTCCATCTCAATCCTGCAACCTTGAGGGCTGCATTTTAGCTTCTGTGCTCTTGGATGGAGTCGCAGAGCTTATGCACACACAGGTAAAAGAACCCCACCAGCATAGTCAGGGGAAGGAGAAACCCTACAAGCACGCTGGCTGCATGAGTAGTTTCTGCAAGACCCTAGACACTGCCTGCCTGGCCCTGCTGGATTTCCAATGATTCAGTTCCCTCAGCTTTGAGTCCACAGCAATTAAGTAGCTGGTGAGATCCCCAATGACCGTTCCTGGGAAGAGCTCTATAAATTACTTCTGAAACCAAGAAGGCGAGGAGGAGGTGTCTGGGAGATATGGCAAAGCTGGCAGCCCACTAGACAGGCAGATGTCTGCCCAGGCTGCCAGCAAGGAGGCTTCTGGGCCAGGCACACCGGATGCCCAACCAATGTAAGCAGAAAGCACTTTTGGCTCAAGAAGGGGATGCAGCTGACAGGTGTTGACAGAACATTGCACATACGAGACGTTTTCCCGATTGGCTGAAATCTGGCCACTTGGGTGGGGCCTGTGGCACTGAGATAGAGGATTATGAGGAGAGGAACAGATGAAGACCCCTACCGGACCAGGACAAAGACCCATCTCAGCACTCTGTTCTTAAAGCGGCCAACCACATGCAAGCAAGACCCCAGTAAAACAACGACTCTCGCCACGAGTGGAGAGAGAGAGAACACAGCCGTTGTGGCCAGCAGCCACTGACAGAAGCCTTATCCTCCAGGATTTTGTCTAACTTGAACAACACTTTGCCTAAGGCCCAGCATAAGCACTAGCTCCACACTCTTCCTCCACCCACCTGGGCAGTTGCAATGATGCCTTTCAAGGCACCTCCCGGTCTGCAGAGCAGCACTGTGGGGGAATGACTGGCATGTTTGCAAGATGGTTGCTAACCAGCGAGAGGTTAACCACAGGAAGGCCTGAACTGTTTCAAGTGAGCCCACACCAGTGCAAACAGGAACTGCCCTCCTGGGCAGCCATCCTTTCTCAAGTACATTGAGCACGCTGGTCCCCATCCATCATCCTGAAGAAGAAAGCTATAAAGGGTTTCTTTCGGGGGAAGGCTTTTGAGAAAAACCCATTGCAGCTGGCTGAGAGAGGGAGAGAAGGGATTTATCTTTGCAGCAACATTCCTTCCTCTCGTGGAGGAGTCCATGTGCTTGTGACACCTACGCAGTCCAGGCGCCTGCAGTGGGAACAGCAGAAGGAACATTTGGGAAGCAACATGGGGACGGCTACCTTGCTACCAACAGAGCAGCATGCTTTATAGAAAGAAAGAAAGAAAGAAAGAAAGAAAGAAAGAAAGAAAGAAAGCTGCCATGTCCAGCCTTCAGTAATGCCTCTCTCTCCTGTGCTGGCTGAGGGAGTGAGAGCAAATCATTCACCTGAAGCAGGGATGGTTTGGGCCTAGTAGCAGGCAAAATCCTGCAAAATTGAAAGGGCCATTATGTTACCTTGCAGATCTCAATGGACAGCAGAGTAGATTATAAATATTTTAAAGGAACAAGTAAGAAGATATGCAACTTAATCTCTCTTCATTTTTCATTACTGAGTCTTATTACACAAAATGCCTTTTTCAGACAAAATATGGTATAGTTTGTCCCATCCTAGGCTGGGTGGTAGGTGGGACAGAGATCAAGACAAAAGCAGGGAAGAAATGGAGAGAGGGGGGTGTCTGCAATTGTTTCAGGAACATAATCTTATTATTGATTTTATAATGTGAACCTCCATGGCATTTTTTTCTTAATGTTGGTGGTCTAGAAATTTTTGCAAGCAATTGGTAATAGCAACACAAGTGTCAAGATAAGGGGCAGTGAACTATACTGAGTGAACTATACTGACCCACAGCCCAGCCACTAGCTTTGGATGCACTCTGTGAACTAGAAGGGATAAACAACCTTTTTTAAGTGGTAGGGAGAAGAGAGGAAGCAAAAATCCTCAGAATACAGTGCTACCTCGCAAGACGAATGCCCCGCAAGACAAAAAACTCGCAAGACGAAAGGGTTCTTGGTTTTTTGAGCTGCTTCGCAAGACGATTTTCCCTATGGGCTTGCTTCGCAAGACGGAAACGTCTTGCAAGTTTGTTTCCTTTTTCTTAACACCGTTAATACAGTTGAGACTTGACTTCGAGGAGCAACTCATAGCACGCGGTGTGGTAGCCTTTTTTGAGGTTTTTAAAGACTTTGGTATTTTTGAAGCTTTTCCAAAACTTTCCCGACACCGTGCTTCGCAAGACGAAAAAAATTGCAAGACGACAAAACTCGCAGAACGAATTAATTTCGTCTTGCGAGGCACCACTGTAACAGCACTTCACATGGGGAGGCCATGCTCTGAAGTTTACAATACAGCTGGCACTAGAAACCTAAAGCCTCAACTAATACCCCAGAGTTATTCTCAGCAGGACACTTCCAAGCACTGGGATCGGCATGCAATGCCCATAAATTTGGTCACTGGTGAAGGCTGGGAGAAAAACCTTTGACCCTCCTGGAGTTTATTCTCCCTGCAATGTTTTTGCTGCTTCAAGTTTGCTCTCAATTGCAGTCACAGCATACGGGGTTGGTCACTTTGTGGCCTCTTTTAGCTGTTGTGAGGGCCAGCATCATGAGGATAGAACAGGCTTCTCTTGGCAAGCCAGCCACCACCATGAAGCCTCCAAAGCAGAACCAAACTGCTCAAGGGAAGCAATTCCATGCTGGTCTGCTGCCGGGGAAAGAGAGGTCAAGCCCCACCTTCAGCCACCAGCAAGCTGAAAGGCAGTGCTGAAAGCTTCAGCAGGTGGGAAGGCAACGCAAAGCAATCTGGGCTGGAGAGGGAAGCTTCTGCTCTGAGATCCAGGGAGCTGCTGCAGAAACAGAAAACCCAGCTGGCTCGCTCAGCCTTTTGTTTACAAGGCCGCGTCAGCAGCTGCTGCTGCTACTGCCAAGCAGAGTCACAGTGGGACTGGCTGGCTGTGTCAGCCCCGGAAACAAACAGGACCCAAAGTCCAACTGGCTCTGCGGTCATCACTTTAGCCACTGGCTGCTGCTGCTGACAGGTGCAATGTCTGCAGGTTGTGCGCACACCACCGTGGGGACACGGCGAGGCTAATATCGGGTCTCAGCTAGACACAAGCCCAACTCTGAAGAGAGGTGAGGGATTATATCAAAGGGCAGCCAAGTAGAGGAGGAGGAGCTAAGATGCTTCTCTGGGCTGACAAAGGGTGCAGATGGAGAGAAATGGGGAGGGGAGGTGGAGGAGGACAGATCAGTCTGCGCTGAATTGCTTGCTCTCTGGCCTTACCTTTTATCAGGCTGAACAGTTTTCCCCAATGCAGGGAGGAGGGAAAAAGGTAAACAGCGCCTCTGCCATCTGTACAGGGTTAAATGTTTTGATATAGGGTGGAGATGTGTAACCTCTGCCCCCAATTAAGCCCACCAGACAACCCCATATGGCCCACCAGGCTCTTTTGGCCAAGTCAGACTCACCTGGCCTAAGCATGACACCATATGTGATGCCAAGTACAGGGCCAGCAAAGATGTGGGGTGATAAGGATCCAGCCCAGCAGATATGGGGCAATGCTGTCAGGGGGTGCCTAGTCTTGGGTGTGGGAACTTCACTGCCCTGGGCAAAGAATCATGAAGGAGAGAGGGAGAGGATGCAGGAAGCATGCTGAAAGCAAGGAAGAAAAAGGGGGGAAAAAGAACAAAGTGGGTCTGGACAGCTGGGAGAAGAGAAAGGGAATCCTAGGTTGTCAGCAGATCACCAATTTCAGGACTGGACATTCCCCAGAGACATGATGTTTATGCAGAGCTCCAAGCTTTGGACATTTTCACATGTATCATCTCTCCTCTATTTCTCCCTGGATTCTTCTACTCCAGCACTCCTTTCCAAAGCTGCCCGATAGCCAATGGCAGTCAGAGCCTCCAATGCTCGGCCACTCTGTGACATCATGGAAACCTCAGCCTATCACTGACAGAGACTTCATCAAACACCAAACCAGTGTGAAATCTTTTCGTGCATTTACAAATAAATACAAAGTCCTTACTCTCTTAGTATGTGGAACAAGAAGTGAGCAGCTTCACAAGAGCAAACCCAATGAGATAGCAAAAGCGTGCCACACAATCCTACAATGATCCTCAGTTAAGTGTATAAAAATCAAAACTACCCACACACTCCTTACCTTCTGTAAGCTGGAGGAGTTCAGCTGCGTCTTATCAATTATTTTCACAGCCACCTGGATGGAAGGACACAAAGAACGGTCATGTTAGTCTGTCTTGTTAACTGATGTAAAGGATGCATATTAGGTGACCTGGGCATTTGCTAATTCTCGATGGTACAACACCATTGCCCCCCCCCCCAGCCAGGTATGTGAGCTGTAACTGTGTATCTGAACACAGGGGCTTCTTTGAAGCATCCCTACCTTTTTTTAAATGAATTTTAAGATCCCAAGTCACTCTGGAAGCTCATTTCTGGACACAGGTCAAGTGTAACAGTAATGCTATCAGAGTGGGGCTAATCATTCAGGAGGCTGGCTATTAACCCTGATTGCAAATGTTTTCCACGGTTTTGGGGTCTTAGTGCAGAATGTTGGTAGCTGTTTCAGGACCAGGTCAGCACACTGCATGGCCACCTGGGCTTGGTTCAGAGATGGAATCAGTAAAGTGTTTGTTTGATTACTTATTCCTATTTATTACTTTTCTTATACCTCCTGCCCTCTCCAAGACTGAAGGTCAGCAGCAAGCTTTTTTGCGGGCAGAGATTTAAACCCAAACCCTGTAGCTACAAGGACACAGTGCTTCTTCATATTTACACAGCATTTTCCCTGAGTGTTCTAGAGTGCTTTCGCATGCAACATTGCATCAGCAATAGCACAATTGTGCCCATGATGCAGAGGAGTGTGGCTGAGTTAAAGCCATCTCAGGGGTTTGTGGCCAAGGCAACATTTGATCCAGGTCCTCACACCCTCAGCCATGACATCACATTGGCCCTTACATGGACAGTTCCATCTAGGAGGGGAAATCATTCTGCAATGACTGTTTCAAGCCTAAAGCAGCCACACACACACACACAGAGAGAGAGAGAGAGAGAGAGAGAGAGAGAGAGAGAGAGAGAAGGTTCATGGTGCATTCCGCTGCAGTTTCCCCAGACACTGTGCTAATAAGACACTCTGGGAGATGTATTGTCTTGAGTGGGTGGATGTTCAAAACACTCCCCATTACACCACTTGCTAAATGGCTGCCTGCACAGCTATTGCTCTCTAGGCAGGCTGTTACAAGGACGGGCAATTAAGACACAAGGCAGAATTTCAGTCTCCTAAACATCTTTTCACGGGTCACTGATCTAGAGACACTATCAAGGAACAGACTTGCATGTACAGAAAGGCAGCTCAGTTTCCAGAACCTGCTACTGTCACCACTAGGGGTTTTGGGGTGTTAGAAGCTGGGCGGCAGCAAAGAAGCTATATCCTTCCATCTTGATGTCTCTCAAGTCCAGGGTCCTGCCCTGGATGTTCAAATAGATGGGCCTTGCGTCAGCCAGCAAGGGCAATTCTTACATTTACAAAACAGAAATGCCTGCATCTCCAGGCAGACCTGGCAGACAACAATGTCTGAACCTGCTGCCAGTCAGTGTAGTCAGTACTGAGCTACATGGGCCAACGGTCTGACTCAGTACAAAGCAGCTTTCTATGGTGCTCATAGGTCAAACATGCCACAATCCCATATAATTTCAATTAGTTGGGTTTGGGGATGGTGTGTGAGTGAGCATTAAGAGAAACATAGCCAGCAACCCGCAAAACAAGAGATGGAACCAGGCCAGCTGCAACTCCAGTCGATCGAAACAAGGCTGGTAATTGCAGCTCTTGTCAAGTGGCAGGGAATGATTGTAACGAGCACAGGGACTCAAAGCAATATCAGTGCTCCAGTTTCCCCTGGCAAGCTCACCCCCCTGCATTTAAAAGACTTCTGATTCCACTTCATGGAATCCCTAATCATGCACCACAAAAAAAATAAATCAAAATTAAAAATTAAAAACCCTGAAAGTCAATTAAAATGCATGTGCAAAGCTAGCTGATTAGGGATAGTTTACTCCAAAACACAACCTTTCACATTTTTAACAGAATTCTGTGCTCCTGTGACAAAACAGTGGTGATGGGGGGGGGGTGTAAGCAGGAAGATGCAATGTGAAGGATGCACAGGAGTAACAGACAGTCGTGCAAATTACAGAAATGACAGGCCCTTTGCAACCATTGCCCTGCAGGCCTTTTAAAGTACCTCCATAAAGAGAGGACTAAAAGCCTGGTGTTTTTTTAGAGAGAAAGAGAGATTCTGGCAAATGCTACACCTAGGAAAAAAATTCAGGAGGAACAGCATTCCATGACGCTAGGGCAAGAGGCGTGACAAAGTCACTAGTTAAAAGAGCCCTGTTAGGTACGAAACTAGGCGCCCCAGTGTAACTTCAGGGCTGTATCAGACATGACCAGTCAGTTGTGGAAAGCTCTGATCAGCAACTAGAATTTCTCAAAAGCTGCTTTAAGATGGGAATGAGG
This sequence comes from Podarcis vaucheri, assembly GCF_965113315.1. Taxonomy (NCBI): domain Eukaryota; kingdom Metazoa; phylum Chordata; class Lepidosauria; order Squamata; family Lacertidae; genus Podarcis; species Podarcis vaucheri. The sequence goes on from NC_138754.1 coordinate 13,218,143, forward strand.
AAGCGGATGCACCTACAACTCACTCCCCCTTAAAGAAGGGGTGGGTGGGTGGGTGGGTGGCTGTTTGGCACCAGGAACTGCAGGAATCTAACTGGGAAGCTCCAAAAGTCGAGTATCTGTGGTTTCACTCACCGCTAACACTTTAAGCCAACAGAAAGCCTTTAGGGTTAGAGCCAATGGAAATTAATTGATCTAAGTTCATCATGTCCATTAATCTCAATGGGTCTACTCTGAATACAACAAACACTGAATACAATCTTTAATCTGAGGTCTAGTCTACACATGCAGCAGAATATGGCCACTGATTCATCTGGCTCAGAATCAAGCCATGGTGTTCCAGGGTTTTGGACAGGAATATTTACTAGCAATGCCAGGTACTGAACCTGGGAGCTTCTGCATGAAAAGCATGTGCTCTGTCACTGAGCTATGGCCCTTCCCTTAATAATCAGGAGCAGCCGAAGATCTCAGGCTTCCTCCTCTCCAAAGCTTGGGGCCTGGTGCTTAGACTAAGCTACAATTCGCCTAATGAAGCCATTTGGCTTCTTCCTTATTTCCCATCAGGCCTCCCGCAGCCTGCCCTTCCTGCCTGTTACATCACTGAGTGCCTGTCCTGGCAGGAAAGGTGCCAGTATGGCCCTTATTGCATGCTATGTGCGAAAACCCAGCCAGTAGGGGAAGGAACTGGCTATTCCTCACGCAGAGCCTTCCATATGTATGGCACCGAGTCGCCAGGGACCTCAGACAAGAATGCAGGACGTGATTTAGTAGAGGAAGAACAAACAAAGTGGGCAGGTCAGCTTCAGCCAAGCCACTCCTGCTCTCTTCAGTGGAAGCAGGTATTTCCCTCAAGGATCCTCATCAGAGAATTGCCTGCAGCATGTGCTTACAAGCTTCCAGGAAGCTGAGTTCGGCTGCTTGGAAAAATAACCAAGAGTCCAGAAAACTGTCTGCCCCATAGGGCAGCAGATTCCATCTTGATGAGCAGTGGAAAGGGGGGGGGGCTGCAGATTCTCCCCACACTGGCTGAAATACTCAGGAGGAGAAGGTAGAGAGCATCTGAAAACTTTGCAAATGGAAAAGTTGCCTTTTTTCCCCCAAGGCTGCATGTTTCTTCCTCAGAACTAGCCCTGGAAAAAGCTTGGGGGGGTGTGGTATGTTCAAAGTGCTTCACTAACAGAAGGGAGTGTGGTACAGTAGACGCAGCATGCCAACGTCTCAAGAGGAAAACCAGTACAGGCCTATTTTGGTACAATGACTTTGGTGTGGTTCAGAGTGGAGTGGGGTTCTCATTTGGGCAGGCATTTCAGTGGCCGGAGATAAAGATTTTATTTCAGTAGTATGTTTTTACTGCTAAAATGTGGTTTTAGAAACAAAACAAAATCCATACGCAGTGAGAGAGAATATTTGTTTTTTTAAGATGCAATGTACTGGCTTTAAACCTAAGAATGACAATGAGATTTTGACTTGTGCTATTGGCCTCTTACTGCTGCAGCTACGAATGCCACCCCAACCCACCCAGCTGCTTCTGAAGGTTAGGGGACCTCTTCAGAGTTGAAGAATGGTGGAGCAGAGACAGTGACAACTGGCCCCGCTGACTAACTGCACCTTATGCTCGTTCAAGAGGCTCTTGGGGGCCAAGCCGCAGTGCTTATAAAGGTCATCTGCCCAGAGCCCTTGTGGATAGGAAGGATTATAAATCAATTTATACATGACTCAACAAGCACAGGGCCCTTTACATATATTACTATGCAGTGAGTGCTGATGCAGCACAGCAGCTAAGGATGGGAGATATATCCATTTAAATCTCATCAAACTCACTAGGTGGCTCACTAGGCCACCCCCTCTCAGCCTCAACCATTCCACCTTTTTTCAGTTAATAACACTGTGCTACCTTACAGGCTTCTTCTGTGGACTGAGATAATGTAAGGCAAGTTCTTTCAACACTCAAAAAGGCACCACAAAAGTGTTAATTATTACTGCTGGTGCAGAACTAGCTCTCCTGAGAACCTTGGCTTTTGTTGTTGCTGTTACAAGAGATGCTTATTTGTAGTCCTCAAGGTTATGGAGGTGTGACAAACACACATTTTGTGTGTGTCTCCCCACTTCCCTTCTTAACCTTTGTACTTCTTACCCGTTCACTCCAGGTATTCATCGGCCTGTCCCTCTCCTACTTCTGCACCCCAGCTGAGCCTAGAAACTCCAAGCCCAACACTAAGAGCTATGATAATCAGATCTGAGTAAAATTGTGCTTTAACCTAAACCACTGAGACAGGACACAGAAGCCAGCTTTTCTGGTTGCAGAATTTGATTTCCCCACACCTCTCTTTTTAAAAGCTTTGTTAGTTGGACAACTAGACTCTCATTCCCTCACATCTTTGGAGGTTGCCTGCATAAGCAAAAGACCCCCATTGCTCTTGCTTCCCCTCTCTCACCTCTTTCCCTGTCAGGACATGCCGTGCCAGTTTGACCTTGGCGAAGTTGCCCTTCCCAATCGTCTTCAACAAGCGGTAGTTCCCAATGTGTGGCTGCTCATCAGCGGAGGTAACTGGGCCGCGGCCTCGTAGCATGTTGGACTTTGTGTTGGGCTTGGACTCCGGATGTCCCAAGGCCGGCTGAGAAGAAATTAAAAAAACAAAAAGTTTGGTTTCTGCAATGTCTAAGCAGTTCTATTCAGTGTCAAAGTTCCCCATTTCCCACTTTCCATTCCCATTCTGGAATGAGAGAGAGACAGAATGTCACGCAGTACCTGGTAACAAATACTTATAAACAGCAGTCCTTCAAAAACGCCACAAAAGTTACTAGTCTACAAGAATGTGGAGAAATTGCTCAGTCTGTGCAATGTATATACTGCGTTGCAAAATTTATTAGGCACAGAATTTGTACTTTAAAAATCCATAAAGTAGACACAACCCTACCCTCTATCACCCTACAAAACCTCCCCCATTAACCAAAGCTGCCCACAGTATATTTAATGAGATGACCAGCTGGGCAGCTGAAAAGTAGCAGCCAGGGGTGACACCCCAACTCAAAACTCTAGCTGGGAAAAGATCCAGGATGCTATCAGTTTGAGGAAGGGAGCACAGCTGCTGTACAGGCTGACTGCTTGGACCTCTTTGTGGATCACAGCTCAAAACAGCCATTTCCAACACACCCTCAGGCAGATACAGGCTGACTGAGGATCTAGGATCTTATTTGCAGGGTTTATGGAAAGCCAAAGAGCAGAGCATGCTCAGAAATTCAAGGGATGCCTCACCCAGTTGTTGTTTAAACATGCAGTTGAGGCCACATCCCCTGAGGAAATGACATTGCCCGCTTTACCTTGCTTATCACATTCACCCTGCCATAATCATCCCCAATTCACACATAGGGAAATAAAACTGAGAACATGCAAATTTGGTTCAGGCCATTCAAAGGCATAGCTGTGAACCAGAAGTATCTGAGCTGCGGCTCCCATTTTCTAATATACCACAGATGGAGAAGCTGTGGCCATCCAGATGACGCTGAACTGCAACTCCCATCAGTCCCAGGCAGCATAGCCAATGGTGAGGGATGATAGGGCCTGTAGTCCAGCAACACTGGGAGGGCCACAGGCTCCCTATCCCTAGGCTATTTTACTTTATATATTTGAAGGATTTATCAGCCCGTCCTTCATCAGTACAGATACCAGGGCAGAGTTCGCACAAAATTTATAACCAGCATACAGCGATAACAGACCAAGCTTAGCATCATAGGAAGCTGCCTTATACAGAGTCAGACCACGGGTCCATGTACAGTCAGTACTGTCTACACTGATTGGCAGCAGCTTTCCAGGGTTTCAGGGAGGGGACACTCTCAGACCTACTTGGAGATCCCAGGGACTGAACCTTGGACCACTTGCCAGATGCTCTACCACTGAGCTATGACCCGCCCACAAAAATAAACTAAGATTTTAGTCTTTGTGGGTCTGAATGGAGGACTGTATTATACTGGAACCTAGGAAACTGACATATCTTGAGTCAGACCAAGCTCAGCATTGCCTATGCTGACTGGCAAAAGGATCTTCAAAGTGTTATCTTGATGTCAAAATAACTATGTTAGTGTTTGCAAGAGGATGGTATTCCACAAGAGGCGACACCACAGAGAATGCTCTGTAAAGCAAGTTTTCCTAGGAGAGGAACATGGAGAAGTGCCTCCACACATCCAATTAACAAAGCAAGAGAAGTAAAAAAAAAGGAGAGATAGTCTTAAGGAGCTTGCAGTCAAAACAATCTTTGCTCCCATCTATTCCACCTACCAATCTCCTCCCCAATCCTATTTCTGAATCTGTCCTCAAAACTGAAACCTCCAGAGCTCCATCTCTGGATGGCCTTGCCAACCACACCTTTGGGTCCGGAGCCCCCCATCAAAGCACTTGCTTGCAACATCTCCCAAGCTAATTTTATCTCACACAAGGGCAGAAGTTCGCTTTTTGGGGTGGGTGGGTGGTTTTTTTAAAACCCACCACATTAAAAGAAAAGAGTTCAAAGACAATCAATAGAATTTCAAAAATCAACAGTACTTTATATGAGTGTGTTTGATTCCTTCCATTTTTTGTCATCCTATGTGAAGCCACTGGCACAGGGCATTTGTTTGCACTCTTCCTAGCAAGAGGAAACAGAGCTCTGTTTGCACTCCACTGACTGCAAGAAGTATTCCTGACTTGACAGTGACCAGAGAGGACAGCCCTAGCTGCAGCAAGTAGCAGGGAGCACAAAGACTCACCCAGACTTGACAACATGAATGTTGACTGAGGACAGCATCTCACAACACTTCAGGGTGGGGTGTGTGTGTTGGTTTTTTAAAGTGGTTACAGGATAATTGGACTATAACTTAAAAGTGCCTGATTGAGACCAGGCTGAACATGCCCACAACATTCCCACTGGCCAGATTTTCAACCCGTTTAAAAATCATGACCACTGAAATGCAGCCGTGCAAATCTCTGCACCTTAGAGCAGGTCTTGAATTTTGTGCAGTGAGCCTGCAGATGTGCAGAATGCAGACAGGCCTGGCAAAACGGAAAAATGCTTTCTGCTCTGGCACTGCACCCCACATTTGACTTGCTTTCCCAAGGACACTCTGGGCTGTTGCTCTCTTGGGCTCACTGCAACAGCTGAGCCACCATTCCAAAAGGCACCCTGGAGGAGCAGAATCAAACACTGCATCACTCATTTATAATTTATACTCATGTCTGGGTACGGAAGGAGGAAAAGGAACACAAAACATCGACAACAACCAAATCTCGACTCCTGAGAGCAGGACTAGAGGCATGGGGACTTCACGTGACTGCACCTTCAGGGGAACCTATTCCGTAGATATTAAAATGTGGGCTGCCACTAAACAAGCAGCATTCAAAACTCCCATTGTTCTGGGCGCGTTTTGTGACAGGGAATTTCATAAATGTGAGCAGTTTCTGAGGTCTGGACACAGTACTGTGCCTAAGATTTCAGATTAAAATTGCCACTGTTACTTGGAAGTAAAACCCAACCAAGTTCAGTGGGGCTTCCTCCCAAGTAAAACGTGCATGGATTGGGGACCTGAAAACTTTCTTTTCTTTTCAACCCAACATGTTTTGTTTAGGTTTCAATTGCCTTGTTTAAATGCACTTTTAATGTATGCTGTGCTTTTAATTTGAAATATACTAGCCAGTTAGTTATGATGGTTCAAGAAGTGCATGTTAAAGTGTTATCTACCTCAGACTCTCACAGTGATGCTTAAAATCAAAACCAATTTTGGAGTGGAATCATTGAAGGACCCTTAAGACATAGGTTTGCGAACTGGACACTCAAGGCGGGTGTCTCTGCCATCAGTTGTATAGGCCTTTAATGCAATGAGGCTACATTTTAATATTCCATTATTTTAATGTTGTATTTTATTTTTGTTTTTAAGTTGTAATCATTCATCTTGTTTTTATTATTGCTTGTAAGCCGCTCTGAGCCCGGCCTTGGCTGGGGAGGGCGGGGTATAAATAAAAAATTATTATTATTATTATTATTGTTATTATTATTATTATTATTATTATTATTATTATTATTATTATTATTATTATATGTGCTAATTGTGGTGCCAGAAAGATACATTTATGTGAAGGAAAGGGGGTGCAGGGAGAATCCAGGGCTTGTATGCGGAGTGGAAGGAAAGGAGGACCTTTTTCTGCCTCCCCACTTCCAGCTACTCTCTGAAGACTGGAGAAGAGACCCTCTTAAGAATATTAGGGGGGTGGGCAGGGGAAGCACTAGACCATGTGAAAAAGGAACGTAGTATTTTAGCTGCAGTTCATTCATTTTCAGCTTTGTATTCTTGTGATAAAAAAGTATGCCTAGACATTTCATTGTGGTGCCCATAACATAGGTTTAAGGTGCCATTTAGCTCTTAGCTTTCATATCTAAGTTTCTAACAACGTAAACAAGTTATCCTAAAGGGAATCTGGTGGGATAGGAAGCTGCCTTATACCAAGTCGGACCTTTGGTCAATCTAGCTCAATACTGTCTAGGCTGGCTGGCAGTGGCTCTTCGGGGTTTCAGACAGAAGACTCTCCCAGCCCTGACTGGAGACACTACCGGGGATTACATCTGGGGCCTTATCACTGGGGTTCCGCCCATTCCCAATCTCAAGCAAAAAGATGGTTCTGTGAAATGAGCAGTGCAGTGGGAGCCCCACAGGCAGAAAATGGAAAGCAAAGGCCACCTTAACTAAGTTAAAGCAAGGATGGGAAATCCATTTCCCTCCAGGTGATGCTGAAGATTGGCCATACTGCCTGGGACTGATGGGATCTTTAGTCCAACATCACCTGGAGGTAACCAAGTTCCTCCATCCCTGCAAGAGAGAAGCAGAGCCATGTTGTGGGGTTGATGTTTTCCGATGGTAATAAATCTGCTCTCTCTCTCTCTCATGCTAAAATGGATGCTTATACATTACCAAACCGAACTGAAAAGTGTTAACTTTCATGTATGACACCTTGGGATCCATATACTGTACATGAATGAGGCCCTCTCTCTGTATTAGCCTGCCTGTGCATTAAGATCATCAGGAAATGCCTTTCATGTAGTTCTGCTGATAAGACATGGCTCAGTGTGTGGTTATGTCGCACGGGGCCTTCTCCATGACTGGCATTTCAGCCACAGAATTCTCTCCCTCCTGAGGTACAACAGGCATCCTCAGCTGGTCATCTTTTGATGTGGATTAAAAAGGTACCAATTCTCTCAGTCTTTTGCTGGAAACTGATGTGATGCTTCTGGGATTTTAATTTTTTTGCATTCTAACTATTTTAAATGATGTTGTGATTTTATTTTATAGGCATTTATCAGTTTTGTAAACATCATGAAATTGGTGGGTGGGATACAAGTGCAAGTATTAAGTATGTTTATAGCACCTGTTTATTACATTTCTCCCATCTTTCCTCCAAGAAACTCAAGGTGGCGCTGAACATGGTTCTTCCCTCCCTCTTTGCTTAGAAAAGCACAAACAAATACAGATCAAACAAACCAAACAATCCTAATTGATAAGGTACATTGGCTCAGTTAACAGTGCCTTTTAAAGCGTTAGTGAATAGTTTCCTTTGTTGTTTGTAGCTTTCCTTCCAAGTAAAAGAAGGTGGAGGGTTTGAAGCAGGTATTTCAATTTCCCTCCAAACACTTCCTTTAGCAGGCTGAGGTAGTGCACCTTTTTGTTTTGAGTCCAGGTGAGTTTAATCTTTGTCCCATAATTTTAAAACAGCTGCTTTTAAAAGAAAACTTTCCAAGGAAGTCTTTTTCCCTCACGTGTCCCCTTATTACTTCAATTATCCTCACAGCCCTGTGAGAGAGAGTCACTACCCTCACACTGGCATTATGCAGCAGTGTAACGTTCCAAACCAGTTTCAAAGGCCGCCCTAGACACAGCACATTGCAGTAATCCAAAGAGAAGGTTTACAGGGTGTGGAACACTGAAGCAAGGATCTCTTTTGGTCCCGGTACAGTCATGCCTGGTGCAGCAGCCTCAGCTAGAACAAGGTACTCTGAGCCACGGAGGGCATTGTGACAAAGACGGAACAATGAGCACCTCAACTATGAACCGCTCCCCTTTTAGGGGAGAGTATAGCCTCCTGCTGAACAGGTTGAACACCATTCACCAGTGAAAAATTGGACTAACAGTACCTCTGCCTAGTCTGGACTGAACATCAGTTTATTGGCCTTCATCCACCCCATTACCATGCCTAGGATTTAATTTAGCATATCCACCATCTCAGCCAATTAGATAAATAAGAGAAATAGAGTTAGGTGCCAACTGCATTCCAAATCCCTAAATGATCTAATGTAGTACAGGGTTGTGCATCAGATTAAGGCAAATCCTGGGGATATGTCTGTATGGCGGGGGGGTGTCCTTGGCTTGTCAGAGGCAAAATGAAATCCGTATGAGTGGCACAGGTTGAAGCAAGACCTCCTGTGGTGCTTTGGTGATCCAAACAATAGCAAAAAGTTGCAGAGAAAGTGAAAGTATGATCCCTAAGCTTTCCATAACATGAGGGTGGTGGTGGTGAAGGAACAGAGAGCAAACAATAGAGAGGAAAGAGAGCTGAGGGAGAGCTCCACTGTGACTGATATGTTTAGACAGCAGAGGGAATAATTTTATCTGAAAAATGAATCCCTTTTAGTTCTCTCTACCCTGAATCAACTTTAAAAATATGGCTAGTGCAAAAGCCCCTTGAGCTATTTGCCTGCAATTTGGTAGCTTTTTTCCCCACCAACTATGGGCTAGTTACGGGACTGTGGGTAAAACCTCAGCGTCTAGGACTTGCCGATCGCATGGTTAGCGGTTCGAATCCCCGCGGCGGGGTGAGCTCCCGTCGTTCGGTCCCAGCTCCTGCCCACCTAGCAGTTCGAAATCACCCTTAAGTGCAAGTAGATAAATAGGTACCGCTTTATAGCAGGAAGGTAAACGGCGTTCCGTGTGCTGCTCTGGTACCAGCTCGCCAGAGCAGCTTCGTCACGCTGGCCACGTGACCCGGAAGTGTCTGCGGACAGCGCTGGCTCCCGGCCTCTAGAGTGAGATGAGCGCACAACCCTAGAGTCTGTCAAGACTGACCAGTACGGGCAGGGGTACCTTTACCTTTACCTTTTATGGGCTAGTTTACCTGCATATTCCATTGACTTTGGTCAAAAACAAAGAGGTTACAGCCTTTAAAAAACAAAAACCCAAATCCTATGAGTGAATGAGAGGTGATGGAATGAAATAGACTGATGGATCCTGAATCAAATTGGGCAGCCCACAAAGCACCACAAACTGGAGCAGACTATTTTCTCAAGTACTGACTTGAGGCCCAAATGTTATGATCAGTAAGCACACTTGGTGGTTTGATGTTTATGTTACCTGAAGCCTGAATGCCACAGAGTTACAGAGATATCCACAGCACCACTTCTGTAAGCAGTTGCTACACAGTAAAACTACAGAAGAGCAGTGCCACCCACACCCAATTTGGACAAGCTCTCCAGAATGATACCATGATTGATTGAGGGATCAAGAGAATCAGTAGGGTTGCACCTCCATCTCACTTTGAGCAAAAGTCATGCTACAGAGTGACCCAGGCAGTTTTATTTCTAAAACCAAGCCAAAACCTCAATGAAATGGACCTAGAAAATGAGTTTCATCTAAGAGTGTCTGGAGACGGCTGGCAACTACTGCTTGAACACTATGTCCGGGAAGGGAGTGTTAGCAATTGGCCCACAGTTGTTCAGAACTTCTGGGCCCAATGAAACTTTTTAGGAATAGTAACACTATTGTCTGGGAATAAAGGAGGCTGGGAATACACCCTCTGTTAACAAGGAATTTGCTACTTCCTGCACTCAACCAGTCACCCCCCCTCTCTGCTTGATGCAGTTAGCTAGGATAGGCAAGGGCCACATCCACAGGCCCTAAAAGGTAAAAGTTATCCAGCAAGACAATTGTGAGGTCCGAAAATTGGTGGATACAGACAATTTTGTTCTCAAAGTCTCTTGCAAACACATCACAAAGAACTACAGTACTGGGATTCCACCAAATCTATCAAATCAGATTTCAAAAGACTCAAAACCATTTGGAAAAGCTCCACAGGATGGCTTTGTGGGAATGCAATTATGGTGTAGAAAAATGGCTACTTCACCATCACTACAGAGAAGGCTTGATAATTAGCTCTTGGGTTCGGTCGAACTCATCATGAAATCTTATTCAGATGTGTTCATGCCATCTATCAACCTGCTTCAATGCCCTCAGCTCAGGTGTAGGGTTCAGCTTAGCTCGACAACCACTCGAGTAATCTCTGCATTCCACAGAGTGACCAGGAATTTGAAAGAACTGCCAGTCAAACCATCCAGAAAACTCACTAGATTCCATCAGAATTCATTAACCTCTAGTACCCACCCCCCTTGTAGAGGGGAGCAGTTGCTATAAGCCATAAACCTCAACAGGGAGCAATCGGACTATGAAAAATACTGTATTTTTCGCTCTATAAGACAAACCCGACCATAAGACACACCTAGTTTTTAGAGGAGGAAAACAAGAAATCAACGCAAAGCCTCTTGAGCGAAGAGGCAGGAGCGCTCCCGCTGCGCTCAAGAGGCTTTGCATGGCTATCCCCGAAGCCAGAAGAGCAAGATCACTCTTATAGCAGCAAGAGGGGTTTCATCCTAATTCTCCTAGCTTTTTTTAAGTCACAGAAAGGACAAGAAGGTTGCTCTCAAAGCAGAAAATGCATCCAGGGAAACCCATGAATATCCTATTTCACTTGTTCCCAGTGTATGAGCTAAGTCTAAGCCACAAGAGCAAGGAGAGGCAAACACGACCATTCACTCTTGTTGACAAAGGTCTGCAGAAAGCATGGAGAAGAGGAACCATTTCTGCTGTTGAGACATAGTGGTCTGGTGTGGTGAAAGTGGATACGGAGAAGTTTTTCTCCCTCTTGTAACACCAGAACCTTGGCCCATTCAATGAAGCTGAACGCTGGAAGATTTAGGATAAGAAAAAGTACTATTTCACACGTTGTATAGTTAAAACTATTGAATTTGCTCCCACAAGATGTAGTGATGCCTACAGACTTTAAAGGATTGGATACATTCATGGAAGATAAAGCTAGCAATAGCTACTAGCCACTGTGGCTATCTTCCACCTCCACTGTTGGAGTGAGCCTCAGAATACCAGGTGCTAGGGAATCAAAAGTGGTGAGGAGAAGGTGCGAGACTGGTTACATTATTTTCAAATAAGAGAGGTTTATAACTTGGACAAAAAAATTGGTTTCCAGGTGGAAAAATCAGATTTAGAAACAGAATTGCTAGAGCCCAATGTAAAGATACTTTCGAGAATGTATAATCTGCTGTTGAAATGGAATACTGAGGAAGAAACGGTAAAATTGGCAATGATAAAATGAGCACAAGACATAGGCCATAACATCATGTTCGCTGACTGGGAGAAGTTGTGGACCACCGGGATTAAATTTACGGCATGTAATGCCTTAAGAGAGAATATTATGAAAATGATGTATAGGTGGTACATGACCCCAGTCAAGCTAGCAAAGATATACCATTTGCCCGATAATAAATGTTGGAAGTGTAAAGAAATTGAAGGTACTTTCTTTCACCTTTGGTGGACGTGCCCAAGGATTAAGGCTTTCTGGGAAATGATATATAATGAACTGAAAAAGGTATTTAAATATACCTTCCCAAAGAAACCAGAGGCCTTTCTCCTGGGCATAGTCGACCAATCGGTGCTAAAGAAGGATAGAACTTTCTTTATGTATGCTACAGCAGCAGCAAGAATTCTTATTGCAAAACATTGGAAGACACAAGATCTACCCACCTTGGAAGACTGGCAGATGCAACTAATAGACTACATGGAGATGGCGGAGATGACTGGCAGAATCTGAGACCAGGGAGAAGAGTCAGTGGAAGAAGATAGGGGGAAATTTAAAATCTATTTGCAGAAATGTTGTAAAATTTCTGAATGTTGATGACATTGAAATGAATTGCGGGGGTTCTAGTAACAAGATAAAATCTAAGATTAAACCAACAACAGATAAATTAATGGGCTATGAATTTGCTGAACCAACTTTGAAAAGGGATACAAGAACGGGGGACGCGAGGAAGTCAGGAGAATATGTGAATTTAAGATCTAAAATTAAGAAAGAAGGAATTTTTGTGTTTTTCTTATATGTGCTTTTTCTTTTTACTATCAGTTTCTAATGTACGTATTTTTGTATTTTGTATTTTTATGCTTAATGTGTGTATTGTTGTATTTTGTAGTATGTATTTTGTGTTTTTATTTTCTTCTTGTCCTTGTCTTTGTATCTTTTCTATATTTTGTAAAATTTAATAAAAAAACTTTTTTAAAAAAGTGGTGAGAGCACAGTGGCGCTTAGGTCTTGCTTGCTGGGCATTCTGAGAACAGGATGTTGGACATGGGCCTTGGGCCTAATCCAGCAGCAAGGTTCTTCTTATCTTCAAAGTGCTTGCGCCACAGAGCAAAGTGCTTGCTCTGTGGAGAAGCTAGCACCCCACGTTGTACAAAGACCTATCTTGAAGAATCCACCTCTCAAAATCTGGAGCGGAGGGTAGCAATGGCAGTCCTAATCGTTCCAGAAAGAAGAAACAAGAGGTACTGTGGTAATTTGGGCAGAAAATGTAGCAGGGAATGTTTTCAGTCGTGCCGTAAGACTTCTGGATCAGGCCCAGAGACCAATCTAGTCCAACATCCTGTTCTCACAGTGGCTAACCAGATGGTTATGGGAATACCACAAGCAATAGTCCAATAGCGTTTGTGATTCCTAGCACCTGCCCATCTCCTAACAAGTTAGTTTTCTATTTGCAGAGATTTCCCCATTATATATAATATGGAGGAGCCATCCCATCCCGTGTATCTCTGAAGAGAGATGCTCAAGGTATAGCATTACCTAGCAAGAACTAGGCCATGATCAGGAAAGGAAGTTAAGAGCTTTATGATCATCTAACAGGCTCAAGACCACGAGGAGCACAGAGGTCAAAATCAAACACATTGTTCTAATTATCTCTTCTTGAACCAGCTCATCATTCAAACCTTTTTAAAATGCTGCTCTCCCTCTCCCAACTTAAGAGATCATTCTTTGTAATATAACTTTTCAGAGGAATATCAAGCCTAGTCCGTTGCAGCAAAACCAAGAATGCCCTTTGGCACCTTAACAGGACTAATAAAATTATGGTATAAGCTCTAGTACACATAAGCTTACGCCATATTACATTTGTTTAAGTCATTTAAGTTGCCACAAGACTCTTTGTTGTTTAAGCTTTAATCAACAGATTAAAAACAATCTTCCTTCTAAAATAAATAAATGACTGAGTGGCAGCTTTTGTTTATTAAATTGCACTTTACTCCTTAAACACTCCCTTTTGCTCGCTAGCTATCAACAACACAGGTTGTGGTAACATCCAAATTAAATTATTTTATCAATTAAAAAACAGTTTAAAATCAACAAAAATGATTTAACTGGCTCATAGCTCTTATTTAGAATCCCCTGCCTGTTGATATCATGCATGCACCTTCGCTGTACTCTTTTCGGTATCTGCTTAAAACATTTTTGTTTGGGCAAGCCTATCCGGACATGTTAATGATTGCATGTTTTAATATTAATTTACTGTTAATTGTCATTATTTTTAAATGCTTTTAAATAGTTTAAACATTTCTTGTAAATTGGAATATTTATTGTAAAATGGCTTAGAGGTTTTACTACAATCAAGCAGTATAGAAATTTTATTAAATAAGTAAAATAAAAATTATTTTCAGAGTAAGATTTTTAAAAAAGTCAGATGCCTGAAGTCATGCAGTTAAGTCACTTACACCAGTATCCTGAAATAAACTGTGATCCGAGTTTACCCATTATGTGAAAATCTGATTTATTTATTTTATCCAAAAATGTATATCCTGTTTTTTCCACCACAAACATATTGCTCAAAACAGTTGACAGGTATTTAAAAAATAAGGACAAAAATAAAAATAGGAAGAATAATCCATCAATAAATCCACGATACCAAAAAGTACCAAGGCTAAGAGAAGTATCGAAAAACTAAGGGCACAAAGCTTAAGTCAATTTGGATAGCCGGACTGGATTCTAGCAATGAAACTCCACATAATATCACCGCTAACTCTTTTTCAGGCCTAACAGATACCGCCAAATGCAAGAAGGGAAGGATATTTTCTGCCCCATAATATTTCAGGACATATCATGTTTTAGAATCATAGAATTATAGAGTTGGAAGAGACCACAAGGGCCATCGAGTCCAACCCCCTGCCAAGCAGGATTATTGTTAGGATTATTAGAGGAGCGAACTGCTAATTTTTATTTATTTATTTATACCCCGCCCATCTAGCTGGGTTTCCCCAGCCACTTATGCCATGGGGCCTATCCAAGCGCAGCATCCCATTTTCCACAGTGACCAACCAGATGCTGAGGAGAAACCCATAAGCAGGACAGAAGAGCACAACAACCCTCTACTGCTGTTGTTCTCTAGCACACTGTCCCTTGTCGCTAGAAGCTAATAAAGTCATCATTTCCAAGAGGGGTACTTTCAACCTGTGCAAGGGCCTCTGTTCATGAAGGATACGTCTACAAATGCCTATTAAGCCTGATGGCTATGTTCTACCTGCACTGCTATAGGCAGTATGCTTCCTGGAAACTGCAGGAAGGGAAAGTGCTGTTGTTGCACACAGCTCCTGTTCACAGGCTTCCCACGGGCATCTAGTTGGCCACTGTGAGAACAGGATGCTGGACTGGATGGGCTGCTGGTCTGATTCAGAAGGTCTCTCCTGGGATAAAACAAAGCCAGTTCTGATCCAGCAATATTCCCCTACCCTTCCAGGACAGTACTTGGGTAGAGAGAGATCAAGAATGAGGCCTCAGCTTGAGTCTGCTTTCCTCACTCACCATGGGCCAACCTGAAAGGACCGCATGCCCAAAATCTTACCAATCTGCATGGAATTAAAACCTGCTTCCTAGCCCTTGGGATTGGTGAATTTTACCTTTCTGAGGTCAAGGAAGTTTTTTTCATATGGGATCTCCCTGTTCAGTTACTCACTCTTGCAGTGAGGAGGAAGAGAGAGCATGTGAGTCTGAGGCCTGATCCCAATTTATCCCAGGGTGTAAAAGAAAGGTGAGTTGGGGGGTCGCATTCTCTAAACAGAGTCCCTATTGGAAACTCAGTTTCCTACCCCCATCAGATCACTAGCCACAAAATACCAGTTTTTCCTCATATAATCACCAGATCTTAATCCACCACCTCATATAAGGATCCCATTTTGGACCCCAGGAACCATACCCAGTAATACAAGAGACTTACTACTCCCATTGTCATAGGCACAACGTATCTATGTCCTCCACTCATTAATCGTAGTCTTCTCTGCTACCTCACGCAGTAGTGCCTCTGCCAGTCAGAGGCAAGCTGTACCTCATCGATCCACCACTGCTCCAAGAGAGGCAAAAAAAAAAAAAAAAAGAGAAAGAGAGGGAGAAAAGACTGGATCCAGTTGCCTGCTTTCTCAGCCGTGAAGAAACAGATAAGGCAGGTATCCCAAAATTACTGCGAACAAGTCTGAGCAAAGCAGCAGCTCGTGGAAACTCAAGAGGGAATAATCCTTTCCTGGGACGGTGCGTTTACCCCTTCATTTGTTGACCCAAAACTTTCCTGACGGAGCAAAGTACAGCAACAGAACTGAGGAAGTGTGGAGCTTCCTCATTCAGCCGGTGCCCAAGTGCCCAAGTCTCCACCTCCGATACCTGAGCGAGGCAACACCTTTCGCAATTTCCCCACTTGCTGAGCCAGAGAGCACCTGGGTTGTTTAGCAAGTCCTCCAAGCCTCTTTTAAAGTCTGAGTGATGGTGGCGGGGAAATATCTTACACACACCCCTCAAAAAAACAACAACCCAAAACCAAATAGTTAAATAGAGGTAACGGGTTATTCTAGAATCCAATCAAGGTTTACTCCAGAAGGAAGTCCGAATTGCTAGATCCTCTCCCCCCCCCCTCAAGACAGAAGGTAGGAGGAAACCTGCGTCTCACTTGGGAGGAGAGAAAGCGTGAGAGAGAATGAGTTAGAGCAACGTCAGGTTCTCCCCCACAGGAAGCTGCCTGCCCCACCCATGCAATCGGCAGGCAGGGCTTTGGAGAGAACCAGGGAGGGGAAGAGAAAGCAAAGGAAAAAAGGATGACGTTACCCCTTTGACCTGCTGTCAGGTGATCTGGAGCTCTGACAGGCAACTCTGTTGACTGAGCCCTGCAGAGCCTACTAAGTTTGCAAGGCAGATTTTTTTTTAAACTTTTTTTTTAAAGGCTGCCAATTTGAAAGGAGTGGAAGGGAGAGAAAGCCTAGGAGAGATTGCACAGAGGTACGGCTGAGCAAACAGCTTCTAGGCAGGGCTGGGTGTACTCTGCACTTAGAGAGACAGAGTTCTGCAGCAAGGGAAGCTGAATTCTGCAACTGGTATAAATTCTACACCTCAGCATGAATTCTGCCTAATTTATCCTGCCCAAGCATCAAATCCTGCCCAATTTATCCTGCCATTCTGCCCCCCACCTCCCCGCAACATAAAATATGTTCACTTTCTATGGTTCTCTGATCACTGGAAAGTTTATATACTTCAGATTCAGTGGTTTCATGAGGCATTGCCCATATCTTTGCAAGCCATTAGGACCAGATAGCTTTAAAGAACACCATGAAACCTGAACATCTGAAACATTTGCATCCAAGGCTATATTCAACTTTTGTGTGTGTGTTCCCTCAAAACTGCAGTTATAGGCTATCTACCCAGTTATAAGCAATCTCTTTCAGCTGTGTACAGGCACCAAGGACCATGGTTTTCTGTATACGGATAGCATTATGAAGCCTAAACCACTCCATACCATCCCTTCACCCACATCTGATCACCTGCAGCAATTAACAATTGCCTCCATGCAACCAGCCCCACCTCTGCAGTGTGTGAACGCAGAACACAGATGCAGCAGCCAAAAGTATTCAGCTACATTGCAGATCCCCCTAGCAAAAAGGACAGGAAAAGGCCCTTTTGCAGAGGTGCCACAGCTGTTAAAATGAGCCACAATACCACAAGAGGGTATTACAACTCCCTAATAGGGATAGCAGCTCCAGACATGCTGCAATCTTTAAGCTCCATCTCCACCCCCACAACTGGGACAAACTTTCTACTCCAGGGAAAAACCTTTTTAGGTGCCAGCTTCTCAGCAGCCAGGAACACAGGTGCTGTGAACTGCTCCAATTCACTCAACACTGTGCTTACAAAATTCAGGAGGAGTGTGCACCTTAGAATTAAGACTTTTTAAAAGCACCCATGGTTCTGTACACAAAGCTGCCAGTGGTCTGACTCAGTGGCCACCTTCAACACGGCTCCAACTAGGATGTCTCTTTAACCATATTTTATTATTTCGTGATCATCAGGAAACTATAGTTGCCAACTTCAGAACAAGCTAGGCTCTTAAACCACAGTATGATGTTTGTTTAAGGCTTGTTTTGAAGCTGATAACCAGAGTTTCCTTATTTTAGACACAAGTACAAAATGAAGTTTAATTAATTAGAGATTTCCTGGTTTAATCACAGGTCAAGGAAAGGTGCTCATAAGTATCTCAGTTTAGTAAGCGTGATCATCTAAAGAGGGCCAATATATTTAAGTACATAAGTCTCGGCTGTGTCTGGGAACAGCTCTCTCAAGTTTCAGGCAGAAAGAAGTCTTCCCAGCTCTACTGTCAAAGATCCTTTGATAACTGGAGATGCTGAAAATCGAATCTGGGACATTCTGCATGCAAAGTAAGTGTGCTAATACAGAGCTCCCCATCCTGCAATCAGGGCAAAATAAATTTGCATGAGGATTACAGAGCAGGGTGGGGGTGTGGGGTTCTATGAGAGAACAATTCATTAGGAAACAGGAAGGTAACAAAGGCTCCCAGCAGCCAGGGAATGCTCACTTTCATTTGTCACAGTGCAGCTTACCAAAATATCAGCATATATACCCTATTTGAAATACTGAAGGAAGTGCAAGGTAACTTGTAGTTCAAATTAAAACTACTTCCAGCAGCTGGATATTTGCTTCAGTGTCATTACGGCAACAGCCAAAACAAAACAGTAGTGAAACACCCCCACACAAGTGTTAACTGTCATCTGTTAAAGTATTAGTTTATCAATACACTGGATTAGAGCTTGCAGCACTACCCCCAACCCACAAAATGGAACACATGCATAGCCAACACCACCCCTAGGGCAGGTTCTTGCGAGTTACATTTTAGATTCTAGTATTAAATAAGTTTTAAAAACTAACGACAAAAAAGAAATACTAGTTCGCATCTTTACTGTTACTAGTTTACTTGGAAATCATGAGTGTTGAGGAGCATAATAAACATGGTGTTCTTTCTGCTTGTAGAAAGCAGACGAAAGACCAACTTAATTATGTTTCCCAACTCTCATGATTTTGAAGTCGTTGTCAGTTGTGTGTTTTTAAAGGTCTGCCTGAACTCTTAAGGTTTGATGTAGGAATGAGAATGGTGCACAAGAGGAAATGTAGTCAGCAGTTCATTCAGCACCTTCCTGTCACATTCATGAAAATGAGCAGGGATTAAATGTGCAAATTAGAGGAGAGTCCCTCCCAACCCTGATGCTGCTCCAAAGCAGCTGCCTAGAGATGCCTAGAGGGGGCTGACCCTTACTGGAGTATATGCAGGATGGAGCCTTTTGTTCAAGGCCCCTGAAGGCTGGGAATTTGCAACTGCAGCTGACTGGAGATGACTAGAGAAGCTTCCCGCAGGCATGACATGCACAGAGCCCTGGGCCAAATTGGGGCGGTGCTGCAGGGTCTAGCATTTTCTTTCTCCAGAGGCTTCCCTATATGGATAGAAAGAAGACAGCCAAATACTTCCCTCTGTAATTTAGTTGGTTGTTGAATTGCAGGTGTTGCAATACAAACCCTAATCTTCAACAGGCATACATTGTAGGAATATCGCAGCTGCTGCACACCAAGTCCCACCACCTATCCATCTAGGTTGGTATTGCCTTCATCAGTGCTGCAGACCCCCTGTTTTTCAAAAGCCAAGCCATGGAACCCTGCTTTTGGGGGAAAAAATGATGTCTCTATGGTGGTTTTCATTGTGTGAATGGTACTATGGAGCCCCTGGGTGGACCACCAATTGAGGACACTGGCCAACATGACCATCAGGGTAGACTGTAAAATCTCTGTCAAGTGTAATGTACAGCAACAGTGCAAATAACAACCCCACCCCTCCAAAAGCTTCACACATATGACCTGCATCCAGTTATGGTCATAGGAAACAAGATTCAAATTCACCCCTTTCCCTTTGGTCTCGGAAGTGCTCTGCTGCATCCCATCAGGCCAACTCTGCAGTGTCACAGACAGCAAATCATGAACTTCTGCTTTGTTCAAAGTCTCTAGAATGGTTGGTAAGCACTGTCCCCATGAAAAACAACAGCAGCTGCCACATGCCATCCACTAAGATACCCCGTCACTGCTCCGTTTGCCACTAGACTTGCAAATGGGCCTGGTAAAATTAATATGCTGCACCTTGGGTTTCCATTTTGGGAACCGGAGGTTTCCTACTTCAGAGTAAGTAGGATGTCATTTGGCTTAACCACCCCACTACTTAGCTCATTTCCACAGGCTTCCCTATGAAACCCTGATGCAGGAGAGTGGCATTCTGTGAACACTTTCTGATTGGAGAGCAACCTCAGTTCACCTTCTCCATTTTGAAAGGGTTCCAAAATGCACATGCACATAGGGAGGCTGCTGTCTGGTCGAACAAGCTTCTCCTGATATTAATAGGACAACTGCGAACAATTATTTAACCTATCTGAGACTGCTCTTCTATTAAAATAAAGATACAAAGCAGCTTGCAGAGAGGACAAACACAAGCAAAAATGGAGGCAATAAATTATTAAGTTATTTCAAACCTAAGAGTGGAGATCAATAAAGCTTACATAAAATAAAAATCATAATAGCAGCAGCGAGACAATAAAAGCTATAAAAAGCTACTAAAAACCACTAAAAGCCTCAGAAAACAGATGAAAAGTACTAACCTCTGGGAAAGTCTAAAAAAGACACCCTTGTGCCAGCTCAGCCCACCCCAGTCATTTCTGGCCTTCAGTTTCCAAAGTTCTCTTTGGGAAAACGAGGGCAAGATAGCCAACTATTTGCATGGATGGATGGATGGCACTGACAAGGTGCACTGTGACCTAGCCCTCATAAAACATAGGAAGAGAGGTTTAACACAATCCACACCCCTACATACTATGTTATGCAATGGAGAAGGCTGGAGCGGCTGTCTGTATGTTTAAAGGAGTGGGGAAACTCTGGCCCTCCAGTTGTTGCCAAACTACAGCTCCCATCAGCACCAGCATACATGGCAAAAGGTTCCCCACACCTGGTCAAAGCAAGGAGATCCTTATGATCAAATTCTGCAACACATTATTATTTGTACAAATGTGCATTTAATGTGTCTGGCACTTCACTCAGCACCGGAGGGCTGGGTCCTACCTTGAGGAGCAGACAATTTAAAACCTGACATAGGCAAAAAAGAGGAAAGGTGTGTGTGGGAGAGTAACCCAAGGAAAGAAAGTAAGCCTGCCTGAGTGGGGAAGACAGTCAGCAAGTGAATGTGTACTTGAGAAAGTCTCATCTGCTTTTGTAGAGGCCCGGATTAAGTTCCTTCTCTGGGTCATCCAAGAATCTTTTCAAATTCTTAGTTTACATCAAGCCAATTTTTATTCTGCTGAGCCAATACACAAGTTGTCTCAGAACCAAATTTTGTTTGGGTAAACAACAATCACCACAAGATATCCTAGGAGTCATTAGCCTCATTCACCAATTAAAGGCAAACAACAGCCTGCAGACATCTGGAGGAGGAGATGGAGGGACACCCTAACACACAATTATCCCACACAGTGTAGTGACCCTTCCTTGCATTTTATTTGGGCTAGAATGCATCAATTTGACATTCTTATCTAAGGTTTTGGAGTCACCTGAGGCTGAGGCTTAAAAAAAAATGCTGTATATTCACCATCTATTTGGTGTGCTTGTCTTAAAGCCACCAATATTTCAAAAGGCATAAAGGTTTTAACACATTTCATGTTTGCAAAAGCAACAAACAAAGGAATACTGTAAGTGCATTGTGAGGGGACCATGTCCAACAATTGTTCAAAGTGCTGCATAGTGATGTGTGCACACAAAGATGTATTGCATTTCCTGTGGGAATCCTGTCTAGGAAGGCTCAAGCCACATAAGTCTCCAGAGGAGAGCAGGCTAGACTTCTCTTCCTCTAAAAGGGTCCCCAAGTACAATGCTTAACTTTGGCACCTATTAATTTAAGTGGGGATAACAGGTGTATTTGGGGAACACCACTTGTGTGCTAACCCTGCTCCCTCCCTATTACAAGAAAAATATTAAAAAATCAAGTTGCTTCTACCTGCACCATTCTGAGCTTGTTACCCAGGAACATGAAAAACCGTGTTGTAATGAGTCAGACCACGGGTGCATTTAGCTTAGGGACCATTCACAGACACTGTCTGGTAGTGACTCTCCAGATTTCAGACATGGGCTTTTCCAGCCTTAATTGCAAACAATGTGATCGACCACTGAACTATGACCCTTCCCTAAAGGCATTTCACTCTTGGTCAAGCAAAAGTATGGGGTTGAGGAAAGAGAATGAAATGAATAGAAGAGCTGCCATCATTATTCATGTTATGCTATGTCAGGTGGGTATCTATCAAAATGGCTGCTACTTCACATCATCTGGCCAGTTTTAGTCTGGCCACCATGTCATCCACCTCACTTCTGGCCCCAAAGAAGCTAGGAATGCATGTCATTACTGATTAGTATATTGATCCATATCTACTGCTCCAAAGCAATGAAACTGTACACTGGAAGAAAACTCAGCCTTTAATCTTGGGAGCTTCAGACTATCATCTCAGCATACTGGCAGAGGAAATACAGATATGATGTGTACACACATATCCTCCCCGGGGGAAAAACCAAGCAGATGTTCTGTGGAAAACACAGACCAGGCTTTATATAAAGTGTATTTCAAGAGCATTAAAAAAAGAAAGAAAAAGAGTTTAAACCAGGGGGATTCATTTGGGGGGCCTGGTTCATGACATCATTTATTCTGTGGCAACCAGAATTTAGACAGTGACAGAATTCTGTCTTTCTTGGTGTGTATGTTTCTATCTATCTCATACAGAGCAGATCCTGGGCATAAAAACCTATGATATGCTTCAAGGCGGGGGATGGGGAAGAGTCTGTAGCCCTCCAGATGTTGTTGGACTCTGAACTGCTGTAAGTGCCAGCCAGTATGGCCAATGATCAGGAAAGATGGGAGCAATATCTGGGGAACCACAGGCTACCCACTCCTGCTTTAAAGGACCCCTGCATGAAAATATATCAGTGCAATTCTACTTGGGAGCCCTCCCTCTAGTTCACCTCCCCATGAAACTCGTGAGGCGGATTAGGCAGAATGGGGAGGCAACTGGGACCAAGGTTGCATAGAAAAGCTTCCTGGCTCTGCAGGGATTTGAACAGCTCCCAAAAGAGAGCTCAATCCAGCCTCTAAAGTTTATCTAAATCTCCTTAAATGCCAAAAGGTTCTTTGAAGGAGAAAAAAACACAGAAAGGTAAAAGCAAATACGGGGTGGAATAAAGGATGCTTCCTCAGGCCACCAGCTAAAAAGTACACCCACACCCCTAGAAAGCTGCGTGGTGGATAGGCTGTTTCACCAACTTTGCTAACCTGTCGCCCTAGGAACTTCCTTCTCTCCCCCCCACCCCAACTTCATTTTGAGCTAGGCAGCCATGGAGAAAGTTCCACCACCACCCCTTAGCGCAGCCCTTCCAGTTTCCTGCCAGAACTTGTTAGTCCGGTTACCCAGCAGAGCAACTCCAGTTACATTTGCATCTCCCCGCAGTATGTTTGTTCTGAATAAACACCCACTGAAGAGTTAACAAAAGGAGATAGAGCTATTTACCCCTGACAGAAGGAGGTCACCTAGGAAAAGATTATGCTTCATTTGAAGTCACTCCTTAGGAGTAAAAGGGGTGGGGGATAAGAAAAACTATAAACCAGGTGTGGGGAACCTGTGGCCCTCCAGATGTTGCTGAATGATAACTTCCAGTATTGCTGGGGCTGATAGAAGTTGTGGCTCAGCAACATCTGGAGGGCCACAGGTTCCCCGCACCTGGTATAAATCCACCAAGCCAAGAGCCAAAACATTTGAGGAGGAAGCCACATAGGGCGGTCAGCCAGTTTACATTAATGCTCACTCCGGAATTAAATTTAAATCAATGCATATATGACCAAAATCTCTATTGATACAGGCAAGCAATTTGCAATAAAATTTAACAAAAATACTCACCATTCAAAGAAAGCCATGTTACTTATTTCCCTTTTCATTTACAATCACAGCAACACTTTCTTGCTGGAAAAGGTCATAAGAACAGTACTGCTGGATCAGGCCAGTGGCCTATCTTGTCCAGCATCCTATTCTCACTGTAGTCAAACAGATGCCCATCCACAAGCAGGACCTGTTAGTGTAGAAAGAACATATCCTCCACAAATCTGTCTAACCCTCTTTTAAAGCCATCAAAGTGGGTGACCATCACTATATCTTGTGGGAGCAAATGCTATAGTTTAACTATGCACTGGATGAAGAAGGAAGAGAACCATGTAAGCTGCCCCAAACCATTTGGAAACTCTCCATTCCATCTGAATCAGGAGATGCTGTGAAGAAAGTGGACTGGTGTCTGGAAGCAGTAAAAAGTTGGATGGGGACCAAGAAACTGAGGTTGAATTCTGATAAGATGGAGTTTCTGTGGATGCGTGGTTCCCATGCCCAGGAATTAGATGTAGAACCTGTTCTGGAAGGGTTGCCCTCCCCCTGAAGGAACAGGTTCCTAGTCTGCGAGTATGCCTGGATTCCGACTTCTCAATGAAGTCTCAACTGAATTCTTTGGCCAGGACTGTTTATGCCCAGGTTGGGCTGAACTTGGACAGCCTGATCTCAACTGCCCAGACTCTAGTGAGCTCCCACTTAAGACTACTGCAATGTGCTCTATGTGGAGCTGCCCTTGAAGACAACCCAGAAACTGCAGCTAGTGCAGAAAGTGGCTACTAGGTTGGCAAGTGGGGCAGCCGGGTGGGACCATGCACCACCCTCAGGAGAGCTCTCCAGCAGCTGCCAGTGAGCTACTGAGTCCAATTTGAGGTGTTAGTACTAGCATACAATGTCCTAAATGGCTTGGGATCAAGTACCTGAAGATCCCCCACCACTAATAGTACCCAAAGATCAGGATGGGAGGCCATGTTGGTGGTGCTGCCTCTGGTTAGTGTTGACTTGAGACAGGTTCATCTCCCTCACTGACTTTTAGGAAAACGTACAAACATTCCTGCTAACCCTGGCATTTGATGTCTGAAAAAATACTGGCTACGACAACCTTGAAATAAGCAACTGTGAGGGTGTGTGATCATTTTTTAATGTGTTTTGATGTTCTAAAATGTTTTACGTGGTTATTAATGTTACAGTGGTACCTCAGGATGCGAACAGGATCTGTTCCGGAACCCCGTTCACATCCTGAAGTGAGCGTAACCCGCGTCCACGGGTCGCGATTCGCTGCTTCCGCGCATGATGTCATTTTGAGCGTCTGCGCATGCGGTGAAACCTGGAAGTAACACGGGTCGCGATTCGCCGCTTCCGCGCATGACGTCATTTTGAGCGTCTGCGCATGCAGTGAAACCTGGAAGTAACACACTCCGTTACTTCTGGGTCGCTGCGGAGTGCAACCCGAAAATATTCATCCCGAAGCTACTTCAACCTGAGGTATGACTGTATTTGTGTTTTTAAATTCAAAAACACAAAAGGTTTGCTGCTCTATGCTCCTTTGGGAGGAAGGGCAGGGCAGAAATCTGAAAAATAAAGTAAGTAAATAAAATAACACAACTGACATGGAATCAAATATGCTCAAGCACATTACTTTGATGGCACTTTTAAAAAAAAAAAGCACAAGGGCAAACCAGTCCCTGCCCTGAGAACCTTCCGATCAAAAAATCTAACACAGCAAATCAAATGCACCATCATCTTCATCATGATCACCACCACCAACTGCATGCTAGCCAAAGTCCACATGACTGAAGCAGAGGAATCTACATTTCATTTTGGCCATGTTAATCCTCAAAAGCACACAATTCTCCTAATACATATCTGCCCAGAACTTGAGAATAATTACTTGGGAGAGGGCCTTTTCAGTGGTGGGACTCTGCTTGGGAAATGCCCCCCTCAAAGAGGCTCCCCTTGTGCCTAAGAACAAGAGTTTTGGGGGTGCCAGGCAAATGCTTTCTTGTTCTCCTGGGATTTTATATTAAAATCCATTGGGAGCTTCTGTTTGTGCACCAAATTCATCCCTGCTAGGTTCTTAAGTCCAGTTTTAATTGTTTAAAAAAGGAAAATTCAACACTTCATTATGAAGCTAAAATAACAATATTTTTATTAAAAGGAACAAGTTCAGAGTTCTTAACAAAACAATGATGTGCCAGGTAGAAATCTAGACTTGCAAAGGGGCAGTACTGAGCAGGACTTGTAAGAATACTAATCTAGCTATGCCATCTCCCTCAAAGCAAGCCCTCAAAGCCGGAACTTGGACTAGGAATATATTACATGAACTTTCCATCATCCTTAAAGGTAAAGGTAAAGAGACCCCTGACCGTTAGGTCCAGTCGTGACTGACTCTGGGGTGGCAGCGCTCATCTCGCTTTATTGGCCATGTGGCCAGCATGTCTAACCCGCTTCTGGCAAACCAGAGCAGCGCACAGAAATGCCGTTTACCTTCCCGCTGGAGCAGTACCTATTTATCTACTTGCACTTTCGACGTGCTTTCGAACTGCTAGGTTAGCAGGAGCTTACAGACACCATATTAGTAAGTCACCTAAGTTTCCCACATGAAGAAAGGTGGCTGTGAGACTAACATCGCCAAACCCACTGGGTGATGCAGAGCTGGAATTGAGCATTAGCCAATGAACCATACTAATCTTCAAGTTTTTTTCTTCTCCTTTCTGCTTAGAAGCTAGCTCCCTCTACTGCCAATAGGTGCATCAATACACCTTTTCAAGTTTCTGTAAATCTGGGATAACAAACTAGCCTGTGGAAGATTAGACTGTATCTTCTTTTTAAGATATTCTCCAGTATTTATCAATCTAGGTTCTAGCTGGCACAAGGCCAGGCCACAAGGGTCTGTTTGACACAGACAGACAGACAGACAGACAGACACACACACACACACACACACACCCAATATCACCAAGGACAACTGGTACTGTGCTTGAGTAACATGGTCACAAAGGAGCTCCAAATGAGAGCCCCAACACATTTCGATCCAAATTTCTCATTTGCTACTGCGCATGGCCATCTGAAAGGCAACTAATGTCAACAGCCAGCCCTGGAGTTACAGAGATAAGACGGTAGAATGAACCTGCTTCCCAAATGGCAGCTTCCAAACAGGAACAGGAAGTGAGGCCTGTTTGTCACTCAAGGCTCCTTTTAGCTTTATGGCTCCAATTTAATGCCAAGCTCAAACTGAACAGGCACCTGGTGACTGCCTCCTTGCAGTCTGGAGGAGGATTCAGGAGGCTACTGGGAACATAAATTGCCGTGGTGGTGCTGTTGTGAATTGACACAAATGCTGCTTCTCAGCAAAGGCTGCTGTCAGGGAACTGACATCGGAGCCAGAGGCGGAGGCAAGGCTCTCAAACGATGCTGGAGAAGGGCCCAGCAGGGGGAGAGGCGGCTCACCAGCTGGGGAAGGAAATCAGCGCAACACCAGGGATAAAGGGGGGCAGATGGGGGAATCGGCAAAGGGGCTCCAGGACTCCTCGCCGGAGATCAGCAAGGAGAACATGGGTACTCCGCTACCCATGCCCTCCCTGCGCAGAAGACTTCCGCGCAGGGAGAGTAGGAGGAGACTTGGAGTCAAACAACTTTTATGCTGGAAAAGGTTTAAGAAACACCCACTGACGGATTCTGCCAGTGACTGAACAGCCACGAAGTGTAGGGCTGTCCAGACAGAAAAGGTTTAACAAGGCAAACTAGCCAGGAGTGGCACCAACTTGCGCACGAGTAACCCCTACAGTTATTACAGCTGCCACCTATCCTATTCATAACAGGCCAACAGGAGACGGGGTAGGGTGAGGACAAGCACTTGTAGCTCAGCTACCTTTGCAGTTCCATTTTTAAAATCAGCCTAAGTTTCAGCATCAGATTAACTTAAAAGTCAACAATAAAACAAATCACTTCCTTATACAGAAAGTCCAGATGGCTGCCCTTACATGTGCCAGTTTATTAGTCTGGCCCGGAAGTGAGGAACCCTTTGCAGCCCGGGAGTCATATTCCCCTCTGGGCAACCATCCAAGGGCCACATGCCAATGTTGAGCAGGGCTAGGGGTGGAAGTGGGTGCGGCAATATATGTGAATTTTAGCATTGTACAGTAGGCTGGTTTTTACACACGCACCCACCCCCTGAATCCTCAATCCAGAGGATGGCCTGGAAAGAGTTCCAAGGGCTAGACAGTGAAGCCTGGAGGATCTCATTTGGCCCCAAGACCCGAGGTCCCCTACCCCAGGTCTAGCCTGTTGACAACAAAGCCACGTGCACTAGAGAAGGCTATCATTAAACAAGTTTAAAACTACTAATGTCAACTACCAGATGTCAAAGAGAACAACAACTACCAGGCTTTCAGAAGACATCTGAAGGCAGCCCTGTTTAGGGAAGCTTTTAATGTTTGATGTATTATAGTATTTTAATATTCTTTTGGAAGAGTGGCTGGGGAAGCCCAGCCAGATGGGTGGGGTATAAATAATAAAATTATTATTATTATTATTAATGAGATCATGCGAGTGCACACATATCCAGGGTGGCAGCTGAAGACCGGACTTCTTCTGCTTGCGCATTTAACACAGTGCTGCTGCTAGCACCAAATTGGAACTGGGGTCTCGCAGGGGTTAGAGCACGGCACTTGCAAGAGTGGCATTAGGATGGTGATTTCATCAAGTCACAAACCAGCAGGCACTCTGATTCTGGCTAGTGCTGCTTTCCTCTTGTCACAGGAAGTGAGCCTATGACTATTCTCAGCCTTTCCCAATTGCGAACCCTGGGGCAAAAGCCCCAGCCGAAGCTGCCAGCTTTCTTGGAAGAGCCAGTTTCCCTTTACAAGATGAAGGCAATCATTTGGTGATCATCAGGGGCTGGTGGAGGAAGAAGTTAAAGAAACTGACTCGTGTAAAGCACAGCACAATTTTAAGTTGGAATGAAGTGGGCAGATTAAAAAATACTGATGTACACGCCCCAACTGTGTGACAATGAAACAGAATGCAATATGTGACAAATCTCTTCCTGTATTTAAAAAAGGAGACATTTGCTTGTCATTGCTTAAATTCTGGTGTGATGCTCAAAGCAACTTAACTCCAATTAAAAACTATTTCAAAATTCTTGCTGTAAGCTTAGTTGTTCAGAAAGCTAGTATTCCTGTTACTAGAAGCTGATGTTAATTGATTACATTTATACTCTGCCTTTCCTCCAAAGACTTGAAGGTGGCTTCTTCTTCCTCCCCTATATGGATCCTCCCCTATTCTTAGTCTCACAATGACCATGGCTCAGAATCACCCAGTGAGCTTAATGGGATGTTACAGAACAGATCTCTGCCAAATCCACCTAGTTCCATAAATACTGAACTGGGTTTTCAGATAATGCCTCTGATCTGCCTCAAAACCTTCCTGTAAATCAAACACAAGCTAAATTCAGAAAAACCTCCCAACTGTGGCTAGAAGACGGAAAACAACCCGCTGACTACCAAGTTCCCTCTTTCTCTCAAATGGCTTCCCTCTCTAATTTCTGTCTAGTGCTAAAGTCTACCTTGTTGTGACGTCCAAATCAACCACCCATGGCTAACGCTTGCCTTCCAAAGTGGAATCAGAAGCCCATTTCAAACCCTAGTTTCTGATTCAGGTTAGGGAGAGGGGCAACATTAACTGCTGATTTGGACATCAGGTTCTCATTAAACAGGAAAAAGAAAGTGAAACTACACAAGAGGGAAGGAAGGAACAACTGAGCCCCACAGCGCTCACAATGTTTGGAAGAGCATCTGAACTAAACCACAAACAGGCAGTAGCTACAAGTTAGATTTTTCACTATAATTTCCCAAGGAGGATAGCAACTTGCAACATCCCCATGACTCACAGGGACTAGTACTCTTTCCTAATCCTACAATTATAAAAACAAAAGGTGGCTTCAGCTGATCTGAGGCAGAAAATACCAGTGGTTCAAGATAATCATGCACTAGGATCAAGCAACAGTGGACAACAGGGCAAGCACAGACATTAGGACTCAGATATCACCTTACATAAGACTCTTTGGGTTGCATTCCATGCTAGTCCTACTCAGAGTAGACCAACTGATATTAATGGCTATGACTAACTTCATTGGGCCTACTCTGAGAAAAGCTTAGTTGGCTGCAAGTCTTTGAAACTCTTCTCCCTCTGTCCACTCATCTTCGTCCCACCACCAATTCCCTGGCTCTGAGCCTTCTTCCCTTGGGGGTCCCCAATTGATGCCTCCCATCACACCCCTGCATCCAGCCAGCCAGCCCATGACATCCTGCCTCCTTCCCAAAACCTAGTTAGCACTTTCCCAGCTTTGGGAAGGAGGTAGGAGGTCTCTAGGACCATGCCAGAGCCTCACACCTCCTGTGGGTTTCCTGTCAAAGTACTCTTGCAGCCCACTTGCTATGAAAAGCTGTTCCGCCCTGATGTAGAGAGTAGTCAGTAAGGGCTGGTATGGAACATGGAGGGCAAAATTTGCAATGCCAACAATAAATCCACTCAACCTGATATTCTTGCTGGAAAGCAACCTGTGTATTATGCATGTAAATAGTATAGGCAGTGTTGTATCCCCTGAATAATCACTTCAGAAGTAACTAAGTGGATTGCTCTGGTAAGTCAACATTGCCTCAAATGGCAGGAGACTATGAGCACTGTGTGAAATCACTATGCTTCATCTTCCAGCCCCATAAACTAGAAGGGCCATAGCTCAGTGGCAGAGCCTATGCCTTGCAAGCAAATGGTGACTGCTGCAACGCCATAGTCACCTTTGACATAACAGTCCAGGGGTCCTTTACCTTTACCCAGGTTCAATGCCCGGCATCTCCAGGGAGGCTTGGAAAAGACTCTTGCCTGAAATCATGGAGAGTGAGGCAACACTGAGCTAGATGGACCAATGTTCTGACTCTGTGCAAGGGCTGCCTATCATATGTTCTAAAGCAGGCATAGGCAAACTCTGGCCCTCCAGATGATTGGGACTACAATTCCCATCATCCCTAGCTAACAGGACCAGTTGTCAGGGATGATGGGAAATGTAGTCCCAAACATCTGGAGGGCCAGAGTTTGCCTATGCCTGTTCTAAAGCCTAGCTACTGAACTCTTTGACACCTTCTCCCTTTCCCCCCTCACTGCCTAATATGGAAAGGTTCCAAGGGGGCCTAAAACCCTCTGGGTAAAGGCTCGACGTCATCAGTTTAAGAACAGGAGCATCAGTTCCCTATTCTGCTTAATAAAGGACTGTGTTTGAATCACAGGGGATTCCATGCTACATCATTTGGGATTTTCTAAGACAGAATACTTAGATCTCTGTCTGTGAGCAACTTAAATATTAAGCAACATGAGCAGGGGATCTGAGGGGTGGTGGTGGATGTCTGCAAAGAAAGAAGAGGAATCCTTAAGCCAGGCTTATACAACTATGACTTATCAAACTGAATGCAGCCACGTCTGTGTTCTTGACAGTGTTTTGTGCTTGTAGAGCTTGGCAGGCAGCTAAAAAGAGGTGTTATCAAGCTCCTGGTGGGCTGCATTCAGCTTGGGAGTGTTGCAAGTTACAGAGGTCAACCAAGAATACTATCCATTTTTGGTATGAATCCACTCTGCAGGGAGTGGGGAAGAGACAATCAACCTGTCTCTGGGCTGTACCACTTCAGAAGTACAGGTGAGACAAGACGCTGGCAGATTCCAGCAAGGTCTCACCCTATAAGGCCAACAACTTGTCTACATTACAGCCACTTCCATTAAGGCTGGCTCACCAGGCTGCTTCTCAGGAGCCCAACAAGGACTGCTTTTGAATGGTGAGAAGACCCTCTCTCTCCCAGTTGGCTATTATAAGAGCCTTATGACAGTAAGAACTTGGTGCCTCAGCAATCTTGTTTTCCTCTTTCCTTCTCATTCCCTTTTCCTTTTGTGTGGTGTGTTTCTAGACTATATGCTTAAGGGCAGGAACAATGTTATTTTTATTGATATATTAGCCACTCTGGGAGCCTTCCAGGCTGAAGAGTGGGATATAAAAGTTTGGAACAAACAAACAAAGAGAACAGAATAAACCGAATCTTCTGTATAAAAATAAAATAAATCCCTGCACTCAGAGAAGTAGCATGTCAAGGAAAACACTCAGCTAGGGCCGCCTTCCACCTTTCACCAGGGGAATTTCCCCCCCACAAAGAAAGTGTGAAGGAGAGAATGAAATAAGAGAGCGAGCGAGAGATTGATTTTCCCATATAATGGTAATAATAATAATAATAATAATAATTTATTTATTTATTTATTTATTTATTTATTTATTTATACCCCGCCCATCTGGCTGGGTTTCCCCAGCCACTCTGGGTGGCTTCCAAAAGAATATTAAAATACTGTGATACATCAAACATTAAAAGCTTCCCTAAACAGGGCTGCCTTCAGATGTCTTCTAAAAGTCTGGTAGTTGTTGTTCTCTTTTACATCTGGTGGGAGGGCGTTCCACAGGGAGGGCGCCACTACCGAGAAGGCCCTCTGCCTAGTTCCCTGTAACTTGGCTTCTCACAGTGAGGGATGATCTCTCATGGAGAAATTTTCTAAACAGAATATATTCTGATTCAGTTTTTTATTATTTTATTGCATTTATGGCATTTTACAATTTTTGTAAACCACTTAGGTATTTTTGTCTATACACAGAACTCTATATATTCTAAATAAATAAATACCATAGACTCTAAAGTGCTGTGACTCACAGTTAAGCCTCCCTAGGGTGAAACACATGAAACCTTGGGGAGCAACTATAGTCACTGCAGGCAATACTAAGCTGAGTGGTGAGTCTGTTTAAGGTAGCTTCTTATATTCCTGTGTGGAATATTTTAAGTTACTGATTAACAGCTTTTCATCTGATCAATGGATTGGCATTCCGAACTTCACGCTAAAATGCTGTCCTGTTTCAGAGCTCATTCTAATTGCAAAGGAAAAATCATGCAGGAATCCCACCCCTTTGACAACATAATGATCACCAGAGAGCACTAAGAACCACTGGTACAGTTTCCTTTCACAATTCACCTTCTTTCCTAAGTGAAAACACATCTCCTTGCTTATTCTATCTTTCCGACAATGCTTTAAAGAAGAAAATTAGTTTTTCCATTTTACCAATGGGAACCCAAATATACCGTAAGTTATTTTCTTGCTGCGGCTAGAATCTTAATTGTTCAACACTTAAAGGAGGCTAAGGCTCTACCAATTCAACAATGAGAGCTTAACTTATTTGAAATTCATGTATTTACTATGAAGTACAGAGGATAAAGTGAAACTGGTTGAGAATGTGACAGTAATTGATATGATTTTGTTGTTGTTACTAACAAAACAGCTAAAAGTTAAAATCAGGTCTAAAGTTATATTGCATTCATGGTGGTATGACAGCATATCAGTGATAATAGAACAGGAATAAAATGTTGTGATGCTTTGTGTACACACTTGTACTTTATCTGCTGCTTCTCTGCTGCGTGAGATTTTTTTGGTATGTACTTTTTTCTTTCAAATAAAATAAATCAATATATACATCATTTAATTTTTTTTAAATGGAGAGCGGGGGAGAGAAGACAAGACCTGTTCAAAGAAGTATGTCCCCCACTGGCCAAGTACAACATGAGACAATGGCTGGTTTACCATATCACAACAAGCCCGGGATGCTGGCTGATCAATGTTTGTTGTGGACAAGCAGTGCTCTGATGCACAATGCTCTTCTGTTCCTGCTTCACTCCTCCCCTGGCACGAGTGGGAACACAAGAAGCTGCCTTATACTGAGTCATGATCCATCTAGCCTGGTATTGTCTACACTGGCCGGCAATGACTCTCAAGGATTTCAGACAGAGAGCATTTCTGGCCCAACCGAGAGATGCCACTGCAAACTGAACCTGGGACCTTCTGTATCCATACCACTGAGCCACCACTTTTCACCAGATCAAAGAAAGAGGTCACAATTAAGCTTGGCTTCCCATGACATCTGAATCCAGGATCCTGGTTTGTTGCCAGGATTGCTAGACAGCCTTAAACTGTGGTTTCTTGCTGGCTTATGAATTCTGGCTTAAATAACCAGGATCCCGGGTTCAGGTGTCCCAGAAAGCCAAGTGTTATACACATTCAGCCTTCATGGGCCCAGGGCCTTTGTGTGATTTTATTCAACTATGTCCCACCTTTCTGTCCTAAAACAGGATCCCCCAAGATTAGCAAATCGTAATCAAACAAAAGACTGCCATCATGAAAATAAAACAGCAGCAACAACCATAAACAGAAAGAACACCCAATGAAACAATGTGTCCAAATAAATTAGTTTTCATTGGTGCCTATGGCCACAGAGAGCAGTGGCTGGCAGAATCTCCCACACACCAGAGCATTCCACAGCTTGGACACCCATATTACGGTGGGCTTGTCTTGCATCTCCGTTCACATGGGCAATTTCTCTTATCCGGTGGTACCTTGGGTTACATACGCTTCAGGTTACATATGCTTCAGGTTACAGACTCCGCTAACCCAGAAATAGTACCTCGGGTTAAGAACTTTGCTTCAGGATGAGAACAGAAATCGTGCTCCAGCGGCGCGGTGGCAGCAGGAGGCCCCATTAGCTAAAGTGGTGCTTCAGGTTAAGAACAGTTTCAGGTTAAGAACGGACCTCTGGAACGAATTACGTACTTAACCCGAGGTACCACTGTATGAGCCAGGGAGCAAGTATTAGCATGGCATGGGAGATGCAGGCTGGCATGGCACCAGTCTCTGCAGCCTGTGCTGCATGTGGGTAACCTGTGCCTCAGCTGAGGCATAGAACAGCCCTGGGATTTGAAAGTATATCTAAGCCTACCACCAAGATGCCAACTCTCTCAACCTAAATAAGTGCGCATGTTCTTGTGGAAGGCTATTCTAGCAAGGTGAGCGCAGTGACCACACAGAAAAAACAAAGCCACTTTAGGGTTGAAGAGACAAAGCTGAAGGCTTCCTTCTGCTCATCACCTTCAATGGGCATTAGCAAAGCACTAAAATATTCCCAGGAAAGGCTCCTGCATACCAGTCAACTGAAAAGATCCCTTGCCATCTACTGTAGCAGATTTGATGAGTAATGCCCCCAAGTCACACATTAGTTTCCCTAAGCTAGTTGTGATGTCTTGTGTATTTGAGATGCTTTCCGGTAAGGGAAAGGAGCAACATGGCTAAAACGTGCATTATTTTGCCTGCCTTTTTGTCCATGGCCCCCAATTACTGTTTTAAATAGGAAAGCAGGCAAGCAAAGACGCTCACTGTGGGAGTGGAAGGAAGCTTTATCATAAGCACCTTCACAGCTAAGTCAGATGGTGATGGGGAAAGATTATCAAAGTAAGCTTGTGTCAGTTCAACAGAAGGTGACCCAGGAAAAGTTCTCCAAATTGTATGCTTAATATTGGAATATTTTCATGTAAACAGTATCCAAGAAACACTAATTTAACCTTTCCCAACCAGGTGCCGTCCAGATATTTTGGATAGCCCATCACCCAAAGCCAGTATAGCCAATGTTCAGGGATTGTTGTTGTTGTTAAAATCTGTATACCGCCCTTCATCCATATATCTCAGGGCAGTTTACATATTTAAAGGGATGATGGAAATCATAGTCTAAAATCATCTGAAGGGCACTGAGGTGGGGAAGGCTGTGCTAACATGTTGCATCTCTCCAAAGTGGAAGCAAATCCATAAACTCTTGAATGACAAGAGGCACAACCTACAAGACAGTAAAAAATGATCTGATGAGAATATTTGCAGAGGTGGGGCAAAAGCACTTAACCTCCTTCATGTTGGGAGGATAAAAGGAAGGCCATTTATGCCACCATTAACACCTTGGAGAGAAAGGCAGGATAAAAAATGCAAGGAATAAAACAAAATGAAAGCCGACCTCCTCCCTTAAATGGCTGGAGGAAGAGAATTGAATAAACTTAATGTGGCCAAAAGCAGGTAAATCCAAGTCCAGAAAATGGAGGTCCTTCCGTACTGGAAAAATTGACGCAAACTGCCCCCATCTGCATCTGAGAAGAAAAGCTAAAAATAGGCAGCTAAGAATATGAACTTTTATTCGGCACTCATCCTAGCATTTGGCATATGTTCTCCATCTCTATTCTCTCCACCCCCATCCCCTCCAAAACAACCTTCCACTTCTGTGGTTAGCTATAAGCTTCCTCTGGTAAGCTCCATTTTCCCTCCCACTGGGATTCTCTCCCCCCCCCTCCCGCATTAAGCAGCAATTCTTTGTAGCACCCACAGAGAGCGTGGAGCACTTCTCCTTCACCCACATGGCTCACGTGAAGCCCAGAGGGAAGAGCTATACACTCCTGATGAGGAAGAGAGACAGGAGGCGGTGAGGGGTGGAGAGGGGGGAAGTCAGCACACAAGCAACACAAATGACAAGGAAGACTGATTTGGTGGGAAGCAGGAAGGTTTGCTTCTGAGAGCAATTTGATTCTATCCAGCTTTGCTGCCTTTAGAACAGGCATAGGCAAACTCGGCCCTCCAGATGTTTTGAGACTACAATTCCCATCATCCCTGACCATTGGTCCTGTTAGCTAGGGATGATGGGAGTAGTAGTCCCAAAACAGCTGGAGGACAGAGTTTGCCTATGCCTGCTTTAGAAGAAAGAAAATTCCTCCCTCTCCCCTCACCTCCCTGAACGTGCTGCTCTTCTTTCATTAATAGGTCCAAGCAAGAGTCAGGGCCAGGGAACACAATCCAAATCACCACCTTGCTCTTTTTATTTTATTAATATGCTGCATTCTGAGCCACATATATCCATGCTGGAAGCAGCCTACACACTGAACCACCACCACATACACTGAAATAAAGACAAAGCATGATTTTAAAAAAAATCAGCATGGTGTTAATCAGAACCACAAAAGAAACTTGGAATTGCTGTTGCCCATATTCCCTGGCTGCCCACCTCCCATGCTTGCAAATCCCTCCGCAAAACCCATGGCTTTGGCCATAGGAAGGTTCCTTATACCGGCAATCTTTCCCAGCCCTACCTGGATTTGCCACTGGGAATTGAACCTGAGACCTTCTATATGCAAAACCACTAAGCTGGAGTTTAAGGATCACCTTGTTCTGGGTGTGTCCCTCTGTGTGCTCCATCCCACACCCAAGGTGTCATTACCAAATAAAGGTCAGCAGGCACTCACCTGTGTGGGACCTTCTCAGTAGTCGCACCAACTGATCCAAGTCCTGACATTGGTCTCTCTTATAGAAGAAGTTTGGCCAAACAACCCCTCTCATGCAAAAAGAGCATGTAGCAAGCTCTCCTTTCTTACCAAGAATTCAATTGCTGCTGGTTGCTGTTCCTGAGACGGTAGCCATGTTTTTTGGTCTCTACTGAAAAGAAAGCTATCCGTTCTAGTGCCATTGATGTTGTATTACTGTTATTTATCATGTCACTACGAATTTTAAGGCACTTCACATTCACTTTGGATAAATGAGAGGAGGGATACATTTGTGGGGTGTTTTTAATGCTCCAAATGAAGCAAATACCCAGACTCTCATGGCAGGGCAAAGAATGCTAACTCTTGACACTATTCCTGCTGAGGACAGAGTAATGAACTGAAGTCAGGTTACAAAGCATGAGTTCAGCAGGTAAATCAGACTGGAATACTTGACTAAGCACAAATCAAAACATTTCTCTAACAAGCAAATATACGTCTTGGCACGAGGCAATCATAGAATTGTAGAGTTGGAAGGGACCCACAAGGGTCATCTAGTCCAAACACCTGCAATGCAGGAATCAAACAATCTCTCCTTCCAGTAGGCTGGCTTTGCAAAGCTTGTTTGCAATGACACTGCCAGTCCTTGGAGATGGGGGTGGAGTGAGAGCCAGCTTGGCATTAGACTCTCAGATGCGTTCCCAGAAAGGAGGATGTCCTCAATGGCTGGAGGCGGCTCCTTTGTAGGAGGCATTAGACCTGGGATATCCAGAGTCTTGTGGGCAGAACACTCTTCTAACAGTGTGTTCGGTCCCTCCCCAGGATCCAACTCTTCACCTTCCAGCCCACTGGAGCCTTCCCCTGGGCGGAACACTTTATGGGGTCCCAGCTCTTCTCCCCCAGTTCTCTAGGACCCTCTCCGGAGTCATCCAGCTCCAACCCCCTGATCTCCACCCATTCATTTTCTATGTCCCAACCATGTAACATATTCAAGGCCAGGTAATGTGGATTAAACACCATTTAAGCACTCTGCTGTACTAACTACCACAGCCGAATAAAGAGCTTGATCCCCCTTCAGCTAACTTGCACCTACTTTTCTGAGCACAGGTTGTAATTTGAAAACAGGCAACACCCCCCCCCCAATCCACACACATATGCGCACACACATGTGAGGGTTTTTTTTGGCATATGTTTTGAAGATGGCATCCACTCTTAGGCTAGTCAGTTCCTAGAGGGGACGGGAAGGGAACCTCTAAAATAAAAATATAACACCTCTGAGTGAAATCTGGCTGCAGGATACAGAATTCATAAGGACAGGTTACCTCAGGGAGGGCAGGTTAAGCAGAGACAACTGTCTGGAATCTCTGTTGACTCACCCTGCATAATCAGTACCTCCTCGCCCAGGGCTCTGCTGCCAGAGGATAAGCAGCAAAGATATCCTCCCCACCACTCCCCACCAGAGTGGCAACTCCCTATTTGTGCAAAGCCCTCTTCCACTCCTTTGTGCACAATTACCCCCCCCCCACAGAGGGAGAGAGAGCTTCAAAGAAGGAAGTAGCATCTCCACATCAACACGGGAAGATTCAAGCCTATAACTGAATGAAGCAACACCAGGACATCCAAGCTGGGAGTTTCCTAAAACAAACACACACAAACACACACACACACACACCCCTGAGAAACTGTGCTGTGGTTTAGAGCAAGGGGCTGGAAGTCCCTGTGTGAAAACCTCACTTGTCCACAGAATCATTGGCTCAATTTAGAGGTAATGCCAAACCAGTTTGGTGCTACTATGAGAACAAGCCTGGGAGGAGCCTCAGGATTGCTTAAACAGTTCCTTCCCAGTTACAGCTACGTCAGAGTATGCTGTTATAGCCAAACCAGCAAACTACAGCTTGCGTTTGCCCTGAAGGTCAGGATTCAAACCCTGGTTTGCAACACAAGCACAAACCAGAGTTTATCAGTTTGAACACAACAGCAAATTGTGGTTTGCAGAAGATTAAGCAGAAATGAATGAGAGCAGGCAAAGGGAGAAGGGAGGGTGAGAGCCTAAGGCTCTTTTCAGGTTCAGTCTCATATCACCAAACCATGATTTGTTATTATGTTCAAAACTATGGTCTCAGCCTCAGCCCTCCAACTGTATTACATATGGTATATATGCAATATACTGGTATATGAGAAGCTTTATTAAATCAAGTTAGATCACTGGTTGCTCATTCTATCCCAATATTGCCTGATCTAATTGGCAGCGGCTCTCCAGGATCTTTTGCATAAGCTGGCCCCCAATCCTACCGAAGGTATGAGAACCTGCATGCCAAATGTCCCATGTTTAAAGCAGGTAAGTCTACCACTGAGCTAAGGCCCACCCCAAATAGTTAAACTGCTCAAGTGTTGAAAGGATCACTGAGAAACATATTAAGTGCTCTGAGCATTTGATGTGTGCTATATAACAAATGCCTGAAAGCATTCTGGTTGGAATTTTTGGGTAAGTTGTTCCCAGGCTTTGCTGTCCTTCAGAACACTCCTGCTGCCCTTTTTTTGACCCAAAAACTGTTGGCGTTGTGACTTTATTCCCCCATCACCAGTAGCATGGCAATATGCCCGTAAGGCTCAACCCCTTTGTTTGGGTACAGGCCTAGAGACCTCTGGTGTTTTCACACAAGGCCAAAAGGAATGAATGCTTCTAAGCTGGGGGCAGGGGGGGAGCCCAACTAGGCACCAGTTCAAGCCATCATATTTATAGCTGTGCACACTGTTACTTCTGTGGTTAAGTGGTTCTACGTTGAAGCTGGCAAGACCCCAGTACTGTAGAAATTAACTGTGAAGAAAGAGGGGGGTGGGGGAGACATGGACAACTTCGTATGCGCCACAAGATTAACTGCACACCAGGCCGCTTGCCAGCTCTGCAGTCCTCCCTTGGATCGCAGCAAACAGAGACAGCAGCAAATCTGACTTTCTCTCTCTTTCTGGCACCTCCATGGATGCTGTGGGCTGCTAAAAGTAACTAGCCTTGCAAACAGGTCTGCAAAAGTGATTAGTCCACACATTTTCAGTAGAGTGCTTGTCCATACATGTGTGTCAGTTGTTTGTGCCTGTAAAGCAGGGACAGGGAACCTGTGGTCTTCCAGATCTTGCTGGACTACAAGCCCCATCATCCCCGACAGTTGGCTGTCTGGGACGAAAGGAAGCTTAAGTCTAGAAACATCTGAAGGGCCACAGGTTTCCCACTCCTGTCCTAAACAGAACTTGCTTGTGAATGTTTATTTATTCTGTTCCAAATTCCATCTTACAATTTCCCAAGGGCTGGGGCAAGTTACAACAGTAATAAAAAGAGTCAGACTATACAGACCACCTCATTAAACTTAGTCCATACCTGCTTACTGCTGACTGTTTAATGCCAGCCCAAATAAGAAAGTTGCATAGCTGTTCTGGAAAGTATTTATAGGCAGGCTTGTAGAAGGAGAAGGTTCTACAGTCATAGCTGTGGCCCACCAACTTTGCCTCTCAATGTGCCCTTGTTGTTTGAATGTGGGACAATCAAGGAGACGCTATTGAGCTAAAAATTAAATGCTGCAGAATAGCACAACCAAACAGCATGAAAGCAAGGCAGACACGCAGTGAAATTCAAGCAGACACCCTTGTAGCCCAGAAAGGAACCCAGCAATCCAATAATCTAGGTTCCAAATGATTACCAGTGAGACAATATTGAGATCAACAATGAAATTGTACTAATTGACCTGATGAAAATCAAATTCAGCTGGTTAAACAGAAGACTATCACTCCAAAGCTGGGTTAAGCTGTTCTCTCTAAGTGCTCAACAGTGCACTTAGAAGCAAAGAGTAGTGGCAGAAGAACTGGGCCCTGAAATCAATGGGGAGCAATGACTGTCTGTGAAGGGCAACCGCCCTAACGATGCCCAAAGAGAAGCTCTTTCCAGTTCCTCTCAAATGGCTGATTTCACCTTCTCTGTTGCAATGACAATGATTAACGTGCATCTTTAAAAATGGATGGTGGAATTCTCCAGGAAGAGACTTGAAGTACAAGTGCAGTTACAAAACTGTTAGGAGTCAGAGTCTCTCTGTCTCTCTCTTAAGGCAGGCATCATCTGCCTACTAAACTCTGGGTTTTTAGCACCTTCAGCTCTTGAGTACCAGAACAAAGGATAGAACCCTAAAATAGTTGCTCTTGGAAATTCCTAGTACCTTCCATAACACCATGGCTCAGTGGCACATGACTTCTAGCATGTATGGACACAGGGTCACTCTCTAGCAATTCCACTGAAATGGGTAGGGTAGCAGGTAACGAAGAAGACCCCCCACCTGATATGTTGTACAGCTGCTGTCAGTCAAAGGAGACAATGCTAGACTAGATGGACCACTGTTTCATTAAGTCTGAGCTAACCTTGGAGCACATGCCCAGCCTTACCCAGCTGTGCCTCCTAGCAGTTTCATGATAATGCATCTTGCAGACAGAAACATATTTGGTGCACTGCAGACACCACATACCTTGGGATGCTCCAAAAGTATCTCTGCTCACCATCTCACTGCGAAGCCAAGCCAAGCAGGGTTTATGCTGCAATTCCAGGGACTCTCCACAGAGCCAAGCACAATTAGGAAGCAGGCCAAAAAAATAAAAATAAAAAATAAATCCAAATCCAAAAAAGAGAGTCACGCAGCAGGGTGTGCCAGAGAATAGATTCAGTGGCTTCCAGTTGTTTATAGCTCTCAGGAAAAGCAGCCTCATTATTCCCCATTAACACTCCAAGGCATGGAACCACAACTGCCCCATCTGCCATCCGGACATGGACACAAACACACACACCATGGTATCTGGGACACAAGACAAGTGCTTTTCCATGCTGCACAGAACAGGAGCAACAAGGTGCTCTGCTAGAAGGTGCCTGCACAGTAATTAGTACCAACGAGACACAAGGAAATGAGACAGGCTGTGTACCACTGAGGTTTTCAACTGGTAGCACTGCTTTTTGCTACCAGCACAGGGCAGCATCTAAGAATCTAAGCCAGAGCATCCTGTGTTCAAATCCATCCTCTGACATAAATAGATTAGGCAGCTTGGGAAGCTGCTAGCTCTCAGTCCCACCAATGGGATGAGAAACAGGTTTCATCAGGTATGTGATGCTTTTTTAAAAAAGGTATTCACACACAACCCACTACAGCAACACACATACACATATTATTAAAAGTTATATCAAATATGCATTCACTAACTTCAGCAGATAAGACCTCTCATCTACACTGATCACAGCCCCAAAGTCATCTGTGCTATTCAGTCACATTTCGGCAACAATCTCCAGCCTTCCGCCAGGACGCCTTTAACTGGCCAAAAGATTTGCAGTATCTCAAAGTCTGACACCAGTACTCTACTTAAAGATAAGAGCCACTCATGAGCCAGAGTGAGCATGCTCTGGGGCAACTTGTTTACAAGGCAAAGGGGTGCCAAAAAAACCTCACTTGGGGGGGATCTGGGTAGGTGATGTAAAATGAGCCATGACCCTTCCTTAAATTCCATCTTATATGAAATACCCATATTTTCACCACCACGTCATGGTCATCACAGAATATGACACTGCCGCAGAGCTCTCCTGGCCAGCATGAGCCTGTGACCTTCGAGTCCCTGCTAACAGCAGCAGCAAAAGTTGTTGAGAAGCAAAACATGTCACTGGAGATAATGTGGTCGGGAGTAAAGAATGCTAGCCAAGCAATAGAGAGAACTCAAGAGGCTTCAGAATTAACCCACTCATGATTTCTCCACTAAAAATAAAATAAAAGCTAATGCCATTCGACTCTCTTTTAAGGAGGACATCCCTGGCACTTGTGGTTATGGAGAAAACATCGTCAGCCCCACATGAATATTTCAAATTCTTAAGTGCCAGCAACAATTTCTTTTAGATGCCCAGGCAACCATGAGCCTGGAAAGCTTCCAACCCTGGTCTCTGCCTTCAGTAGTCTGCACAGCTCATTGCTTCCCCTCTCTCACAGCTACCGTTTCCACTTCATCCTATGTGCCATCAACTGTCCTCTCCATCCCAAATGGTCACACACGTCCTTCCTTCTAGGCTCAGCCATATTGTCCTCTTCAACTCCATTTCAAACTGCTCCCTGGAAGGCTGCCATGAGGAAAAAAATGTCCAGCCCCCCCCCAACCTTATACGGGTGATGAGCATGGGCAGATCAAACTTCAGTTTAACTCTCACGCAAACACACCACTCCTATGCCCTCAAGGGTATACAGATGGGCTCCTTCCTTCTCGGTCAAGCATGACAGCGTCACAGCAGCTGATGTGAAGCATTCGTGAGAGAGAACAGCTCTATTCCACCAGTTTTCAAGAAATTCTTACCTTTTCTGCACCAGGCAATCTGGAAACACACACCTCTGCACAGAGCAGCAGAAGATTCTGGGGCATGCTCTATGGCATTCCACTCCCTTCATGTGGGGCCTCCTTGTACAATCCTTGACTGAACACCCAGCTCCTATACAACCCACGTTTGCACGCAACCCTAGACCAAGGTTTAGGGTTATGTAGATGAGACTCAACTAACACAAGCAATGCATAGCCCCAGAGTACTCCTTGCCTCCTCTCAGGTGGCTGCAAGACTTCTGCTGAGTTTCCTTTCAGTTTTTAAAGAACCTCAAGCTTGGCCTTATCTTTGTACCAGGAATTTAAAACCCAAACCAGCTTCATATCCCATGGTTTGAAGTTGGCTTGTTATAGAAAAAAAGCTTACTGGTGTTTGCTTTAAACCAGGGGTCAGCAACCTAGGGCACATGGGTCAGAAGAAGTCCGTGGAGGTCGTTTGACCGGCCCATGAGCCACCTCTGAACTCAGTTGCCAGCTCGCACGCTGTGCTAAACAGGCGCAGCGCGGGGACTCGCTTATGCAGCACTGAAAATCACGTCTTCACATGTGCAGATGCTAAAAATCACATCTGCACAGACGCCGAAAATTGCGGGCGGAAGCGATCCAACCAAGGAGGGATCTCCGTGGGCCCGAACCGGCCCAGGTAAGATAAACCTTGCTGACCCCTGCTTTAAACCTTGGAACCAAACATGACATCAATAGTCTTTACATGACACCAATAAAAAGAAAAAGAAAACTCAGCAGAAATCCTCCTCCTGAAGGAGGCAACACACAAGCCCAATGCTTTGCTTGAGCTCATCCATGTAGCGCCACCAAGCCATGGTTACATGAGAACGCAGCCACTGCTGCTGGACTCCTGCAATGGTGGACATGCTGTCTTTCAAAGAAGTTGACCATCTATTCCTGATTTTCTCACTGAGGATGCACAGTATTATGCAGAAAGCTGCTGATGGCTACTAGCCATGATGACTATGCTCTGCTTCCATGGTTGGAGGCAGTTGCTGGAAACAGCAGGAGAGGAGAGTGCTTTCATGCTCGGATCCTGTTTGCGGGTTTCCCATAGGTGTCTGGTTGGCCACTGTGGGAACAGGATGCTGGACCAGATGGGCCACTGGCCATATTTGAGCAGGCTCTTCTTATGTTCATATGAATACTGCCACTTTCAACCACATTTAACATGGGGATGGCAAACAGCACTACACGGCTATAACACATCCAAGATCAATATCAAAATATGACCTGGAACATAGGAAAGTACCTTACAGAGAGTTCA
Organism: Podarcis vaucheri; assembly: GCF_965113315.1. Classification (NCBI taxonomy): domain Eukaryota; kingdom Metazoa; phylum Chordata; class Lepidosauria; order Squamata; family Lacertidae; genus Podarcis; species Podarcis vaucheri. Next base: position 13,262,366 of record NC_138754.1, read on the forward strand.
TTGGTCCATCTAGCTCAGCACTGCCTAGTTTACAATGATTGGCAGTGACTCTCCAGGGTTCAAGGCAAGAGCCATTTCCCAGTCTTATCAAAGATGCTGGAGATTGGACTGGGATCTTTTGCATGTGACAAACATGCCGTGTTTGAAATTCCCATTGTTCTAAGTGCATTTTGCGACAGGGAATTTCATTGGTGCACGCAGTTTCTGAGCTGTGGGCACAGTACTGTGCCTAAGATATCAGATTAAAACTGCAGAGTGGAAGGAAAAAAGTGTTCCTAGACATTCCGTTGTAGCGCCCATAACCTAGGTCTAAGGTGCTATTTAGCTCCTAGCTTTCATATCTCAGTTTCTAACACTGCAAACATGTTCCATCACTGAGCCAATGGGATATGTTGTTCCCTATAGCAAATGATAAAGGAACGTAAATAAGTACCTGAGGAGTATTTCTAAACTTTCTGGGCAGATAGCATGCAGTTTCTGGGGCCTTGTGACACTTCGAAGTATTTTTTTTTTAATGAAGAAAAGCATACACCAGACAGGAAGTCATGAAGAGTTCCTGAATCAAAGGCTTAAACGCTGAAATGAAAGTAACAACCAGGTGGCCAGACATAAAAAGGTAATTTGCTTATGATACACAGGCCAATGAGTTGTGCTGTATTCGCCACTCACGTACAAGGTAAGACAGGGATCCTACTCATATTTAAGAGCATCTGAATTTACAATTCAGATTTCTAACATAAGCAAATTGTTCGAGCCCTCTGAATAAATTATCTTCTTAAAGATGTGCACTAAAATGTGGAAGAATTTGAGCTCTTAAATAATTTTTTTTAAAAAACCTTGTCATAGAATCAGAAATCCCAAGTGCCAAAACATCCATGAACAAGAGTGTGTGGTGCAACCAATGAGTTGGACCAAGAAAGCAGCCTTATACAGAGTCAGGCCACTGGTCTGTCTAGCTCAGTATTGTCTACACTAACTGGCAGCAGCCCTCCAGGTTTTCAGGCAAGGAGTGTTTCCCAGCTGTATCTAGAGACTGCTCCTGGGGACCTTACGCTTGGAAACATACGCTCAAGTTACATATTCACAGTCTCAGTTCCCATCTCTAAACAGGGAATTCTGGCATACTTCTCAGTAATGTTGAAGACAAACAACACCGGTTTTGTAAATCAAAAGGTGTTCATTTTAAAAATGTAGCAATTTGGGCTTCCTTTGCATTTGGTTCCATATTTGTGACCTTTTGGCATTCTGAGACAAATATGTGCCTGAAACCCTGAGGACTAGGAACACAATTTAAAAAAGAAATCAAGCAAGCTGGGAGCTTTCTAACAAGACCTCCTGCCAGCTAATGGAGCCATTTCAGGAATCACCAGTGGTCCAGAACATTCTTTTTAAAAAAAAAATTAAACAAGAGTACTTCTGCTCCCCCCACTTGTCAAAGTTTTCTACTATGCCAAGGAGGAAATGGGCGATGAAATGTTTGAAGATTATTCAATGACACCAAAATAAACCCCAGGCACCTCTGTTTTGCTGGCCGGGCTGTAGTGCACATGCCATCAATAAAAATAGCTGAGGTATAAAAGGAACCATTAATAGCAGGACTGCCCAGACACACACATTAGACGACTCCAGCTTCTTGATTTAGGGATCTGTGTACAAGATTCCAGGGTTCATTCAAGTTTTTCACCCAACAAGTCTGTATTCTACAATTCTGCCCAGGAGTATTGACTCCTGAGATCCCCAGTTTCAATTGATTGTCAATTTTAACGCTTTTGCAAACAAACAAAAGCAGCAAGTTTGTAGTCCTCAATGTTCAGAGATACCTGAAAACAAAGAGTGTCAACAACAGCCCCCAAACCCCCGCAATGTTCAGAAGCAGAGTTTCTGTGCCCATTGCTACCTGTCCCCACCATTTATGACATGCAGGTGTGCCCCCACCCCTCCAAACACCACTACGGTCCCTGTCCACTTGTTTACACCCCTTTTTTGCCACAGGAATATTCACTAGTGTTTCAAAACTTGCAAGTCACACTCCAAATTTCAGGTTCTGAATAAAGCACTGTAAAATTGGCATGTTTTCTTGAACGGGAAAAGAAAGAAAACAAAGCCAAGTTGGATACATGTTCACTACTCCTCAAAGGGCTGCATAACCATGCTTAAACAAATGACTTTCCCAGCAGAAAACCTGCCTCCAAGTGCAAACAGCCCTGCCTAATAGCAGATCCAAAAAAATAAACGCAAGAGAGGGAGAAAAAGATGACTCTGTTTTTACTGGGCTTTCAAGTAAAAGCTTCAAATATCACTTATGGGAAGGTAAAGAGTTCCAGCCGAACAACAGGAGTTAACATGATTTAAACAACAATTAAAGAGAGAGAGGAAGAGAAACAGAACCACAAAGACCGTCCCTCCATCAAGCCAGGGTAATCATCACCATCATCAACTGGGCTCTCCCCCCAATGAACAGAGGCTGGAGGCTCCCAAGGCACCTCCCTGCTTTCCCCCAAAGGCTCTCAAGAGTAGTTATGAGAGTGACAAGCGCAGCTTAAGATGCCACACATACACACACACCCCACCCAGAACACCGGGATTGTGGTTGGCTGCTCAGCTCCCTCCCCCTCCTGCCCGGTACTCACTAGCCCATTAATTCTCTTCCATATCGCAGCCGTCATGGGGAGCTGTTAGACAGGCTAGCTGCCACTTCTCATGGGCCAGCAATTCCTGTTTGTCCTACTCCTAGCAAGGGAACAGAAAGGTTACTTCCCTGTGTATGGCACTAGCCCCGCCTCTTCCTCCCTCCCAGACTAGCGGGAGGGAGGAGGGAGGGAGGTGCAGGGTGGATGGGGAGGGGAGAGATTTGTTGGCATTTTAGAGAAAGCTTCCTGCTGTTTGGCAGCACACATCTAACTCAGATGTGCTGTGAGATATCTGGGGAACATACAGAAAGCAACACACAGGAAAACCTGAAACCCCATAACAGTTATTTCCCCTCTGCACTCCAATCCGCCCCCCCCACACACACACACGAGAGGGGGAGGGAGGGGAAACTGGCTTGCTTCCAGAAACTTAACATACCTTGACACAAGTAATTCAGCGAAACGAAGACGCAGCTGGGAAATATCATGAGAAGGAGAGAGTTGATATTGCAGCGGTAAAACAGGATGCAGAAGTTTAGCAGGGCCGGGAGTGCCACAGAAAAACAATTGTGCGAAGGAGGGGAAGTAATAGCAGAGTATTTTTTCAAAGGGGAGAAAAACAAGCAGGTGTGGGGGGGAATCAAATGCTGTGGAAAGGTTCACTGGGACAAAATCCATTGCACTGATGGATTACTTTTATGGAGAGGAGAACAGGGAAAGTGCAAACTGGTTATTCTTACATGATCTCCAAGCAGTTTTTGCTGTCATTGACCATGTTATCTTTCTGAGTCGACTTAGTGGGATGGGTACTGGAGGCACTGTTCTATAGTGCTTCAGATTCTATACCCAAGGTTGGTTTCAGGTATTACCACTGAGTGATTGTCTCCCCGCCCCCCTGGGGTGCCACAGGGTGGCATCTTGTCCCAAATCTACATGAAGCCTTTGGAAGTGGTCATCAGGAAATCTGGGGCGAGGTGTGAACACCTGGCTGATAATACTCAGCTCTGCAACATCTGGATCAGTAGAGGCCATGCAAGCTCTGAATCAGAATGGAGGGCCACTTTTCAGGGGTGTTGTAAGAATTACAACATTACTGTATATATGTGGAGCAATAAAAAAATTAAAAAGCACATTGTAAACAAACTAAGGTATTCTCCTCATCTATTTGGCATGCGTGAATAGCCCACCATAAGTAATAGGTTGCTTCCCACAGTGTCCTTGACTGCAACAATCAACCCCACTTTGAGGTGGGCAGCCAGATAGCAGAAGCAGGATTATTACAACAACCGATCTAAAAACCAAATGTGGCTCAAGTTAAAAAGATGCCATTAAAAAAAGAGGGGGGAAATAGATCATAAAGGTCTTCTCAAGTGAGGGAAGCCTACCTCCCTTGCTAATTGCATTCCAGCAAGTTGAAAAAAATACACTTGTTTTAGTGCTGCATAAACTAGCATTGTTTCTATTATGAATTGCAATTTTAATTATTGTTTCAGGTTTTATTTGTAACCCAAAAGAGGGGAGTAAGGAAGGAGGTGCCAAGACTGAAATCCAGATAGAAATGTAGATAAAGCCACTCACCTGTGGTAAGTAAAAATTGCCCCCAGGGGAGAAGGGAGGAAAGTTTAAAATCAGGTGAGAATCGATTTCCCCCACTTTTCCTGCATAGCTTACCTACTCATGCAGACCCATTATTTCTTTTCCTATTATGAATTTATTGAGAAGATTGTATTCCTCATGCACTGAAACTGGGGTTTCCCCCTGGTCTGTTTTACTAAGCCATCATTGTCTTGAGGTAGCCTTCTTCTCATAGAATCGTAGAGTTCTAGGGACCCCGAGAGTCACCTAGCCCACCCTCCTGCAATGCAGGAATCTTTCTGCCCAACACAGAGCTCGAACCCACAACCCTGAGATTTAGAGTCTCATGCTCTACCAATTGAGCTAAAATCGTATCTTTCATTATAGGAAAGCATATAAAAAGACATGAAAATAAAAAAAATTGGCCAGTGTCATTTATATCCTTTCCTCAAGATTCAAAATAAATTTAAAGCAAATGACAATGTCTACAATTCCTGAGAAGTTAGAAAACATTCTGGCCGCCTTCTCTAGCATTTCCATACAGTTAAAATGGAGTCCAGTATGTAAGAAAAGGCTCTCAGTTTCCGATTCTTTTCCTGTTTTTAATCTGTCCCCTAATCTTTTCTAGTAAGTCATCTGTATATTAATACCCACAGCCATGGGGCACCTCCATTACAGGTACCTTACACCCACTTCCTAGCCTCTTTATATGGAGCACCATAATGTGAATGATATTTAAGGGAGGGGTAGTGAAAAAGAAACAACTGCCATAGGGCAACAGACTTTGCCAGATCTCCCCCGACCCCTGCACCGCCATGCTACTTTTGCTGGATTGGAGAGAGCTGGTTAAAGAGCTGTATAATCCAAGCCTAGAAGCCAGAGAAAAGAGCATTCTTTACAGATCAGCTTAAACAGCTGGCAGCAGGAGGAGGGGCTGGGACCAAAAGAAAAGATTGCAGGCGAGTGGGGTGGGTTTGCATGGCTCCAATTTAATTCCACTAAAGTTCCGGATGGTGGGAAAGAGCTCTCTGCATCCACAGAGGCTGTGTCAGTGACTTGCTACAGACACAAATCAAACTTATTTATTCATCTGATATTTTTATACACTGCCCCTTTCAGCAAATCTTCCAGGACGGCATGCAAAAGCAAGTCAAAAACACTAAATGAAAATTTATATTAAATTGTAGTGTGTCTAAATAACAACCTAAAAAGTCTGTGAGATTTATCTTTTTTAAATCCGTGCCTAATACCAAAAGACAATAATGCTGGTGCCAGGAATGCCTCTTCAGGGAGGGAATTCCATAAGCCAAGTTCTGTTTATTTTATTTTAACAGCAACAATAATTCTTATTATTCATTTCCATACCACTTTATATTTTTAGGAAAAAATCTGAAAGTGGTTTACAACACATTAAAACATCAAATAAAACAATCCAGAACAAAACATTACTGAAGAAAGTCAAACATAAACTATACATTCAAAGCAACGTAACCAACAGGAAACAAACATTTCAAAATAAAACATTATAGAGAAGTCAACGCAGCAAAGTTAAAAACAACAAAAACCTAAAACATTTCAAAAGGAAACCTTACCAAAGGAAGACAAATATAAAATGAACACTTAAAACAGCATAATTAACAAGAGAATAAGATATTATTATAAACATAGAACACAGACTTTATTCCACTTTTCACCACATCAGGGTCTTAAAGCTGCTTCTAGGCCCCCATCCTTGAGAAGTCAACCTTGCCCATAGTTTGCAGACAGAACAGGAGGACCTCTGCAAGACATATGGGGTAAGGAGGTGGGAGGTGTGGGTGTGTTCATAAACCCCAATATCTGCACACTTTCAAAGGAAAGAGAGGCTGGGCAACCAAGTCTCCTGGACTGTAATGCAGCTACTGGAAGAAGATGAAGCAAGACAGTTTGACACTGCTTCCTTGGTCCAGACACACCAAACAAAACGTGAGGAGAGGCTGGAAAAGTATTTTTCCAACCTATCAAAATCATGTCACTTTAGGATCTTGTGCATCTAAGCATCCAGGATGGTTACTGGAAGGGAGCATGAGGGAGGGGTCCTGCCTCTGCTTGTACATTTTGTTTTGGAGGGTATTGTGTTTTGACACACCTCCTTAGACCTCAGTTTCTGCAGGTATTCCATGAGGTCCCCCTCTCCCTCCAGCTGGCAACCATCCCTTAACCATGCTTGTTTCAATACAGGGCCTTTAAGAACACCTGGAAGTGGAGGATAAAGTGGATCCAAATACGGAAGCCTTTGGCAAAGGTCCTGGTGGGTGGATGCAGACACTTAGGTCTGTTGCTGGCCAGTCTTCAAAGCCTGTACCATGTAATGTGACACTGAACTCTGTGCCCTCTGCCTGTCGTCTTGTTTTGTATAAAGGGCTCAGCTGCACTTCCACTCCATTTCTGTCCTTCCCCTACCCCAACCAAGGAGAGAAAAAGGTCTCCAAATCAAGCAGGGAGAACATGCTGCTATGGTTCTTGTCCAAACAACAAAAATAACACCCAAAACTATTTAGAAGCACTGGTCACATTGTCCCTCCTTCAGGAACCCTGAGTGAAAAGTTTCAACTCCCAGCTAGACAGCTGCTAACTAGGGGGGGGGGGAATCACTACTTTTGAAGAAAGAGAGATGTGGGTGGGGTGGCGGTGCAGAAAGAGACCAAATAAGTAATTGGTGAAGGGGAAATTTCAAGCTGCCCATCCAAGCATGCAAACAAAGTCGTAGGCTAAGGAAATACCTTCAAAACTGAGCCATGTCGTGTTACTCTCTGCTGATGGATCTAGATGGCTCAGGGCAAACAGGTAGCACAAATAACAAGGATTTTTTAAAAAGCAAGATGAAAGCACCCAATGGCTGGACTGACAGACAAGTTTTGAAATGTGTTCTCTCTTTATCAAGGGAAATTCTGCCACTGCTTCTAACATTTCCTAAAGAGCTAACTCACTCTATTCAAGGTGCAAGCAGCAGAAAGAGCACTAGATTCGGGTTCAGATCCATTTGTTGTTGTTGTTGCTGCTGTTGTTGTTTAGTCGTTTAGTAGTGTCCGACTCTTCGTGACCCCCTGGACCAGAGCACGCCAGGCATTCCTGTCTTCCACTGCCTCCCGCAGTTTGGTCAGACTCATGTTTGTCACTTCGAGAACACTGTCCAACCATCTCGTCCTCTGTCGTCCCCTTCTCCTTGTGCCCTCCATCTTTCCCAACATCAGGGTCTTTTCCAGGGAGTCTTCTCTTCTCATGAGGTGGCCAAAGTATTGGAGCCTCAGCTTCACGATCTGTCCTTCCAGTGAACACTCAGGGCTGATTTCCTCAAGAATGGATACGTTTGATCCATAGTCAGCCATAAAGCTCACTGGGTGACTTTGGGCCAGTCACTATCTCTCAACCCAGCCTACCTCAGAGGGCAAGAGCAGTATGCCACCCAGAGATCCTTCAAAGAAAGTCAAAACAAAAACGGTAATGTATAATAAATGGAAGTAGTGCTCAGCTTCAAAGGAGTTGAAGCTTCTGAGAAGCCCTACCATCTGCCCAGGGATTTTTAAAAAATGAAGGTGTTTGCACAGTTCTCTGGAAGCAGCAGCTGCAACAGGCAACACTCATTTTGTACAAAGTCACGTTGCAGGATGCAAGAAGGGAGGGGGGTTGAAAGTCTGGTTACATCTACATTCTGTCCCCATTTTTAAGAGCACAGAGGGTTGGTTATTACTAGGGCTATCAGTCAATTAAGTTTCTTCTTTGTATTTTAAATTGGGAGAGAGCCCTGACAATTAACTAATTGGTAATTAGTCAACCAACCAACTGATACTAATATGAGCAATCCTTTAAAATCTGCATTTGAGGAAAAAGTAGTTCCGAGGGAAATTGCATGCCTTCTTGAGGCAGCCAACTCCAACCTGGTATCCTACATATGTTTAAGACAAATTCCACCATCCCCAACCACTGGCCAAACTACATGTAAATGATCAGTGGAGTGGAGGGTACCAGGCTGAAGCAGGCTGTTTCAAGTTGATGCACTCATACGTCATAACCCACATCAATGTAGAGAAGGCAACAGAGAATAAAAAATGAAGAATCCTTCTAAAATGGTCTGTGCTATCTGCAGCTTTTCAAAGTACATATATTAAAAAATCTGCAAAACAGTTAACTAGGGTTCCTTTTTAGTAGCCATAAAAGATAATAAGAGGAAAACAACTTGTGTGACATGTGAGATGGTTTTCCATCTAAACCAGTATTACCTGCCCTGACTGCCAATGGCTCTCCAGGGACTCAGGCAGAGAAGGGTCTTTCCCATCACCTACTACCTGAAATTATTTTAACTGCAGATGCTAGATTCCCCACTGAGAAAGGGGGCCTAATTTTATCTGCAGGAACCTCCAGAAGAATTTAGTTAGCAAGTGTAGTTGCACAGGCCTGCACAGGTTTGGTGTACATGCCCTGGTCATTGCCTGTACTACCTACTCTATCTGGTAGGGGCTCTCCAGAGTTCCAGTCCTGTCTGGAGATGCCAGATTGAAACTGGAGCCATCTGCATACAAAGGAAATAATTGTACAGACAACCCCCCATTTACACTGGAGTTACATTCACCAGCACCACACATTCTGTGTATATTTGAAATGCCACTGAAAAAGCCTGCAAACATCCCCATTCCGTCCCACCCCCTTTTGCAACGTGTGCACACATTGAACATGCATAAAGGGGGGTTTGCCTGTACTACCAAGTCAGAGGTGGGCAACCTTTCAGTCCTGCTTGCAGTTCAGATTCTGTTTTCATTATTCCACTGGCTTTCTTCATTGGCCAGTTATGAATGACCACCTGCAGAACATCTGGGGACCTCTTTTTAGAAGAATCATCACTGAAATTTGAACTTTCTCCCTCATTCACTACCTTTCAAAGTGGGTTTATTAATTCATCGTTTTCTGCCTTTTCCTCTTGTCTCCGCTGTAGAGCAGGAAACTTGGGAATGATGACCTAAAGCATCTGGAGTTCCATTGAAAGATGCCAGATTGGGGCTTAAACAAATTAGATCAGGTGATGGGCTGAGATCATTTCCTTGGATGGTAGCAAGTAGGTTATCAGAATACTAATCCACTACCAGGAGGCTTGAATCTGAAAGGGTTGAGAATGGAAAACAACTCCCACAAATCCATTTCTTGAGCATTCATTTTGGTGTAAAAGCAGGTTTCTAAGGTCCGATCTTCATAGATGTAATTTAACTGTTTGGTTACTGAATCTGATAGGGTCTCAGCAAATGCAGACCTATTCCCATCTTGATGTACCTTCAAACCACCACTAACTTCAGTTTCTTTGCTGGTAGGTCTTATCTGCAGGGCTACAGTCAGAATTCCTGTCTTCACTAACACAGCCAGTGCACCAATTATGGCATTCAAACCCAAAATTTCCTTTTCCAATGTGTCAATTCTGTTTAAGATTCCCTCTGCTGTTTGTTTAGACAGGAGACATTGGTGGCGTAAAAGTTCCCACAGTGAAGGAGTTTCAGTCTCTGTTGTGGTAGAGTCTGTTATGCCAAGATTGTTATTACGCTTAGTTGAGCTTTCATTATATGGAGGAAGCTGAGGTTACCTTGGAGCATATATATCAGCTCCTAGCAAGCCCAGATCAGTTGAACAGTTAGCTAAGCTTTCATTAGGAGTATGTAGCAAAACCTCTTACCTGGGATAAGGCTTCTCCAGTCCCATACTTGCACACTCACAATGTAAAGTTCCAGGGCTCTCCATGTAAGATATATCAATTTAATCTTCCTGCAAGCACTTTAAAGTTACATCTGCATCCCATGTGGGGCACAATATTATGATGGTGGATTGGGAGAAATTGTGGAAAAAAGGAATTAAACTTACAGCATGTAATGTATTAAGAGAAAATTTGATGAAAATGATGTACAGATGGTACTTAACACCAGTGAAGTTAGCAAAAATGTATCATACTCATGATAATAAATGCTGGAAATGTAAGGAAAAAGAAGGAACCTTTTACCACATGTGGTGGACGTACCCCAAGGTAAAAGACTTCTGGGAAAGGATTTATAATGAACTGAAAAAAGTGTTGAAAAACACATCTATTAAGAAACCAGAAGCCTTTTTACTTGGTATAGTGGGGGAGGGGGTGAAATCCCCAGAAAGGATGTTACTTTTTTTCTGTATGCCACAACAGCTGCGAGAATATTACTAGCGAAGAACTGGCAGAAACAAGATTTACCAACTATCAAACAATGGCAGATGAAGATGATGGACTATGTGGAACTTGCCAAACTGACTGGGAGACTCCGAGATCAGAGAAAAGACTTCCGGGGTGGCGCCATCGGCAATGGCGGACTCCCTCTGAACTGGAGGGACTAGCTCCGTGGGAAACGTGTCTTCTCCGCTACGGCGAAGCGGGGACCCTTTTAAAAATCACAGGCGGATGAAGCCTGTGACCATGGGACTCAGCGGGCACCTTTAGCGCCCCCCAACTCACTAAGGAACCCACTAACGGGCTCCGAAGTGAAGAGGGGGAAGTGGCGCGGTGCTGTGAGTCAACTGCTATTTCCGCGGAGCGAAGCCGCATAGCCGTTGCCGGAGAGCGTTGCCTTTTTCCTGGGACAATTTGGACTCTAATATAAGCACCCGTGAGTACTTAGACTTTGAACAACTGGACATTAAATGGGGACTTGTGAGCAGAAAGGAATTGGATCTTAAAAATCTATTTTAATTTGGTACGGAACGGGAAGGTCTAAACAGGAAGTCAGCCTTCCGTTCTTTTGTAGACAGAATAAAGCAAAGACAACGTAAACTAGAGCTCAGAAAACCGCCTTTAAAGGATTGGATTTCACCATTTAAAATTGTGGAACCCCCCTTCGACAGCAGGAGAAGAAGGGGGATCTTTTTCGGACTGTTTAAAGTGAGTTTAAAGTAAAGCAACTTTCCTCCGTCCTGATCCTGGAGCGGGGTGTTAGGACTGATGTTTGAAGTTCACTGACCAGAGACAAACGTTTTTGACAGATAGCTAAAAGAAGAGAAACATAGTGATTCCACTGCTTCCCTTCGCACTTTAAAGGAATAAATATTGACAAAGTATCTCAAAAAGGGAAACTTTGTTGCAAGAACAAATAGAAGTTTTCCCCCCAGAGGGAGACTGTGAAACTGTAACCAACTCCAGGGAGCCGGCAGCTGTTACAGATTACAATCGTGGGAATAGGCATTTGACCTTGCAGGACAATGTATTCAGAAGCTTTGTTGTGTGCTTTCTATAAAACAAATGCCCTACTGGAACAGTTACATGAGAAGGCGAATTTGATGGCGACTTCACCTAGAAATTTTGAACAGGCAGTGGGAAAATATGTGGAGCCCACCCAGGAATTAAATCAGGAGTGTGTCCTGACAGAACAGGCCCAACAGGAATATGAGTTTTCGGATTTGACAAATGAACTTGGAAAAAGCCAGATTTGGAAAGAAAAAGTTTGGTTTGGCTTGGAAATGGGGGGCTGGATTGACCCCCCCTATGCTGGGATGTTTGGACTTTTCAAATCTGGCAATGGGCCGTGAGATGTTTGGGATTGTGGGGGCTCTTAATTTTGGAGGGTCTTTGAAACATGCTTTTAAATACCATATGGAATTCAGTGTTGAATATGGAAAAGGGGTTGATCTGTCGAGAAGGGTTAAAAATATTGCCAAGCTGGAGTTACCACGAGCAGGAGACAAGGGAAAATACAGTTACAAATATGAAGAAGAGCCGCGGAAGGGACATGGAAGAGACTTGAGGGCCTCGGATATAAGGTTGCCAGGTTAATGGGCTAGATCGATGGGATAATAAGGACTGACAAAACCCGGAACCAGGAGGAAGGGACGTTGGATGAAGATTGGATCTGTTTGCATTTCTTTTTTTTACCATTAGAACTGTTTTATAAAATTGATGAATGTCAGAAAAATGTTGAAATGAAATTACTCGGCTTTAGTAAAGATGTTTAAAAATTATGAAAGAATATTATGGTTATGAGAAGTTGGTAAGGATAAGATTTACGTTTTAAGCTTTATTTTCCTATAGAAAGATAAGATTAAAACAGTTTAGGGTAATGTAATGACAGAATATTATGAAATATGGAAAGGATTTGCTGGGATAATTAATAACTAGGATACAAAGAAAGGGAGGAGGAGGAGGTCAAAGAAAGAAGGTAATGACAGTTGAGGATTGGAGAATAATGAATTTGTTTGTGGTGTATTTTTTTCCTGTATTTTTTTCTTATTTTTGAATTTGTATTCGTATGGTTGGAAAGGGTTGGTTTTTTTCCTTTTTCTACTTTGTTAATTATTTTTATTTTGTATTTTCTTCTGCTTTTATTTTATTTTGTAACACTTTGAAAATCTCAATAAATATCTTATTAAAAAAAGAGAGAGAAAAGAGACGGTGGAAGAAGATTGGAAGAAGTTGAAAGAATATCTGAAAAAATATGTTAATATTTAAATCTTAGAATAACTTCGGAAGTGGATATAGGCTGTAGGGTTAGAAGTAGAAGATAGTGAATTTTAAAATAGTATTATTTGTAAGTGATAAAATGTGAAGATTTTTATGGTAAAAGTAAGCGTGATAAAAAAATGGTTAAAAATTATTATATATGTAAACTGCTAAAGATGAGGTAAAACAAAAATCAGATGGGGGGACTTGGAGAAGCCCACCTAACAATGTTTAGAAAAATAAGGATAAGACAAGAATTTGTTTGTAATTGTTTCTTTTTTCTTTTTGTGTTGTTTAGTTGTGTTATAAAATGAATTTTTTTTTGGGGGGGGGGAATAAAGTTACATCTGCATCCCTTGCTGAGTCACAATAGTGCAGCATATATTCCAGGACTAAATTTGGCAATGGACACTTCTGGAGTTCTGAAGTACTATAGGTCTGTACACATGTAATAACCATGTTAAAACTACAGAGTATCTTTTGGTCAAGAAAGGTATTTTAAGCGTTTATCAGTTTAAAACTCTGAGCCAAAAGAGCTGCTCTCCAATCTCCTATCCTCCAATTAAAATAAATGGCTTTTAAGTCCACATAGAAGTAAAACAGATATGCTTCTTGACTGTACAGTGGTACCTCGCAAGACGAATGCCTCGCAAGACGAAAAACACGCAAGACGAAAGAGTTTTCCGGTTTTTGAGTCGTTCCGCAAGACGAATTTCCCTATGGGCTTGCTTCGCAAGACAAAACGTCTTGCGAGTTCTTGCGAGTTTGTTTCCTTTTTCTTAAAGCCGCTAAGCCGTTAATAGCCGCTAAGCCGCTAATAGCCGTGCTTCGCAAGACGAAAAAACCGCAAGACGAAGAGACTCGCGGAACGGATTAATTTCATCTTGCGAGGCACCACTGTATGTGGCAACCACCATCAACTGCTATCAAGATAAAGCAAATTAAAACTAGAACAGACCATGGAACTCAAGGACAAAGCAGCCTCAATCGTTGCCATCTTCACCTGGAAGTCTGGAAAGTATTTCAAATAGGAGTGCCACCCAACCACTTTTGCTTCCAGCAGCAGCAGCAGCCTTCCTTAAGTTGCTCTTCTCAGGTCCCATCCCACTCTAGTGGGTGGGTGGGTGGGAGATAGGAAATGTGCGCACTCAAGAGAAAAAATTCACATGCTGCCCTGTCTGAGGCTGCCTGCAAGAACACCAATGTGCATTATTTGGGGGAGTGGTTGATTAGTCTAGCAAGAAATTGGTCACCCACAGAAGGAAAGTGCTCCTCTCTACTTCAGCTAGCATTCAGCTAGCATTCAGTTGAAACTAAATCCCAGGAATTGTGGGATCTCTCCCCTACCAGAGGTGCTAAACTAACACAGCAAAGCTAGGAAGACTGTATTAGCACCAATTACCACTTTTGAGGGTATGCAGACCTACTGTGGCTCTTGCATTTCACGACCTTTGTGGCCTTGCTGGTTACAATTTCCCCCCTCTGTTACATACAAGTTTTCCTCTCTCTCTTTCAACTAAGGATAACAGGTCATGCATCAGATCAGGGGCCAGCAAACTTTTTCAGCAGGGGCCGGTCCACTGTCCCTCAGACCTTGTGGGGGGTCGGACTATATTGAGGGGGGGAGAACAAATTCCTATGCCCCACAAATAACCCAGAGATGCATTTTAAATAAAAGCACATTCTACTCATGTAAAAACATACTGATTCCCGGACCATCCGTGGGCCGGATTTAGAAGGCAATTGGGCCGGATAGAGCCCCCAGCCTTAGTTGCCTACCCATGCATCACACTGCAGCACACCTAGAGAGGAGCACTATGGCAGGCTTCGACTTTCTCCATTCAGAGTTGACTTTGAATGTGGATTTTTAAAACCTACCATCACAAAATTAGGAGACTTTGAATGCTGTTACACCAACAGTCCTGTAACTTTGTCAACAAGGAGGACATAAGCCTACCGTGCTACTTAAAAAAGAGAGTAAATCACCCCCAAAGCAGACAAACTTTCTTTTGCCTTCACCTTCTATCAACTGGTTACACAACAAGAGCCTTAACTGAGCAAGCACCAAAAACTGTATTCAACTTTGTGGTCGCTTATAGCAGGGGTCAGCAAACTTACCGCGCCTCAGGCCAGTGTCTCCAGCGCCGATCACGCAGTGGGCCGGAGGGTGGGGGAGCACATGCCCATATGTGTGCACGCACACTATTTCTGGCGCACTTCCGGGTTGGAGGAGCACCGGAAATAGGTTGTGCGCATATGCACAGGCCTCCTCGGACCCAGATGTGCACCAGAAATAACGCTTGCGCATGCGCACAACCTATTTTCGGTGCTCCTCCAACCCGGAAGTGGGCAGTCGCGCAGCACAGAGCCGGTAAGAGCGGGTGGCGGCAGCGGGCAGCAGGGGTCGCTGCCGGCCAGATAAACAAGTCCCTCGGGCCTTATCCAGCCCACGGACCTTAGTTTGGGGACCCCTGACTTATAGCCTGCACTGTTCTCTGCCTGTGTTTAGAGCATGAATGGGGAATCTCAGGCCTATGTAGGCCAAATGCAACCTCTCAAGCCTCTCTTTACCCAGTGATCATAACTCTCCCCAGGCCACATTCCCTCTTTCCCAGCCACACCCCACACCACCCCTGCTTCACACCCCAAGTCATAGAATCATGGAACTGCAGAGTTGGAAGCAACCATCTAGTCCAACCCCTTGCAATGAAAGAATATGCAGCTGTCCCATACCGGGATTGAACCTGCAACCTTGGTGTTATCAGCACCACACTCTAACTCACTGAGCTATCCATTGTGAAAAGGAACTCTGATTGTTCCTTTAGGTTGTTTGCATGGATTGACAGACATGTGTGAAGGAGTGTGGGGGGTGTGTGTAAAACTGTCCACTAAGCAAAAGTAAGAATTGCCTTGGTTGCTCCAACAATTTTTGCCCCTGGCTCCACCTACCACTGGCTTGTGGCCCTTAAAAGTTTGCCCAGAGGAGAATGTGGCCCTCTGGCTGAAAGACATCCCTCACCCCTGGAATAAAGGATTAGCCTTGGCTCAGTAGGCAAGTGACAGAACTATGGTGGGTGTGTAGAGGAGGGGAGAGAATGGCTGCATATGGAGATGCTACGTGTTCTAAAAAGTGGTTCAAGTACTTATTTTGAACGGAACTAGTGGTACACTTGCTGAGAAATGTTGGCCAGCACTGGTTTAAAAGGATTGTGTTTCTTTGTTTCATAGCTTGTACAGAAAAAAACCACAAGTCTCTCTGGTACAGTACTATGAAATCAATGCTGTAAAGTAATTGACCATATATAACCAGCCTGTTGGCCAAGTCTATTCCCCCCACAACTCTTTTTGGACCAGTTAAATAGTAAACCTCCTGAAAAAAATCTTTTGTAAATATCCGCTCAACTCCCTCTGAACCTACGGTTCTTTTGAGCATCTGTCTCCCCGCTGCCCCCCTTTCCGTTGTTGCTTAATCAGTTCCACTACAATGTCCCACTGTCCGGCACACAATGGAGTCAGCCCAAACAGTAGCTAAAGAGTTTGCTGCTCTATTTGACGCAAGCTCTGGTTTCCAGTGGACTGTGAAGCTACTCTTTTTTTTTTGGCGGGGGGTGGTGGGGGACACAGCCACGGCAATATAAGCTTCCAAAATGCTGAACAGGAAAAGCAGAAGAGCAATGGGGGAACTCTGCATGCTCAAGTTAATAGGAGTTTACTGAACATGTAATGGTCAATGGGGTGGGGGAGAGAGACAGCTTATTTAAAATATTTCTCTCTCATCTTTCCAGGAGGAACAGGACTGCTCATAGTCAATCTCAGCACAATCCATCATGGTAAAGTTACACTTTCAGGGGTAGCCAATGTGGTTCCCTTCAAATGTTGCTACACTACAACTTTCATGATCCCCAACAACTAGCTGTGCTGGCTGGGGCTGATGGGAGTTGGAGCGCAATTACAGCTGGAGGAAACCACTTTGGCTACCCTTGTACTTATAATAATATAAGAAGGCTCTTTATACAAAGTCAGTCCAGAGGTTCTCTAGTCAAGCACTGCTTCTTCTGATTGACAGTGGTTTTCCAGTGTTTCAGGAACATAAAGGCCTTTCCCAGCTTTACCATCTTTTAACTGGACTGAGCCTGTGATACAGGGTGGAAATCCCCACCCCCAATAAAACGTTCCATTTCATAGTTCAGTAGTAGCAATGAATGGGTGTCACCTGTGAATATAGTATTAGGAAAGTCTCGCCATTTCAAAACTGCAATTGTTTTTCAGTGGTTAACTCTCTGAAGTATGCAAGTCAGCATAGTATGCATTATTTGGGTTGATAAAACGTATTTAGCACCTCTGTCTTTTTTTGTAAATTTAAATGTTAATGTTACAGAAATTCATGTCATTGTCTTTATACTTTTAAAAGTATCCCAATAAAAATGACCACATAGCATTACACTTCAACTTCATTAAGAGTGCTTTTATTTTCACCCCTCCAATATTTCAGGTCAAATGTGGTACTGTATACTGGAATAAAAACTGTCATGTATACTATATGATGTACCTTGCAGACGTACTCTTGTGCTGGCTGAGGCTGGTGGGAGCTGGAGGGCTGAGTCTTTAATCTCTCTAGTGAAGACAGTTTCAGAACTAGAAAACAAGAACTGGTCTCCTGATTCAGTAGAAGGCAGTGTCATATGTTCATATCCAAAAGGCAGAATGGCACCTCCCCTCTGGGTCTTCACACCATTTCAAACAACACTGTATTTTAAGTCCCTCCTGCTCACTAAGGCCAAAGACACTACTGTGACAAGGCAGAGGCGTAGCTAGTCAGATGGTTTAACGCTACCAAGGAACAAGCTTCAAGAGCAATTGCTTCTGCAGTTAAAGAAAGAAACTTGACAGGGAACAGGTTATTAGGACAGTCATAAACTGAAGGAACAGACCACAAGAGGTTTCCTTTCCTCAGCTTATTTGCTAAGGGAGGGCCAGCCCAGAGCCTAATCAATTAGTATCCATCTCTCTATCTGACATGATCAGAGTAATTAAGGTAAAGATTCCCCCCTCCTGCCGCCACCTCCTGGGGAATTCATATTGCACTGAAGTACTGCTAAGCAGAGCCTGTTAAAGGAAGCGTTCATAATCAACATCTAATGGGCCATCTCATAGGAACATAGGGAGCTGCTTTATACTGTCAGAGGCTTAGCCTATCTAAGCTCAGTATTGTCTACACCAGGGGTCAGCAACTTTTTTCAGCCGTGGGCCAGTTCACCGTCCCTCAGACCATGTGGTGGGCTAGACTACCTTTGGGGGGGGATGAAACAATTCCTATGCCCCACAAATAACCCAGAGATGCATTTTAAATAGAAGCACACATTCTACTCATGTAAAAACACGCTGATTCCCGGACTGTCCGCGGGCCAGAATGGGCCCCTGGGCCTTACGTTGCCTACCCCTGGTCTACATTGACTAGTGGTGGTTCGCTAGGAATTCACGCAGGGACTTCTCCTAGTCTCACATGGAGATGTCATCAGGCATTAATCGGGGGCTTTGTGCATGGAAAAAGGATGCTCTACCAGTGAGCTGTAGCCCTTCCTTAAAGGGAAGTTGGAACCAGAAAAAAATTGCCAAGCTAACTGGATGAAGCTCAGGTGCTTGTTTTCCCCCCCCCAACCCTTTGCTGCTATTTGTGGAGGCAAGATTTCTACTTTTAAAAAAATTACATTGCCAGTAGCAGATAGTGATAGGTAGCCCTTCCAAACTTGCCATGTAACACACCATAAATTATCTCTAGAGCCAACAGGCACCTCCAGATTGATGCAGAAGTACTTTTCAAAGCAAGAGAGCTGCCCCTGGTTTGCACAGCCCTTCAGAAGATTGCTAGCAAGCTAGCAGAATGCATGTGGTAGTTCTGAGGGTTGAAAGCAGGAGTTGGAGGAGGCTGAAGGCACAGAAGCTGTACTGGCTCTATTCCCCAAACCAGCTGACCTTCCTCCTTCCAGGTTCCCAAGTCTTAGGGTAGGAACAAAAGCATTAACACAGGCAGAAAGCATAGCTAGAAGTGAGAGGCAAAACTGGAGGAAGAGAAGGGGCTAAAGGCAGGCAAGATCCAGAGGCCAGATGTGAAGCAGATTCTGTTCGACTTCCAAGGTACGACTGTATAAGAATAGCATACTAATTAATTTACAAGTTCTGAGTGCTGACAAAATATCTTTTTCAATGCCTGGGTGTCTCAAATGGGTGGAGCAGCTGGCTCAGGAAGCCACATAACCTCACTTTGGGTTGACATGAAGAGTATCCTTGTAGCAATAAAGGAAACTGTATGTTGAAAGGGGATGTTGCTTAGCTTTTGCTAAAGCTCTTGTACCAATGCTATATTTGGATTTCTTCACACCTCTAGGATCTCTCAAATCTGAAGCTGTTTTTTTGTACCAAGTTGGCATTTCTCTTAAACATTTATATACAACCATAGAGACAAATGGGGCCTTGTAGGCCATTAAATCTAACATGGGTTCACGCAGGAAATCCAGGAGACAACAAAAGGTCATTCATCCTTTAGCTGAGCCCACCCACCCCTGTAGGGAATCATTGTCAAACTGCTTTTACCATGAATAATGTTCTCTTAATGTTCAATCAAAATATACCCTCCTGCAACTTAAGCCTATTACATCTAGCCCTGTTTTCTGGAGCAGCAAGAACAAATCTTTTGCCCTCTTATACATGACAGCCCTTCAGCTATTTGAATAATACAATCATTTCCCAACCCACTCAGTTAGACTCTGGGGGGAATGTATAGATCTTGAAAGATATTAAGATGCCACCCTATATAATCCATAAACCCTACAAGATAAGGGTATTTCAGTGACCCTGTAGGTCATTTTACCACCAGTGGTCACCAGTCTATGCCTGCTTAAAAGTCAAGTCTTTGCCACTTGTCAAAAGGAAGCAGTGAAGAAGCTTAGCATGCTTCTCCAGCCTGACTACTGCACAAAGGTGAACATGTACATATAGTGAACCAACCACTTTTGCTTCTGGCTCTACCTCACCACTGTCATATGGTGCCCCCAGGTTGTCCAGAAGGGATTGCAGCCTTTAGATTGGAAAAAGGTTCTCCATCCTAAACCACCTAAACAATGGGAAATTACTTCCTGTAGTGAATAGTACAGGAATAGTCAGCTTTAGTCTCATCTTACATAGAGATAGTACAGCTTGGCTTATGTAAGAGGCAGAAAGGCACTGTGGGCACATTTCATGTCAGAAGATGTGCAGGTGAAAGAATCCCTGCTTGGCATCTGCTGTGATGTTGGTTTATGAATTGATGTCACTTCACAAGAAAGATTGTGTGAGTGAAACACACTCTGCTGGTCTGTTTATAAGGGCTGCTCTTCTGTCAGTATCTCAACATTTATAGTCAGGCCAGGAAGAGCCAACCAGATACAGACAGAGCCATGAAGAACTCCTAACACTATTCATTCATTTAATTTATACCCCATCCTTCCTCCCCAAAGTCGTCCAGGGTGGCATCTTCTCCCCATCCCCTTTGAAGCCTCAAGAGGCTCACCAGCAAACAGACTCAGTTTAAGTTGCTGCTGATCCTGGCACAACTTTTGCCTGCCCTCTGTTCACTGTACAGGATTCTACAGTCATCTCAGTTTGGGCAGAGTCTATGGCTCAGTGGTAGAGTATCTGCTTTGCATTCAGAAGGCTCCAAGTTCAATCCCCAGAATCTTCAGCTAAATGAGTCAGGTAGCAGGTGTTGAGAAAGAACTGTCTCTGCCTGAGACGTTAGAGGGTTACAACCAGTCAGTATGGACCAGGGACAGCCAACCTAGTGCCCCTTCCAGATATTACTGGACTGCCAACTCCCACCAGCCCCAGTCACTATGGCCAATGGGTATGGGCTGATGAGATAGTCCAGCAATGTCTGGAGAGCACCAAGTCAGCGACCCTTGTGGCTAATCTCTGGCATGCCAGTTGTTGCTGATCTACAGACAATTGTCGACCTGGTCTATGGTAGCTTCCTGTCTCCTATGCATTCTCAAAAAGGCATCTCTTTCCCACAGCTACTGAAGACACTACTGGAAAAATGTGGTTCACCAGTCTAAAATAAATTTCTGTAAACATGCCAGTTCCAGTGAAAAGCCCTTCGAGTCTTACTACAACAACAACATTAACATTCAGTTATCCAAGGACTGCAAGATGACCAGAAAGAAAAATCGGAAGGAGAAAGCGAGTCATCTCACTCTAAGTTTGCCAAGCAGAGGTTAAGTGCGAGAAAGTGGGGGGGGGGTGTGCAACATGAATTGCTGCTCCCCACTTAAATGCTTAAAATTTTTGCAGCTTTAAACAAGTTGAGTACTGTTATGCCACTGATGAGTAAACTGTCCACCCAGAGCCAGAGCAGGTGAACCATTGGATCTGGGAAGGGAATTTGCTGACAGAGGTGTTCAAGACCCAGGCGGCTGTTCATCTAAGTACGTATCAGCAGGCATTTGACATGCTTTTATAGCCTCCACCATCAAACCAAGACACACATACCCCAAGCAGACCCTCTGCTAACCCCCTTCCACCTTAGACAGACACATCCCCTCAACAGAACTACAGTGGTACCTCGGGTTAAGAACTTAATTCGTTCTGGAGGTCCGTTCTTAACCTGAAACTGTTCTTAACCTGAGGTACCACTTTAGCTAATGGGGCCTCCCACTGCCGCCGCCACACCACCACCGCACAATTTCTGTTCTCATCCTGAAGCAAAGTTCTTAACCCGAGGTACTATTTCTAGGTTAGTGGAGTCTGTAACCTGAAGCGTCTGTAACCTGAAGCATCTGTAATAGAACATGCAGAGAGAAGGAGTCTGTTCAACTCAAGGAATAGCTTAGTAAAATGAGCCGAAAGGCTCAACCAATGAGTGTGACCACATCCTATACATACAGCACTGGGGGAGTGCATGGAGGTGAACTGTGACAGCTCTTCAGATGTTCAAAGACTTTTTTGTGTCTCCCTTTTATCTCCTCTCCAGGTTAAAATAATCCCAGCTCCCCACTCCCCATTACTGTTCCTCACAGGATGTTTCCAGGTGCTTCACCATCCTAGCTGCCCTCCTCTGGCTCCTGCTTGTGCAATCTCTCCTTTGACACTAGCAAACATTTAGAATTACATTCTGAAGAGAGCTGGTGTGGCATAGTGGCTTAGAGAACTAGCTGTAAACAGAGAAGGTCACCAACTCAAATGTCATCTCTGCCAAGGACTTACCATGTGGTCTTAGGCAAGCCACCCCTCACCTGCCCTGAAACTGTAGCATGGGGAATAATACTAACCTATCTTAAATAGTTACGATAAGGAATAAACAAAACAGCACGTAAAGTGCTTTTGAACACTTAATAAGTTATACACATGCTCAGTATTACCTTGCATATAATCCTGACATGAGAAGCAAAAGGGTTAGCTGTTTTAGGCGGGGGGGGGGAGGGGTGTCACAAAAATGTGGCAAGCTGGAAAACTGCAAAACTTACCACATTTTTGTGATTTCTTTAGTTGGCCCTAATAAAGATGCTGCCCAACAGTGGACTATGGAATCCTGACACGGAAGCTGACTTTAGGATTAAAGTGAATTATTCCTCAATACAGGTATATATTTGTAGAAGAAATGAATTAGAACCAAAAAAAATCATCAAACCAATGTAAAAAGTAAGGGTAAAGGTACCCCTGACCGTTAGGTCCAGTCGCAGACAACACTGGGGTTGCGCGCTCATCTCGCTCTATAGGCCGAGGGAGCCAGCGTTTGTCCGCAGACAGCTTCTGGGTCATGTGGCCCACATGACTAAGCTGCTTCTGGCAAACCAGAGATGTGCACGGAAATGCCATTTACCTTCCCGCTGGAGCGGTACCTATTTATCTACTTGCACCTGACATGCTTTTGAACTGCTTGGTGGGCAGGAGCTGGGACTGAACAACAGGCGCTCACCCCGTTGTGGGGATTCAAACTGCCAACCTTCCAATCGGCAAGCCCACATCCCATTCCAAACCAATGTAACAGACGGTAATTACTTTTACATAAAATACAACAAACCAATTGTCTGACAGATACAGTATGATCGCAACTTACATGCGTTTAACTTGTACAATTTCAACCATGTGCCTTTGAAGGCCAGCTGGTTGAAACTGCACAAATTAAATGCACGCAAGGTAGAGATATTAAAAGCTCTTTTTGCATCAGGTTTTCCTTGCACAGATAGATCTTTTAAGCTCTCTGGCTTACTTACTGGGCAAGGCCTGCTCAGTGCATGTGCTCCAGAAATATAAGGATGCATACACAGGGGTGGTTCGAGTATATGCACCAGAATGTAACACCCACGCAAGATGTGATCATACCGTATTGTAAATGTTCAACCCTCTCTGTATATAGATGAGGGCACTGGGGCTCAATGTAAATTGAATAAGAGATTTAAAAAACAAACTCCACAAGCCACTGTTCCAATCTGGAATAAGATTCTTTACTACAAGAATGCTGAATCAAATTAATGACCAACAATCACAACAACTGAACCAAAGAGCAGATTACTATCTCAACTCCCCATTTGAAACAACACCTGACCTCCCTTACAAGGCTGTGGCTGAGTGGCCACAATTTTAAATATCCCACAGTGCACCAGAGCACCCAAAGTTGTATTGCTCTGGGGAACTGAAGGAAATTGGTGGCTGCTCAGTTCCAAAACAGGTGTCAGCACCTGTGAGCCCTAGGAACTGCCCAAGGCCAATACCAGCACTAGTCAAAAAGATGCCATATAAATGATAATTATTATTCACTACAACCCAACCCAATGGCAATTCAACAAACACCATTCGCCATTTTCCTTTCTTATTCTCAGTCTGAGAGAACACCTGGTGACTTAAACGTACAGTAAATCAAAACTGAGGAGTAACAGCCCTCAAACCATTCACCTTACTGTCCACAGGTCAAAGTGGACCACTAGAGGTGGGGAAACCTGCTGGATCCAATTTCCAATTCCTTGTTTAACTTAAATGAAAGTTGCTCTTGTTTTTCAAATACATAAGAAACTGCCTTGTGCTAAAGCTAGACAATTAGTCTACCCAGTTCAGTACTGTCTACACTGACTGGCAGCAACTCTCCAAGGTTTCAGGCAGGAATTAATTCCCAGCCTTACTTGGAGATGCCAGGGAATGAATAATTCTACTACACATATATATATTTTTAAATTGTTTTAAATTGGAGGCTGCCATGTAGGATCAACATGGGTTAAAAAACAAACAGTAATAATTTCTACAATCTTCTTGTGCAGCGGCAAGCCAAATTATACCAGGTTGACTGCAATTTTGGCTACTGCATGAACACATAGACACTATGGCGCAGGCCCCATCTCCAGCCACCTTACTTCTTAGGTGCGGCAGTTAGTAGTATTAAAGCAGAACCTATAACCTGGAGGCTTATCTCCAGGCAGTAACTAATTTCCACATTGCAAAGAAAATGAGCTTTAATATTCAGAAAATTGAAGTAGTCTTAAGACAGCAACAGAGCCTGCTGCAATCCATTGTACCTGAAGGCACGTGAATCCAAACACATGCCCTGGAAAAAAGTCAGCAGCTAGGGAAAACGAGTTTGCCGAACTGAAACTGTAACAGAACATTGTGTGCTCTGAGTAAACCTTATGACGGATAATGTACAGAGGAGATTTCAGGATGGAAAGCCAGAGAAAGAGAGAGAGAACATTCAAGTCTCCCATTCAGGTAGTTTTAATTAAAAGTAGATTTATGCACAGAGGGAACTTTGACGCCGCTCTGCTCTCCTAACCCAGGTCCAGGATTGCTTAATGAGCATTTTTTCCCTCTGTGCATTTTGCACATTTGATTTTTTTTTAAGGCATCATTGGAAGGGTAGCATTCATTCTTTTAATACATCTCTATCTACAAGTATAACACTGATCATTCCAGGTCACAGGGAACACCTCCCCCCCAAAAAAATCCACATTTCCTGCAAACTGCCTCCTGATTTGCGATGCTAGCTACAGAGCTTCTAATGGCCCATATAAGCATAGCCACACCGCTCTGCCTGTGTGGTGAAGGTGGGGGGAGCAAAGTACTCACCAGCTTACTACATTACTGGGGCCAAAAGTTGGGGTGTTTCTCCACACACTTAGAAATGTCAAGTGGGATGTTCTTTTAAAAATAACCAAAAATAATCGTGTCTCCTTCACCTCCTGAGAGCACCAGCTGGGAAGCCAATCAGACCAGAAGTTAGGAACATAATGAATCAGACCACTGCTCCTTCTAGCTTAGTATGGTCTGCACTTGCTGACAGCCGCTCTTTTGGATTTCAGGCAGTGATCTGTCTCTCACCAGTGAGATGCGAGGACTGAACCTGGGACCTTCTGCATGGAATGCAGCTGCTCTACCACGGGGCTACAGTCCTTTCTCTTGACTGAACTGCTGAACCTTACTTCAATACTAGAGATGGGAAGGTGTTGGGGACAGCAGGCTAGCTAACAGAATGTGGGGCAAGCCAGATGGCATGCACAGCTCTGCCCACTAACATCTGAGTAGCAACCTCAGCATCTTCCAAGCCTGAGGCAGCTGCCTCACTCTGCCAGTGGTATGGCTGGCACGGTGGAATGGTATCAGACCCCTTCTTTGCAAGTGTTTATACTCTCCTCCCCCAAATTAAATTACCTGAACACCTCTGCTGATAGAAACACTGGTCAGTGGACAACTGAGAGACCCAGTTGTAATTCTTTCCAAAACACACTGAGTAGCTCCAATACTACTGCAGACTACATGGCTTCAAGACACACAGCTCAACCAAAGCTGAAAAACTGGTCCCAAGTGCCACATTAGCTATGGCAGACATTTAGACATTGTCCAGGAAATGCATAGATCATGGAGAAGCTGCTATTTTGGAATTTGCCAGAAGGCCCAGGCAGCTATAGTACAAGAGTCAGCATTAAAGATGACAGAGAGAGATTCACCAAAAGATCCATGTAGTTCAGGATCCTGATTCCTACAGTGGCTGACCAGGTGCTTCCAGAAAGTTTTGTTTGAGATGTTTATTATACCTGTGTGAAGTTAAAAAACTTGCTTAATGTTTATTTGCACTTGGCATCCATTTGTTGTTACGAATGAACTTCCGAAACAGAAAATTACACATAGAAAAATTACACACTGAAAAAAATATATCTGGAAACGCTTCCACCCCGTATCACTGCCAATGACCCTTGAATCTGTAGCTGAGGTGAGATTTGAACCTCATTTGTGACTTAAGCTCCTATGCCACACCAACAAAGCACATTTGGTTTGTAACCCTACATTTTTTAAAAAAAAGTTACACCAGCAGGGGCAGATGCTAGGAATTTACAGCAACAAATATATCTGATAAAAATGCAGCAAACTATTACACACCACAGATGCAAGAGAGGAGATTCCTCCACCCGCAAATGAGATTTTAAGACTATGTGCGCTCTAGTCTAAGCAACTAAATTTGCAAAGCTGCATAGCATGTGCCTTGGATACTGGGTAATAAAGGATAACAAAATGTACTGTTACAGCCCAAGCTTTCCACTGGGTATTAACTACAGTCTCTACTTGTTACAGAAAGTTCACCATCTATCAAGTGTAGCTTGCAAGACTGGCATACAGTATGTGTTTTTTTTTAAATCTCAATCTGTCCCGGAGCACCACAGAAAAAGAAAGAGAACACCAATCATTATCAGAACTGGCTTGACCAGTTTGGCAAGCGAGAAAACTTTGCCCTCCTCCTTGTTCTCCACCCTCCCAATGGAAAGCAAAAGGTGGGTTAAGAACCCTCTTCTTACTCAGGCTGAATAAATGTGCTGCCAGGACACACATGATATCCAGTCACTGCATCTCACCCACCGCACTTGCACAAGGGTCCTCAAGAAGCAGGAATAAAAAGAAAAAGGTGGGAGGAAGGGACACAAAAACAGCTGGCTGCAAAGAGATGCATAAGTCACCCCTATTGGTATTGGCCTCCACAGATTTCCTATATGAATTGTTGGAGCAATGGGGGGGGGGGTGGAGACAGAAATAACAAACAGAAGGACAGAGAGATCCAACCACGAATGCCGAAACTCAAAAGCTGAGATGCTTCAAGAGAAATATCCTGCTGTGGTTATGTATATGGGAGCCTGTGCTCCTAGACAGCAAGTGCAAACTGTCTCCATGTAAATCCTCACTTTGCTGCCACTGAGTTCATGACCCCTTTCTCCCTTTTTGGCCTTGTCAGTCATTCAGACATTCAGTTTCTAGGCTGGGAACTTGGATTAGGCCTGTTCAACCAGCACAACCCTTAGCTAGGAAGCCTGGATCCAAACAAAAGGATTCCCTTTTCAACTGTTTTCTACATTCGCTTTGACCCCCATCAAAAAAGATGGGAGCCAAGAATGGTGGGGGTTCACTTCTTCAGCAACAAAGGGCTGTGTCACCCCACACACATTGCCTCTTTCGTAAGTTATACCTTCCCCGTGTCCCTTGGAAACAGCCCTCATGCCACATTGACAAGCTCTCACCAAGGAAGGGATGGGGCCCAGACCAGCAGCACAGTGGGACCGATGGAACAACTGTGAGGGTCCAGCTGGAAAGGGGAGCAGAAGCTCTCCAGCCATGCTGCTAGGTTTCACCAGCCAGGAGATGGAGCCAGCCACACAAGATAGCACACAGACCTGTTTATTGAAATGTTTCGGACACATCAAAAGAAACAGGATAATTGAGTGGACCAGCTCTCCCCTGGGGACAGGATTTCCAATAAAAAGGGAGTTTTGTATGATTAGATTATATAATAACAGGGTTTAAGTTGTGTGTATACAAGCATTCAATCAAGGCAAGGCCAAGGGGTGGGGTGGGGTGGGGTGGGGGAAATCTCCCCTCACTTTACTTTTAAAGGGGATACTTGAATACTTAAGATTTACCAAAGAAAGATCTGCAAAAAGCAACAGAAATGTATTATAATGTTAAAACCAGGGTGGAAAGGGGGACAGGGAGAAAAGAGCCGCACACTTCTGAGGAAACAAAAAAAATCAAAATTTCAGTTACTCAGTTAAGAAGGTGCAGCTGCCACAGGTAACCTGAGTCATATGGGCTCTCCCCCCTCCGCTTTCAACTAGTTTAAGCTGAAACTGCAGAGGAAAGAATAGGGTGAAGGGAGGAGGGGAGAGAACTACTTTGATTCAGTCATGCTTAAATGTTGACTGAATTTGGTTATTTTGCTAAGTAGATGTTCTTGCTTTATAAACCAAGGTGGAGGATGTGCCTTCCTTTCTCTGGACCCACATTTGTTTAAAACCCCCCCACTGATGAGACCAAAGCTAGAAGGGCTCAAAAGAAAAGGTACCAGGCACCAGATTCAAACCTTCTTTTTCTTTTCTTTCTTTTTTCCCCTTCCTCTGACACCCCTAAGATAAAGGATGCTGGAGATATATTTAGTCCACTGTTATACTTGTCTCATTTCCATGCTAGCTGTCCTTTTCAGGCCCTGTTGCTAAGACACATGCATGCGCTTGCAGAGAAAGCAAGAAAGAGGAGAGCCCCAAAGACTCGAGTTAGAGGCTTCCCACCCCCTCCCCTCTGTAACACATAGGGAGGGCGACCACTCTCCCCTGGGAAAATAAGGAAAAGCACAATCAAGTGGAAGGCAGCTGTGGGAGCCAAAACTGAGGAGGCGGCACAACTGCTGACCCACAGGGCCTGAGGAGACTCACCAGAGGAGGAGGAGAGGACAGCAAAGCCAGTGGGTGAAGGCTCATTGAGAAGGAATTCAAGGCCTGCCAGGCCTCTCTCCTGCAGTTGGTGTTTTCAAGTAACCACCCCTACCTACCCTTGCTACCTTTCCCCTGTAATCTGTTACGCACGTCACAAGGTGCGCTCACAGTCTTTGCAGAACCGGAACAGTTGCTGCACCCTGTCTTGCCCCACCCTGCAACTACCTTCTGGAAAAGCACAACTCCCCCCCTTTTCAAAACACACACACACCAGTGGAGAGTAAGTAACGCTCAATACACCAATGAGTTGCCCTCATTGCTATTTAACCTGCTTGGATTAGAGAGTTGCAAGAATCTTCCCAAGGATGATCCAAAACGGATTTTAATTCTATTAATCAATTGTTGTTATCAATGCATTATGCATACGCTACCTTTCTAAGTAACTTTCCAAGACAGAATACAAATCAAAACCATACTAATAAAATCAACATTTTAACAAGGGCCATGTCAAACCGCATGATGAAGAAGCCAGAAGAAATCATGAATTATTATAATTACTGAAAGGCCTAACCTTTGGCCCTCCAGACATAGCTGGATTGAAGTTCCCATTATCCATGGCCATTAGCTGTGCTGGCGAAGGCTAACAGGGCCTGGAGCCACTCCCAACAGATAACTGGCTCTAAGGACATCTCTCAAAAGGTGTGGCTATGCTTTTGTTTTTAAAGATTTATTGTTTTATTGAACTGTATTGCAGCTTTGTTTAATATTGCATTGAATTCTTATTTACACTACACTTGATCTTAGCCAAAAGGCCAAGAAGCGATAATTCTTATTTATTATTACTTATTCGCTTCATACCTTACCCCTCCCCCCAAAGAGCCCATATTGTAGATGCATTGTATTTCTTGGTTTCACTGCTACATATACTGTATTTATTATTATGTATTACAGTCATACCTCGGGTTAAAGTTGCTTCAGGTTGAGCGTTTTCGGGTTGCGCTCCCTGGCGACCCAGAAATTACGGAACGCGTTACTTGCAGGTTTCGCCGCTCGCGTGTGCACTCAAAATGACATCACACACATGCACATAAGTGGCATATTGTGACCCGCGCATGCGCAGGTTGAGTTCGCTTCAGGATGCGAACAGGGCTCCGGAACGGATCCCATTCGCATCCAGAGGTACCACTGTACTTACAGGCTGCCTTAAGAGGCACATAAGTATGGTAAACAAACAAACAACATCCAGAGCACTGGATGAGAGGGCGGGCATGTCACAGGTTTCCCCAATGTATAGCACTGTGATGAGGAATGTGCAGTTCAACCAAAGGCTTTGTGGAGGGTGATTCTGAGAAGGGATCTGAAATGATGGAAACAGAAAATATGAGGAAGAGAGGTAGCACCACACAGGTGATCCAGCAGAGTACATAAGTTATTATGAACAGCAGATGCCAACTCTGTCCCCATGTCTACCCTGGCAACACTATCACAGGACCTAATAATGTCATCCACGACATCAAGTGTTCATTCACCTGCTCATATTCCAATGTGATATATGGCATCATTTGTCAGGAATGCCCTTCTACATTCTATGTAGGACAAACAGACCAGTCTCTATCCAAAAGAATAATGGACACAAACCTGACATCAGAAAGGTCTATATTAAAAAGCTAGCAGGGGGAACACTTCACCCACCCAAAATATTCTCTTGTAGATGACCTTAAAGTAGCCATTCTGGAACATCACAAGTGAAATAGCAACACAGAAGTGCTGGATTTCAATACAGCAAGAGTTTTAATACCATCACCTGTGAATTAGCTCAAGACAAAGGATTTCAATGCAGAGTGTGTGTGTGTGTGTGTGTGTGTGTGTGTTAATTGGCATATCAATGCCAGGATGTCTTCATTATCAATAACTGTTTTGTGAATTACCATAGTCAATTATGTAATTATCACTCTCTGCATTTTATTTCCCTCTGACCTCACTGTTTACAGCCAGCCACCAAACCATGTGAATAAACTGTATACACCTGTGTAACTCAGGATAACAATTCATGTATCATCAGATGTGTCCAAAAAAGCTTATGCTGCAATAAATGTGCTAAGTCTTTAAGTTGCCACAAGACTCTTTGTTATTTTTGCTGCACCAGACTAACATGGCCCCACCTCTGGGAAGATCAGGAAGTGTCACCTTAGGAAGTTACTTTCTAAGGAGAAGGGAGAAATTTACTAGGGTAGGAGTTTCAAAGGAAGAGCACCCAGTGTGCTAGCAAAGGAAACAGCATCTCTTGGACATTGGATGTTGCCTTGCACAGACTCCATCTAGCTCACTGTCTACTCTGATGGTGGCTCTCCAGGGTTTCTAGCAGGGGACATTTCCAGCCCTATGCAAAGGTGCCAGGGATCAAACCTGGAAACTTCTGCATGCAAAGCAGCAATACCATTGAACAATGGCCCTTCCCCAAAGAGGCAGCAGCAGTTATTTCCCAACCTTCTCATAAGGCCAAAAATATGTCAGAAAACAGAAGAGCAAGCAACAGCATCACATAATAGGGCAGGGGATTCAAGGTGTCTCTAAATGGAAAGATGCAGAATAAGGAAGGAGCTCAGGATTACCCATCACCCTGGCAAAGACGGGACAGTGTGATGCATTATTATTGCTACTAATACCACCATTAATAAGGAATGCAGGTGGCGCTGTGGGTTAAACCACAGAGCCTAGGACTTGCCGGTCAGAAGGTCGGCAGTTTGAATCCCCGCGACGGGGTGAGCTCCCGTTGCTCGGTCCCAGTTCCTGCCAACCTAACAGTTTGAAAGCACGTCAAAGGGCAAGTAGATAAATAGGTACCGCTCCGGCGGGAAGGTAAACGGTGTTTCCGTGCGCTGATCTGGTTCGCCAGAGGCTGCTTAGTCATGCTGGCCACATGACCTGGAAGCTGTACGCCGGCTCCCTCGGCCAATAAAGCAAGATAAGCGCCGCAACCCCAGTCTGCCACAACTGGACCTAATGGTCAGGGGTCCCTTTACCTTTACCTCCATTAATTACCCACCCTTCACCCTAAAGGCATAGTGTTCAACTTCCAAAGTGAGGTGCAGCCACTGCAAGCTGAAATGGAGAAGTTTATAAATTGCTGGAAATGAGTCAGTACACACACTGCACAACCCCAAACAGCAAACTCTCATTGGAATATAGGAATCTGCCTTTGCAAAGTCAGACCATTGGGTCCATCAAGCTCAGTACTGTCTACAATGGCAGGCAGCAACTCTCCAGGGTTTCCAACATGAGGTTTTCTCATTCTGGAGATGATGGGGATTGAACCAGGAGCCTTCTGCATGCAAAGCATGTGCTCTACAGCCCTTTCCCCATTCCACTACCCTCCACAACTCAATACTGTAATTTGGAGTACAATCCATCAGGATATTATCATAGACTCAAATAATTGTACAGATGGAAAGTACACCCAAGGGTCATCTAGCCCAACCCCTGCAATTAAGGAATCACAGCTAAAGACAAGGTGGCACTGTTAAAAACAATGAACTGTGCTCTTGTACTTGCATTCTCATTCACTTTAATGAGGAATGTGCAGGAGAAATTATCAGTGGATTCTGCCACCTAAATCTATCTCTGTCTGCCACTGAGTCACCCCATTAATGGCATCCACAAACTACTGCTCAACCATGCCTCCTCATACGGCTGAACTACCAAGGGCAAGCCCACATCCGCACTAGACAATTAAAGTGGTAAAATAGTACTTTAAGAGCCATGGCTTTCCGCAAATGATCATGGGAACTGCAGATTGTTAAAGGTACTGACAGGTGTTAGGACACCCCTATTCCCCTCACAGAGCTACAAATCCACTGGGAAGAGGGTTTGGTTGTTAAACCACTTTAGGAATTGTGGCTCTGAGAGGGGAATAGAGGACTCCTACTCCTAACAACTCTCAGCATACCTAACAAACTATACTTCCTGGGAATCCTTGGGAGAAGTCACGATTGTTAATGTGGTTTAAAATGCATGGTGTGGATGTGGCCCAAGATACATGTATTGTATAACTACAGAGGAAATTTTTAACCATCAGCTACAGCTCACCTAATCCTTGATGCATTCCTCCACCCACCTGCCCCAGCCCAACCAAAGAAAGAATTGTCCCACCAACGCAATTAAGAGATTGCGGAAGCTGCAAAGAGCAGCCCACAAGAGCAAAAAGCTGTTGGAAAGAGAAATAGGCACGTAAGAGGGATGAATGAGACAAAAAGGGTGGGAAGCGGGTTTTTATCCTCTTCTCGGCTCTGAGGGAGTGCTGGTTCTGGGGGCAGTCAAGTGATGTAAGGAGGCAGGAGAGAGTACACATGATCACTCCTCATGTACAGTAGCAAAAAATAAGCTATGGCAGGCAAGGAAAGGTTGTTGGAAGATTCAGGACAGATAAAAGAAAGAGGACATACGAAAGAATGTACATCCTTTGCACAGCACATAATCACACAGAACAGATAAACTATGGAACTTGTGCCAAGAGGAGAGTAGTGATGGCCACCACCTTAGAGGGTAAGGCTATCAATGTCTGTGTTCTGTCCTCAGTGTCAGAAGCAGTATGCTTTGGAATACCAGTAGTTGTTGAGAACTACAAGTGGGGGGAGTTGCTGTTGCACTCAGGTCCTGTTTGCGTGCTTCCCTTTAGGGCAGAGCTTTCTAAACTTTTCATGTTGGTGACACACTTTTTAGAAATGCATTATTTTGCGACACAGTAATTTAATTTTACTAGCAAACTAGAGGTTAAACTAACCCATTTCCAGCCCCAGGAGGAGTGAGGGGAACGTTCGCATGACATACCTACATACTGTAGCCAAAACATTAACATGTCGTGACACATTTTAGAAAGCTCTGCTTTAAGGCATCTGCTTGGTCACTGTGAGAACAGGATGCAGCAGTAGATCATCCTCTAGCCTGACCCAGCAATGCTCCTAGTTTGAAAGAAGGTAGCTTATAAAACTGAAATGTTCTATGTGCATTCCACATGTAGCATAACAGCTGAGAAGTCTCATGTCCAAACTGCACCTCACCACAAACTCAGTAGGTGGCCTTGGTGAAATCATACTTCTCTCAGTCTCCACCCTACACTTGAAACATAGGAACAATATTGCTCTACTTTAGATTACAAGGATTACCTGAACAACATGTATGGAGTGCTTTCAGCACTTGAACTGTGTCATTTACAAAATTGGCCACAGATAGATTAGGTAGGCATTCAGAAGTCACCCAAACAAGATGATGCCTCATCACTTGGAATCTCTAAGGGTATGTCAGCTGGGGGGGAACGCATGTTAAGGTGTTGCTTCAAACTCTTGGATGAAACCCCTTTTAAGGGCATGAAAATGGTATACCTTCATTGAGGAGATGCCCTTTGTCCACAGCATCTGGGCAATTCACTCATGCTATCACACATACATCATGTTCAGAGATAACCCCCATGGTAGTGCACTCCAGAATGGGGACTGAACCTAAGTGACAGAGTGTTCCTGACATGTACCTCTCAGAACCCGACTTTGCAATCTTATCGGTGGTTTAAGGTATCATTTGGGCAACATCAAACCTCAAACTCAGTTGGGGTAGTTGACCTATCTGCATGTCAGAAAATGTGCTATCCTCTACCTGCTTCACTGACTAGCGTCCTCGATCCAAAATAATAATCCCCAAAAAGCATGAAGGCAAGTGGTACTTAAGGGGGATGGGGGAATGGGAGAAGAGTGATGTTTCCACGTGGTACTCTTTCAACCTCCTGCAGCCTTCTAGATTGAGTTGGCTCCCCAATGCATCCCACAACAGCACTCCCTGCCACAAAAGAGCAAAAAGGGGAAGACGACTCAATGACTCAATCTCCCAGAATAAAATGCAAGATTACACACACACGCATGCAATTCCTGACAATTCAACCTCATCCTCTTATCCATTGCTCAATTGCCTTCTTCAGTCCAGCAAGCAAACCAATACAGCTCCTCTCAGTACCAGCACTGTTCACTATTAAGTACCATTCCCAAGTGTTCTTTCTGGATAAAAAGAGAAAAGATGCAAGAAAGATACTCTCTAACCATCTTTAGCTGCACCTTCCTGTGATTCATTTGTCCCAGTGGTGGCTGCTTGTTACCCAAACCATTCATCAAAGCAATACCTTTCACAATGTCCCAAACAAGTAACAGGTAGTAGTAACTCCACCCAAATAGCCGCTTCTTCCCCGGCTCCTGGTGTTTTTACCTACCCTCCTGGATGTTACCCTGCATGTTATTCACTTCTACCACCACTCCAATTACCCCACACATCCACCTTTACAAGAGGAAGGTAAGCCTGAAGGTTTCCTTTCCCAGCCTCCTCCTAGCACTTAAGCCTTGTCCAAAGTTTACAGGGCAGGGTTGCCATTCAGTTGCTTTGTTAACCCTGCTCATGAAATCTAGAAAGGTAAGCTTCCCCCTGCATCCCCCACATAAGAGATGAATCAGTGGTGGTGAGAGTTATGCCTGTTGAATTTCTCCACAACCTACTGTTGAAAAGCAGCACAGGAGCAGAGTCACTTTAAAAAAGAAGTAACAATATCCCTTCATGGGAAGCTGCTCCACGAAGAATGCTCCCCTTTAAACATTACAGTACACAGAATGGAAAATCAAGTCAGATGCAGCTCCTCCCCCACCCCCAAATCTTTGGAGCACAGAGGAGGTCAAGGTTGCCCCTTCTTTTCTGTACCGTTTCAATCTTTCCCTCCACCTGCCTATCAAACAGGAAATAAAAACAAGAGAAGCACACTCCCTGGAATGGAACAAACAGCTGAACAACGCTTCACCTGCTATATTTCTGCATGCCTCAAAATGCTTTTATAGGTTTTTTAAAAGGCACAGGAACACAAGCAGTTAAAAAGGAAAGTGGCAGCCTTAAGCTATTCCCATCACAGTGCTCCGGAGACTTAGACTGAGGAGGGGGAATGGGTGGGAGGTGAAGAACATCTCATCTGGCTAGATTCTCCCTACCACGCAACTCTTAAAGGGACAGCACCTATCCAGCTCCCCATGCAGGATTGCCACCCGTGTGGTGCTATGTTTTTAAAAATATCTGTCTGCTTTCTGACAACAGCCTGGTGGGGGAGGGGGCAATACGTGGGAGGCTTCACATACCCACACAAACAGATGTACCACTACATTTCTGTGACATGGGAAAAGAAGAAGATTCCCTCTGCTAATTTTCCCACATGTGCTGGGCTAACCGAACCAGGATCACTTTTCCTTTTTCCTTTCAAAGAAGAACCTAGACATGCCTCCCCATCCACATTAACCCCAACAGAAGGAATATATGTGGGATCAAGGAACCCCCAGGTTTCCCTGTTGGATCCCACCCCCTCCCCAAATGCACATCCAGCCCTTTTACCTGCTCCGTGTCTCTCTCATTGAGGGTGGGCAGGGGACTCCGACCACTGTTCGACATGGCTCCCTTGGGCAGGGCCTGAGGGGAGAGTCCCCCCACTGCTGCTCAGCTGCTTCCCCTTCTCCTTCGCCCTGACCCAGCTGGAAGGGGTCGGGGTCTTCCTCCTCCTCCGGCTCTTCCTCCTCCTCCTCCTCACGGCGAGGGGGGCGGCCAAGCCACCAGCATGGGGGAAATTGGGCTCAATGGGTGGTCGGAAGGCACCAGCACCGCCTATACATAGGTGGGTCTCGCGCCCCGCCGGGTTTGAATGAGGGGTGCCCGGCTTGACAGTTCACGCGAGGCCGAGGATGAGGCGCGGGGACAAGGCCGCACCGGTCGAAAAAACCCGAAGCGGGGAAACGCCGGGACCCAAAGCGAGCCTTTGTCTGGTCTGAGGCTTCCGAGCCCCGGCGCGCCTCCAGAACCGGGCCCGGACACCGTTTTCCCGTCACTGCCGGTGCCCGAGCTCCACTCGCCGCCCCTCAGCTTCACACAGCGGAGGCTCCCAACATGGCCGCCTCCGCCGGGCTTCGGGAAGTTCCGCCTGTTTTCCGGAAACACTCGAAAGCGGCCTCGACAACAACGGCGGCTTCGCACGCCTCGCTCTCGTCATCCGCTACCCTCCAGCGGTCTGGCGGAAAGTTCCGAACGCCAAGCCGATTCTACTTCCCACGGTGCACGGAAAAACACGAAGGCGCCGGTGGATAGTTGATTGGTTGGGCAAGGAAAGAAAGGCGGGGCTTCTTTGCGAAAAAGAGAGAGAGGGAGAGAGAGGGGGGGAGGAAAAGGAGAGGGCGTGGCTAAAGCTTTCTATTGCGTTGGGGTGGGACAGAAAGTCACTGGGAGAGGGAGGGGGGAAGGTAGAGGCAACATCCGGAAACCTGTGGAGAGAGAGAGAGAGAGAGAGAGAGAGAGAGAGAGAGAGAGAGAGAGAAGTTCGGAAATGGACGTAAACAGGCGATTAGATCTGGTGGGCAATGTCCGGAAATACCCGAATTGTCTCTTGTTCGGGCTCCACGGAAATATCCGAATTAATTTCTCCTCCATCCTCTGGTCTAAAAGTGACGAGGCCTGATGTGCAGAAAAATAATATATTGTGTGTGTCTGTGTCTCTATTTATCTCATAAAATTTATACACCGCTTGACTGTAAAAAACAACAACCAACAACCTCAAAGTGGTTTACAATAATTTGAAAATGAGAAAACGGAGAAACATACTGTATTCTTTAAAACATACATAAGTTAAAATACAGATAGGTAGCCGTGTTGGTCTGCCATAGTCAAAATAAAAAAAATCCTTCCAGTAGCACCTTAAAGACCAACTAAGTTAGTTCTTGGTATGAGCTTTCGTGTGCATGCACACTTCTTCAGATACCATAAGTTAAAATACTAAGACAGATCAAAATTCATACCCTCCCCACCTTTCTCCAACGAAAATAGGGACTAGGGACGTCCTAAGGAAAAGAGGGACATTTCAGGGATCAAATAAGAAACGGGACGGCTTCTGTGAATTTGGGATTGGACCTGGAAAATAGGGACACTTGCAGGGTCTGAAAATTGTCTCAGATTTCTAGGCATCTGGGGAGGCTCCTATAAACAGGGGTGTTTTTAGCAGGCGCCACAGAGTACAGCGAAGTCGTCTGCTTGATCTCAATAGGCAAGGAGTTCCAACAGTAGGCTCTGCCACGCTAAACAACCAAGTTTTTACAAGCACAGAATAGGTATTAAGTGGCATCTGTAAAGGTAAAGGGACCCCTGACCATTAGGTCCACTCGTGGCCAACTCTGGGATTGCGGCGCTCATCTCGCTTTATTGGCTGAGGGAGCCAGCGTACAGCTTCCGGGTCATGTGGCCAGCATGACTAAGCCGCTTCTGGCGAACCAGAGCAGCACACAGAAACGCTGTTTACCGCCAGAGCGGTACCTGTTTATCTACTTGCACTTCGTGCTTTTGAACTGCTAGATTGGCAGGAGCTCACCCCGTCGCGGGGATTCGAACCGCCGACCTTCTGATCGGCAAGTCCTAGGCTCTGTGGTTTAACCCACAGCACCACCCGCGTCCCAAGTGGCACCTGTAAGTAGCACCAATAATAATAATAATAATAATAATAATAATAATAATAATAATTTATTATTTGCACCCAACCCATCTGGCTGGGTTTCCCCAGCCACTCTGGGCGGCTTCCACAGAGACCAAAAATACACTAAAATGCCGCACATTAAAAACTTCCCTGAACAGGGCTGCCTTAAGATGTCTTCTGAATGTCAGGTAGTTGTTTATCGCTTTGCCATCTGATAGGAGGGCGTTCCACAGGGCGGGTGCCACTATCGAGAAGGCCCTCTGCCTGGTTCCCTGTAGCTTTGCTTCTTGCAATGAGGGAACCGACAGAAGGCCCTCGGCGCTGGACCTCAGCGTCCGGGCAGAATGATGGGGGTGGAGACGCTCCTTCAGGTGTACTGGGCCGAGGCCGTTTAGGGCTTTAAAGGTCAACACCAGCACTCTGAATTGTGCTCGGAAACGTACTGGGAGCCAATGTAGGTCTTTCAACACTGGTGTTATGTGGTCTCGGCGGCCGCCCCCAGTCACCAGTCTAGCTGCCGCACTCTGGATTAGTTGTAGTTTCCAGGTCACCTTCAGTGGTAGCCCCACGTAGAGTGCATTGCAGTAGTCCAAGCGGGAGATAACTAGAGCATGCACCACTCTGGCGAGACAGTCCGCAGGCAGATAGGGTCTCAGCCTGCGTACCAGCTGGAGTTGGTAGACAGCTGCCCTGGATACAGAATTGACCTGCGCCTCCATGGACAGCTGTGAGTCCAAAATGACTCCCAGGCTGCGCACTTGGTCCTTCAGGGGCACAGTTACCCCATTCAGGACCAGGGAGTCCTCCACACCAGCCCGCCTCCTGTCCCCCAAAAACAGTACTTCTGTCTTGTCAGGATTCAACCTCAATCCATTATTTTAACTAATTAAGCAGACATCTCAAGTTGCTGCCTGTGTGAAACCCTAAACCCTTGTCAGGCTGACAAATGTCAGAAGGGCCGCCCCGTTAGCCTCTTGGATAATGATGGCAAGATTTATTTGGGACTAAACCAAGACCATGGATCACTTTCCTGCTGCAAGTGCTAAATTGATGTTGCAAAGCTAAAGGACCATATAAGTGACCTTGGGGTCAGTCACTACCTCTTAGCCTAACCTACCTCACAAATGAGGAGCTGGAGAACCATGTTGTAAAACTTTGATCTCTTTGCAGGGGCGGGGGGGAGGATATAAATGCAATAAATAAATAACGGGATAGAAGCAAACTCGGGCGCTATTTATTAGTTAACAAATACGTTTCCTCTTTCCCTTGCCCTGTTTTTTAAAACAATGAGAGGTGTTTCAAAGCTTCCCCAGCTGTTCACCCACCCACCCCCCACCTCCACACCTTATCCTTTCCCTTCCTGAAGAAGGATCTCTCACATAAGAACTGCTAACAAGGTGGGTGGGAAATTATGCAGCGAAAATCTTGCATGTGGCTGAGCACCAGCTATGAGGCTGCTGTTGAAAGGATGAAGACCCTGCTGCACACTTCACTTCGGAGGCAGAGCAGAACAGAACATGCACCAGTTGTTAGCGTTTGTGTGTGTGTTTGAAACCATGCCTGTCCTGCAGTGGTACAGTTCAGTTAATTTTAGGGCCCTTCCAGACAGTTGCTATTTTCAGGTGGGATTCAATCCTAAATTTAATTGGTGCAATTAGAGTTCATTGGAGGCTCTCACACAACAAACCAGCTCCCTCACTGCCCCATTGGATGTCTATGCAGTAAACAAAAGCGACAAGGAAACACGCTGGAATAACACCTGTATGACGCAATGTCATCTAACCTCCCTGTGAGCAAATCGAAATGAATGCTCAATGGTTAGCCAGCATTGTCTAAATATAGGAATACAGGAAAATGCCTTCTGCTGAGTCTGGATTTCTGATGGTACTTTCTGATGGGAAGAGCTGTTTCACAGTGAAATGGACTTGCCTTCATTGGAGGCTTTTAAACAGAAGTTGGATGGTCATCCGACAGTGATTCCTTAGCTGATTTCTGCATTGGGGGGTGGAGTAGTTGACCACTGAGAATCCCTTCCAACTCTAAAATTCTATGTATCTGTGAGTCAGGCTATTCACTACACTGACTGGCAGTGGCTCCCTGCAAATTCAGACAGGGAGTTTCTTCCAGGCCTACCTGGAGGTGCCGGGGATTGAACCTGTGACCTTCTGCATGCAAAGCATATGTCCTGTCCACTGAGCTACGGCCCTTCCACTAACTTCCTTGCAAACAAGCCAGGATGAATGCTCAACAAACAAGACGGCCAGGAACAGATACTGTCTACATATTCCTTCACTTTAAAAGAGCCTGGAGCTCTTATTGAGGACTCTCCTGCTCACTCTGCTCAGTGGGACCCCAGAATTCTGACCCCTGCGCTTGCTTCCAGCACTCATCCTAAACTGGCTGCACTGGTGCCCAAACCGTGAATGGAAAAAATATGCAGTTGTGCTCTGCCCCCTGGTGGTATTAGTGAGGCACTGCAGCAAATTTAGCACCGTTAGCTCCAGCGCACTCCTAGGCATATTTCATAGAATTCTAGAGTTGGAAGGGACCGCGAGGGCCATCTAGTCCAACCCCCGCAATGCAGGACTCTTTTGCCTAATGCGGGACTCGAACCCATGACCCTAAGATTAAGAGTCTCATGCTCTACCGATTGAGCTATCCCAGCTAAGTTCTGCTGAGTTGAACACTTCTTACTCCGAAATGGATCTCACCCTGTAGGATGGCATCGTCCGAGTTATTAATTGGCCCACTACCCAACTAAAGAAATCTTAGCTGATTACTTTAATAAATTTGTGCATGAACACAACCATGGTTCTGCAGGAACACAGGAATCTGCTGTATACCAGACTATGGCTATGTACGCATTACTGGTTTAAAACACAGAGCAGTCGTTTCCTCCATCCCCCCACCCCACCCCCCATGTTTCAAATTGTTTTTTAATGTTGCTGTATATACCAGGGACTGTGTGGGGTTGTCTTCACCCAATGCACATTATTGTACTTGATTTATTTTCCCGGGGCTGATATCTGATCTGGTGTTGCTGTCATCTGAGCATGTGCAGAACATGTCTCAAATGTACACACCCTGGCTTAACGGCGGCTTCTGCTTTCAAGTCAGATGGAAGCTGTTTTGACGGAAACTGCATCAAACGGGAGCATTTCTCGAGAAACTATGGGATGCCTAAGGATTGGGCTAAAGTCATGTGCACTCAGCTTCAGACGCCAGCAGTGGGAAGACAGAGAAGACAGTAATGTGTGTACAGCTTAGAGGACATCATCATCAAATAGTTGCTTAAGCCTTGACAGGTTAAATGCCTGACAGAGCGGCTGGTGTCTCTTGGGGCTGGTGGGGTGGAAGGCAGGGAGGTGGAGCCAATGACAGGCAGAGCCCACAAGCTATAGTTTTGCCCTCCATCCTTCTCCTCCACCCTGCTGAATTTTCATAGAATCGTTGGAAAGGACCCCAAGGGTCATCTACCAAGACAGGAACCTCAACTAGACCATACATGGCAATATTGAGACTAAGGAGGAGGAGGAACCTGACAGGCAGAGAGCCACCCCCTTGACAAGATGCTGGTAAGAACAACTTCGTTGGGCTGGTCATGTTGTGTGGATGCCTGATGATCGTCTTCCAAAGCAACTACTCTATTCCGAACTTAAAAATGAAAAGCGTAATGCTTGGTGGTCCACAAAAGAGGTTTAAAAACTGTCTCAAGGCAAATTTTTTAAAATGTAGTACAAACACCGACAACTGGGAAGCACTGGCTTGCGAGTGCTCCAGTTGGAGAACAGCCTTTACCAAAGGTGTCATGGGCTTTGAAGACACTCGAACTCAGGACGCAAGGGAGAAACGTGCTAAGAGGAAGGTACACTTGGCAAATCCACACCACTATCAACTCCTGCCCAGAAACCAATGTCCCCACTCTGGAAGGACATGTGGATCCAGAATTGGCCTCCACAGTCACTTATGGACTCACTGTTAAAACCGTGTTTATGGAAGACAATCTTACTCAGCTACGAGTGATTGCCATAGAAGAAGAAGAAGAAGAAGAAGAAGAAGAAGAAGAAGAAGGGCAGGGAGGGACCGGATGAAGGCAGTCCGAGGTTGGTGGGGCAGTGTCATACGAGCTCCAATGCACCAGCCTCCCCCGGAGGCACAAAAGCCGTCAGGGCTGCTAGTTCTTTGGAGGACAGGCAAGGCAGAGTGGGGAGAGACGATCCCCAAATATCATTACCAACAGGAAACAGGGCAGTCAGATGTCGAAAATTGACTATTGTTAATTGATGTTTTTATCCCCCCAAAAAGTTTTTGATTGAGTTTCCACTGAAATGAGGCTACATTTTAATGTTTAATGTTGTATTTTAATCTTGTTTTTAAAGCTGTATTTCAATCAATTGTTTTTATATTTGGTGTTAGCTGCCCTGAGCCCGGTCTTGGCTGGGGAGGGCGGGGTATAAATATTATTATTATTGTTGTTGTTATTATTATTATTATTATTATTATTATTATTATTATTATTATTAGTTAAGTAGAAATGGGCATTTCAGGCCATTGGCTCTTCTCGTCCAGCATCCTGTTCTCGCAGTGGCCACCCAGATGCCTCTGGGAAACCCACAAGCAGGACCTCTGAGCACAAAGAGCACCTTATTCTTCTCCAGTTTCCAGCAACTGGTATTCAGAACCGTTACTGTGGTGGGGGCAAAGCACAGCCATTGCGGCCAGTAACTATTGGCCTTTTCCTCCACCAGTTTGCCCAATCACTGCCGTCACTGCCTCCTATGGGAGCAGATTCCATAGTTGAGCTATGCGCTCCAGAAATCCTCTCTTTATTTGGCAGCTATGCAAGGGCCGGAACCCTGTCCTCTTTCCGCCCCTTTTCTTAGCAGCGGTGGGGAAATCTGCAGCCGCCTGCATGTGGCCAGACCACAACGCCCACCCACCTTGGCCTTGCTTGCTG
Source organism: Podarcis vaucheri (assembly GCF_965113315.1). Classification (NCBI taxonomy): domain Eukaryota; kingdom Metazoa; phylum Chordata; class Lepidosauria; order Squamata; family Lacertidae; genus Podarcis; species Podarcis vaucheri. The sequence goes on from NC_138754.1 coordinate 13,305,228, forward strand.
TGGCGGATGGGATTTGTCGCTCAGCAACACCTGGAGAGCCCACACCTGTCATTAGGAAAAGGATCCCTCTCCCAACATGGTGAAGGTTAAGTACAAATCCGATTCATCACCTGTCTCTAGCTGTGGCAGGTGACCGTATGATGAGCAAACAGACACAGATGGAAACTAGGACGTGCTCTACAAAACTATGGCACATGTGTGTACCTCCTGCACATTGTAAACGGTGCCTTGCCTCGGCACTGATCTGATTTGCAAATCGAAGACTTTGGCAGAAGCTGTACTGGGAGTTCGAACTCTTCATTCAACTGTGAGGGCCAAGGCAGCCCTTGCATGCCTCCAACATTTCTCCGATGAAAATAGGGACACACCATTCCATAATGATAATTTTGCTATTTATGCCCCACACATCTTACTGGGCTGTCCCAGCCACCCCGGGTGGCTTCCAACATATATTAAAACATAATAAAACATTAAACATTTAAAAAACAACAACACATTCCCTATACAGGATTGCCTTCAGACGGCTTGGGAGTCTGATAACTCCATACTCTCCAACATTTCTCCAATGGAAATAGGGACATCCTAAGAGGGACATTCCGAGATCAAATCAGAAACCGGGACAGCTTCTCTAAATCAGGGACGTCCCTGAAAATTAGGGACACTTCGAGGGTCTGCCCTTGAGTCTTTTAAATCAAAGCCTTTGGGGCCCTCCAAGTGTAGGTGGACTCCAAATCCCATCAGACCCAGCCAGGATGTCCCATGGTCAGAGGATGGAAGTTGCAGTCTAGCAATAGCTAGAGACAGGGCCGGCCGATCCCATGAGGTAGACTGAAGCAGCTGCCTCAGGTGGCAGAATCCAAGGGGCCCATGCTCCTCCCACCACCACAGAAGCAAGGAAAGGTGGCTGTGGGTGGGATTCTGGGTTCTGGAGATTTCTGTCTCCAATCTACCCTTGTTTGGGATCCTGCCCATATTGCACAACCATTGCAGAACAAATCCCAGAATCTGTCTCTTGTTGCATAGCTTTTTTGCATCAAAAATTCAACAGCTGGAGATAGCCACTTTTCACGTTTAAAGGAAGGACCAAAAGCTAAAGTTTAAAGAGGAAACTTTCCTTTTGTCCGGCCTTGCAGCCCTAATCTGTAATCTTCCTATGCATGTTTTCATGTTTTGTTGTTGGTATTTGATGATGTGAGGGTTTTTTTGGGGGGGATGCTTTATATTTTTGTGTTTTTTCTTTCTTTTAATAAATTGTTTTGTATTTTATTATGCTGCTCATAAAGGTAAAGGTAAAGGTACCCCTGCCCGAACGGGCCAGTCTTGACAGACTCTGGGGTTTGTGCGCCCATCTCACATCTATTGGCCGGGGGCCAGCGCTGTCCGCAGACACTTCCGGGTCACGTGGCCAGCGTGACAACGCTGCTCTGGCGAGCCAGAGCCGCACACGGAACGCCGTTTACCTTCCCGCTGGTAAGCGGTACCTATTTATCTACTTGCCCCCGGGGGTGCTTTCGAACTGCTAGGTGGGCAGGCGCTGGGACCGAGCAGCGGGAGCGCACCCCGCCGCGGGGATTCGAACCGCCGATCTTTCGATCGGCAAGCCCTAGGCGCTGAGGCTTTAGCCCACAGCGCCACCCGCGTCAAACTGGCTAATACAGTAATACAATAACAAAGATTAAAGTGTGCAATGCCACATGCTGACCACCAGGTGGCAGCGGTTTTTCTGAAAAGGTTATCCATCTCCAAAAAATAAACGAAAAATATTGCAATGTTCTCACGTGTTCCAAGAAAGACGTGCGTGTACACACACAAACACACATCTTTATTGGAGCACGTGAAAACACTGCAACATTTAAAAATCTACCGGGGTCCCTAGATCTCTCAAAAGATGACTTGCTCCTGTAATTCCCCTTACATCATTGTTCAGCTCCAGAGAAGTCCTTTGAAGTGTGTGTGTGTGTGTGTGTGTGTGTGTGTGTGTGTGTGTTTCAGCCCATGCAGGACCTGCAGGTCTGAGCACAGTGGCAGCCCATGTGCCTTTGGACAAGGGATGTGGAATCTGTGGCCCTCCAGCTCTTGATGGACTCCAACTCCCATCAGTCCCAGCTGGGGTGTAGGGCTTAAGGTGTCAGACTAGGGCCTGGGAGACAGGGGTACAAATTCTCCCTTGGCCATTAAGCTCACTGGGTGACCTTGGGTCACTCACTGCCTCTCAGCCCACCCCGCCCCGCAGGTTGGTTGTGAGCATAAAATGGGGAGGTGAAGTTTGTACACCGCCTTGAGCTTGCTGAAGGAAAGGTGGGATAGAAATGGAAATGGAATAAATAAATATGTCTTGGCAGTGGCGTAGCGTGGGGGGTGCAGGGGGGGCCAGCCGCAACGGGCGCAACATCTGGGGGTTACGGTTAGGGGCGCAAATCCACGGGTTAGGGGGCGCAAATTACTTGCCTTGCCCCGGGTGCTGACAACCCACCCTACGCCACTGTGCCTTGGGGAAACAGGGGAGATGGGAGCTGCAGTCCAGCTAACATCTGCAGAGCCCCACTCTAAGACTCATAGAATTGCAAAGTTGGAAGGGACCGTGAGAGTCATCGAGTCCAACCCTCTGCTGTGCAGGAATCTGTTGCCCAACATGGGGCTCAAACCTGTGACTCTTGAGATTAAGAGTCTTATGTTCTATTGACTGAGCTATCCCAAGTCCAGGGACTTCCCCCACATCCCCAAATGCTTCGCAGTGGACTGGGTTTGCACAGCAGACGCAGGAGATTAGTTTCCTAAAGGGAAATCGCTGAGATGCTGCTCTCTTACTTGGGTGTGGCAGCAGCATAACAGAAATGCTAAAAGAGACCGAATCGAAACGATAGTGCAAAACTCATACCAAGGAATCCAATTTGGGTTTCAGGCAGGGGATGCCAGGGGAGGAGGGTTCTGAGTGCCAGTAAGATGCTCTAGCAGAAAACACCATGATTTTTGCTGCCCAAGCTCCCCTAACCCACACACATTTTTTTTGGGTAGCAACAGAGGATATTCCAGATCACTTGACACCATGTGTACAAATGTGCTAAGACCTTTGCAGCTGAGCAGAGGTTTGAAGCTGGGTCCCCTGGCCCACAGCTCTAACCGCTATGCTACACTGCCTCCCGAGGAAACACAGATCAAGTGAAAGGGCCAGGTAGCTAGGCTGGCTTGCTTGCTCTGCGTCCGTCTCTCTCTCTCTCTCTCTCTCTCTCTCTCTCTTTCTCCCTCTCCCTCCCTCAAACCAGCTTGCTTTTGCTAATGGACTGAGCAGGCAAGCCGCCTGAAAGGCCCCCCTGGGGGAAGGTCAGGTGTCCGCTCCCTGGCCTCCTGCTCCCTCGCCTTGTCGATACCCATTAGAGGATAGAGGGTGGCAGCAGCGGGGTGCAGCCGGGCACACGGCTTCTCCAGAGCAGTCCACGTTGGGCACCTGAAGCAAAGTCAGCCTGTGTGTGTTCAAAACAGGCAGGACACGGGCTGCAGAAACGCAGAGAGGCTCCCCAGACACTTTGGACTTCTCTGCTGGGCACCTGCACCCATTTCCCCCTTCACTTTCATGTGCCTCAGACGGAAGAATGCAAGGTAAGCAGCCTTTGCTATGATGCTGGTAAAGGGGGGGGGGGTCCTGTTTGTGTCTGCGTCTACAGTCGAGAAGCAAAGTCAGGAGCCAGGACGGTGCGCCGAGTCGCCTAGGCTTCGTTTGCGACTGCTAGCACTCAGCGTTGCTCTCTGCAAAGTGCTTTGCTGCCTTTGTCGCCTTTATTGCACAGCAGTCCTGAAAGGTAGGTCGTTTTTTACCAACAGGTGACATTGGGACTTGTAGGGCGGAAGGCAGGGAGCCCAACAGTAGGTGGCGCCAGAGAAAGATCTACAGTGGTACCTCGGCTTACGAACAGCCCTGTTTACGAACTATTCGGTTTACGAACTCCGCAAAATCAGAAGTAGTGTCCCAGTTTGCAAACTTTACCTTGGTCTAAGAACGGAAGCCGAACGGTGGAAGGGCACCGGCGGTGGGAGGCCTCATTAGGGAAAGCACACCTCGGTTTAAGAACGGTTTTGGTTTAAGAACAGACTTCAGGAACGAATTAAGTTTGTGAACCAAGGTATCACTGTATCTATCTTTCTATCTATCTATCTTAGGGTTGCCATATTTCAAAAAGTGAAATTCTGGACAGAAAAGTTGTGAGCTTTTTCTTTTTGCCGGTGTTGTTGTGGAAAGCCCCCCTCTCCCTCTCCATCAGATGTCAAGGAGATAAATATCTATCTCTTCAGAAGACACCTGAAGTTTTTAATGCTTGGTATTTTATTATGTTTTCCTATATGCTGGAAGCTGCCCAGAATGGCTGAGGCAACCCAATCAGATGGGTCAAATTATTGCTATGATCTATAAGGGCAGGTTGTTGGGGTAGGGAGAGCGCTGCTGAAGTTATAGCATCACAGTTGCAGCTTTAAAAGGTACCGTTCTGTGGGCCATATCTGATGATAGTCCTTCTCAGAAAAGACCCATCGAAATCAGTGGACTTAAGGTGGATGATTCCAGCGCTCTTCATTATCTGAGCTTTTCTTTTCTTCCTTTACGCAGTCTGCCATTGCATCAACACTTCTGGAATGGCCTAGAAAGCTGGAATTGGTGCATATATATACACCAATCAGTGGAGAAAACAGGAGAGGGGGGAAGAAAATAGGACATGTCTACATTTCCGGCTCAGGTCTCAGGATAGAACGCCTACGTCATAAAAGCAATCAAAGCATTCAAAGAGAGAGAGAGAGAGATCAAACCAAATCTGCCACAGGAGTCTTCAACTCAGCAACTTCAACCAGCTTCAGGTGGGCGGGTGGAAGTTTCAGGAGCACCCAGAGAGCCCATTTTATTTCAAGCCTTTCTAAGGTGCTTTTACAAAATGGGAATGGTATCACACACAAAAAAGATGTGGGAAACCTTTTTCAGCCAGAGGGCCACATTTCCTTCCTGGCAACATTCGGAGGGCCACATATCAGTGATAAGAAGGGCCAGAGGTGAAATTTTTACCTTTGCACACTTGGCTGGTTTCTTCCTTTTCTCTCTCTCTCTCTTTCTCTACCCCCCCCCCTTTTTCTTACTGGTTTGTTTTTATTAAATTTCCGGAATTTTACAAATTAACTTCAAATCAAATAATTACGGTACAACAGTTTCGACTTCCCAGCCACACTTCCACAGTGTTTGTGCTTGAACCCTTTTCTACTGTGTTGTATATCAGACTCTGGTCTATTACAAAAATCCCCCCATGCAATTATTTTTATCATTTTTCTTCCGCTGCTCATCTCTCGAATCCTGCCAGCGATTTCATTTGACTCTGCTCTTCTTCTATAAAAAGTTTATCATTTGGGTCTCCTGGTTTTGCTGTCAGCTTTGCCGTTTCTACATAAAGGTAAAGGTAAAGGGACCCCTGACCATTAGGTCCAGTCGTGGCCGACTCTGGGGTTGCGGCGCTCATCTCGCTTTACTGGCCGAGGGAGCCGGCGTACAGCTTCTGGGTCATGTGAGCAGCATGACGAAGCCGCTTCTGGTGAACCAGAGCAGCGCACAGAAATGCCGTTTACCTTCCCGCCGGAGCGGTACCTATTTATCTACTTGCACTTTGACGTGCTTTTGAACTGCTAGGTGGGCAGGAGCAGGGACCGAACAAGGGGAGCTCACCCCGTCGCGGGGATTCGAACCGCCGACCTTCTGATTGGCAAGTCCTAGGCTCTGTGGTTTAACCCACAGCGCCACCCGCGTCCCCCATTTCCACATAGTCCATTGCTTTTGAAAGCTGTTCCTCCTTCATTCAAACTTTCTCTTCTTTCCATTTCTGTGCAGTTGGCTGCTTTCTTCACACACTCAGACACTCCTTCCATTCAAGCAAGCAAGTGGCATGATGCAAGGTTTAAGGATGCATTGCAGCCAGGCAGAAACATTCTAGGAACGTGCAGATTATGTATATATCCCATGCATGCAAGTCTCCAGCACTTACTAGCTCTGTAAATCTGCTTGGAGAAGAGAGCAAGCTGTGGCATAGTGGTTCACAGGCTGAACTAGGACTTGGGAGACCAGGGTTCAAATCTCCACTCAGCGCTTATGCTCCGTGAGGTGACTCTTTCTCTTTGTGAGGAGGGAGAGAAGCACATACGCTTCCTGGGATATGAATGCAAATGTAAAAATAAATTGATGGTCACAAAAGGGATGCGTTCAGAACTGAAGCTACGTTGGCAGGCCTAAAACATCAGAGCGATGTCAGAATATAATAGCGAGTGTTATAAGAAAAAACTGCTCCTTTATCCTTTATGGCAGGGGTCAGCAAACTTTTTCAGCAGGGAGCCGGTCCACTGTCCCTCAGACCTTGTGGTGGGCTGGACTATATGTTGAAAAAAAGTATGAACAAATTCCTATGCCCCACAAATGACCCAGAGATGCATTTTAAATAAAAGCACACATTCTACTCATGTAAAAACACGCTGATTCCCGGACCATCCGTGGGTCGGATTTAGAGGGTGATTGGGCCTTAGTTTGCCTACCCGTGCCTTATGGGTATCCAAGAGCCCGTACAGAGTCCTTATGTAGGTTCTCTATTGGTAGGAGAAAATAACAGAGGCCAACCAGAGAATATTGAGAAGCAAAGCGGCTACTAAGCATGATCTTTATTAAAATGTTGCAACAGAGTCCTCCACTCCCCCCACGCAGGGAGGGAAGAGAGGAACCCAGACCAATTATGTGCAAGCTCTTCATATCTGAAGAAGTGTGCATGCATACAAAAGCTTATACCCAGAACAAACTTAGTTGGTCTCTAAGGTGCTACTGGACAATTTTTAAACTTTTTATTTATTTATTTCGACTGCGTCAGACCAACATGGCTACCTACCTGAATCTAAGCTCTTATACAGTATAGAAATTTGAAAATTGCCTCCCCTGTAGCTCAATACCACCCCCCCAGAACATCATCTATCCATCACTGAAGGGGCGGTCTACAGCAGAAAACCTGTCTGTCAGGATACCTGATAATGGTCACCGATTGCTTTTACCTGGGCATCCTGGCCATTCTTTTGTGATGGTAAATACTCAGTTCCTGAATCCAGGTCACAGGCTCACCCTATTCATACACAGATACGCCCTTAAGACAGGATTTGTGAGCAAAGAGACAATGGGGAGGCTTTCCCATTTCCTTCCTCCTTGCAGAGAAACATTTGAAGTCAATTTGGGAGAGTCAAAATGGTTTCAGGATTGCTCTCCTGTACTATTTCAGACACGTAGTTTATATACTTATGTATGTGTTTGCCTTGTAAATTTATGAACATATGATTGATATATATATATATATGAGACCTTAGAATTCCTATAACACAAGCGTGAGCAAAAGGTTGGTGGTGCCATAACTATAACCAGCCTCAACTTGGCTGAACAACCCAGGGCACAGTATAGATTTTCCTCTTAGGCCTAGTCAGCTGCAGGGCGATCGCTGGCGTCAGACATCGACCGAGCCTATTGAGCTCTTGCCTGATACAACAAACCTTCTGATTCCCCTCCCTGCAGTGGCCTGAGACACGGTAAATGTTATAGAGAGAAAGACGACTATGTCAGCATATTGCATACCCTCCAACATTTATCCAATGAAAACAGGGACGCATTATTATTATTATTATTATTATTAATTATTATTTTGTGCACCACCCATCGGACTAGATTGCCCCAGCCACTCTGAGCAGCTTCCAACATATATAAAAACATAATAAAACATTAAACATCTGAAGGGCTGCCTTCAGATGTCTTCTAAAGGTTGTATAGTTACTTATCTCCTTGGCTCCATACCCTCCAACATTTCTCTGATGAAAATAGGGATGTCCTAAGGAAAAGTGGGACACTCCGGGATTGAATCAGAAACCGGGACAGCTTCTGTAAATCTGGGACTGTCCCTGGAAAATAGGGACACTTGGAGTGCCTGATATTATGTGTGTGTGTGTGTGTCTTTCTTTTTACTTCCCACCCCGTTTTCCAAGATGTTTTTATTTCTTCCATTTCTTCTGCTGCTCATAATTCAAATCCTGCTTTTGAGTTCATCATACTGTAGCATTTCCTTAAGTAGTCCGAAAAGGGCTTCCATTCTTCCACAAAACAGTCGTTGCTAGGTTCTCTTATTTTAGCTGTTAACTTTGCCATTCCAACATAGTCCTTACTTATCCATCCTTCTTTAAGTGGGAATGTCTTCTTCCTTCCATTTTTGTGCATAAAGAATCCTAGCTGCTGTTGTTACATACACAGACAGCATGTGTATCTCTGTATATATCAGGACTTAGCAGTACAGACAACCACGGTTTGAATTTTACTCTTCCGCCTTGGCGTAAGGAAGCGACAACATGGTTTGGTTTCTAGGTTGTTGTTTTTTTAAAGCATGGGACTCAGCTACACAGCTGCAAATAAAGCGTTTTAAATGTGTGGTATGTGACACTAGGTGGCGACAGTGAGCTATGCAAAATTCAATGTATTTTTCAAAACTTTTTTTTAAAGCATTTTCACAGCGTTTTTTTATATGTGTGTAGATCCTACCATGGATTCCCCCACAACCTGAGCTGCACAAATGCAGGTGTTAAAAACGTCAGAGTCAGCTTTCATTGTAGCTTTCAACATGAGGACTAGAATCTTACTTTAGTTTTAAATGAAGGCCTGTAGCTCAGTAGCAAAGCACCTGTTCAGTGGCATCTACAGGTGGGGCCAGGAAAGAACCCCCCGCCTGCCTGAAACTCTGGAGAGCTGATGCATTACTGAGCTGGATAGACTGACTCAGTATACGGCAGCTTCCAATGTTCCTAAAACTTAAAAAAGGTTTGTGTACCTGCCTGGTTCAAGCCCCTTCCAGCCGCCTCCTTGCTACTGAGTTGGGTCATGTACCGTATTTTTCGCTCTATATGACGCACCAGACCACAAGACGCACCTAGTTTTTGGAGGAGGAAAACAAGAAAAAAAATATTCTGAATCTCAGAAGCCAGAACAGCAAGAGGGATTGCTGCACAGCGAAAGCAGCAATCCCTCTTGCTGTTCTGGCTTCTGGGATAGCTGTGCAGCCTGAATTCGCTCCATAAGACGCACACACATTTCCCCTTACTTTTTAGGAGGGAAAAGGTGAGTCTTATAGAGCAAAAAATACAGTATCTTACTTTACAGAAGACAGTCCTCCTCTATCCAAAGCCGTCATCTGCTTGAAAAGCTGGCAAGATGGCTCATGATGGAGAGCTCAGTCAATGAAGCCTGAGACTCCATCTTAGGGTCACAGGGTTCGAGTCTCATGTTGGGGGAAAGATTCCTGGGTGTTGCTGGGCGTTGGGCTAGATGACCCTGGGGATCTCTTTCAACTCTACAATTCTATGATTCATCAGCCGTGAGTTTTTATTTCTAAACCTGCAGCTCCATATGTTGAATTAGTAAAGGCAGATTTTGTGCAGCTCTCGATCTCATCTTTCTAGCTATCTCTCTCTCGCCTCCCCGAGCACTGCTGAAATCTTAAGCCGACTGCCAGGGTTCGTTTTTTGCCAGCTTCCTGTTGTGCTTCACTTGCTTCTGTACCGATTGCCTGTTTTCTTCATGCCCATCAACATTACTCAGATGAAAAACTGGGTCGCTTCCCGGCTCGAGCATTTTTAAATATATACATATATATACCGCTCTTGCAGGAAGCGTTGCTGCTTTAGTGCCTTCCTGCCTCCCATCTGCAGACTGACATATGGCAGGGAAAGAGTTGGGGGGAGGCTGGTCCAGGAGGACAAATGGGGTGCTGCCCCACCAGTCTACCCTCAGCCAGGCCCCTCTTTCTCATTTTCTTACTCAGCAACTGGTCCAAGAGCACAACACATGCTGCCATCTTCCTGCCCCTTAGACTCAGTGTTGCACTGAGAACCCATTAAAATCGGTTGACTTGAAAGTTAATCGTGGCTATTGATTTCAAAGGGTCTTCTCTGAGTAGGACTTTTTTAATGCAAGCGCAGAGCCTCCAAGGGTCCCTCTTTTCCAGGGACAGTCCCAGATTTACAGAAGCCACCTTGGTTTCTCATTTGATCCCAGAATGCCACGCTTTTCCTTAGGACGTCCCTATTTTCATCAAAAATATATTAGAAGGTAATGGAGTTATGTGACCACTGAACCAAGGAGATATGCAGTGCTTTTTTCTGGGGGTACGCACACCCCTAAACTTTTGTGAATCTGTATACTTTTGTCCATTTACTGTATTTATTTTTCCCGATTTGAACTATAAAATGGTGGTTTTCTTGAGTCAAAATGAGAGTTCCCCTAAACATTTTTTTAAGGAAAAAAGCACCGGAGATAAGTAACTATACAACCTTTAGAAGACATGTGAAGTTTTTTATGGGCTAATAGCCGTAAATAAATAAATGAAATGAAAAACATGTGAAGTTTAGGGAAGGGTTTTTTTTAACTTTTAATGTTATGTTTTTATGTTATTATGTTTTTGTATCTGTTGGAAGCCACCGAGAGTGGCTGGGGCAACCCAGTCAAATGAGCGGGGTATAAATAATAAAATTACGATGATGATGGGGATGTTGCTGCTGCTGCTGCTGAAATAGGATGTCCCTATTTTCATCAGAGAAATTTTGTAGAGTATGCAAGCTAAAGGAATTGAACAAGGACGGGGCCACACATGCCTTCCTTAGCAGGAAATAAATCAGATTATTTCAGGTGCTTTGGAGAATGAGAAAGGAGGCAATGGGGTGATCTGACTCCCCGTAGTAACTTGTAGTAACTCAGAGCAGGGCTTTTTGTGTGGATGCCTCTGTTCTGTGGGAGACGTCTCCTAGGACAGGTGGCCTATGGCCTGCGCTTTCCAGAAACACCTGAAGACATTTGGGTTAAGACAGGATTTCCCAGCTGAGTGAATGGGTCTCTGCCGCGGGTGTATATTCTGCATTGTTGTGTTGTGTCTCTTTTAAAGGAATACAGTGGTACCTCAGGTTACAGACGCTTCAGGTTACAAACTCCGCTAACCCAGAAATAGTAGCTCGGGTTAAGAACTTTGCTTCAGGATGAGAACAGAAATCGCGTGGTGGCGGCAGCGGGAAGCCCCATTAGCTAAAGTGGTATCTCAGGTAAAGAACAGTTTCAGGTTAAGAACAGACCTCTGGAACGAAGGTTCTTAATCCGAGGTTCTTAATTCGGAACGAAGTTCTTAATCCAAGGTACCACTGTATCTGGTGTGTGTGTGTGTGTGTGTGTGTGTGTGTGTGTTTAGCTGCTTTTTGCTGTTTTTACATCGCCTTGAGATGTGTAAGGCGACTGAGGAAGCTTTAAAAAAAAAATCACAATGAAACAAATGAAACAAAGCAGCTCCACAATAGTCCCCAACCACCCAGTTTTCAAAAGTAAAATGTAATTAATCATCATCATCTTAATAGTCATAATGATGATGATTCCTAAGGATTCCCCAGCACTATTCAAAAAAAATCTATAATCTATCTGCCGCTCCATTGTGGTTAACAATGAAACAAGCAGAGAGCTCTTATTTGCTAGACACACACACACACACACACCACCCTCCTTTTACCCTTCTGCCCAATTAAAATAAATAAATAGGAAGATTTACAATCTGGGGTAAGCGGGGTGCGTTCTGATTGGCCAGCGGTGACATCATGTCTTGAGTCCCTAGGGAAAATAGGTGGGGCAGCAGAGGGGGTGTGGGTGTGCTCTTTATTGTATATGGGCACAAGCTGCCAGCTGGGGTTGGAAGTCTCAAGGGAATATAAACACACAAACACACCACGGCTGCTTTTAACCACCACCACCCCCCCGGAATAAAGGCTTTGTCATCAGACTTTGAGAATGCCAGAATATGGGTTATACAAAATGCACGTGCGACTTTCTCCAGCAAAGCAAGGCAGGATTTTATAATACGTGGGCAGAATGAAATCTTACATTGCTTTGACTTCTTGCTTCATTTACCAAAAAAAGCATATTGTATATTGATTCAATAAATGCGGCGGCGGCGATTCTAGCTGCACGATGGTGATCTTCTCAATTGCCCACTTAAAGAGAATGGTTTTTGCCAGGTGTAGTAGTTTGCTGTGTATATGGAAGAACTTACACAGAGTTGGTGAAATTTAGAGACGGAAAACAGTGGGGAGGGGGGAAGCAATTTGAAAACGCACGGGTCCCCACTGTCAGTAATGGGAAGCAAATGTTTACATTGGAACTATTTGGCATGCTGTGATAATCAATTATTAATATAATTGATATTTATATAGATTATATCAAAGCGTTTGAGTAGGAACATTATTATAGTTTTGTGTTTGAATATACAAAATTATACACATATTTGGATGAGGTCCCTTTCAGGTGATCTGCTGAAAGAGCGTTCAGCTCAGTTTGTTTGCAGGAAGATTAGATGATGTTAGGTATTTAGTGAGCATTTGGCTTGATTGGCTTGCGGGGAGATTAGACTGTGAGTTGTGTCAAGCAAATGCTATCACACACTCTCTAGCACATCTTCCCATCACTTTCCTTACTGCAAAAAGTCTAATATTTTTGGGAAAACAGATTTGTAGCGTAAGAGCTCCAAATCAGCTGAATTGTGCAGCCTAAATGTCCTGGGATGTGTCTGAGCCAGACTTGCAAAATGGTGACAGTCTGGAAGTGAAATTGGTGTACACACACCATTTGCCACCCACTCTCATCCTGACCAATGAAAATTTGCACATTCTCTGCAACCTGCACACCCAACAGGAAACTTGTCTGCCTCATTGCCGTCTTTAAGTCCGGCTTTTCTTTACTGTAGTGGTTAAAGAGGTCGTTCCCAAATAAAATCTCACCTGTGCCGCAACCGCAGTCAGTGGGCTAGGTGTCCTAGTCACTACAAACCCTTCAGCTTAATGAACTGGTTCACATATAATTCTAAGCCATGGTTAACTTAGCCAAAGCATGGTTTGCTTGAACATGTGAACCCAGTGCAGCAGACTATCCATGGTCTGTTTTCCACCCACAAACCACAATGGAAAACCATGATTTGTTGTTGGCTTATAAACCATGGCTTGCTTAACTATGGTTTGTTATATTGTTTTGTTTTATTTGATTGAATAATAAAACAGACAATGCAAGTGACATTACAGACATTAACAATAAAAATTTTAATATAAGATAAGTTCCAATTCAAAGAAATTCAGCTTTAGTCTTCTCAGAAAAATAATAATTTGATTATTTATATGCCACCCATCTGACTGGGTGACCCCCTTTGGGCATCTTCCAACAAAATATTAAAAACACAATAAAACCTCAACCATTAAAAACTTCCCTGTACAGGGCTGCCTTCATATATCTTCTAAAAGGCATGTAGTTATTTATCTGTTTGACACATACTGGGAGCCAATGTAGATCCTTTAGGACCAGTGTTATATGGTCTCAGTGGCTGCTCCCAGTCACCATTCTGGCTGCTGCATTCTGGATTAGTTGTCATTTCCGAGTCACCTTCAAAGGTGGCCCCACACAGAAGCACATTGCAGTAGTCCAAGTGGGAGATAAGCAGAGAATGCACCACCCTAGTGAGACAATGCGCAGGCAGGCATGGTCTCAGCCGTCATACCGGGTGAAGCCGGGAGACAGATGCCCTGGACGCAGAATTAACCTGTGCTTCCATGGCTTGGCAGTAATTTTGCTCCTGCCAGGACAGAGTAAACTAGGCCTCCTTGTGAGGACTTTGGAGCAGGTGTTTGCTGTAATTGCACCAAGTCTGTGTGCTGGATGAGTCATCACCAGCTAACGCCCTTGTGTTTGGTTCAACCAGCTCATCTGGAACGAGGAAAAATTAAGACTCAAAATCAACTGCTCCCATTTCCTTCGCCTTGAAGCTTGTCTCTCTCTCTCTCTGTGTGTGTGTGTGTGTGTGTGTGTGTGTGTGAGAGAGAGAGAGAGAGAGAGAGAGCTGTGTTCACCTATCATAGTAACCCAGTTGTAGGGAACCTCAGGTCTACAAGCCAATTGCGGCCCTCCAGACTTCGCTAAATGGCCCTCATAGCTCTCCCCACTCACACCCCTCCCTGGCCCTACTTTGTGTGCTTCTGGCTGGCTGGGATGAGTCCCTGAACTCCAAATAATGCCTCTCCTTTGCCCGGATGGAAGATAAGGGAGGAGCAGGGCTGGCCCAAGACATTTTGGCGCACGTGGCAGACCCCAAAATGGCACACACACACCCCCGCCAGGGAAGAGGGGTTGAGGGAAGAGCTACATCAGGGACAAGGGGTGTGGGGAGAGAAAGATCAACATTGGAGTCTGCTGCCACGGTGAATCCGGCCACCTGAGGCATTCTCCTCACCTTGCCTCATAAAGCAAGCAGGAACAGTAAACCATGGCTTGGTGTTCCGTCTAAACCAGAAACGGGTTTGTTTCACTCAAAACAAGTAATTCTATGATAAAGTGCATGGGTTGGCTTGAGTGAAACAGTCCACGATTCCTGGTTCAGTTTGTAGTGCTTCAGTTTGTAGTGCTTATCTAGAGAAGCAGAAGCTATTAACTATGGTTTGCCACTGAATGTGGCCCTCAAAGTGTCTCTGTCTGGCCCTCAGAACTCTTCCAAGGCGACACCCTTGCTTCACACCCTGGTTGGAATATGGAATACCGAGGGCCTTCTTGGTAGTGGCATCTGCCCTGTGGAACGCCCTCCCATCAGATGTCAAGAAAATAAACAACTATCTGACTTTTAGAAGACATCTGAAGGCAGACCTGTTCAGGGAAGTTTTTAATGTTTGATGTTTTATTGTGTTTTTAATATTCTTATTTAATCCATTATTATTGGTAGTAGTGGTAGTATTTACCCATCCTTCACTCTACTGTCCCAGAGCAGGTTACACCCATTAAAACAGTGATTGACATGTTGCTCTGCCTACCACTGGCCTGCGGCCCTCAGAAAGTTGCCCAGAAAGAGACTAGATTTACTCCTTCAAGACGACGTGCAAATTAGGGCAGATAGATGTGGACAGAGCCCTGAAATCGGGGACTATCATAGTCCAACACAGCCTTTGCTGACTTGGTGCCCTTTTGAACTACAACTCCCATGAGCTCCAGCCGGCACATGGGAACTGTAGTCCAAAACACTAGGAGGGCGCCGGGTCGGCGAAGGCTGCCCCTCAGTATCTGACTCATGCTGAGGCTGGGCTGGGATTTGCCGGTGACTTGTCAGCGTGGGAAAAGGGATCCAGGCTGGATTTTCCCTTCGCCCACACAAGGAAGGTTGCCTGGCTGTTGATGATAATCCGGCAGCTGGGACAGCGGGCAGCGATGCAGCAGTGAGCAAGAGGGGATTTTGCATGTGTCAAACAAAAGAAAACACACCCCTAGGTGATAGCGGGGAGAGTATGAGTAAGGAAGGGGGAAGAGAGCGTTGCAGAGGCAGATTTCCACACTAGAGATGATCAGGAAAGAGATCGAAGAGAAAGACTGAATATATTGCCGTGCTCTTCAGCAAATCTGAGCTGCATCCTGGCTGAAATGCTGCCTGCAGTTCCAGTGGCGTAGCGTGGGTTGTCAGCACCCGGGGCAAGGCAAGTAATTTGCGCCCCCTAACCCGTGGATTTGCGCCCCCTAACTCCCAAATGTTGCGCCCGGTGCGGCTGGCCCCCCTGCACCCCCCACGCTACGCCACTGTGCAGTTCTGATCCTTGCATCTCACAAGAGATAAAACAGGGAAAGGGGGCAGAGGAGGGCAAGTGAAATGACCCAGGAGCTGGAGCCAGTCTCCATCCGAAGGTGGAAGAAAGGTGCCTACAAAGTTCACTTGGGGTTTTTGGCAGGGAGGGAGGCACTGTCATTGTCTTTTTTTACAGGTAGAATCGCAGTTGGAAGGTACTGAAGGCAGCCCTGTTCAGGGAAGCTTTTAATGTTTGATGCATTACTGTACTGTATTTTAATGTTTCGTTGGAAGCCGCCCAGAGTGGCTGGGAAAGCCCAGCCAGATGGGTGGGGTATAAATATATTATTATTATTATTATTATTACTCCTCCAAGGTCATCTACCCAACTGAGATGCAGGAATCACTGCTAAAGAATCCCTCACACTTGCCCCCCCAAACACCTCTGTTTAAAAGCCTCCACTGAAAGAGAGCCCACCCGCTTCTGAGGTGTTTTGTTCCGCTGTTGAACAGCTCTGAGCACCAGAAACTGCTTCCTGATGTTTAGTCAGAATTTCCTCTCTTGTCATCTGAATCCGTTGAACCCAAACAGACGACGATGATTAATCAATTGCTACTCCATTTATATCCAGCCCAGAAACTCAGGAAGTGCTGTATGTGGTTCCGCACGGGCCAACTTCGGCAGGTGGGTGGGGCCACCAACCTGTCAATCACCTCACATCGCAATGACATCCAGTGAGAAATGTTCTGCCTGCCCAGTCAGCTGATCCTCGGAGGCTCAGCCATATATTTACGTACCTGCCCCACATCTGATGCCATCTGCAATGTCTGGCATAGGAACCAACTCCTAGGGGCCGAGCTCCCTTTGGCTCCCACCAATACAATATTTGAGGGGGCTGGGACCCCCCAAAGTTGATGGGCATTGCCTGGGACCCCTGATGTCAAGTGCTGGGCAGGATGGGAAAGGTTTGATCAAAGCGGCCTTCCAGTCTCCTTCCCCTTCATGGGAGGAAGAGGAGAAGGAGCCGCAGCCATTGAGGCTCAGCTACGTGCCTGGCCTTCTTTAGGGTGGGGGAAAGGACTGAGGCCTTAGGAAATGGTACCCCTGCTTGCAGGCCATGCTAGAAAACATTCTGGGCCTGGACTGCCCCTCAGCCCTGACTTTTTATTCAGTCTTGACTACAGACTACCGTATTTTTCGCTCTATAAGACGCACCAGACGACAAGACGCACCTAGTTTTTGGAGGAGGAAAACAAGAAAAAAAATATTCTGAATCTCAGAAGCCAGAACAGCAAGAGGGATCACTGCACAGTGAAAGCAGCGATCCCTCTTGCTGTTCTGGCTTCTGGGATAGTTGTGCAGCCTGCATTCGCTCCATAAGACGCACACACATTCCCCCTTACTTTTCAGGAGGGAAAAAGTGAGTCTTATAGAGCAAAAAATACGGTATGTTGCTGTATGCTGCTCTGATATTATGTGAGAGGATGGTACTTTATTTATTTATTTATTTATTTATTATTCCACGGTTCATCAGAGAAATTCAGGACCACCAGTTAAAAAATGCAATATATAAATACTTTTATAAATCAAAACATATTCATTACATTAATTGATTACATTTTTAGCCCACCTTTCCTTCAAGGAGCTCAGAGCAGCCTATGTTCTCCTCCCCTTCCCCCCCACATTTTATGCACACAAGAACACTGTGAGGTAAGTTAGGCTGAGCCACATGACTTTGAACTCTGGTCTCCCAGGCCCCAGTCCAACTCTCTAACCATTACACCACCGCTGTCTCATGCGCATGCTGTGTGGAGAGGTCAGGGATAGGGGATTTCCTTCCTCTCTTCTATAATACTAGGCCTCAAGTTCACAAATGGACTGGCAGTAAGTTCAGGACAGACCAGAGGAACAACTTCTTGACACAACACATAATTAACTTATTTGTCACCACAGGATGAGGTGATGAGAGCTACAACTGACCTCAAATGTGGATTGGACACATTCATGGAAGAGGGAAGTCAGTGGCCACTAGCCATCGTGGTTATGTGGAGGAGCCACATATAGGGGCAGTCTACCTTCAAATGCCAGTCACTGAGGGAGCAACAGCAGGTGGGGGCTGTTGTTTCATGACATGCTGGTGGGCTTCCCAGAGGTATCTAGATGGCCAGAGGATACTTAGATGGACCACTGACCTGAACTAGCAGGGGGAATTTATAAGAAAGGGAGCTGACTGCACAGAAAGTTTATTTCCACATTAGTTAACAGGTTTTTTTTTTTTTAAAAAAGGCTTCTATTGGGGGGCTTCCTGCTTTTTTTGGCAGCCCTACTTAAAGACACTGGGAATTGAACCAGGGGCCTTCTGCATGATACTCTCTCACTGACCTACGGTCCTGAGTAGTGGGGCTCTGGACGTCTGCCCCAAAGTCCTATTTTCATGGCATCATTACCCAAGACCTTTTTTTCTGCTCAGGGGCCCCACTAGAGACCCACCTCATGCAAGAAAATCAAATGATGCAGAGAATATACACTCCAAACAATGGACAAAACACCTCCACCTGGCAGGAGAGAGCCAGCAGTAAATCACACTGAGCGAGAGTTAGCTCTTTATTAGCAAAAACAGGATCTGCACAGGAGTGTCAAGCCTAATGAGCACAGCAACTCATCTCTGGCAGGTCTTGCCCCCATAAAGCAGTTGCAGAGATTGAGGGTCCTTGCCTCCCCACAGCTGCCTAAGTCCCCTCCTCTCCAGTGTCCCCCCCCCAAGCAATCAGAGACTGTTCCTGTGTGTGGCCAATCTCTACTCTGTCCTTTTCATGCCTCTTTTGGTTCTGGAAGGCCAGGGGGGTAGTGAGCTTGTCGCAGCAGGAGGGGGAGACTCCCTGGCTTCTGCACCAGCCAGATGCATCCCTGCCTCTTGGCTTCCCCGTCCCGTGCTTCGGCTTCCACCTCTGATTCTGAACTGCTCTCTGCCATAGACTCCCCCTGCTCACTAAATTGTGTTACCCTGTCAGCTTCCGACACCTCTTCCCAGTCTTTTCCCTCTGACCACTCATCATCGTCCCACCACCAACCCTCAGGCTCTAAGCCTTCTTCATTTGGGGGTTCCCCAGCTGCTCCCTCCCACCATTCCTCTGTGCCCAACCAGTCTGTGACAACACCCTTAAAAAACTACAGATCTTAGGATTCTTGGGGCAGGGGATAGCCAGCTTGCCTTAAATGTATAGTGTGGTTATGACTCCCTAAATGAAATTAGAGCATTTTGCCCCTGACAGGCAGGGCTGGGGGGTGGGGAGGGCATGGGGAGGGCAGGATAAGACCTTACCTCCGTGAGCTCAAATGGCTTAACAAGGTATCAGCAAGGTATCAACAAGACACTCTCTGGAGTGAGTACACAGGCACCAGAACAAAGGGCAGCTTGACAACTGAATGACACACGCCTTAGATGACACACACAATCTCAATGACCAACACACATACTCATCCCTGATTGCGGGCGGCTGCAGAGGAGCCTGTTCCTTGACTCAGCCCTCAAGTGATGTCTGTTGCATCACCAGGCAAGAGGCACCCAAATGACGGACAAAGGAAGTGTTCAGGAAAGGAGCAAAAGGCACTGTGGTTCATCCAACCCAGGGGTCAGCAAACTTTTTCAGCAGGGGGCCGGTCCACAGGTTAAGAACAGTTTCAAGTTAAGAACGGACCTCCGGAACGAATTAAGGTACCACTGTATTTTAATTTCTTTGGGGAAGAAAACCAGTTCGGTCTCCCCATTTTGTACGTGAGAGCATTTCTTCACATGGCAGCACAGCTAAACTATGGAATTTGCTCCCACAAATGTAACCGGAGCTATCCAGCTTGGAGGGCTTTGAAAGAGAATTAAACAAGTTCAGGGAAGTTGTCTTGGACATCCTGGGAGGTCAGGGTTCAGATCGCACCCCCACTCCAGCTCTGGAGCTCACTGGGGGACCTTGCACCAGTTACCATCTCTCAGCTTTACTACCACACAGGGTTGTTGTGAGGATAAAGTGGCAAGCAGGAGAAGCGTGTCACCAGCTGGAGCTCCTTGGAGGAAACGTGGGCAATTAATGTAATAATAAAAGAATTTGAATACAGTATGTGTTATAACTCTGTCTGGATTGTACCATTTCAGACTGCAGGGGAGCAGGATGAACCACGCAACACTGCCCTGTGAAAATACCTATTGCCCCTAGAAAACAAAATTCCAAAGAGGCTAGGTTGTACTCTTCTCCCTGACTGACTGGCTAGCTTTCTACATACAAGGACATTTTCCCGCATGGACACACGCATTCAGACATGCAAAACTCCCCCTGAAGGGGCACAGTCCAGGTGCTAGACTCTGCACGATATATATTACTTCACTTACTTCATAATGTGCTGTGCCCATCATGTAGCAACCCTGCTGAAAAAGCAGGTATAATGCATATTGCTTTGCTATTTTTTTTTCATGGGAGGCTGCTGAAATAGGAGTGGGGAGACAGATGCTTCTTTCACACATGATCATTCCTCAGGATCTATGAATGTAAGGAGAGCTCTGCAGGATGGACCAATGAGGGTCCACCTAGGCCAGGATCCCATTTCACACAGTGGCCCATCAGATGCCTTCAGAAAGCCGACCAGGAGGGCACAAAAAGCCCTCCCTCCATGGGAAAGTTATTAATAAAGATACACTAGCTCTGCATCTGGAGGTTCAACCAGAGCTGCTGAGGGGTGGCATGACTCTCTCTCTCTTCAATATTTCTGCCTCATTCTCCAAATAGGGGCATTTCCTCAAGCTGTTGGGTGGTTACAACTGAGTCGCTGCAACCACAAGCTCTCACTTACTGAATTGCTATTGAACTCCGAACAGGCCTTATAAGACCTGCTTGGCTTCCTCTATGTCTCACTTCTCTCTTCTTGGGTGAACTGTCCCTCTGCACAAGGTTGGTTTTCCTGGCATGGAAATAGAAGGAAAAGCTAGCCAGCTGCTTAAAAATCTGGTGGGGGAGGGGCTCGGTTGTTTTTGCAGCAGAAATTCATATTAACATCAACGATGGGCAAGTGAGGAAAATTAGTTGCTTACATTCCACACACACCCCACTTGCAAAACAGACACATTTAATTCTGATTGCTATTAAATGATAATAATACGTTCAGACATATGGCATTTGCACTATTTATATTAATGTTTAAGTTTAAAACAAGATGGGCACAGTGGTCCTATTGCCAGCTAGTAAGGGATTTCTGTGGTTTTTAGTCATTTTTATTAGCATTATTTCATTTCCCTCTTTTTTCTGTGATCATTGCAAATAAATTACTACTGATGGTGATAATCAATTATAATTAATAATAATAATGTCAGGTGTTTAAAATGCATAGGAAGGCCCACAGCCAAGCTTCCCTCCCCCCACCAACCAGCCTGTCCCTCCCACCTCCCCATTTTCACCCCCTCCCCACCCCCACCCCCACCCCCTTTCTACGGGGCCGAAGTTGCTGATGCTGATCAAGCCCGTTTCACAATGAATGTAAGCGCTTCCCTGAGTCACGTGCCGCCTTCCTGCGTCACCTTCGCCGGGAGAGCCGGGCCGGCGTCTCATTGGCTGCCGATGATGTCACCCTACAACCCTTCCTCCTCTCTGCCCCCTCCCATCCCGCTTCCCTCTCCTGCTCCCATCAAAAGCGTCCCCAGCACCAGAGCCAAGGAGGGGGGAAAACATAACAACAGGAAGGAAAGCAAGACAAAGCGGGCTGAGGGGGAAAGAGGGCTGGATGCGGGGTGATCAGCAGCAAGGCAGACCTAGGATAACCCGGAGGGTGCAAAGGTGTCAGAAGTCGAGGACCAGCAAATCCAGATTCCTGCTGGGTTTCAAACGTCACCTTCTCTCCCCTATCCCAGCCTCACCAACAAGGCATCTCCCCCCTCCCCCTCTTTTCACGACCTCCAAAAACATCCTCATGGATTTCAGGCTTAGACTGTAATGCAGGTGAGTGGATCTGAAACGGAAGGTTTTATTTTTATTTTTAATTTTGCAACAGGGGACTTACTGGGTGTCTTGCGATGGTTAAACACCTGGAAAACTCGATTTGCGTTAAGTTAATGGAGGGAGGGGGAATGGCTGTATTGGGGGGGGGGTCGAGAACAGAGGGACGATGTGGCAAACGAGCCTCCCTTTCCCGTCCTTGAAGGCACTGTTTGCAGGGGGTGTGCACGCACCTTTGCAACAAAAGAGGGGCAGCGTTTGCTGAAGGGATCGGGCGCCCCAGATTTCGACAACATGAAAGACGAGAGAGAGAGAGAGAGAGAGAGAGAGAGAGAATGTGTTGTTTATTTCTTGATGGGGGGGGGAGAGATCAAAAAGCAGGGAAAGAAATGAGAAAGAGAGGGTGATGAGTTCTTGTTTCCTCCGCCTGCCCCCCCCCCAAGGTGGCAATAAAAAGAGTGGGTGTTTGTTTGTGGTGGCTGTCGCCTCGGTTTGTTGTGACAGATCATTCTTTTGGGGGGTGCGTAGGAGGTGGGGAGAGGCTGGCAGGCTGATGCCGAGAGGGTGGAGGTGCCACCGGGAGCCGGAAAAGTGTGTTTGCTGTGCGGGGGAGGGGGGAGGTGGATGTCAAGGAGAGAAGACCAATGTTTTTTTCCTTGCAAGCATCAACACAAGAGGTTAAAAGAGGATCTGGTGTGTGTGTCTGTGTGCGCGCAGAGTTCTCCCCTTACAGGTACCCTTAACGTCTCCTGACTGCTAGGATGACATTCGGGGATATTTTAAGCCGGTGATGCCATGGTGGTTATGGGGACACCGGCGGGCTTTATATAGAGACGGGTGAAAACTGCGGGTGGAAATGGGGCACACGCCGACACGTGTGCCCGGGCTCACATGCAGAGGCAGACACGCAGACACAGAGCTTTCCTTTGTCGAAACACAAGGCTGTTAGAGCATCTGCGGAAAATCCCAGGTTCTATTACGGTCGGCATTTCCAGGTCTGAAACCTGTCTGAAACCCTGGAGACCTGCTGCCTGCCGGTACAAAACAACATTGAGCTAGACGGACTTTCTGTGCTCCTATTTAATGAGGTCTTTTCCTCAGAACCATGAGGACTAGGATCCTGCTTGGCTTTTAAGGAAGGGACGCAGTTCAGTGGTGGAGCATTTGCTTTGCATGCAGAAAGTCCCCAGTTCATTCCTTGATGGCATTTCCAAATGTGGCTAGGAGAGACTCTCTAGCTGAAATCTTGGAGTGCCTGGTGTAGACAATATTCAGCTAGATGGAGCAATGGTTTTGTATAAGTCAGTTTCCCGTGTTCCCAAGTATGTAGAAAGATATGCATCAGTGGGAAGGCCAATGAGCCCAGACACACGCGGGATGTGTGCAAAGGTTAATTAAACACCCAATTCATATGGTATAAATTGCACACACAGAACTGAGGTGCATATCACATAGTGCTTACGATCCACTGTGTGCCACCTGTGCAACACACCTGTGCAACACACCAAGGTGAACAAACAGTAATGCACAGGAGATGCCTGTTTTTCATAGAATCGTAGAATTGGAAGGGACGACAAGGTTCATGTAGTCCAACCCCTTGCAATGCAGGAATCTTCTGCCCGGTGTGGGGCTCAAACCCACAGCCCTGAGATTAAGAATCTCATGCTGTACCAACTGAGCTATACCAGGCCTTTCCCCCCCTGTTGTTTCAACTAAAATGTATGTCCTCTTTAAAAAAGAAATCTGAGCAGGCGAAGGGTCATGGCTAAGTCCTCAGGCCGCCTTTGCCATGAGACAGCAAGCCCTTGTCTCTCAGACTCAGTCCTCCTGTCTGCAATATGGGGAGAATAATACTGACCTCCTCACAAGGTTTTTGCAAAGGTTAGAATGGAATGTATGCAAATACTCAAAAAACGACATAGAAATTTGCTCATTGTCATCATCTAATAACAAGCGGAAAAATACTACCTGCATAATAATTCCATATTAACTCCCTTCTTGGCAACATGAATACAGTGGTACCTCAGGTTACAGACTCCGCTAACCCATAAATAGTGCTCCAGGTTAAGAACTTTGCTTCAGGATGAGAACAGAAATCGTGCTCCGGCTGTGCGGCGGCAGCGGGAGGCCCCATTAGCTAAAGTGGTGCTTCAGATTAAGAACAGTTTCAGGTTAAGTACGGACCTCTGGAACGAATTAAGTACTTAACCTGAGGTACCACTGTATGTACTTTGTGTTCAAAATTACCTCCTAGGAGGGGTAGATTTAGGGCACTGGAACCACGGGGCACTTTGTAGGACAAGGGGGATGGTTAGAGCAGCTGCCTTGCATGCAGAAGGTCTCAATCCTAAATGGCATCTTCTTCGAAACCCCAGAGGAGCCACTGCAGGCCCTTATAGATATAGACCAGGGGCAGCCTAAATGGGCCCCATCAACTCCCACCTGTCCCGCCAGCATAGCCAGTGGTCTGGGATCATGGGAATTTTAGTCTGACAACACCAAGTTGGCTACCACTGGTGTTAAGGCAGTGCCCACCCCCGCAGCCCTTGCACCTTCTGACTTCCTTGTGTCCAAACTGTTGTAAAGAATCTCAACTTTCTTGGATATGCATAGCCAAAATCTAGGTCACGCGCTGCCAAATCTGAAGTTGTGGCTGCGAAGAAGGTTTTCTCGTGGCTGGCAGATTAGGTTTCGCTGTTACGTCTAGTGAGTTGACGCCGAAAGCCACTTCACACATGCCAGAGGAGGACAAGTGTCTGAGGATGCCTGCATGTGTGAATGAGCCACTAACAGAAGAAACCTGAGCATTGTACTCTGTTGGACAGAATGCCAGTTTAAGTGTTTTGCTGCCAGTCTCCAACTCTCGGGAAGATTTGAGTGCTGTGAATGCATGCTGCCAACCAATATTGAAAGGTGTGCGGACAACCCTCACCTTGGGTGAGTGGGGCTGATGTTCTGAATGGGTGCACATGAAAGCCTTTGCCCCCTTTGGGAAGTAAACCTAGGAATACCAAGGCTGGATCCCAGATGTAGCTGCGTTTGGCTTTTTGGATACAAGGCTGATGAAATGAAGCCAGAGGCAGAGTGTGTGAAGACAAATATCCATCAATGTGTTCCAGAAATCACAATGCATGGAACAAGGAGTTGTGTGCAGTTGGGGAGAGCTACCTGTTACTTTTTTGGGGGGTGGGGTGGGGAAGTGGGCCGTGGAAGCAATCTCAGTGCCCTCTGCATATTTGCTGGACTACAACTCTCATGAGTCTTCATCATGGACTATGGTGGTGCTGACGGCAGAGAGTTCAATCCCTGGCTGCTCCACATAAAAAGAAGGCAAGGGGAAATATATTTCTCTGCCTTAGATCCTGGAGAGATGCTGCCAGTCAGAGTGGGCTGCACTGGGTTAAATGGACAAATAGTCTGATACAGGATATAAGGTGGCTTTCCATGTTCTGTAGGAAAGTTTGTCTGTTGCTGTACATACAGAGGCTGTTGAAAAGAACAGCAACCGCCGTCACATCGATTGCAGCACAGCCTTGTAAGGTAGACCGGGATTATTGTGCCCTTGCTGCAGATGGGAGGACTGCAAGAACCGGGGGAAGTTCCCCAATGTGCCAAAATTGGAATCAAAGGCTTTGGGTGATTCATACCAATTAATCCCGGTCAGCCTCGCATCCTTTCCTGTTGTTACCAGATGAGACATTGCAAATGCCGATTGGAACTCCGCGTTCCGCCCATCAGCATGTTTTGGGAGGCGGCAGGGAGCACCCGGAGGCCCAGGGACATGTGGAATCCCCTGGAGGCCTCTCCCCCTCCTCGTCTCTCCCCCCCCACACCCCGCCCCCGACACAGCATATCTAGGGCCAAGTGGTGAGCTCATGGTGTGGGGTGAAACCCGAGGAGACAGATGCCCTCATTGGGCACTGCCAGGCTATGAGCTCAGGAGGGTATTTTTAGAGGCAGCACACAACTTCATTTGGTGGAGGAGAGAGCTGAACGGCAGCCCAAAAGGAAGTGAACAGGCGCTGCAGGGGGACCACCAGCCACGTCAGGGTGAGTGTTTGCAGGGGGGGGGGGACCTCGTCTTTCTTCCTTTCTTTCAAGTGCATTTGGAGAGTGTACACCGACCCAAGCTGGAAAGGGAGATGCGTGCACTGCAGAGTGTGCAGATGTCTGTACACACACACGTGCACACAGCCGTTTTGTGCGTCCACAAAGCGGCGGGCGCCCGCCTGCGTGTACAAATCCGATTCAGGCAGGAGGGAAGGAAGCGATGTGTCGGAGGGCTTTGGAATTCCCTGAACGCAAAGCAGGCTGAGCTTCAGGGCTGAGCAGAGGGATGGAAATCCCCGCCGGTGTGTAGTGAGCATGGGTGTTGGTTGTGTAGAAAGCAATGCCAGGGGGAGGTGGTGTGCACAGACCAGAGAGGGTGTATGCTTGAATGGCTAGATTGTGCAATGGAGAGCCTGTGTGCAGCTAAATTGTCTAGTGCATGTGTGCGTATAAACTTCTTTGAGCACATGGTGTTTGCAGGAAATGTGGCGTGTTAATAAACTGACCATGACTCTGTGTGTGTGTGTGTGTGTGTGTGTGTGTGTGTGTCCCAGTGTTAGAGCATCTGCCTTTCATGCAAAAGGTCCCTAGTTTAATTCCTGGCACTTCCAGGTACAGCTGAAACCCTGGACAGCTGCTGCCAGTCAGTGTAGGTGATACTGAGCTGGATGGGCCAATGTTCTGACTCTTTGTGAAGCAGCTTCCTCTGTGTATATGCGGGTGAGAGACAGACAGACAGAGTGAGTGTGCAAGTGTACCGTATATGTGCCACGAAGCGCAGAGGCACGTGCCGAACACAGTACTTCGCACGAGGGAGTTTTCGCTGGCGAGGAGCGTTCTTTGGGGGATGCTTGCATGCATTACTTATTCTTATAATGATTAATTACTGTAGCCCCATCAATGTCAAACACACTTTACATAGTTTCCCAGGAAAGAGGGAGGCAGAGGTCCCTGCCCTCAAGGAGACCACAGTGCAAATGCTGCCGGCGGGGGAAATCATCATTCCAGCAATTTCTTAATGGGAGCATTACGTTATTGGGGTGGGCGAGCTATTTGTGGAGCAGAATTCCTCGCTACTTTGGTAGGGGGAGGCTGAGAAGGGAGAGCTGCTTTCTAAGGCCCTCCCCGCTGCAAGATCTCATGGGAGATGTTGGGGGTCTAGAATGACAGGCAGCTCCAGGATGGAATGGGGAAGCAGTGAGAGAAAAAAGCACAGAGTTTTAAAAAGGTGAGGCAGCAGTTGATGGGAAAGCTTCTGTTTGCAATCCTGCCTGTCAGAGCAACTGTCCAGATCAGGTGTGGAGACTTCTGTATGTTGCTAAACTACAACTCCCATCATCCTTAGCCATCAGCCATGTTGGCAGGGGCTGATGGGAGCTGTGGTTCAGCAACATCTGGAAGGCCAAAGGTTCCCCACACTTGAGCTACATGGATGAGCAGCCTGGTTGGTTATAAGGCAGGCTTCGTCAACCTGGTGCCCCTTCCAGATGTTTTGAGCTGCGACTACTGGCTGCGTTGTCTGGGGCTGACGGGTGTTGGTTTCAAAGAACAACATCTGGAGGAGGGTGCCAGATCGGTGGAGATTGTCTTAGAGATATCTGCCGGAGATAATCGGGGTGTAAGGAGAAGCAAGAACAAAGTAGTGGAACAGGGCAGGGCTAACCCTCAGCCAGGAATTTTGCAGGAAGGAGGAGTTGCAATAATCCTTGCAAACCAGCCAGAGCATAAATGCAGATTGACCTACTCCAGCCGAAAAAGTTATTTCATTGTCTTGCTTCCTATGGACTAAAATCTTGCCTGCCCAGTGGCATAGCGTGGGTTGTCAGCACCCGGGGCAAGGCAAGTAATTTGCGCCCCCTAACCTGGAGCAGGGTCCCCATAGATCCCCTCGTGAGCGCCCCCCCAGATGTTGCGCCCGGTGCGGCCGGCCCCCCCTGCACACGCTACGCCACTGTGCCTGCCCATTTTTGCTAGATAGAGACGGAATGTGTTTAGCTTTTTTTAACAGCAGCTGAACACAAGAGCCAGGGTGCTGTAAGGGTTAAGAGTGTCTGATCCACACTCTGACATGATGCCCACTGAGGGCTGTGGGTATGCACTTACCGTGCATTTAATGGACTTGGTTTCCCCAAAAAGCATCCTGGGAACTGTAGTTTACCGCTCGCAGAGCTACTATTCCCAGCATCGTTAAGAAACTACAGTTCTCAGGATCCTTTGAGTGCTTTAAATGTACACTGTGTACGCAGACACTGTCTCTCACCCTAACCCGCCTCGCAGGGTTCTTGGGAGGATAAAACTGGGGAGGGGGAGAATCATCTTCATCACCTTGAACTCCTCTGGAGAAAGGTGGGGTTGAAATGCAATGAATAAATAAGTCAGGGAGAGGGGATTAGAATATCCAGTTGGTGGACAGTCTCCCCCGCCCCCAAATCATCCAAGGCAGTGTGGTGATGCAATTCCTTTTTCTGCAACCGAGGGCGGAGCTTTCTCCCCCTCTGCATCCCCAAGTGCTGCACTCGGCTGTCGCGCGCAATCGCCCCTCGCTTGCCGGGCACACGGTTGATGGAAATAACAGCGCTGTCGCCCCAGATTAGTGTCGCTGGGCTGTGTGGCTGTTC
Organism: Podarcis vaucheri; assembly: GCF_965113315.1. Lineage (NCBI taxonomy): Eukaryota > Metazoa > Chordata > Lepidosauria > Squamata > Lacertidae > Podarcis > Podarcis vaucheri. Next base: position 13,333,513 of record NC_138754.1, read on the forward strand.
TGCAAAAGAACCTCCGGGAGAAGGAGACTTTTGTGCTGGCTGAGTGTGTGGGCGGGGACGCAGGCAAGCCAAGATTATAATTCCTAGGTTTTTTTAAATTTTATTTTAAAGGGGTGGCAGAAGATAGGCGCAGAACCGCGGGGCTTTGGCTGCAGATGGGTATATATAGGTCACTAGGAAATAGGGGACTTTGAGATTGCGGGATGTGGAAGAGGGAGAGGCGAGGAGCAGGCAGAGGAAACTGGGTGTTTGCAGAGGGGTATTTTGTTTTCTGCATGCACATGTTACACAAATCAAACATGCACACACAATTTAGCTGTGAGTCCTGTATCGCAGGGGGTTGGACTGTATGACCTTTGGGGATCCCTTGCAGGTGGTGGATGAAGGAGGGGGTAGAGATTTGGAGAGGGAGGGTCCCATAGATCTGGGACAGAGCTCGCTGCTTTCCACATAGAAGTGTGCAGGTTCAGTGTCTGGACCTACAGCAAAAACAGAGGTGGGAAAATTCATTCAGCCCAAGAGCCAGGAAGGTTTCTGGGGGCTGCATGCCAGTGGTGGGAGGGGCCAGAGGCAAAAGTGGGCGGGGCAACAAATGCACACATAACTTTTGTACAGTAGGCAAATTTCTACACTCAGTCACACATCCTCCATCCAGGCAACCAAAAGGCATGATCAGAGTTCAGGGACCAATCCCAGCCAGGCAGAAACACTCCAGGAGGGTGTGGAGCAGGCATAGGCAAACTGGGCCCTCCAGCTGTTTTGGGACTACAACTCCCATCACCCCTAACTAACAGGACCAGTGATCAGGGATGGTGGGAGTTGTAGTCCCAAAACATCTGGAGGGCCGAGTTTGCCTATGCCTGGTGTGGAGGGAGGGCCATTGAGGGGTGTGGCCTGGGGAGAGGGGGTGTGGCTTCAAGAAGGTGGGGGTAACCGGGCAAAATCATCCATTAGCATATAAGCTACTACAGTGTCAACCACACAGTGTTTCTCAAACTTGGGCCCCCGGCTGTTGTTGGACTACTACTCCCATCATCCCTGACCATTGGTCCTGCTAGCCAAGGATAAGCTGAGCCTGGCAGATAAGCTAAGCCTGGCAGGAGATCTTACTCTATGGTCTTAACCCTTTCATGCATTAATTAAACTTAAGCATGTTGATTATATGAGGTTGGTTATCTCACAGTTTGGGGGTTGAGGGAGAGCGGCACAGACATCAGGGCAGAGCCAGCCTTCCCGAATCTGGCACCCTCCAGATGCCATTGGACTATAACTCCCAACAGCCCTGCCTGCAAGGCCAGAGGCCGGGAATGATGGGAGTTGTGGTCCGACAACATCTGGAGGGCCAAAGGTTGGGAAAGGCTGCTGTGCAGCAACCACACACAAACCCAGAGAGAAAGAGAGAGTTCTTAATTTTTGTTTGTCTCTGTTTTAGTTTCTTCCTCCGCAGTCCCAGGCGCCTTGTTCCCCAGGCGGCATGCAGCGAAAGGGTTTCTTAGCAAGCCTGGCAAACATCGCAAGGCTGCTGTGGTCCTTGGTGTCTCGATCAAACGCTCACACACACAAGCCACACACACAGAGCCCTTGAGCGGCTTCTGCCCTTCAGAACAGAGGCTGCTTCCCTCCATCCCAGAAGTGTGAAAAACGCTTGCAGAGGAGGGTGTTGCTGGGCACGTGCTCACACCCTCAGTGCCCACAACCCCCCAAAAAGCAAAGTGTTTTTCTTATTCTTATTCTCTCCCCCCCCCCCGTGTGTGTGTGTGTGTTGGAAAATGTGATTTTGGAAGAAGATGGCTAATCTCTCCTTGGCACGGAACCTAGCGCCTTTGAATCTTTTTCCAAGTCCCTGCAGGGAAATGTGGCAGGGAGGTGTATTTTTCTTGATAACACGGCTTTAATGGGGATTGGGGGGTGGGGTGGGGAGGATGCATCAAGAAAGCTGGAATGGGGGCGGGGGGGGGGGGAGAGAAAGAGAAAGGAGGCTGATCCAGGATCTCTTCCTCCTGCTCCAGCAGCACATGAAGTGCTGGAAAGATCTGAGGGTGGGGGAGCCAGCATGTTTGACTCCCATCAGAAAGCCCTTTTGCTAAACCTGACCCAGTTTGTATCTAGAGAGAGAGGATGTTTTTTAAAGCAAGAGGGGGAATAAGGAATTTAGTTAAGCGTTCCTTGGCTCTTAGTGGCATTCTCCTCCCCACTCCCCCAGTTTTTAACCACAAATGAAATTAGATGCTGCTTGATTGTATAATCATCATCAAATTGTAGAATTGATAGAAGGGGCCCCAGGGTCATCTAGCCCAACCCCCTGCCGTTCATTATTATCATGAACGATCATGTAATTCATGGCATCAAAAGCAGGGTGGACATACCAAGTGAAAGGATTTAAACATAAACAGAGGGAGAAGGAGGTCATTAATTGATCGAAACCCACTTTCCACCAATTAATGACTACCTCTCAGTTTTCCCATGTGTAAAATTGGAATGAAATAGTGGGCAAGCTTCACCGCTTTGTGACGGCAGATGCAGCAAGGATTTCGTCAGCACATACAGCGTGGGTGTACCCCACGGTGAAAAGAAAAGATGAAAGGAAGGAAGGAATATTAAGATATACCAGGGATGATGGCTAGAGCTGGCCAAGCAAGTAGCATGTAGAGCTAAGTCATAAGCCCACAATTCCGGACAAGTGCACAGCACACATACACAAACAGACGCAGAATTTAGCAATCTAAGAATTATCAGTTTTTGAGGGTTTCTTTTTTCTTAAGACTCTAGTCCTTAAGGCTGTGATAATCAGTCATAAAGAATTTATTCCTTTATTGCATTTATTTCTCACCATTACCCCAAGAAGCTCAAGGCTGTGTTCATGGTTCTCCCCTTCTGATCCCCACAACAACCTTGCGAAGTAGGCTGAGAGCCAGTGACTGGCCCGAGGTCCCTCAGTGGGCTTCATGGCCAAGAGGGCATCTGAATCCTGGTCTCTCCCAAGTCCGAATTCGACACCCTAATTACTACACCACACTGACTCTCAGTGTGAATGATGTCTGCTGGAACCTTTTAAATTAGAGGGGCACTCATTACAATTGCTAGCAATTCAGGGAACAGAGGTCTATTCCTTTCCCCATGATAAGCTGGCACTAGATAAGAATACAGTGGTACTTCAGGTTAAGAACTTAATTCGTTCTGGAGGTCCGTTCTTAACCTGAAACTGTTCTTAACCTGAGGTACCACTTTAGCTAATGGGGCCTCCCACTGCTGCTGCGCCGCTGCCACACGATTTCTGTTCTCATCCTGAGGTAAAATTCTTAACCCGAGGTACTATTTCTGGGTTAGCAGAGTCTGTAACCTGAAGCATCTGTAACCCGAGGTACCACTGTACGGTGAAAATAAATCAGTAAATCTGACAGAGAAGCAACACTAGAATCCCATTTCCCCACTCCAAGGCAGAATTTGTCAATTATGATTTAAGTGCCAAATGTATGCATGCAGCAAGCTATCACAACACTAAAATACATAACCAAACAAACCATACCTGGATTTAGTCCAGAGAATTGGCTACCTGCTTAAGCCAGGACAAAATGATGACACCTGTCTGGGGAAGGTGAGCGAAGGAGCAAAATGCCACAGGTGAGGGAAGCAGCTGTGAAGATTTCTGGCACAAAGCCTCTGCCACAGGTGTGGGGAGCCTTTGGCCCTCCAGATATTGTCGGACCACATGCTTGCTAGGACTGATGGGAGTTGTAGTTCATCAACATCACTCTAGCTCATTAACCAATCAGGAAACCTGGAGTACAGCCAATCAGAGCCTGAGGAAAAACTCCCAGGCCTGGTGGCCAGACACTGGCTTCTCAGGGTGCTTCTGGTGATGCATTAAGGTAATTTGAGCCTGTGGCTCTGCAGACCACCAGCTATGGCAACTGGGAGTGGTTGTAACATCTGGAGGGCCACAGGTTCCTCATCCATGGGCTCCGTCAGGTTTTGAATGTAAAGGAAAGTGTTCCCCTGAGCATGTGCAGAGAGCTATACTTCTTGGTGCTGAGTAACCCAAAGCCAGTTGCCTCACCCATTATCTGGAGAAAGATGGGGGTGAGAAATACACGGAGAACGTCCAGTCGCCAGAGCGCAAGACTCTTAATCTCAGGGTTGTGGGTTCAAGCCCCTCCTTGGGCAAAAGATTCCTGCATTGCAGGGGGGTTGGGCTAGATGACCCTCATGGTCCCTTCCAACCCTATAATTCTATGATTGTATCTCAAAGGCTTGGAAGCCTTTGCCTGCCATGGGGAAGACCAGTCAGGTTGGCATTCCTGGCGAGTCCCCCTGGGGAGGGCATTCCACGACTGGCGTGCCAACTGATAGAAGGCATTCTCTGGAAGACTTCCACTTCGCTACCCATGGCAGCCTTCCCTGTTTAATGCAGGGATGGAGAACCTGCAGCCCTCTCTTTGTTGCCAGGATACCAGCCAGCAGGGCCAATGGCGGGAGTTTTCACCCAGTGTCAGATCTGGAGGGCCGCAGATTCCGCTACCTCTCTCAAAGGCTACATGCACACTGGGACCTGCAATCAGTGGTGGACCTACATTTTTGAGGCCCTGAAGAATGAACTGCTACGGGGTCCCCTTTGCAACCGACAACAAGGTCTGGGTGATCTTAGTTAACGGGGTTGTTCCACAACAGTTCACCACAATTCTTTTTTTTTTTTAATTAAAAAATAGCCACTGCATTTCATATTTTGATTAAAATTGCTCTACTAGACTATTTCACATCTCAAAGTCACTTGTGTGAATTCAAGCTATTTGCGGGGTGTGTGTGTGAAAATTAGGGAAATGTTATTTACATTCATGATGTGTCATAAAATGATTGTGGGTTGTGCGATTCAAATCGGGTCTACTAGACCCATTTTTTAAAAAAGCAATGCAGAGTAAAGTAATTTCTGGTGGGGCCCTGGGATTAGAGGCCCTGAAATTTATGCTTCATTAGTTTCATGGTAGATCTGCCCCTGGCTGCAGTTTGTTAGAAGCGCTGGGAATTGTAGCTGGCTGAGGTGTAAACTAGTGTGCCCAGGGAAATAATGCGTTTGAGTATGCAATTCCCACATTGTAATACAGTGGTACCTCGGGTTAAGTACTTAATTCATTCTGGAGGTCCGTTCTTAACCTGAAACTGTTCTTAACCTGAAGCACCACTTTAGCTAATGGGGCCTCCTACTGCCGCCACACTGCCAGAGCACAATTTCTGTTCTCATCCTGAAGCAAAATTCTTAACCCGAGGTACTATTTCTGGGTTAGCGGAGTCTGTAACCTGAAGCGTATGTAACCTGAGGTACCACTGTATCTGGATCGTGTGGGGTGGTAGAGCTCAAGGAAACATCCCTGGCAAAAGAAAGAAAACATGGGCGCCATCTTGCTGCATGCTCTTCTGAGCCCGGTTTTGTGAACCGGGAAGGGCAGGGTATAAATAAAAATTTATTATTATTATATATTATAATCTCTCTCTCTCCTCCCCCCCCTCTCTCTTTCCCCCTGCAGTTCACCTTTCCCAATGCCTCCCTCGCCTCTGGAAGAACGGATCGGCGTGCTGCAGCGACCCAAAACTTTGGCCTTGCGCCTCAACCACAGCTTTGCCAACGGGGGCACCCCAGGCGGTGGCGAGAAGCAGCCCCCGGTGGCCTCCAGAGCGCCTGGCCAGGCCGCCCCGGCTCCCGCGAAGGCGCCCTGCGACGAGGCCGCACGCCGGGGGACGCCGGGCATCCTGCAGCCCAACCACTCTCACACCATTGACATCAAGCTGACGGTGGGAGGCGTGCAGAGCCTGTCGCCTGAGAGGAACGTCTCCCTGCAGCTGGACCTCAAGCAGGCCGAGCCTAAGCCGAAAGGCCTCGCTGGGCCCCAGCTGAAGGTCTTCTTGCCCCAGGCGAAGCTCAAGAAGCGCTGCTTCAAGGAGAACTCCAAACCGGCGGTGCTGGACACATCCACCAGCTCCTCCTGCCTCTCCAGCCCCGCCATGCACCCCCTCAAATGTGGATGCCGCGGCTGCTGGCGCCTCATGCGCTGCGAGGACGCCGGACCCAAGGGCGGCTTGCTCTCCCTGGGCTGCTTCTCCTGCCGCTCCAGCCTGCGCTCCCTCAGCTGCTCCAGCTGCAGCCCGCCGTCCGTCAAGAAGCTGGGGTGCCTGCCTTGCGCCCCCTCCTCGGCCCTGCGCTCCCTGGCCTGCCTGGCTTGCAACCCCTCAGTCAAGTCGGGCAGCTCCTCCTGTAGCTTCTGCAGCAGCGACCCCATCGTGGCCTACGACCCCCGGGCGGGCTCGTCCCCGGCCCCCAGCTGCGGGGACGACGATGACTACAGCGTCCGCACCATCTGGCCCGACGAGCTGGCCAAGAAAATGACACGGTCCCGGGCGCAACAGCAGCAGCAGCAGCACGTCTCCCCGCTCATCCTGGACTGCCGCAACCTGATGGAATACACCAAGAGCCAGCTTCAGGGCGCCATGCGCTTCGGAGCAGCCGACGCAGCGGGCCGGAGGCGGCTCCAGCAGGGGAAGATGGCCATGCTGGATTTCATCTCCTCGCGGGGAGGCTGCGACGCAAGGGACTCCTCGCTGCAGCGTCTCTGGGCCAAGGAGCCCGGCGGCCGCGCCAGTCCGGAGCCTCTCCCCGCCAGCCCCCCCAAGCCCCGCAAAACGCAGCCCTCCCAGAATCTGCACCTGGTGCTGGATCTGCTCAACAAAGATGGCGGGCAGGAAGGGGTCGGCCGGAGAGGTGAGCTGGGGGTTCTAGGTGCCGACTGCTGTGGTGGCGGCAGAAGTTGCATTGGTGTGTCAAAAGTTCTTTCTCCTGGGGCCACCACCTCCCTAGTTGCCCTGAGCCTTCTGCTGCTCCGAGGGGAATGCGTTTTGGGCTAACACACTGTCTCCCCGCTTTAAAGAACTCCTGCCTCCAGACAAGAGGTTGATTATTTCTGCAAGGCTGCCGCTTATCCATCAGCCTTGAGTTTCCCTCGGGTCCTTCTCAGGCTTCCTGAGGTTATATTTTTCCTTCGTACATTTTGTTCCACATTGAACTACCTGTTTCCCGGTTGGTAATAATAATAATAATTTATTATTTATAGGCCATCCATCTGCCTGGGTTTCCCCAGCTACTCTGGGCGGCTCCCAACAGAATTAATGATGATGATGATGATGATGATGATGATGATAATAATATAAAAAGCAATAAAACATCAGACATTAAAAACTTCCCTGAACGGGGCTGCCTTCACATATCTTCTAAAAGTCAGATAGTTGTTTATTTCCTTGACATCTGATGGGAGGGTGTTCCACAGGGTGGGTGCCACTACTGAGAAGGCCCTCTGCCTGGTTCCCTGTAACCTCAATCTTGCAGGGAGGGAACCTCCAGAAGGCCCTCAGTGCTGGTCCTCAGTGTCTGGGCAGAACAATGGGGGTGGAGGTGCTCCTTCAGGGCCAAGACCGTTTAGGGCTTTAAAGGTCAACACCAACACTTTGAATTGTGCTCGGAAACAAACTGGGAGCCAATGTAGGATGTAGACTCCCCTTGAAAGCCACAGGGAGAAAGGAAGTTTGGAGGAGAACCATAGGTGCTCCCTAGAGTTCATTGGGAGAGATATGGGAAATTAAACCACAAAACATTATGTTGATAGAATGAATACAGCAGGAAGACACAACAGGGCAGTTCTTTCCATGCATGTTTTCCCTATGCCAATTGGGTTAGGTTTAAGATTTGCACCACTCCACCATCTCTTTGGTGACCTCATCCCAGCTGCATGAGCAGATGGCAAGATGCGAAGGGGGGCTTCACACACCCCCAGTTCCCCCCCACCTCACTTTTAGCACCTGTTCAAAACCCCATTGAACCAGAATGAACTCTACCCAGCTGGTAGCATGACATCATTTCTTTGACCTTCTTTCACACTTGCCCCCTCCCTTCTCCCCAGCCCCTGCCAGCCCCCACCATGGAGGGTGGGGTGTCATTTTACATAGCAGATGTTTTAGGTCAGGAAGAAGAACAAGTCCCCTCCCTTTCCGCCCCCACCTTCCTCCCACAGAAAACTGCAAAGAAGAAAGGGGAAGCCACTCCAAGTGATTTGGTTAGCACCAATTTGGAGCAGACGGAGTTCCCTTATACGGAATTGGACCGCTGACCTATCTAGCTCAGGCTGCCTGCTCTGACTGCCTGAAACTTGGGGTTTCAGGCAGGGAGCTTTCCCATCCCTATCTAGAGATGTCACTGGGGGGTTGAACCTGCATTTAAGCAGAGGCTCTCACACGACCTTTTTCAGGGGTTGTTTCTGTGGGGTGGGCACAGAAGAGATTCAGAAACTCACAACTTTGAATATTACTCTGCCACCAAATTGACCAGCTTTGGGTGTCACACAGAGCTCTTTTCCCGTGTTGTGCCTTTAGGTAATTTTATACCTTGGACTTCAGCATCTGGCTGGGATGGGGGTGGCTGGAGAGGCTCTTTGGTGCCCCACCTGCCCACCAGTGGTGGCCAGTGGTCAGGGGTGATGGGAATTGTAGTGCAAAACATCTAGAGCAGGTGCAGCGGGCAAAGGGGGGGAACCTTTGGCTGTCCAGATGCTGATGAACTACACATCCCATCAGTGCCAGCAAGGATAGCGTACGACCAGGGAAGATGTGAGCTGTAGCTCAACCACATCTGGAGGGCTAAAGGACCCCCACACCTGATCCAGAGTGCCCCCCCCATTCACTTGCTTCAAAATTAGGGAGCGCCAGCCCTGCTGTTTTTCCAGCTCCCTGTCCCCAACACACCTTTTTCTGAGTGGGGCTCTGTGCCTACACCTCCATCCAAACATCCCACCTTGGCAGCATGACTGAGAGGTCATTGGGAGGGCAGCTGCTTTGCAGGGGGAAAGTCTCTGGTTTCATCCACAGCATCTCCAGCTAAGGTTAGGGAGACCACGCCGCCCCAAAATCCTGGAGTGGTGCTGACTGTCAGTGCAGACAATACTGAGATAGGCAATTGTCTATCACTGCAGTCTAGTGCAAGACTCCTTGAGGATCATTTGATGCAAACACTCCAAATAAATAAGGAAATGAGAGCAAAATGTTTTGCCTGTGCTCACATCCTTGGTTTCTAACTGCTCAGCCAAACCTACTGATCGATTAAAACTTCGCAGCCCTAATTAAAATTGAATTATTACAATTCATTTCTTTACTCGCTTACACAAAGCTTTTTATCCTGCCAGAAAAGGCTCCCAGATCAGCTTACAAATGTCAGTGGTAAAATAGTCCCTGCCCTCAGGCTTAATTTAAAGAAAGTGAGAAAGAAAGAAAGAAAGAAAGAAAGAAAGAGAGAGAGAGAGAGAGAGAGAGAGAGAGAGAGGGGGCACACACAAAAGGAAAACAGATTGGGAGGGAGGAGGAAAAAATAAAACTCAAGCACTTTTTCTGCACAATGCTTCCACTCCAGGGACTCAACCCCTTTGCTTTGTGTTTTGACCACAGGCAGTCTGATTGGGCCAGATGTTGCGGACGGCCCAGATGACTTGGGCCCCCCACTCACGCCTGACCTGGAGAATGCAGAGCTGAGCCCCATTCTGCCCTTCCTGTTCCTGGGCAACGAACGAGACGCGCAGGACCTCGAACGGATGCTGAGCCTCAACGTGGGGCACGTTCTCAACGTCACCACCCACCTGCCCCTGTACCACGCCGACAGCGGGCGCCTGCGCTACAAGCGCCTCCCCGCCACCGACAACAACCGCCAGGACCTGCGCCAATACTTCGAGGAAGCTTTTGAGTTCATTGGTGAGGTCTAGTCCTGCGGCGAAATAAAGGGGAGGGTGTAGCTCAGTGGCAGAGCGTCCGTCTTGCATGCAGCAAGTCCCGCGTTCAATCCCTGGCATCTTCCTCTGGAATGGTCTCTTATTTGAAACCCTGATGATTCAAAGCCAGCCAGGATAGACAATAGCTAGATGGATCAAGGGGTCTGACTCTGTACAGGGCAGCATCCTATGTTCCTCATTTCTATTTTCCTCCCAATCTGTTTCCCTTTCTAAAAAAACTTTGCTGCCTGTTCGCCTGGGGCCTATTCTTAACTCGCCATAGGCGAACAGGCAAGGAGCTGTGTATGAAATGGAATTTAGTCCAGGAAGCATTTGTGTGCACCCCCTTTCTCAGGTTAGCGTTGACGCTGTTTCTCCCCCCCCCTTCCCTTACTCCAGAGGAGGCACACCAGAGCGGCAAAGGAGTCCTCATCCACTGCCAGGCCGGCGTCTCCCGCTCGGCCACCATCGTCATCGCCTACCTGATGAAGCACACTCTCATGACCATGGGCGACGCCTACAAATATGTCAAAGGCCGAAGACCCATCATCTCGCCCAACCTCAACTTCATGGGGCAACTGCTGGAGTTCGAAGTGGACCTCAACGCCGGCGTCACACCCCGGATCCTCACCCCCAAGCTGGCCGGAGTGGAGACCGAGGTGTGAACAAGATGGGGGTGCAGGATGAGCTCCGTCAATCTCAGGGCTGGGAAGAAGAGGAAGTGGGGGGCGGGAGTGCAATAAGGGGACTGATGGACGGCTTGTGAGGGCTGAAGCAGTGAGCAGGAATTTGGGGAGGGGGGCTTCTCAACTACTTTATTACATCCCCCCCCCACTTGAGGGAACTTTGCTAAGTCCACCAACCTGAAAACGCTCAGCGTACAAGACGACAGACAACGCCAAAGACTGACGGCGCTCTGTTTTGTAGGTACCGCTGCTGCTGCTGCCGCCATCGGAATTTCGGGGAACAGTTATTTCTACAATGACTTCTGAAAAAAACTTTCTTACCTTTGTGGGGTGGGGAATGGGTGGTGTGTGTGTTTGTGTGTGTGTGATCATGCTGAGTTTTAATTTATTGGGGTGGGGAGTGTGTGTGTATAAATTGGGGGCGGGGGAGTTCTCTTTGTCTTCCCCCCAGTTTTTTTGATCCAGATGCTGATATTGCCTTGCTTTCCACCACGATGGACTAATTTGGGGCTGGGGTATCCTAAGCAATTTACACGTGTGTTTGTTTGTGTGTGTGTGTGCAGTAATGGAAGAGGGGGTGTCCATGGGGAACATTGCGGGTGTGAAACTCCTCTCGCCCCCCCCCCAATTCCCAGCAGATTTTAATGCTCAGGATCACAGAATCTCTTCTGGATAAGAGTGTGGGTGGAAAGAAGGAGGGGGGGCGATTCACTATTAATCTCCCCCCTCCTTTGCTTGGGGTGTATGTGTGGGGGGAGGGGGGGGAGAAGAGCCCTCAATTCTGCCCTCGCATCTAGTTATTTATTTGAACTGTAATTGCTGCTTAGACTCTTTTGACCACCAACCTGTTATGTGGCTCTTAACAAGGGTTAATACTGTGTAACTGATGATATTATGGGATGGGGGGCGGGGACTGGACCCTCCTTTTCCTCCTGCCCCTTCCCTCAAACATATTGTTAAGCACTTCTACCCCCTTTCCCCTCCCCTTCTCAGGGTAATATGATGTAACTGGAACTTGTCTTCCATTAATTAAGGGGTTCAGGGTTTTTTGACAATGGGGAAGGGATGCTGAAACTTGGGGGGGAGTCCCCCTAGGACTCTCTAGCTCCCCTAAATTTTATTTTAGGTTTTTTGGGGCTGGTATGGAGTGGGTGTCGTCGTCTCCCCCCAGCTAATTTATCTTACGATGCAATATAAACACAAAAATTTTGGTTGTTAATGTTAGGTGCTTTAAAGTGTCCCTGCCCCCCACCTCCGGCTCCTCTTCCCGCACCGCACAAAGAGGAGGCAGGGTGTGACATGCGCCCCTTCATGTCAGTGGTCTTTCAGCTGTTCCCAGTCTTTTCCCAAACGGAATTCGAACCCATCACCAGCAAGGAGCAAGTGGGGGGATAAACGTTATGGAGGCTATGGGCCCCATCTCTCCACCAGTGAACTCGCCAATCATACAAAAGCCCAACATCCCAGTCCGTAAAGCTGTGGCACAATATTTGTTTGTTCGGGGATGGGGTAATTTCCCTTGTAATCATCAGCATCTCATCATTTCTGTAGATGTAAAAATACATTGTGGGAGACGTTGCTCTCATCCCCAGGTTTTTGCCAATGTAGCACTCTCTGGAAGTTGCTAGACTCCAGCTCCCATCATTCCTGACCATTGGGGCTGATGGGACTTGGAGTCCAGCAACATCCAGAGTCTCAACCCACCCATCCTCAAATACTCCCAGAACCCTAACCGGGATGGCATGGCACCCACTTGGAACTCATAATTTTCTGGGTGGCTGGAAAAACACCCAATAGCCAAGAGGCCAGGAGATGCAATAAGGTAGCTTGTTCAACCCTCAGCTTGATGATCAGAAATTACTGGTTCAAGGACCTATCACAAGACGCCATAGATGTGCCACCCGCGATTAAGCAGGGGCCACATCTGACCAGACCAGCGCTCCAAACTGCCATTGAAATGTTTTTTAAATCAGTGCCCCCAGCCCCACAAAAAAGATGCTTTAAAATCCTCCAGCCCCCAAATTTCACTTCAGCTATTGAGGTTGGGGTGTTGGTGGTGGTTAGCACCTAAACATGAAAGTGGGATCTGTGTCAGAATGATTGGTGTTTGTGGCTGAGCTGCAGGCAAATCTTCGCTCTCGCCTCTTCTGGAATGCAGAGATGCAGAAGGGCTTCTGTCTGGCTTTGGCGGCTAAGTGACGTTTGTCCAGCTGCGGAAGGGAGCAGTGCAGCTCAGTGGTTAGAGCCTTGCATGCAGAAGGTCCCAGGTTCAATCCCTGGCATCTCCTGGCAGGCCTGGGACTGTCCCTTACCTGAAACCCTGGAGGGCTGCTGCCAGCCAGTGCAGACAGTACTGAGCTGGATGGAGCAGTGGGTCCAGTGCAGCATAAGGCTTGATGTTCCTGAGGAACAGCAAAGCACCCTCTGCTCCCCCCCCCAGTGCAGATCCAGAGTGTCTGGTGAATGCAACAGTTCCTCCCCCCCTTTTTTCCATTTAAAGAGTTTTGTAGTGAAACTAAAATGCCCCACCCCATCCACCCGCTGGACAGGAAGCTGATGTGGTCAAGACTATAAGGTTCCCCCCTTCCCTTTCCTGCTGTGTCTTTTTGGATCTCGTCTTTGTTATTTATTGGGCCCAAGTGCGAGGCCCCAGCGTCATAATTTATTAAACGTGGTCTTTCTCTTTTTTTGTAACAAGACTCTGTCTCTCTTGGGGGTGGGAGAAGTGGGGAGATCAAGCCAACGTCTACTCAAAGGTTGAACTCAGCCCTGGTGTCCCTTTCAAAGCAGAAAGAAAACCCACTGAGACCTTGGAAGTCAACAGTGGCAGAGTAATACATACTTCTCTTCTGTCACCCATTCATAATCTAAAAAGGAAGAACTGCCTCATTCCCCCCCCCCAGTCTTCCCCGTGTGGTTGGCTGTTGCTTAACCAACTCGCCCCAGGCGAGTAGCTGTTTGCAAACTGCCACTGAAAGTCCGCAGTGCACAAAGTGGGTCCAGTAGGAATTCGACAGGTTGATCCCCAGTGCTGGGTACATTTTGCAGGATTTATCTCAGGGTTACCTGAGCTGGTCACTGTCATTCTTACTTCACTGGAACGAAGGGCAAGGTGGTAGACTCTGCACTAGTCACGTCTACCCACAGCAGGCTGAGGCTCCTGAATCTTAAGTTAGAACAGGGGTAGGCAACCTAAGGCCCATGGGCCACAAGCGGCCTACGGGGGTCGTTTAATCGGCCCACGAGCCACCCCCAAACTGAGCCCACCCACTCGGTGAGTCCCCATGCGCTGCGCTAAACCGGCACAGCGCGGTGCAGGGACTCACTTCCGTGGCCCTGGAAATCGCATCTGTGCAGACAGAGACGCTGGAAATCACATCTGCACAGATGCAGATGCTGGAAATCGCGGGCGTGTGCACTCACACGTGCACACAATCCGGCCCACGGAGGGATCTCCCTGAGTTAGAACATTGTGGTTAGTCCGTCTGAGATCTAGCCTCCTCTCCTGCAGTGAAGGGTGCCTCCTAATGGCAGCTAGCAAGAACTGCATCAATTTGCAAGCACCTGCAGAAGTGATATTCATTGTGCCCAAAGAATCCTAATTTCACATACATGCTGATTGCTTCCTGAACTGGCAGTGATTGACCAGGAAAAGGGATATTGGGGTTTTGGCGGACAGCCCAGCACTTGCAGGTGCTATGAAAGCTCCATGTTGGGAATTACTAGGAAATGAATTGAACGGAAATCTGCCTCTGACCAATCTGTTGGTGTTAAAAGACTGAGGAACTGTCTCCCACAGGAGCCAACTTAGATAGCTTTAAGAGAGGATTAGCCAAGGCTATACATAGCTGCTAGCCACAATGGCTCTGCCTAGAGACAATGCTCATCGTGTAACCTAGAGCCGGCTGATATTACTTAGCTTATCTTAACCTCGCAGGGTTGTTGGGAAGATAAAATGTGGGATGTTCTCAACCCGAGGTACCGCTGTATATATAAAGCTACATTTTGGTCACACAAGTAAGTCAGAGGTTTCTACAGCTACCCTTCCACTTCCTTCCAGGAAAGCAGGGGGCACGACCCAGTTAAAGGACACTTTTCAGGCAAACAAAAGCCCCATGACAAACATGGCCTAGGGATAGGAGGAGCCCCGACTCAGTGGGAGAAGCACATTGCAAGGAGATGGACTAGATGTTCCTTTGGATCTCTTCTAGCGCTACAGTTCTAGGATTCTGTGTTTAGCATGGAAGAGGTCCCTGGATTAGCTCCAGTAAAAGGGGTTAGGTAGCAGCAGTTGGGACAAAGAATCTGACCTATTGGAAGGCGCTTGGTTGGCTTCTGTGAGGAGGCTAGAGAAGATGGGACACTTTTGGCCAGACCCAGCGTGGCTGCTCTTAGGTGCTTCATGCCAGCCAAACACAGAAAAGAAAATTAAGACAGAAAGAGGGGGGGAGAGAGAGAGAAAGGGAGAGAGAGAGCAGGAGGGTATCATAAAAATAATTTATTGTTCCTTTGTATAACAACTCGGATTCCCTTTAGTCTAACTCATCCCTGGGAAAGTGCTGGGCAATGGCGCTGCCCCTCCCTCCCCACTCGGGTGTGTGCCTATTAAAAGTCATATAACAGGGTGTGAAGCCTCATCCTGCCCTGCCATGGGTCCTAAGTATTGTGCCCTGTTAGCTGGAGTGTCGGTGGGAAAAACATTATTGCCAAGGAGGGAGCCAGAGGCATCCCTTGCCTGTTCCGCTGGTGTGGAAACTAACCGATTAGGCGGCGGGAATCCCCGGTCAGGCAGAGCTCCACCTCCTGATATGCTCCACCACCCCTGCTCTCTCTGGGGAGACAGAGAGGCAAACTTTTGGGAACACATGGGGTGTGGGGGGGTAGTTGCCACATGAAGGGGCTCCCCCAAACCTTTGGAGGCGAGGCAGCAATGGCCATTTCCCTCTCCTGCCACACAGACACACAAAACATTCACCTTCCTCCCATCATCCTCTGTGGTAGTGATCAGGCGGACTGGTGGGGAACAGAGGGCAGGCACAAAGACAGAAGAGGCCGTGGCTGACCCCGAACATGCTTGAGTAACGAAACGAGACAAGAACGAGGCGCCCTCTGGGCAGGGAGCCCGAGAGGGGAAAGAATGAACCCCACTTAGTAACTGGGTGCCTAAACTTTTTTCCACCCGCCCACCCCCCAGCTGCCGTGGGTGGCCAGTCCAACGACTTACGTCGCCACATTGGCATATTGGAGGGGTGGGATGGGCGACGGTCAAGCTCCTCTTCACTTCCTGGGGGGCGCAGAGGGGGACTGGCCCCTGCTCTCCCAGACTTCACGGATGGTGCGGCGGACCTCCCGCGGGAGGTGGAGGGTCTCGGCATGGCACTGGAGGATGTGCTGCTTGACGGTGGCCAGGCAGACGCGGCGCAGAGGGTACTCGCACACCATGCAGACCAAGTGGTTGGCCGCGGCGTCAAAGTCCACGAGGAAGCGGGCGCGCCAGGTGGGGTTGAAACTCTTGGCCAGGAGAGGGGCGTCCTCGCTGCCCGCTGCCGCCCGCTGCCGGCGGGGCTTGGCGTCGCAATCTTTGGCGTTGCTGCCGGGGGAGTTGGCCAGGGCACGAGGGGCAGGGTCCCGTGGTGGGCAGAGCTGGCGGGGAGGAGGATCCGTGGAGTGGAGCCGAAGTAGAGACACAGAGCATTTGCGATCTGGGAAGGAAGAGACGGCAAATTGAAATGCACAACCACAGGCCGTTCGCTCAGTCCACCTATCCCAGAATTGTAGAGTTGGAAGGGACCACGGTGGGTCAACTGGCCCAACTCTCCGCAATGCAGAAGTGTTCTCCCCAATGTGGGGCTCGAATCCACAACCCTGATATTCAAGGGTCTCCTGCTCTGTCAACTGAGCTGCTCTCACAACTAAAAGTGAGCAGTTAGAAAGCAAAGAAAGAGCTCAGTTGGATCAAGCCCAAGACTGCCCATCTAGCCCAGCCTCCCATTCTCATGGTGGCCAACCAGATGCCCATTATGGGAAGCTGATCACAGAATCAGAGTTGGAGGGGACCCTGGGGATCATCTAGTCCAACCCCCTGAAATGCAGGAATATGCAGCTGTTCCATATGGGTATCGAACCTGCAACCCTGGAATCATCAGTACCATGCTCTAACCAACTGAGCTATCCAGGCTGCTAAGCGGGACATGAGGACAAAAGAGCTCTCTCCAGCCACCCAGATAGCTCAGTCGGCAGAGCACGAGACTTAATTCCGGGGATGTGGGTTCCAGCCTCATGTTGGGCAAAATATTCCTGCATTGCAGGGGGTTGGACTAGATGACCCTCATGGTCCCTTCCAACGCTGTGATTCTGTGAATCCCCAGCAGCTGGCTCCCAGAGACATGTACTGCCTTCATTTACTGCTTCCACTCTGGAAGTAAAGCAGAGCAGCTGTGGCTTGTAGTCATGAATAGCCTTAAGCATCATGAATTTGTGTAATCCTCTTTTACAGCCATCCAAGTTGGCGGCCAGTACCTACACCTCAGAGATGCCCCTGGGAAGTCCCCAAGCATAGCAGAAGGCTCAGGGGGCGGGGCAGGGCTGAGAATAGGGATATACAAAGAGAAGAGATGCTGGTGTGCAAATCCTGCCTTGGGAGACGGAAGGATTTCCAGTCCAGTTTTCAGCCGGGCTTCAGGCTTGGCTGAGCTTGGAGGGAATAAGCCAGTGATGTGACGTTGCTCTTGTTTTGGTGGCTTTTGATACACAGCCGGCAAGATGGGAGATAACATTCAGCCTCCCAATTAGCAGGGGGGAAACCATAACACAGCAAGGACAGGAAACATTGCTTGTTTCTGCTAAAACAGGGGTGGCGAGTTTCTGGCCTGCAGGCCAATCCTGGCCGGGCAGGGGGTCCAGTTTGGCCAGCCCAACCTACCCGTCCATCAGCTGCCGTCACTCAGGAAAATGGGTTCAATTCTGCCTTGGCTGTGGAAACAGGCACTTGCAGCCAGAGTGGGATTTAGCACCCCTGGCAGTCAGCTGAAGAGTGGGTGGTGGGTGGGCCTAAATCCGACCCACTTTGGCCCCTTGTGCCTGTTCCCTTATTTGGAACAAGCGGCAAGACTTACCCACTGCTCTCTTCCTTGGGCCTGGCTTTGCTTCAGAGTCCTGGGGTGGTTCTGTAACAACAACATTGACAATACGTTGTGGCCATCGGTAGGAACCCGTGCCATCAAAATGCAGTGGTGCCTCGCAAGACGAAATTAATTCGTTCCGCGAGTTTTGTCGCCTTGCGATTTTTTTCGTCTTGCGAAGCACGGTGTCGGAAAGGTTTTGGAAAAGCTTCAAAAATCACCAAAGTCTTCAAAAACCTCAAAAAAGGCTACCACGCCGCGTGCTATGAGTTGCTCCTCGAAGTCAAGTTGCAACTGTATTAACGGTGTTAAGAAAAAGGAAACAAACTTGCAAGACGTTTCCGTCTTGCGAAGCAAGCCCATAGGGAAAATCGTCTTGCAAAGCAGCTCAAAAAACTCGTTTTGCGAGTTTTCCGTCTTGCGAGGCATTCGTCTTGCGAGGTACCACAGTGCACCCCAAATCCCAGAATAACAGAGTGGGAAGGAGCAGTGATCTGCAACATTCCAGGCAGAGGGCCATCCCACCTCTCCTTAAGCCAACGGCAAGACCACCAACAGCTCCCAAGGAAGCCTGGCTCCCTGCCATTTCCACCCCTTGGCTCTAGCTCTGCAGGTGGGGAGGGGGACTAGGATGTAGCTGGACTCAATCACCCCTAGCCGTTGGCCATGCTTGCAGGGACTGATGGGAGCGGGAGTCTTCCAGACCTGCTTTAACAGGTTAGAACATGGTGGCCAGTGTTCCATTTTAAGGGTGGGGTGGGCAGCCTGCGGCCCTCCGGACATTGCTGGGTGCCCAAGGAGGTAGCTTTCCCCCCCCCCCAGCTTCCTGACCCTGCCCTGCTCCTTCCGCCACTGCCAGTTGCCAGGGTGGGAAAAGAGAAGCCGATGGGATGGGAGGCAGAGGGTGGGGAGAGGTCACTGCAAGTCCGAGCCTCCAGGACACCGACCCTCAAGCCCGACCGTGGCTCCGCCTCCACCTCCTCAGGGAGGTCATGTGACGGCTGGCTCTGTGATGTTGCATTTGACAGGGAACGTGCCTCTGGTTTGGGCCTGGGCAGCAGTGGCAGCAATGCGCATGTGTTTTACCTGCTCCCCCCTTCCTTCTCCTTTCCCTAACGGAGGGAGATTTATAAGTATGAACGCCAAAGCACTACTCACCCGGTTGAGTCCGGCAGTACAGTTTCAAGGCAAAGCCAGCTGGGAAAGTGCCGTCCGTGAAGATACGGATTTCGGCAGGTGCTGAGCCTGGGACCCCACATTCGGAGAGCCATTCCTTCCCTGGGAAGAAAAGAGGCGGCGAGGAATTAAGCCAAGGATTGGGCAACTTTTCCAGCCCCAGGGCTGCATTCCCTTCTGGGGGCCATGTGGAAGTGGCACCGGTTGTGGAAGGGGCCAGAGGTGAGAGAGGGCAAAGCATATTGGACCTTTGTCAAGTAGGATGGCTTACACACACGCTCACACTCCCCACACGCCTGCCCCACTTTCTCTCCTCCATCCAGGCAGGCTAGAGGCATAATCTGAATTCAAGGACATATTCCGGCCAGACAAAAACACCCAAGGAGGGTGTGAAAGCAAGGCCATGGAGGCAAGTGGCCTGGGAAGAGTCTGCCACCTCTGAAAGTGACTGCTATAAACTCAAAGTTAGACCCATTTAAAGTCATGGGTGTGGCTCCACTAGGTTCATTAGTTTAAATGGGTCTACTCTGAGGAAGAAACTTAAGTTGGATGTAACCCACACAATCTTATTCTGTCCCCTCCCAAAACAGCACAAAAAACATACCGGTATGTACTCTGTGCCAAGCAGAGCCAAATTCTGCAATCTGCATAAGTCACGCACGTCAAACTACTCTGCACCCCCCACCCACAGTTTCACCCCACGTATTTTGCAAATTATTCTGACTGTGTTGGGGAAGGGGCACACAGCGACTTTTGCAAGGATGAAGGATGGTTTCGCTCAACCCACCAAATTCAGGTTTTCAGTATTACCAAAACCTTGACGGCATGTTGTCAAGCCCCTCTTTAAAGGTTAGAAACTTGACTTTCAAAGGAGCCAAGGAGGAAGGCAGATAAGATCCTACGAATGTTTGGCGCCTCTGCGGAGCGCTAGCCTGTGGGTGGACACACAAGGAGGCAGCTAGGCACGCAAAGGGAAGGAACGGTGGCAGTGACTGGAGAGAAGACGCTTCCATTGCTTTGGGGAGGGGAAAACCTGCCCCCACTCTAAAAAGCAGCCTGACAGCTCTGCTGCTAACCTGTGGTCTTGCTGGGATGCTTGCTCATGTCTTTGATGGTGCTCAGGCTGTGCCGCCTCTGCTGGCCTTGTGATCGCCGTTCAGGGTCTAAGCATACATAAAGGAAAAACAGTTCCACGGGTTAGGTCCATGGTCTTCAACTGGTGGCTGAAGTCAAGTCATATCCCACTCCAAGGCTAAAGTGGAAGGCAGTGCCTGTGGCCACCAGGCTTCGTTCATCCCGAGCATTTTGCAGAAGAAGAGATTTCCGCATGAGGCTCTTATCCCTACAGGACGAGCCTGCAGCCACAAAGACTCCTTCTACCCAACAGCCAGAGTTGCAGAGATGCCCTCTTTGGCACCTGGGAAAGAGAAGGCTAAAGCCAGACATGTGTGTTAAAAACAAACAAACATTGGAATGGGGTGTCGTTCTGCTGGTTGAGGGATTAAGGGCCATAGCTCGGTGCTTTGCACACAGAAGGTGTCAGGTTCAATCCCTTGCATCTCCAAGCAGGGCTGAAAAAACTCCCCCCGGCCCCCCAAATTGAAACCCTGGAGAGCTGCTGCTAGTCAGTGTAGACAGCACTAAGCTAGACCCCTTGGCATAAGGAAGCTTCCTATTTTCCAGTTTAAATTCAGAACCATGAGGACTAGAATCTCATTTCGTTTTTTTAAGGGAGGGGCCACAGTTCACATGTTTCCTGCAGAAGGGCCAGGTTCAGCTCCCTGGAGGCATCTCCAGGTGGGGCTGCAGAGCACCCCCTGCCTGAAATCCCAGAGAGCCCCTGCCGGTCCGTGTCGGCAGTGTTAGGCCAGACGGCAGCTCCCTATTTTTCTTACGAGTGGGTCCTGGGTCTGAGAACGATGACGATGACCCGTCTAAGCGACGACCACCACCACCACCTCCGGCCCCAGCACTCACCGCAGCGCGCTCTCAGGTGCCCACGCTTCCGACTCGCCGGCTGCCGCTCCTCCGAATCGAGGAGCACCTCTATCTCAGCCGGCTGCTTGCTCTTGCCGGGGTCGCCTGGCAGGGGATAGTTTCAGAAAGGGGAATCAAAAGCGGCACACAGCACTGCGTGTTCGTTCCACGGCAAAGAGTGGAAAGGGGCAGCAGCGGGCAGAGGACTTGGCCTCCCAAGGATCTCATCTTCCGTTTAGGGGGAGAGAGAAAGGAAAGAGACAAGTTTCTAGCCCTTATGGATGTGAATTGGTACTCCAAGGCAATGCCTGGAGGAATCTTTGTATCCAGGGTGGAGCTGAGAGAGAGAGAGAGGCTAAGTCAATAGGCAATCGTCTAGGGCAGCCTTTGCATACCCAGAGCCCTCTGGGTGTTCTCAGCTACAACTCCCATCAGCCAACATGGCCAGGATGGCTGGGGCTGATGAGAGTTGTAGTTCCAAACACCCAGAGGGTGCCAGGTTGGCCTTAGTGCTTTTGCCGGCTGTTTGCTTCTCCCAGTGACTAACAGGCACAAACATAGGCAGAGTGATTGCATTTCTATACATTCTTCATGCATAAATACACAACTTCCTGGTTGCGTTGTCCAACCTAAAGGCCAATATCTTCCAACGCCTGTAGTCATTACATGCCTCTAAAACCCACAATTCAAGTGCTATTTCACTGTCATTCCTCAACACCATCAGGCCTCCTCTTGATCCCTACACTCAACTTTTGCCCTGGGACTGCAAAGATGGAAGGCAGCATGCCTGGACCTCTGCCACCACCCGGGGGTCTAAGGAAGGCATCGCCCCCTGCCTTCTAGGAAGAACATCACAGCAAGGAGGAGACCAGCCTGACCCAGTCCACTGGCCAGAGAAGGAGCAGCTGCAGAGAGCTGGCTTCCCCTCTCCGTGCCAGGGAGAACATTTATGAAACACTATGTAAGCGAGAACAAGTCCACGAGTTTGCTTTTCCTCTCCCAATCCTTTTTCCTTTTGTGCTGTGTCTTTTTTAAAGTCTGTAAACCTGTGGGCAGGCTCCGCCTTATCACTGGTTGTCTGCAAACTGCCCTGGTTTTTTCGGCTAAAGAGCAGAGAAAAACACTTCCGCCGAAACGTTTGCCAACATCCTGTTAGTGTAGTCTAAACAATGACTTGAAATGATTCTTGAAAGATTTTGCCCTAGCAACAAGTTTGCCCTTGGCAACAAGTTTCCCCCTTATCAGCAGGTTTCTTTATAAGGCAAGGTATGGATCAGGGAGAGAGAGAGAAAGAGTATGTTGGAGGCTGTTGCTCTGGCCAGATGGCTGAAGAGCACAGCGAGACAGAATGATTATCTGAACATAGTTTTACTTTACTTTGCTAGACTAGTGGTTATACAAGATGTAGTGTTAATTCAACAATAAATGCATTCAGAAGAACCAAAACGGGAGGTGTGTTTATTCCCACGTGGGCGTTCGCCAAGAGAAGAGCTGAATGGTGAAGAAATGGATTCTGGAAGACTTTCTGGGTGACTCTGATGACCGGAAAAGGAACCCCAAAGGATGGCAAACTGCACTGACACCCCCAGCCCCTTCTCCAGGAGGCACAGGGGAAACGGAGGAGGCAGACACGGAGGGCGACTTTGCTCAAAACCCAAAACCTTTTCCAGACCCAACTGGAGATGGCACCATTTAATACAACACTGATCTGTGTTGGTGTGTGTTACCTGCAGGGGAAGGTTGTGGCTCTGGCTCAGGAAGCACCACCCCTTCGCTCCAGGCTTCCAGGATGTTGCGCTTCTCTTCGAAGCTGAAGTCCAAGGAGTGGGCGTGATGCTCCAGAATGTGTTTGCGGGCGGCCACAGGCCCCGAGGCACTCAGGTTGCCGCCGCACACCATGCACACTGGCTGGCTGCCCCCCGAGCTCTCGGCAATCAGGTACTCCTGACTCCAGGAGCTGCCTGCCTCTTCTGGGCTGACCTCAGCCACCGGGATTACAACCAGCCGCTCTCCTGGGGGTGAGAAAGGGGGCACGTTGGGATGGAGGAGGGGTCTGACGCCAGCCTTGGAGACAGTTCCCATCTCCCTGATGCCTTGCGCGCACTCTACCCCCTTCCTTTCTCTAACAGAGATGCTTTCCAGACGCTGCCGGACTACAAGTCCCATCACCCCCCATGATCATGCTGGCTGAGACTGATGGGAGTTGGAGTCAGGGCAGGCAGACAGAGCCCTTGGCTGCCCTATGGATGGCACTGGGAATGAACCTCTCATCAGCCACAGCCAGTGTGGCCTACCAGCAGGAATGGCATTAGTTTTTGCCTAGAGAGCAGCCACAGGACCTCCACTCCTCTCTTCTAGGTCAGCCTCATTGGCTCAAGCTTTTTCCAATGGCAACAAACGGCTCTTATTATTGTTTCACAGGCTAACTCAAGGCTGGGGTTCCTTTTCCATCCTAAGAACCCAATAAAAGCCCTGTAGGTTCAGGTCTGCAGCCCCTCCAGCACCTAATTCGCGTAGTGGCCAGCAACAGACAGTGGAGGGAGAACATGGCCATTGTGGCTGGTAGCCATTGATCGCCTTGTCCTCCGTGAATTTGCCTAATTCTCTTTTAAGTTGGTGGCCACCACCCTACCTTGCTGGAGGGAATCTCCCAGTTTAGCTATGTGCTGTGGGAAGAAGTATTTCCTTTTGCTTGTCCTCAAGCATCGGCCTTCGTTGGGCATCCCTGACTTCTAGGATGATGCGAGGGGAGGGACTTTCCCTGTCCTGCACCCTGGAGGGGCACGTTCCCCACCTCTGTCCACGGGATCTGCGTGGGGCCCATCCAGCCTGACTGGGGGGCAGCTGGGGAGCAGATGCTCTGTGGCCACTTTCTCCTTCTCCTTCTCTGTTTTGCACTTCAAAGAGACCTTGAGGTAGTCCAAGAGGGGAGCTTCTGCCTTCAGTGCCATGAGTGTTTCGGTGGGGCTGGCACAACAAAAGCCCACCTGCAGAAAAATAAGAAGCACCGTTCAGGTTGCGGAGGGGGTGGATGGAGAAGGGAAAGAAACACTTCCAAGTTGACAACCTCAGTTCCCACATCTCTTTTTCTCCTGGCCAGGAAAAACCACACACACACACACACACACACACACACACACACACACACACTAAGAATACAGTGGTACCTTGGTTCTTGAACGGCTTGGCTCCAGAACAAATCGTCCGGCTCCCGAATGTCGCAAACCGGAAGTAAGTGTTCCCGTTTGTGAAATTTTTCAGAAGCTGAACATCCGACACAGCTTCCGCTTGAGGGCAGGAAGCTCCTGCAGCCAATCGGAAGCTGTGGCTTGGTTTTCAAACAGTTTCGGGTGTCAAACGGGCTTCCAGAATGGATTAAGTTCAAGAACCAAGGTGCCACTGTATAGGAAGTCTCTGGCGTTATTTATTTATTTAAGACATTTAAATAACACTTAATATTTAAATATTCTCGGTGGCTGCTCCCAGACATTGGGACTCCCTCCCTAGAGAAATTAGACTGGCTCTCTCCTTGTTGTCCTTCCTCTGGCAGGTGAAGACTTCTTGTTCCAACAGGCGTTTGGGAACTGACTGCTTCTAAGGAAAGGGCTGGTGCTGTGCTGTTTTTATTGTAATTATTGGTATGGTTTCCGTACATCCTATGTATGCATACAGTTTTAATTTTATCAGTGTTTAATTATTTTTCAGTGATTGCTTTTTCTGTTTTTAGCGGCTCTTATTTTTCACCTGTAAGGGGCCTTGCTTCCTATCAGGGGAAAAAGGCGGGGTATAAACAAGCAAGCAAGCAAGCGAACAGAATCAGAATTTCTAAGCAGCGTAAACAAATTGTTAAAAACCATTCGAAAATAAGAACAAACAAAACTCATCATAGAAACAGAGCTTTACTGACTTCCTGCTGATGAAGCCAAAAAGGAAAAAGGGGAAGAGAAAATAAGCAGACTCAGACCACAACACGAAGCAATTCTGGGATACAGTTTCTGAGCAAGCTGTGGGAAACATAGCTATTTGGGGACCTGAAGGCCATTGCTATAGTCACTCCTCCCCTCAATTATATTTGTTTATTTCCACTCACAAAAGTCTTCTTTGTCTTCAGGCCACAGGAACCAGGATGCGGGCGGGGATCCGAGGGCCATACAGGGGAGACATACAGAGCCAAACTGCACACTCTGCTGTTCACTGTACATTTTAATGTGTTATTTGGATGAACGCAAGGATAAAGTTTGCCAGCCTCCTGGAATATAGGATATCCCCTTCCTCTTTGCTGAGTACATGTGCAAAACATCCTAAGAAACCTGCTCCCTGAGTTGTTGCTACCCCCAATCTTTTGTTTTCTTGTTCAGGATTTTTTAAAAAAACAAACAAACAGGCACCCTGTGTTCAAATTTACCTCCCACCACCTTGAGGACTAGAAACTTTGTTACTTTTAAAGCAAATACTTTGAGACTGTCACACTGTGGGCGAAAGGAACTGCATAATGCACTGGGGTGTGACATGAATTCCAAACCCTTCCTACCTGTGGCAGGGCGTCAATCCGGATCGTAACCAGAGGAAGGGCTTGGGATCTAGAATCCACTCAGTGCTGCCTGGTGATAGCAAAGCTGCTCGCTCTTCTGGAAACAAAAGTGGGGAATAGTAAATCCATTAGCCACAAGAGTCTTTGTTCCCTAGAAAAGAGGAGAACCCAAGGGGAAACATACTTGTGTTTTCTTTAAGAAAAACTTCACATGTAGAAAGTGCCATCATCTCCGAAGAAGAGGGAGGCTGTGAACACACACTCCATGCATTTAAAGAACATGGCTTCCCGCAAAGAATCATGGGAATTGTAGCATGGTGGGAATTGTAGTTTTGGGAGAAGTATGCTACAGTTCCCAGGATCCTGTGGGCAGCCTTACTGTGCTCAAAGTGCATTCAGCATAACAACATAACCTGGAGGATGTTTGTTTAATACTTTTGTCATCCCCTCCTCTGCTCCTGCACATTCAGGGCCAATCTCTTTTTTTCCTGGTTTGAATATGTACAGTACTGTCTTTCTTGCTTTGACTGCTGGGTCTCTGCCCTGACACCAAATCCCCACCTCTTTAAATTATAAATAGTGTACTCCATGCATATTCGAAAAAGAAACAATCTCAACGTGGAATTCTAACTTCCCTCCCCAAAGCCACAAGGCCCTGTTCACATTTTTGCCATGTCCGCAATTACTCCCACCAGGACCTTAAATCTCCTCCATCCTCTAAAGCAAACCCACAACTATTACTTTTATTATGAAATTATCTATTCTGATTTCATTGTTATAAGCCACTTTAAGCATCATTTTGGGAGGGGGGGGGGGAAAGGTGGCCTAAGAATAAAGTGATAATAATTATGAAATAATATCACTTTCCTTCAAGTCTTTATTTCTCCAGAATCTCATTTCTCCCACCAAACCATTTGCATTGGTGCACCTCCCTGTTCTGAACCTTCTACCCCAAAGTGTATCATTATCATCATCATCAAAAATTCATTATTTGTACCCCACTCTGGGCAGCTTACAACAAATTATTAAAAATACAATAAAAACAACTTTGCACCTCCTTTCCCCTCACCAGGCACCATTTTAATTCGTTCCTGGATCTCAGCTAGCTAGCCAGCCAGCCTGACTTCTCCTTCTAGAGTCCTCCCACCCTTCTCTACCTTGCCTCTACTCACAGATTTCTCCTCTGTTCTCCCTCTACATCCTGCCCCACACCATCCCCACAGGGTAATACTCTTTTCAGGGTCTTTGTGTGTCTCATCTGCATCTTAAAAGAGGCAAAATGCCCCCATCTTTTGCAGATGCACCCCATACTCTCCTCCTTGGATTAATCCATAGTACCTTCTTCTGAATTACAATCTTCCCCATTATCTCCCCAAAAGAGGCAAAGGTCCATGTCCCTCCACCACCACCCAGATGTCCCTGCTGTACCATTTTGATTCCTTCCTGAAACTCAGGCCTCCCCAATCCCAGGTATCACTCCCCTCCACTCAGCACAAGGGGCTCCATTTTCACATCTCCTCCCTTAAGAGTCCATGGGTTGTCTCCAATGTTCAGAGTAGACCCATGGAAATGAATGGACCTGGATGTTCATTTCAGTGGGTCTGCTCTGAGTAGGACTTAGCTGGATACAACCCTAACACACTAAACCATAGCTGTCAACTTTACCCTTTTCTTGCGAGGTATCCTATTCAGAATAAGGAAATTTCCCTTAAAAAAAGGAAAACGTTGACAGCTATGCGCCAAACCCCCTTCCCACTACTTGCCATGCAATAGGCTCCCTCTCTCCCCCCCCATTAATATTCTTCTGACCTCCCCACATGCTCACCCTTCTTGAGCCAGACAACCCCACTGAATATGCCTACCAGGCACTTGCCCTTGTGATCCTAACCTAGCTCTTTGCCAGTCCTTCCCCTTCAACCTAAGCAGCTGTGGGGGGACGGGGACAATAGTGATCTTGTAATACCATTAAACTGCAAGAGGAAAAATAAGCCCCCCCCAACCAAACACCACCCCAGGTGGTTTTTTTTTGGGGGGGGGAGAGAGACACTAGCCCTTCTCCCATCCCACCTGGTGGCGACCATCTCTGTGTGTGCATGCACGCAATGAGCACATCAACCCACCAAAGATGCATTTATGGCAGAGGAGGGGTAGGGAGCACCAGCCTCTCCCCTCTTCCAGATGTGCCAACCCAGCTGTGGAGGGCCCCATCAGCCCTCCTCCCCCACCCATTGTGCTGCTGGTGTGCTGGCCACCCTAGGTGTGTGGGAGGGGAAATACCACCATAACTGGGGTGGCCCCACAACTGGGGGAGAAATACCACCACAGCTGAGGGGCCACCAACCCTTCCCACCACCGTTGTGTTTCGGGGGGGACATCACCCCAGGTACTGAGGACGCCAGCTATGTTTATTGGGGAAGAAAAGCCCCCACCAGCAACGTCTATATGGGGGACGTTGAACATCTCCCCAGCCCCTCCCCCACCCCAGGTGTGGTGGGACAGCAGCCCCCCCTCATATTTGGGGGCCGGTAGGACCTCTCCCCCCCCCCGGCGTCTTGGCCCCCGCCCCTACCTACCCAACGGGCCTCTCTCCCCACCTGGCGGGCCGCTCAGCTGCTCCAGGCCTCCCGAGCTCTCCCGTTGGAGCCCCCGCCACGCAGCATAGAGTTCTCCGGCTCCCAGCGAGGCAGAGCGGCCTCTCCTCCCCGCTCCCACTCTATGGTTTCATTGTCCGAAGGACCTTTCCCTCCTCCGCTCTGTTGTCAGAGATAGCCATAACTTCCGGCCGGAAAGGGAACGCCGCCATAGATACGTCGCCCCGGCGGCTGTTTTCTTATCTCTATGTTCCGCATCGGAAGTTGCGTCCGGTAAGGAAAGGAACAGTCCGCTTTCAGGCCGGAAGTTCTCGCTCGGGAGCGCGACGACGGCGTATATGTCTCTATTTTCTTAGATCTGCGTTGCCTTCGCTACCCAGCGAATCCAATGCCCACCGCGGCGTTCTCTTCTCTTCTCCGCCCCTCCGCAGGTTATAGACCACTCGGCGCAGCGGACAGACCGGGAGCATAGAGGCGGGCGGCTAGGTCGCCCCCTGGAGGGGAAGGGGTGGAGTTGCAGGAAATATAAGGGAGTGACAAAGGCGAGTTAGAGCCTGCAGAAAGGGATCAGAGAGCCTATGGAAAACGAAAAGTCCAACTCTTCCTGCTTCCAAATAAGTGCCAACCAGAGCAGAGATGCCTGTAACAAAACCTCACAAGTCTTCTCCTGATGCCTCCCTGCCAGCATCCCTGAGATACACTGACATTTGAAGGTAGACTGCCACTGGCTTTGGAGGCTCAGTTTGGCTGTCATTAGTAATATAGCTCTTCCTCTAGCTCCCTTCCTCCATGGGTAGGAAGCCATCGGACCTAGTGGCCGGCCCTCACAACACATTGTAGTATTGAGTTCCATATGTCTGCTTGAAGAAGTGCTTTCCTTGACTTCTTCTCCACTAGCTCCCAGTCAGTTTTGTGAGAGGATACCCCCCTTTCTAATCATTGCGGGACAGGAAGAATAGATGGACTATCCATTTTCTTCTGTATAGTGTTACAAACGTCTATCAAGTCATATCTTGGTTTACCACCACCACCCTCTAAACGCCCCAAATGTTTTAGCTTAGCTTTCTTTTCAGGGAAAGTTCTTCAGTGATCCGATCATCTGGAAAACAACAAGGAGTCTTGTGGCATCTTTAAGGTGTTTCAAGGCTCTTTGTCCTTTTGGCGACAACAGTTTAGGAATCTGAGTAAACTTCAGGCCCCTTTCTCCATCTCCTGTTTTCTTACTTATTACAAATCAAGTTATAATGAGGGGAAACAGCAAAACTTTAGAGTGCTACAAAGCTCTGAAACAAACAGAACACCCATATTGTCTTGCTAAGCCTTACAAGAACCTTGTAGGTAGGACAGTATTATAACCCTTACATAGCAGACTGTGCAGGCTGAGGCTGAAAGAATTGCCTGCTGCCCAATTGCCTAAGCAAATTGATAGAGCTCCCCACCCTATGTGGGAAGAAAATAGATTTGACTCTTGTGTGTGTAATTAACAAAAGAATCAGCTGGATGCCTAGATTCAAAACACGGGGCTTTGCGCACTCTCCAGCAGGAGAGAGCCCCCAGCAAAGTTAAAAACAGTAAAGTGGGGGAATATGAACTGTTAGACCCATATTGTCTGCTTTAAAGCTCTTTGCCCCTCTCTCTACCATGCTTGCAATGAACAAACCACACACACTATTAAGTAAGTTTAAAATGCTTTACTTACTAAATCTAAAGGTCTGATTCATGAGTTGTTCCATGCAGCAGTAAGGAGAACATAGCTAACAAAATACAGAATGTACAGTGGTACCTCAATTTAAGAACAGTCCTGTTTATGAACTATTCGGTTTACGAACTCTGCAAAACCGGAAGTAGTGTCCCGGTTTGTGAACTTTACCTTGGTCTAAGAACGGAAGCCGAATGGTGGAAGGTTACCGATGGCGGGAGGCGTCATTAGTGAAAGTGCACCTTGGTTTAAGAACAGTTTCTGTTTAAGAACGGGCTTTCGGAACGGATTAAGTTCATAAACCAGGTACCACTGTAGTTTCAAACATGCATGTCCTGAGCTTGGAGAAAGTTCAGGCATGTCCATCCTGGTCGTTTACATGGTGCAAAGAGAATGAGAGAAAGGAAAAGAAGCAGCTTCACATTTACCCTCATGGAGTCTGAGAAGAGAACTCTGTGATCTTAACCCCTTTGGGGGCCAACTAGCACTCATGTGCAGTTATGTTTGAATGCAGTTTCCCCCAGCCCACCCCACAACTTCCTTGTGAGGAAAGGTTACAACATTGAGACTTTTTAGGGGAGACAGTTTATAAAATCATGCATTATGTGGAGAAAGTGACAGAGAGAAGTTTTCCTCCCTCTCTCATGTCAGTAGGGTGGAATCTACACACACATAAAAATGCTTTTTTAAAAAACATTTTCAAAATATATATTGAATTTGCCACTAGCTCACCATCGCCATCTAGTTTCCTCTTTGTATAATGCACTTAAAACACACTTCAAATGTTATATTTACAGCTGTATAGCTGAGTCCTAGAACTCATGGGCATCCAGTTCAGCCAGATGCTGGAAAATTCATGACTGGGAAAAGTAACGACTTCTCCACCCAGCACCAAGTTAAATTGTGGAATTTGCTACGGCAAGATGTAGTGATAGTCACCATTTCCTAGATAAATTGTGAAAATGCTGGACTAGATAGGCCTTTCACCTGATCCGGCAGAGCTCATATGTTTTTGCCCTTTGTGGTGCGCTTGGTCCAAATTTGGCCCCTCCTGCAGCTTTGCAATCTGCTGTGTAAAGCTTGGCCCTTAGAACCCAGGTGCCAACGTAATTTAAGCCTAAGGGGATATTCTGGAAGAAATGCTATTCTTGAACTTTGTCAACTGCTGAGCACACCGATGGCACTAGATTGGGAAATAATAATAATGATGATGATGATAACAACTTAATGTCAACATTTGTCACCGTTAACATTGACACAATGGCCAGAAGTGCAACAAATAAAGCTTACCTGTTGCTACCAATCCCGGCCATACCTGTTGAATTCAGTGGCGTAGCGTGGGGGGTGCAGGGGGGGCCGGCCGCACCGGGCGCAACATCGGGGGGGGGGCGCGCTTGCACTCGCAGCTCTCTGCCCCTGCTAAAATCCACGGGTTAGGGGGAGCAAATTACTTGCCTTGCCCCGGGTGCTGACAACCCACGCTACGCCACTGGTTGAATTCATACCCTAGGATAGGGGAGGCTGCCTTCCAAATGTTGCTAGACTCCAACTCCCATCAGCCACTGCAGGCCAAGCCAATAGTCAGGGGTGATGGGAATTGGAGTCTACACCTGAAGGGTCACAGCTTAGCCACGCTTGTAGGCACAGGAGCCTTGCCTGGTGAAAAGCAACAACCTGGACCCAAACTAGACAGTTCACACAACCCAATGG
Organism: Podarcis vaucheri; assembly: GCF_965113315.1. NCBI lineage: Eukaryota > Metazoa > Chordata > Lepidosauria > Squamata > Lacertidae > Podarcis > Podarcis vaucheri. The sequence continues at coordinate 13,364,795 of NC_138754.1, forward strand.
GCAGCTTGTAGATGTGGTTTTCCTGCAAGTCTTTCAGCAAGGGCAAACCTTGTCTCTCTTCAACCATACTCAGCTCCAAACTCAATCTGCCTAAACAGGGATGAACTGATGTGTTGAGTTAGTGTTTTAAACTGTTTTTAGCTTGTTGATTTTAATAAAATTTTGAATTTTTAAAAATACCAGTTTTTAACTGTGTCTTTTATTGATATGTTTTCGCAAGCCACTTTAGAGAGTCTTCTTACAATCAAATGACACAAGCTCTGTTAAATAAATCAATAAACTTATTGCATCTTCTGCCTCAAGCTTCTTCGGCTCCCTGTCAACCCCGTTAAAGTTGCCAACTTATTTACTGTCCCCTGCGCCTCTGCTCAGCCAGCACGCATTAGCCAATAACGCTGCTGATCTCTGCGCAGCAAATCAGTGGTCATCTGAGGACTTCTGCAGATAAAACTGTTGCTAACAGTGCAAGAGCAGGCTGTGCCTGTTTTCCCCTTCTGGTCAGTTGGCAACCCCAAAACCCCTTTGATTGTGTTGATCAGTCCTCTATCTATCCCTTACAGCTAGGATAGAGCGTCTGTGGCCCTCTGGATTTTGCTGGACTCCAGCTCCCATCAGCCCCAGCCAGCGTTACCAGTGCTTAGGGATGAGAGGAACTGTAGTTCTACGGAATCTGTAGGGCCACGGGTTCCTCATCTCTGCCCTACAACATACTGAAAATATGGGCCCCAAAGAGGGTTGATCTCTCCACATTTGTTGTTCCTAGCTAAGCTCCCATGTCTTTGAACCCTGCCAGGTAGGCAGAAATGCAACAAGGGAAGCTTTTTGTAGCAGTGCATCTCTGTATGCTTCACCTGTTGGATTTCTGCATATTTCACACCTGCCACAGAGAGATGTGTCAGAAGGGCGGAGAATGGTAACTCTCCAAAACTGCATCTGGGAATCTCCATAACGTATTGACCCATTTACCTGCTTGTGCATTCCTCTCTAGAATGTGCATTAGGGATGGTGAGGATACATTTAAAGCACATGACTTCCTCACAAACAAATCTGAGAACTGTAGTTTGCCCCTTATAGGCCCCAAAAATTCTCAGCACTTCTAAAAAGCTGAAGTTCCCAGGATCTGTTGTTGAGGGGTAACGTGTTTTATTCCGGAGTCTTCACTTTACAGCCTATTCACACACACGAGCTGTAGTTTGTTAAGGGTGCTGGGAACTGTAGCTCCGTGGGGGAGGGGTAAACTACAGTTCCCAGGATTCTTTGGTGGGCGGAATAAGGTGCTTCAAATGCATAATGTATACTCAAGAGAACCTGCAACAGCTAAAACACAATCGGATTGAACGGAAGGCTTGCTTGAAGGGCCAGGGGCCACGGGGAAGCCCTTTCCTCGCATTCCCCCAATTCTCCCCTCCCCCCACTTTCCAAAATCTCTCGTCCCCTTGCGCCAGCAGCAGGGGGCCGCGTTAGGGACCTGGTTATGTAGGCTTTAAAAAAATACACCTTAAATACGGATATATGGATATAAATATATAGCTTAGGGGACAAAACAATACAACGAGGAAGAACCGGGTTAGGGATGCTTTGAGACACTTTTTTTTGGAAGGGGGTGTCCAGCGAATCACCCCCTCTCCTCCCCTCCCCTCTTTTTCTCCCTCCCCTCCCCCCTCAGCTGCAAAAATAGAGCACGTCCCCTTTAAATTTACCCAGGAGCCCTTAAAGGAGCCCCAGGGGCCCCGGGGGGAAAGGCATCCCCACCCTGCTAACCGGAGCCTGCCTGGCTCTGCTTCTTCTTCTTTTTCGGCCGTGGAAACGGAGCCTTGATGCAAGTCGATTAAAAGCGGTGGGGGGGGGGAGGAAAAAAATTGCCATTTATCCATATATATATTTATTTTAAGAAATCGGGGTTGCGGGGGGGGGAAGGGGGGAATATTGCAACGGATCCGAGAGTATCCACAGCGAAGCCGGGAAGGTTATTTGTGTGCATCGAGGTGGGGGGGTGGAGATGAATCCCTAGGCAGGGAGGGAGGGAGCCAAGCATGGAGGAGACCCCCAGCCTTTGCATCAAGCTCGAGCCCCAGGATCCAGGTGAGTACAAAAGGCCCCCTCTTTGGGAGGGGGGGATATATGCGCGCGCCCCCCACCTCTTTTCCACGCCACCTGCTGGTCGTGTGTGAGTTGGAAGAGTGGCACCCCCCCGGAAAAAAAATACCTGGTCGGTGTTGGTAGGGGTGTGTTTGTTATGGGGGGTGTTGCAAGTTTGCCCAGCTGGGCAGAGAGAAGGAAGTCGGGGGGGGGCGGGTGGAGGAAGAGCGATGGCCCCTTTAAGATCCCCCCCCTCCCCGCCTTCCTCCATCTTCCTGGGCGCTTCAGCCCTGGACGGATTCCTGCCTCTCCCATTCAAAAAAATAGCGACGAGGGATAGAGCACAAAAGGAACCCGAGCTGCCAAGAATCAAATGACGTGGAAAGGGGGGAGCCCTCTCTCCCTGAAGGGGTGTGTGTGTGTCCTCGCCCTTGAAGATCAGGAAGACTTCGGGGGAGTTTGGCTCCTCCTTTGGGGAAACCCCTCCCCCCCCCGTTTGGACAAACCCCTCTCAGCCCCAGGTGTGGTTTTGTGGGCCTGTCTCTTTGACAGGTCCTGCTGCCCATTTGAAACCAGCCCCTTCCAATGTTGTATACAGCACCCCTCGCTTTTCCTTTGTACCCCTGCAACGTCTGTTACTCCTGCTTTGCAGGGGGTTGGACTAGATGACCCTGGTGCCCCTTCCAAACCTATGGTCCCACTGCTTCAACCTTGCTTTCCCAAAGTGACACAACATCTTTGCTTCCTGGCCAGCAAGTCTTGCACCACCTCCCCCCGCCCCTGCCCCCGCCGTTGTTTTGCCTCCTGTCAAAACAGTTACAGTGGTACCTCGGGTTACAGACGCTTCAGGTTACAGACTCCGCTAACCCAGAAATAGTACCTCGGGTTAAGAACTTTGCTTCAGGATAAGAACAGAAATCGTGCTCCGGTGGCGCGGCGGCAGCAGCAGGCCCCAGTAGCTAAAGTGGTACCTCAGGTTAAGAACAGTTTCAGGTTCAGAACGGATCTCCAGAACGAATTACGGTAAGTTCTTAACCTGAGGTACCACTGGACACTGTATCCTCCTTGCAGCCGGGAACCTATCTGTGTTGTTAATCCATTGTGCTAATCCTAACCGCCACCACCCTTACTCTCAGCAGCTCTTTAATTCTTTTTTTAAAATGCCAAATAGGAAGAGGTTTCGTCGTAAGCTCCACTCATTATTATTATTATTATTATTATTGAAGGCGAGTGTTTGTGTCTCCCCAGAAGAGTCGCTGTTCCCAGAAGAGGCGGCCGATTCGCAAAGCAGCGGCGAGCTGCGCTCCGGACACGCCCTGCGGCCCTCTGGGAACGGCCTCGTTCGAGGGACCACCGTCAAGGACCCCTCTGCCCTCCTCTCCGGAGGGCGCAAGTACTCAGATCACTGCGAGGAGCGGGCGTCGAGGCCCGGGAAGAGCCGCATCCCCGGGCGCGACCACCGGCGCTACTACCATGAGCACTGGAGGGCAGAGTACCTGATGGACTTCAACGCCGCCCGGCATGGCATGATTTGCATGGTCTGCGGCAGCTCCCTGGCCACCCTCAAGCTCAGCACCATCAAAAGGCACATCCGCCAGAAGCACCCCTACTCCCTGGCCTGGAGCGCCCACGAGAAGGAGGTCATCATGAACAGCTGGGACGCCCACCTGGGCCTCGAGGCAGAGAGCGACGGAGCCAGAGAGCACCCCAACGCGCCCGAGACTCAGGAGGGGGGCCACGGTAGGGGGGCCTAAGTTTGCGGGTTTGTGGCTCATCTTAATCGTAGCCACGGATAGCCTTATCCTTTGTTTGTTTGTTTGAAATCGTTTTTATTGATTTTCCAATAAAGACAGCCAATCAACATATCCACATCATAATCTAATTAAAAACAAAAAGCTAAAATAAAAAAGACCAAATTGAAATCCAAATTTTAATTATTAATTTTTCTGGGCTCCCCGTAGTCTGGACCTCTGAAGCATCTCTCCAAGTCTTCAGTCCTGCCTCCTCTCATTGTTTTCATATTTTCCACATCCCGACCTTAACGCTTTAAAGTTCTCCATCCCTGGCTCTGCGATTCACAGTCATGTCAAAAATCATATATTTATGATTTATGATGCCTTATCTTCTGTTTGTTGGTCTAATTCCACCCCCTTTTTAATATTGTCAGAAATGGTATATTTTTCTTCCATAGTGGTAATTTTTATTCAGTGACCATATTTTTTGGCCATAAAAATTGTTACTTGAACAGATGACAAAAAACCCCCTGAGAACTAAATTTTTATATAGGTTTCATTAAAAAAGAGAGAGAGAATTATGTTTCTAGTGTTTGTTGGACTTCAGATATGAGGCACAAAATTTGTATTAAGTCTCCAAAAATATTCCAAAACATTTATCATCATATCCTCCCCCCCCCAAAAAAAAATCAGCAAAGATTTCTTCTTGACTTCCCGCTCCCCCGCTTTCCTGATGTGTGTTTTCCACTTCTTTTTCGTAGCTGTTTTACAGTACATGTGTTTTTATTATCTAAACTTCGTTATCCTTAGTTCTTTCAGTAATCCACTGCTTATATTTCAATTCCTGCCCGCAACTTCATGTATGGATGATACTTTGATAGCTAATCCTGACAACTAAATTGCTTAACACAGTGAGAGGATTGGACTTGCACTGTGGAGACCGAGGATATAAATGTGTCCCCCAAATGCTGTTTGACTCCCATCATTCCCAGTCATCTTACCGAGTTGTCGGGGATGATAGGAGTTGAAGTCCAACAGCAAAGGTTTTGTGCTAAGTCAGGCCGTCGCCTCTTTCTAGCTCACTATTGTTTACATCACGGGTGGGGAGCCTCCAGCCTGGGGGCCAATCCTGGCCTCCCAGGGGTGGGTTGGTTCTGATTTGGTCAGTTTGGTCATTTCCCCCAAGCCACGCCCACTTGCTAATCAGCTGGGTGGAATCAGCTGAGAAGTGAACTGGGTTCACTTCTGTGTTGGCTGCACCTGCCAGTTTCCCTTTCTGCACTATCTGGCAACAGCTTTCTAGGCTTTCAGACAGGGAATCTTTGCCAGCCCTGCCTGAGGAAGCCACTGGGAATTGAACCTTGTGGATGAAAGACAAGATGATCTCTGTTTTCCCTCCCTGGGGACCCATGCAACTTTTTTTACAGTTGGATATTCCTTTCATCCTTCCTTTTTTTATTTAAAAAAATACATTAAGTGGCCATCCCAAGCAGATAAGATGGTTTTATTTTTATCTTTCTGTGAAGATTTTTAATTTAATTTTATAGTGTATATAAAAGTGAACAGATGAAAATTAAAAGATGAAAAGCAAAACGATAAATCAGGCACGTAGAACAAGTGCAGCTGTACGTGGGTTAAAAACAAAAACAAAGCCCAAGTAAATATTGTCGTGATCTGATTATCATAGTTCCAGATTTGCCAAGGTGGTGACGGGGGTTGTCTTGAAAATGACGGTTCCCTTGTATATGTCATAAAGGAATGCCAAATCATATATCTGGAGGTTCTAGGCTTGTCAAAATCTCAAATTATGTGTGATTTTTTCCATTATAGCTGTATTCCAGAGTGGGTGGTACTGAGCGTTCAGCATAATATTTTGGGCTGTTTCCCCCCTGAGTTTCAATTACTATTTGAGCTGCCACAATCATATATATAAGACCAATTCTTTTTTTCTTTTCTTAATTAATTTATTATTAATGTTGCAATACATATATGAAATCTTTACATATTGCTACATATACATTATATTCGTAAATTCACATTTCACTTGTGAAAATGTGAAATATAAGACCAATTCTTCTGACACTTTATCTACATTGTAGATATCAGTAACATTAATTTTGGACAGCGGACAACAGTTTATTTAATAATGTTCATCATCTCTGACGAAATTAGATTCCGAAAAGCAGACAAGAAGGTTCACCTGCTCTCCACCTGCCTTGCTTCTGTACAGGTGGAGAATTTCCGCTGAGTAGCAGCCGCAGGAGGCGCCGTGGCCCAGGACCCCTCTCCTCTCATGGGGGGCGACGGCCCTCCGGCCTGGCCTTGAAAGCCTCTCCGGGAGGGGAAGAGCAGAACTTGGAGCGCTACCTGAAAGAGTCCCTGCAGAGCTGGTTCCAGTCTGAGTTCCTGATGGACTACGACCCTCAGGGCAACCGCCTCTTTTGCATGATGTGTGGCTCCTCGCTCCCCAGCCTCAACTTGGACGACATCAAGAGGCACGTCATGGATGCCCACCCCAGCTCGCTTGGCTTCAGCCCCGCCGAGAAGGCCAGCATCCTGGAGACTTGGAACGCCCGGGCCGTGGTGCCGACAGCCGAGGGCACAGGAGAGGCACCAGTGGGTGAGGCAGGAAGCGGGCAGAAGGCAGGAGGGGAGGGCGGAAGCAGAGCGCTGGAATTAGAACGATATTTCAGCAGGCCTGCAAATGACATGATTGTGCAGGCGGCGAGAAAGTAGATAAATACAGTCGTACCTTGGTTGACGAACGCCTTGCGACTTGAACATTTTGGCTCCCGAACGCTGCAAACCTGGAACTGAGTGCTCCGGTTTGCGAACGTTCTTTGGAACCCAAATGTCCAACGTGGCCTCCGATTGGCTGCAGGAGCTTCCTGCAGCCAATTGGAAGCCGCGCCTTGGTTTCCAAACATTTTGAAAGTTGAACGGACTTACAGAACAGATTCCATTTGACTGAGGTACCACTGTAAATGGAGAATGCAGAGGGTGAAGAAACTGGTGGAAGAGGCTGTCTGAAACCTCGCGAAGGCCACACAGGATTTCGTGTGACCTTCGCAGAGCCCAGTAAGCAAGGCAGAGGGCTTGGAAATCTCTTTCTGCGCCAGTTTTTCCTGCCGTGGAAATAGTTTTTAAGCCATCAGCCTTGATTCCCAGGCTCTGGGAAGGCTGCTTGAACCCTCAGGAAGGGTGTGGACCCCCCCAGAGCATTCCTGAGGCCTCAAATGACCTTCCCCTTCCCAGAGTCCAGGAAGGTAGGATTGGTTGTACAGAGGGGAGGTTCCAGGTATCTTCCTGACTTTGCATGATTTTGTATCTGCTCATGGATCCCTGGAGCGTAAGCCCCGCATAAGTTTTGGGCCTGCTGTGTTGCTTCTCTGAATCAGGCACTGTACTTAAAATCGAGGAGCTCTTGTCTGTACCTTCTTCTTGAAGGAAAGCCAGGATACATGCTAGTGAACAAGGAGAAGGGAACCTGGCGTTGTCCGTATGGTGGAGAACTCCAGCTCCCAGCAGCCACAGCCAATGGTCAGGGGGGAGGGCCAAACAGCAGGTGCAAACAGGAAGCTCATTCCTCCAAATCCTTGTGTAACCAGAAAGTGAGGCATCCAGCAGTCTCTTGTGGGAGGGAGAGTGGAACCAAGAGTTGCGCAAGTACAAAACAGATAAGTGAGTGCGGACTGAGCATGCTCAGTGGGCACAGAATCCTGGTGAGTGGCAAAACCCGGAAAATCAAAGATAGGCGTGCGGAATGGAGTGTCCTCAAAACGGGGATGGCTTGCGAGTAGGAAACAAACTGACTTGTGCTGCCTTGAACCTTTAGTGCATCTAGCTCGGTATTGTCTTCGCTATCTGTACTATACATTTTAAAGCAGTATCATGCCGCTTTAAACAGCCATGGCTTCTCCTCCCCAAAATCCTGGGAGTTATAGTTTCCTAAAGGCGCTGAGAGTTACTGAGCAAACCCCCTTGTCACAGAGTTACACTTTCTGTCTCTTCCTGGGGAATTTCTGCGAATTGTAGCACTGTGAGAGGAATAAGGGTCTCCTAACAAATCTTAGCACCCTTAACATGTCACTGGTCCCAGAACTACAAAGGGGTGGTTGTTACTGCGGATGAATTGGCTCAGAACAGAGGATGCAAAGTGAGGCACATATAGAGGGCAAGACAAGAACCTTGGCAGTACTATGCGCAGGTTCTGCTTTACGAATGAGAAACAGTGAACATTCACCTGTCCAAACTTTAGGAATGGCTACCCAAACATCGCTAGACACATCGCAGATTCAGATACAGAGAGCATCTTCTACTTCCTTGCTTGCCGTTTGCTGGTTGGTGGAGCAATGAAGTGAGTGAGTGAGAGATCAGATAAACCAGAGAGCATTTTTTCTGTTTTTCGGTGAGAGGTCAAAATTCAAAATTAGAATTTTTCAAAAATTATAAAAAAAAAATAATCAAAATTGGAAATTTCCTCACAGGACTCAATGGAAATTGTTGACTCCTTATGCAAACGCTCGGCTAACGATTGATTTGCAGGGAACACTGGGAGGTCAAAATTCAAAATTATAATTTTTCAAAAATTAGGCGGGAAAATCAAAATTGGAAATTTCCCCACAGGACTCAATGGAAATCATTGACTCCTTATGCAAACGCTCGGCTAACGATCGATTTGCAGGGGACACTATGTGTTTGGTAAGCAGGACCTTTGTGTAATTAAATCCGTCCTCTTGTCCCCCCCCCCTTTCCCACTCCTTCCTGGATCCACCCAGAGGCAGAGTCTGAGCCGTCCCCTCAGGACCTGACCAAGAAGGAGGTGGACCCCCCCACGTCTCCAGACCAGCCTGCTGGCGAGGACGGCTCCGAGGAGGCCGGCGCTTGGGACTCGGAAGAGAGCGGCCTTCCCGCCCCAGCCCGGGGGAGGGACCACCGCCGCTACTTCCAGGAGCACTGGCGGGTGGAGTACTTGATGGACTACAACGGGTCACGCCACGGCCTGGTGTGCATGGTGTGCGGGAGCTCCTTGGCCACGCTCAAGATGAGCACCATCAAGAGGCACATTCAGCAGAAGCACCCGGACTCCACCCAGCTGAGCCACCACGTCAAGGCCCTCATCGTGGAGGAGTGGAACCAGAAGGTGGCCCGCCTGGCGGACGCAGAAGACTCCTTGCCCGAAACAGACGGCGAGGCAGACAAAGGTAAGGGGCAGGCGGTGTTTGAAATCCCCCAGGTGCATTTTGCTCCTGGTATAATAATAATAATAATAATAATAATAATAATAATAATAATACCTTTATTATTATTTTTCAGCCAGCTAGCCCTGGTGATTATCATAAAAAATGGGTGGGGCTCTTTCATGGAGGGCAGTATAGTAGCAGGGCTGTTAACAGGAAAGCTAAAAGACATGGCACATAAGGAAAAGGGATTGAGGAGGGAGGAGGAAAAAGATAGCACTTGGACTCCCAGCTTGGTGGTTTCCCAGGTACTTTATTTCACAGTTCAGCATACGGTTTAATAATAGTAATAGTGATAATAATTAAATATAAATATATAAATACGACAGTCCTAAGTTGCGGAGAAATTTGATTACTCCTGGCTGGACTGTGATCGCCCCACTGTTGTTCTTCTGTTCCTCCAGTGGAATCTCAGCAGGCTTGCAACCCCCCTTTGTCCCCTGAGGAATCTCAAGAGGGCGGGACAATGCCTGCAGGAGAGGAAGAAGATGAGGAAGAGGCCCCCGCAGCAGGAAGACTAGCTCCCTCTCAGCAATCCTCGGAGGCTGCGTCTTCGCTGGCCGGTGCCCCGTCCCGGCGGGGTCAGCGCCGGAACTACCAGCCGCGCTGGCGGGTAGAGTACCTGATGGATTACGATGAGCAGCGGCACGGGCTGGTGTGTATGGTGTGCGGGGGCACGTTGGCGACCCTTAAAGTCAGCACCATCAAGCGGCACATCCTTCAGGTCCACCGGTTCTCCCTGGAGTTCACGGCGCTGGAGAAACAGACCATCCTCGATGCTTACGCCGAAAATGGGCCAGCTCAGAATCCCAGGCACCTGGGCACAAAGACCTCCCCCAGCCCGGACTCTGAGCCTGCCGACGTCAAGCCAAGTGTTCAAGGCGCAGGGAAAATGGGGTTTGGTTACAATTTGCCGGTATGTACGGTGTAGCCTGCGGACGTGGACTGCCCTCGTGGTGGCAGGGTGGACTCTGCTGACCGACGAACTCAACTTGTTTGTTTTCCTCCCCACCCCTTCCTCCTATGGATGGCGGAATTCCCTTTTGGAATTCTCAGGTTTCGGAATTCTGCGACTGGAATTGGATAGTGCAGAATTCTGCAACTGGAAGCGAATAATGCAGACGCCGGGGAAGTCTTGTTTTGCTTTGTCTTTGTTTCTCTCTGCACAGCATCCGTTTTGATTTGCATGTTCTGTTCTAGTGACAAAGGGTTTCTTAAAGGTGTTTTCACCCCCCCTTTCCCCAAACCCCCTTTTCTCTGCACCTGGATTTTTTGTGCTCCCAACTATTTTGGTAAGGTTTCGGAAAGGTAGGTGGGGGGGGGGGAAGCTTCGGTATTTTCTGAAGTGAGGAAGGTCTGTAGGAGCACTCTTGCGGGGGTCAAGTACACTTAATCGAGGCCCGAGGCCTGGAGGTTTCTGTGGGAAGCAAAGTTTCTGCTACTGTATGGTGGTGCACCCTGTTTTTTCAGCCTGAGGGCCGCCTTCCCTTCTAGGGGTGTTTGGCAGTGGTGGGCGGAGCCAGAGCCAAAAATGGGAGGAGCAACACAGGTAAATGCTTCCTGAGGTTCTCCCACCCTGCTCCAAGACATCAAGGGCCAGGTGGTTTGATAGCTAGGCCTCCCCTTCTGGTCTGGGAGGCTGTTTGGGCCAGGCCTCAGCCGAGCCACATCCAGCTGCCCTACGTGTGAAATAGATGGCATGAGACGTGGTGGATATGTCATTCAGCCAGAGGAGGGTTTGCAGTTGCCAGAACCCTGCTGAAGCCCTGGGGTTTTTTTGCAAGCCGCCCACCCCAAGCAGGTAATCATTGGCACTTTGTGGCCTGTTCCTTTACCCACACAATCACCTGACGCCATTGTGACACCAAGCGGTTGACGGGTAGCTGCCCACTATAACCTGCCCGCAGGAAGGTTTGTGGTAAGATCCAGTTCCTCCCTCGCAAGCTGTGCCACGAAGAATTCCCACAAGTGCCTAGGCCCCGAGTTGCGGCTGTGCATCATATAGCCGAAGGGTGAACAAATTACGGCCCTTGCCCCCCTCCCATCCCTAGAATATTGCATAACTCCTTGCAAGAGGCCTTCCTGCTTGATGCAGCTTAGGCCGTGCTTAATATACCATGTTAAAATATTTGAAACAAGGAGTTGGGCTTGTTGTGAGCATTTCCCCTGCGATTGCACTTAAGATGGCCATTTTGGATTCTCAGATGAATTGAGCGACTCAGCACTTCCTGGATTGTACTATGCCAGGCTCTGGGGTGGGGGTGGGAACCATGCTACATAGGAAAATGCTAGGTTGAATCTGTCATGTGCTAACTTTCTTCATGCAGGGAGGTCTCCCCCCCTTGATTCTACCTACAGTGAAACAGTCCAGAAAAATGTCACCTTGAAGAGCTGCCGACAGCGTCCCTGTATCCTGATTTGCATTTATAGTGTTCTGTCATTGGGTTTTAATTTGACCCATGTCTTTCCAAGTCCCTACCCCTAAAAGCTCTTATTTTGGTGTAAGTGAATTAGGAGGACGTGGACTACTTTATTTGCTGTTGGTCTTCCTCGTAAAAAGATGTGAATTGACATAGGACACTTACCTTTTTGCTCCCAGTGAACAAGTGCTGAGCAAGTTTCAGTAGCCAAGGAACCAAGTTCAACCCCCAGCACCTGCAGGTAGGGCTGGGAGAGAACCCAGAACCTTGGAGAGCTGCTGCCAATCAGTGTAGACAGCACTGAGCTAGATGGACCCAAAGGTCTAACTCTGTGTAAGGCAGCTTCCTGTGATCAAGGCGTATTTCCTCCTTTCCAGATGCAATCCCACTTCAAAACAAACAGCTACATCTGTAGGACTCAGGAGGACGATGTATGCTTCACCCAAATTTATCTGTCTAAAAAGCTTAGAATTATGCAAGATGTGGGGTGTTTGCCATGCTTGCCCTACTCAGAAGAGACCCATTGAAGTTTACAAACATAACTAACTTTATTAATTTTGGTGGGTCTGCTCTGTGTAAGGACAACACTTGGGTTTTCCCAAAATGGATTTTATTTTTATTTTAAAAAAAGAACAACAGCACTATTCGTAGCAGAACTGCCAGAACAGGGTTAGATCAGGGTTTCTTCAGCTGTTTTTGGACTACAATTCCCATCATCCCTGACCACTGGTCCTGCTAGCTAGGGATGATGGGAGCTGCAGTCCAAAAACAGCTGGAGACCCAAGTTTGGGAAACCCTAGGTTAGATGAGGGGACGCGGGTGGTGCTGTGGGTTAAACCAGAGCCTAGGACTTGCTGATCAGAAGGTCGGCGGTTCGAATCCCTGCGACGGGGTGAGCTCCCGTTGCTCGGTCCCTGCTCCTGCCAACCTAGCAGTTCGAAAGCACATCAAAGTGCAAGTAGATAAATAGGTACTGCTCTGGCGGGAAGATAAATGGCGTTTCCGTGTGCTGCTCTGGTTCGCCAGAAGCGGCTTAGTCATGCTGGCCACATGACCCGGAAGCAGTACGCCGGCTCCCTCGGCCAATAAAGCGAGATGAGCACCGCAACCCAAGTCGGCCACGACTGGAATTAATGGTCAGGGGTCCCTTTACCTTTTGAGGTTAGATGGAATTAGGAGACTAAAGAAATGGGGTTGGTAAACCTTTTGCACTTTGTCTTCTGGCAGCGGGGACCCTAGTTCAGTGGCAGAGAATCTGTTTGGCATGCAGAAAATCCCAGATTTAATCTCTGGCATTTCCAGGCAGGGCTGAGAGACACCTTGCCCAAAAAACTTAACTGTTGCTTCCAGTCAATGTCAGGAATTCTGAGCAAGATAGACCAATGGTTTGATTTGGAGCTTCCTGCTTATAAATAGACCCTTTAGCTCAAGAGGCACGAGGACTGGAATCTTCACTATCTTTTTAGGGAAATGCGGTTGCTCAGTGATGGAACACCTGCTTTCCATTTGGAATATTGCAGGTTCATTCTCCACCATAAAGGGGCTGGGAAAGATCTGTGCTCCAGAGTGAAGAGGGTCTGTGGTTGAGATGGGCAGCTCTAGGCCAAAGGAACAGCCTGATTTCAGCTGTTGAGTTGCTGAGCCTCTGCCCTGCACAGGCCATGTGTCCAGAGTTAGTGGTGACCAGATGCGTTGGAAATAAATGAGGGCTAGAAACCGAATTTAAAAAGAGCCTACAGCCATATATCAAAAAAAGCAGGGACAAGAAAAGCCGCACTTACAATCCAATTTGCTGATCCTTGCTGGAAATTAGAGCCAGAGAATTGGAAGGGACCACGAGGGTCATCTAGTCCAACCCCCTGCAATGCAGGTATCTTTTGCCCAACGTGGGGCTCGAACCCACAACCCTGAGATGAAGAGTCTCATGCTCTACTTTAATTCCATTTAAAGGAATGCCCCCCCCCGCAGAGTTCCTTCCCCCCACCCAAGGTGAAAGTAGGAGTCACATTTTTTGCACAGCTGTTCTCCTTCAATCCCATCTTTCTGAATCAATAGCTTGGTCCTTTTTGTAGCTATCCTTGTGAACGTGAACTCCGAGGTAAAATTTCAATAATGCCCGTTATGACCTTGTGACTGTATTGGAACCTCATCCGTGTCTCTTGTGAAAAGGTGTTTTGCATTAATATGGAGGGTTTTTAAAAAATATTATATAAATATATATATATATATATATAAGCACCAAGTTTTGTAAAACAGGTTATGTCAATAAATCCTTAAAAAATGATGCTATTTTAAAATGCAACCGAAGGCTCTGGGCTGGCTGTTTGTTTTTAATTAAAACCTGGGATGCCTTTTAGATTTTAATATTTTCCTCGATTAAGAACAGGGGTTCCTAAACTGTGGTCTTTGGACCATCAGCAGTCTGCAAGATTTGTTCGGGTGGCCTGCATCGTCTGTAAAACACAATTACAAATCGCACAGCACATTACAGTGGTTGCAATAGGCAGAAAAAAACATCTTTAAAGACCATCAGACATTTTCAAGTGGTCCGTGGGAAAAATAATGGGAACCAATGTAAAGCTTTTTTGGGGGTGAGAGGGACCTGTGTACTTCTGCTTGTTGCCATCTCCTACTCTCATCAACCTTTGCCAGCACAGCCAATCTTCAGGGATGATGGGAGTTGGTGGCAGACAACAAGTGGCAGCCCCAGCTCCCCAAGCTCAGTTCAGGTACAGATTGTTCACCTTCTGGTAATACATTGAAATTAAAACACTGGGTTGGGAGATGGGAGTCCCTACCAGGGTGGGGAAGGCTGGGCTATGCAGTACAGGGGAATCTCGGTTGTCGAACGCAATCCGTTCAAGAAGACCGTTCGACTTCCAAAATGTTCGACAACTGCGGCGCAAAGGGCTGTCAGCAATTTCCATTGAGAAAATTGAAAAACACGCAGTGGAAGCCGTTCGACTTCCAAGGAGTGTTTGAAAACGAAAGCAATTACGTCCGGTTTTCGGCGTTCAGCTTCCCAGGTTCCACTGTACTGGCTGAGATGCAGCAGCGCATCCAAGTCCTTATGAGGCCACTTCATGCGGTTCAAGCCTTCACAAGCCATCCTGTGCTGTTTCACTCATTGAATTGTAGAGTTGGAAGGGACCCTAAGGGTCCTCTAGTCCAACCCCCCTGCAAATGCAGGGATCTCAGTCATTGGAAGGATGCCGAAAGGCAGGTGGGTACGTGTGGCTCAGCATTGCCTGCTGATCATCCCAGGCCCATTAGCCATGCTTCCTAGGGCTGATAGGAGCTGCAGCTCAGGAACATCTCTAGAGGAACAACAGTTCCCCAACAAACCATCTAAAGCAAGCATAGGCAAACTCGGCCCTCCAGATGTTTTGGGACTACAACTCCCATCACCCCCGAGCACTGTTCCTGTTAGCTAGGGATGATTGGAATTGTAGTCCTAAAACATCTGGAGGGCTGAGTTTGCCTATCCCTGATCTAAAGCAAGTATCCTTATTACTAATCAGAGCAGACCCACCGCAATGAATGAACTTGCATTAGTCGTGGCCATCAATTTCAACGGATCGGCTCTCAGTAGGACTTGGCTGTTGTTATGCTTACCCTGGAAATATAATGGGTGGCAGCCGACTGAATGTTACTCAGAGTAGAGCCATTGAAATTAATGGGACCCTGGTCACGTCCATTAATTTACCTGCAATAACTTAAGACGACAAGGCTTCTTGGAGTTTGTACATGTTGTGCTCTTTTTATTAACACCACATCAAATTGCATTTATCCAGTCCTCTTCCGAACCTCACGCCAGGTTTCCTCCTGTACCCAAACTGGCATTACCATACTTTTAGAATGCTGCACACACTGTACACAACAAACGCACACAAACGCAAAAGAGCTTCATTAGTAGTTTTTGTCGTTTTCTCCACCTACGTACAACTTTCTCTTTTTTTTTGTTTTGTTTTTTTAAAAAGCCTGCCGGGCACAAAGAGGTCGGTTCACGGTATTCAAACACAGCAGTTAACAGAACAGATGGAAGAGCTGAGCCAAAGGCTTCCAGTGCAGAGAAGAGGTCTTCGAAGGGGGTGGGAGTGGAGAGAAGAGGAGTCAGGACAAGACAGTGCAAGATGCCTACTCAGGCTGGGCTGGGGGATGGGGAGTGCAGAAGCACACCAGACACTCATGCACCTCTCACTAAGATCTGCTGCTCCTATTCCACCTAAAAGACACACACACACACACACAGCTCAAATTGCTTGGGTCTTTAAAAAAAAAAAAGCCAATGAAACTATTTGTTGGATTGATTTATGGTCCTATCGTCTCTTTGCCAGACTTGCATACGGCAGGGCCCTGTGGGTGCATGCCCTCCAGGAGCTTTGCACCGAGGTCTGCAAAGCAAGGAAAGAGTGGGAACAGGCAATATGGGGCTGGGCGACAGCAGCCATTTTTGCGCGTGCAAAAAACAGCAGCCTGATGCTCTGCTCACGCCTATTTTCAGCACCACCTTCCAGCTGTTCTGTTTACAACAGGAAAGGTAGCGGCTGATGAAATGCAGCTGGACAAGGCGGAGGGATGACCAATCCTGGGAAGTTCTCTGGGGCAGAGGGCAGCACAGGCTCGCCTTCTTTGGATTTGTTAAGAAATATGTTGCCCTTCCCCAACTACCTTCCACTTGAGATCCATCAGCCTAGTGGGGGGAAAGGTGGTCCCTTCCATTTTAGCTGCCAAGTCGACTCTTTCCCCCCTTGCTCAGCCTTGGGCAGGAGGTGGGCTCCCTTTGGCCAACCTGAATTTCAAATTTATCCCCCACCTGTCCAGCTGTGCATGGTCCCATCTTTCATCTGAAAGCAGCTGCGCCACCAATTTAGCAGTGCCTGCCGGGGGGAAAGGGGCTTAACTTGGTGCAGACCGCCAGAGGGGGGAGTCCGACCGCAGCTGGCAGCTGTGGGTGATAAACCATCACGGAATCATGGAAGATTTGCTTCCCAACAAGGAAGCCTTTGAAAACCCAAACCAAAAAAAAAATATGCCTTTTTAAAAACTGTAAGACTCTTCAAAGACAATCCTCCAGTCCCAAACATCTTTCTAAAACTGTAAACACACATGACATAGCCTGCGAAAGGGGGACCCCAAACTCTAGCCCTGAAACTGCTGTCCTTGAAGACTGCAGCTCCTCGCCAGCCCAAAGGTGGGGGGGACGGGGGGGGGGAGGGGGAGGACAAAGATCAAGGTCAAGGTGTGTCAGTGCTCTGCAACTCAGCCCCTGTCCTAGACTGGAAGTAAAGTGACTGGGACATCACATGCAGAACTCTCGGTTTTTCGCCAGCTTGAGTTTTGCTTTCTACAGCAAAGTGTACAGCAGTTACAGACATTTTCATTTAAGAGTAAGGGGTAGGGGAAGTAATCTTAATCAGGGTGGGGTAAGGAACTGATTTCTGAGGCTGGGGGTGGTGGTAAGGAAGGCAGAAGATGAACCAGACTAAAAGAGAACTGATGTCATTAAGGGGGACGGGGGTGGAGAATTCCCCTTTCCATCAGTGAGAGTACACGCGCTGGGGGTGGGAGGTAAGTACTGGCTGGGTACTTTCTGAAGCTTCCTTAAGCTTGCCCTCTTCATTCAGGCCAGTTAGTCCATGGCAGAAAGATGGGTGAGCCTGGTAAGAGACACTGCCTTAGTGGAACTAGGGAACCTTGCACTTGAAGCAAGTCCTGTCATTTTAAGGAGGCCAGGCAGGGAGGAGGGAGGGAAATAGAGAACAAGGAAGAAGAGAGGAACAGGCTAGCTTCACCTTGCAGCTATTTCAGCCTACCAAAGCTGGTTTTAGAAATGCTAATGTCCCGTTGAGCAGAGAGCACATCTCTTAACATGAAAAGGAACACCCATTTTTGATGGCTTACTATAATGTTCCATCCAAGACAGGACACCAGAGCTGCTTTAGAGCCAAAGGGTGCCCCCTCCCCTCTTTTAAACTTCTGACACCAGTTCGTGTTTAGTCCAGTGCATTCTGAACCCAGTGTTTAGGCTTTGGGGAGGGGGTGGATTTTTTAAAATCTTTTTATATATATATATAAAAAAACATAATCAGTAAGCTTGGAATGCACACATCAAGCTGATTCGGCATGTTCCTTCATAGGTACAAGTAACAATGGTTATAACTATGACACAGGGGGTATTTTTTGTTTCATTTTAGTTAACAGCTGAGTCCTGGCTCCTTGCAAGGTTATTCTGCCTTTTTCTTCACAACTCCAGGAAGCTTTGCTTGAATCCTGTTTGGGGGGGGGAGAAAGAGAGAAGAGGTGGGATTAGATGCTGGGGGCACAGGAATGACAATTATGTTTGTGTCGTTTTAAGCCCTGGTGTTAGATAAAGTGACCCACGTCACACTTCTCAATATGAAATGACATGATGCCAACAGAAAGCAGATCTGGATCTGGTCAGTGCCTGGATGGGCGACAAATACAAGGCACACCATCCTGAGTTTTACTGAATAAAGGTGGGGTATAAATAACAAAACACACTCAAATTCACATAAGTCATCTCTCAAAAATGGACAGAAGATAGACCTTGCCAGTTGCATGTATTTGATGATGAATCAAGTGTTCTGGATTAGCTCCCATCCAGCCTTCATGCCATTGTTAGAGTGGCATCATGAGCACTAGACGCATCCTCAGTGCCCCAAAATGGAATTCCTTGCTAGCCTTGCTAGGTTAAACATGACTACCACATGCAGGCAGGATTAAACTGATCTTGATGATGGCTGTCTAAATAATGCAAGCTGCTTGTGTGTACAGGGGCTTGTCCCTCTGGACTGGCAAAAGCCCTTTTATGTCTTGAAAGGTGAACTGTTCCGACTGCTAGACAGCCAAAAGAGGCTCAAAGATGAAAGCAAAGCCTAACACCACACCTGTAAGGAATTTCATAATTAAGATGCCTACAATTTCTGACTGGCCTTGCTCTCCAAACTAATGTTCTCCTGCCATTAATTTGAGTGGTTTTTAAAAGTGACAAATACAATAATAATTAAACAAACAATAACATAACCAAGGAACAAATAACACTTAACACTGTCCGATGCAGTCAAGGACCAAGCTAAGTCACCCTACAGTCTGATGAGCAGCAGCCAGGAAAGGGTGGGCGATTTGTTGCTTTGGCCCCAATTATTAATTTATCCTTAAATACCCACCCTAAGGTCCCAGGGCAGGTTACCACAGATGCCCCCCCCCCCCCGGGCTCCTGGGCTTTGCCTTCCCATCTGAAGTCTAGCTGCTCACCACACTTCCCAGAGGGCTGCACACGGCAAGAGTCAAAATACTGAAGCCTGCCAATAACTCTGATGGGACTTACTTTGTTACAACTGACTTGATCTGCTCCCGGGCAATCCCAACGTAATGGTCAATCTGAGTCTAGGAACAAAAAACCCAAAAGTAATTAGAAGAGGTGTATGGGAACCAACTTGCACAAGACCATTGTGAATTTCTAACCAAGGCTGCCATGTAAACCGGGCATCACACACACACACCAGCATAACCTCTCTCTCTCTCTTCCTTTGGATAGGTAAGCTGCACCTGCCCAGATGTTGCTAGAACAGCCTTTGCCAAGCTGGTGTCCTCCAGATGTTGGAACTACAACTCCCACCAGCCCCTGCCTGCATGGCCTGTTGGGCAAAACATATTGAGGGCACCAGGTTGGCAGAGGCTCTGCTAGATTATATTGGATATAGTGCATAACTTTAATTGTGCTCGCTGAATGAACGTTTTTGTAGCTCTATTACGGAAAACACTCAGGTCTTTTTTTATATAAATAGTATACAGGATAAATTCTGTTCATGACTGCTCTGTGGAAAGCCCCATGGCACCAAAATAAATATCATCCCTCATCCAAAGATGTTCCACACTGCCTACCCCACCCCTGTCCCCTGAGCACCAGTCAAGCAGCCCGCTGTGGTCCAGACAATACAAGCTCACATTCTAGGTTACCCACCTTGTATTTCTCATAAACGACAGGGACGCTGAAAACCAGCAACTCCGCTGAAACGACACAAAGGCAAGTCACAGGTCACCAAGGCGGCCAAGATGGGTCACAAAGCTGGGGCAGGCTGATCAGATGGGCTGCATAGCGCAAGGGCAGCCATGATGGAATCTGGAGGTTTCACTCTTTTGAGTTTCGCTGTGCCTGTGACCCTGGCTGACCCAGGCCTTAAAAATGGGACAGCGCATGAGTGACCAGGAACAATTGCAGCTCAGTGGTGGAGGAGCATCTGCTCTGTTTGCAGAAGGTGCCAGGTTCCACCTCTGGCATCTCCAGGTAGGGCTGGCGAAGAAAGACCCTGCCTGAGACCCTGGAGAGCCACTGCCAGCCAGTGTAGATAATACTGAGCTAGATGGACCAAGGGTCTAACTCAGTTCACAGCACCTTCTTATGTTCTTCCTATGAGACATGCCTGTTCCTCAAGACACAGGCAGCCTTTGAGATCTGTATTAATTAGGTGGAATTATGGAACACTCTGCCACAAGATCTGTCGGTAGCCACTGACAGACCTCCCCTCTCCTCCGTGAATTTGTCCAATCCTCTTTTAGAGCTAGGTTAGACTCTTTATCAGTCACAACCAGAGGGAATCTGCCAACGAAAACCAGTTGCTGGTGGGCAAATGGGAGGATATTGGCCTTCACATCCTGCCCCTGGAAGCATCTTGCTGTTTGCTGTATGAAACAAGACCCTGGATGAGCTGGACCTAGAGAATGACTCCACAGGGCAAATGCTTTAAGATTTCCCTGGTCAAATGTAACTGTAGATTGGCGAGGGGCCAGGCTGCCGATGCCACGGCATCTATCGTCACTGCGTCTTACCAAGGATAAGGAGGGTGATCCCGTTGAAGATGGCACCAACGTACGTCATCAGCCACATGACAACTGCCAGCTGCAGGCAAAACAGGATGGCACACTGTTAGCAAAAACCCTAGGCTGTTTATAGTATCAATGCATCAGTAAGGCCACGCTGGAGCAGAGGATAGCAGAGGATCCTGTGAAGTTGTCCTCTTTGACCTCCCTGGACCAGCCTGCTCGCTGCAGTGCCCCATTTATTAGGACAGCTGCAGAAACTGATTTAGAAGGCTGTGCCAACCTGGGTTTCAGTGGTCATTCCCACAATGACTCTCCCTCTCTGCCCCTTAGCCTTCATTCCCATTCAAAGCGAAGCATTTGCTTATGCCAATCCCTTGTTACCCATCCCTCTCTCATTTCACCCTACTCTTTCACTCTGCCTTTTCTTTCAAGGTTCAAAAAAGGTGACCACTCGACACAGGAGAGCGCATCTTTTTGTTTGGCAAGAGGGCTGTGGCGGTGGGGGGGGGGGAGTTTCTACCATTTCCTGAGCCTAGAAAAGGACAGGAACTCTTCCAAATTCTACACTGACCTCCGATTAACTACAAAAGCGGAATTCAGTCTCGCTGCATTCCAGTGTGTCCTGACTCAGCGTGGCATTGCTACCCATCTCTGGGCTCAGGGTGAGACCTTCCTGCTTTAAGCCTCAGGGAAAACAAGCACATGTCCTTCCTCCTCAGCTCAAAGCAACAGGCACTCCAATGACACTGTGGTAGGAGCTGTTCTCTGCTTGAGGCCCCTGCTCTGTAGCCAGTGTTAGAAACTCAAATATATAAGCTAGCACCCAATAGTTCCCTAAACCAAGGTTAGTTACCAAAACAGAATGTCTAGTTGCCATTTTTGAGCAAGATAGCTCTAAAGTCTTATTTTTTAAATGATGGACCGACTGTGATTGATTCTCGGTAAAACATCTGGCTAGTTCAGATGACAGCCTTGAGCTAGACTAAGAACTATGAGAACTTAAAGGGAGAAAAGTCACTTGATCCAGGGACAGTCCACATATTTATTGGCCTGTTCCAACCTCTTTTTCTTCATGGTGACTGCTCCTGTTCTGGCTGCACAGAAAAAGCATTTGGATTCCTGAAATTCATTCAGATTGTGCAGATAAAATATAACTGATCAAGTTCCACAGGAATGGAGTATTAGTGTGTGAAAACACTCCAGATCCTAAAGATCTCTAGGCATGCACTTCCAGATGGTGGGTGCTCAGGCATCTTCACTTGGTCACGAGTGGTTGAAAGCTAAGGTGCAAAACGCACCTGGCTAATTCCGAGCACTGTCTGCAGCACACTAAGTATACTTCAGCTGGCCCTCCACTGACCTTCAGCGAATCCACCAAGTCTTCTACCAGGAAGAGGCGCATGATGAGTTTCAGGGTGTGGTTGATGTGTCCCATAGCAGCGCTGACGTAGTTGTGGAAAGCCTCAGAGGAGAGCGCAACGTCGACATCCAGGTAGGCTCTGGGAGGGGGGAAAGGGCAGAAAGCCACATTGTGGATAAAACTGAAGCCCCAGATGGCAACAAAGACTTCTGCACTGCCTGCCAGTCATGTTATGACAGGTTCCTTCCTTCTGTAGAGTAGGCCAATTTTTTTATTAAACTCCATCATGGCTGTTGGGCTGATGCTGGCTTGTTTCCCCAGGAGGCAAATAGGGAACAAGGCAGGGTCCTCTCTACCCTCAGAGGGCAAATGAAGGCCTGCCATCCCAGCAGCAGCAAAGGACTAAGTCTGCCCTTTGATGACTAAAGGAGAGAAATGGTTCACCAACAATTAGACTTCTCCAGTGGGCACTCCATACTTATGCGGCGCCATCAACGATGACCCAATTTTAAATTAACAAGAGTGAGTCCTTAAGAAGAGCCCTGATGGACCTACTCCTGCCAATTTGAAAGTGGCTCATCGCTGCTGGCACTGCATCAGTATACTAGAGGACAAACAAAGGATTCATTTTCAACTACGTGGCAAAAATGTATTTCTATAGGGACGACAATGCTCAAATGCTTCCTGTGAAACACACTACTATTTGGACTTTTCAGCATCAAGTGAGAATATCGTATGACAACACCCTGATATTTATAAACAACATATTTTTTTTAATGGACATGCGATTTATCATACCAATAATAATCATTTCCCCCAGGGATTCTGAATGCAACAACTCGAATGTGTATTTCATTTTAATGCAATTGTATAGTTTCCTCTTCATTTTTCATTTTAATACATTGTTGAATTATAAGTCTTTGATTAAGCAAAGGGGGGGAAAATCTATTTTTAAAAAGGAGCCCAGCTGGATCAGAGGATCCGTCAAGTCCTGCAAACTGCTTCCAACAGTGGCTAGAGCCAGATGCAGAGGGACAGCAGCTCAGTGACAAGTGCATACACAGGAAAGGCCAGAGCGCATGAGAATATCCCGTTCAATCCCTGGCATCACAGGACAGGTCTAACTGGGCAGGGAAAGACTCCTGCCTAAAACCGTGGAGAATGACTGCTGCGCAGTGTGGGCAATGCGGAGTTGGATGGACCAGCGGTTAGACTTGGTTTAAGGCAGCTTCCCCTGGTCCTCTGGGTAGTTTCCCGTTTTGCATGCAGACTCTGCCAGGTTCAATCCCTGGTGTGCCCAGTTAGGGTTGGGGGAGACCCCCATCTGAAAGCCTGGGGAGCCCTTGCCAGTCAGCAGAGACAATGCTGAGCTTTCGATGTACCTTCCCCTAAGGTCCAAGGTCCAATTCCCAGCATTTCCAGTTAAAACGATCGGGGACTTTGCAAAGCTGCTGCCGGCTGGAGTAGACGGCACTAGATGAACAAATGCTCTGAACTTCTCAGAAACTCTCATACCTTGCTTCTAGGCCCTAGAAGCAAGAGCCCTCCTGTACTACATGCCTCTAGTATAATCATGTATGTAGTCACTGCTTCTGAACCTGGAGGCTCCATTTAGCTCTCACAATTGACAGCTACCCACAGAATTCTCACCTTTCCATGCAATTACCTATGCTTCTTCACATCCAATATTAGCATTTACTACCTGATCTCATGGTCACGAGTTGATGCAGGCCATTTTTCAGAAAGAGTAAAGGAGAATGGAAATCTGCTTGGCCTGAAAGGAACCTGGTGAGAACCAAGCCCACTCACTTGAATGGATGCCCCTCTTCAGACTTCTGCACAGCCTGAATGACAGACTTGTAGACCCGGAAGCTGATGGTGACGGAGAGGAGTGCCAGGATGAGGTACGAGATGACGCTGATGACGCTGAAAGCAGCCAGGGAGAGCAGCAAGATCAGTGTGGTGCTGAAGACAAGGCCCGTCTTCTTCACATCCCGCCAGAAGACCAGATCGCGCACTGCCAGAGAGAGAAATGAGCACAAGAGGTCACTGAATAGGGTTGGAAACTGCTGCAAGAAGAGCACCCAGGCCGGGCAATTCTAAGGGCAATAACCAAGGACCTTCTCTGCATCCTCCCAGGACCAAGGCATCCATGAAGCCTCTCGGGCCCCTGCTCCCCTCACTGCCCCTTGGTCATGAGATGGCGAGGACGGTTATCTTTTTCTCCCTTAGAGCATAGAGCTGGAGGAGGAAGTTGGAAGAGTGGCACTATCTCTCACTTCTTTCAGCTCTATGCTTTTTCAAGGCTCAGATTTATTCTACCGGGTACGACTTCTACCCAGATTCCTTGGAAAAGCAAACACGCTCTCACATACGTGTTTTCTCTCCCAGCGCCAATCTAAAATATGGGGGAAAGAATTGTCCAGAGGGGTGGTACCCGTGGCACTCGCTCAAAAATCCAAATATGCCCATGGGGCCTAAAAAGGCTGGCACCCCTGAACAAAGAGATGGCAGGTGGCAAACAGGAGAGGGCTTGGGTGATCACGGCACCACTGCTGTGGAATGCAGCTTTGAAAAAGGCCTGTTTGGCCCCATTCCTGCTATCCTTGGGCTGCTTTGCAACTTCTGTAAAAGGATACTGTGGGCCAAATGAACAGTTATTTATAACCTGGCTGTTTCTGAAAGCTTCTCATATACTTATTTTAATTTATTGCAGCAAAACAAAACCAGATTTAGTAGGCACCTTGAGGATCTTTTCAAAAAGACAAAAGTGGGATACAAGTCTGTTTTATAAATATAAATGCAATCTGCAGGCACATGAAGCTCTTGCAATCCTGTATGTCTACTCGGAAGCAAGCACCATCACAATCAAATTCAATGTGATGGAAGTTTGCAACCTGTGCACAGTCTTACCTGGAGGCAAGTCCCCTTGAACTCTGTGGGGATGGTGCTTACTCCCAAGTAGACACATCTAGGACTGCTATCTTAACAAACCATCTCAATTGCTTGCTTAAAAAGGACCAACTTGGTAGATTTGTTGAACTAAGCCTAAGGGCCATCACTGAAAAATATGGTTCAGTGGTGGCCTCCATAGTGTGGGGGACTGCAAAGAGATTTTCCCTAGATCTCTAAGGAACAGAGCAGAGCCACTGACAATGGTTTTTAAAATGGTAAAATGGTAGCTAGTTGGAAGGGGGCGGGGAGACATTACTATATGTAAGAAACCACCCACTACATTATTTGCACTAGTGTTTGTTGGCCTGCATGGCAGACCTGCAATACTATTTTATATGCTAAGTGAGGCTTAATTCATTGAAGCAGTCATCTATAATTGATAAAAATAGGTGTACATATATTTCAACCCCCCTCCAACAAATTTCTACCCTTTTCCAAACATACACCACCTTTCTGCATGGCTTCAAAATTCCTGAGTATTTTCTGTTTCTACCAAAGCTCTTTTTAAATACAAACATTCAGCCCTTCCCCTGCTCAAGATCCTGGAATCATAGCTTTGTAGAGTTGGAAGGGACCACGAGGGTCATCTAGTCCAACCCCCCTGTGATGCATGAATTTTTCACCCAATGTGGGGCTCAAAACTACAACCCTGAGATTAAGAGTCTCATGTTCTACTGACCGAGGCCAGTCTTGTCCAAAGCACAGCCAAAACGATATATTTATTTTATTTACAAATTTATAACCTGCACTTTCATAAAAAAATACAGCAAGGCAGAGTACAAAATATAAAGCTAAAATCCAAAAATGTAAAAGAGAAGTTTTCAAAAGACATCTAAAGGAAGGATGGTCCCTGCTGACGTCTACTGGCAGGGAGTTCCATAGGGCAGCCTGGCCTGACACACTAAAGACTCAGCCCCTAGTGAAGGCCAACCAACACTCAGGGGGTGTGGGAAAATCACCAGAAGTGCCCCCATCAGAGGAGCTCAGCAACTGAGGTGGAGCATTAGGAATCAAGCCATCCTTAAGGTACTTTGGGCACAAGTCATTTAGGGCTTGATGCATTAACACAAAAGTAACTTGCAGTTAGTCTGGCAAGGCAAAGTTACAGACTGACTCCCTGCCACAGCTTACCTGGGATTAACCCCCTCCTTGTTCCTACAGGGTATTTCCCAAAAGCAAGTGCTGTGGAGAGCTGAGTTTCCTGTGGCCCTCCAGATGTCGCTGAACTCCAACTCCCATCAGCCCCCAGCCAGTCAAGGATGATGGGAGCTGTAGTCCAACACAGCCTCCCCACCTAGGCTCTGCAGTATTTTAATGCCCTGCCTTCCAAATCAGTTAGTTGTTGCCGTGAAACTAAATCGTCTTTTGGAAACAGATGCTCAGGTTTGATTGCTGCTGTGAGGATGAAGGAATCCAGTTCAGGAATTAGGCACAACAATCTTGTGGGGTGTGCCAGGTTTGAAAATAAGGCGTTCACCCACCCAGGCGGACGCCTGCGTCAAAGGTGGTGGAGATGGTTGCCCCACTGTGCGGTTCTGGCCTGTAACACCCAGCCGCCTCTAGGAAGGGGGCACTGTTGCCCCACACCGTGGGGACAAGCCCCTAGTCTTTGGATCTGCAGCAAATGGCGTTAAGCCAGCCCCCTGCTTTTTATTCTTCTAGAGAGGAGGGAGGCTCATGGGGGCTGAGGGAAAGAGAGGCTGGTTCCCCTCCTGATAGGCTGGCTGCAGGCCCCACAGCTGAGCTCAAGACAAAGCCTGGCTCCCAGTCCCAGCCCAGGAGAGGATAAAGCAAGGTGGGTCTGCCTCAGACAAGACATTGTGCTTGGCTGTTCTCAGGATCCCCCCCCAACACACACACACACACACACACACACACACACACACTTGCACGTCAGGGTTGTGGGTGGATTTGTAACTTTGGGAGAGAAGCCAGCACAGCCAGTTCCTGCCCTGGACCTTCCCACTGCAGCCTCAGGAAGACCAAAAGAGAGAGCAGGTAACTGGTTCAGGGCAGATCCCCATTGCTTCTGAGGGGGCAGGAGCGGAGGAGGGAGCCTGGCTGCCAGCCTCCCAGCAAAAGCTCTTTCTGCTGCAACAGCTTGGCCGAGTTCCTTGCCCATCTCCTGCACTCCCCCCCCCCAATGCATTAGCTGTCAAAACAGGCAGAAATGGGAGGAGGTTGCAGGACAGAAAGAGGACAAAGGAACAGATCACGGGTCGCTTGCCCACAGCAAGGGTATGAAGGAAAAACAACAGCCCGCACATACACACAGCACAAGAGAGATGCTGGAAGTGTGGGTTGCTACAGCATCAACGCAGGCATCTTGGCGATGGTGCTTTCTGCAAATGCATCAAGAAGGGGAGGTGCATGGGGGGTGGCAGTGGTGCTGGGGAGATGATGGATGAGTAATCACAGCATCGAATAAGGCAGGAATGGAAGAGCGAAAAAGAAAAACGCCTGTCAGCGTCTCTCCCATTTCGCCGCTCTCTTGCTCGTGTTTACTAGTCTGCTGCAAGGGGCTGCTGGGAAGTCTTAAGCTCTGCTCGCCACCCTCTGGGGCATTTAGCGTGCATTTTTCATGAGCCTGTGAAGAGGCAAGCAGGCAGCCAAACAGGGCTGTTTTGTACTGCAGCACTCTCAGAACCTTAGCACTCATTTTTATTTTTATTTTAAAAAGAGATGTTGCTAGCTCTCATGACTCTGAGGCAAAGTGTGAAGACTAGGACCAGGGGATGCCTATTCGAATCTTCCATGTCGGGTGGGGAGGCACAGCTCGAGGAAGGATTGCAGAAGGGCTGCAGTGCCCCCATTCTCAGAGGGTTTTTTTTTGGTACTTCATGTCATGACTACCAGAAAACAGAATTAGGCAGCCAGATCCCGTCCCCTGTGTGGTAAGTGAAGTAGGCTAAAGAAGTGCCCTCCAGCTCACCATTCCTGTTGTTAGGCAGACTGCTGGCTAATAATACTAGTCCAGGAAGGCTGGTTGAGATTTTGCTAGTGGGAACCGGATGGTGGCAAGAAATGCTCTCTTCGTAACAGAACTTGTGTGCTTTTTGAAATGAAGTTATACATCAGATTTGGGGGAATGCAATAAACACCCTTTGAGCAGAAGAGGCAAGCAGAGACAGCAGTTGCCTTGTAGATGTGCCTCTTTGCCTCTACTTGTATTATCTATTTTTTTATTTAAACACGCCGATATTACTCTTGGATCTAAAAGATTATCTGGGTGGTGTAAATATATGCAAAAACGAAATAAAAAGTAACGAAGTATGATATGAAATTAATCAGGACTGAGCAAAATACATCTTAGAAACGCCATAAGGAATATGACCAGAAGCAGATACATAAATATCTGCCACTAAAAGCAAGGGAAAAACAACAGTCTTTAAAAGCTCGCTTAAAAACCTGAATTGAAAGAACCAGTTGTGCCTTTGAAAAGGAATCCTATGGTGTAGGAGACAACTCTGAAAAGGCCCCCACCCTGTCTTATTCATATTTGGAAATAAAGCAAATATTATGAGTCTCCAGGGTTCTCTCTCATTTCAAATATATTAATCTCTGTACACCTGGAAATTGTGGTGTGGGTTGAGGTTCAATAAATTTGTATATGGCTTCCTAACTCAGAAGTCCTGAACTGGTTTACAAGCAAGGGGAAAAACACAATAAAATTACAAGAACATGTTAAAAGCAGAACTAACAATATAGTATCACTTGGTGCTGCCCTAATGCCCAAGCAAGAAAGACACACATTATATGACAACATGAGGCTGCCTTGTATCAAGTCAGACTGGATTGGCTCGCCCAACTTAGTACTGCTTGCTCTGACTGGCAGCAGCTCCCAAGGATTCCAGCCCCGCAACCAGAGATCCTTTCCATTGGAGACTGTCAAACTGGGACGTTATGCAGCCAAAGCATCTTGCCTTCCCCTGAACTACCCCAGGGATTGAGCCTGGGACTTTACACATGCAAAGCATGTGGCCCACCATGGGGCAAGGGCCCCTCCTAGGAGCAGCAGCACAGAGGAGGCATTTAAAACTCAGCACAACACTCTCTCTGTTCAGACATGGGAGAGCCACTCCCTCTTTATGAGAGATGGGCGACTGGCAACTCGCCAAAGATGAAAGTTTATAAAAAACCCTTTTCAGGCTGCTTGCTCCTTGACCCACAGAGGAGGGGAAAATAAAAATAATGATGGGTTTTGCCTCTCATTAACCCCCACTCCTCTGCTTGCAGTTCAGCTTGAAAATAAAAACAAAGAAAGGGAGAGAGGAAAAGCATCTGCAAAAATTGAAGCCTGCAGCCCAAACAGAGCAGAAGCCAAGAATCCCTCTGTTGTGCTTGTCTGGTATCAAGCCCATAAAAGCCATGCTGGTGAACAAAGGAGAGCAGGGGGAATACAACATGCACTCCCCAGGGTTGTGATGGGCTGAGATTTCCCTCACTGGGAGGAAGTCTTCCTAGCAACAACTTCTCCCCACCCACACCCACCTCCAAATGCAGAAAGATACTCTTACGGCATCTTTTCAAACAGGCAAAGAGGAAGGCCAATGCCCACCTTCCCTTACTCTAGCAAAAGGTTATCTAAAAGTCTTGGGAGTGTGCGAATGAATACACACGAGTTCTAGACATGCGTGAGTTCAGACACACACCTTGTAACATTAGAGCGATTCATACTGCAGAGCTATACATCCATCAGCTGCAGTGGAACACAATCTGGAATTTACCCTGCAATCCTATACAGAATCTACCCAGAAGTAAGCCACACTGAGGGCAACGGGGATTACTCCTAGGTAAGTGAGCATAAGATGGCAGACTCCTGCATATACAAACTTAGGTACAACTTAGCTCAATTGAGCTCCCAAATTTCTCTGTCTGATATTCAGCAATTCAGGGGGGGGGGCATAATTTATGAACTACTTCATCCCCTCCACCAAAGTCCTTGTTCTCTCTCATATGCAGATTAATGCAGATTTAAAGCAATTGCTTCATTCTCATTACTGCTCAGCATTTTGTGGTTCTGTTTTAGGTAAGGTACCATGGTGTGGTTGTTACTGTTTTGGGTGTGGTGGGGGCAATATTTTTTTCCTATTGCAATTTTGGGGAGTTAAGCAAGCCATATAAGCACAAGGTTACACAGCTCCCCTCCCCTGAAGAAATATAGAGTTCTAATAGGGCCAGAAGCACTAGGAGGGACTGGGCATCTTTCAAGTTTGCAGATCCCTCAGGTACTCCTGGAATCTCATCCTTGATGAACGCAGAGCAGGTTGATAACACTAAGTTGCAGGGGCATGGCTGCTGTAAAACTAGGGTACCTATGGAGGGGCCCACTGCCACCCCTGTAGAGGTAAACTAACATAATATTGGTCTTTAGAGGGCCACACATGCAAGGCATAAAAAAGCAGCAACCAAAGAGTGTGTTTACCTGAAAATTCAGCCAGTAATTTTGCAATAGCATGTGGCATAGGAGGCTCGGGAAGAGGGGCCTGGGAAGATTTGTTGGGAATGTCGTGCCCGCCAAGGGCAGCAGGGGCAGAAGCCAGCTTCACGTCCACAGCTTGCTCAAGGCAGAGGGGTCTCTTCTCCAAGGCAGACTTCTGAACAAGACCTCGGGGGTCTGGGGGTACCTCGCAGTACTGCCCAGGACGCCTCCCTCCGGGAACGGAGACCTTGCTTGGTGGAAGTGGCTGCTTCTCTGTCTCAGCCTTCCTGCCGACTTCTTTGAGGGCCCTGATGGTGAGGTGCTCTTGCTCAAAGTCTTGAGTCACCTTTGGCGGCTGCTGTGAATGGGGATCCGTCACCTCGGATCTTGCTGCTTTTAGCTCTGCTTCCGAGAAGGTCTCAACAGCGTCATCCGGAGATTCACTCCCTTTGGATTTCAAGCACTCCTTCATGAAGCCCATAACGTTCTCCCCATTGAGGGAGTCTGGGCACACAGCCTCTTTTACATTGTCCAAGGGGAGGCCGTCCATCCTGGGCCTTTTCCCAAGTAGGTCCTGTCCATAAGTGCACAATTCCTGCCCCGCTTTAGGAGGTATGTCAGGAGAGGGCTGTTTAGGCGGCAGAGAAGCAACGACTGGGCTTTCCCCATGAACATTTGTCTTGGTCTGGATAGCTTCAAAGTCATCAATGGATCCCCAATTGCATTCCAGGGCCTTGGGTGGAATTGCGCCTTCTGGGCTGGGTTTACGTGGCTTGCTCCCTTTGTCGTCTATATGTACAACTGCTGCCTTGACAGAGTCAAGTGCCTTGGGGAGCAATTTGCTGCTCTCTGCAGCAGTCTCATTTTGGGAGGCTGGAATCACAGTAGCATCTTCTATGACGGTGTCGTCCGACTCCCCAGAGCTGTCAGCATCAGCCATTTCGGGTAGGCTGGAATTTGGCCAGCGGACATCTGCCTTCGGCTCTGCTGCAGCGGTGGGAATGACTTTCACAACAGATACCTCACGTCCGACTATGGCCTGCTTCTCATCCTTCTCCACTGGAGATGTGCTGTCTTTCTGGTGGATGCTGATTTTGAGGGGCTGGTGAGGGCTGGAAGCTTTGCTCGCTTCCACCTTGCCACCTACCGACCCGGCAGCGACACCATTTGAATCTTGGGTAGGCGATGGCAAGAAGCCCGAGCTGCCAAAGTCATCAGGCTTGTCCTCCAGATCCTTAGGAATCATATCCCAGTTGAGCAGCTCGCTTGTGAAGCTGTGCAAGTCACGGACACATTTGGACACTTCTTCCAGTGCTGCCGTTGTGCCTGAAGACTGGCGTGAGAGGCCAGGCCCCGGCGGAATTCGGCTCCCGCCCCGTGGCTTCACTTGAAACTCACACACGCTGTCTTCTGGGATGTCTGTGAGGAGCTCCCTTTCGCTGTGCATTACCCAGTTGTTACCGATATCATTGGAGTTGCTTGCAAGGACATCTTTGAATTCCTTATCAAATTCCAGTCTGTCAGCAATGACCTCAAATGGAGACTCAGGGGAATCTTTTTCCACAACGGCCTCACCAGCTACCACAGGGGATGTTGGGGAATGAGAGTAGGCAACCCTGGGTAGAGAGTGCTCGGGTTCGTCTTTTGGGTTGGTTAGCAAAGCCAATTTGGAAACTCCACTTGAAGCTGGTTTTTTGTGTTGGTCACATTTACTCAGATCAACTTTTCCATCTAGGGCAACACCTCCCTTAAAGTCATTATGAGTCAAGGAAGAAGCTTGTACCACCGGGTCACAGATGTGAACTTTGGATCCAACAGACAGAGACGATTCCTCTAGGCCAGTGGATCCTACAGAGGCTGGCCCTGCTCCCAAACCTTCACTGGTCCCATAGTTGTGGTCCTGACTTTGGCCATCTATGAATTCTTTTCCTACATCTGAGGGTGCGGATTTGCCATTTCTTTCTCTCTGGTTTCCTGAATATGCTAAAAAAGCAGCTTGAGCTCCAGCTGATCAAGAGAACACAGGGGAGGAAGGAAATTGCAACCTTGGAAGCCCAAGTTGTTGGGACACATGGAAGAAGAGACACGGACCCATCCAGGGGCCCCCATTTTACAAACGGGATAAAAGGGAAAGAGCAGCAGTCACAGATTTCACAGTCAAGCAGGCAAACATGCTCTTAGAACTAGGGAGACAAGACTCTGAAACATCTGCCTTGGCAAACATGCAAGAGACTGTCACCCATAGGACTTCACAAGGGAGCCACTTCACAGGGGAATTATGATCCACAGGAACATAAAAGCCACCAACAGTTAAGTTCATAGCAGATGAAGAGCTCAGGTCAGCCAAAATAAAATAAAATAAAATATCTAAGTGTGCAATGGTGAGCATGCCGGGTGGATGAATAGAAGTAACCCAAATTAGTGCATGTAAACAGAATGATGCTGGTCGCTTACAGGCTGGCATGGCTGCAGGGAGATGCACCCCAGTTCTGATAAGCTGTCAATGTTTGGAGGGGCTTCTTGAGCAAAGTGTCTAGGAACTCTGAAGCTCTACAAGAATGGCATGTTTTACTAGTTTGCAACAGCCTGTGCTGCTTGCACAGGACAGAGCAAAAAGGTCCTTCCAACTACTGTCACACCAAGTAATATAATAGAGCGAACTGGAGAGAGACTGTAGCTCAGCAGGAGACCACATGCTTTGCATGCAGAAGGTCTTGGGATCAACCCCAGGCATCATGTCCTGAGGGACAGCTCAGCCTGTAGAGCATGAGACTCTTAATCTCAGGGTTGTGGGTTTGAACCCCACGTTGGGTGAAAGATTCCCACATTACAGGGGTTTGGACTAGATGATCCTCATGGTCCCTTCCAACTCTACAAATGTATAGCTGTGATAAATGAGGCTGTACTGGGAAAGACCCCTCAATGAAACTCAGGAGAGTACTAACACCACAAGGCTAGGTGCACCTAAGATCTGACTATATCCTTCCTATGTGCCCTCTGCCTTGACTGAGCTATCCTGTCCTTTCTAGGTGTCAGAGAGCCCTAAGATGGGTAATTCTACCAATGCTTCTGGACTGGGTTGACACGACAGAGCAATACTGGGAACCACTCCCTAGGCTTGGGGCAATGGCTGAGAAAGGCACTGGAGGGGTGTGCCAAGAGCCTAAGGGCACCAGCCCACATATTGCAATAGAACCGAGTTTCAGTTACTCAGTGGATTTTTCTTCTCAGTCACCCGACACTTAGAATGCCATGGGAAAATAAAGCTGGAACCGTGACAGCCTGTTTCTTTGGACAAGTGCAATATTACAGCCAGAAGGCATCATCCACAAGTGAGCTTCTGAAGAACTGCATTCTGGACTAATGGTTGCAAGTCCACAGCAGAAATCTCCCCTTTGTGTACAGAATCTAGACGGAAAGGGTGTTCATTTCTCCTGCTCATTATCCTCATGGAGAGCCACCTTAAGTGCCCTTAACGACAAAAAGGCAGGGAAGAAATCCTCGTTAATGAACATGAACACGTCCCCTTCTTGCTTCACGAAACATATCACGGTTATGACTTCATCCATCCAGTCTCAAACCATGAAAGGTCAGGTGACAGTTGAAACTTTTCATGGTGCTACTATATTGTATTCTGAATTTAGCCAGTGAGGACATGCTCTAGGAAGGAAGTCCTGATGACAGCTTGTTTTCTTGAAAGAGGACCATTTGAGCACAGGACTCTCTACTGAAACATTTTAGCCACTGCCTTGATTGCATCAAAGAAACACGCTCCTGAAACATGGAACGGCTATTCACATCTTCACGCCATCTCACTAATTTCAAAACAACTCGCTTCCATGCAAGACCCTGGGTCACAGGTATGCCGAGAAGTCCCTGTGATGATGCATAAGCCTGTTGGGTCTGTCAACTATCTAGTGCAGGAGCAAGCAACCTAAAGCTAATTAGTCCAGTGTTCAAAATTAGCCAGGTGCCAGGCACATTTTGTGACTGGGGATTGTCAGAATGCGAGAACTTTGAGAAGTCTTGTCACCATGCATGGTGACAGAGACTCAAGAATAAAATTGCTGACACTGGTGCTGAGGGCATAGGAGGAGAAATTCCTTCCCAGCTGACTCCAAAGTAGGCTCGCTGCTGTGTAGCGCAAGTCACCCTTGCAAAGGTGACTAGACTTTGTTTTTGTGGCCATAACGTAGGATCCAGAAGCCATGTGGCAAATAGCTTTTCTATCCTAGTTTCTAACACTGGAAGAGTCGTAGGTGGCCGTAGGTGGCAAGAAGGCAGGGGGAAATGGGGTGGCAGAAGAACAGAGAAAGAAATGGAATGGCTCCATTCACCTTTAGCTCTGACCCCACCTACTTTCTGTCTATCATCCCCAATCTACTTCCAAGGGAGTGTGGCCCAGCAGAAAATAGGCTGCCCTCCCCTGATCTACTGGGGTTGGTGGACAGACCCCATGGTGCATGTGTGCCGGTGGCAGCGCAACAATTTAAAACAGTAAGAAAGAGGAAGAATGAGGGTATGCCTATACCAGGTTTTCCCAAACTTGGGAAATCCTACCATTCCTAGCTACCAGAACCCATGGGATGATGGGTGTTGGAGTCCCACAACAGCTGATGACCCAAGTTTGGGAAACCATGGCCTACACTACTAGTTCTATACAGCTGGCTAATCTATCAAAACTTCTTATCTGCCACCCCCTGATGGGAACTGTAGGGTGCTAAGGAGTGTTACAGACTCCCCACCCCACCAAATTGCAATTCCCAGGATTTCTAGAGAGGCAGAATGGCAAACCAGTGTGCCTGATGTGTAAGTATGTCAATGGGGAAGGGAGCGAGGGAGGGATATATACACCTTAAATTAAAGCTGGGGCCCATGTTGCAGCTGAAGGCTTAAGTTGGGTCCCAGATTTGAAAAGGTTGAAGGTCACGAGCATATCTGCTGGGGAAGGTCAGTAGTAATAGGCAAGCTGTGCTTCAGGGAAGCCCAATGCCCAGTTCTGGTCTTCTTGAGGAACTGCCTGAAGATCATGCCATGGAGGAACAGAACAAGGTTCCAATACAGCAGATGTGACGTAAAACTTTAATGTCACTTGCCTGAGACAGCTCAGCCTTAAAAACAACTGCATGCCTATAGGTGCTCCTCTTCACCTCCAACTACAAGCCTGGCAGGCACACCAGTTACAGCCAAGGAAAGCCTGAATAAGGTCTTAATGCTCAAGAGAAGCACACAGATTAGTCAGGTGAATTTTGGTTTTAAGGCAACTACACTGAGCAGAAGCAGGGAATTTACTCACAAACTTGACGGAGCTCAAAACTCTTATTACCATCTACTTTCGAACAGTGTAAGTCTCAGTACCCTCAGAATTGTCCGCTGCTTGATGGCATTTAAATGCCCACCTCAGTGGTAATTTGCATTCTGTACACAGAAGAGCCTAGGTTAAATCCCAAGCATTTCCAGTTCCAAGGATTCTGGTAGCAAGGCCAAGAAGACCACTTCCTGAGGATCTTGGAGAGCCACTGCCCATCCGAGTAGACAACACAGAATTAGGTAGACCAATAGACTGACTTGGTATAAGACAACTTCATCGACATTCTTTAACTTGCAGGAGTGCCTACAACTCAGTAGCAGAATGCTACTGAGGTCCAAGGATCAACCTCTGGCATTCTCCATGGAGAGAAGTAGGAACCTTGCTTGGACAGATGTCACAGTAGTGTGTACCAGGGTAGATGCACCAAGGGCTCTGCTTCAATAAAGGCAACTGTCCCCAACCTGGTGCCCTCCATTAGTTTTTGGCCGTCCAACTCCTGTAATCCGCAACCATCCACTATATTCACTGGTGGTGATGGGAGTTGGAAGTCCAGCAACAGGAGTACATGAGGCTGGGGAAGGCTGCAATAAGGCAGTTTTCTAATTTTTTTGTGGGGGTTACCCCATTAGTCAGTAGCCTTACGAAGAGTGGAATTATTCTCAGATATCTCCCTCAGGCCATTCTGAAAAGAAAGACACCAGGAGTGTGGCATATATGTTACAATAGGATATGATCTATCTCCATTGTCCTGCTGAACCCAGCAAGACACACAATGAATGAGACATGGATTGGCAAGACCAGGTAGCACAACGTATTTGCACCTCAAATTTTCAACGTCAGCTTTAAGTCAGGCCCAGAGGACAGAAGCTTGCCTAACTTGGTAGCAAAACAAAACCACCTGCAAATCATTTCAATCTATTTCAATCTGCACTAATTAAGTCACCCAGCACCTGGACATCATCTCTGGCTAGAATTCAACTAACTTTTACTCAAAACAGACATGCTGCAACAGACCTTGGCTTAACAACAAGAGGGCTCCTTACATAAGGGTACAGTGCAGTAGTTTTTGCCTTGCATTAAAACAGAAATTCTCTACCTTTTCAGTTTTCAAACACACATTTCCAGCTCTTTTCCCCCTAGCTTTTAAACAAAAGCAGATCTTGTGATTGTGGGCACACTATCAAATTAAAGCAGTGGCTTTCCAACAGTGTGCCAGACAGCTGTGATACCCTCATTAGGGTATCCTTAATTAGGGGTCCTTAATTAGGAACAAGCTTTTCCCACTGCAATACTAAGAGACGTGTTTGGACACATTCTAGGCCCAGTAGGTGCCATGAGTATATTGAGTGTGCTTTAGAATCTTTTGGAATATACAATGGTTCCTCAGTTGACTAATAAGGTGGAGAGCCTTTGTGGAGGGTAGGGAGCCTGAAAACCAGTGGGTTAAAGGTTCCAAAGCAGGAACAGATTTGAAAGGGGCTCCAAGCTGTCCAATCTCTTTACAATAGTCATGGCTATATCACAATTTAGTTGCCAGAGCTGTGACCTGGGCTCACAAATTCCTTTCTGCAATCCTGAGTCCCCCTAAGACTGTTCAATTTACAATAACCATGGTTTGTTGTTATGTTCAAAATGGAGTAAGCTACGGTCACCACCAAACCATAGCTTACCTGAAGGCCAGAAATCAGTTTAAACCAAGGTTTCCAATTCTAGTTTGGAGGCAAATTGCCCATAGCTTGTGCAAGTAAGATGTCATGGCAAATTAGTTGCTGTGAATCACAAAGCGAGAGTGCGAGGAATCTGGGCATGTGGGAGGAGAGGGAGAGGGAAAAGGAGTGGGTGAACCTGAGGCGTAGTCTGGCTGTAACATCAGAATTTGCCATAATATCTGGTTATGTCACTGCAACCCTAACCACCTTACCTATCTTCCACATCAGCCCTTGAAAAAACAAAACCAAACCTAAATACTACCTTGATTCTGCTAAGCAAGAATAAGCCCTCAGATTTATTTTTTTCCAGTTTAATCAAATTTACATGAATTGTTTCCATTGCAGAATCAAGGAGGATTTTTGTATCAGAGTCAGGATTTCTTTACCAGCACATGCCCTAGAGCCCCTCCTGACTAAGCATCTTGCCCAGAAATTTTAGTCGCCTGCATGCTTTACTGCCATTGCCACCCCACACCTCCATTTTTTGCCTGCCAAATCAAATTGGCGAGTGCTCGGTTTCATCAAAAAGCAAGTTTACACAGACAAAGGTGACGCTCTTCGAGAGAGAAAGAAAAACACAGCGTGCAGAAGCAGCCATAGAAATAGCACGTGATAAGCCACAGCACCAAGATAAGGAAATCAGCCAGGACTTTGCAGCCAAGCTAGGTCTCGAGGGAACTTTAAGTATTAGAAAGGGGGGGGAGTGAGAAGAAAAATGTTTTTTTGTTGTTGTTTACAAAAAAGGCTGTAACTGGTTTGCTGCTGTTTGCCCCAAATGTCTTTCATTGTAGCAGCTTCCTATTCCGGGGCTGAAAGCATTTCAGATGCCTAAATCGTTTCAGTCTACCCCCTGAATGCAAGGTGCTAAGGACAAACAAAAGGGCTCCACAGGGTTGGGGAATCCTTTGGCCCTCCAGATGTTGCTGGACTCCACCGGTGACTATGCCAGCTGTGGCTGACTAGAGTTGGGAGACGAAGAACATCTGGAAGGCCATAGATTCCCTATTCCTGTTCTAGAATAGGCCAACATGGTGCCCACTGGATTTTGTTGGGACTCCCAACTTCTGGCAAGCCCAGCCACAATGACCAAAGGTCAGGGATGATGGGAGCTGTGGTCCAAAATCTGGAGAGTCACAGGTTGGCTACCCTTGTGGTAGTGACATCTAGCAGGACACTGTTTGGAAACAAGATGCTGATTGGCCAGGGCAATTCCGAGGCCTGCTCTGGTCTCAACTGGGGTGGTTAGGATATATCTCGACAGCCAACACTCCCTTTCAGCTGCATGACGCAGTGGACAATAATCCACAGTATCGGGTGTAGCTGTAACTACTGAAACTAGCTGAAATGGGTGCCAATGGGGTAATGCAAGGCAAAATGCTGGACTGACAGCAACAAAACCAGCAGTGTTGCTGATGTGGAACGAATTGCAACCTGATTCTCAAGATCACACCTGGCTTGCACCTTGGCGTGTCAACATGCTCATATGGTGCTTATAAAGCAAGTCACAACTGTGGGTGTTTTAGCAAAACAAAAAACAGCCAACATTTCAAACCCGAACCCTCCATCAGCAAATACCTAGCTCTGGGGGCAGAAATGGCTACCACTTTTCACTGTGCTGGCAGTGGGAGCAAACCTAAGCCAGCGTGAACTTCTAAGGCCTTGCCTGAAATGCTGTGTTGCTCGGGGTGGGGAACCTGTGGTCCCTACAGATGTTTTTACGCTCCAACACTCTTCAGCCCTCCACAGCATGGCCAAGAACCAAGAAAGATGGGAAGTGCAATTC
The DNA here is from genome assembly GCF_965113315.1 of Podarcis vaucheri. Lineage (NCBI taxonomy): Eukaryota > Metazoa > Chordata > Lepidosauria > Squamata > Lacertidae > Podarcis > Podarcis vaucheri. Next base: position 13,403,654 of record NC_138754.1, read on the forward strand.
AACAACTGCTGGAGGACTGTAGATTCCACACTCCTGGATGCAGGTCCTAAGTTTCTACCTCTACTAATGGTCATGGGAAGTGGTTTTATCCAAATTGTGTTCTGAGGAGCCCTGGGGCACCTCAGTGAGAAGATCAGGACTGGCAGACAAACTTTGTCAGATCAGATCATATACTACTAGTAGAGACTGGCTACCTAGCGAACTGTTCTTCTTTGCCAGCCCCCTCTGCATTTCTATACTGGTCATGAAGAAAGGAGCTTTTCTTCCTCTGCACTAAGCACAGAAACCGAACCGCCCAAATGGAATTCTTAGTTGCCTACTAGGCAAGCTATTCTAGGGCACAATTCTGTTTATATGAACCAACTTTCCTCCATCTGGAGCCCTCTTAAAACTACAACCCTAGGAGCCCCTGCCAGCATGGCCAATTAGTTGCAACTTGGGAGTCCTAAATATCTGGAGAGAACCAGGGTGGGGAAGGCTGACTATGGACCAATTGTTAGGGGTCCACTAAGTCTGGCCAACACCCTGCATCCTCTGCGAGGTAACTTGGCATATAAAGAGTTCCATGGTGGTGAAAATTCACCTAATGGAAGGTAAGATGTGACATTCTGAATCCTGTTGAAGACAGACATCAGCACCATTATTCATGTGACTTCTCTGAGAAACATTAAGGGTGGGAAACACAGAAATTTTGTTTCATTGCAATTGAAGCCTACTATTTGCATTGTCATAGAATAAGGTATGGGGAACTGGTGGCTTTCCAGATGTTGCTGGACTACAACTGCCATCATCCCGATCATTGGCCATGATGGTTTGGGCTGATGGGAAATGTAGTCCACCAACATCTGGAGAGCCACTGGTTTCTCATCGCTGGATCAAGTTATCTTCAAATTCCTTCTTACCTGGTCTTGTTATTTAAAGCTGCCATAGGGACCATATGGTCCATCTAGTCCGGTAATGTCTACTCAAATTGGCAACAGCTCTCCCAGATCCCTTCAACTGGAGGTGCCAAGGATCTCTGGTATGCAAAGCATGAGCTTCACCATGGAGTTATGGGTCCTCCCTTATTATGTAACACACATAATATGTAAGCCTATCCATACCCTCCTCACCAACTGTATTAAAGAGCCAAGAGAATTATCAACTCTTCAGCACCTTCCCTACCAGCATCTTCCTGGTACATCACACACCTCCTTCCCAACAAAGGCAGGTCCCACCATTCCTTCTAACTGACTTTGTATGACTGCGAAGGAAACCCACATCAACACTGCCAGCACCAAACTATCTGCTGCCCAAGGCATGCAAGCTGGAAAGAGTTTCCATTCATTAGCAGAGAGTCCAGGACAGCAATTTTCCAAACTTTGTACCACTACAGGCCACCAGCCTGTCTGCAAAGTACATACTGGAGCATCTTCTATGGGAGCCATTGTGCACTGTAAAGATTCTGGGGCATGATCTGTCAAGCGTACCACACTTACAGGGCACCAGGCAGGTCCGTTGGACCTCACTGCCCCCCTTGTGACATATGTAACCAAGTGCATGCTCAACTCTCCCTTACAGCCACACATCACATGGGAAGATTGTTAAGCACAGCCAAGCTGGACTTCAGGAAGTTGCTTACTACTATTGCTGACCACTCAGAGGTACCTCTTGAGTGCCCTAGAGCAGAGTTTGAAAACCAGTAGCCTAGGATGCAATACTATCCAACAACTCAATTACATAAGGGTATGGCTGTTCTGTTGATTATCATTAACTTGAGCAAAGGAGATTTATTTTGTGAAACATGTCACAACGCCTTGGAGAGGCCTACTGGAGCCAAACTGAGATTGTAGTTTCTTTCTAAACTTGAACTCCTGAAACTTCACGATCTGAAGAAGTTTTTGATCTAAAATTTTGCCCCTTCACAGATGGGGCAACCAAGCCCCCACTCTCCCTGAAAGATATATTGTTTCACTGTACTTTTAGCAAATAATGTGGTTTCAAGACTGCACCTTTAACACAGACAAGAGTTTAACACTACAGCTTGCTAGAAATAGTAATGGGAAGGTAGACACTAACTACCGTATACTAGGCCATGAACGAACTTCTGTTGACTATAACCCAACAAGCTATTATGGAGCTAGCTAGAGGATGTGTGGGATAATTGAAAAAGATGAACCTTATCCTGCTCCCAGTTACAGCCTCTTTTGCAACATTTTTCTTTTAGCAGGGGTACAAGAAAAATGACAGACTTGCCTTGTGAGGTCGAAAAGAGAGAGACAGGCTGAGAGGAAGAAACAAAGGAATCTGAAAGGAAAATACATAGGATGAGACTTGATGACCTTGGAAAGGAGGAAAAAACAAACATTACAGCAGCTTTGTAGTTCCAGATGTCTCAGCTGTACCTGGGCCACAGGAGAGGGGCTGAGGAAAGATCAGCAGCTACTCACTCACCTGGCTGCAAAGTTTTATGAAGTTTCTACGACAGCAAACCCAAACTGAAGGATATTATCCATCTGCTTAAGAAGGGAAAAGGATAACCTCGTCACACGGCAATACCTACAACACACTTTTTCCCTTCTGGTTTTTCTTTTTCTTGCTTGAAATGCCAGGAAAAGAACAGGTATCTAACAAGCAACTAACTACACTTCAACTGGAAGGCTTTTGGCAACTGCTTAAATGAGACTTTAGAGAGAGAAAACTGGTCAACCCCATTTTACACAGAGGCCACAGCCTCAGATGTGCAAAGCTAAAGGCAGCTAATGTGGCCCCCGTCCAAGTCTGGTTACTAGATCATTTCCTGCAGCTCCCAAAGTTGAGTACCTGGATGCAGCGGGAATGACAAAATTAGCTTCGTCGTGCCAGCTTTCCTGCACTAACTTTGCTTTCAATGCAAAGTTAGTAAGAAATGAATTCAACTTCCTTATAAAAATAGGTAGAGGAATTTTGCCAGGCCACAGAAACCCATCTGAACCCTTACTCAAACTCTTTCTAAAACACACAATACATATCAAAACATACTATCAGTTATGCTACCAGAATCTGCAGTCAAGAGCCTCAAAACCCATCCCTCACTTATTGCTGATTCTTCTCTCTCCAATCACGTCACACCCTTTGCTGTCATTTTGCTTTCTGTGCTTCTCACACCTCCATTCTCAGCCAGCATCTAACCAGAAAACAGCTCTGTTGCCCAAGCCCAACATCCCCTTCTTGCTGGGAAAGACAGAAATGTTTACATACAGTGGTGCCTCGCAAGACGAAAAGAATCAGTTCGATTCTCTCTAGCAGTTTTTTCGTCTTGCAAAGCAAGCCCATTGACAGATTAGCGGATTAGTGCTATTAGCGGCTTTTAGCGGCTCATCGGATCAGCTGATAACCGGCTTAGAAAAAGGGGGGGAGGAAAACCCCCCCGCAGGAACTTGCAAGACATTTTCGTCTTGCGAAGCAAGCCCATAGGAGATTCGTTTTGCGAAGCACCTCCAAAACGGAAAACTCTTTCGTCTAGCGAGTTTTCCGTCTTGCGAGGCATTCGTCTTGCGGGGCACCACTGTATTAGAGTCCTTTATGCCAAGCCATGATTCACATCTGCCTTCCCCAACCTAGTGTCCTCCAGATGTTCTGAACTCCCAACTCTTATTAACCCTAGTCATTGGCCACGTTGGCTGGACGGATGGGAGCTGGTGAGTTCAGAACATCTGTGGGGCACCAGGCTGGGGAAGGCTGGTTTGTACTAACCATAGCTTAGCATCCAAACCATGGTTGAGCTCCACAATTTTACTTGCATTCAGATAGCCCTTGGGCAAGTGCGATGAGCCCCAGGCTTCCTTGCAACCTCACTGCCAGTGGGGCAGAGGATTCCCACCTGCTCCCCCAGCCCAAAGTTCAAAGGGAGCAAGGGATTTGATTTGGCAATATGAGCTTCCCTTTGTCCTTGAGCTCAGAGCTGGAACAGGGAGAGAGAGGCACACATGCATGCATGGGACAGCTGACAAATGCAGCCTCCGTCTTCCCTGACTCCAGCTCCAAGCTGGCTTGGAACATGGACACAGACACTCACGAACACACCTGTTTCTGCATTGTGTGGCACTTCCCGCCCTTCTAACTGCAAACTGGGAGCTATAGAGAGGGGGCAGGGGCCTTGCGCCTTCTTTAATGCTGTCCGGGTGCCTGGGCATGACTGCTCCCCCCTCAAAGGTTTTCTCCTACCGAAACTGTTTCAATTTGTAGTTTTAGCACACACTATAATTAGCTGCTGCAACAGGTTTTTACAGGACATATGATTTTTGTACTATATATTTTTTTTTACTAATTACATTAGCCTTTGTAAGATTTTTCCTGAAAGGCAGGCTACATACATTTTAATAAATATAATCTATGGCCAACAAGGAAATGTGTTACAAGGGTTGTATCCAAAGAAGCTGTTGAAATCAATGATCATCAATAAGAAGTTCATTGATTTCAACTGGTTTACTCTGAGAAGGGTTCAATCGGATGCATCCCAAAGTATCTGAAAGTGCGGTTTCTAACACACATCTTTGAGAAGTGATTGTCTCTCATAGACTACAGTACATGAAACTTGAGGTTCAGTGTGGAATTGCCAAAAAGGATTGTGTCCAACCCATACCTAAGGAATCTCAAATTCTGCAGTCTGCTTAAGGCTAGAACTATGGCCTGGAAACTGTGCATGACAAAACCAGTTTATCCACTCTATCACAGACCTTAGTAGATGACTCATATTTTCCAGAGTAACTGTACAGAAAAGAGGGAGAACAAGCTTGAAAACCTGACATGCCAGGCTGGGAACTGGTATTGGCAATAATTCCTTAGGGGGAAAAAGGAAGGGAGGAGGCTCTCGCCAGTTGCTTCTCATGCTTATCCCTGCCCAAACACCCCTCCGCAAGGGGAAAATTTCAACACCAGAGCTTATTTAGCAACGATGAACAGCAGCTCTATGCAAACCATAGATGACAAGTTACAATTTGCACCAGGGGTCTCCCTCTTTTAAAAGAGGTGCATTGTGAAGCAACTGGCAAATGCATTCCTTAGCTACAGCCCGATGTTGTGCAGCAGAGAACAAGACTCAGGGTGGGGGAAGAGATGCACTGGTAGAATAAATGAATGAAAAGCCCCTGGCCCCCCTTATCAATCACTCCTCCGTTCCCAGCTGTTCTGCCAATAGGGCTATTTAGTGTCATTTGCCCACAGGATTAAGCTTTCAAAGGAATCTTTATTTTGATTTATCAGACCTTGCAAGAGGCTTGCGTGCACAGCCAGAGCATAATTGCAGAGTTCTAGATGGTTCTTTGTGGAGGCCTTTCTGAGGCAGCCTGAGCGGATCCCAAGCTGGGATTTGCATTGAGAAAAAGCAACTGTGCTGAAAAACCATGGAAACAATATCGTTGTTTTTTTTTAAAAAACACACCACCAAAACAATGAACAACAAAGCATTTTTCTACCTATGACAAGACAGACCTTGACAGAGAACAGCACAAGGCAAAACAGGTCAAGTTACAGACATATTCCTTATCGTTCTTTCATATTTGTACCATGTAATTCTACCCAGTGGAGGCCCCCCCCAAAAGAACTACAAAGATCTAAAGCATCTAATAAAACATTTAAATAATCCGAGCACAGACCAATGTAGTAAGCTTAAAAAGCACAAGCTACTCTAAGCTTTAATGCCATTCCCAAAGCATATGGTCAGTTTTTCTGAATGTCCAGGGCTGTGTTTAAAGACCACAAAATGGTCTGAAAACCATTTTAAGATTTATTGACTGTCATCAAGTGCAAAGATATTAACCTCCTAAAAAAAGGTTCAATCTTCATTAAAAGTGCAAATTACTACTAGTGGGCAGTAGTTAGCCTTTGTACAGCTACCAAGTCCAGCATTTATCTCATTAGTGTTCAAATTGCTTCTTATGTCATCTCAGTAGTCTTTACAACCTCCACCAAGTAGACCAGGATTAAATCCTCACTGTAGACAGAGCCGGTGAAGAGGCTGAAAAAAATAGCTTGTTAAGGTACACATCTAGGATATTTGTGGCTGGGGCATCACAACTCACACTCTTGGCCACTAACTCTCCCCTCACCAATTTACACTCCCCCCCCCCCCAGCTTACTTCTGTTTCGTTTTCACATATTTGTTTTCCTCCGGAATCTCATAACTTGTTTTTCTGGTTTAAGAAACATTTGCTACTTGCAGAGTTCAAGCTAACAAACAAGACAGTCACAGGACAATCTTAGGACCACAATGCAATTGATTCCCTCCCACAATTGTTTTTTCTTTTCTTTTTTTGAGGCAGAAAAAATATATCCCTTAGATGTAGTAGTAATAATAATGTAATACCACTTAATTGAAAGTAAAACAAAATTAAGGAAAATAAGCACTGTAGCAGAACACTCTCAACGGACGTAGCTCCCCAAAGGCATGGCAAAAAGAGAAATGCCTTCACATTCCACTGGGGGGAAAATGACAGGACAACCATAACAAATGACCATGACACACTGGAGCCACAACTGAGGAAGCCTTGCTTCTTGTGGAAGCTGATCTGCCATCCATATGAGTCTGTACTTTTACCACAACATCACTCAAAACTGGAGGAGATTCACATGGGAGCAGACATACCCCAAGGCCCAGCTGTAGGCGCTACCTAAACAACAAAGCTGGGTTATAAACAAGAATCCTTAAACCACTGGTCTTCAAATAAATGGTGGCTCTGGATCTGCTGGTGAGTCATGCGTGGCCTCTCATGATCCTCACAAGTGGGCAGCAAATTGTCACAGCAGGCCTCTGAGGGTGTCAGCAAAGCCTGCACAACTCAGAATAGCCCTGCTGGACAGCTACTTGAGGATGTGATGGAAACAGTAAATAGGTTGCATATAAATATGTAAATAAGGCAAATCAATCACATGTTGCTGGTAAGATTCATGTAGTCTTATGGCAAGGCTGCCACCAAAATAATAATGTCAGAGAAATCATTTCAGGGGCCATTTCAGAAGTCTTCTCCGCTACCCACAGAATCTTCTCTGCTTGATGAAATTAGGAAAATTTTACATCTCCTCCCTGAACATTCAACTTTAATTTTAAAGCAGTCTCTAGTTCTTTTGTTTTTTGGGGGGGACCCTGCAGGCAGAATTCTACCCAAATGCTCAGTAAGAAGCCGCCCTGTTCCCACCCACCAGCGTTCTGGCCAATGGGTGTCGAGTTCTTGGGGTAACTGAGAAGCACCTGGAATTTACTGTTTATACAAATGCACAGCTATAAGCATAACAGGCTACCTATATTTAGTTTCCAGCTGTGCTGCACTGATACTTCCCCACCCCATTTCACTGCAACATTCCTGGCTAGAGGCCTGGCTGTAGGAAGTTTGTGGTTGGTACAGATTCACATCATGGAACGTATACCATACCACCTCCCTCCCTTCATTTCACATCAATTGAAGATTGAGTAATGATGACCTTTAGAAGTACCACTCCCAGGTATGCCACTGGGGATCACTTCATTAAGAAGCATGATTGTAGCTTTTCTTTTTAAAAAATAGAAACAAAGCTTGAAGCAGCTACAGAGAAGCAGCTCAGATTTTGATCTGAGCACTGTCTCTCACTTTTTTCTTTTTTTAAAAACCCCTTTCTTTTATTCTCCTAAAAATTACACTGGAAATGCTTTGGGCGGGGAGGAAGAGGGAGAAAGACAGGTACTAGTCTTAGACCTGCCTTCTTCCACTTCCCAGCTGACATAATAATAATAATAATAATAATAATAATAATAATAATAATAATTTATTATTTATACCCCGCCCCCCAGCCACTCTGGGCGGCTTCCATAAAAACCAAAAATACAGTAAAATATCACACGTTAAAAACTTCCCTGAACAGGGCTGCCTTAAGATGTCTTCTGAATGTCAGGTAGTTGTTTATCGCTTTGACATCTGCTGGAAGGGCGTTCCACAGGGCGGGCGCCACTACCGAGAAGGCCCTCTGCCTGGTTCCCTGTAGCTTTGCTTCTCGCAATGAGGGAACTGCCAGAAGGCCCTCGGCGCTGGACCTCAGTGTCCAGGCAGAATGATGGGGGTGGAGACGCTCCTTCAGGTATACTGGACCGAGGCCGTTTAGGGCTTTAAAGGTCAGCACCAACACTTTGAACACAACAGCAGCTCATGCGTGTTGGAGTACAAGAGCTCCCCATCTCCCCAATGTGGCTTCTCCTATCAAAATCTATATGTCCACCGCCCTTCCAAGTTGCTTTAATGTGGTGGGAAAAGATGCTGTCAGATGGGATTGCACCATGTCTGTTTCATGAGCACCAGAGACCTGTTCTGTAAAAAAAAAAAAAGCATTAAGGCCATCCCAGCTGAAGCAACAGCGGCCTGCACATAAGGGGTGGATTACAGGAAAGAGCTGTATGTTATGATGGCTGGTGTGGGTGTGTGTTGCTGGGACAAAGCTGGAAGGCTGCCTAGAGCTGCCTTTGTGAAGAAGCACAGTGTATTCCCAATGCAGAGAAAAAGAGAGCGAGAGAGATGGGAAAAGCAGGTTGTCAACTTTGCTTCTGTTTAGTGGAAAATACAATTAAGCTGTCTTGCGTAAGAGGAAACGCATCCAAACAAGGGACATTTCCTAATTGCTTGAGGGACAGTACCCAGACTTCTGGCTAGGAGTGTCAGGCTTCTAACGGAGCTGCTTGGAGTCCAGTATTTCTAACCAGTCTCGAATTTAGTTAAAACGGCACCATCAAGGCACTTGGCTGACTGTACAAGCAGATGATATGTAATCAAGCCTTTAAAACCTGGGGGGGGGGGTGTCCCCACACTGCGACCATTTTCCTAAGAGTCCACATGAACATAACATCAAGCCAAGGTTTTTCACATGGTGGGTTGATCCCAAGTTACCAGCTGCCTAACTGCCATGCAGCAAAGTCCAGGCCATTGTGTCATCAAGTTTAAGAGCTTCATGACACACGTATTGCATCAACTCCAAACCAGAGATGGTCCATATCAACCCCCAATTAAAATATGACTGGGACCAACACTTCCAGTTTCACTGGCCTGCTTTGCCAAGAAGTAGCATCTCTTAGCCCAGAATCACACCATGAATCATCACCTCGCCCTAAAACATTAAAAAATTTATAAACTGACTCATGAGCTACCTGGAGCTTTCAAAAAATAATGATTTAGTCCCATAATTTCAGCCAGACAAGTGCTTTTCAAATGAAGGTTCTCAACAAAATGCATCTCAGGACCACTCTACAAATGGAGCAGAATAAGGCGGTAGGATGGATCGACAAAAGCGCTGCAGGCGGGGATCATTCCTCCCCCCCCCCATGCTCTCCTCTGTTGATTATTTTAAAAAGCAAAAGTGGCATGTCTCCATTAGGGATTAACATGGAGCAGGAAGCCAACTGCAGTGGTTGTTGGACTCCAACTCCCATCAGCCCCAGCAAGCGTTGCCAATGGTCAAGGATGATATGAGTTGCAGTGCACCAACACCAGAAGGGCATCACTTGGCTATCTCTAAGAAACAGGATGTGTTAGTCCCTCATTCTACTGCCATGGGCAGACACAGCCTCCAAGCCACCAAATAATTCTGTTTGAGGCAGGTCAGTGTCCCAATGAAAGACTCAAGACAACGGGCCAGTTTAAATATCACAGCCAAGCCATGGTTTTGTCATCATGTACAGACTTTGAGCTTTCGTTCTCCCTCCTCCACTCACCTACCAAAATCTGGAACTTGAGTTCAAACTGTGCTTTCTTTCTGATTCCAGTTCTGGAAGCAAACTATGATTGACTCAAAGCAAGAAGGAAAGAAGGCAAGTGGAGCATGCAAAGGAAGAAAACAGAGCCAAGGAGTCCACCGTTTGCTCACAAGGGCCTATCCGTGGCTTGGCTACATTGGACCCAGACCTCTGAAACCATAATCTCTCTCCTAATGAGGTCCACTAAATTTGCAATCCAAGGCTGGGGGAAAAAAGATTCAAGTACAACAGTGTCCCAGGACCAAATTGCCTTGAAGTGGGTAACTATCCAAGTATTCTAATTGTTCACCAGAACACACACAGAGAGATCAATATCTTATTCATAACTATCCCAAATGCAAAGCAAGTGTGCTGCATAATTTATTATTATTATTAGTTATGAAGGAGAATGGATGCAGCTCTCTGATTGCATCTCAGCCCAGCCAAATGCATCTCAGAGAGTAAATGGATGCATTTCTTTTTCTTTTGCAATGTCCTTTGGGGCTCTGGCTCCACAACAGCAAAAGGATCCCAGGCTTTTTTAGCTATTCTGCAATGCAGCACCTGCAAGACTACTTTTTTTAATGCATTAGTGCACAATTCCCCAACCCGATGCCCTCCAGTTGCTGTTGCACTCCAACCCACAACAGTCATAGCCAGCATGGCTTCCAGTCAGGTATGATGGGAGCTGAAATACAACAAAATGTACCATTTCAGGAAGGCAAAAAAGAAGAAGTACTGATCCAACAGGGAAGGGGTGCCATGATCCACATTAGGGTTTTAACCCAACATTCTAAGTACAATTTTCTTGCAGGGCAGAGAGGTATCAGATTGGGACCTGAGAGACCAAGATTCAAATCCCCACTCAGCCTTGAAATCACTGGGCAACCTTAGGCCGGGCACTCACCTTGTGGCCATGGAAGAAAGGTGGGATATGAATTAAATACACAAACACTCAAACAAACCATGGGTAAGAGTAAATGCTGCTGCACAAGACAAGTACAACAGCAGAACCATACACAGCCATGACCCTGGATGCCAAGCGGTCACCTCAATATTTTGGAAAGCAAATCCAAGGTTTCAAGAACAGGTTCTGTTAACTCAGCACACCACCCTCACAATTCTGAGATAGTGAGAATTAAGGAAATGACATCACCATGATCTGGCCATTTTTTACCGTCTAGTCTCAACTAAGGTAAGCATGTTAAAGCAGGGCTGCCATATGTCCGGATTCCAAAGGCGGAATTGATGTCAGGAGGGAATTTCCAAAAGGTGGCGCTTTGTCCTGGATCTCAGGCAAGTCAATCGAAGAAGTTCAACATTCGGGGTGTCCTGGTTTTTACTTTTTGAAATATGGCAACCCAAGTTAATGGGAGGAGCTCTTAGCCCTCCTGCAAGGTAGGACCATGCTATCCCATTCTGAGGGAGAGGGTATTGTACCCTGTCATAGTGACTCAGCAGATGAATGTCTGAAGAGCCCAGTTCTTTTAGTCGGTTAAGTCTATTAAATTCCTTAAGATGCCTTTTTCTAAAAAAAAAAAAAAAAAAAAAGATTGAAGACCATAATGCAACCAATTTGGATCTGCAATTCTCTTGCTAGTGATTATAAATTAGTCATCCTCTTCAATATTGAGAGGCAGAAAATGGCTTTAGGAAGAGGTACAGAAAATAGTGTTTCCTTTTCTTCACTGCATCAAAACTACTCCATTATGGTTTGAAATGTTGTAAAATAAAGCCCACAAAGTTACTAGCCTGCTAAAAAATGTTTTACAAAAAATAATAATCCTAGCCTGCTGATGCCTGGCAAAAGAGAAACAAAGTGTCCCATTTCTATGCTGGGCCCAGAAGAGGGACAATGTGCTTTATCCCTCCTCCACTCGCCCACTCACTCACCTGGGTGCAATTTCTGGTTCTGCTTAAATACAAGGCTGATCTATTGTCAAGCTAAAAGATGTGCCCTGTTCTTGTGTCCACATGCCAGTGAAAGAACCACGAGCCACAGGTCAAAATGGAGGCCTGGTGGCTAATCTGTGCGTCGTAAACAGATGCAAACAGATTCTTATTTAGAATACTTTGCCCTGCTTCTGCTAGTCATGAAGAAGCACTGCTTATGGTACTGAGGCATGTTCCTGGTCACCGAGAGTCCTCCCCCACGTGTGTACATGCACCCTTGCACACACAACTTGGCGAAAGCATTGATGACACACCCATCAACTCCATATTTACAGGGTTAGAAACTAGCTCTCTTAAACAGTTCACAAGTTGTCAGTTTCTATGCCCAGCTCAAAATTAGGAACATAAGCCTTATATCATTGGTCAGTATTGCGTACACTGACCTGGCAGCAGCTCTCCTAGGTTTCGGAGACAGCTCTTTTCCAGTTCTCCCTGGAGATGCCAAGGATTTAATCTGGTGCCTTCTGCATTCAAAGCAGGTGCTCTGACACCGAGCTATGGCCTTTCCTCAGTCAGGTCTTGCACAACATTTCTGTGGAACACATGCTGGGGCACTGTTAACACAGTCAAAATTGAATAGTTTTGATTGTTGAATTTTAAAGTTACAATTTTAAAGTTACAATTAACTGGTTAAAACGGCTCTGCAGAGAGGTTTAAGAAGCTGACCTCTGGTTCAAGTACACTGGAACTTGTGAGTCCTCAGCAATAATACCACCTATCATTTATAGGGCTTTGTGTGTGTTCAAAGTGCTGCCCATCCATTGTGGTACAAGAGCATCTGCTGCGTGTCCGGCTGATAAGGCACAAAGACTACACAGAGAGATACACATTCACATGTACATATAGTTAACATGCTTCTTGTTTACCATGTTAAGCCTGAATCTTGTAAGACGATGCAGATAACACTACTCTGCATCTGTGGGGGAGTTGGGCATGTGTACGGCAGCAGATGAAGTCCACACCTTGCTCTGTATTAAGTGAGGTGACCTTGAATCTCATACATGTATTGAGCACCTTACAGCCTTATGCCTGGAGCCTCATCTCTACTAAAAAAGGCTCAGCTTCCATGATGGAGACTGATGATCACTGATCTGGAGAAGGACTGGCGGTGAAAGGGCCTGATTCTCGAGACAGCTGGTTTGGGTTTGCAGGAGTGGCCTCTGAGGAACTGTTAAACTTGAGGGGCACAAAGATCAGACCACGGACAAGGAAACAGTTATATGGTTAGCAAGGATCAACAACATCCCTTCCCCATCTGGCATTAAGTCATACATCATACGTGTTTGCCTACTGGTCAGTCACAAGACAATGGACTACTGCATGCAATATAGCTGCCATTTGACCTTGACTCTACAAGGAAGACTATGCATGAAAGAAGCTGCTCTTTCCTGAGCAAGCAGCCACAATTCAGACATCTCAAGACAAGACTGACAGATCAGAGACGTAAAAATATACAGAGAATATATACAGAGAAAGACGGCATCTTGACTGAAATGTTGGCACTACAAGAACTGCCGCATACCAGACGCTACTAATATGCCCATGCAAGGGAAGGAGCGTGGTCAGGAATTTCAAAACAAAGCCCACAAAGGAGTGGTTTTTTTGGTTTTTTTAAAAGTCAGCTAACCCCCAGCTGGGCCACTTGATGAGGCAGAGCTATTGTTAGATGGGGTGCATTGCAAGACTCAGCCCTTTTAAAGCATTGTCACTTGGGCCTGTGTTTTCCACCCTCAGTGAAGCATCTGCAGTGCAGTTTGTTGTGGTGGTGGTTGTTTTAATGAGCATTCCCACCTCTATCTGAAAGCTGCCTCAGAAGATAAGAACCATTTACATCCCAGCCCTCTGAAGCTTATTAGGAGAGGGAGGAGAGGAGCGGTACATATTGCAAAATGTTTTCTGGGGTGCCTCCCTGCCCCCTCTCCAGTTACCTAAAGCCATCACGAAAGGGAAGATCTGTCACCAAAGCTGCCTTCTCAAAGACAAATATTAAATGTACACCTCCAAATGTCCCCCACCCACAAAAAAATCCAAGGTTACAGGGATTTTTTCTCAGGTAAGGTTTTAAAATAATTAAGGCTGCTTTCCTGCTTGAAGTGGGAGCCAGCAATATAACAAGAGACCTTAGTCAAGACGATGACAGAGCAACTGTACAGGAAAAAAAGCAATGCACCCCCCTTCAGTTCGATCACCTGCTTGAGGAAAGGGGAGGGGGCAGATTAAAGAAGCAACTAGCCTAGATCCAGAAAAACCCCAGCAAGCCCTCCCCAATGCGGATAAAAAAGGTTGCTCAATTCTTGGAGCTATGAGACACATTTTGGAGTCTAATCTGACAAACATACAGCAGACAGAAGCTTCCCTCTCCCCACCTTCCAGTTGAGACACCACTCCCTTCTCAGCCTCTAGCCCAGCTGGTGTTTTTCAAGTGCTTAGCAAGCGACCACATTTGGAAATGCACTGAAAAGGTACAAAAGCAACATTCAGCCGACCGTAAGTGTATCTGTTCCCCAGTTTGCTACGGAAGAGTGCCCTTAAAACCCAAGCTTTCCTTTTCCCATTCAGAATCACCGCCAGTATCAGGGAATGGCCTCCCCAGAGTCTGAAATCCAAACCTTGCCATTGCATCATGCCTGGTAAGGCTGCAAGGCATATGAAATGGTGGATTAGGAAGCAGCAGGTTGCTGAATGGTGGGAGGAATACCACCATTATGTACAAAAGACTATTACATTCAGTTCTCCTTCAGTCACACCCCTATATGCAACTACATACCACAAAGGACATACAATTATTGTACAACTCCCAACACCCCATTACCAACCAGAATAACACACTGGTGTTATGCCTTAGTCTCCTAAGGATTGTCCATAGCACCAACACTACACCCACAGTCTTGCTTGCCTTCCACCCCATCCTACCATATTTCCCACACAGTCCTGTTTGCATAGCAATCTTCATTCACCCCACATTAGCCACAACACATTTTATATTTGGTGCAACTCTCTGCGTTACACATTCCCAATGGACATAATCCAAAATGGCACTTTCTTCCAGAACAGTTCCTCTTAAACCTTTCAGACACACCCTTTCTCTCCTTAAGTGTAGCCCACTTTGGAGTTCTATTTCAGCTCCATGCTTCATCTTCTACTCACTGATTCTTCTGCAGGGACCATCAAATACCTTTAGCAGGATCGCCATATGTTCACAATACAATATGCAAGCTGCTCTGTAACACAGTGCTCTTACTCTCTCAGGCTAAATTTTAAAGGGAGATAAATATTTAAAAAAAGAGGGAAGAAAAGTGTTTCCTATGCAGTTATAGTCAGCAGTAGGATCCCCCCCAAAAACCCAACCATTTCCCACCTTTATAATTATACTTTAATCAGGCCTAATGAAGGGATCAGTGTAACCCACAAATCTATATGACACAATGTGAACTCTTCCAACACTGCTCTTCCACCCCAAAGCCCCAGCTCCTGTTATATAGGCTTGTAATCTTTGTATCCCTCCTTTTAATACACACACACACATACATATATATTGAATGAAAATGAGTTAACCTTTGGAAGCCTTCTATGCAAAACACCCACATATTATCAATGGAAATATGCATTAGTCCTAACAGCAGCTGCAAAAAATTAAATGCAAATTTTTATGTCAATAAAGGGACGTTATCCTTATTGAAGGCTCTAATAGCAGTTACTTTATATATATAAATATGTATATGTTTATATACAGAAACACACACACCCTGGTTCTGTGCAATGCTAAATCTTGTCTACCATATTTCAGACTTACTAAAAAAAATGGCATTCATGAAAGTCAGTACTTTAGCCCTGCCTGCATGTTTATGACAATAAAGGCTATTTTGCTTTCTTTTCTTTTTTCATTCCAGGCAAAGGACTCCCTGTAAGAGCCGATTTACCTGAGTTGGTCTTAATAAGAAGAAAACAGGATTCGGAAATGCAATGATTTAAGCGTCTCAGGGAATCCTGGTGCCTTTCAGGGTTTTAGGTTTTTGCTACACCGCCTCCGCCCACCCCTTCCTCGTGCCCACAAACCACCCGGCACTTCCCTACGCCAATCCCCATCCCCCCCCAGCTGTTCTTTCCCCCTGCCCACCTCCCCCCCCCCACTCACCAGCGCAAGGCTGGGGGGAACCTGCCCCCTTGAGGTCTCGGCCTCCGGGCTCCGAGGAGCCACCCCCAGCAGAGGAAGAAATATACGGGGACTGTGTGGCGGGCTCAGCCATTTCGTCGATGGCGGCAGCGGCGAAAGCTACGGGGGGGAAAAGAAACCAGCGACGAAGACCTTGGCTATAAGCGACCGCCCCTCTCAACGGACAGGCGCTGACTGACAAGAACGAGGAGATGAGGGCAGACTGCGCAGGCGCGGCAACTGGGCGGCGGGCCGGAGCGCCGCGCAGGCGTACTCCGGAGGGGCGGAGGCTGCTCTCCGGTGCAGGCGCAGTCAGAAGTCTGGAAGGAAGAATACTGTATACGATACAGTATATTGTGCCTCCTGCGTCCTCCCGCAGAGTATTTCTGCCCCTCCCTTACGTTGGTATTAGAAGCGGCGGGGAGGGGGCGGCGGATTTTTTTTGAGTGTGAGAGAAAATAGGCGGTTTTTGAGGCTGGTCACTGAACATGCGCATCACGCCCCCGCCCCATTCTCGCGAGCTTTCCGTTTATTACGTTTGTGTGTGAGCGTGCGCGCGGGTAAGGCCGGCACGTACGCGTGCGCAGTAGCCATAAGCCTGAATAAACGGCCAAGAAACGCGGGCGGGCGCTTTTGTGTTTTAAGAATCTGCTTTTTTTGAGTCGTGTTTCGAACCTTTAGGAAAAGGGGGGAAACAGCTCAGAAGGGACGCTTTCTCCTCCTCCGCATCCTGAAAAATCTCTTTCCAAATGGCAATAGGGATGCATTAAGTATTCCTGAAATTCGGAATTGGGAAGGGGCAGGGCCATAGCTCAGTAGCAGAAGCCCCCCCGGTATCTCCCATGTAGGGCTGAGAATATTCCCTGCACAAAATCTTGGAGAGCCGCTGCCAGTCAGTGTAGACCAGCATTTCTCAAACTTGGGTTCCAAACTTGTCCGGCTACAATTCTCATCATCCCTGACCACTGGTCCTGCTAGCTAGAGACGATGGGAATTGTAGTCCAACAACACCTGGGGAACCAAGTTTGAGAAACACTAGTGTAGATCAGAGCTTTCCAAACTGACATGACACGTTAGCTTGTTGGCTGCAATGTGTAGGTGTCTCCCACGAACACTCCCCATTCTCCTCCTGGGGCTGGAAAGGAATTAGTTTAACCCAGGGGTCTGCAACCTTTAAGACAAAAAGAGCCACTTGGACCCGTTTCCGAAGAAAAAAAAAACTGGGAGCTGCAAAACTCGTCATTATAAAAATAACTTTCTTGTCACTTTTATTATTATTTCTTTGTTTGACGCCTCAGAATTACTCCTCCTCAGAAATAAACGTTAAATTAACAAGTTACCTTTGTGTGTGTGTGTGTTCTTCACTCCCCTTCAAAACAGTGATCAGCGTACATGGCCCTTACAATGTAGCGGGCGGGTGGGAAGGTGACGTCGGGACGGTGCGTGACTAACGCACGCACTGCCCCGTCACAGCCAGTACAGTGCTAGTACCCGCCCCGGAGCCGCGGCAAAGGTGTAAAAGAGCCATATGCGGCTCCGGAGCCGCGGGTTGCAGACCCCTGGTTTAACCTCTGGTTTGCTAGTAAAACTGAATTACTGTGTTGCAAAATAATGCACATCTAAAACGTGTGTCACCAACATGAAAAGTTGGGAAAGCTCTGGTATAGAAGATAGCCAATGACCTGACTCAGTGTAAGATAGCTTCCTATGTTCCTATGCTCCTCAAGGGAAATGGCCATAGTTCATTGGTAGTGCTTCTGCTTTCATGTTTACTCAGAAACTGAGTTCACTGAGACTTATTTGAAAGTGGATTATTGTAGGGCAGCCCCACATTGGGCAGATTACAGTAGTCTAATCTGAAAGCCACCACTGCATGAATGGCAGTACAGTATTCAAATATTGCAATAGAATGATAAGAGTTGGAAGGGGGACCCTGAAGTTCATCTAGTCCAACCCCCTGTAACAACTGTCCCTTTCAAGGATTGAACCTGCAACCTTGGCGTTATCAAGGTGATGGGGGTTTGTGTGAAGTATCGGTTCCAGTTTAATCAACAAAAGCTTCTACTTGCTGTTAGTTTGAGAAAACAGTGTGAACATTTTCCTTTCCATTCCTGATTATGGTTCCACATCAGAATCAAAAGAGCACTAAATATATAAATAAATGTGTCTTTAACTTAAGAGTTCTAAATATACTTCTAATCCGTAGTACAAACACCTTTGTAATCTTAAGGCCGATAAGCAGGAATGGTAGGTAAGATAACAATTGTTCCTTTATCTCTGTGAGCTTTTCTGCTTTCATTATTGAATGGGCTGTACTACACACATAGAAACTCAATTGCCAATGTTAAATTTTTTAAATAAATCCTGCTCCTGTGCTTTTAGCAGCCTAAAATGAAACAGGGAAAGATTTTGGCATTGGTTTATCTTCATGTTTGAACATATGCTGCAGATCAGGAGAAGTACCAGCAATGACAAGAGCAGCCAACAGAATACATTGCAGTATGTCTGTCGTGCCCATAAGAGCTCCAATTTACAAATGTGCCCACAGGCCCCCAAAGGCTGACAAGTCTTGTCATAATGGTCATGTTCTACCTCCACTGTAGGCCTCTGAAAACCAGTTGCCGGGAATCACAAGTGGAGAGCATGCAGTTCCACTCAGGTAGTTTGCAGGCTTCTCAGAAGCATGTTATTGTACAGATGACAGTCCCTGATTTGAAGGGCTCAGGCATTGGCTCATGGGGAGGGGGCGGAGGCAGCAGCAGTGAGGTTGGGGGAGATCTGGGTTGGTGGAAGAGGCCTGCAGGTGTGTACTGCTGCCAAAACAGAGCTCCCCAGTCTGATTTAAAGATACAGTAGTGCCCCGCAAGACGAATGCCTCGCAAGACAAAAAACTCGCTAGACGAAAGGTTTTTTTCGTCTGCGATTTGCCTCGCAAGACGAATTCCCCTATGGGCTTGCTTCGCAAGACGAAAGCCCATAGGGAAATCTCCGGGGACCTCTTTTAAATGCTAGCAGTGGGGAGCAAAGCCTTCCCCCCCCCCGGCCTTCAGAAGAGGTCCAGGAAGGCTGGCGGGAGCCAAAAGGCTTTGCTCCCCAGCGCCAGCATTTTAAAAGCAGTCCGGGATAGCAGGGAAGCGCTTCCTGCTATCCCGGACGGCTTTTGAAGGCAGGAGAGATCCGCGAAGCCTGGGCGCGCTGCGCACAGGCTTCGGCATGCCGGCAAGTCTCCGCCAGCAGCGGCAGAGCTGCCGCTGCTGGCAGAGCTGCCGCTGCTGGCAGAGCTGCCGCTGCTGGCAGAGAGATCCGCGAAGCCTGGGCGCGCTGCACGCAGGCTTCGGCATGCCGGCAGGTCTCCGCCAGCAGCGGCAGAGTTGCCGCTGCTGGCAGAGAGATGCGCGAAGCCTGGGCGCGCTGCGCACAGGCTTCGGCATGCCGGCAAGTCTCCGCCAGCAGCGGCAGCGCTGCCGCTGCTGGCGGAAAGGTCCGGGATGCCTGGGCCGGACAGCTTTTGAAGGCAGGCGGGGGGAGCAAAGACTTTCGCCCCCGCCAGCCTTCAGAAGAGGTCCAGGACCTGTTCCGAAGTGGGGAGGGGGGGCGGGACACCTGGCCCCGCCGCCCCACTTCGGAAAGCTGTTCCGAAGTGGGGAGGTGGGGCGGGGACACCTGGCCCCGCCGCCCCACTTCGGAAAGCTGTTCCGAAGTGGGGAGGTGGGGCGGGAACACCTGGCCCCACCGCCCCACTTCGGAAAGCTCTTCCGAAGTGGGGAGGGGGGTCGGGAACACCTGGCCCCGCCGCCCCACTTCGGAAAGCTCTTCCGAAGTGGGGAGGGGGGTCGGGGACACCTGGCCCCGCCGCCCCACTTCGGAAAGCTCTTCCGAAGTGGGGAGGGGGGTCGGGGACACCTGGCCCCGCCGCCCCACTTCGGAAAGCTCTTCCGAAGTGGGGAGGGGGGGCGGGACACCTGGCCCCGCCGCCCCACTTCGGAAAGCTCTTCCGAAGTGGGGAGGTGGGTCGGGAACACCTGGCCCCGCCGCCCCACTTCGGAAAGCTCTTCCGAAGTGGGGAGGGGGGTCGGGGACACCTGGCCCCGCCGCCCCACTTCGCAAAGCTCTTCCGAAGTGGGGAGGGGGGTCGGGGACACCTGGCCCCGCCGCCCCACTTCGGAAAGCTGTTCCGAAGTGGGGCGGGGGGCGGGAACACCTTCTGAAGGCGGGCAGGGGGCAAAAGTCTTTGTCCCCCCCGCCTGCCTTCCCAGGGGCTTTTAAATCGCCCAGGACAGCGGAGAAGTCCTCCGCTGTCCGGAGCGATTTTAAAATGCCGCCCGCCAGCATTTTAAGATAGCCCCGCACAGCGGAGAAGTCCTCCGCTGTCCCAGGGTTTTTTAAAATGCTGGGGGTGGGAAGAAAAGCCCTTGTCCCCCCCCCAGCCTTCAGAAGAGGTCCGGGGACAGACTGTCCCCGGACCTGGTCTGAAGGTGGTTTCCCTAGGAACGCATTAATTGATTTTCAATGCATTCCTATGGGAAACCGTGCATCGCAAGATGAAAAAACCGCAAGACGAAGAGAATTGCGGAACGAATTAATTTCGTCTTGCGAGGCACCACTGTGCAGAACTATAAGAGGGGTGAGCAGAAACAGCCTTGAAAGTTGAACAGCTATGTTGTTTTATGTACTGTTTAGCTGCTTTCAATGCTTACCACTTCTTTCCATTCATATACAGTGGTACCTCTAGATGCGAATGCCATCCGTTCCGGAGCCCCGTTTGCATCCTGAGCAGAACGCAACCCGCGTCTGCGCGTGCCACGATTCACCGCTTCTGCGCATGACATCACTTTAAGCATCTGTGCATGCGCGAGCGGTGAAACCCGGAAGTAACGTGTTCTGTTACTTCCGGGTCGCCATGGAGTGCAACCCAAAAACGCTCAACATGAAGCAACTTTAACCTGAGGTATGACTGTACAGTCAAACACCAGAACTCGAATGTTATCTGTTTCGGAAGGACATTCGAGTTCCAAAATGTTCAAGTTCCAAGACGCGGCTTCCGATTGGCCGACAGCTAGGTTTTTGCACAGCGGATGTTTTTGCACAGCGGTTTTTGCGTCGGATGTTCGTCTTCCGAGGAATGTTCAAAAGCCAGAGCATTTACTTCTGGGTTTTCGACATTTGGGAGCCGAAACGTTCGGCAACGGAGCGGTGTGAGAACCAAGGTTTGACTGTACAGTGGTACCTCGGGTTACATACGCTTCAGGTTAGATACGCTTCAGGTTACAGACTCCGCTAACCCAGAAATAGTACCTCGGTTTAAGAACTTTGCTTCAGGATGAGAACAGAAATCGTGCTCCGGTGGCGCGGCGGCAGCAGGAGGCCCCATTAGCTAAAGTGGTGCTTCAGGTTAAGAACAGTTTCAGGTTAAGAACGGATCTCCAGAACGAATTAAGTACTTAACCTGAGGTACCACTGTACTGTGATAATGACACATGACAGACCTGTAACTCCTGTTTTATTATTCCTGTTATTTAATGTACTGTAATTTATCTATTTCCTGGACACCACACACACACAGATACCAGATCCTCCAACCATTGCAATGTTTGTTAGCCTAACTTACCTCACAGGTTGTTGTGGGGATAAAATGGGAAGAGGGAAGAAGCATGTACCGCATGTACCTTCAGCTATTTGGAGGAAAATGGAGATATACACGTTAATAATAAAAAATAGTACATCACATGTGGAATATTTTGTACAGTTCTGGTCATCTCATCTCAAAAATGATAGCGTGGACAAAGAAAGGTTGCAACGTTTGAGACTTTTTAGTTTAGAGAAAAAGTAAGAGGTTACAAGATATAAGTTTATTACATTATGCATAGTGTGGAGCATGGGCGTAGTGAGAATTTATGTTGGGGGGGGCAGAACCGAGCTATCTGTGAAGCGATTGGTCAGTTAGTTAAGTTTTTTTATTTATTACCTGAAGGGGGGCAGCTGCCCCCCTGCCTATGCCCATGGAGTGGAGTAAGTGGACAGGAAATTTTTTTTTCTCCCTCTCTCCTAACACTAGAACTCTGGGAAATCCAATGAAGCTGACATTTGGAAGATTCAGGACAGATAAAAGAAGTTCAAGCAATGCATAGTTAAATCTATGGAACTCACTTCCACAGGAGGCATTGATGGCCATAAACCTAGATGGCTTCAAGAGGATTAGAAAAATTCATGGGGGGATAAGGTTATCAATACCCACTAGCCTGGACGGCTATGTTCTGCCTCTATAAGTTGCTGGTGCAGTGCTCTTGTGCTGGAATCCTGCTTGCAGGCTTCCCGCAGGTCGGCCACTATGAGAACAAGATGTTGTCCTAGATGGGCCATTGGCCTGATCCAGCAGCTTCTGCCTATGTCTTGATGATTTCTATTTACAAATCATTATTTATAAAGTAAATATTTGTGATTATTTATAAAGTTGCATATAAATTAGCATCTTTTTTCTGCAAATCTGCGCAGAAGCGGCTTGCTTTAAAATAATAATAATAAAGATTTAAAGGTACTGTATCCTCAAAAACAGGATGCCTTCCCCAGCACGCGCTTCCAAAGCTCCTCCCTGGCGACTCTGAAAGAACCCGACCTCTTCCGTCTGCTTCTCCCAAGATCCTCCCTTGGGGAGAAAGCGAGAGAGCGCGTCCTTTCTTGATTCTCCACCCCTTGGTCTCTTGGGAGTTGTAGTTCCCTTGGATTCCCCTTACCCAGTTTCCGTGGGCGAGAGACGGCGGCTGCTCAGACTCCAATTCCCAGCATGCACCCTGCCGCAAGGCTCCTTGCCCTCCTCCTTTCCCCGCTTCATGCCTGGCGGCGACCCCGCCTCTTGCCTGCTCCGAGATGGGGCGGGAAGGAGGCGGATCCGTGTCATTCCTTCGGCGGCGGTAGCTGCGAACGGTGTCAAGCTGGCGGCGGGCGGTAAGGGCCCTCTTTTCTTAATCGGATTTGGATCAACCAACTTTTTTGAGGGGGTTTAATATCCTCTATGGGGAGAGATAGGAATATATCCCCCTCCCCATGGAAGATAAGGCCCCTGTGGAGAAACTGTATGAACACCCCCCAAAAGATGGGGCGGGGGAGCGTGGGTCCCCGATAGGGATGAGGTGCCTCTGGAGCAGTTTGCAAAGAGCCCCATATAGTGATAGGGACCATTTGTGGGGGAAATGCATGGAGCCCCCCTCCCTTTCCAGGGACAGTGGAAACTTACTTTCCTTCCCCAACCTGATGCTTTCAAGATGCATCGGACTACAACTTCCATCCGTGATAAATACTCATGGATAATGGGAGTTGTAGTACTAAATGCAAACTCTGTGGTAGAGCCAGAATGCCTCTGGAGGCCGAGTTGGGGGGCTGGGGCATGGTAGCTTGTTTGGTAGAGCATGCGACTCTTAATCTCAGGGACGTGGGTTCGAGTCCCATGCCGGGCGATTCCTGCATTGCAGGGGGTTGGGCTAGATGGCGGTCCCTTCCAACTCTACAATTCTGTGGTTCCTGTTGTTGTTGAACTCATGTCAGCCCCAGGCAGCATGGTCAATGGTCAAGGATGATGGGAGCTGTTGTACAACAAAATCTAGAGAGCCACACTGCCCCATGGATTGAGGTTAATATGGGGAGAATGCAAACACGCCATTGGAAGGGGGTAGTTTGGGTTGGCCCTGTAGGGATGGTATAAAACGTATAAAAGTACCTTAATAAGAATGCAGCATCTAGACAAAATTCTTCCTCTCTTGTCCCTCCGTGCACAACCTGAAGGTAGTGAGCCTTGCACAATTCTTTATTTTGAACTTTTAACCACACATGTTTCTGAAGTTAGGTACCACTGTTTTCAGTCGGGCTCACTTCTAAGAAAAGTGTGAGCAGGATTTCTTCTGTGGAAGCTCAACCGAGATGGAGTATGGAAAGGAGGATGTGTGTTCAGTGTTGCCTTTTTCCTTTCACGGAAGTTTTATGTTTCAGAGGAGTGTGGAAAACCCTCTTCCGAACTTGCGGCTTGCCAGAAGTAGCTTAGGGCATCTCTGACGAAGGTATTTTAGCAGCAGCAATCTTTGCAGGAGACATTTTAACTGGATTCTTCCCCCTGTTCCCTAGCTCCCCTGAAAATTCTCAAGCAGACGCAGCCAATATGTTTGGACCCATAACCTGAAATGTTGCAATGAATAAAGTCTAAGGGTGCGGATTTGAATTTGGGTCCCCCCCAGTTCTTGTCTTATGTTCTGGTAACTACTACACAATATTAGCTTTATCTCTGCTGTTCTTGAGCAACCTTTCTTACCTGCTAGCAGCTGCAACAGTGCCAGTCCTTGCACACAGCTGCTCTAGGCAGCAGCAGCAGCAGCCCACAGGGAAGGCCTAACAACAAATTCTGCATTATACTGCTTCTGATTATCCGGGGTTGGCAGCTTAGATCTGGAAATAAGCTTAATTAGCGGGTGTGTGTGTGTGTGTGGAACAATAGTTGTATTATTGTTGTTGTTGTTATTATTATTATTATTATTACATATATTCATCGATTTTTCAAAAGATGCCAAAAGTGTTTTACAAAAACAAACATTAAAACTAACATAAGCATTATAACAAATTAACCTCAGAGGATGGAATCAGGATGGCTTTAACAGTTTGGAGAACTGGGTCAAAATTAACCAAATGAATTTCAAAAGGGACAAATGTAAAGTTCTGCATTTAGGCAGCGATAATCAGATGCACAAATATAGGATAGGGGACACCTGGCTTGCCAGCAGTACATGTGAAAAGCATCTAGGGTAGACCACAAGCTTAGCATGAGTCAGCAGTGTGATGCAGCAGCAAAGTAAGCTAATGCAACTCTAGGCTGCATCAACAAAGGTATAGGATCCAGATCTAGGGAACTTACAGAACCGCTTCATGCTGCATGCGAAGACCGAGAGGTGCTATGATACCTGAAAAGCTGCCACATGGATGATGGAGCAAGCATGTTTTCTCCTGCTTTGGAGTGTAGGACCCAAACCAATAGATTCAAATTGCAAGAAAGAAGATTCTAACTCAACATTAGCAAGAACGTTCTGACAACAAGAGCTGTTTGACAGTGGAACCAAGTCTCTTGGAAGGTAGTGGACTCTGCTTCATTGGAGGTTTTTAAAGAGAGGTTGGATGGCCACCGGTCAGGGATTCTTTAGCTGTAATTCCAGCATAGCTGGGGGTGGGTGGAATAGAAGCCCAATGGGGCCCCTTCCAGCTCTGCAATTCCATGATTCTCTAAGCCAAAATACTGACTGGTGATGTCTTTTTTATTTGCTTTATGAATGCCATTTTATTTACCTTAAAGCTGTTTGCTGCCGTAATATTTTTTCCCCTTAATGTTGGCTGGGTAGAAATATTTTTTTGCAAATAAATAAAAAATAAAAGTTCCCTTGTGTTTAATTTCCTCCTAGCCTGTGCTCTTGCAGTGCTAAGAGCAGGTGGCCTATTGAATTACTTGGGCAGGAAAACAGAGGTTTTAAAGGTGATGTTAATTTAATTGGCCTATTTTTCAACCAGGCAGATAAGAAGATCAGAGAGGAGGCTGGTGTGGTCCTAACTCGACAGCTTGCAAACTGCTGAGTTCAGGGGAGAAAGAAAAAGGGTTCTTTTCGCGTAGCAAAAGTGTTTCATTGTGGGGAACCTCAGGCTGAGTTGCCCATGTGGCCCTCCAGACCCCTCTTTCTGGCCCTCTCCTGAGGAGGGGGAAAGGAGGGTTAGAAAGGATAGAAACCTGAGTGAAATAATGGTTCCTCCTTGGAACTCGGCCTAGTGAGCCCTTTGGCTGCTGTTGCCGTGGAGACCGGATTGTTATGATCTCCTTGGGCCAGAGAGGATGGGTTTTGTCCTCTTCCTTTTAGCCTCCTGCTGCCCTCGTTGGTTTGAAAGCTCATGAAAGCCCAGAAGAAGAAGCCAGGCTTGCAACAGAAGCAGCGGCCCTCGAGGAGCTGCCCCAGTTTGCTGGATGCCACCCCCAGGCGGCCCATAATATCTCGCAGAGTCTGCCCGCACAGGTGGGCTCCTCTGACCCGGCCTCGCGGGGCGGTGAGTGGTCCCGGCCGGCGAGAGCCATGGAGGTGTGAACCCTCGCCTCAGGAAGTGCCTCTCCTGGATCGGTTCGGCACCGTGCACATGGATGGTGAGAAGCCAACGAGTGGGGCTCCTGTTTGCTGTGCAAATAATGCACAGGTCGATCTGTGGGGCACCCGGTGTGTATGCATGTGGGGTTTCTAGCGTGCCAGAATTTCAGTAGTCCTGGCAAGAGTATTCCATCTGTGCCACTTAATACCAAGGCAGAAACACAAACACATATGCACATGGGTGTATCTCTCTCTGTATCTGTGTATATATTACATTTATTTTGACATTTAAATCCTACCTTTCCTGTGAGGCGCTCAAGGTGTCCTAAATGGTTCTTCTCCCCATTTTATCTTCCCAACAACTGTGAGGTTGGTTCTCTCTCTCTCTCTCTCTCTCTCTCTCTCTCTGTGTGTGTGTGTGTGTTTGAATCTTAATCGACCCAGGACTGGAGTGAGATACTTGTGTGTCTCCTGCCACTTGTTGATGGACTACAGCTCCCATCATCCCTGACCATTGGCTATGCTCGCTAGGGCTCATGGGAGTTGGAGTCTAGGGCTAGGTGATAGCAGGTTTTCGTGATGTATCAGCAGCTAAACATTGCAATAAAGTGATACACCACGATCTTGAAAATGATGGAGCATCGGCCCCAGCCCTGTGAGGCACCAGGGTGAAACTGCTACCACCACTCCCTCCACTGCCAGTGTCCAGCAGAAGGAAGTTCCTTGGCCAGAGAAAGAAGTT
Organism: Podarcis vaucheri; assembly: GCF_965113315.1. Taxonomy (NCBI): domain Eukaryota; kingdom Metazoa; phylum Chordata; class Lepidosauria; order Squamata; family Lacertidae; genus Podarcis; species Podarcis vaucheri. Next base: position 13,430,308 of record NC_138754.1, read on the forward strand.
AAGATCCTAGCTGGCTGACAAGCCACCACCTGTGATATACCTCAGAGTCTAAATGTCATTGTGATCTGGCCCACAAACTGGTCCTGGATGATGTGTTGATACATCGCCCAGGCCTATTGGAGTCCACCAACATCTGGAGGGCCACAGGTTTCTCACCCCTGCCCTAGACTGATTGAGATCATAGAATCAAAGAATTGTAGAGCTGTAAGGGTCATCTAGTCCAGCCCCCTGGAACCCAGGAATCTCAACTGAAGCATCAAGTACAGATGGCCATCCAACCTCAGCCAAATATGTTAGATCTGATCTTCAGCTTAACAAAACTGAAAAGAGCATGCTTGGTTAATTTTACTCCTGCGTGATTCTCATTATCTCCCCCCCCCCCCCGTGACAAAAATTACTTGAGCTCAAATAAATAGATTATTGTGGGTGGGGGAATCAATGTGTACTTCATGCGGTTTAAATGCTATATCCAGTCAAAGCTTTCCTTGGAAGCTGTTATGGCTGAAATACCTGTTAATGTCCTGAGACGTGACAATTCAACGGCGCAAATTATTTTACCTTATTTACATGCAAAGGTAAAAAAGCACTAGAAACTGCTGACATGCTAATCTTAGCATATCCAAAGAGTTGTGTGTTTATACCAGGGATAGGCAACCTAAGGCCTGTGGGCCGGATGCGGCCCAATCGCCTTCTCAGTCCGGCCCGCAGATAGCCTGGGAATCAGTGTGTTTTTACACGAGTAGAATGTGTCCTTTTATTTAAAATGCATCTCTGGGTTATTTGTGTGGCATAGGAATTCGTTCAGACCACATGGTCTGAGGGACGGTGGACTGAAAAAGGTTGCTGACCCATGGTTTATACCATACCGTACAATTAAAGCACATGGAGTCTTGGGAACTATGGTTTGTTATGGTGTGCTGGGAATTGTAGTTCGATGAGGGATAAACGACAGTTCCTAGGATTCATTGGGGGAAGCCATGACTATTGAAGTACTATAAACGTGCTTTAAATGTATGGGGTTAGCAGGCCTTGCTAGCCTGGTCGTTGTTGTTGTTGTGTATTGACACCCAGCTCCCTTTCTCTCCTTTGTGCAGCTGGGGATGCCATGGGGGGAGCGAAGCCTGGCCCAGTGCAGATTGTGCTGGTGCACAAAGACCAGCACTCCTTTGAGCTGGATGAGAAGGCGCTGAGCCGTGTCCTCTTGGCTGATGCTATCCGGGACCTCGATGTGGTGGTGGTGTCCGTGGCTGGTGCCTTCCGCAAAGGCAAATCCTTCCTCTTGGACTTTCTGCTGCGTTATATGTACACACAGGTGAGCCATCCCCCCCGTTCGCTGGTTCATTGTCTGTTGCTATTATTAATTTACAAAGCCCAGAACGACCTAGGGCCAGTGTACCACAGGGAACACCTGAATGAACCCTTACAGCCCATCTCAGTCCTCGAGATCATTTACAGGAATATTGTTGACTGTTCTCCAAATTGACGAGGGTCATTTAACAAGGAATCAAACCTTTAGTGTCACCAGCTCAACCCTGTGGAATACTCTGCCAGCAGAGATTCAGCAGGTGCCTTCTGTGCCAACTTTTAAATGCCTGCTGAAAACTTTCCTAATCCTTCAGGCTTATGCAGGCAATTAAGAATGCATCTTTCCGCAATGCTTAGCTGATTTCTGATTTTGACTTTTGATATGATTTTTATTGTGTGGTTTTATGTACAATTGTTGTACACTACCTTGATTTTAAAAAAAACAACGAATAGCAGTATATTTTTTATTAAAAAAAGCATTATTTAAAACAATGTACCTGGTGCTTAAGAGAGAATTTTCACAAGTAAAACAAAATGGACACAAAGCTCCTATTTGCAAAGAGCCTACATTCTGTTCACCTTCAGCCCCCAAACTTCGGTGGAACCATGCAATCTGGTTTCGTTTGGGCTTTTTTGCATCATGATACCAGACCACGTTTTGATTCTGGTTTGTTTTATTTAGCTAGAGATAGAATCAAGCACAGTTCTGCACAGGTTTGTAATATGACTAGAAGCCTTTGTCAGAACTGAAAGCAGGAGCTGTTATTCTCTTACAGGGGACACGTGGGAGCCTGGTGGCTCATTCTTGTTGTACTACAGAGTTTCCTTATTTGTGCTGTTTCCCTGTTGCTCCGCAGAAAGAAGGGGGCAGCACCAATTGGCTGGGTGACAAGGATGAACCCCTGACAGGCTTTTCCTGGCGCGGTGGATCTGACCCAGACACCACAGGCATCCAAATCTGGAGCGAAGTTTTCATTGTGGAGAAACCAAGTGGAAAGAAGGTACGGGGGCAGTTGAGAAGGAGTTGGAATTTGATTAAAATGGAAAGCGAAAACATTTCTTCACCCCTCCATGGCCACAGTAGGAAACCTCAAGACTGAGGGTCAAATGTGGTCCTTTGGTCTGTTGCCGGAACCCATGGTGAAAGAAGCTCAGTTGGTCAAAGTTTTCTGCGCCATGGACAGCCCCAAGTGAGCAACTTTCTCCAGCAAAGGCCCTCTTGCAGACTGCCTCCTCCAAGCTCCACCCCCTTGGGAGAACACCAGAACCTTAAAGGGCCAACCCTGTGGTCTGAAGATGGGTGCTCCTCCTTCATGCCATTGCCTCTCTCCTGCTGCGCTTCTGACACTGCAGGACTTCTGGTTTGCAGTGGGAAACTTCTGGCTTTTTTTCTGGCTCAGGAGAAGGTGTCTGCGAGGGTCCAGGCTCTTTCCTTATAGCAGTTTTAGAAATTAGCCAGACTGTTTTCACACACTAATACCCCATCCTGTAGAATTCTATCAGTTATATTTTCGCTCCACAATCAGAATTTCAGGAATAAAAATGCTTTTTCTGTGCAGCCTGAGCAGTGCCCTAAAGGCCCTAATGGTCTGGGAAGTTGTTCTGGGAGCTCTTGCCCCAGCACTTCAGACCCCATGCTCTCCCTAACTTCCACAGCCAGCTCTGAGCCCAGACCCAGCTACCCCTGCAGCCTCTGTGCCTGTTTCATGACACCCTCTGGTCCTTGCTATCAGGTCCTCTGGACTCTTCCCCAGGCCACCCTGCTTCCCCAGCCACCCCCACCCTTAAAGAAATAATAACCCAGCGAGGACTGAGTATATTCAGAGACCACAGAATGCCAGGGGGTGGGGAGAGTGGAAAACTGTGAGGTGGAGGGAGCACTGGAGCATCTCTTGAGCCTGATGCGCTCACCTGTGCTTCCAGGTGGCGGTCGTGCTGATGGACACCCAGGGAGCTTTTGACAGCCAGTCAACAGTCAAGGACTGCGCCACCATCTTTGCTCTCAGCACCATGACGAGTTCTGTTCAGGTGAGTGTCCCCTGTTTTTTGGTCGTCGTTTGAATAAGGTGTGGCAAGGGCTTTCGCCATGAGCGTGTGATGGGACTCCTCATTGATTGGAGGGGAAGGCGGCTACAATCAAGACAGAAAAGCCAAAGCTGGGTGGTTTCTGGAAAGGCAGTCTGTGTCGCTAGGCCTCTCCTGGCCTTGGAAGAGTGTGTGTGTGTGTGTGTGTGTGTGTGTGTGTGTAAGCAAGCGTGTGTGTGTAAGTAAATAAATATATACAGTGGTACCTCGAGTTACAAACACCTCAGGTTACAAACGCTTCAGGTTACAAACTTCGCTAACCTGGAAGAGTTACCTCGAGTTGAGAACTTTGCCCCAGGCTGAGAACGGAAATCGTGTGCCAGTGGCACAGTGGCAGCAAGAGGCCCCATTAGTGAAAGCACACCTCTAGTTAAGAACAGTTTCAGGTTAAGAAAGGACCTTCGGAACGAATTAAGTTCGTAACGAGAGGTACCACTGTATATTCACCCATCCAATCAGGAGTCTGAGCTTGGGAGCCTTTTGGAGACCTGAGGGGGTTATATTTAATTATGTATATTTAAATCCCATCCCAGCTGGCAAAACAGAACAAGATCTAAAAACTCGGTGGAATTTTGTCCTGTTGTTTCCCTATTCATCCCTGGGCGCTGAAGAAAGCCTGGTCCAAGGTTTCCCAAACTTGGGTCTTCAGCTGTTTTTAGACTACAACACCCATCATCCCTAGGTACCAGGACTAGCGGTCAGGGATGATAGGAGTTGTAGTTCAAAAATGGCTGGAGACCCAAGCTTGCGAAGCCCTGGGCTAGTCTAAGTGAAAGCATCTAGGAATGTAGGGAGCTGCCTTATGCTGACTGAGGCCATTGGTCCACCTTATTCTGAGCGAGGCCATTGGCTGAGTGTTGCCTCCACTGACTGGGAAGCGGCTGTCATGGGTTTCAGCCGGGGGTCTCTTCCAGCTCCACCTGGAGATGCCAGGGATTGAGGCTGGGACCTTCTGCCAGATTAAATCAGTTGCGGCAATCTTTAATGAGCCATAAGAGTCTTTGTTGCAACAGGCTAAGGCAGCTGCCCTTCTGGATTTTTTTCACCATTCCAGCTGTCCCTTTCCCCCTTTTTAGATCTACAACTTGTCTCAGAACATCCAGGAAGATGATCTGCAGCAGCTACAGGTAGGTGATAAGAAAAATAAGAAAAACATTTCCCCTTGCAATGCTCATGGTGCTGTGCAGAACGCAACAGGGGGTACAGTTGTTGTTGTTGTGATGGTGGTTGCTATAATTCCTATTTATTTATACTTACTGCTTGATGCCAGGATAGGCTTCTAAGTGGTTTCCACGTAGAACAAGCTCTAGTCCTGCTTGCGGGTTACTGTGATGATAATCTGGTCGGCCACTGTGAGAACAGGATGCTGGTCTGATCCAGCAGAGCTCTTTCTGTGTTCTTTACAGAAAGAGCCAGTGTGGTGTAGTGGTTAAGAGCGGTAGTCTCGTAATCTGGGGAACCGGGTTCGCTTCCCCACTCCTCCACATGCAGCTGCTGGGCGACCTTGGGCCAGTCACACTTCTCTGAAGTCTCTCAGCCCCACTCACCTCACAGAGTGTTTGTTGTGGGGGAGGAAGGGAAAGGAGAATGTTAGCCGCTTTGAGACTCCTTAAAGGGAGTGAAAGGCGGGGTATCAAATCCAAACTCTTCTTCTTCTTCTTCTTTATACTTTCTGAACTCAGCTGTGAGAGACCCGGAGTCAGGGGCACACCTGCTGCTGCCATTCCCTTATCAGGGGTTCCCAAAGGGAGTGTGGCAGGAGAGAATGGCAAGCGTGGCAGGAAGGTGGTTCAAGGACCATCAAAGAAACACCTAAACATGTCAGTGTAGTGTAGTGTGGTATAGTCCCAGTATAGGATAGTACTGTATCAAAATAATTTTTATTTATATGGATATATTTTCAAAATGAGAGCAAGAGCATCGAGTGATACTGCGTTGTTTCTTTTTGTTTTCCAGTGCATTTCTTATCAGTAGAAAATTTGGTGTGGTGCAAGCAATTTCTTTTTCTGAGAGTGTGGCCTGAGTAAAATTTTTTTTGAGAACCGCTGCTTTAGATCTTTAAACAAAATTCCGCATGTTTCTGATTTCCTTTTGTAGCTCTTTACAGAGTATGGACGCCTGGCCATGGATGAGAGCTTCCTCAAACCATTCCAGGTATGCAGATTTGTTACTCCACTGTACGGAAGCTTGATGCAGATTTCAAGGGTCAGTGGGGAGAAATGGGCAGAGGGGTGGTTTTTTCAAATCCCCGCTCAATGACAAAGCTTATTGGGTGACCTTGGAGCACTCACAGTCCTTCAGCCTAACCTTCCTCACAGGGTGTTCTGAGGATTTCCCCCCCCCAGGGTGTGGGTTGGGGAAAGAGCAATGCTCTGAGCTGCTTGCAAGGAACAGTGGAGTGCAATGGGAGGTGGATTGGTTTTGTAGAACTGAACTGAGCGGTGGAATTGGATTTTCTGTTTGTATATACAGTGGTACCTCAGGTTACATACGCTTCAGGTTACATACGCTTCAGGTTACAGCGTACTAACCCAGAAATAGTACCTCGGGTTAAGAACTTTGCTTCAGGATGAGAACAGAAATCATGCTCTGGCGGCGCAGCAGCAGCAGGAGTCCCCATTAGCTAAAGTGGTGCTTCAGGTTAAGAACAGTTTCAGGTTCAGATCAGACCTCTGGAACGAATTAAGTACTTAACCCGAGGTACCACTGTATTTAGAGCTGAGTTATTCTCACTCGCCTGATATATTTCCGGTCCCCTCCAAGCATCCTTTTTATGGTGCATTCATGGTTGGTTGTGTTCATGATGGGGGCAGTTAGATACGGTCCCGCTTTCAATCCTTTGTGTTTGCAAAAAATTCTAGGTGGACGTATTGCTTCATTTCCCATTGGTGCCTGTCCTGTTACTTCCCTGTAACTTTTCATACCGCAAATGTCCCAGGGTGGATGCTGGTGGTTGTTTTTTTACTCACCTTAATTGCACTGCAAGGCACGTAGACAACCAAACCAGGATGAATGCTCCTTGTTGTTAAACTGCTAACCCCCCGCAAACAAATCGGAAGGAATGCTCAATAAAGATAATGTCACATGACCTCTTCAGGCATCCTTTCTATGGCACATTCGTGATGGTTTTTTGCCTCTGATGGTGTCGGGGTGGTTATGTGCAAAGAGTGCCTCCCTCCAGACCGCGGTAACACTGGGGAAGCCTCGCTGAACATCTGTTAAAATGGAACAATGCGTGGATGGCCCAGTATGAAACCCATCATGAAAGCACTATTATTGCGTCAATGATATGTTGCAGAATACAGTGGTACCTCGGGTTACAGACGCTTCAAGTTACAGACTCTGCTAACCCAGAAATAGTACCTCGGGTTAAGAACTTTGCTTCAGGAGGAGTACAGAAATCGCGCGGCGGCAGCGGGAGGCCCCATTAGCTAAAGTGGTACCTCAGGTTAAGAACAGTTTCAGGTTAACAACGGACCTCTGGAACGAATCAAATTCTTAACCTGAGGTACCACTGTACTGTACATCCTCCCCCAAAATAAAACCCCCGCCAGTCGGGGGGGGGGGCGCTTCCCATTTCATTCAGGGGAATCAGAGCTTGCTCCCATGGAGGGAGGTCTGTTTCTCTCACGTCCTCTTCATGACCTTCTCATTGGGGCATCTGGCTGTTCTTTGCATGAAGCAGGATGCTGGACTCTAGATGGGACAGTCTCCCCACCCCTGGTTTACTGGGTTAGGTTCTCAAGGAGCTCTCCCAGCCACACCTGCCTCCCTGTCTGCTAGAACTGAGCCAAACTTCCTCAGAAGATCTGTTTTTGAGGCCCTTTCTCAGTCCTCCCACCTCTCTCACGCCATGCAGACCCTGATGTTCCTGGTCCGTGACTGGAGCTTCCCATATGAGTACCACTACGGCCTGGAAGGTGGCATGCGTTTCTTGGACAAGCGTTTGCAGGTAAACAAACAAACCCAAAAGCAATTGAACCCGTTGGAGGAGACCTGGCGGAGAGGAGCTTGTCATGGCATGGAATTATTAGGAAAAGTAACTACAGGACTAGAACCTCCACCGGGTTTTTATTTTAAATGAAAGTTGACAAACTCAAGGATACAACCACGTTGCAGCATGCAAGCATCCTTCTCCTTAACTTTGTCCATTTATATTTCCTCCAATTTGGAAATTAACATTGTTCTTAACTTGAAATTCTCTTGTCGTTTAAAAAAAGAAAAGTGTGAGATGACTTATGGTCCTTCCCACCACCAGGTGAAATCTCACCAGCACGAGGAGATCCAACATGTGCGGAAACATATCCATTCCTGCTTCACCAACGTCAACTGTTTCCTCCTGCCCCATCCAGGCCTCAAAGTGGCCACCAGTCCGAATTTTGATGGGCGTCTGAAAGGTATGGGCCCCGTGTTGTCCAGTGGCAAACTCAGCAAGCCAGGATTAGAAACTCTGCCTTGTTCCCGGTTTGCAGGGCGTGGAAGCAGCAGGTGGAAAGGCAAAACTGTGATCTGGTGGGCGGGCATTGTTGTGCATGAGCCCGAGGGATCCGAAGGATCTGTTTACGTACCACCAAACCATGGTTTGGTGCGACTAGCCCTTATGTTGTCCCACAAACCAATGGCTAAGCTTCCTTAACCATGGTTTGGTGTGATGCAATGTTTCAGGGGTACCCAAGGTAGAGCTTGTATGTGCTTTTGTGGAGGGGAATATTATATATATACAGTGCTACCTCAGTTTACATACACTTCAGGTTACAGACTCCGCTAACCCAGAAATAGTACCTCGGGTTAAGAACTTTGCTTCAGGATGAGAACAGAAATTGTGTGGCAGCAGCGCAGCAGCAGCAGGAGGCCCCATTAGCTAAAGTGGTGCTTCAGGTTAAGAACAGTTTCAGGTTAAGTACAGACCTCTGGAACGAATTAAGTACTTAACCTGAGGTATCACTGTATATGTAACTTTCCAACAAGGCTATTGAAATTCTGTGGCCTGTATGCCAATTGACTTGCTCTCTCAAATTTGCATAACTGATTTTGCACACTTCCTTACTTTGCATAATTGTTTTGACTTCCACTAGTTTGCTTTGGGGCTCAGTTCAAGACACTTGCTTTGACCTTTAAAGGCCCTAAAGTGTTTAGGACTGGAATATCTCCAGAATTGTTTTTGCCCATATGAATGTCTCCGAGGTCTTGCTTTCTAGGTTCAGGTCCTTCCACTTATCTGAGATAAGCCACAGGGGGTACCTGGGAGAAAAAGTCCCCTGGTCTGTATTTAGACAGCCTCCAGAGAGAAATGTGCTTGATTTTGTTTAACTGGGTTTTTGGAGGATTCTCATTTGATTATTCTGCTTTCATTTTTAAATAGCTCAATTTTTCCTGCAATTGGTTGTCATTTTAGGTTTTTATCATGTTGATCTTTTTGTGTCATGTCCTTTTGTTTTGTTTTTGTTTTAAAAACCCCAGTATATTTATCAGAAATAATTGTGATTGGGAAGGTCAAGGAACTGTGTATTGCTTTCCAATTCAGCTGCTTCCCTGGCTTTGAACACAAATTTTCAAGAATAGCTTTGCCGACAGAATCTCTGTGGAGAGGATACTTGAACTGATGATGCATAAATAAACATGTTGATTGTGTAATGTGTGCTGTACTGTGTGCTGCATATGTGTGCCACTGGACAAGTTACTGTAGTTATATGTAGTTCTGGTATAATAATAATAATAATAATAATAATAATAATAATAATAATTTATTTATACCCCGCCTATCTGGCTGGGCTTCCCCAGCCACTCTGGGTGGCTTCCAACCAAATAGTAAAATACAGTGGTACCTCAGGTTACATACGCTTCAGGTTATATACGCTTCAGGTTACAGACTCCACTAACCCAGAAATAGTACCTCGGGTTAAGATCTTTGCTTCAGGATGAGAACAGAAATTGTGCTCCGGCGGCGCGGCAGCAGCAGGAGGCCTCATTAGCTAAAGTGGTGCTTCAGGTTAAGAACAGTTTCAGGTTCAGATCAGACCTCCGGAACGAATTAAGTACTTAACCTGAGGTACCACTGTACAGTAATATTTACATGAAAACCAATAGAAATTATTGGGAGGTCGAGAGAAAAAGAATAGTTTTGCCATCATGAGGACTAGAATTGTCAATCTTCTTTTTTTTAAAAAAAGAAAGTTGATGTGCTCAGCTGCCTTTTGTGTACCTAGTGCTGTGTTTGGTGTGTCTTTTATGTGGAATCGCAGATGAGAGCAGTTTCCTTCGATTCTCTCCTACCTCCCGTCTATCTCTTTTCCCACAGACATTGCAGATGAGTTTAAAGAACAGCTGCAGAAGCTCATTCCGTTTGTGCTGGATCCCAGCCAGCTCCTGGAGAAGGAGATCAATGGTTCCAAAGTGACCTGTCGGGGCTTGCTGGAGTACTTCAGGGTATGCTTCGTTTCTCTTTCTTTCCCCACCTTTAAGGCAGGAGGTGGGGATCCCTTGTGCCTTGGGATGTTGCGGGACCCCATCAGCTCCAGCCCACTCTGTGGTGCAGCCACATTTGGAATTCTGTATATGGTTCTGGTCGCCTCACCTCAAAGAGGAGTTGGAAAAGGTTCAGAAAAGGGCAGCCAGAATGGAACAACTCCCCTATGAGGAAAGGGTCCAGCGTTTGGGATTTTTTAGTTTAGAGCAAAGGCAGGTGAGAGGTAACATGTCAGAAGCTTGTAAAATGATGCACAGCACATTTAAACGCTAGAACTCGTAAGCATCCAGTGAAGCTGAATGTTAATGGTAATTCAGGACAGGTAAATGAAAGGACTTCGTCAAACAGTCCGTAGCTAAACTGTGGAACTCCCTGCCACAGGAGGCAGTGATGGTCACCAACTTGGACGACTTTAGAAGAGGATGAGACAAATTCATGAAGAGAAAGGACTAGCGATGGCTACGCTCTGCCTCTGCAGTTGGATTTGAGGTCTGAGCATCCTCCTGGGGCATAGAATATTGACTGCCTGTTGATGGAAAGAAATAGAAAGCCAGAGGGGAAATGGAATGGAGTATCCTGGGAGAGGGCACGACTGGCTAGATCGCTGAGCAGGATCACTCCACAATGCGACATTTTGTTGTTGGTGTCGCTTGTTTCTGGCAGCTAGTACTTTTACCATCTAAGACTCTCTTGTTTTATTCTTAAGTTACTGTATTGAATTGTTACTAGACATTCCAATGGAAGAACAAAATAAGTTTGCCAGTCCCAGCTATAATAACTTTTCAGAGGTTGTATCGCAAATGTATCCGCTAAGGCCGATAGGTTTCTTTTTCTCAGTGCCTTTGGTCAGAAGACTGTCTACCCATTCCTAACCATCCAAACAGAGGATCCGGCCATTTGAAGGAGGATGGTTCGAGAGAAATATAGTCCCAGCAACAAAGCTAGAATTCACTATTAACTGCTCCTTTTGGAAATATCCTCTGTTTAAGTGACTCAGACAGATTAAACACCACTCCTTCTCTGTTGGATAGCGGTTTCACTGGCACTGGGTATTCCAACATCCTCCCATGACTCCTTAGCAGCCTCCTGAAATTCCAGCTTCAAGATTCAGTCTATTCTTTTGGATCTCAGTTTGTTTGTTAACTAATTGGTGTTGGTATTCTTGTTACTGGCAAAGGACTGTAGCTGAACCCTGTTGACCTTACCTCCCTCCAGGCTTATATCAAGATCTACCAGGGGGAAGACCTGCCTCATCCCAAGTCCATGTTGCTGGTGAGCTTTGCCTGGGGTAGCAAGATACAGTATGTTCCTATTTGGGGAGTTGCCGTCACTTGGCAGAAGGTCCCACCCAGTGGCATCTCCAGGTAGGACTGGGAGAGACTCTCTGCCTGAAACTCTGGAGAGCTGCTGCCAGTCAGTGTAGACACTGCTGGGCTAGGTGGACCATTGCATCTGTGGGAAGAAGGGCACACTGCTTTCTTCTTAAGAGGAAGGCCCTGGCTCACCGGGAGAGCACATGCTCCGCATGCAGAAGGTCCCAGGTTCGATTCCCAGCGTCTCCGGGTAGAGCTGGGAATAACGCCTCCTCTTTGAAACCCTGGAGAGCCACTGCTAGACATTAGCAATCTAAATGGATCCAATGAGTCTCACTCAGCAGAAGGCAGTTTCCTATGTTATTTCAGGGCTAGATGGATCCAGAGGGGCAAGAAGGCAGCTACACGAAGCATGCCAAGGGGAGAAACTTGCTCAGAGGTTTTGCGTGGAGCTCAGGTGCCATGCTCTCCACTGCCTCCCTCCGCACCGCACGCCCCCTGCAGTCTTAAGCGCCTCCCTGTTTGTGATGGGTGCTAGATTAACTGTCCCACAGCACTTGCTGATGCCAGTGTTTGAAATTCATCAGACGCGTTTTGCACCTGGCTATCAGTCACTTGCTACCAAGTTAAAGATGCCGAGGCACTAGGAGGCGCATGCCTGGGGATCCTTGGATCTTGCCTGTTTTCACACACTGACAACACATCCTGTAGAATTCTCTCCATGGTATTTTTTTCTGCACCACCAGAATGAATTTCAGGAACCAAAAGGTAACTAAACATTCTGTTTTGGCAACTGCAACCTTGCTTTAAGGAGCCATTTGGCATCCAGCTTATATATCTGAGTTTCTAACACTGCCTGATGCTGGTGCCAGGGCACTTGGTCAAGTGGGTAGTTTGCAGTCTGGGATGTAGAACTCACTTACCTGCAAACAACTCAGCTTTTCTCAAGCCTTTCTTTTTCTTTTTCTAAAGCAACGGAGTTTCTGGTCCTTATGATTGCAAAGGCATGTTTGCTGAGCATGTACCCCAGTTTGGGGGGAGGGCATAAGATTGCAGAAGTGGGAAATATGCCTTGTTGGGGGGTGGTGGAAGGGGGCACAGACGGTGGAACTGATTACATCCCTGTTCTCATTTTACGATCTTTGCTCTCAGGCTACTGCAGAAGCCAACAACCTGGCTGCTGTTGCTTCGGCCAAGGACATGTATTACACCAATATGGAGAAGGTGAGAACGGAGTTGGGGTTGGGGCAATAAAATGGCAAGAAATTCACATTTTAAAGTGATGACTCAGAACAGTTAGAGAAGCTCCTCTTTAAACACCGCTCTGAACTGAAACAACTGAAACAGTTGAGACCAACAGGCCCAAAGAATAGAAAAACAATCAAGACAGCCCATCAAGTTTATAAGGGAGTGGCATTCACGTCTGATATTTCCTCCCCAAGGTAGGGCACAATGACACTCCACAAATTGAACTCCTTTATATCACCAGTTCCAAGCTATAGTCTGACTTCTAATGGGGCAGCTTCCTAACACTGAGCTAAAAAGGATGCTTATAGCCAGTGGAGGTTGGTCTATTAGGGTGAATAGGGCACTGCCCCATCTACCTTAGTCCACCCTCAGCCAACGCCCACCTTGCCTTCCTTCCTACTTGCAACCAGTCCAGGATGTGGCAGTTCCTGTTAAGTTTTCTCCTGCTTAGTTCAGCAGCAAACAGGATGGCGAGATGCTAGAGTGAGTTGGTGCTGGCTGCCATTGGCTCTGGCGCCACCTACTGCCAGGCTCCTTGCCTTCCACCCAGTGTGAGCACCAGCCAGCGTTGTTCTTAGCCTGCTTTGGAAGGTTGGCTGTGTTAACACCTGTATCCCCTGTCCTGCCCCACAGCTGTGTGGCGGCGACAAGCCGTATGTTGCGCCGGATCTCCTGGAGGAGAAGCACCGCGTGCAGAGCGCCATGGCCTTGAAGCAATTCCAGACCACCAAAAAGATGGGGGGCAAGGAGTTCAGCCAGCGCTACGAGGAGGAGCTGGTGAGGGAGATGAACAGCATCTACGAGGACCTCTGCAAGCACAACCAGAGCAAGAACATCTTCAACACGTTCCGGACGCCTGCCGCCATCTTCAGCCTCATCATCTCCCTCTACATGGGCTCCAACTTCTCAAACTACATTGGCCTCGGCTTTGTTGCCCAGATCTGCACCTTTCTCGTAGGCATCCTCCTCCTCTGCCTCCTGGCCTGGGGTTACATCCGCTACTCAGGCCAGTACCGCGAGCTGGGCGTCATCATTGACACTACGGCCGAGTTCCTGCTGGAAAGGGTGAGTGGCGGCCTACAAAGCACCAGGTGGATTAACGGTGGAAGCCCGAGGAGATAGCCCCACATGGACCTGCGCTTCCATATGTAGTATGGAAAGACCCACCATAATGAAATGGTGCGATGGCAGAGGCAATATGTCTCTGGATCAGAGGCGTAGTGTGGGGAGGGCTGGGGGGTCATGGTCCCAGGCGCAGATTTTGGAAAGGGTGTGAGGGGGTGCAACCAGGCACCTCCCACGACAGGCTCCCTCATTCACTGAGCTGTGTCTGGGCTGGGCTGGGCCTTCAGGGCTGGGGCAGCGGCACCTCCTTGTGGCTGGTAAAGGGAGGCCCTTGTGTGCCTTGACCCTAGGCTGGCTGAGGGCGAGGAAGTGGGAGGGTGCTGCCGCTGCTACCTACTGAGGCAAGAGGCTCAGGCAGCTGCCTCCTCCTTTGCGAACAGGATGCCACAGCCCTCAGGTCTTCCCTCCTCACGAGGTGGCTTCAAGTCTCTTTCTCCCTCCCCTCACTTTGGCTCAGACCACTGCCGCTCAGTCGGCGATGAGGGCTTGGGCTTGTGCGGCCACCTTTCACTCCCTGGGCGCCAACAACCCACATTACGCCACTGTTCTGGATCCCAGTTGCTAGAAAACATAGGTGGGGAGAGGAATGTTAGATTTGTCTCCTGCTTGTGAACTTCCCAGAGGTATCTCGATGGCCACTGTGCGAACAGGATGGTGGACTGGATAGGGCAGTGGCCTGATGCAGCAGGACTGTTCTTATGTTACTAACAGAATAATATTATTTATATGCCGCCCATCGGACTGGGTTGCCGCAGCCACTCTGGGCAGCTCTCAACAAAATATTAAAAACACAATAAAGCATCAAATATTAAAAACTTCCCCATATGGGGCTGCCTTCAGGTGTCTTCTAAAAGTTGAATAGTTCATTTCTTTGCCGTCTGATGGGAGGTGGGGAAGAGGAGACCTGTTCAAAAGTGGGATCTTGCTCTCAATTCTGTTTTTTGCAGCACCTGGCCTCAAATAAATATGAAAAGAAAAAAATGGGGGAGGGAGGAGCAGGAATCTCAGTTCCTCAGAAGGCATTTGTGTGACTGAATGCCACCTGTTACGTCTTTTGACGATTCAATGTTTTGAATGTTATTCCTGCATTGAAGGGGGTTGGACCCCGTGATCGTATGACCTAACCATTCTCCCCTCTCCCCAGGCCACCAACCGTACAAACAGTTCCACTCAGGTTGCGGAAACAAGCAGCTCGCCGTCGTCCTCCAGGCCTCCGTCGTCTAGGCCGAGACCCGAGGATAAGAAAAGCAAGTGAGGTCTTAGCAGGAAAGAGAAAGCTACAAACTCGTGGCCAAGCGACCGTCTCGCTGCAGCCTGCAAACCCGGGAATCGCTTGCAGGGCTTCTAGAGAGCAACTCAGCCTCTGGTTCCGGATATTATTTGCTCCCTTCACATTTAATATTTCTTTCTTTTTTAAAAAAGGAACTGCTTCCCTTGCTCCCCTCCCTTTTATTTTTTGTGCACTTTAAAAGAAAAATCAGCTTTAACGTTCTGTACCAGTTCGTGCCTTGCCTGGGAGCTTTGGAGGGAGCACCCCCCCCAAAACATCAGGTGTTGATCTTGTTCCTTCCACTACCCCCTTCTTATCTCTTTCTGCATATTCTTCTTGGGGATGGGAGGCAGCGGTTATCTCCCTCCCCAAAAGAACCAGCTGCACCACTACCGGCAGCGAAACCTCCAGTGCTTCAGCTCATTGCAGCCATCTTGCTGGCAGGGCTCCTGCTTTGGGCATCCTTTGCCCCAAAGTGGAAGATGTGGATTTTGTGGCCTGTGCCAGGGCCAATCCGAAGCAACTTGTGCCTTTGTGACGCTGAACAAGCACCCTTGTGCCTGTGGCAGCGAAGGGACCCCTCACTTAGTCCTGCTTGTTGCCTTAGAAAACAGTATCGGTAGGCTTCTTTCAGGGAAGAACTGATTTATTTAGCATCCTGCAGGCGCTGAGACTGTGGTCTCTGTCCTTTTGCCCCCAGTTCCGATCCTGCTTTCGCTCTCGCGCAGCCGTGATGCGCTGTGAGGGCTCGGGGACCGAGTGTGTCCCTATGCCAGGCTCCAGGCAGGTGTCTCTGTGGGAACGAATCGGCTGTGTGCGCAGCCAAATACCTGTGGCAATACTGAATCCTCTATTCAGAGGGTTGCAGTCAATGCTAGTCCTACGCAGGATAGACCTGCAAGACATGACCAACTCATTTATTTCAGTAGGTCTACTCTTGAGTGGGAGTAGTAGACTGCAACTCTCTGTGTACCGTAGAAGCTGGGGATAGCCACCAATGGTGCCTGCCAGATGTTGATGGACTACAACTCCCATAATCCCTGTCCATTTTTCTTGCTGCCTTGGGCTGATGCTGGTTGTACTTCTGTGATATCTGTTGGCTGCACTTGCTCTCGGCAGCGATCTGGGAACGTGCCTAGATCAGCAACCTGTGACCCATCAAGCCAAACAGCCATGTGTGACAGCCTCTTATTGGGTGGGGGGCAGGTTGCCTGTTTGGCACTTCGAAAAAAAAGTGTGTGTGTGTGTGTGTCAAGATGCAATCTCCAGTCTGTGGGCGGGTCAGGCTTGGTGGGACACAGATTGTGCAAGTCTGCTCTGGATATTGACCTGTGAGTCAGGTGAAATTTATTCCAAGAAGGCTGGGAGCAGGCTTAGGAGATCCATCGCCTGGACTGGGGAAAGGAGGATTGGCCAAGCGGGCTCACAGTTTTAAAGTCTTATTTGAGGGTTGGGGGGGGGAAGCAAACTCCCATTCTGCACAGTGCTCAAAACAAAGCCCTTAACCCTACTAGCCTTCTCTCCCCACAAACAACGCCTGCCCCACCATGTGACTGTTAGAAAGTTCAAGTCTGCTTGGATGCCAGAAATGTCAGGTCAGAGGGTCTGGTTCTTGTTTCGGTTCCAACGTCTCTCCCTTATTCTTGTGCCACACCAAAAAAATAATTATTATTCTGCTCAAGGCTCTTAATTACTCCCGCCTCTTCTCACATTCCTGGTTCCCTCCTTTCTGCGCAGGTTTTAATAGCTTTATAAGGCCAGGGGTGGGGGCTCCCTTCTTGGCCTTGCCTTTTGCTACTTTGCTGTCCCCTTTCCCCTTTGCAGCTGGAATAATATCCTGATCAAAAAGCACAAGACACTGACAGCTTCTAGGCCCACTGAATTGCAGAGGGGGAAACTGGCACCACAAGGCTTAATATTCATTTCTGCTCTGCTTGTTGGGGTGGTCTCCCTTGCGTGGTCCCACTGACCTTTCCATTCCATAGCTTGCTTGTGTTTTTGGTGAACCAGGTGTGAGGAAACTTTGGCGCTCCCATCACCCCTGGCTATTGACCGTGCTTGCAGGGGCTGATGGGAGCTGTAGTTCAGCAACAAGGGTTCCCCCACACCTGTGGGACAGCTTTTCACGGTGCCCCTTTCCCAATGGCACATGTTTCATGTTAACGATTTACAGCGTGTGTATGTGCACACACGCGGGGCGGGAGCTGAAACATTTTTCCAAGGCTGTGATGGCAGTGAAGTCATCTGGGCGACTAGCTAGAGCTCCAGGTGGCTGTAACATTCCACTTGTTCTATTGCTCGTCGACGGGTAACTTAACTCTTTCTCACTTGCGTATAGGGGCACATTTGCACGATAACCTGGTCGCGGGGAAGGGATGCATGAGTCGTTCCTGGCCTCATTGCTTGTAACCTTTTGAAGAAATGGGGTGTGGGCAACCTGTTTGCACCTGTGTCTTTTTGAAGGGTTACGTCAGGAGCACAGAACAAGACGGTGCAACTCCTGTTATCTGCTTTCTGCAACCAGGCAATGAGTAGTGTCAGCCTGCATTTAAATCTCCCTCCTCGCACACTCTTTCCCCCTCTGTAGTGGATGTATCGTATAGCAAGGGGATGCCCCTCTCTGTGTTGCCACGTACCAGTTGAAATTGGCTTGCAGCTCAGATTGGTTAGGAAAGGAAGAAGCTCTTTTTGGCTCCCTTTGGAACAAACAGGTTCCACACAGAAGGGAGGGGAGTGTTAAGTTCAAATCAGGGACCTGCGACTCCCCTGCCCCAAGAAATAATTCTGTTGATAATTGCCCATGTTATGTGCTCATACAGCCAGTTTGCGTGATCATTCCTTTCTCTTGTTGAGAGCACTTCCTTGCCTCCTCGTCTTAAGAACTCCCTCTGTGAGCTTGTTAGTCATTGTATTAGAACTTTCAGCCGGGGACCAACGCTGTGGGGGAGGGAATGTAGATGCCAAATCATATTTATAAAGCGCAAAAAAGAATTGCATTCCACTTTGCAACTGCAAAAATAAAGACCAAGATACTGAAACTGTGTTTTGATGTGTGTTTTTTCCTCCCTCCCCATGTGTACACACACACACACACATTAATGTGAGTTGAATGGATGATGTGCATAACAACCGGCCATTATGCACATTTACCAGGCCTCATGGACAGTGTACATAATCTGTCCGTGGGGAAGGAATTGTGCATAATCTCCATCAAACCTTGGGGAATGTGCACATCTTGAGTGCATTTTGAACATTCTCTGGTCAGTCTGCATAATCACCCAGGAAACATGCCCATGATTTCTATCTCCAGAAGCATGCAGTCTACCTACTCTTACATGGGCCACAATATACCCTCCCACTGATCATTCATGGTTCGAACCAGATTCACACTTGCTAAGCTACAGCAACTTTGCAACATCAAGAATTCCCAAATCTGGGTTTGCTCTTTTTTTCTACACCCAGTTTGCAGTGTGTGTCCTTCCAGAGGCCCTCTTTAAATATATGAATAAATACATTGACAGCTGCCTTGTGTCGGGTGAGGCCGTTTTCCCAGCCTCCCCAGGATTGTCTGACTTTGACTTCAGCAGAGAATGGCCTCTTCTATCGCTTGTGGCCTCATCCTCTTAGGAACTGAACCTGGGACCTTCTGCATGCAAATCAGGTGCTCTGCGCTGGGCTCCAGGAGTAACACATAATTTTGCATTTTAATTCCTGTTCTGTTCTCTCTGTGCCACAACTTACATAGCCAAAACAGCAGCATCTCCCACAAAAATGGGGGCTTTATTATTCTTTGCTTGCTCGGGCTGATGGGAGTTGCAGCTCAATAACATAGTTCAAGCATATGAAGCCAAGGCAGCTGCCAAGATCCAAGTGTCACGCAGAAGAAAGGCAAATAGTGCCCCGGGTGAGAACATTGCCATTGCACAATGAAGCAACAAAGCATTGCTTCAGCAATAGTTGGATTTAGGGGAGAGTGACCAGTTTGGTTGTACTGGGTGCAGAGCCTCGGGTGCATTGCTGGGGATCCTGCAACTATAATTTAGAATGGGGCGCAGGAGGCGGAGGGGTGCGAAATTTGGGTGTTGTACAGAGTGGCGCTATGGGTTAAACCATAGAGTCTAGGACTTGCCGATCAGAAGGTCGGCAGTTCGAATCCCCGCGACGGGGTGAGCTCCCGTTGCTCGGTCCCTGCTCCTGCCCACCTAGGAGTTTGAAAGCACGTCAAAGTGCAAGTAGATAAATAGGTACCGCTCCAGCTGGAAGATAAATGGCATTTCTGTGTGCTGCTCTGGTTCGCCAGAAGCGGCTTAGTCATGCTGGCCACATGACCCGGAAACTGTACACCGGCTTCCTCAGCCAATAAAGCAAGATGAGCGCCACAATCCCAGAGTCATCCGCGACTGGACCTAATGGTCAGGGGTCCCTTTACCTTTTACAGGGGGCCAAGGTCCTCCAATGCTTCATCGCGGCTCCAGTACACCACTGTTCACACCCAAAGGGGAGCACTTACTTTCTGGAGTGGCAAAGAGCCTTAGGCTCTTCGCCAACTTTCGTCCTGATTTGCTCGTGCAAACGTCTCGTGGTAGTTAGACAAAGGACCCTTCCAGGCTGGTGATTGATTCTGCAGGTGTGCCCTGCAACATTTCATTGGTGCAATAATAGTGCGTCACTGGCAGGGTTTATGCCGGATTGTCCATGCATCATTCTGCTTTATTAGTAGTTTGTGATGTTTCCGCAGTGTTCCTGCATTACTGCCATCTGGAAGTGCCCTGATACCACCATGAACATAAACTATGGTGAATGCACATTAACAAGGAGGTCTGCAGGGTGCTGTGGATGATCTTCATTGGGCATTCATTCTGATTTGTTTATGGGGCTGTTATACTGCAATGTGCATTCATCCTGATTTGCTTGAGGCTGTTTACATGTCTCCCATTATCTCCCATTATCTCGTTCATACAATACTTCTCAGTTCATTTCCTTGTCACTTTTCAAACCACAAAAGTCTTTTTTTTAAAAAATGGATTTGTTGTGGTAGGGCGACACAACTTTTCTTATTCCACCAGGCCTATGCAGGCAATTAAGAACACATCGTTCTGCAATGGTTAATTGATGCAATTAACCCCCCCCCACACACTTTTTATGGTTTTGTTGTGCAGTTTTATGGTTTTATTGCTGTGAATGATACAGCAGTATACAAATATTGTTATAAATAACTAATAAATAGTAAATAAATGTGCAAATCTGTATTTCAAGTATATGCACCCAAATCCCTCCCGCAAAATACAGCATAGAGCAGCCTTCCTCTCAGTTGGTTAGAGCGTAGTGCTGATAATGTCAGGGTTTCAGGTTTGATCCCTGGGTGGGACAGCTGCATTGCAGAGGGTTGGACTAGAATGATCCTCAGGGTCCCTTCCAACTTTGATTCTATGACTCCTCGACCTTAGGGTTTTCATTCACCCGCAATTTCTCGAATATAACAGCACAACCACAACCGGTGTCCGGGGAAATCCGGACGTATGGCAAGCACTTTCGGCGCTGTCGCTTTGACCGATTTTCTTTAAGAATAGCTCAACAACCACCAACTTTCGTCTCCGGATTTTCACTCCTTGAAATACGGCAACCCTACTTGGGTTCCAATGTGCCATTGGACTACCACTCCCATCATCCATAGCCAGCTGAGGCAGCAATCAGGGATGATGGGAGGGTAGCCCAACACCTGGGAACCCAAGGTTGAGAGAGGCTCCTTTAAACTTGAATTAAGCCACGAAATTAACATGTTGCAGACAAACTTTCCTCCAGCAGGGGGCGGCAACCCCAGGCCTTAATCCCCCGCTTCCCCCTCTTCTTTTGCTCTTCCCCAGATGATAGAAGGAGGAGGCAGAGCTAGCATGACGTCATTGTTTGTTATTTGCAGCCTTCCTGGTTCTGCTCTTCTCTCGGCCCAGGATATTCTCAGCTGCTGCAGGACTGCCGCCCGGCTAAAGGTTTGTTTTGCGTCTCTCTTTCTAGAATCTGATCTGTGCTGAATCAAACCACCGATCTCCTCTAGCTGAGGATTGGAGAACTTTGTAGCCGTCGAGGGGCTGTTGGACTCCAACTCCCATCAGCCCCAGCCTGCATGACCAATGGTCAGAGAGGATGGGAATTGTAGTCCAGCACCGCCTGGTGGGCCGTATCTCCTCTATCTCTGGTTTAGCTCAGTTTAGCTAATTTAGACTGGTAGTAGTAGCTACCCAGGGACTTTCTACCTAGACTAGTCTTTCCCATCTCTGGAGATGTCGGGGATCGATGCTGCGTGCAATGCACGTGCTTATTTTTTGAGGACCTGCCTTTCTACTTAATGGGGAAGTCACACAATTAAGATCTCCACTGTCTTCTGGATTATGCATTTTATATATAAGGAAGGGCTGTCAATTTGAATGCTTTGTGCTGCCAAGAAACCTGGACTGTTGCCTTGTTGTTGTTGTTGTTTAGTCGTGTCCGACTCTTCGTGACCCCATGGACCAGAGCACGCCAGGCACTTCTGTCTTCCACTGCCTCCCGCAGTTTTGTTGTCTGCCTCAAGACAGTAGCACTCTTGACATGCTCATAGCAGGAATGCATGAAGTTCCTTCCTCCTTTATTTGCTGTTCGAAGTTTCAGCACCATTTTTTAAAAAAGTGAGGTGGTAGAGGGCAGAAATGGGAAAGCGCATTTCTGCAGGGTGGTAGTAGGATAAGTGTTTTTGGTGAGTCCTAGACAGTGAAATAACCATATATGTTACAGGGAGGCCTGCAAAGTGTGGATTGCATCCCTCTTATAATTTAGGAACTTAGGAAAGCTGCCTTATGTAGTCAGGCCATTGGGCTATCCAGCTCAGTCCAGTCATTATACTGACCTGCAGCAGCTCTCCAGGATTTTAGATAGGGAACATTTCTAGCCCTGCTTGGATAATTTGGAGGTTGAATGTGGGACCTTCTGCATGCAAGGCTCTACTCCTGCACCAGGGCCCTTCCCTATTTCAGCTCTATGATTCTCCATTTTCACTTTATAGAATCATAGAATATTAGAGTTGAAAGGGACCACAGGGATCATCTAGCCCAACCCCCTTGCAAAGGAAGGATTATGGCTCTGATTCATGATTTTATGTGGAAACACTTTCCCCTCAAGTAACGTGATGGGCTAGGGAGCGAGCTAGCTAGCTGTGTGAGATGCATGTGAGCATTGGGCACATCTTTGACAAGGAGAGTGGTGTGATTGGCTCAGCTGATGTATGTACACACACACACACACGCACTACCTGAGAAGCTCTTGGATAGGATAGGGCAAAGACATGCTGCTCTGTGCCTTGTATATTTCCACGTGGCTGAAATGTGTCCTCGAACTCTGATTATGCCTCTTGCTTGGCTGGATAGAGAGGGTGTGTAGAAATTAGGTTACTGCACAAAGGTAGCATTTACATTCACTGCTCCGCTCACTTTTGCCTCTGGCTTGTAAGGATGGGTGCTAGTCTGAACTTTGTACATGTCTTATTTCTATGGCTCATGGTATGCGTTTCGTATGTACTCCTCATAAACCACCTTTGATCCTGGTACAACAGCTTATCTCAAATGTGACTTGGAAAGAACGCTTAGCATCCTGACCCTGAAAGCTGCATAAAAGATCAGAGCACTAATCCTTTGCCAGAAATATATCTTCAAGGTAAATTTGTGGTTCAGGAACTGCAAAGATAAATATGTGGCCCTCCCAAAATTAATGCTGTGTCCACTCACTTCAAACATATATTACAAAACAGAATATGAAATGTACTAGAATGAATGAACAAGACGTTACGGGGTGTTATGGAAGAGGTAGTACCTCTGGCGGGAGACACATCTTACTTCTTCTAGGGTAGTTTGTCCACCTTTGGTCCTTATCCTGAACTCATCTCTCACCTGTGGCTCCCTGAAGCTGTCACCATGCGACAGCGGCCACACCCCTGGGAAATGGCTTCAACTGGCCGGCTAAACCAGGTGAGGGTAGCTGATGAGACTGAAATTCAAATCAAAATCTAATTTGTGATGGAGATGCAAAACAGAGATAGGAACCATGTATCATGTGTGGTGGGAGTGTGTGTATATTAAACAATTTTGGAGTGACATTCAAGAGGAACTTTTTTTTAAAAAAAGCTTAAAATACAATGTAAAAAGAAACCAGAGGCATACCTCTTGGGAATTATATCGACTGACATTCCTGCCGCTAGGATAAAAGTTTTCTTATATGCAACCACTGTGGCCAGAATGATTATAGCAAAAAATTGGAAGGGGAAAAAAACTCCCTCAATAAGAGAATGGCAAATAAGATTTTGTGAATATATAGAATCAGCAAGTCACTGTGTGCATTGTCCCATAATCTTTGCTTTAAAACCTTTTGGGCGCCTTCATAACCTAGGTAATACAGTTGGGGGGGGAGACAGACCAATAGACTTTGCTCGTATGCTCAAGACATCAATTCTATAAATCATATTTTGTTGCATTGTGCAAAATATGAGCAGGCCAGGGCTGAACTGATACTACCCTTTCCTGGGAAAATCAGAGGCTCACTATGTCAGGTTCCTACTGGAAGACCGGACAAAAGCTAGAACGTTAGCAGTGGCAAAGTTTTTATCGGTGGTTGCAAGAACAAATGAGCCCTATATTCTAAACAAAATGCTTGATTAACCTGGAGGTAGGCTGTATGAATTGTGTATTGATTTGTAATGATTTGTTGGGTCTCTGGACCGTAATAAAGATTGATTGATTGATTGATTGATAGAATCAGCAAGACTTACAGCAGTGTTAAGAGGCCAATCAGACCAAAAACTGATAGAGGAGTGGACTTGCGTGAAGGAATACATCCAAAAACATTGCTCTGGTATTAATATATCAATATGCAATGAATGAAACTTATAGAGTAAAAAATTAAGAAGAAATGGGTATAAGATGAGATAGTAAAAAATAATATTGATAACACAGTGAAAAGAAGAAAAGAAACAAAGGAAGCCACATATAGGTGGAGGGAAGTCAAAATTTATATCTGCATGTTTAGTTTGTATGTTTGTTTCTTTTTTTGTAATCTAAGTTGAGAGGTGTATGTATAATAAGTTTGTTTAGTGTTCTGGTTTGTGTTTGTAAGTATTGCATTTATCAAGAAAAGTTAAACAACAACAACAACAGTCCAATCAGGAGCCCCTGGCAAAATGGAGTCACTATTGCTACTACTAGGCCCGTTGCCGGTGGTTACCAGGCTGTCATAATTCTTCAGGCCCTCAATGGGCACCTCCAGCTGTGCTGGGAAAAAACCAATCAGACCAGTGACATGTCTGAAATTTTTTTGAGGATCTGTGACAGGGGCCCTTGCCACAAGGCCACCCAGAAGCCAAAGACCCCGATGGCTCGAGAAGGGGGCACCGCAGAAGCCGTGACCTCAGCCCCACCGCAGCCCCTGCTCCGTGAGAACAGCGTGCTTCTGCTGACACCTCCAACCCAAAATTCAGCAAAAGCGGGACCTGAGAGAATGACAAAAGTCCTGAAGGAACCTTCAGTGCTGAGTCGGAAAGAATACCCACTGAATAAGTCGGAAAGAATACCCACTGCTGCCTCCACTCGGAAGGGTCTGAACCTAGTATGGAAGAGAGTATGCTGTGGGGATGAATCAGAGAGGGGCCGAGTGATACGTCCGGAAAATAATGCGATGGGGAAAGCCAACCGTCCCTGGGGGACCATCCCCAAAGGCTTTGGGAGTTGTGTCCCCCAACCTCCTTGTTCTTATGATAAGCAACTGGCAAGAATGTCTAAAAGCCTGATGGCAAAGCCAGGGGGCCTACTCCACGCACCCCATATGCAAGCCAAAGGAGACCAAGTGGGGGTGCCCACCAGGGGCCCCCCTGGCATGTTCAGGACAGGAGTTGTAGGGTTGAGAAGAAGCAAAAAGCCACCTCGCCAGACCTCCTTCTTCAAAGGTAGGGCGGCCCAACACCAACCTGTCTGGATCATAGTTAGCAATGACACAGGGAGCAGGTTGCTTATAAAACAGGTAGCTCTAGCAGTCGAGCCCAGCTGCGAAGCAGGCTTTAAAATGCTAAAAGTCAGAACGAAGGTAAACGAAACCTTTCTAGAGCAGTCATCTTCAGTCTGTCCAGACCCACGTTGGACTCCCAACCCCAGAACCTGGGACTTTTACATTTTCACTGTGTAGCCTTATGAGGCTTTGCCCTCGGGCGGGAAAAATATTGCGCCTGGGAAAGGGAAGTGGGAGCCAACAGACATTCAAGGAATAGTTTTGGAGAAAAGGCTTTTTATTTCTACCATCCATGAATTGGTAGAAGGAGCAAGTGTGATAGTCCACAAAAGCATGCACGAGTTCACAACCATGTGCACAAGAATATATACCCCTTTCCAGTTCCCCCCTCCTTTCTCCTCCTTCCAGAGTCCTGCCCCATGAGTTCCTCTGAGCATGAACAGAAAGCTCCTGTCTTGGAACTATTGGGACTCTTCCCAGGAAAGGGGGAATGGGAAGCCGAGGGGGTGGGTCGAGGAGCCCTGGTGGTTCAGCATGTCCAAGATGTTGCAACCGAATGAGATAAGATTCGTTTCTCAGGCCTGAGTATTCTTGGCAATGACAGAGCCTATTCATTAGCCTTTAAAAGTAACATTTTGCCTATGCACAGCATCTTGTGAGAAAAACAGAGACAAGCAGAGAAAAGCTGTTTTGAATTTTTAGAAGACAAACGGAGTTTGGGATAGTTTTGAGGCCTGGTGTGATTATTGAAGCCTGGGGTGATTTCAGACAGGATTTGGGTATCCTGTCCCTTCAACTGCATATCACACACTGAGGTGTTGACATACTGTCCGTCCTGTCGCCCCATACAAGTGAACCAGTATTTCATGTATTGTTGGTTAAACATTTGAACCCCTTTCGTAGCTATGTCCTCGCTTTGATTTCCAGTGGTTTTCTCCTCAGTGAAGCTTGTGGTTGTGCAAGACAGCAAGTCATCATTCCTATTTGTGAATGCATTTTGTTACATCCAAAAGTCCTATCATTTCCTTTCTTTCTGTTACCTGCTGCTGCTGCCTTTTTCTTTCCCTGCCTTCCTGCACTTTTTGTCCCCCACCCTATTTTGCTTTTGTGTTCCCCTCTCATCTTCTGCCTTCTTTTTGCCTCCTCAGCCATTCATCTCCTGTCACTTCCATGTGTGTGTCGCCTTCTTTCACAATCCTTTCTGTCACCAGCTGTCTGTCTACCTGTTGCCTCTTCCCTGCCGCCCCTTCTTCTGGCACATTCTCTTTACCTTCTCAAACATTTCTACTCTTTTTCTAACCTCCTGCTTCCTTTCACCTGTTGCTATTGCCTTTCCGTCTCTTTTTCATTTTCCCTTTTTGACTCTGCTTGCTTTCTTCCACCTTGTGCTGCCTTCCCTCACACTTTAATTCACACCTCTGTGCTCCTGCTCCCTCCTGATGCCAACTTGTCTGAAATAAAAAAAGAAAGAAAACTGAACAGGATTTCTGGGAAAGATTCATCGCTCTCAGAACCTAACATTGGCAGCGACTGTTCCTTGTCGCACCTTTGAAGTTTGAAGAAAATGCTCAGATTCTCCCACACTGAAGTAGCATATAGCTGTAGGTTTTTTAAAATTAAAAAGTCTCCTTTTAGTTTCCCATTTTACAATTCTTTTTTTTAAAAAAGCAACTAAATAAAAGTTATTTTTATTCTAAATCAACACTGAAATATTAAAGCTGAAATTCTATGCATACTGACTTGAGAGTAAAGCCCCGCCCATAGTTCAGCCTTGGGAAACTTGCTCCCAAAAAAGAATACAAAAGATCAGGCTGCAGAATTGCCACAGTCCTACCAGGGCACATGTTTACTGAGAAGTAAACGAAAAAATGAGAATCCTTCCCATGTTGTTATTTAGTCGTTTAGTCGTGTCCGACTCTTCGTGACCCCATGGACCAGAGCACGCCGGCACTCCTGTCTTCCACTGCCTCCCGCAGTTTGGTCAAACTCATGCTGGTAGCTTCGAGAACACTATCCAACCATCTTGTCCTCTGTCATCCCCTTCTCCTTGTGCCCTCCATCTTTCCCAACATCAGGGTCTTTTCCAGGGAGTCTTCTCTTCTCATGAGGTGGCCAAAGTATTGGAGTCTCAGCTTCAGGATCTGTCCTTCCAGTGAGCACTCAGGGCTGATTTCCTTAAGAATGGATAGGTTTGATCTTCTTGCAGTCCATGGGACTCTCAAGAGTCTCCTCCAGCACCATAATCCCTCCCATGGTTGAAGCTAAAAATCCCCTCTCCCCATTAAACCTCAGGGAATCCAGTGCCGCAACTGCAGCAATGGAAACCCTATATACCCTGCCCTTTAAGAAACCTACCAAACCTTAGGTAGGTTTGAGGGCCTACTTAGAAATCAAAGTGAATCTATCTTCTCCAAAAAGCTCCAAAAAGCAGATCAGGAGCATTAAAAAGTAACTTGTCGGATTTGATTTCACAGGGACTGCCTTAGCTGTTGCACATGGAAACATGGATGTCAAAAGGAAGAGCAACCATAAATTTTCCAGGCCGCCGTCTCCCAATCTGGTAAGGCACACTGAGCTTACTTATTTCACAGCACCCTGAGCTCCCCTTTTTGTACCCAAGAGTGACACTACGCTGAGCACCCCAGGGCATTGTAGGAAATAAAGATGGATTAGCGCTGCCGCCATTATTCCCAGGCAGACCTGAAGAGGCCTGTCAATGTAATAGGACCTCCCAGAAGATGGCACTTTGCCCAGAGTCCCCTCAAACAAGAAGCTGGCGCTGAATAGGTTTATTTTAAACATTTATTTGATTTCTGGTTTTCCTCCAAGGAGCTCAGGAGGGCATATATATTGATCTTCCTTCACTTTTATTCTTGTAGCAACTCTTTCAGGTAGGAGTGGCTGAGTGTGAGACTGGCAATATCAGCAGATGTGTAAAGGTTAACAGGAAAGACGCCTGCTTAATCTCCCCTGAGGCTCCTCCTGCTCCTTCTGTTGAGCGGGTCCTGTTTGTTGTCTGCTTCTCAGCCCTGCCCTGCCTGGCACAGCTGATTTTTTCTTTCTCTTTTCAAAAAAGGATCCTGTCGTCATCATGGGTAATATCTGCCGTGAGCAATTAGGAATTTGGAGATAGTCCCTTACTGGACTGTACAGTTATTTTGATGTGGCAGAGTCTGCTGTTTTTCCACTAGTGGCAGAGTTTCCTGTCCCTGTTCCCAGCTGTTTGTTAAGTCCCGGGCAGCAGTCAGGATCCTTCCTGCTTTAGCTCTAGTCAACTTTCGAGCCCTTTGCTCCTGGGTTTTTTTTTTGCAAAGCTCCTACCCTGGTGACAAGGAGGAAGCGGCAGTCCTGGTGATCATGGCGATGCACAGCAGGGTGCCAGAATTTGATGTGGTAAGTGAGCTGTGTTGGGGGGGGCACTGGGTCATTATTTTAAGGTAACAGAGTGTGGCGCAGAAGTGATCTGTTGCTTTGGCTGATTGTGGAGAGAACAGTGGTGTAGTTTGTCTGGACTTAATGGTGCTTAGAGTAACCCCTTCCTCCCATCTTTTTCAACTGATAAAGTGTATGACCTTTGAAATGTGGGAAGCCATCCCTGTGTTATACAAAAAATGAGGGCTGCACTTTTACAGCCCAACTCCCCATCGAGAGATCCAGTATCCCTTAAGTCCGAGAAAAATGAGCGTAGGCAGGAAGCAGTTGAGGAAATCAAGGAAAATCTTTATTTTCTGTTGTAATGAGAGTCCCCCACCCACCTTGCAAGGGGGTGAGGGGACCCTGAACAAAGGTGTGTGACAACTTTTACAGACTTTAGAAATTGCCCAGCCCCATAGCCAAAGATCACTCAAGCATCACAAACATAAATTTGAGAGCATGACTGGTCTCCTGTGAGTCAGGGTACCTGTCAATACCTGTTAGCTGCTTCTCCTGGCCCAATGAATCCATTGTCACAGATCTTCCCTGATTTATACAGAGAAGATGCCCTTTTTTGACAGGTCTGCTCTGCTTTTAATAGACACTTGCCAGACTGGTTCTGCCTGTGCTCTGGCTCTGGTTGCGGATTCTGGTGTGTCCACTGAACACCTGCCCTCCTTCCTTCCCTGCGGGCCCAGCACATCATAGGATCATGGAGTTGGAAGGGGAACCCCAGGGTCATCTAGTCCAACCCCCTGCAATGAATCGTGCAGTGCGCAAGGGGGAGCCGGCCTAAACTTGCCTACGACCAACCCAAGGACATGGTGCATGCAGGCATTCCTTCACTGGCCAGGAGGAGAAGGAGGCTCTGACCCAGCTCCGAAGGCCTGACTTGCCTCCCCCCAGCTCTGGAAGGCGGCAGGAGCTCAGCCACACGGCATCGATGAGAGAGCTTGTCATGGGGGCGCCTGGTTGCACCCCTTCAGAATTTTGCACCCAGGGCAGTCGCCCCTGTAGTCCTCCCCCATGCTACACCACTGCTTGGGAGTAAAATACTTTGACTCTGTCGTAATGTTTGCATTGGTGTGTGCCTGTCTCTGTGGCCTCTGACTAACCTGTGAAAGGTTAGTTTCTCTTTCCTTTTTGGGACCTTGCAGCCGAAGCTGTGCAGCGTAGCTCTTCAGGACTTAGTAGCCAAAGATAGTCCTAGCAGACTAGACCTAAATTAGTTATGTACATTCATTTCAATGGGTCTGCTCTTATTTATTCATGTATGCATTTATATCCCACTTTTTTCTGAGGAGCTCAAGGTGACATCCTCATTTAATCCCTGCAGCCACCCTGTGAAGTAGGTTAGCCTAAGAGAGGCATTGACTGGCCCAGGGTCACCCAGTGAGTGTCATAGCCAAGTGGGGATTTGAACTCTGGCCTCCCAGGTCCTAGTTGGACACTCTAACCACTGCTCCACTCTGGCTCTCAGTAGGACTAGAGTAGGACTCCTGAGTAAGGTTAGAATTGGACACAAATGATGTTCACTACACAGGAGATTAGCCTTGTAGACTGGATCTTTTAATAGTGCAGGCAGCATCCTTTGTGGACGAAATTTGTTGATGTTCCCTTGCTGAGTATAGGAATCTAGAAAGGAGCCTCTTAGGGGAAAAGCACTTTCAGTTTTACTTTTTTACTCTGACTGATAGTGACTTGCATCCCTGCAGGATTCAGGAGAAGCCCTGCCTGGGTTCTAATAAAGTTTTCAGCCCTTTGTTTACTGAATATTTGTGGAAGAAAGTTATTTCTGTGCAGAAAGTTAAACCCCCCCAAAAAACCTTTAAAAAACCATCAGCAGGAAATGAATGAGCTTGTATCCAATCTGCAATTGATTGCAGAAGCATGTAAAAAATGTTGCCTGCATCTAAGATAAATCTAGTGCATTCCAATAATGCCCTCCTATGGATAGGCTGGGAAATAATCAATGATATGAAAGGTTGAAAAATAGCCTCCAGAAACTGATGGAGCAACTTAACTGTGCTACATTTATTGAGCTTCCTCCAAAATAAATGGAACATACTTTCCACTGAGCGCTCCTAACCAGAATTGGGAACTGAAATAAATATTCTATATTTCTGTCCTCAGACATCAATGCTTGCATATTATTATTACATACCCTGCCAAAAGCCCCAACAAGAGTGCTCAGAGGTGCGCACAATGCGAAGACGTTAGAATAATGCAGGCATAAACACAATACAGATAAAAGCATTTTTTTAAAAAACAACAACACACACACACACCAAAGAATTGCTTACAATGGGATGATAGAATTAGAATGGCAGCAGAAACAATGGGATTCCAGCTGGCCTCCATCAGACCCAAAAACAGTCTGTGCCCTCTTTCATAGGGCTGCGTTTGTGACTGCTCTGGAATGCCCCTGCGATGCTCTGAGCTTTCCCATGACTCACTGGCTCTGACTTTTGCTTTGTTTGTGGACTCTCTGTGCCTTTTCTTTCAAACTTCCCTAGCAGGGGCATTGCTAGGCATTTGAACGATTTGGAGCACGGGAGCCCGTAGGAACAAGTTTGCCTAAGGTGTGCATTTGCAGGTAATACCTAGAGCAGCAGTGGCTGGTGTCCGTGGAGAGCAGTAAGGCAGTAGGCAAAGAGGTTAGCAGGAAACGTGGCTGGGGACAGGTGGAGCCAGAACCAGGGCTGGGCGATACCTGGTTTTCAGCATTGTGATATATCACCCGCTAAACATCACTATA
This sequence comes from Podarcis vaucheri, assembly GCF_965113315.1. NCBI lineage: Eukaryota > Metazoa > Chordata > Lepidosauria > Squamata > Lacertidae > Podarcis > Podarcis vaucheri. Next base: position 13,461,312 of record NC_138754.1, read on the forward strand.
CACCAATGTATCACAATGTCTGAAATAAGGATGGAGTCGTGTCGAGGCACTGGATGGTTTCATGGTTTTCCATCTGTCATAATTTTTGCATAGCATACACACATAATGATTTGTGATACTGTATTTTTCGCTCTATAAGATGCACCCGACCATAAGACACACCTAGTTTTAGAGGAGATCAAGGAAAAAAAAATTCTTTCCCTCTCTGCTCAGCGCCTCTCCAGCAAAGCAGGAGGAGACATGGAAGGGGCTCTGTTTCTCCTCCTGCTTTGCTGAAGGGGCGCTGTGCAGCTCTCCCTCTTTGCGCAGCGCCCCTTCAGCGAAGTGGCAGGAGAAACGGAGCCCCTTTCATTTCTCCTCCCACTTCGCTCAAGGGGCGCTGCGCAGCTCTCGCTCTCTGTGCATTCGCTCCATAAGACACACACACATTTCCCCTTACTTTTTAGGAGGGGAAAAGTGTGTTTTATAGAGCAAAAAATACGGTATATTGCCATGTCAAAAATTACGAAACCAGTATTGTAATATGGACTTCAAACTGGTTATGATACAATACAATACAATACAATACGATAATCTTTATTGTCATTGTCCCATACAGAACAACGAAATTTAAAAAATCTACACCAGACATTCAAAAACCAACAAGTCTGCTATCCCAGCTATCCCAGCCTGGTTAACCCCCTAAAAACTCTGATACCCCATAATGAAATACAATATACTCCCATAGAGACTACCTTACACTGCGTTTAAAACAAATATTGCATTTGGATAGAAACTGTTTCTAAGACGGCTAGTCCTAGCCTTTATAACCCTGTACCTTCTTCCAGCCCAGCCCTAGCCAGAACCAATAACAGGCAGACCCAGCTAATTCTAATGTTGTCCCCGTCCTCATCCTCCCAAGTGAGTTCTGCAAGGGCAGCACGAAATGACGGGGGAAACTGGTAGGCAGTGGTGGTGGTCCTGGCCAAGGGCAGACTGAGGTTGGTGGAAATGCAGTTCACTCTAATGGACCCACCCCACATGGTATAGGTACAAATTTATGATTTACATGTCACAGAAAGCAAGCCAACTAATTTCCAACCCAAATCACTCCTGATACATCCTTCTCTTTCATTTTCACTCCAGCCCAGATGGTCCAGACTTCAATTAAGACTGCCTCTGGCAGTGCCCCTGTTTCCTAGTTCTTTCTTCCCGTTTCCATACGTGCTGCTGCCGAGTGTGGCTGACTAACTCACTCGCCTTGTCTCATCTTCTTACAGGATGACTTGGAGCTTGGGGACTTGATTGAAATATTCCGCTTTGGATACCAGCACTGGGCCATCTACGTGGGGAACGGCTTTGTGATTCACCTGGCTCCACCCTGTAAGGAATCGTAAGATTAAGATGGCCAAGTGACCGGGCGGTGCGGTGGGTGGAGGAGGTGGTCTTCCCCTGTGCATCTTAAATGCAGCTTGCTTCCTGCGTTGCAGGGGTTTTTGGAATAGATGACCCTTGGGGGTCCCTTCCAACTCTACAGGTCTCTGAAAATGCTACAGGTATGAAGCTTTTCACAGCATGGAGAGCACCTTGCTCATCTTTGCTGGTCAAGCTGCAGTTAAAGGCATTAAATTAGGGGGCTAGCCTCCATAGGCCTAGGGGAAGGTTTTCAGCATTTTATGTCAATAACAACAACAACAACAACAAAACAACAACAACAACAATAATTATTATACCCCACCCATCTGGCTGGATTTCCCCAGCCACTCTGGGCAACTCCCAACAGAATATTAAAAACGCGATAAAACATCAAACATTAGAAACTTCCCTAAACAGGGTTGCCTTCAGATGTCTTCTAAAAGTCAAGTAGTTGTTTATTTCCTTGACATATGATGGGAGGGCGTTCCACAGGGCGGGCGCCTCTACCAAAGAGGCCCTCTGCCTGGTTGAAATTGGTGCTGCACCAAAAACTTTTTCTGTGTCCCCACTACCACCTGAACATTCTCCGTCAACAAATGACATATTCCATTATTCCATTTGAAAAGGATCAAAGGGGAGAGAAAATGCCAGTGAAACCCTAATGGGTGTGGTACGGAGCTCCATTTACAGGCATCTCAATTTTGCGGTAGCCCAAGGGATACATCTACACCATATGTCTTAAAGCACACTGAATCCCCTATGGAAGCACATGGCTTGCCCCTCAGAATTCATTTGTTAAGGGCTCTGTGAAGCGTTAACTACAGTTCCCAGGATTCTTTGGGGGAAGGAATCTGTGTGCTTTAAATGTATGAGCATTGAGGGGACAGGGGTAAAAGGTTTTCATAGCCAGCTTTCCCCCATCACAGCCTCTCTCTCTCTCTCTCTCTCTCTCCACCCCCCCCAGCTGAATATGCAGGAGCAGGCTGCGCTAGCCTCATGTCGACCCTAACTGACAAGGCGCTGGTGAAGAAGGAGCTACTACGGGAGGTGGCAGGGAAGCACCGCTACCGGGTGAATAACAAGCACGACACAAAGTTCCCGCCGCTGCCCAGGACCAAGATTGTCCAGCGGGCCGAGGAGATGGTGGGCCAAGAGCTGCAGTACAAAGTCACCAGCGAAAACTGCGAACACTTTGTCACCGAGCTGCGCTATGGTGTGCCCAGGAGTGATCAGGTACTATTCTTATTGTTTATTTACTCAATGGCATTTGCGCCCTGCTCTCAGAGTGGCTTCCAAAAAAAAAGAAAAAGCAGATCTCTCCCTCCCTGCTCACTGTCTTCAAAAAAAGACACAGCACACAAGGGAATAGGAAGGGGAGGGAGGAGGAGAAAGCAAGCTCATAATGCTAGAACTCGGGGCCACCCAATAGAATTTTTGAATATTTGGGGCAGACAAAAGGAAGTTATTCTTCACACAGCACATAATTAAACTATGGAATTGGCTCCCACGAGCTGGAGTGATAGTCACCAACTTAGATAGCTTCCAAAGGATAGCATCCTGCGTGAAACAGGATGCTTGGCCCTTGGCCTGATCCTATAGTAGCAGGACTCTTATATCAGTGTTTCCCAACCGGTGTTCCGCGGCACACTAGTGTGCCGTGAGACACCGGCTGGTGTGCCGTGGGAGGGAGGCGGGCGAGTCGGGCGGCGAGAGGCGGCGGCGGCGAGGATCCGCGTCGAGCCGGGGGCGGCTCCGCGGTGGTGGTGCCGAGCGGCGGGGCAGCGCGCGCAAAAGGGAGGAGCGCGAGACAGCGGAGGAGGAGGAGGCCGGCATGTCCGGGCAGCAGCAGCAACAGCAGCAGCAGCAACTCCCGGCGACGGCTCCTCCTCCGCCCGCTATCGCCGCCACCACCACAACAGCCGCCGCCGCCTCAGCTGCCGCCATCCCTCAGTCCCTCGCTCTGCTGCCTCCTCCCACCCCGGCAAGGGGAAGGGAAAAAACGTTCACTTTTGTGCGTCCCTCCCGGCGTGGCGCTGCGCGCTGACGTCACGGGGCGGGGCTTTAATGGTGGTGTGCCGCGAGATTTTTTTCCGGTAAACAGGTGTGCCGTTGCCCAAAAACGTTTGGGAAACACTGTCTTATATTGTGCAGCATGAAGCCATTGGATGCATAAAAACCAGATCGTTTTAGAATAAAAATTGTCCAGACTCATAAGTATTATTCAAAGCTTTACTAACCAGAACTTATTCAAAACAGGTACAAAAACACCAATGATACATGCAGTTAATTCCATAAAGCATATGCTTATCCAAGCATAGGTTCTTCTTCTTAAATATATATAACACAGTTACTATCAGAGCACAAATCAATGCTCTGTCTCTCCCACAGCCTGCATTAGCCTGCATCCAGCCTAAAGCTATGCAACTCCTTGAGAGGCCCCTTTACACACTGTTTTGTTCTCTGTGGCATCCAGAGAAGGACTAACGGGCAACTCCCTTCTAGATGGAGATTTGCAATTGAATAAATTAATCACATGCTCTAAGTTTAAACACTTGTGTTTCAGCTAGCAGAGAACAACAACAGTTCTTCAACTCAGTCAGAGCTCAGAGCGAGCTTCAGTGGAAATTTCCAGTGTTGAACCCTTTCCGCAGTATACATACAGGCACTCTCCATTTCAGTGTGCAATTAAACATTCATACTTAACATCCTTCTGGTGGTCTTTGCTGACTTGGCTCCCCCTTTGATCCTGCAGGTCCGAGACGCCCTGGTGGGGGTTAGCATCGCAGGGCTGGGTTTGGCCGCCCTGGGACTCTTTGGTGCTGCCGTGGTCAAGAGGAAGAAACAACAGAACCAATAACAGAACCAATAACAGAGACTCTGAGATTTCCGTGCTCCCTTGGTTTTTTTCTTTTTCAGGTTTCGTGTTCTTTGAACAATTACCTCTTTGGGGAAACAACCAAACAAGCAAGCAAGCAAAATAGTTGCTCCCATTTTGGGCCACAGCCTTGGACGCCCTCTCCCGTTTCTTAACTCCTTGTTGAGAGTGGCTTGCTTCTCTCTGAGTCCCAAGTCTAAAGCAATTCTTCTCGGCCTCCCTGGAGTGGAAAATTGGAATGTCGGATGCTGCCTTTAGAGACCATTGGTCCATCTAGGTCAGCACTACCCATGCAGATGGGCTGCACCTCTCCAGGGTTTCAGACTGGAAACTAGGGATGTAGGAGGGCATCCCTTCCTGTATTTGTCAACTGCAGTGCTGTCTCTGTTCTGCCGCAGTTCGCCCTCTGCCCCAAACAACGTCATTCGTGCCATCTGCCGTAGCAAAACCACATAATTTGCATCATTTACGTAATTAATTGTGTAAGTTACGTTGTCATTACGTTATTCCACTCTCTTCATTTCAGTGCAAAGGAAACACAATCCAAATGGAGGGGAACAGTGTGATGCATTGGGTATTGATTGCAGACTGAATGCAACAGCAAATGCCAATCATACTGATTTTCGTTCCGGACACGGGATGAATAAGCAAACACCGGCAATTTCTGCTTCTGCCTTCCGTTTTTGTTGGAATTCCCCGACATCCCTCCTGGATACATTTCCAGGCCTACCTGGAGATGCCTGGGATTGAACCTGAGACTTTCTACATGCCAAGCAGTTGCTCTACCACTGAGCTTCAACGGCCCTTCCCCAAAGGATGGCTGGGGGCTCTTCCTTTGGGGCATGAGCCTCCACAGGCTGTGTCCTGCTCCTGCTGTTCAATGGGCAGTGCCAGGGATTGGTACCAGTTTGGGAAAGCCTCTTCCCTTCTCCCCCTGCCTCTTCCCTTCTCCCCCTGCAAACAGCGATGGGGTGGTCAGGGGGAAGCGAGTTCTCTCGCTCTGCTGGACCCCTAGAGTCCCCACTTACCCGTGGGATTTTTTCAGGGAGTCACCTAGCCCTGGCGTTTCCCCCCGGAGCCCTAGCAGCCCGAACCATGTAGTCATTTACTCCGACGACACGGAGCACGCCGCCATTCCCTCCACAGCAGACCGGAAGTCTAAACAGAGGAGTTTTTAGTTGGTAGCTTAGGCCTGTAGCAGAAATGTAGCTAAACATGAACTACGAGGAGAGCATAGCTTAAACTGGCAGTGGTAGAGGTGATTTTCAGCACTCATTTCTTTTGTTTAACACTCCCTTTTGGGCTGAATTTCTGTATACCACTGCACGATAAAGCGCTCTGGATTTAGATGGGGGTGTGGTAAGGTGTAGGTTCTAAACAGCACACGTGGATTGTATCCAAATTTTACTTAGACTCATGGAAATGAATGGACCTAAGTTAGTCATGTCCATTAGTCTTGATTTTGTTCTGACTAATACAGTATTGGGCACAACCCTGCCTATACAGAGCATAGCATGTATTTGCATATTTTGTTCTTATTCTGCATTTTAGTTTATTTATTTATTTTGAAAGATTCATAAGTTGGATAAGGCAAGAGCTCTCTAAGTGCTATATGTAATAAACTTCTAGATAGAACACAGCTAAAATCCACAAAGCTACCTTTAAAAAAACTAATATACATAAAATAATTATGATTAAAATTCTGAGGAAATCAGTAAGGCTGTTCAAACAAACATAGGTGAGATATATGTCTGGGTAGGCTTGCTGAAATAAAATTTGTTGTCGATAGGCATATAAAACAATTTAATGAGGGTGCCTGACTAATTTATTCCGTACTTTTTTTTAGTGATTTGTGCTATCTGTGCTGGATTTGCTGGCAGTGGGAAAGGATAAGGGGCCTAATTCAGGGCACCAAAGGCCTACTTCAAGGCTCTGGGCATCTTATTCAGCACCCACTCCAGCTTCCAAGCACACACACTTTCAAAGGATATATTCACAGTCATAAGCACTAGAAACTTGACTTTAAAAAATAACTGAAAGGTGAGGTGCTCAGGGTCTGAGCCCAACACCATTTTAGTGTGTGTGTGTTTGCTTCTCTAGCATCTCAGACATAGAAACTGCCCTGGCAACATCCCTGCAAAAATGAAGACCGTATAGCTGTAAGATGGATGTGGTGGCAGCTTGATGATTTCACCCCTCCCCAAGCCAATACTTTGGCTGAAATCCTTACCCTATGCCAGGCAAGTCCAACAGGTGGATCGTGATCTACCAGTAGATCACTGGACGTCTGTAGTAGATCACCAGTAGATCACTGCTCCCCACAAAGAAGCTAAAAAACTTTGGCTCCCCTAAAAAAAGTTCAACATCTTTGCCCTGCACCCCTAAAATGACCTGAACCACCAAAAACAGGGCTTTCCTTCCTAAAAAAAAGCTCAATGTCGCTTTCCTCTTCCCTAAAGAAGCTCAGCAACTTTTACGTGAACCCCCAAAAGGGGGTAGATCACTGCCAGTTTTTAACTCTGTGAGTAGATCGTAGTCTCTTGGAAGCTGGCCACCCCTGCTATGTCTCTTTATCTCTCCTTATAACATGCAGTTTCTGATGCCCATTGAAAGTGGCCTGCCTAACATCTTTTTAGGGAATCTTCCAGGAGCTGCTGTCAGTCAGTTTTATTGTGTAGCTAATGATAACACGTTAGTAAAATCACAATTGGGGTGGGGGCAACCTTTTTTCTCTGCCAAGGGCTGCATTTCCTTAGGGGTAACCTGTCAGGGGCCACATACTGGCAGAGGGTGGAGCTGAAGCCAGCAACCAAAAATGGACATATCCGAGCTGGCTGCCTGGGAGAGAAATTACTTCTCCCAGTGGTCTGAATCAGTCGCTTGCAGAGGGCTTGTCTACTCTCCTTCCATTTCCCTGCCTCTTCCTCTCCCTTGGGACTCCTCCAGCTACATGAAATTCAGCTGAGAGTCACATAGGACTCTCTTGGCAGTGGAGTCTGCTCCATTTGGGCACATGAAGCACTGCCCCCCAACCCCAGCCTGCCCTCATCCAGCCCTCACCTGTCTGCCTTCTTCCTGACGACCAATCCAGAAAGTTGCCCAACTCCTCCTTAGTGTTGCCCCTTGTCGAACTCAGCAGGGAGGAGGAAGATGGGGACAAAAGTAGAATTCGTTGGCTCCGTCTGCATTTGGCTCTGGTGCCACCTTACTGTTGGGTTCCCTGCCTTCCACCCCACCAATCCCAGTGGGTACCAGCCACCACCACAAGTTGCCTGTCCCTGCAAGAGAGGATGATGGACTGCAGAGCAGAAGGAATGCCTCCCAAAAAGCACATCCAAGGAGAGGTCAGTCTGGCCTCCTCCACTGGTCCAGAGAAGGAGCAGATGCAGGGAGGCATTAACTTTTCTGCCAGTTGTTCTGGGACTACAGAACGGAGCCATCCATCACCCAGAGGACAAAGGGTTGGGGATGGGAGTGTTTTGGCGTTTGTATTGCTGCAACCTGTAAAGCCACCTTGGGCACCCGTTGATTAGAGGCGAGCGTCTAAATCTTCAAAATGAATAACAACAAAAAAGTGATTTTTAAAATGCATGTTGCAATCTGTAACAGGGCAGCAAGCTTTCCCGTTGCTACACTAACAACAGCGATGTGGTGACTCTGCTCCTTTTTTAAGGTACATTTTGTACCATCTGTTCTTCTAATGTTTTATAAGTGAGATCAGTAAAATAATTCCATGAATATAAAATGGGCTGGACTGATGGATTATTTATTTAGGAAATTTATTAACCGCTTGCTCAAAACACAACACACACAGACATCTCCATGCTGTGCACATTTTCAGCTATATAGAGAACAAGTTGTGTGTGTGTGTGTGTGTGTGTGTGTGTGTGTGTAAATCCACCCTTGCACCCCTCCATTATTAAAACATTTAAAATAAATGTACCTAAATCATGTGTCTACAGATACACTTGATGAAACAAACAAGTTTTCAGCAGGCATCTAAAACAGTATAGTCAAGGTGCCTGCCTTTTGTGGGAGTTGGAGAGGGGGTCTTCAAGGCCTTATTTATGCCAGCATTCACAGATGTAGGCTATGTACACATCACCATTTATTCTGACTCCCATGAGCTGCCCACAACTGGTGTTTAGCCCAGTGCACGTTACACTGGCCAGTATTCGTGTGTGTGTGTGTGTGTGTGTGTGTGTGTGTGTGTGTGTGCTTTAAATGTATAGTGTGCATGTAGCCAGTATTTCAAAAGTATTTTCTCCGAAAAATATGTTACTTTGTGACTATGCCAAGGTCTGCATCCTTTTAAAAATTACTGATCGTTTGATTTTTAAACAGCAGCACAACTTGTGATACATCGATGTACACGCACACACCAAATCCCGGGAACTGCAGAGACCTGCAATTCCCAGCACCCTTAAAACTGCAGTTCCCACAATTCTTTTTGGCGGGTGAGAGGGAGGGACGGCCTTTTCAACGTACGTCATGTAGGCAGCCAGAGATGGTTGCAAACAATGCCCTATTTACAAGCCTCTCTGTGTATGTTTTTGTACCTTTCCTCTACATGAGAAATCCAGGGGAAAGTTTTGCCCTTTCGGTGGCAGGGCCCACGTTCTGGCTAAACACAAATATTGCACCTTTTGAAAAAAGAAAAAAACAATGAGAGGCTTCCTCCAGTTTCCTCGGCTTTGGCTTTTGGCAAGTCAGCCGGTCCCTCTGGGATGTCCTGCCTCTGCCCATTTCAACACCCTCAGCCCAGGCCCCTTCCAGCGCAAAGGCGATTTAGAGCCTTCACCCCGCCCTGCCTGCAGCTGTCCACAATCGCTAAACTAAGCCACGGTCTGCTGGCGAGGGTGGAGTATCCGTCCAGGCCGGCCTGCCTGCAGCTCCTCAAGATGTCTGGCTATGTAAGTACCAACTGCAGTTGACAGAGAAGCCGAATTGCCTCTGCTGTTGCTCTGGCCATTTCTGTTGGTGTGCATTGTGGTGTGTCACAGAGCACGGCCGCTTCTAAAGCGTCTTTCTGTCATCTCTCGGCTGGGTTAAATATAGCCTTCTGTGGGTGCCCTCAGGGATTATGCTGCTCAAGGTTGGATTTCGACTCCTAGCAAAGCTGTTTTTGCTGTTAAATGATAAGTTTCTAGTTCATGGGACTGTGGCAAAACACACACACACACAAAGGCGCTGCTGTGTCTTAAATGACAGGGCTTTTCGATTTGACGCATGGAATCAAATTGGCTTTTCGATTTTCGATTTGAAAATCGATTTTCGATTTGACGCATGGAATCAAATTGGGGGTTTTTTTTTTGGATTATTGCGTCATGTTGTGAAATGGTTTAGTATGTGAGGGTTATTGTAATTATGCATTGTTCTGAATTTTAGCGGTTCTGTCCTGATCTGGTTTGAGCATGTATTTATACGGAAAAGCAGCATAAAAATGTCAATCATGACATCAGGCCGTGGTGCGTGGCACTGGACAACCATGACGACACATGTAATTCTGAGCCCCAGTTCAGACTCTGTATTTAAGCTAGACTTAGTATGTTTTAGGAACTCCGTTAGCATTTTAAGCCTGCCTCCACCTAGCTGCTATCTCTGGTGTTCTTCAAGACATATACTGAGAGAGAAAAAGTTATTTTTACATTTTGCAAAACTGTTTGTGTGTGATTGTTATTTTAAGGGGGAGAAAAGGAGGTAATACCAGGAAAATCCAGTCTGCCTTAAAGCAACCTGGGTTACTAAAACAAAAAGGCTACAAGTAGCCTATCTGTATGGGAAGTTTTTAATGTTTTATGGCGTTTTTATATTTTTCTGGAAGCTGCCCAGAGTGGCTGGGGCAAAAAAGTCAGATGGGTGGCATATAAATAATAAAAGTATTATTGTTATTATTGTTATTATTATTATTATTTAGATTCCTAATAATAATGATAATGATAATAATAATAACAACATATTACTTATACCCCGCTATCAGGGGATGATTAGCTGCTTGTGCTTAAAATAGTGCCCCTTCAGAGTTTGTGCGACCCCACAAACCTCTGTGTGTGACAGAGCTCCTCAGACATGTCTGCTCTAGTCACTTGTAGAGTCCGACAGTGGCTGTCTGCGGAAGCGCTTCCAGCAAAGAAGTTCCTTAACGGAAACGCGTCTCCTGGACTCACGACGTGACAGCTTCCGGCGAAGCATAGGTCTCCCTGCAGTTGCTTCTGACACCTCCCCGCTATTTTCGCTCGAAGTGTCTCTCACCCCTTTCTCTCCCCTGCTGCTTCCTGCCTGGGCTGCTGCGTCTCTCTCAGCATTACTGAGATCCTCCTCCAGAGACCCCGCGCTCCCCCTGCTGGTCCCTGCTTTGGCTGTTGACTCTCTCCCAGTCTCTGGGAGCCCTACCACTTCCCTTTCCTCCGATGTCAGTTCCCTGACATCCACCTCCCCTCCAGGGCCCCCCTCTTCCCCGCCCCTACTCTCTCCTCTGGGCGGTGAGGAGCTGAAACCCCTAAAAGAATCCTCTTCATCTTCCGACGTCTCGAACATTTCCCTCCATCGGTCTTCGTTCCGACTCGCTGAATCCTCCTCCACCTCGGAATCAGCGAACCCCTCCAACTCTTCTTCTTCGTCGGTGGTGGCGAAGTATTCCCTCCGGAACCTCGCCACTGGCTGGGGTTTCCGAGGGAATCTCTGATGAAAAGTTTCAATCAAAACCTCGTCATCTACATCCTCTGCCCTGACCCAGGTGTTTTCCGACTCCGGCTCCCCTTCCCACATTACCAAATACTCTACTTGCTCTCCCCTCCACCTGGAATCGAGAATCTCCGCTACATGGTAGCTGTGTTCTTTTTCCTCCATAGCTGGTCCCCTATTGACCCTCCCCTCTCTGTCCCCTATATACGGTGACAGCAATGATCTGTGGAACACTGGGTGCAACTTCATGTGGTTCGGTAACCGGAGTCTGAAAGCCACTGGGTTGACCTGTTGCGTGACTTCAAATGGGCCCAGCCTTTTGGGTCTTAACTTCTTACAACCTCCTTTAAATGGTAACCCTTGGGTGGACAACCACACCTGGTCCCCCACCCTAATGCTTTCTCCTTCCCTTCTGGTTTTGTCTGCCTGCCTCTTATATTCCTCCTTCGCCCTGTTTAAATTAAGTTGGAGCTGGCGATGGATCGCTTCCATTTCTTCAACGAACTGTTCTGCGGCTGGAACGCTCCAGTTCTCCCCCTCCCCCCCTGGGAAGGCTCGGGGATGACACCCGTGATTGGCCAAAAAAGGGCTCATTCCCGTGGACACGTTCTCCGCATTGTTATAGGCAAATTCTGCCAACGCCAGCTTCTCCACCCAATCATTCTCTCTGTCATTCACATAACACCTCAAATATTGCTGGAGGACACCATTAGCTCTTTCCGCCTGCCCGTTGGTTTCTGGATGGCGAGCAGTGGAAAAATTCACCTCTACATGCAATAAGCTCATGAGCTTCCTCCAGAACCTGGAAGTAAATTGTTTCCCTCGGTCCGAAACCACCCTCAAGGGGGCACCATGCAATCTAAACACATTTTCCACAAACAATTTAGCGGTTTCTTCTGCTGTGACCGCATGTGAGCAGGCTATAAAGTGGGCCATCTTGGTTAACAGGTCTACCACAACCATAATGGCTGTCTTCCCTTTGGACCTGGGCAGATCAGTCATAAAATCTATTGCCACTGCCTCCCATGGTCTTTCCGGCGTGGGTAGTGGTTCTAATAAACCTGCCGGTGCCCGCCTCTCCCCCTTGGCTCGTTGACATCGGTCACACCCTCTCACATACTCCCTCACATCTTCCCTGACCTTGGGCCACCAGAATTCCCTGGTAACCAGCCACATGGTTTTGTGTTGCCCAAAATGCCCTGCTGTGGGGCTATCGTGCAGTTGCTTGAGTACCTTTTCCCTCAATTCTCCTTCAGGTACGTATAACGCTCCCTTGTAGTACAACGCCCCGTTTCTCTCCTCAAAACCCCCGGGTTTGTCTCCCTCCCTCCTGAGACCCCTGAGTTTGTCCTGGGCATATTCATCCTGCACCGTTCCCTCTATCAGTTCCCTTAGCCCCACCAATGCCGCCCCACACACCCAGCGGTCCTCGGGAATGACATGGGTCTCTTCGGGTGCACCCTCTCCCTCCAAATATTCAGGTTTGCGTGAGAGAGCGTCCGCCCTAACGTTCTCCGGGCCTGGTACGTAACAAATCTCAAAGTTAAATTTGGAGAACTCCTGGGCCCATCTCAACTGCCGTTGGTTGAGCACTCGCGCAGTTCTCCAATACTCTAGATTCTTATGGTCCGTGCGCACTTGCACCTTCTGTTGTGCACCAATTAGTAGGTGCCTCCATCTCCGGAAGGCCTCATAAATCGCAAGAAGTTCCCGGTCGTACACCGTGTAGTTTCTCTCAGATTTGTTCAGCTTTCGCGAAAAGAAGGCACACGGTCGCCACTCGGACCCCTCCTTCCCCGGCTGCAGAAGAAGCACCGCCCCTATGGCTCTGTCAGAAGCGTCTGTTTCGACCCTCAGCTTTTTTTGTAAATCCACATGTAGAAGTTGTTCGTCAGAGGCGAAGGCCTTTTTCAGTTCCTCAAACGCTCGCTCCGCCTCCCCCGTCCAAACAAACTTCTTTTTGCTGCTGAGACAGTCCGTGATGGGCGCCGTCAGGTGAGCGAAGTTTCGGATGAACTTACGATAAAAGTTTCCAAACCCTAGGAACCTCTGCACATCCTTCTTAGTCTTGGGTGTTTTCCATTCCAGCACCGCTTGAACCTTGCCGGGGTCCATGGCCAACCCCTTGTCTGACAAGCGGTACCCCAGGAATTCCACCTCCTTGGTATGAAACTGACACTTCTCCAGTTTCACCCACAGTCTGTTGGCTTGCAGCCTGCTCAACACTTCTCTGACGTCTCTCACATGTTGCTCCTCATTCTCCGAATACACCAACACGTCATCTAAGAAGGCCACGCAATTCTTGTAGAGCAAAGGCCCCAGTACATGGTTCATAAAGGCTTGAAAACACGCGGAGCCTGCTTGTAATCCAAAAGGCATAACGAGATATTCAAATGCCCCCAAAGGGGTGAACATGGTGGTCTTCCATTCATCCCCTTTCCTTATACGTATCAGGTTGTACGCCCCCCTTAGGTCCAGCTTTGTAAAAATCTTTCCTTTTCGCACCCTGGTCAAAATATCATCAATCCTGGGCATAGGAAAAGCCACCGGCTCTGTCACTGCATTTAGGGCCCGAAAGTCACATACCAGCCTCGGCTTGTCCGTGTTTTTTTTATCCACAAAAAACACTGGGCTACCCCCCGCTGCCTTGGACTCTCTGATGAAGCCTCTCTTCAGGTTCTTGTCAATGAACGCTCGCAACTCCTGCATCTCCCTGTCTGACATGGCATACAACCTGCCTACAGGAAGCTGTGCTCCAGGGAGTAAATTGATCTGGCAATCAAAGGGCCTATGCGGGGGTAGTTGGTCAGCTTCCTTCTCGCTGAACACGTCGCTGAGATCAGCATACTGTGATGGCACCTTCCCCTTCTCCATCACTTCCGTCCCTGCTAGGGTGGCTTGGGCCCCTGCTGACCCCTTTTCCCCCCTGCAGTGTTCTAAGCAATGTGCGGAACCGAAGGAAACCACTCTTTGATGCCAGCCCACCAGCGGATCATGTAGGGCTAGCCAGCTCATTCCCAAAATAATGGGAGCGCCTCCCAAGGTGGCCACATTAAATGCTATCAGTTCTGTGTGCCTTGCCACCCTCATTATCATTGGGATGGTCTGCAAGCTGACGCCTCCTCCCAACAGTTCTCTGCCATCGATCGTGGTCACCTGCAGGGGGTTGCTTAAGGGGATAGTCTGTATCTGGTGTTCAGCAGCAAACTCCTTGCTCATGAAATTGCAGGAGCTGCCTGAGTCCAACAGCGCCTTTATTTTTAGGGGGTGTCCATTTTGCAACTCTAGCGACACTTCAATCACTAGAGCAGGTCGAGGAGCTTCTGGCACTGGCACTTGGGGAAGGGGCACTTTCACTGCTCTTTGGCCTGGCTGCAGTGCCCTGCTGGCAACCAGGCGTTGGCTTTTACCTGCTCCGTTTCTCCCTGCTCTTCCCCCTCAACAGTTCCCACCATCCCTTGCCATTCCTTCCTCTGGGGGCAGACTCTGGCAAAGTGGCCTGGCTGTTGGCAGAGATAGCATTTCCGGGGTCCCTTTCCCTCCTTCTTCGCCCCCTCACTGGGCTTTGAAACTGCGCGCGCGCGGGCTGTTCCGATTTCCATCGGCTCTGCCGGCGGGAAAGCTGGCTCAGGAATGTCTGGAATGCGTAACTCCTTCCAACGTTCCCCTCTCCCTTCCCGCCTCTCCAAGGCTCTTGCCTCCTGGCGCGCTCCAATGGTCAGCGCAGATTTGGTCAGCTGATCCATAGACACCGCCCTGGGGCTCCTGGCCAGCTCGTCTTTCACAGCTGAAGAAAGACCTTCTTCAAATAGCATCTGAATGGGTGCTGCCAATAAATCCCACCCCAATCTGTGAATCAGCATGGTAAATTCAGTCCAGTACTCACGGACAGATCTGCTTCCCTGCTTGCAAGCCATTAGCTGTCTGCGCACTACCCCCTCCTCAATATCGCTGGAGAACATGATATCCATTGCACGAAAGAATTTCATAGTGTCCTTCAGGATATCGTTGTGCGTTGCCATCAGGGGTCGAACCCAATCTCGCGCCCCCTTCTCAAGATGCCCAATTACGAAAGCAACTCGGGATTCCTCATCAGGGAACTCATCAAACTGCACATTCAGGGCATATTGCATTTCAGTCCTAAAGGCATGGTAATCCTTGGGGTCCCCCCCAAACTTCTGCACTAATCCTGGTACCTTTCTGGGGAACTGAGTGGTTCTCCCCTTCTTGTCTGCATCTTGAGCCCTCCTCTCCTTGAGCCTCGCCGTCTGCAGCGCAAGTTGGACCTCCAATGCTCGGTATCTGTCTTCCAAGCTTGGAGCAGCTCCACCCCCTGCGGCTCCGGCTCCTGCTGGGTCGCTCATGATGCCTTCTCCTGCACAGGCAGCGTACAGAGACTGTCGGACTGCTATCAGGGGATGATTAGCTGCTTGTGCTTAAAATAGTGCCCCTTCAGAGTTTGTGCGACCCCACAAACCTCTGTGTGTGACAGAGCTCCTCAGACATGTCTGCTCTAGTCACTTGTAGAGTCCGACAGTGGCTGTCTGCGGAAGCGCTTCCAGCAAAGAAGTTCCTTAACGGAAACGCGTCTCCTGGACTCACGACGTGACAGCTTCCGGCGAAGCATAGGTCTCCCTGCAGTTGCTTCTGACACCTCCCCGCTATTTTCGCTCGAAGTGTCTCTCACCCCTTTCTCTCCCCTGCTGCTTCCTGCCTGGGCTGCTGCGTCTCTCTCAGCATTACTGAGATCCTCCTCCAGAGACCCCGCGCTCCCCCTGCTGGTCCCTGCTTTGGCTGTTGACTCTCTCCCAGTCTCTGGGAGCCCTACCACTTCCCTTTCCTCCGATGTCAGTTCCCTGACACCCGCCCATTTGGCTGGGTTCCCCCAGCCACTCTGGGCGGCTCCCAACAGATTAAAAACAGAATAAAACATCAAACATTAAAAACTCCCCTAAACAAGGCTGCAAAGGGATGGCACTTTGTTGAACACACTATCGTGAGGGAGGAAGGATAATATCTAATAAATATATCCTCTCCTAGCATCTAAGCTAATCCCAGCACAAAGCTTTCTTCAGCGTTTGCCTCCTGAGAGCCAGTGTGGTGTAGTGGTTAAGAGCGGTAGTCACGTAATCTGGGAAACCGGGTTTGTGTCCCGCTCCTCCACATGCAGCTGCTGGGTGACCTTGGGCCAGTCACACTTCTGTGAAGTCTCTCAGCCCCACTCACCTCACAGAGTGTTTGTTGTGGGGGAGGAAGGGAAAGGAGAATGTTAGCCGCTTTGAGACTCCTGAAGGGGAGTGAAAGGCGGGATATCAAATCCAAACTCCTCTTCTTCTTCTTCTTCTTCTTCTTCTTCTTCTTCTTCTTCTTCTTCTTCCTGCCACAGTCCTTTTTTATTTACAAAGTAATAATCATAAATAAATAAGAATAAAAATGTGCACCCCACTACCGAGACCATTCCATTGTAACTATCCAACCTCCCCAAATTTCAACATCTCTTGCAATGGTTTGACCCCTTTCCGTTTTAACAGTAAAACTGCTACAAACACATTCCATATCTCCTCAAAATCATTCCTCCTGCATATTCCCTGCCTTACCTTAATGGCACATGTTAATTTATCATTAATAGCTATATCCCTCACTTCTTTATACCATTCTTCCAATTTATATTCTGCTTGCCCTTTCCACTTCCTGGCTATAATAATTTGTGCAGCTGTCAATAAATTTGTGAGCAAGCCCTTCAAAGCCTGCGAACCTTCCACCCACCCCACCGTAAATTGATAATAATGCTACCTCTGGACTTTCGGTCCAGCTTTAACCCAGTGATTTCTGTTATCTCCTTAAACACCCTTTACCCAAAAAATTGTACATATTTACACCACATGTGAACATAATTCCTGGTTTTCTGGCATCCTCACTTTCCTGCCACAGTCCTGCCTGCATTGTCACCTTGCTGATTTACACTCCTTTATCACATCAGCTCCCTCCTGGCACTCGCTTCTCTGATTCTCTCTCAACAGATAGAGCCGAAACCTGGAGACCTGATAGAGATTTCCCGTGTGGGCTACCAGCACTGGGCCATCTACGTGGGTTCCGGTTACGTGATCCACCTGGCTCCCTCAGGTAAGGTCCTCAGGCTTGTATCAGGTGCACGGCCAAGTCAGGCAGGGTTTACGGCTGCCAGCAATGCCAACTGGTCCTGTGCCTCTATGCTGGGCATTGCCAAGATGGAAATTATTGGCCACCTTTTCACGACGCAGAAAGCTGCGGGGCTTTTCCTCGAGTACTGGATTAGGGCCCTGGGTCTGGAGAAGGATGTTTCTAGAGAGATGTGCATCATGGGAGTTTCCCCTGGATCACACCTTGCCACGCAATCGGGCCCAGACTCGCACACACACACCCTCTCCCCTCCGTCCAGGGAAACAGGGGGCATGAACAGACCCGTAGCTAGGTGATCTTGCGCCCCTGGCAGAACCATCCAGATTGTTCCCCCTACCCCCGAACAAATTAGCTCTTCTTTCCGCCTCTCCTCCAACACCCCCTCCACCCATTCAATTCATCCTCTATTTAAAACCATTTATTATGAGGCAATAATCGATACAGTGGTATCTCTGGTTGCGAACGGGTCTGTTCTGGAGGCCCGTTCGCAACATGAAAAGAGCGGAACCTGCAGCAGTGCGTCTGCGCACGTGCAGGTTGTGATTCGCCGCTTCTGCCCATGCGCGTGATGTCGTTTTGCATGTCTGTGCATGCGCGAGCAGCAAAACCAGGAAGTAACCCTCTCCAGTACTTCTGGGTCGCCGCGGGACATAACCTGAAAGAACGTAACATGAAGCGGATGTAACATGAGGTATGACTGTATTTATATTTATAGACGTATTTTTTAGCTGATTTTGCACCCCACCCCATTGCCTGCGCCCCTGGCAGAGGCCCACCTCGCCACCCCCTAGCTATGGCTCTGGGCATGAACAGAGTTCAAGGACCCATTTAAGCCCAGAGAAAACACCCAAGGAGCGGGTGAAACAAGAAGAGTTTGAATTTGATATCCCGCTTTATCACTACCCTAAAGCAGCTAACAATCTCCTTTCCCTTCCTCCCCCACAACAAACACTTTGTGAGGTGAGTGAGGCTGAGAGACTTCATAGAAGTGTGACTAGCCCAAGGTCACCCAGCAGCTGCATGTGGAGGAGCGGGGAAGCGAACCCGGTTCACCAGATTACGAGTCCATCGCTCTTAACCAAGGGGGACGGCTATGTTCAGTTTCAGTTTCTGATTCTCATGAAAACTTACAGATTCTGGCTTCACACAATTAACTCAAGGCAGTGTCAATTTACTCTTGGCAGAAAGCCAAGGTCTGCTTGACCTAGAAACTATTTACACTGATTGGTTAATGACCAGCACTCAACTCTGTTATCTAGGAATGCTAGCACAGTTTGTGTGTTGAAGAAGTGCTGTGTATGGTTAAGAGAGAGAGAAAGAAAGGATTTATTTGCTTTGCTTTGTATGCAGAAACTCTGCTGGTTTTTTTTCCCTTTTAATAAATCCTGTAAATAGTTATTCTGAGTCTAGCTGACTAGTCATTTCCACCTCAACTAGCTCCTTCGCTGTGCAGGAAAACTCTGCTACGTTTGGGCTAAAGCCATTCGGGCTATGCCTGACACTTCAAAGTTCCATGAGGCTATTGGTCTTTTTATTTTAATTTTTTTGCTGAGAAACCAGACCTATAGGATTGCATTTGGCACAGCTAGTCTTCTAGTTCTGGTTTTGTGTATTGAAAAGCTCATCCTGTATAACTACATGGGTGATTTTGAATAATGAAGGTGGGCGAACGAAGTCAGGGAGCACAAGGACTGTCAATTCTGAAGAAGAGTGGACTTGAATTATCAATGGGCACGATCCTTTCTTTAAATGATTCCTATTGTAAAAGATATTGGATATCACAATGGATTATGTTATTACAGGCTGGTGAAACTCAGATCCGGGAGGAGCAGGGCAAACGTGGCCCTCCAGTCCTCTTTACCTGGCCCTTAGCACCCCTCACCAGCCTTGCTCCACACCCTCCTGTCTGGAATGTATCCTCGAACTCTGATCATGCCTCGTGCTTGTCTGAATGGAGGCTAGAGAAGAATACAAAAACAGGCCTACTGCATTACTGATGTTCCCTTTGTGTCTTCCAAGATGACTTATACCAGGCCAGCACCTCCAGCCTGATGTCTGCCCTGTCCGAAAAAGCCGTGGTGAAGAAGGAACTCCTGTGGAGCATCGTCGGGGACGACGTCTGCCGCATCAACAACAAATACGATCAGAAATACGAGCCGCTCCCGGCGAACAAAATCGTTCAGGAGGCGGAGGCGCTCCTGGGCAAAGAAATCCGCTACAGCTTGGCCAGCGAGAACTGTGAACATTTCGTCACCAGGCTGCGCTACGGCACGGCTAGGAGCGACCAGGTGCGTATCGATGGGCCACAGCCGTGTCTGCAGTGTGCCGGAGAAGCACAAGCCTCACTGTTTCGAAAGGGAAGAGCAATTTTGTGGCCTTCAGGAAAAAAACGTTAATCTTATCAGCCCCTTTCTCCCAACGTATTGGTGTAAAAACTCTTCCTGGAGCAGCTGTAGTGAGAATGATGTTGCATGTTCCCCAATTGCCAAGCAGCTTAGGGACTCCAGAGTTTCCTGTGCATATGCAGAGTTCAGTTCTCTTGGAATGAAGGTCACTGCAGACTGTGGTGCATTTAGGATACTGTATAGGATTTTGTTTACATACACACACACATATATAACAGTGTTATTTTTCTAGAAAAAGAGGTGCTGGAACTCACTGTGAACGCCTCCCTTGTTCTCTTAGAATGGCAATGGCCGCCACCTGAGAGGTGCTGGAATTGAGTTCCGGTGAGTTCCGTCTGAAAATAAAGCCACATACACACAGCAAAATCTAGAGGTGGTGTGGGGAAACTCTGATCCATCTAGAATTTGCTGAACTGTATCTTAACATGCCCATCAACCCAAGCAGACCCTCCAAGTGTCCCTATTTTCCAGTGACAGTCCTGGATTTACAGAAGCCGTCCCAGTTTCTGATTTGATCCTGGAATGTCCCTCTTTTCCTTAGGACGTCCTTGTTTGCATCGGAGGGTGTGGAGTTATGCAACCCCCGAGCCAAGGAGATAAGTAACTATTCAACCTTTAGCAGACATCTGAAGGCAGCCCTGTATAGGGAAGTTTTTAAATGTTTCATTTTTATTATGTTTTTATATATGATGGAAGCTGTCCAGAGTGGCTGGGGGAACCCAGTCAGATGGACACAGTATAAATAATAATTATTATTATTGACATCCCTATTTTCACTGGAGAAATGTTGGCAGGTAGCCCAGCAACATCTTAGAGGCCTATACAGCTTAACAGTTTCCCCTTCTGTGTTGTTTGCAGGTGAGAGACGCCTTGGTTGCTGGCACAGTAGGGCTCTTCGGCGTAGGCCTTGTGGCCATTGCGGCAACAGTGGTCAGCAGCTTATTGCTGCCCAGAAGGCACAGAGAGGAATAAATGGCTGCCCACTCCTCCACCGATCCCCGTGGTGGGGAATGCTCTTCTGTTAGAAGCTTAGCCTCTTTCCTAGTCTGTTTCATATTCTGAAATCAGTGCAGTTCAGGAGACGACGCTTTCGTTTTTAAACGCAAGATTCTGCTCAGTGAAGGTTAAACATGTTGACTTTGTGCTGTTATACTGGGGATGTTTTCAAGGGCGTCTTATAGAAACCTCACAGTTTCAGTGCCAAGGGTTTTTCTGGGGTGGAGTGAGAGGTTGGGGGGTGTCCTGGGGCCACATGCCAGTGTCTTCCTCACTGCTGTCACCCACTCTTGCTGTGGGCCCAATCTGCATGGATGCCCAGAGGAAGAGCGCATGTCATGTGGGGAGTGTGGGAAGTGTTCCCTGAAGGGGTAGAGATGCTTAACTCTGTATGTAATATTATCCCAGAAATCAAGATTGAAGACTGACAAGGACCTGAACCATAGGGTTGTAGCCAATGGTAGCCCTACTCAGAGCTGGCCCATTTAAGTTAATAGGCATGCCTAAGCAAGCTTAAGGGATGCGAGTGGCGCTGTGGTCTAAACCACCGAGCCTCTTGGGCTTGCTGATCAGAAGGTCAGCGGTTTGAATCCCTGTGACGGGGTGAGCTTCCGTTGTTCGGCCTGTAAAGCGAGATGAGCGCTGCAACCCCAGAGTCTTCTGCAACTGGACTTAACTGTCAGGGGTCCTTTACCTTTTTTTAAAGCAAGTTTAATCAATTTTAATGGGTTTACTCTGAGTAGAACTTAGCTGCATACAAGCCACAGAAACCAGCTCACTCATTCTATTCCTCAAAGGAGGCTGGTATGCCACATTTGCACTCCTTGTTTCCTTACCACCTGAAGTGTGCTTGGTGGGCATGACTGGCATGGCCTTCTCAGTGGTGGCACCTGAGCTGTGGGAATCCCCTGCTGCAGGAGATTTAGCTAGCTCTCCTTTTTATGTCTTTTTGGACACCAGAGAAAACTTTTTTCTTTTAAAGGATACCCCTTTTCTAGATAGCTACATTGAGAGACAAGCTCGCGACAGCCTGTTTTATCACCGCTGCTTGCTGTTTCTCTCCTTCTAGAATTTTATTTTAGGTACCTTTTGTCTGCTGACTTTTGTAAAAAATAAATAAATGCCTTGTGGCTTCTGTTTTTAGAATAGAAAGGTGGATTTTATTTTTTTTAAAGTCTTAATAAAAATGTAAATAATTATTAAAAAACATGTCTCCCTCTCTGGTCTTTAAGCAATTGTAAATGTGGAATAGAATTCCTCCTTTGCCTCCTTAATGTCTCCAGAAGAATGGAGGGCTAACTTATTTCTCTGTAACACCTCAATTAGGAGAGGCGATGCAGTCCCTAGGCACAGTGGTTAGCTGTCAATTCTGTCCAGGGCATCTATCTACCGTCTCCATCTGGTATGCTGTCTCAGACCTTGCCTGCCTGCGCACTGTCTCACCAAAGTGATACATCCTCTGGTTATCTCCTGCTTGGACTACTGCAATGTACTCTACGTGGAGTAGAGTACATTGCAGATGACTTGGAAACTACAACTAATCCAGAATGTGGCAGCTAGACTGTGACTGGGAGCAGATAAATAACAGCAGTTAAATTTGAAAACAATATAATGTAGACACCTGTGGCAGAGACCTGTTTATCCAGCTAGGATAGCTTGTTGATGCAACATATTGTTTCCAGTTACAGGTAGGTAGCCATGTTGGTCTGCCACAGTCGAAACAAAATAAGAAAAATCCCAGTAGCACCTTGGAGACCAACTAAGTTTGCTATTGGTATGAGCTTTCGTGTGCATACACACTTTGATATTTGAAGTAGTGTGCATGCACACGAAAGCTCATACCAATAACAAACTTAGCTGGTCTCTAAGGTGCTACTGGAAGGAATTTTTTTATATTGTTTCCAGAAAGTGCAGGGGTGCCAACTTGAATAAAATATTTGGGGAGTGGGCCCAGGTAAGGGACCTCAGCCTTTTGGAGTTCGCTCCTATGGCTGTTGTATTTCAATAGGAACACTGTTCCACAGAACAGGGGCAGCCACACGGAAAGCCCTGCTCTGTGAAGTGGGCTTGTGATATCTTTGGAACTTGCAGGGGAAATTCTACAGGAACCTCCAGCCCTCCAGAAGTTGCTGAACCCCCACTCCTAGCAGCCCCATGGCTGGGATGGGAACTGTAGTTCAGCGACACCCGGAGGGCCAAAGGTTCCCTAGCCCCAATGTAAGGGCTAAGGCAGTCTCTCGAGTGACTTTGTCCCCATGGATGAAGGAACTGAGAAAAAGTGTGTAAACACTTTCCTGAGTTGGTGGGGCAAATGGTATCATACCCCCCCACTTCACATATCCCCCCCTCCCAACAGTATTTAATGGTTACTTGGTAACAGATGAGGTAGCGCTTTCCCTGTGATGTCACTCCAAGCATCAGGTAGAAAATGGGTGGTTAAATTCATTTGCCACAGGGGAAAATTGACAGCCCACTGCAGGTACACAAGGGTTTGTACGTGGTTGGAAGGGGGGTTTCTGCCTTTAGGTTTTTCTACTTTATCTGCGGTGGTTGCTGGGGTGTATTGAATTTGTACCTACCTCAAGCCCAACACTCACAGAAAGAAGGCCCTGACGTGTAAGTAAGAAAAGAGATCTTCCATCAGGGAAGTTAAGGGTATAGGCTTGGTCCGCAGACCCTGAACTCGGAATTCCGGAGTTCAGGAATGAGGCAAGATGTTCAGGACTGAGGGAAGAAGTCTCAGTGGTTTCTGTGCCCGCGGCCTCATTTCTAAGACGAGGTGCGATGGGCTCACCTGTTTTGCGGGACTGTGGAGATCCCAAATGAGTGTTCTCCTCCTCTTGAGTTGTCTCCCCATCGCAGCCTCCTCCAGCCTCTGCAGAGACTTTCTGTTCTGCTTTGAGGTGGTGGGGAGGAGCCAGGACTCCTGATCCCACTTCAAAGGTGGCTGGTTGAGGCCCACCAGGGAGACCCCACCTCCCATCAATTAGCTCCTTCTCCTGGTTTCCTCCTGCTCTGGGCACTGCCAACACAAAGGCTTATGCTGCTATCGGGAGAGCAGAGTCTCTCTCTCGGATTCATTTAGCTGTCAGAATATTGGCTTCCTTGCTTTGGGATCTGATGATCTGCCCATGCTAAGCCAAGCTGCCAACCTGCTACAGTATTATCTATAGAGCAGCCTTTGCCAGCCTGATGCCCTCCAGGGGGATAGCTCACTTGGTTAGAGCATGGTGCTGAAGACAACAAGGTTGCAGGTTCGATCCCCTTATGGGACAGCTGCATATTTCTGCATATTTCTGGACTAGATGATCCCTTCCAACTCTACAATTCCAGGATTCTATGTTTCTGTTTTGGACTACAATTTCCATTAGCCTCACCAGCAGAGGGCAAATGGGGTTGCAGTCAAAAAAACATCTGGTTGGCGAGGACTGATATAGTCATCAATATACAGGACATTTGTTGATTTAGACAGGCCCCTGCTCCCAAGGGGTTTACAATCTAAATTTTAGCTGAAGTTAAATAACAGAAGTGGCAGGGATGGGGAGGGAGGCAAAGACAGGCAGAGGGGGGCGGGCGATTAATGCATATTAATTTTGGTTGATTAATCATCTGTCTTTTAAAGTGATTAAATGGAAATGAATTTGCAAACGAGAAAACACACCTTGGGGTGCTGGAGAAATCTTGTTGAATAAACAAGCCGTATCACTCATTGTCAGAAGGAAAGGCCACCAGTATTTATTCGTTATATGTCCTATTATAGCAACAGGCCGGACCCAAAATAGCTTTTCTGAAACAGACACGGCTGCCCTTGACTTTCAGCTGCACGGATTAAAATTGGTATTAGTCGTATTTGGAATGGCATTTAGGCAGCACCGTCTGAACATTACAAGTCATCCTGACGATGGTCTTGCAAAGTTGGCCATGATTGTTACCCACTGCTCCCTCATGTTGCAGCTGAGGCTGAGAGAATAATGGCTTCACTAAGGCCTCTTAGTGATTTCATGGATGAGGTAAGAGGGTGGTCTTAGTCACTGCATGCACCAGCTGGTGTGTGTGTGTATACACAGAAACCAAAATATATTGGTATTTTCAGCCTTTTGTCCCTGTTTGGTATGACCATGGGTCCTGTGGGGAAGGCAGAGAGCTATGTGTGTGTAGAAAGGAACTGACATCTATTTTGCTGAACTATTGTCGATTTCCACCTAGAGGTTTTGAGTTAATTAATTAATTAATTAATTAATTAATTAATAATATTTATTACTTATACCCTGCCCATCTGGCTGGGCCTCCCCAGCTGCTCTGGGCAGCTTCCAACACAATATTAAAAACACAGTAAAACATCAAACATTTAAATTTTCCCTAAACAGGGCTGCCTTCAGATGTCTTCTAAAATTCAGATAGCTATTTATCTCCTTGACATCTGATGGGAGGGCGTTCCATAGGACGGGCGCCGCTACCGAGAAGGCCCTCTGCCTGGTTCCCCGTAACCTCACTTCTTGCAGTGAGGGAACTGCCAGAAGGCCCTTGGAGCTGCACCTCAATGTTAAGGGAAGACTTTATGCTGGATGATGCTCCCGATTCAAGAAACCACAATAATCATAGATATTATTATTATTATTATTATTATTATTATTATTATTTATATACCGCCCTTCATCGAAAGATCTTAGGGTGATTCGCTAGATAAAAACACAAGATAAAAGCACAAATAAATAATTAAAACAGAAACAACAAAACAATAACTCAACGCTCAAGGCAGCTTACAACATGACAAGATTTACATAATTACAAAAGTCATCAATAAATAAACCACATCAAAAAAATACACAACCAAATGGAAAACAATTTCTACATAAATCAAAATCTAAAACTAAGAATACAGCATTAATATCACAGTTTAAATGCCATAGGTAAAAAATAACAGCAATTTAAAAACAAAAAACAAAAAACAGAGCCCTCTCTGCCCAGCAGCAGCTCTTATATGGCCTGTCAGGCCCTGCCCTAGACCAGGTGGCGAGTGGCAGGACTGGGGCCCTCCTCTGATGTGAAGCTTTTCTCACAGTTCCCCACCTGCTGTGTTTGCCTACAATAAATTTTCCCCCTTTTTTTGCAACGGGAAAATATTTGGGGGGAACTAGTAGGGTTGCTGTCACCATCTGCGCCACGAAATTAAAAGACGCCTGCTTCTTGGGAGAAAAGCAATGACAAACCTAGACAGCATCTTAAAAAGCAGAGACATCACCTTGCCAACAAAGGTCCGTATAGTTAAAGCTATGGTTTTCCCAGTAGTGATGTATGGAACTGAGAGCTGGACCATCAAGAAGGCTGGTCGCCGAAGAATTGATGCTTTTGAATTATGGTGCTGGAGGAGACTCTTGAGAGTCCCATGGACTGCAAGAAGATCAAACGTATCCATTCTTAAGGAAATCAGCCCTGAGTGCTGACTGGAAGGACAGATCCTGAAGCTGAGACTCCAGTACTTTGGCCACCTCATGAGAAGAGAAGACTCCCTGGAAAAGACCCTGATGTTGGGAAAGATGGAGGGCACAAGGAGAAGGGGATGACAGAGGACAAGATGGTTGGATAGTGCTCTCGAAGCTACCAGCATGAGTTTGACTAAACTGCGGGAGGCAGTGGAAGACAGGCGTGCCTGGCGTGCTCTGGTCCATGGGGTCACGAAGAGTTGGACACGACTAAACGACTAAACAACAACAGAGTAGGGTTGCTGGAAACCACCGGAGGGGACAGAGCGCTTTTGTGCTCAGGTCTTGCTTGTGAACTTCCCAGAGGCATCTGGGTGGGCATTGTGGAAACAGGAACCTGGGCTGGATGGGCCTCTGGTCTGATCTAGGTCTTGTGTTTTCATTCCATGCTCATGGGATTATGGGAGCTGGAGTCCAGCTCTATCTGGAGGACCACAAGTTCCCCACACATCCTCTAATAAGACGTAGAAAGTGAGCGTGCTTGGGCAATTCTCCCTTCCCCACTCTAGGCAATGGATCTCCTAGGTGTGTTCCCAGCTGCCAAGGCCTTCTTGGAATAAATTTTGCCTGACTGATGTGTCAATATCCAGAGCAGCCTCATGCAATCTGTGGCCAGCTCTCACCCAGCCCAACAACTGGTTGTTGTGTCTTGATTCTCCTTTTCTTTTCAGTACCAGACAGGCAGTCACCCCTCTGAAAAATAGAGGCCATTACACAGGCCTGATGGGCTTGGTTACCCAGAATTGACCTAGGCACACTCCCAGGCTCTTGGATCAATGTTTAGAACAGGTGTTGGGAATTTCGACCCTCCAGAAATTGCTGAACTACAACTCCCATCATCCTTGGCCATGCTGCTTGGGGCTGATAGGAGCTGTAGTTCAGGAATATTTGGAGGACCAGTGGTTCCCCACATCCCTTTAGAGTAGGGTTCCCCAAACTTGGATCTCCACCTGTTGTTGGACTACAACTCCCATCATCCCCAGCTAGCAGGATCAGTGGTCAGGGATGATGGGAACTGTAGTCCAAAAAGAGCTGAAGATCCAAGTTTAGGAAACTCTGCTTTAGAGGATGTTATACTTGTGCTCTGAACCTCCCTCTCCCTCTCTGCCTTCTCTCACCCACCTCCTTTCAGACAATCCATGGCTGTTTCTTGTTTTTATAAGTACTTGTATGCCAAGTGGGTTGGGGTAGAGGGAGAGTATAGGCAGAGTTCAGCCAGAATCAGATTCTTTCAGGAACTTGAAGCAGGTCTTTCAGGACCCTGGACAGCAGAGCCCAGGGAGCAAATTATTTGATCCCACTTGAGTGGGATGTGTGGGAGAACTTTAACTCCACAGATATTCATCAGTCCCAGTCAGGATGACCAATGGTCCCAGGGATCATAGGATCATAGCACTGTAGGGTTGAAGGGACCACTAGGGTCATGCTCTACCAACTGAGCTATATGAGTTGCCGTCCAGCAGCCTCTGCAAGGCCCAAGCTTCCCCATCCCTGAACCAGAGTTCGTGTTCTCAAGCCCTTCTCTGCATGCTGGGTGGGACCTCTCCTCCTCCGGTTCTGCCTCCTTGTTGAGGTGAGTAGAGTCTTAAAGGGGCAGCTGCCTATCCTGGAACCTGGCATTCCATTATGCTCTCTGCTGCCTCACACAGGGCAGGCTGCCTCTGTTAGTGAGCAGGTGCTGATGCAATGCAAGGCCCTCACAGAAGAGAAGTGGGAGCGCCTTTTCCAGCCCAGGTCTTGAGGGATGCAGTCTCTGAGGATCCAGGCTGAGCAGCAGGGCATCAGATGTAGGAGTCCCTGGTTTTGGACTACAATTCTCATCATCCCTGACCACTGGCCCTGCTAGCTAAGGATGATGGGAGTTGTAGTCCAAAACCAGCTGGAGATCCAAGAATGTGCTGGATTATGCCCATTTAGTCCAGCATCCTGTCCTCATGGTGACCACCCAGAGGCTTCTGGGAAACCAGAATCTGAGCACAACAGCACTCCCTGCTGCCTGTGAGTCCCAGAAACTGGCATACTGCCTTCTATCGGACGAGGCAAAGCATAAGGAGGTAAAGCATGAGGTTGAATCCTGACAAGACAGAAGTACTGTTCTTAGGGAACAGGGAGCGGGCAGGTGTGGAGGACTCCCTGGTCCTGAATGGGGTAACTGTGCCCCTGAAGGAGCAGGTGCGCAGCTTGGGAGTCATTTTGGACTCACAGCTGCCCATGGAGGCACAGGTCAGTTCTGTATCCAGGGCAGCTGTCTACCAGCTCCATCTGGTACACAGGCTTAAACCCTACCTGCCTGTGGACTGCCTCGCCAGAGTGGTGCATGCTCTAGTTATCGCCCGCTTGGACTACTGCAATGTGCTCTACGTGGGGCTACCTTTGAAGGTGACCCAGAAACTACAACTAATCCAGAATGCGGCAGCTAGACTGGTGACTGGGAGCAGCCGCTGAGACCACATAACACCGGTTTTGAAAGACCTACATTGGCTCCCAGTACGTTTCCAAGCACAATTCAAAGTGTTGGTGTTGACCTTTAAAGCCCTAAACGGCCTCGGTCCAGTATACTAATCCCTGAAGCAAACCTACAGGGATTATTATTATTATTATTATTATTATTATTATTATTATTATTACCACTGTGGCTATTAACCACCAATAGCTGTATGCCAGGGTTCAAACCTGGGACACTCTGTATGCATTTATACGACACTTCACCTTCATTGGCTGGCCCTTGATTTAGTAGATATGAGAGGAGGAGGAACACAAGCTATCTGTGCTTTACCCAAATGCTTTCCTCCCTAGCTATGCCCATTGGAAGCCGACACTGAGAATAACACACCAAGCCTAGTGAAGATGAACGACGAGGAGCAAAACCACTCAGCCTTCTTCATCAGGGTGAAGAACCCAGCTGAGCGGGTAAGTTGCGACCCGTGCACCACTTGAATCACAGAGCTGGAAGGGACACCTAGGGTCATCTAGATCAACCCTCTCCAATGCAGGAGAGTTGCTTGCGGGCAAGGGAATTTGTGGTGACAGAGCAGGGTACTTTCTCTGTCGCTCCAGATGTTGGGATGAACTGATGCAGTGGAGGCTAGTGCCCAGTGGGAATGAGGCCAACAGTAGGTGGAGCCAGAGCCAATGCTAGATGGAGCTGCACTGGCGGAGGAAGGGGGGGTGCGGTGGGTGTGGCCCGCCTGGAGTGTCATCCCTGGGGTGTGTGTATGTGCGATATTGCTGCCCCGCCCCCCGGGACGCTCGCCGTGGGTAGCCTCTGTGGAGCTGATTCCTTTTCTTCCCCGCTGAATTCTACAATGGCAACACTGAGACTCAACACTGAGACCTCAACACTGAGGCCAACATCTTGGGTTGCCCACTGGGCTGGTTGTAAGGAAAGAGGCATGCAGATGGAGACTAGCTGAAGGCGGGCTGAACTTGGCAGAGCAACCTAATAAACTTAAACCAGGGGTCAGCAACCTTTTTCAGTCCACCGTCCCTCAGACCATGTGGTGGGCTGGACTATATTTTGAAAAAAATATATAAACGAATTCCTATGCCCCACAAATATCCCAGAGATGCATTTTAAATAAAAGGACACATTCTACTCATGTAAAAACACACTGATTCCCAGACCGTCCGCAGGTCAGATTGAGAAGGCGATTGGGCCGGATCCGGCCCCCAGGCCTTAGTTTGCCTGCCCCTGTAATAAACCTAGAAGGCTGGAGTTAAAGGAGACAGGGGTCCACATCCCCACTAAACCAGGAAGTGCATTGGGTGAGACTGAACCAGGAGTTCATTTATCAGTGTAGCCTAGTTCACAGATTTGTTGTGAAGCTGAGGCAGGTTGGGAGGCAGGGGGAGAGATATAGCCTTGTAGGCTACCTTGTGTTGTTTGGTGAAAGGGCAGACTATAAAAGGAAAGGGAGATGATGAAGAAGAAATGGGTAATACATGCTCATCTTCCCATTTCTCTTCTTTTCCTGCTGAGCACAAAACTGCCAGCAGAGGGAGCTTCGTCATAACTGGGGGGGGCGGGGGGGGCGGAGAACCACCACCTCTAAAATATCCATGTTGACTTTTGAGAGGGCCCTCCCCCCCTTACTTTTCATTGAAGATTTTCTTGTGGAACAAAAATGTACATACTGTATAGCGTCTCCACTTTCATTTCATAGAGTCTTTTTCACAGTTCATTTACATGCAGTAAGAGACACTCTTGTCACAGACATTATGTGGGAAAAGAGAGGAGACAGAGGTGGGGAGAGATAATGTTCTTTTGTTCGTGCAAGGTTTTTGTAGGGTGTGTGTGTGTGTTTTGTCATATTTCAAACAGTGAAAATCCAGACATTTTGCCCAAAGGAGTTTTTTTTTGGGGGGGAAATGCATTTTAAAAAATGTTTTGGAGCTTCTTTAAAGTAAAATTGCCAGAAATGGCACTGCCGACAAAGGTTGCCATACATCCGGATATTCCCAGAACTATTGCAGGCTGGTTGGCTGGTCTGTATGGGTCAGATTAGGCATATTCAGTACTTTTTTTCTGGGGGTACACATACCCTTAAAAATTTTGTGAATCTAAGTTTGGCCTCATTGAGGGGCAGTATTTCAATATGAGTAGGAAAATGAGAGTACATAACTTTTTTTTTTTAAGGAAAAAATACTGGGCGTATTAATTCATATGCTGTGGTGGTGGTGGAATAGGTCAATTCTATTGTTGTGCTGTATATGTGATAAAGAGGGGACATGGGTGGCGCTGTGGGTTAAACCACAGAGCCCAGGGCTTGCCAATCAGAAGGTCGGTGGTTTGAATCCCCGCGACGGGGTGAGCTCCCATTGCTCGGTCCCTGCTCCTGCCCACCTAGCAGTTCAAAAGCACAGGAAAGTGCAAGTAGATAAATAGGAAGGTAAACGGCGTTTCTGTGCGCTGCTCTGGTTCACCAGAAGTGGCTTAGTCATGCTGGCCACATGACCCGGAAGCTGTACGCCGGCTCCCTCGGCCAGTAAAGCAAGGTGAGCGCCTCAACCCCAGAGTCGTCCGTGACTGGACCTAATGGTCAGGGGTCCCTTTACCTTTATATGTGATAAAGGGAAGATATCGGGATGAAGGCACGCCCCTCTGCTTATCCCCTTGCTAGCTTAAGCTTACGTTTGCTGGTTAACTTTTCTAATAATAGGACATGGCGGCAGATACAATCCGAAACACTCACCAGACTAGCGTAACCATTCCTCCAAAACAATCTGAAGAAATCTCCCGTCTCTTTAAGAGCAGCACAGCAGGGAGTAGTTTTGCCAGTGGCAGCTTCTCTGCTGCAGCCATGCAGTTAGCTGTGACAAGAAGGAAGTGGTGAAATTCCCCCCTACAGCACAGCTGTTTAAAAAGGCACAGGAGGTCTGGATCCAGCAACCCAGAAAAAGGATTTGCAAGGGTTTCGATTCCAAAATGAATGGCCCTCTGGGCAGCTCATGAGCAGAATTTGGCAGGCTGGGGTGGGTGGGCACAGAGCCAGATAAGAACATGGCAATGGCCAGCTGCCTAGAGGGTTCTCAGAAATTGTGCTTGTTGACGTATCTCCTTTCTGCAGTTAGCTGGGCAGACTGCCTCAAGGGCGCCATCTAGGCTGCAGTCCCAGCCTGCCTGTGAATTTGGTCAGCTGACGTGAATGCCAATCCATTCCTGCTCGGCCCTCTAGGTGTCGCTGTTGACAACGTCGATTTAAAAGCAACCAAAGGTCTTTCCAAAGATGGACACTATAAAAACTCTGCTCATCTTCAACACCCACAGAATTCCAGCCATAATCATGGAAAAGAAGGCTCACTTAGCACAGAAAGACTTTCCATACCAGCATTCTGCAGACACAACAACCTAGCCCCCTGCTTGCACCGAAAAGTAATATTGTCTACTCATCCAAAGTTGGCACTTGTTCTACAGCTAAAGAAGCTCTCAGTCAGAGGGAAGGATTTTTTCATCACGTACCACAGTATCAAATAATATCAAATAATCCACAGTATCAAATAATAACCGTGTCCCAGATTCAACAGACTGGTCAGTACCAGAGGAAGCGGATTTGCCAAATAACTTTACTAAGCTAACAGACGAAAAACAAAGTATCATTCTTATCAAACTGAAGAATTTACACTCCAGGTTGCTACAAATAAAACAGCATGGAAAACAACATACCCTGCAAGTGTCTCAGAAAAAGTGGAACATCCTGTTTTTTATCGCAAGAGAACGGCAGCCATTTTGGTTGCCACGATCTCAGGCAATTTCACGGCACAAAATCCCCCCAAAAGCGCTTTTTCAGGGTTGCAATCTTGTGAGGTGCCCCCAAATGCATATTTTGGGGTGCTGTGTCTTTAAAAAGCACTTTTGGGGGGAGGGGAAACCACAGTGTTGTAAATCTCACATGGTGCTGTGAGATCACAGCAACCAAAATGGCCGCCATGCTCTTATGATAAAAAATGGGAAGATGGCGTCTGGGAAGATGATGTCCCAGATTTTGGCTTGGAGGATATGCAAATGCAGGCCACCCTCATCGTGGTATTGTGATGGTTTAGAGCAACAACTAAACTTTGTCTCCTGTTTTCCTTCTAGGATGAATTAAAACCTGGAGACCTCATTGAGATCTTCCGTTCTTCTTGTCAGCACTGGGCCCTCTATGTTGGGGATCGAAAGGTTGTCCACTTGGCAACTGAATGTGGTGAGCTCAGCAAGACTCGTGGCCACTTATCTCGGTTCTGATGAACTATCCCTAGAGTCATGGTGGGGAGACTTTGACGCTCAAGATGTGGTTGTACTCCAGTTCCCAACCACCCCTGGCTAGCGTGGGCAACTGTTAGGGGTGGTGGGAGTACAAGAGTCCAAATTTCCCCTTATCTGAAGCCTGGGGGAGTTTCTCTTCCCAAACCATTGCAACGACTCCCCCTCTTACAATTGCACTGATGCTGTGCCTTTTAAGCAGAGGATAAGCAGAGCAACAGCACCACCTACTGGCAGGAGTAGAAGTAGCCAAACAATGCACTTCAGCACACTGCGGTACTCCTCAGTTAGCTCCAATGGATTTAACACCAAGCTAGGAAGATGGGGATGAGTTGTTTACGGTTCAATAAGAGATGCAAAGTTTACTGGTGTCAACATGTGGTTGACAAGTGGGTGCCCTGGCCCAGTGGTGGAGCAAGCCGATCGGGCACCTGGGGCGGGGCAAGCCAGGGCAGGATGCTCTGTGGGGCATGGCTCGGGCGTGCTGCAGGCCCAGTGGTGAGTGCTGCCTGGCATTTTGTCACCCCCCTCAGTGGAGACACCTGGGACTGCCCCCACCACACATCCCTTCCCCCTGCCCTGGCTGCCAGTCGAAGCTGGGCCATGGGTCCATTTGGCCAAAGAGGGGGTGGGGAGCGAGAGGAGAAGAGAAGGAATGGGAGAAGGAGGGAGGGAGGAAAAGAAAGAAAGAAAGAGGTGAAGTACCGGTAAATACTGCAAATTCATAGAGCCCCACAGGGCAGGTGTGGGGAGATTCAGGCTCTTGTGGGGGGGGATACTAACTGGAGGCTCTTGTGGTGGGGGGATGCTAACTAGCATGAGGTATGCTAACTAGAGTCAAGGAAAAGATGGATCTGGGGAGCAAGACAGAGAGCCAGTGTGGTGTAGTGGTTAAGAGCGGTAGTCTCATAATCTGGGGAACTGGGTTCGCGTCTCCGTTCCTCCCCATGCAGCTGCTGGGTGACCTTGGGCCAGTCACACTTCTCTGAAGTCTCTCAGCCCCACTCACTTCACAGAGTGTTTGTTGTGGGGGAGGAAGGGAAAGGAGAATGTTAGCTGCTTCGAGACTCCTTAAAAGGGAGTGAAAGGCGGGATATCAAATCCAAATCCAAGACAGAGCACAGGTGGGGACAAATATGCAATCATCACAAAGGGACTTAATGGAATATTGAATCCACTTCAAAATAATCTTACAATAGCTCTTATATTAGCTCCTCTCGTTTTCAGTCAGGGCTATAAGACTTCTGATGCACCTGTTAACTTTGCATCTCCATGGCTGCCTGGGCCTTGCGAAGCCTCTCTGCATCAATCCAGTTTTAACATATACCTGCAGCCTAGTAACTGGTGTTGCTCAGGAATTCTAAGAAACCTCAAAATAAATGCAGCTTTGAAAGGTTCAGTCCGCCACCTGCATTCAAAATGGCACCCAAATTGTATCCAAACACAGACGAAAAATGAGTATTTGATCTTAAGAACCACCATGCCAAATTTGGGTGGAATCTAGACACATGTTTAAAAAACACTGAGAAATGCTTCTTTAAAAAGCTTTCCAGAAAATATTGAATTTGCCATAAGCTCACCATCGCCATCCAGTGTCACATTTGTATAATGCACTTAAAAACACACTTAAAACGTCTCATTTGCAGCTGTATAGCTGTCTCCTTAGAATCATAGAATCATAGAGTTGGAATAGACCACAAGGGCCATCGAGTCCAACCCCCTGCCAAGCAGGAAACACCATCAGAGCACTCCTGACATATGGTTGTCAAGCCTTGGTTAAAGCCACTGCAGTTAAAATGATTAAAATGGCACCCAATTGCTACCAAGCGTAGATAAGAAACTGCTCCTTGATCTCAGGAACCGTAATGGCCAACTTGGTTACGGGATCTTAAGAGGTGTCTGAATGTCTAGAGAACAGATGGGGAGACAGGCAAGC
The DNA here is from genome assembly GCF_965113315.1 of Podarcis vaucheri. Lineage (NCBI taxonomy): Eukaryota > Metazoa > Chordata > Lepidosauria > Squamata > Lacertidae > Podarcis > Podarcis vaucheri. The sequence goes on from NC_138754.1 coordinate 13,495,987, forward strand.
TTGCCGAGAGATCGAGAGATGTGCTGTTTTCGTCCCGTTCTCACTCTGTCTCTCCCCACTCTTCCTTCTCCTCCCCAGGTGACCATCTTCCGGATGGAACTCCGAATGCCTTGGCGGTCTTGCCCGACAGAGCTTACGTAAAGAAGGATTGGCTGGAAGACGTCGTGCGGAAGGACCGGTACCGGGTGAACAATAAACATGATGAGACGCAGCCGCCGCTCCCCCTGGCCAAGATACTCTGGCAGGCCGAGGAGCTGGTGGGCAAGGAGATGCCTTACACATTCAACAGCCCCAACTGCGAGCATTTTGTTATGGAGCTACGATATGGAGCGGAAATGAATGAGCAGGTGCAGTGGGCAGGATGCCGTGTGCTTGTCAGCATCCATGGGAGTTGTAGTCCAGCCACATCCATTGACTATTGGCATTGGCTACCCCTGGGGTGATAGGGACTCGGGTTAAACCACAGAGCCTAGGACTTGCCGATCAGAAGGTTGGCGGTTCGAATCCCCGCGATGGGGTGAGCTCCCGTTGCTCGGTCCCAGCTCCTGCCAACCTAGCAGTTCAAAAGCACGTCAAAGTGCAAGTAGATAAATAGGTACCACTCCGGCGGGAAGGTAAACGGCGTTTCCGTGCGCTGCTCTGGTTCGCCAGAAGCGGCTTAGTCATGCTGGCCACATGACCTGGAAGCTGTACGCCGGCTCCCTCGGCCAATAAAGCGAGATGAGCACCACAATCCCAGAGTTGGCCACAACTGGACCTAATGGTCAGGGGTCCCTTTACCTTTACCCCTGGGGCAAAGCACTGGGCATGGAACCAGAAACAGCAATCTTGGCCACAAAAGGAAATGCTACCCTTCTGTCTCATCTCTGGGATATGGGCAAGCAGCAACCTTTTAGCACCACCAAAAACCCCCACTTCAATCTTTCTTTAATTTTCGTTTTTCTTTTCTTACCTGTAGGATGAAATTAAACCTGGTGACCTTATTGAGATCTTCCGCTCTTGTTATCAGCACTGGGCCATCTACGTTGGGGAAGGCAAAGTTGTTCACTTAGCTCCTGAATGTAAGTTTCCATGGAAACCCATCAGCCCAGGACAAAGCCCATGAAATATCTTGCTCCTACAAAGTCTTGGAGTGGAATGAAGCCTGTTATACCTTAGGGACAGACCACACTCAGGCCCCTCCCCTTCCTTGGGTTGCAGAAGGCCTTAAAGGGGCAGCTCCGTGGCTTGGATCCTAGCACTCCTTCTTAAGAATTATTTCATGGCAAGAGCTCCTAGGATGGCTTATGGGCCGGGGCGAAACTAGGCTTTATTTCACTCAGGTCAAAAACCAAGTTTGGCACCCCCCCATGCACATTTGCGCACGCGCGCGCGCACACACACACATACACACACACACACACACACACACACAGGCTGGGAGTCTCAATGGCACCCCTCTGGAGGCTTCACCTGGGGCAAAATACCTGGCTAGCCCCCTGCCCCCCAGCCATGGCTCTTCCTGTGGGAGAGGTCTGAGCTGTTCAGGCTTTGTAACAGAATGACAGCAAGAACCATTTATAATACGGTTACCAGATTTTTTCCAATGAATCTGGGGACACTTTTCAACTTCAATGCATTTTGAATGGGGACTGATTTGTAAATCTGGGGACTGTCCCCAGGAAACGGGGACATCTGGTAACCCTAATTTATAACACACACACACACACACACACACACACACACACACTTAAGAGCATTTCCTGGTATTCTGTGCAGAACTCCAAGGATTGTACATGGCTTGTAGAAGGCGCAAGTGCCGCCTGCAACAAAGCGTTGCAGCATGGAAGTGCTTCTGTTCAGGGTTCCAGACAGCCAGGCTCTTTCAAATACTCTATTCAATTTGAAAGGCCTTTGGTCTGATCGGAGGTTCTCGAAGAGCTGTTGCAGGAAACTTTCATGCCACCAGATGTTGCTGAACTCCCATCAACTCCCTTGGCCATGCTTGAGGGGACCTCTGGGAGTTGTAGTTCTGCAACATCTGGAAGGCCAAAGGTTCCCCATGCCTGTTGCAGTGATGAGGAACCTGTGGTCCTTCAGATATTGCTGGACTACAGTTCCTGTTATCCTTGGCTATGCTGACTCAAGGGCCTGATGGGAGCTGGAGTCCAGCAACATCAGGAGAGACTTCATGTTTCCCTGTAGGAAGGCATTGTGGGAGCCAGAAGATGAAAACAAGTTTCCTTTAAATAGAGTGTTCCACAGATGGTCTAGTAATAAATAATAGTGGAAACAGCAGCAGCAGCAGCAACAACCATCTTAATGGCAGGAGGGTGATCAATGTGCTCTAAATTTTTGCTTCCCCAGATCTCCCTATTTTAATTTGTCCTTTCAGTTCTTCCTGCCCGGTTTGCAGATTCTGAGCCCCTGAGAGTCTCCCCACCTCTTTCTTCCTTCCCTCCACCAGGCGACCGCCTTGCAAACGGTGCTGCCAGCGTACTGGCGGTCTTGTCTGACAGAGCTTACGTGAAGAAGGACTGGCTTGATGTCGTGGTGAGGAAAGACCAGTTCCGAGTGAACAACAAGCACGACCTCACGATTCCTGTGCTGCCACTTGCCAAGATCCTCCAGCGGGCAGAGGAGCTGGTTGGGAGGGAAATGCCCTACAATCTGACGAGCCACAACTGTGAACACTTTGTGATGGACCTGCGATATGGAGTTGCAATGAGTGACCAGGTAAAACTGCAAAATGTAGAGCTGGGAGGGGCCCAGTCTAGTTCAGTCCCCCCCCCCCCCGCATTTCAGAAATCACAGCAAATTCCGAGTCAAAATAAAAAAATTCCTTCCAGTAGCACCTTAAAGACCAACTAAGTTAGTTCTTGGTATGAGCTTTCGTGTGCATGCACACTTCTTCAGATATCTTTCATGCATGCACACGAAAGCTCATACCAAGAACTAACTTAGTTGGTCTTTAAGGTGCTACTGGAAGGAATTTTTTTATTTTGACTATGGCAGACCAACACGGCTACCTATCTGTAACAGCAAATTCCGAGGACGTCTGTTCCACTGCAGAACAGCTCTTACTCGCAGAAAGTGATTCCTCATGTTTCGTTGGAATCTCCTTTCTTGAAGTGAGACAGCGTTAATTCAGCCTCAATGTTTCCCCTTTCTACAACATGGAAATAAGGCTGGAGTCTGATATTTTAACAACAACAACAACAACACAACAATTTACTATTTATACCCTGCCCATTTGGCTGGGTTTCCCCAGCCACTCTGGGTGGCTTCCAAGAGAATATTAAAATACAATAGTCTATTAAACATTAAAAGCTGCCTTCAGGTGTCTTCTAAAAGTCTAATAGTTGTTCTCTTTGATATCTGGTGGGAGGGCGTTCCACAGGGCAGGTGCCACTACCGAGAAGGCTCTCTGCCTGGTTCTTGGCTTCTCGCAGTGAGGGAACCGCCAGAAGGCCCTCCGTGCTGGACCTCAGTGTCTGGGCAGAACAATGGGGGTGGAAACGTTCCTTCAGGTATACTGAAGAGAAAGAGGGAGGCTTCTTTCTTTCTGCTTTACATTTCTTTTGTTATGTTGTCATGTGTGGCTCAGACAGGTTTTGCAGGTTCCTGAAGCAAGGCCAAAATCCTGCAACACCTCTTTGACCAGAAAAGAGAGCAGAATGAGCACGTTCACTATGGCAGCAGTGATGTCCCTTTTTTTTTGTAGCGCTTTCAACTCTCTGGAGCAAAAATCCCAATACACCTGCTGCTTCCCTCTTACCCCAAAGCCTACCTTATTAGAGCTAATGCATTGCAGCGCGTAAACTGTAAACCAGGAAGTCTCTGGTTCAAGTGTGGCCTCAAATTCACTTGAAGTGAGGCAGTATTCGTTCAGCCTCAGTGTTTTCCCCTTCTGCAAAGCAGGGGTCACGATCCCGCCCTACTTTACAAGTATGGATGGGGGATAAAGTTGCATTTAAAGGTAAACACACTGAATCTGGGCTTTCCAAAACAATACACAAACCGAAACACAACTATCTTTCAAAATTCACAATTCTCTGAATTTTGCAATGTTGTTCTCCAGGCAAGAAATGTGTAGGAAAAAATGCACATTTGGGGACAGCATAAATAGTAAAAAATATAACTTGGGGGTGGGGGAAGCATTACATTGGGGAAAATTGCATGGCTAAAAAGTGCATATTTTGCAAAATTGCACACGAAAACATGTGTATGTATATATAGGAGATATTCATACTGAAATGCCGATGAATTTGCAAACTGAGATGGAAATGTGGAGGAAAAATGAGAAACAGAGAGAAAGTGAAACAGACAGATGGACCCACCTGCTCCACAGTTCCCAGCAATCCCTGCAAAGAGGAATTGATGGTTAAACTACTCTGGGAATTGTAGTTTTGTGATGGGAGTAGGGGACTCCTAAAAACTCTCAGCACGCTCAGGATTTTTTGGGGTGTGTGTGTGTGAGCCACAACTGTTTAAAGTGGGTATAATACCTCTTTAAATGTAAGATGGGGTCAGATTCAGCCAGCCCTCCATACAAGTCTGTTTGTAACCATTTATTAGAAGAATGAATGAATGAATGAATTTTATTGTTATGGTCACCAGTTCTGGGATTAGAAGAATGGATATGATGTGTAGACAGGGCTTCTCCACACTTCTGTTTGCCCACCCACTCCCTGCCAAGAAAACCAGGGGTTTGGCATTTGTGACGATTTAGTGGTAAAGAGCGGTTTATCCGAAAGAAAATGGTGGGGACAAAGGTAAAGCCGCTCAGACACACGACAAGCGGAAGTGTGTGTCGGGCGTGTGACGTCAGCATGCAACTTCTGTGAATTTCTCTCTGACTCGTAGCCCACCCAACATTTTCTCCCATTTTCTTACAGGTCACCGAGGCCATTGCTGTGGGGACAATTGGCATGATGGGTGTGGCAGCCGCCATGATCCGATCTGCGGCGAAGAGGCGCAAGCACCGCTACGAATAGCTCGTGGGGAGGGGCCAGGGGCCTCCATGGCGGGATCATTACCAGCTCTGGGGGTGTTTTTTTGACTGCCCAGCGTCTTTTATTTGACAGATTGTTTTCAGACCACCAGACCAAAGATTAAATCAGATTTCGTGACAGAAGAAAACCATCCACCCACACCGTGCTTGGAGCCAATAAAACTCTCTTCAGGATATACGCTTGTGGCGGTATCTGTTTTGTTGACGACTCCGCTAAGCCCTACTTTGTCCGGTGTACGTTGCTAAGGCGACAAAGTGGTGATGGCACCGCCAGTCTCGAATGTGAATAGCTAAGCAACAGAAATGGTGGTACTAAGCCTCTTGTAATGGTTGCTTGGCAACAAAGAGCCAGGGGTAAGGTTGGCCTTTTGCTGTGGTTGCCAGGCAACAGAGGGGGGTGATGCTGCCCTGTGTGGTTGTTATTGGTCAGCACAAAGATGGCGGCAACAGAAGCCTCTCACTGTCTAGCTATGCAACAGTTGGGATGCTTTGCTAGGCCTCTTGCGATTGTTGCTAAGCAACCAAGACCACTGGGACTACTGGATTCATTATGTTGGCTAGACCAGTGTTTCCCAACCGGTGTTCCGCGGCACACGAGTGTGCCGTGAGACATCGGCTGGTGTGCCGCGAGATACCTGGAGGGAGGCGGGCGAGTCGGGCGGCGAGAGGCGGGGCGGCGGCGGCGGCGGCGAGGAGAGGCCGCGCCTCCTGCTGCTGCCTGGCGCTCCTCCTCGCAGCCGGCAGCGCTGCCTGGGCGCCTCCGCGCGACTCTGCCTCGCTGGGTTTGGTCTCCCAGCAGAGACGGGTCACACGCGCCCCTCCCTCCCTCCCTCAGCCTGCGCGGAGGGAGAGCCAGAGAGAGGCATCGCTCCTGCGCTCCGAGGCGGATTGAGCGCAGCTGAGAGGAGCTGCCGAGGGAAAAAACTTTCACTTTTGTGCGTCCCTCCCGGCGTGACGCTGCGCGCTGACGTCACGGGGCGGGGCTTTAATGGTGGTGTGCCGCGAGATTTTTTTTCAGTAAACAGGTGTGCCGTTGCCCAAAAACGTTTGGGAAACACTGGGCTAGACCTTCTCCTGGAGCTACCTCCTACCATGCTGTGGCTGTAGCTTAGTGGTAGAGCAACCTCTTTGCATGTAGGACGTCCCAGGTTCAGTCTCCAACATCTCCATGCGGAGATGGGAATGTCCACTGCCTAAAATCCTGGAGAGTCACTGCCAGCCAGTGCATGCATTACTGAGCTGGCCGAAGCACTGGTCTGACTCAGTGCACAGCAGCTCATACCCTCCAACACCTTGAAGCCCAAATCGAGGCTACTACTTCCAGGACACCATCTTGCTATTCTTTATTGTGAGAGCACTGCAGCCATTTTGGTTGCTGTGATCTTGCTTGTTTTTGCGCTGCAGTCCTCCCAACAAAAGTGGGTTTTTTTCAGGCACGACACCAAAAAAATGCGCATTTTGGGGTGCTGTGCAAGGTTGTGCCCCCCCAAAAAAAACACTTTTCGGGGGGAATTGCATCAGGAAATTGTGTCTGGAAATCAAGTGAGATCACAGCAACCAAAATGGCCGCCATTCTGTGGCAAAAAAGAGGGATGTTCTATTTTCCCCCCGGTACACTTGTGGGGTTTGGCAGCTTCCTATGTGGGTTGTGGTGGTGATGGGCAGAAGCACGACTCTGAATGAGCACAGGGCATCAGGAAGGTGCCATTTTAATTTCCCACAATGCTCCTGAGTGATGCAGGCATCAGCAGTGGGCCCTGTCAGGGTCCTGGAGGACCCTGGCAGCTGGCCAAGATCGTTGTGTGTTGGTGCCATGCCCAATAGGGACTTGAAGGATTCTTTTTGTCTCAACATGTCCCCCATTTCCCCCTCCTCTTTTTCTTATTCTTTTCCGGCAACAGCCCATGGGTCACCCCAAGGAGAATAGGCCTCCTCTCCGAACCCTGCTCTCTTCTCCTGGCGTTGCCACATTCTTTCTCTGACCCTTTAATAGCAGCTAGCCATGCAAGAGCAACACCTGCTAATTTTTTGTCTGCCCGGCTTCTGCTCAAGTCATAGGAACAGAGTCTGCCCCCAAAGATAGCAACATTTCCTTTCTTCATTTTTGGTTCATTTGGCAACATGCCCCACATGAGTCTTTGGTTAAAAACACACACACACACACTTAGAAAGGCCCGTTTTAATTTTTGCAACAACAAAAAGAAGTCACCCATAGTTTGCAACAGGGGTGGGGAATTATTTTTCAACTCAAGGGCCATGACATTCTGAGGGCCACATATTGGTGGTGGGTGGGACAAGAGGCAAAAGTAGGCAGAGCTAGAAATGCAAATTTTGCCTTGGTGTGTAGGCTAGTTTACACCCACCCACACCATCCTTTGTCCTCCAAGTCCATTTATCTGGGTGCTAACTGTGGACACCATCGAACCCAGTAAGAACACTTGGGTGTGAAGCAGGCCCAGTGAGGGGTTGCGGTCTGAGGAGAGTTTTGAGGGCCATTCAGAAAGTCCCAGATGGCCAGATTTAACCCCTTGAGCTGGGTGAGTTTCTTGACCATCAGTTTACAAAACGCCGCAATATTCCCCCTCATCACCAACAGCAATGTTTAGGGAAGTTTTAAATGTTTGATTGGGTTTTTAATATTTTGCTGGGAGTCGCCCAGAGTGGCTGGGGAAACCCAGCCAGATGGGTGGGGTATATATTATTATTATTATTATTATTATTATTATTATTATTATTATTATTATTATCATTCTTCATATACAGATCAGCCCCCCTCCTCTTCTGAAACAGCCTGTGAAGTCACTAGAGGATTACTGAGGCCGACTCTGATAGGGATCCATTTCCCTGGATGTAAACGTAAATTGATGGAGCTATTCCTAGGTAGCTGGCAAAAGAGGAAGTCCTGAAAGATGAGCCCTTCCTGGGGCAAAGAGCTCTCTCTCTCCATAGATAGGTAGGTAGATTCTCTCTCTCTCTCTCTTTTAATGGCCAGGGATAATGGGATTGTAAAGGTGGCAGAGCAGAAAGACTAGGAAGATTACCGAAGGGTGCTTTTAGAGTTTGGGAGCATGCTCCAGCTGGAGAGAGCAAGCGAGAGAGAGAGAGAGAGAGAGAGAGAGAGAGACAGAGAGAGAAGTCAGAGTGGGTGGTTGCAGAGCACAGAAATCCTCTCAGAAAGGGGATTGTGTCATCAAAGGCAGCCAACAAAGCATTGCTAAAGAGAGAGAGTAAAAACAAAAGGGAATGTTGATTTGCACACTATTTGCATATTGCCATGTATTGGTACAACTTAAAAAAAATATCTATTTAACTCAATGAATCTCTTCCTGTAAAAATATCCCAGAGCGATTTCACAATAAAAACACCAGCCGTAAAAACAATTGCACCATTTCATACGGAAAAAACAATTATAACCATTAAAAAACATACACACAAAATAAAATAATGCTCTCACATGTAAGATGAGCACTTCTGAGAGGAGCGAGCCAGCAGTAAATTACCCTGAGCAAGTGGGGTTAACTCTTTATTAGCAAAGACAGGATCTGCACAGGAGTGTCAGGCCTAATGAGCACAGCAACTCATCTCTGGCAGGTCTTGTCCCCATGAAGCAGTTGCAGAGACTAAAGGTCCCTGCCTCCTCACAGCTGCCTAAGTCCCCTCCTCTCCAGGGTTTTCCCAAGCAATCTGAGACTGCCCCTGCGTAAAGCTCTCTTCCCCCTGCCCTCTTCATGCCTCTCCTGGTTCTGGGAGACCAGGCAGGAAGGGAGCTTGTTGCAGCTGGAAGGGGAGACACCTGTGCCTCTTCACCAGTCAGACCCATCTCTGTGTCTTGGCCTCCCTCCTCCTTCTGTCCTCCTCCCATTTCTGCCTTTGCCTCTGATTCTGGACTTCTCTCTGCCACAGACTCCCCCTGCTCACTAAGCCCTGTTACTCCTTCAGCTTCTGACACTTCTTCTTCCCAGTCTTCTCCCTATCCTCCCTCGGACCACTCATTGTTGTCCAACCACCACTCCCCTGGATCTGAGCCTTCTGCTCTTGGGGGGTTTCCCAGCTGGTTGCTCCCACCATTCCTCTGTGCCCAACCTGTCCGTGAAACCATCTGACCTGTGAGTGTGGTTGGTTTTAACCTTTAAAGTCCTATGCGGCCTAGGACCCTTGTACCTACGGGACTGCCTCTCCTGGTATGTCCCACGGAGGACGTTACGGTCTTCAAACAAAAACATTTGGGAGGTCCTGAGCCACAGGGAGGTTAGGCTGGCCTCAATTAGAGCCAGGGTTTTTCCGGCTGTGGCCCCGATCTGGTGGAATGCTCTGTCACAAGAGAGTAGGGCCCTGCAGGACTTGACATCTTTCTGCAGGGCCTGCAAGACACAGCTGTTCCACCAGGCCTTTGGCCAAGGCACAGTCTGACCCCCTCCTTTGGTAATCCTCATAGAACTCTAGCCCAATGGTTGCCATGAATTTGATTCTGGTTTGATTTTAAAATGAATTGATTTTAGAATGCTGTGTTACTTTTATTGTTGTTAGCCGCTCTGAGCCCAGCTTCGGCTGGGGAGGGCGGGATATAAATAAATTATTATTATTATTATTATTATTATTATTATTATTATTATTATTATTAGAGTTGAATCCTTTGCCCCACCCAGCATGTGGCCTTTAGAAGGCTGCTAACTAAGGAATGCAGCCCTTGGATTGAAAGGGCTGCTTGGGTGGGTGGGGCAAAGTGGCTTCTTCTTCTTCTTTGGTGATCACTTATAGCCAAGTAAGATTGTCTTCCATAAACATGGTTTTAACAGTGAGTCCATAAGTGACTGTGGAGGCCAATTCTGGATCCACACATCCTTCCACAGTGGGGACTGAGGTTTCTGGGCAGGAGTTGATCACGGTGAGGGTTTGCCAAATGTGTCTTCCTGTTAGCACGTTTCTCTCTTTTGTCTTGAGTTCGAGCATCTTCAAAGCCCATGACACCTTTGGTAAAGGCTGTTCTCCAATTGGAGTGCTCACAGGCCAGTGTTTCCCAGTTGTCAGTGTTTATACTACATTTTTAAAGATTTGCCTTGAGAGAGTCTTTGAACCTCTATTGACCACCACCATTACACTTTCCAACTTAAGTTCGGAATAGAGTACTTGCTTTGGAAGATGATGATCAGGCATCCACACATGACCAGTCTAAAGAAGTTGATGTTGAAGAATCATTGCTTCAACACTGGTGATCTTGGCTTCTTCCAGTACACTGGCATTAGTTCGCCTGTCTTCCCAAGTGATGTGTAAAATTTTTTGGAGACGCCGTTGATGGAATCTTTCGAGGAGTTGGAGATGACATTTACAAGTGGTCCATGTTTCACAAGCAAACAGTAAGGTTGGTCGTACAATAGCAAACAAGCATTTATGTTTCCCTGCGAATGTCCCAGTCCTCAAAAAAATTGTCCAGGCCCCACTGCCCCTAAGGAGACTGCTTTTTTCATTTTGCACAGAGAGTGAAGGAATCCTTGGTTTACCTGCCCCACTCACTTCCAGGCGGAAGGATGCTCTGCTCTTGCTTTGCTTGAGATCTCCCCATATCCCAGAGCATTCTGGGGAGCTAAGAGGATCTGAGCATTCTCCAAGGGGAAAGAGTCGATGGTTCTTTGCTTTCATTCCTCCCTAACTGGAGTCGAGGCTCAGGCCGTGGATTGTCGGGAGAGCAGGCAGGCAGTAAAGCCTCTGAATGTTCAGCTGGATTTAGCTTGCCTTAATCCCTTTCCTCAATCCTTTGCATCTGCTTCCGTGTCGCTGTCTGGGAAAACTCAGGGACCCTCATGTTGATCTGATCGATCAAGCACCCCTCCTGTGGCCTGACAGTGCGGAAGGAGTCAAGGCCCCTTCTTTACACAGACCCAGTTGCTTAGGTTGAGCGTCTTAAGCAGGAAAGCTGGACGGATTTTTCTCTTTCAACTCTTACTTCAGGCCTTCCTGCAGCCCAGCTGGTGAGTGAGCAGCTTTTCCTGAGTGGCAAGACCTGAGGTGCGTTGGGGAGGGGGGGAGGAGTAGCCCATAATGTGAGGCCTTTTGCTTTATAGCCATAAACCCCCCCCTCTCCTTGGTAGATGTCATTGTAGGGATGGAGGAGAATTTTATTTGCATTTGAATGAGAAACGACCTGATTTGCACTTCTCAAATCAATATGTGAACCCAAACAAAGCTACCTTGTAAAATTCTCTGAATTTTACAGTGAAGTTCTCTAACCAACTATGTCTGCCTGTCTTTCCACAGGTCATACATTAGTGAAAATAGCATACAGAAATGCATTTAGTTAGAGAGAATTCTCGTGCAAATGTATCAGCCAAAGCTACATAGAAAAAAGTGCCCATGAGGAGAAATTCTTCTCACTAAAATACTGACAAACTTCCACTACGTTGCTTTTATTCAAAGAAAGAATCGCACACCACTGCAGAAACATGAACAGATGTTTTCCTGAGAAACCGGGAGTATCATAATTGACAGGTTCATTATTTTTTAATTATTGGTGCGAGTCTCTGAGTTACTTTTGTAAAAAAAAGGGAACTAATATGCTTATTAATAATAATTATTATAATAATGTCACTCTAATTAAATCTGCTCTATGTGGGACTGCCTTTCAGCATCAATTGGGAAATTCAACAGTTGCAGAATATGGCATATCTGTAGTTTACTGGACCACTCTTAAAGAGCCTTCCATGTCTTTTGGTTTCTTTCAAGTCAAAGAACTGACACTGTCTTATAAGAACTGAAACTGCCTCGGGCCTGAGGGAAGGGCTGGTTAGCTCAGTGGCAGGACACCTGCAAAAGGTTCTGGGTTCAATCCCTGGCATCTCAAGTTACAAAGACCTGAGAGCAAATTATGAGAACGACCCCTGTCAGATCCTGGAGATCTTCTTAGTTGGGAAGAGACAAAAGCACTGTGGAAGGGAGACACTTTGCATGTAGAAAGTATTAAGCTCAGTCTCCAGAATTTCTAGTTTAAAAAGTCAGGTGGCAGGATGGTGGGAGAGACTCTCTTTCTGCTTGAGGTCCTGGGGAGTGATTGCTGGTCAGAGTAGACAATACTGAACCTGTGCTGTTGTGGTATCAGTTCCAGGGCAGGGACCATAGTTCAATCTGCTTTGTATACAGAAGGTCCCAGCTTCAATCCCAGCTGACATCTCCTTTTAAAAGGATCAAGCAGCAGGAAGCTTCTCTCTGTCTAAGATCTTGGAGATCCGCAGCCAGTTCTGGACTAGTGGATTGCTTGCACTGATCTGCAGTGGAGTCTGGTCCATTAGGACAAGTGGGGCACTGCCCCATCAATATCAGCCTGTCCTCAGTAAACCCACAACTGCTTGCCTTCTTTCTTATAACCAAACCAAGCGATGGCCCTGCCTGCCAGATTCCTCCTCCTCCTCCTTAGTCTCAGTGTTGCTCCTTGTAGAACTTGGCAGAGAGGAGCAGGATGGGGACAAAACTATAATTAGTGGCTCTGCCTGTCACTGGCTCTTGCTGAGAGTTGTTTACCAACCAACCCTCCTTCCCAGGGCACTCTGGGAATTGTAGTTTTTTTCGGGGAGAGGGGGGAGGAAATAGAGGCCTCTTAACAACTCTCAGCATTCTTAACAGACCACAGCTCCCATAATTCTTTGCGGGAAGCCATGCCTCTTTAAAGTGGAATCATTGTGCTTTCAATGTATGGCAGGCTTCCTCAACCTCGACCCTCCAGCTGTTTTGAGACTACAATTCCCATCATCCCTGACCACTGGTCCTGCTAGCTAGGGATCATGGGAGTTGTAGGCCAAAAACATCTGGAGGGCCGAGGCTGAGGAAGCCTGATGTATGGTGTGTGAATGTATTCTAAGGAGGAAGGAGCTGACAGGCAGCACCATCTGCAGTGACTGGTTGTTAGTACGAAGGCAGGAATATGGGGTCTGGCTGGCTGGCTGAGCTTTGGTAGGGCAGTGCTTCATTTGCTCTAATGGACCAGGCCAAACCGACTTGGTGGCTCCTTGATCTGACCCAAGAGCTCCTCTTTCTAAAAGAATTAGGTGAAATATTCATGTTCCCCTTTTGCAGCGATGTCCAGGGAGCAGATTGAGTCCATGATCAAGACGGTGGAGACCTTGCTTGCTGAAGCAGAGCAGCTCAAGAACCGCTGCAGGCGGCAGAACCAGGACGTCACGTTGATCCTTGAGCAGCTGCAGCAGGAGAACCGGGAGCTGGCCCAGAACTACGAGCAGGCTGAACAGGAGATGGAGGCAATACGCAAGGCTCTGGCCGAGCTGATGGATGCCAAGATAGCTTTTGAGGCCCGCGAGAGACAAGTGCGCAAACTCAGCAAGCAGCTCTGAGATACTGGAGTGGGTGGGTTTTTGTGCTTTCAGCTTGGGGATTTCCTTTCCCCCTCCCATCGGTGGGATTCCCATTGCAATGGCTTTTCTTGCATGAATTGCCACCCATTACAATGATGTGGAAACATCTCCAGCCCCTTAGGAATATAGGAAGCTGCATCAGACCATTGGCCTATCCAACTCAGTATTGTCCACACTGACTGGCAGCGGCTGTCTGGGATTTTGGGCAGGAGTCTCTTTCAACCCAGCCTGAAGATGCCGGGGATGAGGGCCTTCTGGTGGTTCCCTCACTGCAAGATGTGAAGCTACAGGGAACTACAGGGAACCAGGCAGAGGGTCTTCTCAGTATTGGCAGCCACCCTATGGAACGCCCTCCCGCCAGATGTCAACCAGATAAACAACTGTTTGACTTTTAGAAGACGTCCGAAAGCTGTCCTGTTCAGGGAAGTTTTTTAATGGTTGATGTTTTATTGTGTTTTTAATATTTTGTTGGGAGCTCCCCAGAGTGGCTGGTGGCAACCCAGTCATATGAGCAGCAAATAAATAAAATGATGATGATGATAACAACAACAATCACCACGGAGCTATTGCCCTTATTTTAACCTGCCTGTTTGTGGCACTCATTTCTTCCTGCAAACAAACACCTATTCATCACTGTGGAAGACCAATTAGTTCATTCCACCTTCCATGAGGTAGTTATAGAGGCCTTATATGGTGACCCCCAGAGGAAGCCACCTTTCAGCTTATCTCACATCACTTATGTGGTCTTGGAAGCTTTGGCCAACTCCCAGGGCTGCTGTGTCTGGTTTTTTCACTTGAGGAAAAATAGGAAAGGCTGCCCTGCCCTGCTTCTGCTCCCGCCATGCCCTACCTGCTCCTTCTGCTCTGTTGCCACTGTGTGCCCTGCTGTATCTGCCACCGGCGGAGAAGCAAGCACTACTGCCATTGGTGCAGATTCCAAGCAAGACAGCGCTCATTTGGGGAGATATCTCACCCCAAATAGACATGATCTTGCTCAAAATCAAAGCTGGCGGTGATGCTGCTTCTCTGCCACTGGCAGAGGCAGCTGGGCAGCCAGGTCATCTGTGGGCATGCCAGCTGGGGTGATTCCGCCACTTGAGGAAGTGGCTTCATCCTGGGATAGCTTGGCCAACATCCCATGAATCTCATCTGCAGCTGGTCAGTCTTATTAAAAACCCTCACCAATTTCACTGCTGCCTGTTTAGCAATCATTGGAGCTGAGCTCTGACTTGTCCTCCTTCTCCAGGGAGTTTATTTATTGCCTGTTCTTGTGGTCACAGAGAGCTCTGCTCAGAAAGTTTTGCTGTCATTACAGGGTCTTCACAGCAATCATCATTGCTGTTGATTTGGACGTAAAGGTCTGGCCTCTGAGCAACTGTCACCCTTAGTGGTTTCATTATCAACATCTGCTTGCCGTATTCAATTTGACCTGTTATGTGGACATAGAGGACTGTCCTCTGGCCATTTCCTGATGATTCTGTTTCCTTAGCGGCACAAGGCTTCTTGAAGAGATGTGGGGGTTTTTGTGTGGTTGTGGAGGCCTGGTTCTGGGGGTTGTACTCAGCCGATCCTTTTTCTGGGCAGCTGTGTCCTAGATCCTTCCAACAAAACCCTGTGTTACTGACTGCTAGACTGTGGAAACCTAGGCTCTGTTCGCCACACTAAAATCCATTCTCATTTGCTCTGCCATCTTTGAAATGCTCCTGTTGACACAAACTGCTCCCCAGTGATATTTAGATGCTCCAAGTATGGGAACTGAAGTACATGTAAATGTGCTTTTCTTTAAAATGTTCAATAATACTGTTTCAAGCTAACATTTTATTAAATATATATATATATATTAAACCAAACTGCTCATTTGTTTGTGAATGTGTCCTGTTCCAGGCTGAGACCACCAGAAAAGCCATT
This sequence comes from Podarcis vaucheri, assembly GCF_965113315.1. Classification (NCBI taxonomy): domain Eukaryota; kingdom Metazoa; phylum Chordata; class Lepidosauria; order Squamata; family Lacertidae; genus Podarcis; species Podarcis vaucheri. The sequence continues at coordinate 13,511,245 of NC_138754.1, forward strand.
GACCAGAGGTGGAGAAGAGCTTCCATTCTTGAAAAGGGTTGACTGAAGTAATTTTAGATTGGAAGCAGAAATGGGCAGACAGTTCAAGTTAGGAGTGGCATCAGGACCATGGACAGAGTTCTGGGGAGTCTTTGTAGGGGGTGTTTGTGTAGTAAAGATGGAAGATAATCTTGTTTGGTCCACATTTTTAAGTGAACCGAACTAACTTGTGAATGCATAGATAAGAATGTAATTATTATTTGGATTCTGTGCTCAGATTATTATTATTATTAATTACCTTCCAGTCACACCCCAACCCCATCACCACTCCCAAGGATAGTCAGGGACTACCTTATAATCATGGACCCCATGATTTGTATGTTTTATTTCCTCAGGTAAGTACCCCACAATAAGGCTCCCACAACCTTCCCTTTGCAAAGGTTCCTTGCCTTATTGGAAACCCTGCTCCCTCAAGTCCACCATTGGAGGATTTCTGCCCCCTCAACTTTCCTAACCACCCCCGATACTTCAATTCCTCCCCCTCTGGGCTGAAGCTTCTCACCAGCTTTCCCTGTTGCCCTTTCCTCACACCAGTTGCTCTCACTCTTGTCTTTCTTTCACCCCACTTCTCCCTCACAGCCCCCATATCCCTCCCACGGAGAGGGGAGCCTCCTAGGGGCTTGACTCACCCTAGAATTCCACCTGTTTCTCCACTTCCACAGACATGGGTGAAAGGTGGGACCTGCGGACCATAAGTGAGGCTTATGATTGGCTGTGCCGTGCATAGCTGTGATTGGCCTGTAAAAATCCAGGGAATCCTTGGATAATAGGAAATTGTGGATGTCACACAGAGCTGGGCCAGAGCTTTGGCTTTTGGGGTGCAGAAAGATACATGGGCAGAGCTCTGCCCCACTTTGCTCTCCTGACTAGCCTCCTCGGCCTATGCTGACTAGCTGATTCTAGATTTTCAGAGGGGCAATCATGGAACTGTTAAAGGCACACAAGCCCTAGAATGTGTGTGTGTGAGCAAAGCCTTGGCGTTCTCCCTACTTATTTCAGCCTTATTTCCAGCCCCACTCCCTCAAGTCTGCTCCATTTCTCTAGTCATTGTTTTCTGGCAGTGGAACGTTCTCTTTAAGGCTGCCTTGATTTCTTTGTTCCGCAGGCTGTAGATAATCGGATTAAGGAAAGGGGTCAGGACAGCGTATACAACAGCCAGCGCTCTGTCATAATCCAAGGAATAACTTTTCGTCAGTCGGACGTACATGAACAAGATGCTCCCGAAGAAGATCACGACCACAGTGAGGTGCGCGGCACATGTGGAAAAGGCTTTCTTCCGGCCGGTGGCCGAGCGGATCCGAAGGATGGCCCTGATGATCTGCAGGTAAGACGTCATGATCAGGAGGAAGGTTGCCAGGATCTTGCAAGCATTGACCGTGAAATCGACCAGGACGTTGATCGAGGTGTCGGTGCAGGCTAAGCTGAGGAGTGGTGGGAAGTCGCAGAAGATGTGCTCGATCTTGTTGGGTCCGCAGAAAGGGAGCTTGGAAGCCAAGACGATTTCGGCGATGGGGCCTAGCAAGCCGCAGACCCAGCAGCTGGCAGCTAATCTGATACACAGCTTCGACGTCATGACGGCTGGGTAGCGCAACGGGCTGCAGATGGCCAGGTACCTGTCATAAGCCATGACGGTGAGCAGGTAGCATTCGGTGGCCCCCAACGAATGGAAGAAGTAGATCTGTAGGAGGCAGCCAGAGAACGAGATGCGCTTCCTCTCGCTGAGCAAGTTGGAGAGCATCTTTGGGATGGTGGCAGCTGTGTAGCAGATCTCCAAGAAGGACAAGACGCTGACGAAAAAGTACATGGGCGTGTGGAGTTTGGGGTCGGTGCGGATGATAGTGAAAACGAGCAAGTTGCCAAAGATGGTGAAGAGGTAGACAAGGAGGAGCAAGAGGAAGAGGGGCTTGTGGAAGGGCTGGAGGCTCGGGAAGCCTGTCATGATGAACTCTGTGACTTCGGTCTGGTTGAGGATTCCCATCTCCTCTAGAACCTGATCTGGAGAAATGTGAGTTGTGGACATAGAGTTGTGCAAAAGAGACAGCGGCAACAGGATACCTGCACATCAAAAGGAGCCATTGAATATGGATTAATGCCACAAGGCTGGAAAGATAGACTCCAAGGACTCCAGGATCTGAAGAATTTACTGCCCTTTCTACACTGATGAACACAAGACTGTGAACTTTAGAAGCCCTTTATACCGGGGTTTAATATTTAATCACATTTTAAAAAAACTCTATATAGTTGGGCAGGGGGCAGGGAGAAGGAGAAAAGTCTGTTTCTTTCCAGCTGCTATTGCTTTGGCAGCATGTTCCCTGCAGGGAATACAAAGATGAAGCAGATCCCCGGAGCCTGCAGGATTGCACCCACTGCAGGCAATTCCTGTTCTTCTACAACACATACTCAGCTGCCCCAGCAGGTCTGCTTGGCCTCACCTTTCTGCTTTCCCCGCCCCTGCACTGTTGTGCCTAACATGTCCCAACTTGGTGTGATTCAGGCCCTAACCATCCCCAGTGGTGATGCCACCTCTTCCTACTCCATTGCTACCACTTACACGGCTGCAGCCACCTGAGCTATGACCACCTCACTTTCCACACACACCCAACTCCTGCATCAGCTGTCGCCATGAGCACAGGGGCCACAACTGACTGATAAACTGACAGATCCCCAATGATGGCCCAACATGAGGGCAGTAGCCAATTCCTCTTTTCTGGTCCTCGGCATAAAAAACTATTTTTTTAAGCAATAGAAATCATAATAAAATAAACATCCAGCATAAAAACTCAGAGCAAATTAACCTAATTAGCCTTGCTTACTATAGATAGATAGATAGATAGATAGATAGATGATAGATGATAGATAGATAGATAGATAGATAGATAGATAGATGATAGATGATAGATGATAGATGATAGATGATAGATAGATAGATGATAGATAGATAGATAGATGTGTGTGTGTGTGTGTGTGTGTGTGAGAGAGAGAGAGAGAGAGAGAAACAGAGAGAGAGAGAGAAAGAATTTATTTTATTTTCCTGTGTTAGTTTTCCATGGGGCTTGCTCAGCTGAGGTATGGCTTTCCCACATGCCAGCTGTTAGGCTGAAGAAGAAGAAGAAGAGTTTGGATTTGATATCCCACTTTATCACTACCCTAAGGAGTCTCAAAGTGGCTAGCATTCTTCTTTCCGTTCCTCCCCCACAACAAACACTCTGTGAGGTGAGTGGGGCTGAGAGACTTCAGAGAAGTGTGACTGGCCCAAGGTCACCCAGCAGCTGCATGTGGAGGAGCGGAGACGCGAACCCGGTTCCCCAGATTGCAAGACTACCGCTCTTAACCACTACACCACACTGGCTTCAGCAAAGCCCTGCTGTGCCCCCAGCTCATGAGGAGATCCTCTCTGGAGTCTGTAGAGGATGTCTCCTTTGGGGAGGTGCAACAGGGCTTTGCTGAGGCTGGTCAGGTCTCTCCCTCCACTTCTGGGGTCCCTGATAGGTTCCGGAACACTGTACCAGTGTGTTCCAGCTGGGGAAAAAAGCCCTGGCTCCATCTCTTAGTCTACAGTGTTATACTTCCACAGGAAGACCCAGTATCGAATCCATGTTTGGCCACTGGGTGGTCTTGGGCCAACCATGCTTGTATCTTGGCCTCATCTTCCTTGCAGGGTTGTTGTTAAGATAAAATTTGTGTGTGCTCTAGGGATGGGGGAGAAATTCCATTCACATTTAAAGGCAAGCTTACCCAATTTTCACTTTCTGAAACAATACAGGCAACTCCCAATTTACATGGGTGTTACGTTCCAAGGCACTGCGCATTTAAGTGAAATTGTGTATATTTGAAACACTGTTGAAAAAGCCAGTAAAACCCTGTTCTGGGAGGGGGAAGCTGCAGAATTCCAGGTGTTGTTAGCTCCCCTCAGTCAGCAAGCTTAGAGATGATGGGAGCTGTGATCCGGAGGAACAGAGGTTCCCCATACCTGTTGTGGGTGAACCTTTAGTCCTGTTGGGCTCTGTTTTCATAGCATACTCCACTGCAGAAGCTTTCCCAATTAGAAACCCACAATAAATGCAAAATATGTTTCTCCCCCCCCTTTAGGAAAGCACACTCAGCACCAGAGAACTGACGTTTCCAAAGTAGGCACTTACCTGCCTTCTCATTTCGTACAAGGATTCCTGCAGCATTTAAAGGTTCAAGGGAATAGCAGATCAGGAAGGCATCAAATGGGTCTCCAACCTGTGGCTTAAATGTGGACTTGGTTGGCTGCCTAATTCCAGGAGTTACCTGTGGATTACGTATGTATTTTGCATCTGGCCTTTGGGAGCTCATTGTTACAAACCTAATGGGCTGGATTGATACTATTTCTGGGAATCAGTCCCTAAGCCAGGCTTAACCCCCTTGGCACCAGTTTGTGAAAATGTTTCCCCCCCTCTCTTACCAGGTCAGAAAGTGGCATCTTACAAAATAAAGTGATCAAGTGTGTGTGTGGGGGGATTATTGTAAAGCAATCACTTTGATATTTTTCATGTTTACAAATGGAAGTGGGTGGGCTTTTGAGGGTTATGTGTGCTACCAGACAGGTTGCTTAAATTATGCCTATACGTCCCATGGAAGTAGCCATTTGAGAATATACCTCATGTTCTCTATTTTCAGAGTCAGCCAAATATTTTCATGAAAATAGTAATTGCAGCACCAGATAGGCAAATCGTATCTAGACATTTCAAGGCTACTGTGCCTTTAATTAGAAGTTTCCTCCTCCAGAAGGAGAAACACCCTGTATCTCCGATTGCTTCCTCTTCGTTCCAGCTGGCATTGCTGATGAATGATGGACATTTATTTTATTACATTTGTTACTTGTTTTGTGTTGCCCTGGGCAACACATTACAATGCAGACTTTAACTGCCCTGTAATAAATTACAGAAAGCAAAACTGTGTTTATAGTAGCAACCAGGATATATTGGAAGACATGGGTACCAAATTGTCCGTGGGTCCTAAATTTTACATGAGGCATGAATGATATTACAAAAGCACACAAGAGGAGCCCTGTTGGGTCAGGCCAATGGCCCATCCAGTCCAGCATCCTGTTCCCACAGTGGCCAACCAGATGCTTATAAGAAGCCTGCAAGCAGGACCCAACCACAAGAATACAATCCCCTCTGGTGGTTCCAACACATATAAAAACATAGAGGGCTGCCTTCAGATGTCTTCTATTTTTTTTAAAAAAAATATTTATTAAAGTTTTTAAAATATAACAATGAAAAAGAATAAAAAAAGAAAAAGAAAAAGAAAATACAAAATACAACATAAGAACATTTAAAAAACAAATAATTTTCCATAACATATCTTCCATACACTTATTTCCTCCAGCCTCCTCATACCTCCCTTCTTTGTATTCCACTTCAATTTGTTGGTTCAGCAAATCCTTACCATTAAGCTTTTACCCATTTATAAACCTTTTTTTGTGTGTCTCCTAAATCATCACAGCTGGAAACCCCTTAGTTTCTATCCAACATCCTTCTAACATTCATTAATTTTACAATATTTCTGTAAATAGTCTTTAAATTTCTTCCAGTCTTCTTTCACCGACTCTTCTCCCTGGTCTCGGATTCTGCCAGTCATTTCTGCCAATTCCATATAGTCAATCACCTTCATCTGCCATTCTTCCAGGGTGGGTAGATCTTGTGTCTTCTAAAAGTTGTATAGTTATTGATCTCCTTGACATCTGATGGGAGGGCATTCCACAGATGTTCAAGGCTGTGTATATTTTTCTCCCCTCCCCCCTTTTATAGAATAAAAGGTACAGCCCCCTTGCAATGCAGGAATCACAGCTAAAGAATCTGTTTAAAAAACTCCAGTGAAGGACAGTCCACCACCTTCTGAGGGCTGCTGTTCCACTGTCCTCAGAAAGATCTTCCTAACGTTTCATTGGAATCTCCTTTCTTATAATTTGAACCCTTTGGTTAAGGTCCTCCCCTCTGGGGCAGCAGAAAACAGGCTTGCTCCATCTGAGGTCCAGCGCCGAGGGCCTTCTGGCGGTTCCCTCACTGCGAGAAGCCAAGTTACAGGGAACCAGGCAGAGGGCCTTCTCGGTAGTGGCGCCCTCCCTGTGGAACGCCCTCCCACCAGATGTCAAAGAGAACAACAACTACCAGACTTTTAGAAGACATCTGAAGGCAGCCCTGTTTAGGGAAGCTTTTAATGTTTGATGCATTACTGTATTTTAATATTTTGTTGGAAGCTGCCCAGAGTGGCTGAGGAAGCCCAGTCAGATGGGCGTGGTATAAATAATAAATTCTTCTTCTTCTTCTTCTTCTTCTTCTTCTTCTTCTTCTTCTTCTTCTTCTTCTTCTTCTTCTCCTCCTCCTCCTCCTCCTCCTCCTCCTCCTCCTCCTCCTCCATGTGACAGCCATTCAGATACTTGAAGTGGGCTATTGTATCAGCTCTCAGTCCCCTCTTCTCCAGGCTAAACATACCCAGTTGCCTCAACAAGGCTTGGTTTCCAGAGCCTTGATTTTCTTGGTCCCAACTGAAATAAGTTTTGTTAGTTAAGGCTCAGTTCTCCAATCTTTTAGGGAAGGTCATATTGGATCCTGATTCTATCTTCTGAAGTATGAGTCATTCCTCCCAGTTTGGTGCCATCTGCAAATTTGATGAACATCCCCTCTATATCTATATTTGTAACAGCCTTATGAGGAAGACTAGGCTAAGTTAATATATGTAAACAAGCAGCAGTTCTTGTCAATAAATTGTGGGGTGGGTGGGATGCAGGGGCCCCAAACTTACATATAGTGTATATAGCCCAGGAAATCCTGTTGGCATGTATTATCATTACTCTACTGAGAATTATTATTGTTGCTCTACTAAGTTCTACTGAGAGTAGACCCATTGAAATTAATAGAACTAAGTTAGTCATGTCCAATAATTTCACTGGGGCCACTCTGAGCATGACTAGCATTTGGTACAATGGATATGGAAGTTGTGTGGCCTTGAGAAAGGCCTGAGGGCCAGAAAGTGAGGTGTGGAGGGCTGCATTTGGTCCTTGGGCTTCCCATCTCTTTTGCAGAGAATTGGGTAGACTAACAGGCTGAGGATGGTGAAGTTCATGACAGGAGCTCTGCCATATTCGTCCTGATCCTCCTCTTTATCGCTCTTAGGATTTCTTGGTTCCGCAAGCTATAGATGATTGGGTTGACCAATGGCGTGAGGACGGCATAGATCACGGCGAATGCTCTGTCATATTCCAAAGAATAGCTTTTCTTCAGCCTGACGTACATAAAAATGATGCTTCCGAAAAAGAGCAGGACGACCGTCAGGTGGGAGGCGCAGGTGGAAAAAGCCTTCTCACGACTCTCGGCCGCCTGGATCTTCAGGACAGACTGGATGATCTTCACATAGGAGACCATGATGAGCAGGAAGGTCACCAGGATGATGAAGGCATTGACCACAAAGTCAACCAAGACGTTTATGGAGGTGTCGGTGCAGGCCAGGCTGAGCAATGGTGGGAAGTCGCAGAAGATGTGCTCAATCTTATTGGGGCCACAGAAAGGGAGCTTGGAGACTAAGATGACTTCAGTGACAGGGCACATGAAGCCACAGATCCAGCACCCAGCAGCCATTTGAACACACAGCTTGGTTGTCATGATGGATGGGTAGCGGAGAGGGTTGCATATGGCCAGGTACCGATCATACGCCATTGTTGTGAGCAGGTAGCACTCAGTGGCCCCCAGTGAGTGGAAGAAATAAGTTTGCAGGAGGCATCCGGCAAAGGAGATGCTCTTCCTTTCGCTGAGCAGGTTGGAGAGCATCTTTGGGATGGTGGTGGCTGTATACCAGATCTCCAAGAAGGACAAGATGCTGATGAAAAAGTACATGGGCGTGTGGAGCTTGGGGTTGGTGCGGATGATGGTGAAAATGAGCAGGTTGCCGAAGATGGTGAAGAGGTAGACAAGGAGGAGCAAAAGGAAGAGGGGCTTGTGGAAGCGCTGGAGGTTTGGGAAGCCCACCATGATGAACTCCGTGACCTCGGTCTGGTTGAGGACTTCCATCTCCCCTAGATCAGGAGAAATATGAACTATGGGCATAGAGAAAGAGACAATGGCTGCAGAAGCCCACATTAAAAGTAGCCCTTGCTTGTGAAGCATGTGTACTGTTTAATAATAATAAAAGAAACATTAAAAAGTCAGTAAAACAAAAGTAGCTCTTGCATGCTGATCCCTAGGGTTGTAAAGGACCTGCACTCAATAGCTGGAAGTATAGATACCAACCATCCCTTCCTCAATTACCTGTATATCTTAGTGTCCTGCCTACATTTAAGTACACATCTTATAATTGCTGATCACATTTGGTTATCTGTTTGGACATGTAAGGTAAAGGTAAAGGTACCCCTGCCCGAGCGGGCCAGTCTTGACAGACTCTGGGGTTTGTGCGCCCATCTCACATCTATAGGCCGGGGGCCAGCGCTGTCCGGAGACACTTCTGGGTCACGTGGCCAGCGTGACAAAGCTGCATCTGGCGAGCCAGCGCAGCACACGGAACGCCGTTTACCTTCCCGCTGGTAAGCGGTACCTATTTATCTACTTGCACCCGGGGGTGCTTTCGAACTGCTAGGTTGGCAGGCGCTGGGACCGAGCAGCGGGAGCGCACCCCGCCACGGGGATTCGAACCGCGACCTTTCGATCGGCAAGCCCTAGGCGCTGAGGCTTTTACCCACAGCGCCACCCGCGTCCCTGTTTGGACATGTAGACTGGCTATATTAATATATACATTTAAATCAGGGTTGATTGATCCTTCTTATTTTCAATGGGAGTTGACACTGCTTCTTTTTTCTTTCGGTTACATTTGCAATAAAAAATCATCCGACGATGGCAATAAATCGCTCTTGCCTAAGCTGGATTCCGACTATCCATCTTGAAGACTCCTTCAGAGACAGGCTGGAGGGCACCATGAGCTAACACACCAGGAAGCAGAAGCATCCAACTCCCTTTTCCTGAAACTCTGCTGGTAACTCACTTTATCTTTCCTTCGCAGTGAATTGTCCCCAATCCTCCCTCTCAACCTTTGTCACTAAAAGAGAGTTAAGCAGAGATAAATGTTGGAGAGAGAAAGGTTCCCAGGAACTGATTCCTCTTCAGTTTTCACTGCCTGTCTCCGGAAAACTTCAAATTCTCAGCTATCAAAGTAAGTTTCATGCTTGACATGCAGTGCTATTTTTCTGAGAAGAAGAGGTGCCAGAATTCACCATGAATGCCTCCCTTGTTCTCTTAGAATGGCAATGGCGCCCACCTGAGAGGTGCCGGAACTGAGTTCCGATGAGTTCCAGGTGGAAAAAAGCTCTGTTGACATGAAGAATTAAATGTGTTAACTACTAACCAAGCTCTACAAATCTCAGGAATTGGGAACCTCAGGCTTGAGAGTCAAATTTGACCCTCCAGGCCTCTCTATTTGACTCTTGGAACTGTCCCCTGACCGTACTCCTTACCATGTTCCCATAGTCTCAGTCTGTGAAGAATAGCAAGCAGATCTCTGCAGCACCTGTGAGCCAGATATCCCTGACGCAGGACAAGAGGCCACCACAGCTGTTACTGGGGCTCTTGTCTGGCTCTCCAGTTCTCCAAGGGCCGCTGATACAGATAAGGTGATGAACCAGGCAGGAGTTTCAGAGCTGCATGTGAGGCTACTCAGGAGGTTGGGGAAGTATGTGCAAGCCTGTGTTGGCTGGTCCATATGGGCAAATGGGCCACAGTCCTGCCAGCCCCAGTCTGCCTTTACTTGCCTGCTTTCTCACTTGCAACTGGTCCAGGGAATGGCATCATCTGTCAGCTACCCCCTCCTCATTCTCAGTGTCTTGTAGAAGTCAGCGTGGAGGAGGATGGGGACAAAACTAGTATTAGTAGGCTCCACCGATCATTGGCTCTGCTCTGCCTGTCATTGGATCTGGCCCCATCTGTGGATGGGCTTCCTGTCTTCTGCTCCACCAGTCCCAATGGGCACCAGGGTATGATGGAGAGCCAGGAAGGGATGGAACCTTCAGCTCCTATTTGAAGTTTTAGGTCCAAGCTAATTCATTGCAGAAGTAACAGCTCTCTTATAGCTTACAAGAGCATCAGGGGGAAAACCCCTGCTGGATCAGGCCAATGGCCCATCTACTTCAACATTCTGGGGTCAGCCTGAAAGCACAACCTGAGTGCCACAGCACTCTTTCCACTTGTGGTCCCCAGTAACTGGTATTCAGTTGGAAAAATCTGTTGAAAAAAGGGCTATCAAGCAAATTTCTTTCCATCTGTTCCTTTGATCCTTTGCTGTGAAGGCCATTTCCCTTAGTTCTCTACCATCAAAATTTTAACTCACTCTCTCAAGAGATAACTAAATTGTTTAGCAATGTACATTATTTACATATTCATTGATGTATGCAACTTCCTCTTTGCTTTTCTTGTTTCTGAAGTGTTGTTTGTTGCCAAGGGCAGCCTATGTGCACCAATACTGCAATCCTAACCATGCCTACTCAGATGTAAAACCCATTAAATCCAGTGATGATTACTCCCGGATAAGTGGGTTTAGCATTTCCACCTTAATGTGCTTCCTATTGTGATTTTTTTTTTTTAAAAGGAATGCACCACTCATTTTTGTTCTTTTCACATGGAAAGAAGTGGAATATTTGTTACCTGCAGCTTTTACCTGTGCTCCACAGTTGAAGTCCTAACATATTTGTCAAAATGGGGAGAATCAGCTTAATTTGACTGCTGATTTTTGACCACCCATAACTCTTCTTTCTAGAAGTAAAATGAAATTAAAATTCATGTCCTTCTCCCCCATTTGAAGTTCTCTTCACTTGTCACAAAAAAGAGAAAAAGGATGACAAGGTTATACTGAATTGAGAAACCAAAGCTGCAGAAGTTGCTGGAATCCTAACCTCACATACCTCACCAAATTCAATGGAATTTACTTTTGAGAAGACATGGTTAGGTTTGCAGCCATAGTTGGCCCTAGCCACTTTGTTGTTATGGTGTTGTTTTTGCCGCAAAAAACCCCAACCCTAACAGGGCTACCCTTCTGGAAATTCATTAATTTTGAAAGGGAACAAGCAAGGAAGATTTGCAAATATAAGTTGATGGTTGAGATATGTGTGCCTGTTGTGTGCTACATTAGAAAAGTTATAAATATGTGCATTTCTGCAGCAAAAGACAGTGAAATGGTAGATTTGTGCAAAATAAAGCAATTACACCAGATCGTAAAATACCAGATGAAAGCGCAAATGAATATTGGAAGAAAATGTTTGCACATCCCTGATTCAGAGGCACAATGTTCTCAGCAGTTGAGGGAAAACGTAGCCATCATGGTGAGTAGCCATTCCTTCCTACCTTAACTTCCACAAACCTGTCTAATCTTCTCTTAAAGTTGTCCAAGTTGGTGGCCATCATTACATTTTGTGGGAACTAATTCCATAGTTTGACTATGTGCTGTGTGAAGGAAGTACTTTATGTCTGTCCTGAATCTTCAGCTTGACTGGATGTTGATGAATTCCAGTGTTGCTGTGCTATGGAAAGAGATAATTTGGGTTGCACCATTCTTTAGACTATCCTTCTCCACCACAATGTATATCTCATTAGCAATGGAATCCCCCGTTCCAAATAGTTTAAAAATAAATGAAACAATAAACATCTGGAGCAAATGAATGGGTGTAACTGCTTACCACAATGAAGGAAATCATATATTTCTCTGTCAAACAATTTTTTTGTAGGAGCTAGGGAAAGGAGACAGTGTTATTTTCCTTCTCCAAATCTTGGTGGTTTCTGGCATGAAGCACCTTCATTTGTTGTTGTTTAGTCGTACGATCACTGCAGATGGTGACAGCAGTCACAAAACTAAAAGCATCTTCATAGGTGCATGCTATTCCTTCTGTTCATTCAGTGATCTATCCTTTGTCTTGGGAACAGCATAGTAGGTGATTGCTTCCCTGTCTGTCTCCAGCTGCTTTTGAAGCTGTCTGTTCCTAACAGGTACTAGCTGTGATGGTTTATATGCTACCTCCAGGGTGAGGGGAATTTTGCCCCCAGCTGCTGAGAATTATGAGCAGGAGAGTGTTATCATCCTCATGCCCTATTTTTGGCTTCTCAGAGATATCTAATTGGCCACCGCTAGAATTGAATGCTGGACTAGATAGGACTTTGGTCTGCTCCAGAAGGGCTCATCTGACGTCCCCATTTACGTGGTGATCGCTTTTCCCTACTCATCTCATCTCTCAAGAGAGAGGGGCTTTGTTCTTTGTTAGTTTGGTCCTTTGGGGTCAGAAGAGAAAACATGCTCTCCCTTGGTTGAAGATGGAGCTGGACCTCCAGTGGTTCTTCTATCCCAGTTGGGCAAATCAGCAAAACTCACTGGAAACCACTGCTCCAGAACACTGTGTGTACTCAGTTCATATGCATGCACGTACAAATGGAATATGTACCTATGAAACTGCTTTAGCATGTAAGAATGTTTCTCCAAACACACTAGTATTGTCTATTATGATTGCTCACTTGCTGGATCATCACCTTGTTGTGGTGAATGGGCTTGCACGTTCCTATGAGCTTTGTGAGTGAAGCCATCGGGAGTCTCGTACTCCCAGCAAGGTCACCCAAGGCTGTAAGGTCAAAGGGGAGGAGCTAAAGAATGATTGAAGAAATTCTCAATGGCAGAACAGGTGGAAGATACAATGGCTGTGAAGGCGGATGAAGGCTGCAGCAGATAAGAATCTACTGGTCGTCATGATACTCATGCCACCGGAATAGAGCCTTGCTGCGAAGACTGGGCATTGGTCAGTGTGCACTGATCTACACACATAAAACAAATTCACGCACAGGCGTCTTCTAAAAACCCATCCCAAACCCAAACCCTAAAAAGTCCCATGGTGATCAGCAAATGCTAACGGGGGCAGGACTGTGAAATCTGGAAGCCCCAAGTCATGAACCAGGACATGAGCAGTGGATACAGATTCAGTTGCTCTGACTCAAGGAATGAGACAGTTGAGCAGCTGTCTCCATGACTGAGCAGCTCTACTTAGGATCCACTCTGTGCACCCCGAAAAGGGATTGGCAGAGAATCTCAAAGGTCACAAGTCTTATTCAACTCTATCACTTGAGGCTGTTTTAACTGGAGATGGCAGGAAGGTTCTCTCTCTCTCTCTCTCTCTCTCTCTCTCTCTCTCTCTCTCTCTCTCTCTCATAATATTAGAACTTGGTGACCAAGAAGCTGAGTGATGGGATATTTAGGACCGATGTAGGGCAGCGCATCTTCACACAACACCGAGTTAAACTATGGAATTACCTCTCACATGACGCAAGGAAGAACACCAACATGGACAGCTTCAAAATGGGCTTAGACCAATTCATGGAGATAAGGCTACTGATTGCAACTATGTTTACCTCCACTGTGTTTTTAATATTTTATTAGGAGCCACCCATAATGTTTGGGGGCAACTCAGTCAGCTGGGTGGCATATAAATAAGAATAATAATTGTTGTTGTTGTTCTTGGAGGCAGTAATACCACTTTCTGGGAAATTCAGGGCAGGAGTGTGCTCTTGCACTCAGGTGCTCCTTGTGGGCTTCTCCCCAGGGCATGTGGTTGACCACCATGAAAATAGGATGCTAGAGTAGATGGGTCTGATCCAGGCCTCTTCTTATGTTCCAGAGCTGCTCTGCCATTGACTCTCAATTGCATTATATGAAGTCAGAGAGCCAGATCATCAACCCACCTTGCCTTCCCCAAGCTGGTGTCCTCCAGATGTTGGACTACAGCTTCCATCATTCCTATTGGACGTGCCAGCTGGGGCTGACATTGAGATGTGTAGCTGCCATGGGTTGTATCCAAGGCTAGCCTGACTTAGACCCATCACGTATTTATTTATAGAAAAATATTTATATACCACTACTTCATAAAAAATAGAAAAGCTGATTAAACAAAAATATATAAAACTGTATATTGAAAACTATATACAACCATATACTGAAAACCATTAAAAAATGGTTTAAAACAGACATCAGCTAACCATTGTGGAAAGGTGTGTTCTGGCAGAACCGAAATGTATCCAGCAGCTGTTTAAAAGTTGGCACAGAAGGTGCCTGCTAAATCTCCATTGGCAGGGTATTCTACAGGACTGGGCTTTATTTCTTGCCATTATCAAGTGAGCCTCGCCAACTTGGGGAAGTAAACTGCAGTAAACTCAGGGAAACTCATTGAAGTATATTGACACGACTAGCTTAGATTTGCCAATTCCAGTGGGTTTTGTGTGAGTAGGACTTAGTTGTCTACAACCCCATGCCAACACCTGCTTTGGTTTTTTTTTTAATGGATCTGTTTGGCTGAGCTCCGGTCTCTTCCCTCCCCCCCCATGGAATCTTTGGTTGTATCTCTAAAGTGTTACTTAACAAACAGTTCTGGGATTTCCTCCCTAAATGCATTTGTTTTCGCTGCTTCCTCTTCTTCTCTGGAGGATGTGGGACTCTCATCATCAGCACTTGGGAGTTGTGTGTCAAGTGGCTTGTTTGTGGGGAACAGGGGGATATGAAGTTAGTTCTCGTCAGGCTGGTATGAGGGATGTGTCCCATCACTGTTCCATTCGTTCCCTCTGGGGTAATTAACTAAAGGCAATTAACGAGGCATAAGAAGGTAAGGGGATAAACATTCTAAATGAAATTTGGCCAGAAGTTCTTGAAGAACTTTCATAGGTGCTGGTTGTATTGATCCACCCGTTATCAGAAACATCCACCCACCTCACAAATCTTTCTGATGAGATCCATCTTTATCAACTTTATTTCATTTTATTGGGGGCAATTTAAACCTTCTTCTGTTGACATCTTATTGCTTGTCCATGGAACCTGTGGGTTCTATATTTCAACAAAGCACCTTCTATCATTTGAAATGACAATTCCCTCCCAGTAATAATAATATTAACAATAATAATATTTGGACCTAAGAAGTTCACCTGGATGAACTTGAGCTAAACTAGTTTGTTTTGTGAAATGACATACTTGAATTGGGACCAGTACATTTTGGGACAGGAGGAACATGAACCAGAGCGAATTTTTAGTGTTGCAGCTCTCACGGCCTGGAATCAATTGCCAGGCGAAATTGCCAGACAGGTGCTTGGATTGGAATAAAGAATTGGAGCTTTCAATATTTCCCAGACAGTGGGAAAGAGTTTTAGCCTCAATACCAATACCAACAGACCTCAAATTATGACTTACACAACAGAAAACAATATTCAGAATCTATTGGACTCCTTTATGATTGTGTACAAAAGGATTTGCTAAGGTTGCTTTATGCCTCCCCAAAACATATCTCAGCTTTTCACTTTATGTGTAAGTAGGCTAAGTTTTGGGGGGTGGACGGATGTTGAGATCCACCCAGTTCCAGACTTCTTTAACAATCAGACTAAACGGCCTTGGTCCAGTATATCTGAAGGAGCGTCTCCACCCCCATCGTTCTACCCAGACTCTGAGGTCCAGCACCAAGGGCCTTCTAGCAGTTCCCTCACTGCGAGAAGCCAAGTTACAGGGAACCAGGCAGAGGGCCTTCTCAGTAGTGGCGCCTTCCCTGTGGAACACCCTCCCACCAGATGTCAAAGAGAACAACAACTTTTAATGTTTGATATATTATAGTATTTTTTTTGGGGGGGGAAGCCGCCCAGAGTGGCTGGGTAAGCCCAGCCAGATGGGCAGGGTATAAATAAATTATTATTATTATTATTATTATTATTATTATTATTATTATTATTATTATTATTATTTTGGGGCCAGTGTGTGCACAATAAATTTCATCTTCCCAGCATGTGTGGAAGTTAATGGTTTTTTGGGGGGGGGGCCCTGCATCTTTTGATGGGCAGGTGTCGGCGTGACCCAGTTCTAGACTTCCTTAGTTTTCAGGGTGTCTTTAGGCTACATTTGTTCCGAATGTTAACTTTCTAGCTTGAGTGGAAGTTCTTTGGAGTATACTTCTCCCTGCTCCTCATTTTGAGGGAGATGTGCAAATGTCCTCCTTTCCTGGTAAGCAGAGGTGATGACAATACCAGATCTATCTATCTATCATCTATCTATCTATCTATCTATCTATCTATCTATCTATCTATCTATCTATCATCTATCTATCTATCATCTATCTATCATCTATCATATATCTATCTATCATCTATCTACCTCAGTGTGCTCATTAAAACTGCAACAAACTTTATTCCGACGCCAAACAAACTTTGCAGTCACGTTGGGGAAATCAGAGGCAGGCATGTAAACAAAGTCATTAGAAGATTGGGAGGAGAGCCTTGTGATCACATCCACAGAGGAAGGAAAAATAGATTAGGTGTATTCGGGTGAAGGTCTCATAAGGGGTTATTTTGCAGATGTTATCTCTATAGACTTGGTAAGTGAGTGGGTGTGCTGAGCTGGTGTGATCTCTAAAGGGTTTGTGAAGATTTCAGAAATCAGGTGATGCATCTGTTGAGTTCAACGGCATTTTGTTGGTGCAATGTCTGTCATCAGACTGTGGCCACAACAGTTGAATGTGGGTGATCTGGTAGCATAGCAATGGAGGAGAAGCTTTGCCCTTTTGGGCTGGGAGAAGGGGAAGATATTAGAATCGTATAATTAGAAAGTTGCAAGGGACTCCAAGGAGCAACTCCTGAAATGCAGGAATCACAACTCAATAGCCACCCAACCTCTGTTGAAAAAGCTCCAATGAAGGAGAGTCCATCACTTGAGGTGGCTCATTCCGCTGTCAAACCGCTCTCATCATCACTAAGTTCTTCCTAAAGTTTAGTTGGAATATCCTTTTTTGCAATTTGAATCCATTAATTTGAGTGATACCCTCTAGAGGAGTGGAAAAAACCCAAGTTTTCTCCATCTTCCATGTGATATTTCAGATCTTCAGATATTTGAAGGTGGCTAACCTATCACCTCTCAGTCTTCTCTTCTCCAGGCTAAACATGCCCAGTGCCCTCAATCCTTCCTCATAAGGCTTAGTTTCCAGACTGTTTATCATCTTGGGAGATGGAGAAAGCTTGTTTTCTGCTGCTCCAGAGGGTAGCACCTGAATCAATGGGTTCATATTACAAAAAATGAGATCCTGACTAGACATTGGGAAGAACTTTCTGAGGGTGCAAGTCAGTGGAACAGACTTGTTTGGAAAGCGGTGGACTATCCTTCATCGGATGCTTTTAAACAGTGGTTGGATGGCCTTCTGTCATGGATGCTTTGGATTAGACGATGCTTGGGGGTACCTCCCAACCTGACAATTCTATGATTCGAAGGCCCTTTCATGATGTAAGATGGGACAAGGTTCAGTATTGATGTGGGATGCGGTTCAGGCTGTGCTCTGGGGGAAACACATAACTCTGAAGTTGTTCTAGCAAGAAATAAGCTGAAGATAAGCCCTTATATAGCTGCAGTGGCAGCAGTGGAAGTGCAACCTAACTTTTGCCACCACTTGTTCTGCGAGATGTTGCTTTGGTTAAAGGATCGGACCTTCCCCAGTCACCTTCTGCTGTAACAAAGAGGGCAGTTTCAGGTCTCCCTGGCTCTTCAGCAGCAAAGTCCTCTAAGGCAGAGGGTGGCAGTGCAACATCCCAGAAGCACACTGTGAGTGCTTCTTGGACTGACCCTGCATATCCTTCCCCTTATGCTTCAGAGACCTCAGCCTCATCCCCCAAAGATGAGAACTTTGGCTCCAGGGTCATGACAGATGGGGACCAATTGTGATGGCCTGGGATTTGGACTTGGATGCCGAACCTGAGGGATCGCAGCCTGCACAGGATTCCCCGCCTCCAGAAGAATGCTGTGAAGAAGGCGCAGCAGAGACGGTACTTTTTGAGAATACTAAGGAAAAACCATCTTCCGCAGAAACTGCTGCTTGCCTTCTATCACTGTGCCATTGAGAGCGTGCTCACTTATGGCTTATGTGTGTGGTACGGAAGCTGTACTACCCGGGACAGGATGGGGTTGTGCAGGGTTGTTAAGGCAGCAGAGAGCATTGTTGGCTGCCCACTCTCCACCTTAGAGCAGATTTATGCCACAAGGTGCCATAGGAAGGCACTGGACATAGTAAAAGATCCATCGCATCCTGGTCACTGTCTCTTTGAGCTCTTGCCGTCAGGACGGAGATACAGGTCGATGAAGACAAGAACGAGTCGTCTTAAGAACAGCTTCTTCTCCAGAGCGATCTCGGCCCTGAATGGGAAGTCCGGACTTTGAAAGTCATCTAATCTCCCTTGCTGTATTATATTGTATTGTTTAATTAGTGTTTTTATGGAGCAGTCAAGTAATTTCGTTGTCCCCGAAGGGGGCAATGACAATAAAGATATTCTTATTCTTAAGCTGAGCCGGGGCTGGGGCATGAGCCTGAAGGGTCCTCACCTGTGCTGGATCCTCAGATGCAGGCACCAGCTGAGTCTGCTCTGGCTCCTGAGGGGATGGAGGACCCATTGCTTGCAGGTGCTCCATTCTCAGCCCCGTCAGAGGAAGATGAGGTTGCCTCTGGGTCCGGTAACCCTCCAGCCTCTCCTGGGCTGCAGAGGCTTAGGGGAGAGAGGCGGAGGGAACTAAGTTCCCGCAGGAGGAGTGCTCGCCTCCAGGCCAGGAGAGGCGAGTCACCAGAGGATCGGGGCCGCCATATGCCTTGGGGCAGATAAAAGCCGGCCAGCCCCAGTCCCAAGTTGCGGGAGCAACATTGTTTGTTGCTAGATCCTGCCTGAACCCTGCCTTGGCTCCCTGCTTGCATGCCTGTCCCTGACTTCACCTGACTCCCTGCCCTGTACCCAGCTTCAGCTACTACGGACTTCCTCCATGTTGCACCTTTGACCACGGACCGGACTTGGACCTCGCCTCTCAGGTAATCCATGGGACCAGCACACCTACGATTAACCTGTCACGAGGAGGTCAAGGTCCTGGTTCCCTGCAGGTAGCAATCCATCCCTGTGAAAAAATGAGAAGCCAAAATTAGAGAAGGAATGTTTGACTGTGGACATTTCCTTGGGCAAGATGAGGGAAAACATCCTATCCATCTGTTTCTGCACATATGTGCTCCTAGGGTTATGTGCAAGCTTCTATGCATCAGTACTTGGGTAAGTGCAAGAGGATGATTCTCTTGCACCTGCTGTCCTCTGGATCATGGCTACAGGCTGATATCTTGAGCACACTACTTAGGAACATGAGCATCTTTGAACTAAGCCAACAGGGTATAAATCTCATGAATACGGTTGGGGTGCAGGGGATATTAGTGGCTGAAGGATCTATGAACAGCCCAACTGGAGCTCATCTTGTCAAGCAGACTGTTCAGCAGTGTTGTGGAACCTGTGGCACCTGGGATGTTCTTGGACTCAACCCAAGAGTCTATGGTGTCATCCATGACCAATGGTGAGCGATGTGGGAGTTGTAGTCCAACAGCATATGGAAGGCCACAGCTTCCCCATCACTGATGTAGACAGTGGTTGGTTTTGCCTTGTGTGAACTGCCTAAATACCGTGTTGGGTCCATGGTTCCCTTGACCAATTACATTCTTTCTGCAGCTCCCCTGTGGGGCTCAGGAGCCCAGTTGTGTCACTCCTTGCCTCCAAAGCCACCAGCCCCTCAACCCTTTTCAAATACCCTCCCTTGTGGAGTGTTCCCTCAGCCCCTCTCCTCTCCCCTCCCCTTGGGAGTCCTCTGGGTAGCCGCAGCTGCCGCCCCTGGTCTCTGAGCTGCCCCACCCTGCCCCACAGAGAGGTGCCTCCTCACACTGCCCCACGGGGCCAGGGAAGCACCCCCGACCAGCTCTAGAAGCTTGTAGCCAGAGCTGCTGCAGCAAACATGTGTGAAAGCCTTGGGAGGCAGAGATGCAAGAGGGCATCAGAGGAGGGAGGGAAGGAAAGAGGGACAGAGGCCAGTGTTGCCCTCAGCACACCTGACCATCATTCAAGGCACCCAAGGGTGCCACGGCACACTGGTTGAAAACCACTGGCCTAAATCCTTATCTTCACCCATTTCCAACAGTGGCAAGATCGAAGGCCTCCGTAAAGTTCGCAAGAAGAGCATAAAGGTGCCTGTTCTGAGCAACTGGTAGTCAGAGGTACACGACTTCTGAACCTGGATGTTCTGTTTAGCTTGCTTTTAGCATGAGCCTCTGTGTGGCCCAACTGGAAGTAAACATGGCTGAGCTGGCAGTGGAGTTGTAGGGTGATAGCAGTTCGTCTGATGTTTTTGTCATGCTCACCACAGGTACATAAAGGCCAGGGGCACAGTGAGGGAGCAGTACTGATGTGGAGGGATGGGGAAGTAGGCAGGAGGCGGCTGAAAAGCAGAGCCCCTAGCAAGTACCCAGAAAAGTGAAACTGATTTTGTGTGTGTGTGTGTGTGTGTGTGTGTGTGTGTGTGTGTGTTGATGTTAGAACATAAGAAGAACCCTGCTGGATCAAGTAAAAGACTACCATTATTATTGCAGTAGCCAGTAAGGTGCCTCTAGGAAGTACACAAGCAGGACGTGAAGGCAATAGCTACTCTCCTCACTTGCAGTGCACAAGAACTGGTTTTCAGAGGCCCATTGCCTCCAATAGTTGAGGGAGACCACATCCAATGTGGCTGATAGCCATCAATAGCCTGTTTTCTGGGGATGTAAATAAACAGTGACAAGGCAGTTCTGGAGAGTAGAGAATAAAATGGAAGAGTGGCTTTTATGTGCGTGTGTAACTTATGGATTTTATGTTTTGTCAGCTTTAATAATTTATATGTGTCGAAATTCTGCTGCCGGGAAGCCTATTGATGAGAAGAGTATTTGAGCTCTACTTGAAAGTAAAGCACCTATCCGACAGACCTGTTAATGAGTCTCTTCTGGGGTTCTGAGGACTTTCTGATAAGCCTTGAGCTGGTCGGAATCGGTGAACCCTTGAAAAACACATTTTTCACTGCAAAGAAAATATCTGTTCCCAGATACTGTACATTGCAAGGTTTATAGTACTGACAGGGAGGGGTTCTGTTTACCATAGGAAACAATAATATGGTAATAATAACATAAAAAAATGAGGTCTGTGTTCCAAGACAGAAAGCTATAAATAAACAAATACAAAGGAAGGAGAGACCATGCATTTTGAATCTGGTGATAGAGGACGAGACAGAAACAGAATGCATGACTCCAGGGATTTCAGGAACAGCCGTTCATTTTCTGTTTGAAACCCTCTGGAGTGAAATATAATTAATTAGCATTCCTTACTTGAAGATGAGCGAAAAATTAAGACACCTGTCCTGGAGACCATCTCTGCCGGGACTCGAACCCGGAACCTCTGGATTAGAAGTCCAGCGCGCTCGTCCATTGCGCCACAGAGACCTCACCACGAGCTCAGCATCAGGACCAGAACTGAAAAAGCACGTACCTTCTGCATCACTGCCGAGCAATTCCAGCATCCTGCTATTTCTGTACAGCTTTGTCGAAGGGGGCAGAGTGAAAACGTGGAGCTGGGATCCCATTTTCTCTGCTGATCGAATAGGTTCCTCTCAGCGTCCCCCACCCTCTGCTTTGGTGAGGGGGAAGGGGAGGAAAAATTCTATATATAATTCATCGGATATCTCTGTTCCTACCACAAAGGGAAGAAGAGACAGCAAAAACCTGGAGCTGGGATTGAAATATCTGTTTAGTTGACAGCGTCCATCTGAGCATCAGCACCACGGAGAGCGCAAGATGCCTGAGCTTGAATGTAACAGCTGTATCCTGGGAGTGTGTGCGTCTGCCAGCATCCCCCCCCCGCCCCCGTCTGGAAATAAGCTAATGCTGAAAAGCAGTTTCCACAGCGTTCTGGTTTTGTTAAAGAAGAGCAATGGTGTGTGTGTGTGTGTGAACTGGAAAACACAACCCACAGGTTTGCCACAATAGCTTTTGTCTACATCTTGCACTTCCAGGAGACTGGTCCTCATCTTTTTCTGCACATGAACTAAAATTATGCACAGGGTCAATACTTTGTTAACTCAGATGGGCAGTGAATCTGGGGCATGAATAGGCCTTGGGGCATGGATGATCTTGACCAGTGGTTCCCAGTTAGCTAAGGACCCCCTGTTTTTCAAAAGCCAAGCCATGCACCCCCTAACTTTTGAAAATTCTGATATGGTAGTTTTTCTTATGTGAATGGTGCTACAGATCCACCCGGGTGAGTTACATAGACACCCTGGGGTCCATGGACCACCAATTGGGAATCACTGCTCTGAGACAGTGGCTCTTAATTAGCTAAACATTGCAGACTCCAATTTTTCAAAAGTCAAGCTATGGACCCCCTACGTTTGAAAATTCTGATGTCTCTATGGTAGTTTTTGTTATGTGAATTTTGCCACAGACCCCCTGGGTGGGTTACTTGGGAACCACTGATCTAGATAAATAACGGTTTTTGTCATATTTTTTTTTTTGGGGGGGCTTTTTTCAGTCATCATGCCATGATTCTGAAGCTTCTTTCTAGAGTGTAAGGAAACCTGGTCTAGTGTCTTCTTCATGATTTACCTGTGCTAGGGTTGCCATATTCCCAAAACATGTTTGCGGTAGCTAGACTGGTGACTGGGAGCGGCCGCCGAGACCACATAACACCAGTCTTGAAAGATCTACATTGGCTCCCAGTACATTTTCAAGCACAATTCAAAGTGTTGGTGCTGACCTTTAAAGCCCTAAACGGCCTCGGTCCAGTATACCTGAAGGAGTGTCTCCACCCCCTAAACGGCCTCGGTCCAGTATACCTGAAGGAGTGTCTCCACCCCCATCATTCTGCCCGGATACTGAGGATGAGCTCTGAGGGCCTTCTGGTGGTTCCCTCACTGCGAGAAGCCAAGTTACAAGGAACCAGGCAGAGGAGGTGCTCAGTAGTGGCACCCATCCTGTGGAACACCCTCCCACCAGATGTCAAAGAGAAAAACAACTACCAGACTTTTAGAAGACATCTGAAGGCAGCCCTGTTTAGAGAAGCTTTTAATGTTTAACAGACCATTGTATTTTAATATTTTGTTGGAAGCTGTCCAGAGTGGCTGGGGAAACCCAGCCAGATGGGCAGGGTATAAATAATAAATAATAAATGATGATGATGATGATGTTTTTTGGTCAAAGTTGTTGAGCTTTTCTTGGAAAATCGCTCTATTTGACATACGTTTCTCTGGACATTTTGATGCAAAAATCTGCCCAGATGCTGTTTTGCAGCCCAATTCCTGGATTCCTGGATTTATGGCAGTCCTACCTGTGCTCCCCAATCCCAGTGCTTTGGGGGAGCTATGTCTCCTAGCTTAAGGAAGAAGCCAGAAAGTGCAGCAGGGGAAAGAGACTGATACATCTAGGTTGTAATCCGATGGAACGGTTTTATCCAAAAGGCAAATCCCTTTTAGTTCTTCCAATGTCCATCTCTCCTTAAACGGTGTCTAGTACAAACACCCCTGAACCAATTTGTCTGCAATTTGGAACTTCTCTCGTGCCTGCAATTTTCACACCAATTTCCCCACAAAACACTGAGGGAGATAAAGCAAATATTTCTTTTTTCTTTTTCTTTTACCCACCCCCAAATTGTAATGGCTGCCTTTGCAGGAAAAAATAATAATACTGCACCCATCCTTCTGAATTGTGGACGGCTTCATGACCTTTTGATTGAATCCAGCTAAGTTCTACTCAGAAGAGACCAAGTGAAATTAATGGACCATCGTCATTAATATCAATGGGTCTACTCTGAATTATAGGACTGAGGATAGCTGTCTGTCAGGAATTCTTGAGCTGTGAGTCTTGCATTGCAGGGGATTGGACTAGATCACCCTTGGGGTCCCATCCAGCTCTATGAGTCTAGGAATAATTTTATATTTTCAAACAGATACAGTAAAAATAAGGGTTGCATCTAATTTTGATCCTACTTAAAGCAGAGCCATTAAAAACCAACCAATGTGACAGACCTATTAATTTCAACAGGTCCTCTCTAAGGAGAACTTAGTTGGATACCAATCAAATAAGCAGTAATGCAAGAATCATTACTGCAGAAGTCAAATAAGCAGACCGAGTTCTGCATACATGGGCCCCATGTAGCTGTTATATATGTATATTTTTCCCGAGTTTGAAGATAAGTTCAGAACATCTCACCATATTTGATCCAGAGTTGAGAGTAGGGATGGAGGGGAAATTTGGTTCAGTTAGGATTTTAATGGGAACCTTCCTAATTCCAGCTTTCTGAAATAATAGGCAGACTGAAACACACTATCCTTAGAAATTCGCACTGCTCTGAATTTTGTGGTGTAATTTTCCCAGCCCAGTCATGCATACAGAAACATGCATATTAGGGGGAATGTGCACACAAAACCCATGTATTAGGGAAAGTAACCTATAAAACGCATTATGTTAGGGGAAACTGCTTGCAAAAAAAAAAGAAAAAAGTCTATTTGCAGCGAGTTGTGCCGAAATGCTGATAAATTTTCATGAGGACTTGTGGGGAGGGAATTGTAAACCAGTGAAGGAATGTGGAGCACTGAACTTAAGGCTGGAAAAGTGAGAAACCGAGAGAAACAGAAATAGACAGATTTGCCCATCTCTTGGTTTGGGTGCGTGAGCCATGCATGCTTCTGCATCCATATACCTTGTTGGTTGCAAATCTAATAAAAGGGTTCCAAACTGCAGAAATGGAATGGAATGAAATGAAATAG
Organism: Podarcis vaucheri; assembly: GCF_965113315.1. Lineage (NCBI taxonomy): Eukaryota > Metazoa > Chordata > Lepidosauria > Squamata > Lacertidae > Podarcis > Podarcis vaucheri. Next base: position 13,535,911 of record NC_138754.1, read on the forward strand.
GCCAGTCTGCGTTCCTTTTCTCATAGCCTGCACAGAACATGAGAGTTTCTCCATTCTACCTCTACTGCCAGGAGCAATTTGCTTTTGCTTTTCCAGTTGCTGTAGCACTCAGGTCCTGCTAGCAAGCTTCTCAGAGGACCCTGGCTGGCAGCTGTGGGAAGTGGATGGTGGACTAAGTGGACCGTTGTGAACCAGGCGGAGAGCCTTTTTGGTATTGGCACCCTCCCAGTCGATGTCAAGGAAATAAACAACTATCTGACTTTTAGAAGACATCTGAAGGCAGCCCTGTTTAGGGAAGTTTTTAATGTTTGGTATTTTATCACTTTAATACAGTGGTACCTCGGGTTACAAACACCTCAGGTTACCAACACTTCGGGTTACAAACTCCACTAGCCTGGAAGTAGTACCTCGGGTTACAAACTTTGCCCCAGGATGAGAACGGAAATCGTGGCGGCAGTGGGAGGCCCCATTAGTGAAAGCGTGCCTCAGGTTAGGAACGGTTTTGGGTTAAGAACGGACCTCCGGAACGAATTAAGTTCGTAATCCGAGGTACTACTGTATTATTCATATTATTTATATTAATATTATCAATATTATTAATATTCTGTTGGGAGCTGCCCAGAGTGGCTGGGGAAACCCAGCCAGGTGGGCGGGGTATAAATTATTATTATTATTGTTGTTGTTGTTGTTGTTGTTGTTATTATAATTAGCACCAGCAGTGCTATTCTTATCAGTGCTGAACTCCTTCTTGATACCGTCCAAAGGCGCTGAGTTGAGTTGTGCCCAACATTGCAGCGGGGGGAGCATCACAGACATTCTGTGATGTGCATCAGGAGGAGGCCAATAGCGGGGAGGCCATGGTGGCTGTGAGGCCCAGCGAGGCTGGCTGCCACCGCAAGGCCTGGTGAGCACCACCACTGTGAGCCCCGGTGAGGCCTGCCACCGCTGCCACGAGGCCTGGCCCCTCAAGATTGGAGGGCTTAGCCCCATCCAAACAGAAGACACCTCAGCCCTATAAGAGTTGGTGCCTAGGATATCGTCTGCTATTTATTTCATAAAATCTTTATACCATTTGCGTGTAAAAAACCCCCCAAACGAACCTCAAAGCGGGTTTATGAAAAAGATAAAACAATAATATCATTGATAAGAAACAAGCAACCATAATTTCAAACTTTCAAAATGTTAAAATAACAGTGGATAAAAAACAACAACTTCACATCGACTGGCTTGTCTAAACGAGGATGTTTTTTAGCAGGCGTCCACGGAAGTACAGTGAAGGCACTTCCTTAATATCATGAGGCAGGAAGTTCCAAAGCGTAGGTGCTGCCAACCCTAAAATATCAAGTGCTTACAAATGTGGAATGGGTTTTATGTGGCAGCTGCAACAGGGCCATTCCGCTGATCGAAGTGGTCGAGTGGGCATAGGTTTGTGCTTGCCCCCTTCCAATTTTTAGCCACCATGAGCCTTGCTGCTCTTGAGTTATTTGTATCTCAGCTGGTCACACTCCGGGGCTTGTCCATCTCTCTCATTCCTCTCTCTCTACACTTTCCCACACTGTGGGTGTTGGAGGGAGGCCTCTGCAGGCCAGGCCGCTCTCAGAGCATCACTATGGAGCCGTTGCCATGGGAACCGGAGGCGGGGGTGACTCCGGCCTGCTTATCTCCACCAAGGCACGGCTGCAATTAAAGCTTTTACAAGAGGGCAATGTCTGGGTGAAGTGTGGAAGCTTTTCTGCCCAAGCATGATAAATATAACCGCTTGCTTTTAAAGTATCTTTAAAACAAGAACAATAGCTGCAAAAAACGTTCTCATTAGTTGGTTTTCTTAACTCCCACCAGCAAAAGCCCGTCTAGCCCAGTTGGAGATGTGGAGAAGGCTGCCAAATTGGAGGGCTATTAAAGGGGTTTAGAAAAATTCACGGAAGACAAGGCTGTCAATGGTTACTAGCCATGGTGGCTGTTATTGTTGTTATTGTTGTTACTACAGTGGTACCTCAGGTTAAGTACTTAATTCACTCCGGAGGTCTGTTCTTAACCTGAAACTGTTCTTAACCTGAGGTACCACTTTAGCTAATGGGGCCTCCTGCTGCTGCCGTGCTGCTGCCGTGCGATTTCTGTTCTCATCCTGAAGCAAAGTTCTTAACCCGAGGTACTATTTCTGGGTTAGCGGAGTCTGTAACCTGAAGCGTATGTAACCTGAAACATATGTAACCCGAGGTACCACTGTATGACTACTACTACCCACCCTTCAACAGAAGGCCCCAGGGTAGGCTACAGAAATATAAAATGCAGCATTAAAAACAGCTCAAAACAAATTCCATTCATGAAAGAAACATGGGCCCATAGATAGGAATAGAGATAAGACAATTCAAAGAGTTGGTGCTGACCTTTAAAGCCCTAAACATCATTGGCCCTATATACCTGAAGGAGCGTCTCCACCCCCATCGTTCAGCCCGGACACTGAAGTCCAGCTCCGAGAGCCTTCTGGAGGTTTCCTCACTGTGAGAAGTGAAGCTACAGGGACCCAAGGGCCTTTTCAGCAATGGCAGCCGCCCTATGGAATGCCCCCCTGCCAGATGCCATGGAGACAAGGAACTACCCAACTGTTAGTACTTCCCTGTACTTCCCTATACAGGGAAGTTTTTAATGTTTGAAATTTTATTATGTTTTTCTATGTGTTGGAAGCTGCCCAGAGTGGCTGGGGCAACTCAGCCAGATGGGCGGGGTATAAATTAAACAATTATTATAATAAGAAAGGTCCTCAATCAGGGTGGTCAAGGCAGTTTTAGTGCCCGGAAGCTGGATTGAAATGAATCCAGATAGCTCTGTTTCATTTGAGTTATCTTGAAAGACACGGTGACTTTGCAGGGTGCTCTCGTCAGTTCAGAATGGCGACAGCAACATGCGAAACATCACGGCACCTTAGTATCCATGCACCTGCCTTTATACATGTGTGCACTGAAGACAAGATGCACCTAGCCATCCCTTTGGAAATTCACCATCTAGGGCAGGGAACCTTTTTCAGCTGAAGAGACATTCTCCTCTGTTCTACTCTCCTCAGTTTTACCCTGGCTTTGTTTGGTTTGCACAGTCTGTATTATTTAAATTACTTTGCTAACAATGGGTGTGGTCCAGGGAGAGTTCTGGGGGCAAAGCCACTTCCGAGCTAGGGAGGAGGTGGGGTTGCGGGCTTCACACCCCTCCACCCCCACACGGGGGCTGGCTTTCAGCCCCCGCGATACCAGGGGAATCCTCGGACACGTCACCACCCCGGCCAGCCAAGAGTTCCCTCTTTCCTGCTCCTCAGCTGATCAGCTTTGGACTTCGGTTGGTCGCCGTCAAGGGCCCAGGTAGGAATTTTTCCATTTGGCAGATTGGCACCAGCCACTTGGTTTCCGCCTACCTTGTAACAAACTGTCACAACTCCCGGTATGGGCGGTTAGGCATTGGTAGGGGCATTATTATGCAGATGAAGGGGGGGAAGGAAGCGCCATCACCTTGCCCCCAAACAAAGGGTAGTCCGGTAAAGGATTCTGGGGGCGTGGCCTTGTCCTAAGCCTATGGAGGTGTGGGCCCACGGCACGCCCCCGAGTGGTGACCCCGGGGGAGCACCTAGTTGATGTGCATCAGCGGGACTCCCCCTACTGGTGGTTAACCCTTACCAGTCTTCAAGCAAGCGGGCTGAAGCCGGTTAGTTGATAGAACCAATGCCTAAGCCAATACCGCTCAATTCCTGTAATCAATAAAGTTGTGGCCTAATTTGACCCATTAACTCGAATTCTTGTGTCTCGTGTCTTTATTTCTGAGGGGGAGGCGGGAACTCGCCACGCAATGCATGACTGTGGTTGGCAGGCCAAGAAGCAAAAGTGAGTGAAGCAAAGATTGCGAATTTCACCTTTGTACAGTAGGCTTGCTTTTCTACTCCTGCTCACAGACCTCCCTGGATCCTCCCTCCGGACCTGCAGTAGGTGCTATCAGACTTCAAAGACACATTCCAGCCAGGCAAAAACGCTCAAGGAGGGTGTGAAGCAGGAGTGGTGAGGGCTGTGGCTGTGGAGAGTCCTGAGGACCAGCCGGAGAAACCTGGAGGGGCAGATTTGTGTCCCTGGGCCAGAGACCTGGGGAAGGAGCTGAACTCTGCAAGGCAACAATTTACACAGGAGCTCACCAAGACAGTAGCTAAGTTCCTCTATTTGATTTTTTGTCGCCGAAGTACGCTACAGGATCCTGCCCTTGCTGGAGACCCACAGAGATGAAATAGATTGCTCGCCTCTTCTTCCCTTTGGCAAATGACTGTACTGTTGAAATGGCGAGGAGATGGCACTGGCCTATTTATTCTGGATGAATTCTGAATGTTTCCATGTGATGCCAATAAAGGTTTGATGATGATGAAACAACTTACACAAAGAAGATGTTCTATCGCTGAGCTACAGTCTCTCAGCTTGCACACACTTGCACATATATTATTATTATTATTATTATTATTATTATTATTATTATTATTATTATTAATTGAATTTATATGCCACCCTATACCTGGAAGTCTCAGGGCGGTTCACATCTTGCACTCAAGCTCTGCAGCTGTGCACAGATTTTATATCCGTTCCTCAAGCTGCCAGGCGTCCCTTTTCCCTTCTCAGGAGAAGCCCCATTTCTCTCAGCAGCTGCATGCAAGGCAGAAACCCAACCGGCGCAGCTGCTCTGTCACCCCTGCATCTCCCCGCTGAGGAAAAGCCAGGGTGCTTGCATTTCTGCCTATCGTGCAGTTCCTAAAGGAGCAGAACATCTGTCTCTGGGTGGGGTGGGGGGGGGATTTGGGAGGAGGAAGTGGCAAACTTAATGTCTATTGCGGTCAGGTTCTCCTTCAATTCTCCACTCCGCCTCCCACCAAGTGCTTAAGCAGACGGCCTCAGGCTTTCTTGCCGGCTGTTCTAGAAACGGTTTGCTCCTCCTGCCGTGCCTACAAACCCTCACATTTCACGCAGCAGGCTCTGCAAAATGCTGAACCAGACTGTGACACTGGAGAGGGGAACACAAGGAAGTGAGAATCAATGTGCTGTTTATATATATATATATATATATATATATATATATATATATATATAGAGAGAGAGAGAGAGAGAGAGAGAGAGAGAGAGAAGAGGAAGGCAGAGGAGGAGAGGGAAAAGGAGAGAGATAATTCATCCTCTTTCAAGGGACATAAGCGAAGGTAGAGGACTTCTCTGACCACTTGAAATGAAGTGGGCGATTAGTGAGGGCTGTGCTTGTGAGAGTTAGCGGGCGGTGGGCGGGCGGTGCAGGGAAGACGTGCCCTGATTTGTAAAGGTTAGGCTTGGCTAATCAGGAGACGGGGAAGGACAACGTGCGACGCATAGAGAACCCTGAGCGGCCAGGCTAGGACCCTTGAAGAATCACAGAACCAGGTGTGGCTGTGCAGAATTAGACAAATTAACAGGAAGGATTCGAAACCTGCGGGATCAGAGATTCTTAGAAGACTGGAGTAAATATATGAGCTATTTGAAAAGTAACTGCAATGAACAGATTACGCTAGTAGGATTGCAGGAAGTTTTGTAAGGAGGACTGTTTGAAATATTGCAAGAAAGACTATGAGGAGAATTATTAGTTAATGATAGTGAAGAGTAATAGAGAAATTAAGAAATGCAGAATATATGATAAAGAATGAAAAAATCACCAGAGGTGTTGACGGAAGTCTAAAACACTATATAAGAAAAGAAGTTATGTTATATGATTGTTGGAACTGATATGTTAAAAAACCAATAGAAATGTGTGTGTATATATATATATATAAGAATCACAGAACCAAAATGGTTGAGCAGGAAGGGATCCCAAGGGCCATCTAGTCTAACCTCCTGCAATGAAGGAATCACAGCTGAAGAATCCCTGACAGATGCCAGCCCCCCCGAGGAGAAAATTGCAAGACAGGAAGTTTGGACTAAACATTAGGAATACCTTTCCGACAGAGCGGTTTGTCAGTGGAACGGATTCCCTCGGAAGGTGGTGGGCTCTCCTTTGTTGGAGGCTTTTAAACTGAGGTTTGATGGGCACCTGCCAGGGATTCTTTCACTGTGAGTGCTGCATTGCAGGGGGTTGGACTAGATGATTTTTGAGAGTCCCATGGGCTGCAAGAAGATCAAACCTCTCCATTCTGAAGGAAATCAGCCCTGAGTGCTCACTGGAAGGACAGATCCTGAAGCTGAGGCTCCAAGAAGAAGAAGAAGAAGAAGAAGAAGAAGAAGAAGAAGAGTTTGGATTTGATATCCCGCCTTTCACTCCCCTTCAGGAGTCTCAAAGCGGCTCACAATCTCCTTTCCCTTCCTCCCCCACAACAAACACTCTGTGAGGTGAGTGGGGCTGAGAGACTTCAGAGAAGTGTGACTGGTCCAAGGTCACCCAGCAGCTGCATGTGGAGGAGCAGGGAATCGAACCCAGGTCACTAGATTACGAGTCCACTGCTCTTAACCACTACACCACACTGGCTCTCCAAGACTTTGGCCACCTCATGAGAAAAGAAGACTCCCTGGAAAAGACCCTGATGTTGGGAAAGATGGAGGGCACAAGGAGAAGGGGACAACAGAGGATGAGATGGTTGGACAGTGTTCTCGAAGCTACCAACATGAGCTTGACCAAACTGCGGGAGGCAGTGGAAGCCTGGCGTGCTCTGGTCCAGGGGGTCACGAAGAGTCAGACACGACTAAACGACTAAACAACAACAAACCAACTCTACAACTCCGTGGTTCTGAGATTCTACATTTGCACACAGTTGCTTGATGATTTTCATGAGAACATCATCATCATCATCATCATCATCATCATTACATTCTGCAAATGCAGAGAACTGAACTTTAGAGGGGGGAAAGGTGAAACAGAATATTCAAAATAAAGATGCTCACCAATCTCTAAGCTGCGTGTGGGCTGTGGAATGTTGCAGCCAAAGGTGAAAACTGAGTCGTGGTGTGATAAATAAGAGAACCGTCTCTGAATAAGTCTCTTCATTATCACTACTGTTATGCCTCCAAAGATAAGCTATTGGGAATCACAAAATTTATCCAGCTGGTCCTCAAAACTCTCTGTAGGCCACACCCCTCATCGCTCCTGCTTCGCTCTCCTTAAGAGTTTTTGCCTGGCATGAATGTATCCTTGAACCCTGATAGCGCCCCCTGCTGGCCTGGAGGGAGGCTCAAGGGACAAGCTATTGTTTGGCCCACTGACTTGAGTATTTCCCTATCTTCATTTTGACATTTCATATGGGATTCAGGCCTGGTTCTGCCACAGAAATGTCCAGGGAAGCCCTGTATGATCTGTGCCAGAAGACAGGAGGAATGTGACCTTGTTGATACTCCTTGATCTCTTGGCAACTTTTGATACCATCAGCCATGGTGGTCTTCTTGGGTGGCTGGATGAGCTCAGGATCAGGAGCACCCGACCACAGTGATTCCACTCTTGCTTTGAAGGTGGACTCCAGAAGCTGCTGCTTGGGGGATAGTGTTCAGTCCCTTGGTCCCCCAGTAAGGGGTCCCGCAGGGGCCAATCTTCTATCTCCTCCATGCAGAGTTTTGCAGTGCATTGTCACCAGCATGGTGAAGAATGGCCACTAGATGGCAGCAGAGGGACGCACCTAGCTTGCTTTGTTTCTTCCAGTGGAACCCAACCCAAAGTCTTCCTGATTCACAAAGAAATTTCGCCACGGAACCATGTAGTTAACAAAGTAAACATTTTATTTGATTTATCTGTTTTTAAAAAAACAGAGTCAGATATACCCGAGAAGGAAATGAATCAAAACACAGGCCTGTGCATTTGGAATATGTACATAAATAAGGCTGCATGGATCTTGGTGAGTGGGGGACAACATCAGAATGGTTAGGACAGACATAGACAATGGTGCCCTCCGGGTACTGCAGGACTCCAACTCCCATCAGCCCCGGCAAGCATAGCCAATGAATGGGGCTGATGGTGATAGGAGTCCAACAAGACCTGGAGGCCACCCTGCTAGGGATGCCTGATTTAGGGGCTTTTCTGCAACAGATAAGAAGCTGAGATTTGGTGAGATATTCCTGGGATGTCTCCCCTGAAGGAGAATGCACTTCCAATTTTGCTTTAAGTCACTTCCCCACCATGGGAAATCAAGGGTTGGGCAGAAGAAATATTAAATCTCTGGGGGATTAGGAAGAAGATCCCCATTCAGTCTTGCTACATGAAGATGTCTTAATTAAGTTCCTCATAGTGCATTAGCGAGGTGATGGAGATGCTCTGATCCGCTTGGCAAGGCTAAAACCTGCAGTTTCCACCTCATTTATTCTCATTAATGGTGCTTTTTTAAAAAAAATTAAAAATAAATAGACAAGCTTTTCCATTCGAAATAAGTGTGTCAGGTCTGCGGAAGGCTAAACCCAGCAGGTCAAAGGGGTAAAAAACTCAGGGGTTTCACCCAGCAGAAGTTGGTGCACACTGATATCAGTAAGGCAGAGGGTGAGGATCCTAAAAGGAAACTGGAGCCAGAGCTGCCCTTTCCCTTGCCATTCCCTGTTGAGTTTTACAAGGGGCAACAGAGAGGAGGAGAAGCTGATACTCAAGGCCACTCCCCAGGTGGGTCACATGTATGAAGATAGGCAGGTGGGGGCTGACAGAGGGCGCTGCCCCATTTGCCCCAATGGACCAGCTTCCTCTGGACATCCCATGAGGCCCTTTGTTCAAGCGTGGCTTCTGAGGGAGTCCATTCCACCGTCAAACATCTCTAAGTCCTTCCTGGTGTTTAGCAGAATCTCCTCTCTCGTAATCTGAGGAGATGGAATAAGAACAATGCAATATATAGCCCTTTGCAAGCAGCTTCCCTTAACACGCACACGTCCTCCAACGGCACACATTTTTGTATGCTTCCTTTGGCAGGAGAACTCACATTGCAAAATTCGGAGGAGGGTGAATTCTGAAGGCCAAGTACATTTCAGTTCACGCTTTGCGTCAGGAGGCATAAATCGGAGAAGGTTCTTTAAAAATCCCTCTTCCCTCCCTGTACCCCTTTCCTTGTGTGTCATGTCCCCCCCATTGTAAGCCTGTGGGTAATTTTTGCCTTGTTTTGGTTGTATGTAAGCCACCCTGGGAGACTGTTTTGGCTGAAGGGCAGGGTAAGCGCTCTAAATAAATAAATAAATAAATAAATAAGGTAAAAACAAGCTGCGAACTGAACCAAACTTCTCCCCACGTCCCTAAGACCCTCCGAATATATTTGCAACGTAAGCCGGACATGACTCCATGTCAGCCTGCGCAAGGACCGAGCTCAACGTTGGCCGTGACGCCAGGCCCTGCCTGTGCCAGAGACAAGCCTTAATTATTTCGGAACCGATTTCCACCAGCCGTAAGGAAGAGCATCTTCCTGACGCAAGCATGCCGACGGGGAGGGCAAGGCCTTGGTTCCCAGCATTAAGGAACTGGGACATCTTCTCCTCCTGTTTGGAGTAAGGTCAGGGGAAGGCCTTCCTTAGATGTGATAATCACCAAGTATAGTGACAGCTCTATTTATCACACGGCGAGGAGCCTCTGCCTTTCTCTTTCTCCCCCTCCCCCCTCCCATCTTCAGAAGCCCAATCCATATATATATATATATATATATATATATATATATATATATGCCTGCACCCATCTCCTGTCACTGCTGTGACTTCGCCTTACAATGAAACGTTAAAGAGAGAGAAAGGACTCTCTTTCTTTTGCATTCCCAGCGCGCTCTCTGCGCGGCGGGCAAAGTCAGTAAATAATTGAACAAGCGGCGTGTGCCTTGTGAGGTGCCCTGGGTGTGGGGGGGGGGCAGCGTGGTTGGGGGTGAGGGGGGGGCTTGTGTGAATCTGCTCTCCCTTTAGCAAATATTTAGCAAGATTATCCATCAGGAAAAAAGGGAGGGGAACGAATCGCTGTTTGGAGAAAAGAAAGGGCGGGGGAAGGCAAAGAGGGGGAAAAAAAACCCTCTTTCTTCTTTGCCTCTTGCAAAGCGCTGGCTTTGGCACCATTCCCTGCCCTTTCCCTTCCCATTCGCTCTTTTCTAAGGGTCTCGTAATCGCCAAACGAATGCACGGAAAAGGTTTAATTAGATACGGTTAATGCCGCTTAATAGCCTTTCCTCCGTCTTTTCTCTCTCCCTCCCTCCCTTCGCCTTTCTCCCTGGACGAGCTTGCTGTTGGCTTTTTCATCTGAGACTGATAAACAAAACGTTGACGGCGTCGGAATTTAGAGGGAAGTGGGGGGCCGCGGCGTCTGTGCCCAGGCACTGTGCGCCCACCCCCTCCTCCCCCTGCCAGGCAGCCAAAGTCTGCCCTCAGAAGGGATGGTGCCAATTAAGTCGAGTTGCACATGCTTGGTCTGCATAATTGAGCCTGTTTTGGAAAGCCAAGACCGTGGACTTTCCATGGGAAAGCAGTGCCATTTGGGGGGTGTGGGTAGTCAAAGGGAGGCAGCAGACTCACCAAGCGTCCCTCTTTTCCAGGGACAGTTCTGGAATTTTCAGAAGCCATCCCGGTTTCTGATTTGATCCCAGAACATCCTGCTTTTCCTTAGGCGTCCCTATTCTCACTGGAGAAATGTTGGAGGGTATGGAGTTATGCGACCCCCGAGCCAAGGAGATAAATAGCTATACAACCTTTCGAAGACATCTGAAGGCAACCCTGTATAGGGGAGATTTTTAATGTTTTATTACGTTTTTATGTATGTTGGAAGCTGCCCAGAGTGGCTGGGGAAAACCCAGTCAAATGGGTGGGGTATGAATAATAAAATCATCATCATCATCACCATCATCATCATTCTGGAATAAGATGTCTCTGTTTTCATCAGAGAAATTTTGGTGGTGGGGGGTGGGGAAGTCTCCGTATGTGGAGTCATTTTTGGCATGAATTATGGTGCTGGAGGAGACTCTTGAGAGCCCCGTGGACTGCAAGAAGATCAAACCTCTCCATTCTTAAGGAAATCAGCCCTGAGTGCTCACTGGAAGGACAGATCCCGAAGCTGAGGCTCCAATACTTTGGCCACCTCATGAGAATAGAAGACTCCCTGGAAAAGACCCTGATGTTGGGAAAGATTGAAGGCACGAGGAGAAGGGGACGACAGAGGACGAGATGGTTGGACGGTGTTCTCGAAGCTACAAACATGAGTCTGACCAAACTGTGGGAGGCAGTGGAAGACAGGAGTGCCTGATGTGCTCTGGTCCCTGGGGTCACAAAGAGTCGGACATGACTAAACGACTAAACAACAACAACAACAACAACAACAACAACAAATCCACACATATGCAAGCCATCACTTGATGTTGCCATCATCAGCTGATGGTTAAGCTGGTTGACGTTGCAGTCGCCAAGTGGTGGTAAACCAGGTGGCCTAAGCCTTACTGCTTGACAGCTGCCCATTGGCTCATCCCTGACAGCCTGTGGTGCATCTATTCCAGTCTGAGATGGGAAGCTTTTTGGGATTGGGTCCTGCCTATATTGCACAACAGTCTCCCTCGCACTGATGGTGCCATAGAAATAATGAATAATTTAAAAATAATAATCCTCCGTTCTTTGGAGAGCCCTTGATCAAATTTGCCTAGACAAACTTTCCCCTCTCTTCCGCTGGCGGTGAGGCCTCTGGTCTTGGCTAATCCTCCTTCTCCCCTCATCGTTTCTCTGGGGTTGAGCAAAGATGCTTGCCTTCCCCTGTCTTCTGGGTCTTCGTTGTGTAATTGAAAACAGTAAGTTAAGAAAAGAAAGATGGCAGTGGCGGCAACAGCAAAGGAACCCTTAAGACGCCAGCGATGAATCGAGAGCCAGCACTTCCTGAGGAATGACAGGTTTATTTCAGGGACTTGGCAAAGTCACCGGCCCTCCCTGGCCAGCTCCCCCACAGGTACTGATTCATTTGGGATCCGGGGAACTGATTTATGTGGGCATGTTAAATAAATACGCCAGGTAAGAGGGGCATTGGCGCCTGGGAATGGATGAATGGATAGGGAAGATGTGGCCATTTCCCCTGGCCTTTGCGTGATCAAAATGATCTCCCCCTTCCCTGCACTCCTGACAGGTTCTAGATTTCTTTCTCCAGGGTGGGGGGCTTTGGACAATGTGACATAAAACGAAATAGAGAGGTGGGTGGAAATGGGTAGGAAGGTGCCCTACACTGAGCCAATCCATCTAGTTCTGTATTACCAATGTGGCGTAGTGCTTAGAGTGTTGGACTAGGACCTGGGAGACCAGGGTTCAAATCCCCCCTTGGGCATGAAGCTTGGGCCAGCCACTGCCTCTCAACCTAATCCAACTCGCAGGGTTGTTGTGGGAATTAAATGAGGAGGGGGAGAACATTGCATGCCACATTGAATTCCTTGGAGAAAAAGGTGGGATACAAATACAGTTTTTAACAGCAGCAGCAGCAACAACAACAACAACAACAACAATAATCATTTGCATTTGTCTGCCTTGAGAGATGGTAGCAGTAGTATAGTGGTACCTCGGGTTACAGACACTTCAGGTTACAGATGCTTCAGTTTACAGACTCCGCTAACCCAGAAATATTTTTATTTTTTTAAAATAATTTTTATTAACTGGCCAATCACATCAAATTAAATCATATCACATAAATTCCGAATTACAAAGCCGAATTTTAAATTTTGTTTTGTTGTTGTTAAGAACTTTGCTTCAGGTTAAGTTCGGGTTAAGAACTTTGCTTCAGGATGAGAACAGAAATCGCGCGGTGGCGGCGCGGCAGCAGCAGGAGGCCCCATTAGCTAAAGTGGTGCTTCAGGTTAAGAACAGTTTCAGGTTAAGAACAGACCTCCAGAATGAATTAAGTTCTTAACCCAAGGTACCACTGTAGTAGTAATAGTAGTAGTAGTAGTAGTAGTAGTAGTAGTAGTAGTAATAATACCTACATCAAAGACAACCCAGCCATGGAACCAAACATGTGGCCTTCCAGGCCTCTGTCCAGGCCACACCCCTTCCTGAGCCACACCCTTCCTCAGGCCCTGCCTTCCACTCTCCTTAAGTATTTTTGCCTGGCTAGGGTATGTCCTTGATCCCTGATCATGCCACTTTTTTGCCTGGATAGAGAACAGAGAGACAAGTCTCTAACTGTGGTACAAAACTCTTCTAACTGTAAAAAGGCACAGTTTACATTTGTTGGTCTGCCCACCTTTCAGTATCTTAAGCGTTGCTTCTACTTTTTGCTTTCTAACTTTTTAATAGATTTCTGAGTGACATCTTTTTTTTTTAAATGAAAGACTCTGAGCCCCCCAGGTGGTTTGGGTCCCAGTACATGACCACCCCCTGTAACCCCCTGGCCCTGCCCAGCACTAGAACGTGGCCCTGGGAACATTGCCTAGAAGGTAATGTGGCCCTCTGGTTGGAAAAGCTCCCCACCCCTTTACCAGACTTTGGGTCAATGTGGCATTTACTTCAGCAGAAGGACTGTACTGGCAGGCCTCCTTCTTTTCAAACATTATCCAGGTAAAAGGAAAGAGAAGTTGCTTCAACCCTGAACAGCTGCACTTAGCATCTGTCTTGAAATGAACACCATAAAAGTTTAATTAAAATATTATATTATCCCGGCCAGTGGTGAGGGTACTTTGGATATTAATGCGCCTAATAAAAAAATGATAACATATTTCAGACTTGGAGATGTGTTAAAAATTCAGCCACGAAAGACTAAAGAAACCTGATTAATTTCTTTCAGGGAGAAAAAGACACAGTTCCCCCCTCCCTGCTGTAAGAAGGTTAGCTCCTTCTTTAAGAAGACCTCAAGGGTGCTTCCACGGAAACTGACATTTGAGGGATTGGCATGGGAGCTGGGGGGGAATGCTCTGTGCACATCTGCTGCTATTCCCGATGAAACAAGCAAGATCTAAATTGTCATGCAAGCTCCAAAGAGCAGTGGTAGCTTTGAAGAACCCAGAACAGGAAGTCCCTGAGCAGGAAGTGCTTTAATGTTGAATTTCCGGTTGCATTTCCTGTTTGTTTGCTGCCTTTGCTTAGCCATCGATAGCCATGAGTTGGTCTCATCATCTCTCAAAGTCATCCAAGTTGGCCGCCATCACTGCCTCCTTTGGGAGCCAGAGCCATAGTTGAACTATGAGCTTGATTCTGATGAAACTAAGCCTCCTAGAGCAAAATAGGAGGCTTAGTTGGTCACAATTGGGTATACTCTTCCAAAGTAAATACTAAACAGATTACTTCTGGTAAATGAGCCACCATAGCCACTAGTGGACCGTGAAAATTTGTGTCCTGGGCTTTTTCCTTTTTCTTTTCTTTTCTTTTACCAATGTTCTTTCTGAAACAAAAGGGGCACATTGGTTGCCAGATGTGAAATATATTGGCACTATTTTCAACTCTCCTACCCCACTAGAATAGCTTTTAGCAGGAACAAAGCCTTTGCTCCCTGAGCACTGTCCAGGGTCCTGAAAGATGGGACTCAAATCACCCTTGTTTTCTCAGGCTCCTGACTGAACCTTCCTGTACCTGCCCTCTTCCCCAGCTTCAGTCACTGAGCTTGGCCTGCATCTTTCCAATCTGCCCAGAGCCTCTGCTTTACCAGGAATGGAAGGACAATGACCATCAGGTTTGAATGTTGGAAGATTCAGGATAGATAAAGGAAAGTTCTCCACACAGCACAGTTAAATTGTGGAACTTGCCCCTGTGAGAGGCAGCATTGGCCACCAGCTTGGGTAGCTTTAAGAAGAAGAAGAAGAAGAAGAGTTTGGATTTGATATCCCGCCTTTCACTCCCCTTCAGGAGTCTCAAAGCGGCTAACATTCTCCTTTCCCTTCCTCCCCCACAACAAACACTCTGTGAGGTGAGTGAGGCTGAGAGACTTCACAGAAGTGTGACTGGCCCAAGGTCACCCAGCAGCTGCATGTGGAGGAGCGGAGACACGAACCCGGTTTCCCAGATTACATGACTACCGCTCTTAACCACTACACCACACTGGCTCTCTTTAAAAGAGGATGAGACAAATTCATGGAAGGGAAGGCTATGTTAGAATTCATGCTCCATGATTGCAGTCATGGGATTGTTGTCTTTCACATGGCGGTATGTGTTTTGACTCCACAGAGTGGGAAGTGACAGAGACTGGATGTTTGTGTTACTGTGTTCCGTGAAGTTGGACTGTTGTCCTTTGCTCTTTTTCTCTTTGCTGTCTGATGCTAGAGAGAGCGGGAGCCATGTTGCAGTGCTCCGTGTGTGTTTATATGGAAATAAAGTAGATTAGTCAAAATGCTGAGTTGCTAATCCCTAAGTATGCCGGTGTCGGTTGGCATAGGTTGCTGTGATGTTCGGGCTGAAGAAAGCTTTTGAAGCTTCTGAATGATTGACCAGGAGGGAGGGAACATGCCAGTTGGGCATGTGTCTCTGCCAGGGTTCTACTCGAGTGTAGGCTGAACTCCTGACAGGCTATTGATGGCTATGTGCCACAATGGCTACGCTCTGCCTCCATGGTCAGAGACAGTAATGCCGGAAACTGCAGGAGGGGAGGGTGCTTTTGTGCTTGGGTCCTGCTTGCAGACTCCCCACAGGCTCCTAGTTGGCCACTGTGAGAAGAGGATGATGGAATAGGTGGGCCACTGGCAGCAGACTCTTCTTGCGCTCTTTCGATGCATGGAAATCAGGGCTACCAGAAACACTAGGACTCATGGAGGACAGGAGTGAGGAACCTGCAGACCTCTATATGGTCCCTGGTGTTCTCCTCTGGCTGTATCCCTCATTGGCCTTGCTTTGCATCATCTCTGGTTTGGCTGGAGTGTGTCTTGGAACTGTGCGAATGCTTCTTGCTTGCCTGGATGGAGAAGGCTGTGGGAGTGAGTGTGTGTAGAAGCAATCCTACTGGCACAAAGGTAACATGGTTGGTTGTTGCTCCTCCCATTTCTGTCCCTTGCCCTGCCCACCACTGGAATGGGAGTCCCCCGGAAGGCTGCTCAGAACGAAATGTGGCCCTGGGTTCCTCAGCCCAGTCTTACAGAATGTGTTGGGGGTCCATTTGTCAACAGCAACCCCCCATTAGCTGCACAGATGCCTCTCCTGACACAAGAGGGCAGCAGATGGCTCCGTTTGAACTGGGAAGGAAGGTGGGTGGGGGGGGGAGAGAGAGAACTTTCCATTTGCAGATGTGTGCTGTTTGCTATTATAAATCTAATCCAGAATCAATTTCTACTGCTCTGGCAGGAAGGGGAGATATATAGGGCTTACGATCTAGCAGCCTAAAATGAAAGACTTTAGAGAAGGTATTCGTGGAGTTTGCAGCTCAGCTTATAGGCAAAGAAGAAATGCAAAAAGAATAAAAGAAAAGAAAAGAAAAAAGAATAAAGCCTCCGTGCTATAGAGGTGAGGGAAAATAATAATAATCTGTGTATACAGTCTGAAGACCTCAGTTAGGCACCAGAGGGAGACCAGTTACGGCGAGGACCATATTTATATATTATATATTTAGCCTTAGGGATGGGTGAATTCCTCACAGCATGATCCCCAATGAATCTGGTTCTTAGACTCATAGAAGTGTAGAGTTGGAAGGGACCCCCAATGGAATCTCAGCTAAAGCATCCTTGACAGATGGACATCTTATGGTCCTACTTTGATCATCTTGAGGTCCAGCTGCATGATGGCTGGTTTATTTTCCTGCCCAAGGGCCACACTCTCATTCTGAGCAGACTTCCAGGGCCCACATTTCCTGCCCAAGGGCCACACTCTCATTCTGAGCAGACTTCCAGGGCCCACATGCCAGTGGTGGGTGGTGCCAGAGGGGGAAAGTGGGTGGAGCAACAGATGTAACCCTTTGCTACCTTCCCAAAGAAGCAATAGATTCCTAGAACCCCTTCACCCCAGATCTCAAGCAAGGCGCATGATCCAAGCTCAAGGACACACCCCATCCTGGGAAAAGCACTTGAGGAAGGTTGGAAGCAAAGCCAAGGAGGGTGTGACCTGGGGTGAGTTTTGAGGGCCAGGGAGAGAGACCTGAGTGGCCCCTGCCAGTTCCCCACGTTATGACCCTGGGATCAGGGGTTGGGACTAAAGAGTCAGAAGAGGACTAGCAAACACCATCAACCCTGTAAGTGCATCCTTACAGGATGTGGTACCAGCGCCACTTTGGCCCAAGGATGCTGCCTTGCCCTCCCCTAACTCAGAGGACTCCATTGCAGAAGCCCCAGTGCAGCCCCAGTCTATTCCTCCACTGTTGGAGTAAAAGATCGCTGGAGCAGGCTGGGGCCCTTTAACTGAAGAGCCACCTTGACATCAGAGGTGGCTTTTGGGACTAGGAGAGCAGGAGGCAGGGAGCCCAACAGTAGGTGGCGCCAGAGCTAATAGCTGGCAAGCCAACTCATTCTAGTTTTGCCCCCATCCTCCTCATCCTGCTCCTCCCCCTCCCTGCTGAGAAACACCGAGACTAAGGAGCAGGGGGCTGCCAGCCAGCAACACTCTCTGGGCTGGTTGCATGTAAGAAGGCAGACAGATGAGGGCTGGCTATAGGCTATAGGTAGACTGAAGTTAGTGGCTGAAAGTGCCATTTGCCCCAATGGACCAGCCTTCACTCTCTGTGTGTGTACAGACTCGGCCCCTCCCTTGAAAGCAAAGCCCATTCACTTTGTCCCATTGAAGTGACTGGGAGCCCTTGACCCCGAAACCTGATGCCCTGATGCAGATGGCACCCTCTGCTCCTTCGAATAATTATAGTCCCGGCTTCTGTCTTTGCAACGGCATCATTGCCATCCCGGGGTCCTGTTTCTTGGTCACGCTTGACAGTGACGAGAAGAGAGAAGGCTTGCAGCTGATCTATTGAGAGAAAGAGGGCTAGAGCATATATCTCCCAAGTCCCTAAAGACATCACATGCCAGCCCTGTGTGCACATGCTCTCCCTCTCTTAACGTTTTAGCCAGGAATTGGATCTAATGTTCCCTTGGAAGATGTTTCCATGTGATTGAAGGCCCAGCCCCCCTCCTTCCCCCCCTCTCCCTCTTTCTCCCTCTCTAGATTCCACCACCAGTTTGTTTTCCCGTTTTTGCATGAACTGTGGCAAACAGAACGGCTTGCGTTTAGACAGCCCTGTCAATTACTGGCGCTTTGTGCTGTGAGCTACAGAGGCATCTGCAGAATTCAACAGAGGTATGATTTCCTCCCTTCCTCTGAATGATATCTTGAGTTGTTTTCAGCTATTGCGGAGACGTCAGCCTGCTTTTTTCACCATTTCCCTGCCCTGTTGCTGCCAGAGAACCAGGACCTGGTCTCTATAATTGCAGGCAGCAGAGCCTCACCTGCCTCAAAGACCCCTTCAAATGTGGATGCTTCTTCGCTCTTAACCCAGTGTGGTGTAGTGGTCAGCGTGTCAGAACTAGGAGCAGGAAGGCCCAGGTTCAACGCCACCCTGGTTGGCCATGAAACTCATTGGGTGCCCCCAGGCCAGCATCCCTGCACTGGGCCCGGGGGTAACCCATGATACACGGTCCAGGACCGGTCCCAAATCCAAAGATTCTGCTAGGAGTCAGTCCGACAGGGCCAAGGCAGGACACGAGGCAGGAAACCAGGCAAGGACAGGTACAGGATCTCAAGCAGGATCTAGCATACAGCAATGTTGCTCCCGCAACCTGGGACGGGGTCCGACAGCCTTTTATCTTTGTCGGGGTAGCGGCCGGTCCTGATCCCCCGGCGACTCACCTCCCTGTTTCGCCAAAGGCGAGCACTCCTCCTGCTAGTACTCAGGTCTCTCCTTCTCTCAGACCTTAGTCTCTGCAGCTTGGGAGATGTTGGTGGCTTACTAGACCCAGAGGCCGCCTCAGAACTCCCCTGACCCAACCGGTAGTGGAGCAGCTGTAAGTGATTGCCCAGCTAAAGGCAATGAGGTAATCCCCGCATCTGGAGCCAGGGCAGGCTCAGGCCCCTGACTAGGCCCAGCTGGTGCTTGTTGCAGACTGGGGCTCTTCAGAACCAGGCCCCAGACTTGGTCCATTTGCCGCCTGAGGCAAAGGATCCGGTGCAGACTGAGTCTCCTCTGGTTCCGAGTCCGAGCCCGAGTCCCAGGCCATCACAATCCCTGACAACTGGCCATGCTGGCTGGAGCTGATAGGAGGCGGAGGAAAGGAAGCTGCTTCATCTCCTTATTTGCAGCACAGGGAAGGAAACACCAGCTGACCCTACAAGGTTGTTGTAAACACTGGATGAAGGACCCAGACTATGGTGTTCTTTGGAGTGTGTGTGTCTTTCCTGGCTGTACCTAGAGAAGCTGGGGATTGAACCTGAGGCCTTCTTCCTGCATGAGCTACAGCCCTTCCCCAAAGAGAGAAATGATTAGCTGAGCAAAAAACGGGGCAGCCCATCCCGCTTTACCTCTGGCCCCACCCACTTCAGACTCCATCTCCGCCCACTACTGGTACATGTCATCTGACCGCTCAACCCCTGGGGGAATGTAGCGCTCAGCATCAGACAAAAAGGTCACCCGCCCTCTGCCTTAAATGCCTCCTCATGTGTAGGTGCTCTTAATTTCAATGCTGCTTCCTCCTGAGCAAGCTTGTTTAGCGTTGCAGCATCTGCTGGAGAGACGCTCTTCCCCCCGCCTCCTCCTCAATGAGATGCGTGTCATAACATTGTTACAGCTCGGCCCCAATTCAATTAATTTCTCTGGCATTTTCTTTTTAGTTAAGACTGATTCTTTTGATAAGATTATTACTGTTGTCACTGTGGTGGAATCCGCTCCCATCTGCCTTTCCCCTCCCCTCCTATTTTTATCTCCGTATAAATAGCGCATAGGTGTTGCTATGTTCTCTGTTCCCTCCTCCTTCGTGCCAACCTTTTTTCTCTTTAATAACTTCTGTGCTGCTGCTTTATTTTAACACCTCTGCTAGGCACAAGGAGGGCTGGGCGGAGCGATAGAAGCCTCCTTGGCTGGTGTGAGCGCCGCTCGCTCGCTCGTTCATGGGAGATGCTGTTTCAGGACCAAAATTTGCAAGGCCACTTCTCTCTGTTGAAGAAAAGGCATGGAGGTTGTTTCAGGGGTGGCTGGTGCCTGCTGGGGCTGATGGGATGAGAGGCAGGGAGCCGGACAGTAGGTGGTGCCAGAGCCAATGGCAGGCAGAGCCAGCCAGTCCTAGTTGGCCATCCACCCTCTTCCTCACTGCTGAGTTCTACAAAGGGCAAAAGCAAGGCTACCCTCTGGGCTGGCTGTAAGAAGGAAGGGAGGCAGGTGGGGGCCAGCTGAAGGTAGACTGAGATGGGGCAGTGCCCCATATGCCCTAATGTAGGGTTGAGCTGTTTTTAAGTTTTGCCCAAAGTTGCGGAGCCTGGACACTGTTTCCGGTGACCAAATCCTGGCAATGCTCGGGAAATTCCAGGTGTATGGTAACCCTTACCTAATCGACTAACCTCCACTGCATTATTAGGGCATGATTAAGGGGACTGCAGTCCCAGGCCTTTTGTAGTGAGCCCCAAATCTCTTACCTAAAAGATAAAGGTAAAAAGGTAAAGGACCCCTGGATGGTTACGTCCAGTCAAAGGCAACTATGGGGTTGCAGCGCTCATCTCGCTTTTCAAGTCAAGGGAGTCAGCGTTTGTCCACGTTTGATGTATTTTTGGTTTGATGTATTTTTGTTTGAATGAAATTTACCGTATATTGTCTTTATGCAGTTTCTAAAGATTTTTGAAAATATTAAGTGATTCAATTATCTATCTATCATCTATCTATCATCTATCTATCTATCTATCTATCTATCTATCTATCTATCTATCTATATCTATCTATCTATCATCTATCTATATCATCTATCTATCATCTATCTATATCATCTATCTATCATCTATCATCTATCTATCTATCTATCTATCTATCTATCTATCTATCTATCTATCATCTATCTATCTAATAATATCAGGAGGGGAGAAGCTTTTTCCAGCCTGAAGGCTGCATATGCAAGTGGACTACCTTCCAGGGGCCACAAGGTGTTGGTGAGATCCCAGCACAACCAACAACGGAACTGGGCCAACTGATTCTGAAGAAAGTGCCCCTCTTGCCCTTGTGGCAGGACTTTGATTTGCAGTTTGGAGCAGGGGATGAAGTGGACTGGGCCACAAGATAGACAAAGATGAAGGGGACTCCCAATGTGCCACTGAGAAACCAGGTTTGATCCCACAATTGTGTCTCGAAGCCCTGTGTGTGGCTGCAGGAACTGTTTTGGGGCTGGAGTGTGTGTTTGATCCACAACTGAGGGGAAGGGGGCAAAGCGAGAGAGAAGGCTTCCAGGAAGATTCAACGTGTGATTTTAGCTCCAAGGTAGCTGTCTGATCTACTTGAATGGAGAACTCTGTGAAACTCAAGACAAAGGACCATGCAGGGGACTGCCTAATGGGGGGCGGGGGGCTTGTGTTTGTGTTTTTTGGGACTATTTTCTTTTGCTACAGGATTCCTTCCTGCAAGCTTTAGAAATGGGTTTTTTGTTGTTGTTTTTTTGAAATGCTGTTGAATTGTGCCTTTTACATATTTTTGTTGGTGAGAGCGGGCAAACTTTTTTTAAAGGATCCCCCCCCCCCCCGGATAACTGTGTGTGTGTTTGAACACAAAGGAAAGAATGAGAAAAGCCTTTGAGGTGCACCAAGGAGAAAAGAAGGCCTGAAGAGTTCCTGAGGGGCTGGAAACTGGTTTGACAGGAATGAGATGTTACTGTGTTGGTGTTGGGCTAAAAGGCAATTTGTTTTATGCTCTGTTCTTGATGATGAGTGTTTTAATGCCTTTGCTAACTTTTTTGTTGTTTTTCTATAGGGGAGTACACATCTGGGTCAGATCTCTGATTTCTTAGAAGGGAGTGAGTGATCTGATAAGTTTGAGGGTGCCTTGACTCCCCTAAATTCCTGGGTCTGGTGGGTGTTGGAGTTTAATCAATGCTTGGAGTAAGGAAATGGACTGCCAGACACTGGATTTAGCAAAGTGCCAAGCCAGTTTTTCCGGGCTCCTGGAGAAGAACCTCATGCTTGGGAGAAGAATCATCAAAGAGTTAAAATGTAGGTGAAGAACTATTGTGAAAGCCATTAGGAAGGCATAGGCTGTGTCAGACAGCAAGGAAGTGGAGCCCCTCCTTCCATGGAGAAATGGTTAGCAGAGAAAAAGCAGGTTTCCGTTTTAGGATTGCAGTTGTGATGACGTGACCTAGAGAAAAGAGGTTGCAGTCTGTTAAATGCGGCAAGCTGGAGAGGGGAAAACATAGCACAATGTGGGTTGTCTGTTTTGAATCAGAGGCTGCAGCAATGGGAGAGACGGGACCCTCTTGAACCCCTCCATCGTAGCTCAGGTTGTATATATGTGTAAATAAACCTTATCTCATACAGACAGCCTCTGCTGTCCCTCATTTCCAAAGGAAACATGAACCCTGGGGAAGCGCTTGGACCGCTGGAATCTCACACCACTCAGAGATTAGATGGCATGTAATAATATATTATATGACTCTATCCCTTCCCACTGCTTCTCTTTTTATCTGGTAAGACTCCACCTGCTTCTCCTCTACCTGGGCTAAATCTTTGATTCTGTGCCTTGGCCTTCATTGATCTTCTGCCATGACTGCTGTAACCTTAGTCTTTCCCCTGGACTTTTGCTTGTCACATCTCAGTCCTCTCACCTCTGTCCAAATCTCTCTGCTGTCAAAAGCATCTCCCACTCCCAGTGCTCCTGATGCCTGCTCCGCAGATCCTTATTCTGGCTTCCTATCCCCTTTCTGCCTCTTCGACAAATTCATTGTCATTGTATTAAAGCATGCCATTTTATTTATTTAATACCTTTTTTTTTTAATAGACAGTGTTCCCGACAATGCACTATAGGCAGTTTATTATGTAAATATAATGACATTCCATCTAATAGACACAATGGAAGCAGGGTGAGATACTGGTTGAAAAGGCATGGGGAGGAGAAACACTTGTTGTATCATTGTTATCATGACTGGGCAAAATGAGCAGTATTTCCTTTGCCAGGGGCGGGGGCAGGAAAGCCAAATGGCGGTGGGTTCCAGCCAGGCTGCCGAAGTGAGTCTTGCATACACATGTCTCATATTTCCCTCAGATAAAGTTGCTGTTGGAGAGAGTTCTGAGAAGGAAGAAACCACATAGGTCCCAACTAGGCCAATGGATTGGGCCGATCTGCTCCACCACTCCCTCAGATACAGCCAATGGCCTTGCTTCACCCTGTTTCAGGTCCTTATTTCCTGTTAAGTCCTTCCCTGAATGGGGAAGGTTCTTTCTTCCACCTGTTTCTTCCTGGAGATTCTGGGACTAGCCATCTCCATCCCTTTTCCTGGTGCGAAAAGAAACTCTCCTGAATCCTTGGGAACTTCCACCAGCTCAGTCCCCACCTTCCCTTCTTCTGTCCTAAGGCCATTTTCCAGGAATTTGGGGGCAGGCGAGGTAGGTGGTGTTTACTTTTCAAGGGCCCACTTGAAAAGGCGCTGACCCAAATGCAATTGCCATTGATCCAGGGGCAACGTGATGTGGGCCAGTAGAGGCAGGCAGGAAGGTTCTGAAACAGGGGTGGTTAACCAATTGTGGTTGGCCTTCATCTTCCATCAGCCCCCATCAGTGTGGGCAATGGCAAGGAAGATGGGAGCCGGAGTCCCACAACATCTGAAGGACCACGTTCCCCATCCATGACCTACGTTGTGCTTTTATGGAATGAATGAAAATGGCCAGGTCTCTGCCCTCAAAGTGCTTCCAATTCCAAAAGCACCAATGGTAACCCTTGTTGCCAAGGACCACCTCTCTTTTCAGGCCTGCTATCTGCAGTAGTTCATTTTGACGACATGGAGATGGCGTTGTTAAAAGTTGCGAGCGTTGCTAGAGTTGCCACCCTTGGGGGGTTAGGAGGTGTTTGGAGGAATGGCTGCAACTTGGTGGTAAAGCAATGTTTTCCATGCCCAAGGCCCTAGATGCAGTCCCTCGTATCTCCAGATGGGACCAGGAATGACTCCTGTCTGAGATCCTGGAGAACCAGTGCTGATCAGTGTAGACCAGCAGAGGGAACCTGTGGCCCTGTAGGGGACGCTGCTTTCTCAACTCACATAATAGTAGGGGGTGGTTAGAAAAGTGACTAACAAACATTGCAAGTTGCTTGAAGACCTTTTAGGTAGCAAGTGCAACAACAACAACAA
Organism: Podarcis vaucheri; assembly: GCF_965113315.1. Classification (NCBI taxonomy): domain Eukaryota; kingdom Metazoa; phylum Chordata; class Lepidosauria; order Squamata; family Lacertidae; genus Podarcis; species Podarcis vaucheri. The sequence goes on from NC_138754.1 coordinate 13,560,032, forward strand.
TAGTACAGTGATACCTCTGGATGCAGGGACGTGGGTGGCGCTGTGGATTAAACCACAGAGCCTAGGACTTGCCGATCAGAAGGTCGGTGGTTCTGAGCTCCCATTGCTCGGTCCCTGCTCTTGCCAACCTAGCAGTTCGAAAGCACGTCAAAGTGCAAGTAGATAAATAGGTACTGCTCTGGCGGGAAGGTAAACGGCATTTCTGTGTGTTGCTATGGTTTGCCAGAAGCAGCTTAGTCATGCTGGCCACAAGGCCCGGAAGCTGTATAAAGCGAGATTAGTGCCGCAACCCCAGAGTCGGTCATGACTGGACCTAATGGTCAGGGGTCCCTTTACCTTTATCTCTGGATGTGAACAGGATCCGTTCTGGAGCTGTTCTGCGCAGGGTGTGATTTGCCATGTCTGCGCATGCACGTGAAGTCATTTTGAGCGTCTGCGCATGTGCGAGCGACGAAACCCGGAAGTAACCTGTTCTGTTACTTCTGGGTCACTGCGGGACGCAACCTGAAAAGATTTAACCCAAAGCTACTTTAACCCAAGGTATGAGTGTAATAATAATAATAATAATAATAATAATAATAATAATAATAGGCAGTCAGAGGCATTGTGAGAAATGGCAGTGGTTGCCTGGCATTTGAAATGTACCTTGCTTAAGGTGGGGAGAGGAGGGAGAAGTGACAGCTGCCTAAAAATGGCTGATGTTCAGCTTGGAGAAGCATGATCCCTTCCAAGTCCGATCTACTGCTTCCGATCAAGCCCTGCTGCTAATTGGGGCGGAGGCAGTGTTTGTGTGTGCTTGTGTGTGTGTGTGTTTGACTGGCTTCCTGTTGCGCCCTCCACCCACTGCAGACTCTCTCCTTGTACCGCTCCTCTGATGAACAGAAGCCCTTTAATTCCATTTGCAAAATGAAATTGGCACGAAGGGCAGGTGCTGGGTCCCTCCTGCCCAGTTCCAAAGTGCTCCCCCTGAGGATGATGTCATTGCTCTCTGCGGGAGCCCAGCCGCTCTGCGGCCTCTGCCTCTCCCAGCCTCCCCTTCCTGAGTCCTCCTTTCTCTCTCTCTCTGGCATTTTTGGACACTGGGCAGCGAGATGACTTCATGTTCTTTGGACAGCTCCAAGTCTCTCCCCCCACCATTACTCTGCATGCCTTCCTTCCTTCCTTCCCTCCCTCCCTCCGTCTGCTTCACGGCTCCCTGCAAAGGCCTGTGCATGTGCTGTTGCTGCGGTTCTCTGGACAGGGAGGGAAGAGACGGTGTTTTTTTTTTAAAGTAAAAAATCTTGGCAATGCCTGAGCACAGGAGTGCATAGGGAGATGCTAAGTGAGATGTAGAGGCCCCAGGCAAAGTCGGATCCAGAGGGCTGTGGCATGGGATTGCTTCAAAAAGGAGGGCAAAACGAAAGTGTTTCTTCAACCTGACGCACCTGGGTTCTCCTTCTTATTGTCAGAAAAGCATCTAAACAAACAAACAAACAGGTAGAGAAACTGCCTTGCTGGATCAGGGAAAACTGGCCATCAGTTTCCAGCCGCAGCCAGCCAAAAAGTTTCTGCACTGTAGTAGTAGTAGTAGTAGTAGTAGTAGTAGTAGTAATAATAATAATAATAGTAATAATAATAATAATAATAATAATAATAATAATAATAATAATAATAATAATAATATATTTATACCCCACCCATCTGGCTGGGTTTCCCCAGCCACTCTGGGCAGCTTCCAACAAAACACTAAAATACAATAACCTATTAAACATTAAAAGCTTCCCTAAACAGGGCTGCCTTCAGATGTCTTCTGAAAGTTTGGTAGTTATTTTTCTCTTTAACATCTGCTGGGAGGGCGTTCCAGGGCGGGTGCCACTACCAAGAAGGCCCTCTGCCTGGTTCCCTGTAACCTCACTTCTTGCAGTAAGGGAACTGCCAGAAGGCCCTCAGCGCTGGACCTCAGTGTCCGGGCAGAACAATGGGGGTGGAGACACTCCTTCAGGTATACTGGACCGAGGCCGTTTAGGGCTTTAAAGGTCAGCACCAACACTTTGAATTGTGCTTCAGAAGCGTACTGGGAAACATACACATGGTCTAAATGTAGCTTCTGTGCCCAGCATTAAGTTATTCTGCCTTGGTATATGGAGGTTCCATAGCGTTAGAAGTCAACCAGGGCTAAAAGCAAGGGATGCAAGAGAAATTCACTTTAGGTCACATTGAGAGGCAAAATTCTGTAACTCAGACTTCCTGAAACAATACGCAGACCGAAAATGTAGCCATTCTTCAAAATTCACATTTTTTTCTGAATTTTGCAATGTAATTCTCGAGCCTGGCAATGTGTCCAGGCATGCATAGGTTAGGTACATTAAAATGCAGATATGAGTGAAAATAAAGGCAAGAATGGGTTAAATTAGGGAAATTGCATTGAAAATTGTGAAGGAGAAACCTGTGCTATAATGCCGATGAATTTCCGTGAGGATTTTGGGGGGCCTGAAATTGCAGACTGGTGTGGAAATGTGGAGATGAGAAGAGTGGGAAGAAAATTAAATTGACAGATTCACTCACCCTTAGCCAGAACTGGAGCCCGTGTATCTCCAGATATTGTTGGACTACGATTCCCATCCTCCCTATTAGACTGACTGAAATAAGGATGCAGCTTTGTAAAGGCTTCATGGTTTGCCCTGCGTTGTGATGTTTGCATAGTGTGTGCCCCCAGGATGCATGTCCTGCCCCCAGGTGTGTGCCAGCCCCGCCCCCACCTGCTCTCCACCCCCCGGTGCCAGGGCATGAAGCTCCTCCACTGCCCGCAATGTGTTTTAAAAGTTGTTCACCGCTCTGGGATCTTCTGCTAAAGGGCGGTACATGAATTGAATAATAAATAATAATAAATAATAATGGTATGATAAGCTTAAGGAAGAGGCATGAATCCTTCCCTTTCAGACTCAGGATAGACAAGAGAAAGCACTTCACACAGTGCATAGTTAGAGACCAACGGCTGCAAGTATTGCTGGACCAAAAACCTGGAAGCTGCAGCTGTGCCACTCTGGTAAGTGAGGCTTCAGCAGGGGCAGCAATGAGGGTCTGGCAGCAGCTTCCCATTTTGCCTCAGGCGGCAAAACAGGATGGGCTGCCCCTAACCGTGGGAAGCAGGATGCTGGACTAGATGAGACTTTGGTCTGATCCAGCAAACTCTTACGTCCTTGCAGGTTGTTGCCTGGACAGTGATAGTTTTTGACTGTCTCTGGGCTCAGTCTCTGGATTTGCTCTCCTGGCTTCTATTCAGGGATGACTTATGGCTTAGCTCTGACATGCGGCTTCTACCTCTTGGTAGACCTCCTCCTCCATTGATCTGACTCTAATCCTTTATTGAGAACACCTAAGCTAGTCCTGACATCTTGCAGTGGTGCATGCCGTACGTTTTCTGCCAGATCAAGGAGGACTTCCTTTTGCCAACCATGTCAAGGGTGTTGGTTTCAAACAGGGAGCTGAGAACATGGAGTCGAGCCAAGGGGTCAGAGCCAAGGACCGTATATGAACCGGGGAAAAGCTTGTTGCTCACAAAATCCCAGCCAGGGGGGATGTTGGCGTAGGATGGCTTGAGGAGAAAAGCTGTAGCTGTGTCACCACTTGGAGGTCCAAGGGGCAGTGGGTACTTGGGCGTCCTGAGGGTTCTACTGAGGGCAGACCATCCAAGGTCCTCCAAAATCCCAGATGTGGGTCTGAGCAGAATGGCAGCTAGTCCTGGTCAGGCTGCCGTATGGAGCCAGTGTGGTGTAGTAGTTAAGAGCGGTAGACTTGTAATCTGGTGAACTGGGTTCGCGTCTCCGCTCCTCCACATGCAGCTGCTGGGTGACCTTGGGCTAGTCACACTTCTCTGAAATCTCTCAGCCCCACTCACCTCACAGAGTGTTTATTGTGGGGGAGGAAGGGAAGGGAGAATGTTAGCTGCTTTGAGACTCCTTCAGGTAGTGATAAAGCAGGATATAAAATCCAAACTCTTCTTCGTCTCCTTCTCACCTCTTCCTCAGATGCATCTAGGTAAATTGGCCATTGGCCACTGGTGGAGGCGGTTCTGACAGGGGAGGAGCCAAATGGCTGCTGGTTCCAGCCGAGTCAATGGGGCGGCCCATGCTATCCCTATCTGTTTCAGCCATTAATAGCGAGAGAGCACGCTGTGCCAGGGGAAACTTCAGCTGACTCGAAAGCAGCCTACTTGCAAGTTGATTAGGTTTTTAAAGCATTAGAAGGTGAACAAAAGTTATATTGCAAGGGCTGTTGCCAAATTTGCTCTTGCAGCCCGTAAGGATAAGGGGAAGTTGTGTAAATAAAAAATTGTATTGATTGTTCGTATGACTGCCTTGTTTGATACCATTTATTCTTGCTGTGCATGATGTAAGGCGTGTGCATAATCTTTGTTTCCTTTGTATGCTGCTGCTTTATGCTGAAATTGTAATGGCCTTGGAGGCTAGTCAATAAAAGACACGCACCATTCATTCATCTAACGATGATGAGATATATAGGTGGGGCCCTGGAGTGTGTGTGGAGAGCTTCTGTTCAGGGTTTCAGCTACCCCATTCCACTTCCTCTGGTCTGCGGTGGAACATATGTCCGTGCTGCCCAGGGTGGGCGCGCTCCTGAGGGGGGCCTGGTATGAAGGGTGCCCTCCCAGGCTCAGGATAGCAACTCCCAAGCCTCCCCCAAGCTGTCAAAATAAGGGGGAAGGGGGAATGCTGCTGGCAAAGCTGTGCAGCTCCCCCCTTACCCCGACGGCTCAGGGTAGGCTTGGGAGTTGCAGGTGGGCGGTGCTCCGTATGCCACCCCCCCTCAGTGAGGGCACCCGGGGCAGTCCGCCCCCCCTCCTACGCCCCTGCCTCTGGTTTTCTGTCCCCTGACCCTTACAGTTGCTCAGCTTTCTGTGTTCAGTTAGTATGCACACACTCCACTGAGCTTCCCCACCCCACGAAGGGATCAATAACACGAGAACACAACAACTTTGCAGGATCAGACCCATGGGCCATCTAGTCTCGCATCCTGTTCTTGCAGTGGCTGACCAAATACCTGCGTTTCCGATCGGATACTGGTATCCATCCGATCCTTGCTATGTTAAAATGTTGGCTTTCTCTATTGATTATTATGGGCAGCTGTCCCTTCCACCTAGGGGACATTTAAAAATAGCTTCTCAGGGCAGACCAGGACATGAACAATCCAGGTAATGAGAGGTTTCTCTCTGGAGTTTTATATCGATGTCCCAGCTCCATCAACCCCCCTCAACTGTCACCTGGCAGCTGTCATTCCATCAGGCTGCCTCAGTGGGAGAGATGAGGACTCATTCCCTCCGCTTTGCTGAGAGACCGGCTCCATCAGGCACCCCCTACTCCTGAACTGTTTCTATGCCAGCTGGTCATGGTAGGATCCAATTATTTAAGAACTGGTGCCTGGGTGTGATTTTTTTCCTCTCCCCTCCCTGTCCTGCTTCCCTTGTGTGCCATGTTCTTTTGACTGTGAGCCTGTCAGGCTGGGACCGCCTTGATTTTATTGATTGTACGTAATCTGCTCTAGGAACCTTTTTGGCTGAAGAGTGACATTCATTTTTTAAAAATTATTTTTTATTAGTAATTTCAACATCACATTTTATCAAAAAACATATCATCCTTAAATCCCCCCACTGTTTTTTCCCTTCCCCCTCCCCAGAAACATAACCCCCCCCCAGACTTCCCTCAGCTCCTCTCTCTGGTTTATCAACCTTTGTTGTTTTCTGCATGTTACAAAACTGTACAGATCTTTTATCTGAATGTTATCAATAAAAAGTTTGTGAATGTTTATTCAAAGCCTGCCAAGGAGTCCAGTTCATTTTGCTGTTTCTTTAAATACTTTGTAAAGGGTTCCCATTCATCTTTAAAATCACAGTTATCCTTGTCGTGTAGTTTGTGTGTCAATTTTGCTAATTCTGCGTAGTCCATCAATTTCTCTTGCCATAGTTCTTTAGTCGGGATTCCCTCCATTCTTCCATCCTTGTGCTATTAAGACTCTTGCGTGTTTGAAAAGTGGCGTTCAAACACCCTAAATCAGGGGTCAGCAAACTAAGGTCCGTGGGCCAGATCCGGCCCAATTGCCCTCTGGATCCTGCCCATGAATGGTTCTGCAATCGCCGCTTGGATTGGCACGGTTACCATTTTTTTCCCTTTCCAAATTTTTTTCTGGGTGCTATTTTTTTGCGATCCCCCCCCTCACTGTGGTGGCGTCTCTTCCCTCTTCCTGGCTTATCCCCACCCTGCGGAGGAAGGGGGCTAGGCTTTGATAGGAAGCCTTGTTGCCTACCCGCTGGCCTCTACCCATGGCTGCCCTGTGGGCTGGAGCTTGGTGCGCCTGCTGGCCCCACTGGCCCAAAAAGGAGAGGCGCTGCCGCCGCCACCTCCCAACCGCAGGTAGAGCAACAGTGGAGGTAGGGAGAGGGAGGGGAGAGGTTGGGGGAGAGAGGGGGAGAAAGAGAGAGGCCCCCTCTGCCATGGGCATACACACGTGCTGTCCTGCGTGCACAGTCCGGCCCACCACTAGGTCTGGGGGATGGTGAACTGGCCCCCTCCCAAAAAAGTTTGCTGACCCCTGCCCTGAATAAATGAATGTGTCTTGCTCATTGTTTTCAAGGTTCTTTGCTTCCCTTCTCCTCCCCAGTTATTTTGTTTCCATTCCTGCAGCCACGGAAGGTGGCGAAGTCTCCTTCATCGGAGGTTTTTCCAACAGAGATTGGGTGGCCACTTGCCAGTGGTTCTTCAGCTGTAATTCCTGCATTGCAGGGGGTTGGACTAGATGGCCCTTGGGGGTCCCTTCCTGTTTTTCAGCTCTACAATTCAGTCTGTGGGCTCTGGGCACGCTCTGCCCTCCTTGGGTGGTTTCATTGGGATGAGGGGTTGGAACTCAGAAAAGCGTCAGGTGACTGGAATCTGGCACCTCCTCCCCAATGTATATATTTAGGTGCCCACTGGAGTACAGATGTGGCTGCTCTTCGCTCCGCAGAGAGATTTAATTTCTAAAGATCCTGGGAGGAGGATGAGTGCACTGGAACCCGAAGACCTTTCTTGCACCAGCAGGTACAATAACAAGGTTTCGGAAAGCCACTTAGGAATAAAAAGAGAGAAAAGCCCTCTTGGATCAGACCAAAGGTAGGAAACTTTTTATTCTTGCAACCTTTCATTTTAGGAAGCAGACAACATTTCCCTGATTTTTTACACTGCTGACTCTGTCTCTTTTCTTATCATTTTGGACAAAGGCAGAAGGCCTCTGAAAAGCAGCTGCCGGGAACCGCAAGTGGGGAGAGTTGCTGTTGGCATTCCTGCTTGCAGGATTCCCGGAGGCATTTGGTTGCTCACTGCGAGAACAAGATCCTGGACTAGGTGGGTCTCCTTTGGCCTGATCCACCAGGGCTCTACTTGCACATACGTTATCAACAGCTACTAGTCTCCATAGTTATATGCCGTCAGGGACCATGCTGAGAAGGGCTGCACAGATGAAGAATGGTGGGAGCCGGCATTTGTCTACAGACAATTTTCTGGGTCATGTGCCCAGCATGACTAAACCACTTCTGGAACACAGGACACTGTGACGAATGCCTGAGCGCACAGAAACGCCATGTACCTTCCCGCTGCAGTGGTACCTGTTCATCTACTCGCGCTGGTATGCTTTTGAACTGCTAGGTTGGCAGGAGCTGGGGCAGAGCAATGGGAGCTCACCCCGTCGTGTGGATTCCAACTGCCAACCTTATGGTTGGCAAGCCCAAGAGGCTCGGTGGTTTATACCAGGCACAGGCAAACTCGGCCCTCCAGATGTTTTGTGACTACAACATCCACCATCCCTAGCTAACAGGACCAGTGGTCAGGGATGGTGATGGGAGTTGTAGTCCCAAAACATCTGGAGGGCCAAGTTTACCTATGCCTGGTTTAGACCATAGAGCCACCCATGTCTCTGATTATATGCTAAATACTATACTGTAAACAGTGTGATGTAGCGGCTAGAGTCAGTCTGCGACCTGGGAGACCAGGGTTTGAATGCCCATTTGTCTGTGAAGGTCATTGGGTGACCTTAGGCAAGTCACCACCTCTCTCAGCCTAACCTACATCACTACATCACAGGGTTATTTTGGGGGCTAAATGAGGATGGGGAGAACCGTGTCTGCCACCTTGGAGGAAAAAAGTGGGAGTATAAATGCAGTATGTAGAGAAAAAATAAAAACAGCATTATACTCAACTCTCTCGCACTGAAGCTTGGCACAGGCACAAACCAGGAAAAAAACCAAGAGGAAAAGAAACAGAATTAAAAATGAAAAAATTAAATTAGCTTCATTCTTTATTGGTAAATGGAACCAACAGGAAAAGGCAGGAGGGACGCCAGCAGATCTACCATTCTGCAAAGTGTTGTGTTCCGAAAAGCGAAGAGGAAAAGCTAGCAAAAGAGCAACGAGTGAGCACATGAAACAAACTATTTCTGTCAACGTATGATTGGAGAGGTAAAATAATCCCCTGTGATTATAATCTAGACCTGTCCATCAAACAGAGCTATCCCTCTCCTTCTCTCCTGTTCCATACCAGGGTGTTCCCTTTATAGACAGCTTTGCATTGGAGTTTAAGAAAAACAGAAATCTGCAGGAGTTTGGGGTGACTGGGGTGACAGAGCAAGAGTTGCTTGCTCCACTCGGGGCAAGGGGCTTGCTAAGGTTGCAAGTAGAAACAGCTAATGCCCCAAGGCACCCTGGTTAGACTTGTGCCCTTGATTCTGTACAGACTCCATGTACACCTCCAGTATACAACCATCACAGGCAGCAGCTTCCTTCCCTTTCTCACCCAGCAAAGTAGGGGATGTTTGTTACCAGGAAAAGGTAGGTGGAGACTTCTGACAAAGACCGAGTCTGAACTCAACTCATGTCAGACTGCTCACCAATGCTGATGAACCTTTGAGAGTGTCTGGACCATTTCAGTGTTTTGCCTCCAACTTTGAGACCTTCTTGTTGATCAGGATGCTTACAGGAGATAAGGATACATGAAGAGCCCTGCTGAGGACTGTCGCATTTCCCACCATGGTCCCTAGGAAGCCCAGAAAACAGGACATGAAGGCAGCAGCTCTCTCCCATGGTTGGTCCTAGTAGCCACAAATATCCTACTCCTACGCAGTCTTGTCTAATCCCCTTTTAGTTGGGGGCGTCATGACATCTTGCAACAGTGAGCTCCAAAGGTTAGCTAATGCCTCCGAAGAAGGGTTTCATCCTGCGTGTTCTAAATACAAGCACAAGAGGAGCCTGCTGGGTCAGGTTAGTAACAACAACAACAAAAACAACAACAATAACAACCATCAGGCATAGGAACCCTTAGGGCCCTCCAATAAAATATTTGAGGGGGCCAGGTCCCTCCTCCAAGTTTCTGGCCATTGCTATTCAAATACTGTGCATGCACTATGTCTTGTGATAGATTATGTGGGGTGGGGTGTACCTCCCCCCCCAATATAATATTTTATTCAGGTTGGCATCCCTGTTATCAAGGTTAATCCTCCATGGGCTTATTTTTTCCAGAGCCTGGTGCATGCCTGGTTCGCTGCGGCTTCCAATTTCCTTTCTGCAGGCCATGGGGAAAGGTGGGACGACGACCGAAAGAATGAATTTGTTCCCACCCCCTCGCATCTAGTTCCTTGCAAGGGTAATGGTGAACTGCTCCCTCCCTTTCCCCTTCCTTTGAACCGCCCCCCCCCCAGCTCATTAACACAATGCATTAATAATGAGAACGGGCCATTTGCACCAAGGCTGGGGAAATGCTATTTCTTGCTTCAGCTACTTAATCCTTGGATGCCCCTTTCTATCTCTGCCGACTGGGAGATGCATTTGGAACCAGAGTGCAGAGGAGGGCAAAGGGGAGGGATGGGGCACAGCTGGGGTGTGTGTGTGTGTGCATGCGTGTGCGCATGAGAGGTGTGTGATATCGGCAAGGACGGAAACGTAGGTGAGGTGAGCCGCAGAGTCAAAGAACAGACAGGCTCTCTCTGCCGATGGCTCAAGAGCAAGGAGGGTGAATCGCAATGGATTCTGACGACTCCCTTGGCTCCTTGACATCAGGCAGAAAGCACGCCTGCATTACATCACAAGCAGACCACAAAGCATAAGGACAGCATAAGAAGACCTCTGCTGGATTAGGCCAGTGGTCCATCTCGCCCAGCATGCTTCTCTCCCAGCGGCCAGCCAGTGGGAAGCCTCATAGCCGGACATAAGTGCAACAACAGCTCTCTCTGCTTGCGATTCACAGCAACTAGTATTCAGAGGCCTCCAGTTACATTACAGAAGGGTTGGGACAAGCTTCCTCAAACTCGGCCCTCCAGATGTTTTTGGCCTACAACTCCCATGATCCCTAGCTAGCAGGACCAGTGGTCAGGGATGATGGGAACTGTAGTCTCAAATCATCTAGAGGGCTGAGTTTGAGGAAGCCTGGGTTGGGAGGACCTCAACCTCGGGGCCGAATGCTACTCTCCAGGCCTCTAACTGACTGCTGGGCCTCTCCCCCAAAGGCCTCTCCCCCTTTCCCCTGACCACACCCTTTAGTAGCCCTGCTCTGCATTCTCCTTCAGAATTTTCGCCTGGCAGGAAATGTGTCCTCGAACTATTTTTAAAAAAAATAATTTTTATTAAATCTTCAAAAATATTCCAAAACATTTATCACCCTATACATTTCCCCCCAACAAAGTTTTCTTCTTGACTTCCCACCTCTCCTTTCCTGATGTTTGTTTGTTTTTCTTCTTTTTATTAGCTGTTTCACAATACATATGATTTTATTATCTAAACCATTAAATCTTTCAATAATTCACTGCTTATATCTCAAATCCTGTGCAGAAATGTGCCCTTGATGGTGTTTTATGCCTGCCTGGATGGAGCATGGAGAGGGACGTGAGAGTGAGTGTAAAGCCCACAAAAAGTGACATTCAAGTTTGTTGCCCTGGCCAGCTTTTGCCTTTGCCCCTGCCAACCATTGACACGTGGCCCCTGGAAGGTTCTCCAGAACAGAATGAGGCCCTCAGGCTGAAAAAGATTCCCTGTCCCTGTATCACCTGCCGTCTGTGCCTCTTTATTGTAAACAGGGCACCTGCTACTGGAGATGCCACAGATTTGGAGCCAGCTAGAGCTCCTTCAAATTGATCATGGAACCAACCTGGCTGTTGTTGACCCAGACCAATAGATTCATATTAGAAGAAAGGAGATTCTGACTAAATGTTAGGAATTACTCTCTGACAGTAAGAGTTGGTCCACAGTGGAACTGAGTATAGTCATACCTTGGGTTACAGACACTTCGGGTTGTGTTTTTTTTGGGTTGCGGACTGCCGAAACCCGGAAGTACCAGAACGGGTTACTTCCGGGTTTCGGCAGTCGCGCATATGCAGAAGCGCTAAATTGCGCTTTGCGCATGTGCAGAAGCGCTGAATTGTAACCTGCACATGCACAGGCATGGGTTGTGAACGCAACCTGAGAAGATGGTGGACTTTCCTTCCTTGGAGGTTTTTAAACAGAGGTTGGATGGCAATCTGGGAGTCTTTAGCTGTGATTCCTGCATTGCAGTGGGTTGGACTAGATGTCCCTTGATGGACCCTTTCCAATCTTATGATATGGTGATGTGAGAAGTGTTCCGATGGTGCAGGCCTCTGCCATCGTCACTACAACCTACTAAATTTGCACCCTACCTTTCTGCCAAGTGGCGCTTGAGGCAGTTTGCAGTAAAATGCAAAGCAAAAGAGAAACCAGCAGCTCAAAACATAAAAAGAGGTAGGCAAGGTAGTGGGGAATCGATAAAAGGGATAAAAGCAACAGTCAATGCAACAAATTGCAACTTTTCCAGTGGCTGCATGCCTTTTAAAATCAGCGCTGGGGGAGCCTCTGGCCTAGACCACACCTCTGCCCGACTTTCTCCCAGTTTCCTCTACAATCCCAAGACGCCGTGAATGCTTTTCTCTTCCACATTATCTCGATAAAATCTTGAGGAAGCATGTGCATTGTAAAAGACTTTACCTGGGTTGCAAAGTAAACTTACAGAGCTACATTAAATGCTTTTGAACTTCTCAGTGTAATGCCAACTCACTAACCTACATGCCATATAGGGAGGGTTACCCGGCCTCCACCCCTTCTTTCCTCCCCAAATCTGGCTCCATTTGTTCTACGGCACATGTACCTGGTGGAGCTTCTCTTCATGTGGGAGAAAGCTCCTCCGCTTACATTACTGTGTCAGGCTGCTGTTCAAAGAGCAAGGACATTTCCCTTTCTTTTCTTATTGCAAGTTGTCCAACAGCTTTGCATAGGGAATAAGTTTCATGGAGCAGGATGATCGATGTATTGTGAGGCATAATTCAGATCATAGCTACTTAGAGCCGGCATAACAAGGGCAGGAAACTAGGATATCCCACACTGAATCAGGCTCCGTTTCTGTTGTATTGGGGAGGGCTAAGAGGGAAGTGTGGAGTTTGAGAGGGTATTAGTGGGTCCCTGTGTCCACCCCCTCCCTGAAATCTCAAGCTAGCCCCTATCATTATCACCATCACAATCACCATCATCATCTCAGTCGGTAGGCAGTCAGACCTGCAACACTGAATACATGGTTTCCATACCCTCTAACATGTTGAGTCCCAAAACCAGGCCGCACGGCTTCCCGTCCGTGCTTGTGCATGAGTTGTGCCACCCGTGCAAGATCAAGGAACCCCAAAGAAGCACTTTTGGGGGGGTCATGCTCTCACGCAAGTTTTGGGGTGCCACATGAGATTGTGGCCCTGAAAAAGAACAACACTTTGGGGAGGCAAGATCTTGGTGCAAAATCACACAAGATCATGGGACCCCAAATGGCCACTGTGCTCTTGCAGGGAAGAAAACGGGATGTCCCGGTTTTCCAGGGACACTTGCGGGTTATGGGTTTCTAGTAGTGTCAAGCTGTGCATCTGAACTACGGATGACCACCAAGCTCAGTGACTGAGCAAGTGGGAGGTGGAAGGAGGCTTCTTTCTTGTCTGCGTAGAGAAATGTGTTTGGGGTTGTTGTTGTTTAGTCGTTTAGTCGTGTCCGACTCTTCGTGACCCCATGGACCAGAGCACGCCAGGCACTCCTGTCTTCCACTGCCTCCCACAGTTTGATCAGACTCATGCTGATAGCTTCGAGAACGCTGTCCAACCATCTTGTCCTCTGTCATCCACTTCTCCTTGTGCCCTCCATCTTTTCCAACATCAGGGTCTTTTCCAGGGAGTCTTCTCTTCTCATGAAGTGGCCAAAGTATTGGAGCCTCAGCTTCAGGATCTGTCCTTCCAGTGAGCACTCAGGGCTGATTTCCTTCAGAATGGAGAGGTTGGATCTTCTTGCAGTCCATGGGACTCTCAAGAGTCTCCTCCAGCACCATAATTCAAAAGCACCAATTTGGGGTTGCAGGGCTATGTAAAAACACCTGACTTTTGCACAGTTGCAATATAGCCTGTGGCACAAAGTTAAGAGCCACTCCTGTTGCTCCAACCACTTTTGCCTCCGACTTTGCCCACCACTGGCATGCGGCCCCCGGAAGTTCTCCCATGAGGCCATGTGGCCCTCAGGCTTCTTCTGGGCCTCAGCAAACAGTCCCTTGTGTACATTCATCTCTTATAACCACCCAGAAAGAATCGCTATGGTTTTCAGCTCCTACCAATTCTCTTTATGCTCCTCCCATGGATGGTTGATTCTTTTGTCAACTGTAGAACAGCATGCTGTTCTGTTACTTGTGGGGTTTTTTTGGGTTATTTTATTAAAAAGAAACATTCGTAAAGATCCCCCCTCCCCCCCAATAGCTAACATTGCTTTAGGGCTATAATTGTCTATTTCTCTCCCCATTATAGGATCCTCGTTGGGCGTTTTATCCGCGGGAGCCGACACGACACCGTTTTTTATGACCAATAAGGGTTCAATAAAAATAATTACACCCGCTGTCTGTCGGAGAGAGAGAAATCTCCAAACACGATCGTTTTCCAAAAACACTGTAATTTTAACAACTATCGAACTTCTTCCGCATGCATAGGCTGTGGCGGCGGCAGCCTCCGCCAGGTTGGGCCTTTTGTTACTTCCAAGTGCCTTGTTTCCTGAAGAAAAAGAGCAGAAAACGTGCACGCTTCCAGCACGAGGAGGGGAAATCCGGCTGCGAGCCTCAAATGGACAGAGGAAGGGTTTTGCACAACACTTAGCGGGACTAAAAGCCTGCCTGGAAAACAAAAACAAGGGGGTGGGAAGAGAGAGATGCTTGCTTAATGGCAGGAAATATTGAAAACTTCAAATGAAATTAATTCAAAGTGCATATCGCATTGAGCTGTTTAATGCTTGAAGTGGGTGGGAGGCCAAGATCCTGCAGTTCTTTGCACTGGGACTGGAAGGTGACCTGAGGGCACCCATCGATCTGAGGCCGACTCACTGGGCAGTTCTTTCGCACTTGGATAAAAAGGCTTGGGAGCACAGGAAGCTGCCTGAGCACTGAGTTAGGCCCATTGATCCATCAAACACAGTCTTGCTGATGCTGACCGGCAGCCGCTGTCCGTGGTTTCAGGCAGGGAGATTCTCAGGCCTACCAGGAGATGTTTCGTGATTGAACCTGGGACCTTCTGCATGCAAACAGGATACTCTGCCACTGAGCAATGGCCCAACCTCCTAAATATACAGTGGTACCTCGGGTTAAGAACTTAATTCGTTCTGGAGGTCCGTTCTTAACCTGAAACTGTTCTTAACCTGAGGTACCACTTTAGCTAATGCAAATTCTACCTTTGTACTCTAGGCACTTACATACCCTTCTCTGTCTTCCATCTGGACAAACAAAGAAACATTATTGAAGTTTGACAACTGACTCCAGCCAGTGTGCAATGTTGGGGAAAGTGAGGAATGTGGTCTGGGACTGAACAGAGAGGTCTGTGGGGCTGCACTTGGCCCCTGGGTCTGAGGCTCCCCCAGCCCTGCGTGAGCTGATCATCTCTGACCATTAGCAAGCAAACAGCTTAAACCAGAGTCAGCCACTGCTGTCTTGACAAGATCACTGCTCTGCTATGCCAGCAGGTTGCAGGATGATCTCCAACGCCTTCCGCTTTGACTTCAACTGCCTTGCAAAATGACATGCTTGCTTCCACACCCTGCAATACTCTTGGGGGAGAAAAGGGAAAGAAATTAGCATTTAAATATACATCTCTCTCTCTATACATTTAGTTCCCAGACCTTCAGAGCACTTAGTAAAATACTACACTGCTCCTCTTCATTCCTGCTGCAAAGTAAAAAATATAAACGGTGAGATGAGAATGGAGATTTCTCTTTTTTTTTAACTGATCATGCCGCGCATCGGGTTTTGAGAAGCCCGTACAAATTTTCAGCCTTGTGGCAAATTGGCGCGAGTTGGTGGTGCTTCTAATGCGGAGAGATAATTGCCTTTGCTTCCAAACGGTTCCCTCCCTTTTCAAAAATTATGAAAAGCGTGATTCATTCGTGTGTGTTCTCCCTCACCTCCCCCCCTCAAATGTCCTGTTTATTTCTGTAAAGAAAGACACGTTGCCTCTTGAGCTATGGAGAAGAAAACAACTCTGTACATAAGAGAGATGTTTGGGAGGAAAACGGCTACGAGGAGATTTTGGAGTATAAAAATGAAATTGGGGAGATGACTGTTAGTAGCAATTAACTGTCTACTCCTTGCGCAGAGGGGGATGAGATTCAAGGGCTCAGCTGGGAGAGAGAAAGAGTGGAGCTTGTGGAGGAGAACAGTGGCGGCTGGTGGTAATTGGAGCTGGTGGGGTGGAAGGCAGAGAAGCCAGAGGGAGGCGGAGCCAGAGCCAATGGGAGGCGGAGCCCAGAGCCAGTGGGAGGCGGAGCCAAATAATTCTAGTTTTGCTCCCATCCTGCTCCCTGTTGAGTTCTTTAAAAGCAACACTGAGATCAAGGAGGAAGAGGGGAAAGCTGACTGGCAATGCTGCCCCCTGGATTAAATGTAAGTGAGAAGGCAGGCAAGTGTGGGGCTGGCTCAGGGCAGACTGAGGCTGGTGGGCAGTGCCCCATTTGCCCTCATGGACCAGCTTCCATGGGCAGACTCGTAGAATTGTAGAGTTGGAAGGGACCATGAGGGTCATCTAGTCCAGCCCCTACAATGCAGGGATCGTTTTCCCAACATGGGGCTTGAACCCAGGACCCTGAGATGAAGAGTCACATGCTCTACCAACAAAGCTACCATGCCCCAGTTCCTCAACCCATGGGGCTCGAACCCATAACCATGCACTTAAGAGTCTCTATCATCATTGGAGGGGCCCAGGCACAAGCGACAATAACTAGGCAAATGCTTTGTATGCAGAAGGTGATATAAACCTAGAGATGGAGGGGAGTCTTCTATACCACATGCTCCAACTCCTTGTTTGGTGCAAGAAATCCAGCCACCAATAGCCTCCATCCTGCATGAGTTCATTGAATCCTCTTTGAAAGTCACCAAGTTGGGGGGCATCGCTACATTGAATGCCGTAGTTTAATTATGCCTGTGTGGAGAAGGATTTCCTTTTGCCTGTTTGGAATCTCCCACCATAAAGCTTCACTGGACGTATTATGATGCTCTTGTATCATGAGCTAGGGAGAAGCTTTCTCCTCCGTCTCCTTTCTCCACATCCTTGCCTTTGCTTCTTGTTGTGGAGATTTTGAAGCAGGAGCATTCATCACTGGAGTCGGAGGCGACTGGCCTGACTCCCTATCATGGAATCCATTTCCAGGCCAGTCTAAGCAAGGCAGCTCAATTTGGGAAGATGTCCTCCTAATGGATTGTCTCGGTCATTGAAACCTTGGTCCAATCAGTCAGCTGTCTTGCTCCCCCAATGGGAAGCAGTGTGACTCCTGGCCCTTACATTGCCAAGTGTAATCTATGGAGCAATAGGATCTTCCATTTCAGTTCTTCATTGTTAATCTGAAGAGCTCAAAAGCAAAACTCATCAGTGGAGAAGACAACGGTGTATGTGTGCATTTGCCTGTGCTGTGAGATGCAACTTGCAACTTGTTTACCAGTGTTGGTGTCTTGAGTTGGATTCCATTTGGGAGGTAAGGGAGATTAAAGAGCTGTGGTTGCTACAGAGGGACATTTGTTATGTGTCAGGCAGTGGGGTTTGACTCTAGGAAGCCTAGAGCCAGGGATGGGAAATCAAGGGTTGGCAATGTGGCTCCTATGGCTGCAATGGCATCTTTGAGGTCTTTCTGTGGTGGGAAGCCTCTGAGCTCCTCCCAAATCCACAACTTAGTGCCCCATGGCCAAGGTGAGGATGTTTACTTTTCTTGCTCTTGAAAAGTACCTGGAGCTGAAATAAGAAGAGTGACACCCATTGTTTGCGGAACATCATATTGTGCTTGGAGATTTACTGCCTTTGAAGATGGAGGCTCTGTTTAGCTATCACAGATTATATCTTTCGATAGACTTTTCTACCTAAAATTTGTCTAAAGTGATGGGAAAGTAGGCCAACCGGAGGGCTGTGGGTTCCCTATCGCTGTGGTAGACCTTCTCATCCTCGCAAATTTGCTAAACACTATTTAAAGCCACTGAAACCAGTGGCTTTCACATCACCCCCCCTTTTTGTATCCAGTGTATTCCATAATCCAAGGATTTCCAATCTTTTTTTTTAAAAAAATGTTTATTAAAGATTTTCTTGGTTTACAAAAGTACATGCCTTGTCTCTTTTTTCAGATTGTACAGCCTTTCTTAGAAATCAGTTGCATTTGTTGTGATACATTAATGTTGAGTACAGTATAAGATTGGGAAAGAAGAGGGGGGAGAGTGTACGTGTAGTGTTTTCAGTCAGCATCAACTGGGTAGGTTTCTGTTCATTTATTACATTTCCTTGGTAGTGAGAGGTATTGGGAGGCAGGGTGTGGTTGGTTTTCTGTAGTGGGGGTTTGTTTGCATTTGTGAGGGGGTGGAGGGCTTGTTGGGTCAGGTAAGTCAGACTGATTTGTATGCTGTTGGTGCATTCTTGTCATTGTCTTGTTGGGTTGTGTATGTGATAAAGGGAAACCATACTGGGGTGAAGGTGTCCTCTTCTATTTATCCCTGTGTCACTTTCAGTTTATTGGTTAGCTTTTCTATTTTTTTTTTTTTATAATAATTTTTATTACATTTTTTCCAAATTACAGAGAAAACAAAAAGAAAGACAGAGCTAAAGAAAAAAAGGAAGAAAAAACAGAAAATCTCAACCATTTCGACAACTTATTTCAAATTTCCATTGGACTTCCCCACATCTCCCACATGAGTGCATTCTTGATAATAAAATTTGCCAGCAAATTATACCCTTATTTCATGTGTTTCTTTACATTTTCAGTTGCAATTTAAGTTTAAATCTCTTATTCTCCAATTACTCTAAAAATATAACATAATATCCTTTTTACCCGTTTAAACTTTGATTCTTTCATGAATGTTATCAGTTTCATAGATAATTAAATTTCATTGCTGGGGCTAACGTTCCAAATCATACGACGTCTTATGTTTCATACAACTTATAATACTTCTGCAAATAGTCTTTAAATTTTTTCCAGTCCTCCTCCATTGCCTCTTCTCCCAAGTCTCGGATCCTTGCAGTCATCTCGGCCAGTTCCATGTAGTTCATCAATTGCGTCTGCCAGTCCTCCAGTGTGGGCAAATCTTGGGTCTTCCAATGCTTAGCAATAAGGATTCTTGCTGCTGTTGTAGCATACATAAAAAAAGTTCTATCCTTTTTTAACACCTTCTGGCCGACAATGCCCAGAAGGAAGGCCTCTGGTTTCTTGGGGAAGGTGTACTTAAACACCTTTTTTAACTCGTTATAAATCATTTCCCAAAAGGCCTTCAATCTTGGACAAGTCCACCAGAGGTGAAAGAATGTCCCTTCAGCCTCCTTACATTTCCAACATTTATTGTCAGACAAATGGTATATCTTAGCAAGTTTGACTGGGGTCATGTACCACCGGTATACCATTTTCATAATGTTTTCTTTCAAGGCATTACATGCCGTAAATTTCATACCGGTGTTCCATAACCTTTCCCAGTCTTCGGACATAATATTGTAACCAATGTCTTGAGCCCATTTTATCATGGCTGACTTAACTGTCTCATCCTGAGTGTTCCATTTAAGCAGCAAGTTGTACATTCTCGATAATACCTTGGTCTTTGGTTCTAGCAACTCTGTCTCAAGTTTCGATTTTTCCACCTGGAATCCTACTTTTTTATCTAGCTTAAAAACCTCATTAATTTGGGCATAGTGTAGCCAATTTTGCACCTTATCCTTTAGTTTTTCAAAGCTCTGCAACCTCCAATTACCTCCGATGTTTTCTATTATTTCCCAATATTTCGGCCAATGTGCCTCCATATTGGCTGTTTTCCGAGCTTTGGCCTCTATTGGTGAGATCCACCTCGGAGTTTTACTTTCCAATAAGTCTTTGTATTTTTTCCAGACCATATATATTGCTTTCCTGACAATATGGTTTTTGAACATTCCATATGTTTTCCCCTTGTCATACCACAAATACGCATGCCAACCTAACGAATTGTTAAAGCCTTCCAGATCTAGGACATCAGTGTTTTCCAATAAGATCCAATCTTTCATCCAGCAGAAGGCCGCAGCTTCATAGTATAACCTTAAGTCCGGCAGGGCAAACCCCCCTCTCTCCTTTGCATCAGTTAGTATTTTAAACTTTATTCGGGGCTTTTTGCCCTGCCAGACGAACCTAGAAATATCCCTCTGCCACTTTCCAAAACATTCCACTCTGTCCACGACCTGCATATTGGTTAGCTTTTCTAGTAAGGTGTTTCCCATACAAGTTTGATACCATTGGTCCATGTTTACTCCTGACAAGTCTCTCCAGTGTCTGGCTATGAGGCTTCTGGCTGCTGAGAGTAGGTGGGTGATAAGCTCTGTATAATGTGAGTGGTCATTATGATCTGGGAAGATGTTCAGTAGGGCTAGTTCTGGGGGTGCGTTCTAATAACTTTTTAGTTATTTTGCACATCTCTTGTAGGACTGCTGTCCAGAAGGGTTGGATTTTGGGGCGTTCCCACCACATGAGGAGGTATGTACCTGTGGAGGTGCAGCCACTCCAACATCTTGGTGAGGTTCCTGGGCTTATCAGACCAGTTTCCATGGTGTTAAGTACCACCTGTAGGTGAGTTTCAGAGTGAATTCCCTTCTTTTGGTTGAGATGGCACATTTGGATTTTTGAGTGCATGCTGTGGGTTCACCTTTCTCCCCTTCTTCACTAGATTGGTCCCTTCCCCAAGAGACACACACAGAGAAAGCACACACACACATACTTCATTTTCAGAGATCAGTGAAAAGTCAAGCCCAGTAGAATTAAGCTGCATTTTAAAAGCACATAGAGCAGAAAGAAGAAGCGGGAGAGTGGCACTCTTCCAACTTCCTCCTTTAGTTCTACTTTACAAGGAAGAAAATGGTAACCATCCGCACCACTAGAGATGTCAGAGGATTCCACTGAAAATGGAAGTGGGAGTGGAAAGTGTCACAATTCACATGTTGGTCTGAGGTCAGGAGCGGAAATCACGCAAGCGAATACAAGCGGCCTTCCTGAACTTTTGTTAGTCTGCAAACATTAATGTAAATGATTATATTACTTTACGTATTCCTTTTGACACACTCCCTTCCACTGAAATTCATTAACTATTTGATTACATTCAGCCATAGAGGATAGCAAGGTGAATAATGCAGGGCTCAGTAGAAGTTGCATTGAAGCAGAATGGAAACAGAGCAAATTGCAACAAACCAGGGACAGGATAGAAATCACTGCCTCCTCCCATCCCTCCTCATGACCAAGGGGGTAGTGTTTCAGGGGGGAGAGTTCAGAGGCTTTGTGGATGCCATGGGAAAACCACAAGGACACCATTGTGCCTACGGGCACCATTTTGGCAATCCCTGCCATAACCAAGCTATGTGTTGCTGATTTCCAGTTCATAAACTCGTGTTCTTGGTGACGATGCTGCACCCTTGCAGTGTGACTCAGGGATAATACCCCAAATGGTATGTCTGTGTGCACCTTATCCCCCCATCTCACCTTAACTTGAGACTCTCTTTCCTCCTCCATCTTCAGCCGAGCGCTGCGAGCACAGATGGAGCAACTCGGGGGAAATCGCCTCCAATGGCGAATGTTAATGGCAAACCTTGCCGCCAGTTTGCACCTTTCCTTCCTGGAGCTGGTCCAAGGCTGCCGCAAACACAAAAGGATTCATCACTCTCCAGCTGTCTGCAGACAGGCAAGCCGAGCACAATGTTTGACAGGGAAAAATAATTACTCTGCCAGCATTCCTATAATCCGTGGTTTGGATTTTAAAAAAGGGAACAACAGAATTGGGGCTCCCGCTCCCTGGGGAAGGGGTTCAGTGGCGCACCCCCACCGAAGCGCATTCCATCAGGGATGCTATTCTCCATTCTGTCTTGTATCAGACATATGGTGCTTGGGTAGGAGAGGTGAGATCAACAGATGGCATTCGCTTGAACTACGCCCTCCTTGATCTTCTTGGCACTTTCCTGCTGGCACACCAACCAACGTTATGGAAATCCAAAACTAAGTTCAGAACTGGGGATAAGGGATAAATTCACTTCACATTTAAAGGTGAACTTGCCTGCTTCACACTTTATGAAACAATGCACAAACTGACACACAACCATCCTTCGGAATTCACACTTCATTGAATTTTGCAATGCAGTTTTCTGGCTAAGCTTTCCAAAGAGTGTCTTCTTTTAATTGATTGCATGCAAGCCACCCTGGGAGCCCTTTTGGCTGAAGGCCAGGGGACAGGTGATAGTGGTGGCGGTGATGCTTAGCATTCAGACTAGTGTTCATGGTTGTCTCCCCCCCCCCGTAAGTTGCCTGAGAGTTGTAGTTTGGCATCATTTGGACATGGCCAGCCATACTATTACGCAGAGAAGAAGCAGTCTCCTCAGGCCAGGTGCCACAAAAGAGCAGCAGATTTAAGGAAAAGGTTGTAGTATAGGAGTCAGGTCAGAAACTAAAAGAAGGAAGCAGCTGGAGGGAATAACTCTGAATGTTTCAGTTGTCTCTATACTAATGCACAGAGTATGGAAAAAAGCAAGACAAATTTGAGCTCTTAATAGGCATTACTGAAACCTGGTGGGGTGAGACTCATGAATGGAATGTAGAACTTGAGGGGTATAACATATTCAAAAGGAATAGACCAAACAGGAAAAGAGGAGGCGTAGAATCATATGTAAAGGACGTGTAGACTTGTGAAGAGATCCATGACCTGGAGCATGGAAAGCAGATTGAGAGTATATGGGTAAAAACAGTGACCTAACTGGGTGTCTGCTGTAAATCCTCAAGCCACACTGAAGACTTGGATGATGCCTTCCTACAGCAGATTACGAAACATTAAAAAGGAAAGCTATAGTAGTTACAGGGGACTTCAACTACCCCAATATCTGTTGGAATTCAAACTCTGCAAATGATGTAAGGTCCAACAAATTCCTCTGTTGTCTTGCTGACAATTTCATTTCCCAGCACGTGGAAGAAGCAACAAGGGGATCATCTATCTTGGACCTGGTCCTCACCAACAGAGAGGAACTGATTGAAAAGGTGGAAGTACTGGGAACCCTGGGAGGAAGTGTTCATGTCCTCTTGGGTTTCATGATATAGAGGCAAGGGAAGGCTGAGTGTAGTTGGGCATTCACTTGTTCCATCTGCAATGGATGCTTTAGCTGAGATTCCTGCATTGCAGGGGCTTAGACTAGATGACCCTCAGGGTTACCTTCTACAGTTCTATGCTTCTGTCTCACTTTTGCACAGACGGCCCCAGGTTTAATCCCCAACAGTAGCAGATACGGACAGAGGACAAATTATGATTTGGTTTGCATTTAAAGGTGAACCTACCTAATTAACCCATTCTGCCCTTCACGAAAAGGCCCCAGGTCCCGTTACAGCAATATAAAAGTTATCAGAGGACTTGGGGGTGTTCCCATAAGCATCTGGTTAGCACAAAATGCTGGAGTAGATGGGCCACAGGCTTGATCCAGCTACAAGGCTCTTCCTACAGGATGGTATCTGCAGAGAGCCTCTCAACTGCAGTGCACAGGGATCAACAGGGTGTATAAGGGATGAGATGATCTTTCAGGTCACTTGCCATTTCTAAAGCCTTGTGGGAGTTTCCCTTTCCCTTGAGGGGAAACCCCTATGCTTGATTTGGGGGAGATCATGAATTTGGAAGAAGTCAACAACAACAAAATAAGAATCCTTGCAGCTTTACATGCATGCACTCACTGAACACCGAGCCGGAGAAACCAGATAAAGCCAAGAGTCCATGAAAAGCCAGTTATGTGGAGACGACATGGTAAACTGTGTTTGCACAACATATATCATGCTAATAAACTATGAGCTCCTGGGAACCGCCGAGTGACATTTTTCCAGGGCTTGTTTCGGTCTCTTCGTGTTAGCACTCAATGTAGCTTCAATTTTCCTCTGAAGCAAATCTGGTTGGGGAGATAACATAGAGTTTGCACGGACGTAGATGTAGCAAAATGGGGTCTGCGTGTGTGAGAGACAGAGAAGGATCAGATGAGCCCTTGCCGTACTCATGGAAGATGGTGTGATTCCCATTTATTCATTTTTTAAAAAAATTCAACTGGGCCTCTTCCTATGCTGGAATTAACAGCGGCTCTCAAAATTGGTTTAAATTGTTGTCAGATGATAAAACCCACCACCCTGTTGCAGGTTTAAACTGCATGATCTTGGCCACTGTGAGAATCAAGAGTATTGTATTAGATCAGTGTTTCCCAAACTTGGGTCTCCAGCTGTTTTTTTTTTGGACTACAGTTCCCATCATCCATGACCACTGATCCTGCTAGCTAGGGATGACGGGAGTTGTAGTCAAAAAAAAAAAAAAATCTGGAGACCCATGTTTGGGAAACACTGGATTTGATGCCCCTTTGGTCTGAGTCAGCAGGGATCTTCTTAAGATCTGAAGCCTCTGAGAGCTCAAGGAGAAGTAACTGAGTTGCACTCCCCCTACCTATCTCCCAGCACAGGTCATCATACTGGATGAGCAAGGCATTTTCTATGCCCACTCATACACCACTTTCTATCATTCACCTGGGCCAGCAGGAGGCATCATCCAAGTCCCAGGACACATCCCAGCCAAGCAAGAACAATCAAGCAAAGCTGATAAAGGGCATGGCCTGGGAAGATTTCCGAGGGCTTGAGGGAGAGGCTTGGAGGGCTGCATCCAGACTCCAGGCCTCAGGTTCTCTACTCTTGCCCTAGTGCTAGGCTAGCTTGACAGTCCATCCTGGTGTGCTAGGTGGTGACTCTGGACCTTGTTTGTGGAATCTTCAGCCCTCCAGATGTTACTGATCCACAACTCCCACCAGGCCTAGTTCATCAACCGAGGTTCCCTACACAGGCCTTCCAACTTGAATAAAATATTGTGGGAGGGGGCAGGTAAGCCCCACCCCGCTTAATCAATCACCTGACATGGCAACACCCACCCCCATTTGAATGGAAATGCCAATCAGCTTTGGAGGGCCCAGGGCACCACAAATATTTTATTGAGTGGGGGGAGGCAAATGGACCTCAGCCCCTAGGAGTTGGCTCCTGTGTCCCCACACCTGCTCTAGACCTACCAGCTGTTGTGTGGACAGTGAGTGTTGCGCGCGGGGGGACAGATTGTTGTTAGAATCATAGAATTGTAGAGTTGGAAGGGACCCGAAGGCTAATCAAGTCCCACACCACCTGCAATGCAGGAATCACTGTTGTTTCCTAAGGATGTGGGCAGTGGGGCTGTGTGGGGAGCCACTGGATGAAATCCTACACATTCTTTTATTTTTAATTTTTAAAACATTTTTTATTGATTTTCCAATAAAAACAGCCAATCAACACATCCGAATCCTAATCTGATTAAAAACAATAAACTAAAAAGCAACAATGACCAAATTGTAGTCCAAATTGTAATTATTAATTTTTCTGGGCTCCCCATAGTCTGGATCTCTGAAGCATATCTCCAAATCTTCAGTCCTGCCTCCTCTCGTTGTTTTCATATTTTCCGCCTTCTGGTCTTAACACTTTAAAGTTCTCTGTCCCTGGCTATGCGATTCTCAGTCACGTAAAAAATCATATGCCCTTCATCCATAGAATACAGCTTTATTTGTAAATATATATTCCTACACATTCTTTTAAATCTCTCTCTCTCTCTCTCTCTCTCTCTCTCTCTCTCTCTCTGTCTGTCTGTCTGTCTGTCTTTTTAAAATAGCCTCTTAGAATCTCTTGGGTACACTTGTTCAGTTGCCCCATAGTCAGATACACTGTTGAGCCACTCACTGCACCTCAGACGCCCAAAGCGATTCTGAGAAATAGGCAGCAGATTTCTCCGAGCCGTGTTTGCCGTGGTGATTTCTCTCTTGGTGGTGGCTTTTTGAAACTTTGGCCTGGAAGGTGGGATGCTTGGGGGTGGTGCAGGAAGGAAGGAAGGGAAAAGGAGACTGGAGATGTGTGCGTGTTGGCAAAATGACAGAAGGAGAGAGGTAGAGAATATTTAGCACTTGGCAGTGGTTAGCGAAGGGACAAAGGGAAGCTGTGTGGAGGGAGGAAGAGAGAGAGAGAGAGAGAAGGAAAAGGAGGGGAGCCCTGATTTGTACACTGACTTGAGAGCCTGTCCTGATATTTACATAGGAAAAAACTGACTGGCAGGGTTTCAGGCAGGGAGGCCTTTCCTACCCGGAGAGACAATTAGGGATTGAACCCAGGGCCTTCTGCATGCAGAGCAAGTGCTCTAACTACTAAACAAGGGCCTTTTCCATACAGGAGCATAGGAAGCCGCCTTATATCGAATCACATCTTTGGTCCATCCAGCTAGGTGATGTCTTCACTGACTGGTAGCAGTTCTCCCAGGTTTAAGGCAAGAGCCTTCCCCCCACCATTGGGGACTGAAGCTGGGACCTTCTGCACACAGAGCATGTGCCCTACCTTGGACCTTCGGCCCTTCCCTTCCAAAAGAAATAAAGAGAAGAGAGGCAAATGTCCTAGAAGGGGGCAGGAGAATTGGCAGGCAACCTTCCGACCAGCCTATTGGTTTGGCTAATGAGACGGAATCAAGAAATCCTGCGTGTGACAATAGGAGGGCGATGCAAAGACATCTCTGCAATTTAACTTGGTGCTTTGCCAGGTGACACCCTCCTCCCCACCATGAAAAAGGGTGAGAGGAAGAAGGGGAGAAGAGGAGGAGGGTCAGAGCCTGTGGTTCTGTGGCTTCCTGGCTTCCTGCCATGTGTTTTAGAAGGTGATCTGCAGTGAGAAGGCTGGAGGGGGTGGGGAAGACGAGGGAGAGAGATAAAATGTGATCCAAAGCGCCTGAAGTCGCTGCCAGGCGACAGATGAATACCCCCGCTCTGCCTTGAAGCTTCAAGCAGGTCATTTCAGTGTCTTGTTGTGCGGCTGGATGTTCCCATTTAGCAGAGCTGCGCCGCTGACATGCGCTGCCTGCTTTTGATGTGCATTTGAGGAGAAAAGGGGCACAGCGGCAAAAGGCTAAGGCAACAGTATAGGTTTGCCGGAGGGTGGGGGAAGCCGCTCTGTGCCACTCTGCGGAGCTGTGAGGATCCTGACCCAGAGGGAGAAAAAGAGGGGGCACAATGAAAGCAGAGGACCTAGATTTTGCGAATAGCATTCTTCTTGCAGATTAGGGTTATTTTTAAAAAAATTAAAAGGATGCCACCAGATACATAAGAAGCTGTGCTATGCCAGATCTGACTATTTGTCCACCGGGCCCCATACTGCCTACTCTGGCTGGCAGCAGCTCTCCAGAGCCTGGAGAAGAAGCCTAGCTCATCTCCTGCTCCTTGGTCCTTTCACTAGAGGTTCTGGAGACTGAACCTGGGATACGTTTTCTGCTGCTGAGTGGGTGGGCTGCAGATTCCTCATCACCTGAGTTTGAGGGGTCATATAGCCCATGGGATGGGGGTTCCTGTGGCTCTCCAGCAGGACTACAACACCTGTGGTTCCTGATCATAGAATCAGAGAGTTGGAAGGGACCCCAGGATCATCTAATCTAACCCTCCGCAATGCAGGAATATGCAGCTGTCCCTTAGGGGGATTGAACCTACAGCCTTGGCGTTATCAGCACCACGCTCTAACATAGACTTCGTTCATTGGGGCTCATGGGGCTGAGGTTCCCCTGCTCTGCATCAATGGCTCCTCTGCTTGGCAGAGGCTCTCTGGAGCCATAAGCAGAGATCTTTCCTAACACACCTAAAACGGGTTAGGCTGGATGGATTAGGCCAATGGCTCACCTGGCCTAGCGTCCTGTTCTCACTGTGGCCAGCCAGATACCTGTGGAGGAAACACACAAGCAAGACTGGAGCACAAGGGGGCTCTTCGCACCAGTGGTGCCAGGCAGCTGGCATTCAGAAGTCTGCTTGTCTCAGACTCTGCAGCAACATGGATGACATCCGTCTGTTTGGGGAGACAATGGCAGAGTGTGCTTGCTGCACTGAGAAAGTGGCCAGCTCTGGGAAACCGTGGAAGATGCAAAGAAACTGTTGAAGGATGTTTTCCTCGCCCATCTCTATAAATCTATAATTGAAGAAGAGTGTATATGTGTGTGTTGGGTGAGATACATCTGGGTTTGGTTCCTTAAACTGAGAGGGTAAAGGTAAAGGGACCCCTGACCATTAAGACCAGTTGTGGACGACTCTGGGGTTGTGGCACTCATCTCGCTTTACTGGCTGAGGGAGCCGGCGTACAGCTTCCGGGTCATGTGGCCAGTATGACTAAGCCGCTTCTGGCGAACCAGAGCAGCGCACGGAAATGCCATTTACCTTCCTGCTAGAGCGGTACCTATTTATCTACTTGTACTTTGACATGCTTTCGAACTGCTAGGTTGGCAGGAGCAGGGACCGAGCAATGGGAGCTCACCCCGTCGTGGGGATTCGAACCACCGACCTTCTGATCGGCAAGCCCTAGGCTCTGTGGTTTAGACCACAGTGCCACCCGCATCCCTTCAAACTGAGAGGGTAGTAGGAGCCAGATAATATTTCAGCACCACGGACAGAGCATTGGGTTGACTTGGATACAGGGCTAAGGAAACAACCACACCATACCTTTAAAGCACGCTTAAGCTTCGTTAACAGCCATGGCTACTTCTCAAAGGATCCTGGGAACTGTAGTTTGCTAAGGGTCCCCTAACAACTCCTGGTGGCCCTTAAGAAACTTAGAGCTCCCAGGATTCTTTTTTTTTAAATAATTTTTTTATTAGTTTTTCACAGTTTTTAAACACAAACAATACACAGTACAAACAAACAAACACACGAACAAACATGTATAATTTTGTATCCCTTTTTCTTAAACCTTACTTCGCCGACTTCCCCATACCTCCCCTTTCTACATCCCAATTTCCAAACTTATTTCAGCAAATCCTAGCTCTTGGTTTTATCAAATTTTTCCCTTATTCTTTTCTTTTACTTAATCTTTTACAGCTGTAATCCCCTTTTTTTCTTAAAACCTCGACATTTTAGCATTCATTAATTTTACAATGTTTCTTAATATAAATTTTAAATTTCTTCCAATCTTCTTCCGCCGTCTCTTTCCCCTGGTCACGGATTCTGCGGGTCATTTCAGCCAGTCCCATATAGTCTATCACCTTCATCTGCCATTCTTCCAGAGTGGTAGAGCTCCCAGGATTCTTGGGGTGGCGGTGGCGGGGGATCCATGACTCCTGCGGTGGTGTAAGAAGGCTTGACATGCATGATGTGTAAACAGGTGGTGTATTTACTCTGAAAACCTGAGTAATGTCTGCTCACTTATGGGTACTCCTTTTTTTAATTCAGTGGGTCTGAGCGCCTGGGTAAGTGGGGTTAGGAATTTATTTATTTACATTTCTATTTATTTGCAGCCTGTCTCTCCAACCCAAAGGTCTCAAGGCTGCATACGATAGAGATTAAAATCACTTTTTAATCTATCTATTCAACACCTATCTATCCGAATCAAAACAAAATAAATCAAACAAGATCAGAAAATTAGTACCTGTTGCAGAGAAAACAGGCAGCAGAAGCAGAAATCAAAGGATTTATTATTTATTTATTCGATTCCATTTGTGAATCACTTCCCATGAAATACCTCAAAGCAGTTTCACTGTAAAAAGAGAAAGAAAGAAAAGAAAACAGCAAAAAAATAAACAAACAACAAAAAGCAATTTCGAATGGAAAAACAATTTCAAATCCGAAATGGATCTCCACCTGAAAGGCTTGGAGAAAGATCTTCTACTAGAATGAAGATAAATACCACCAGGAACTTTATCCTTCTCAAAGGCTGGGCAAGCAGATGCATCTCTAGTTTCACCTCTCTTCACTCCTGTTGGTATTCCACCAGTGCTGGTCAGCATCCTCCTCAGCTCTGAAATACTGATTTCCTACTGTAGAAATCTCGAGGGGGGGGGGAGGGGGAAGTTACAGAATCATAGAAACATAGACTTGAAGAGGGTCATCTTGACCAACCCCCTGCAATGCAACCACAACTAAAGCATCCCCAACAGGTGGCCACCCAACCTCTGCTTAAGAACCTCCAAAGAAGGAGAGTCCAACACCTTCAGAGGTTCTTTTATTCATTGCTTCATTTATTGGTTGCATCACGCTCTGGTGTGACCAAGAGACAGAACCCCAGGTTATGAGGAGAAGAGTCAGCTAGGGCCACCTCCACCCATTTGGCTTGGACTGTATCGTTCATGGGGATGACTTTATTACTGCAACATG
Source organism: Podarcis vaucheri (assembly GCF_965113315.1). Lineage (NCBI taxonomy): Eukaryota > Metazoa > Chordata > Lepidosauria > Squamata > Lacertidae > Podarcis > Podarcis vaucheri. Next base: position 13,589,756 of record NC_138754.1, read on the forward strand.
CTTTTGGTGGGTCTGCCCTAGAGCAGAATGCAGGGACCAGATGGCTCACAGGACCAGATTACTGGCAACACATTACTCTGTTGCTGAGAGAACCGCAGCACTTGCTGGTTTGCTACTCAGTCAGGTTCAAGGTACAGTCATACCTTGGTTTTCGAACAGCTTAGTTCACAAACAACTCAGAACTCGAACGTCACAAACCCAGAAGTAGGTGCTCTGGTTTGCGAACTTTGCCTCAGAAGCCGAACGTCCGGCGCAGTTTCTGTGGCATCTGCTTGGCTGCAGGACGCCTTGTTCTCCGGAACGCATTCTGTTCAAAAACCAAGGTACGACTGTACTTGTGTTAATCCACAAAGCCCAGAACAACTAGGGCTCAAAGTACCTAATAGGAGCATCACCTGTCAGGTGAAGGTCAGCAATAAAAAGCCCCAGTGTCAGTGAAGTTAACTCTTTATTCAAGGAAACCAAAACAGTGCAGGCCTAGTGATCCCAGCAACCAGTGCTATTTTTCAAAAAAAACCCAGAGGTGCCGGAACACACTATGATCACCTCCCTAGTTTTATTCTTTAAAAAGGTAAAAAGGTAAAGGACCCCTAGGCAGTTAAGTCCAGTCAAAAGTGACTATGGGGTTGCAGTACTCATCTCGCTTTCAGGCCGAGGGAGCCGGCATTTGTCCACAGACAGGTTTCCGGGTCATGTGGCCAGCAGGACTAAACCACTTCTGGAACAACGGAACACCGTGATGGAAACCAGAGCACACGGAAATGCAGTATACCGTCCTGCTGCAGTGGTACCTATTTATCTACTTGCACTGGCTTGCTTTCGAACTGCTAGGTTGGCAGGAGCTGGGACAGAGCAATGGGAGCTCACCCCGTCACAGGGATTCGAACCACTGACCTTCTGATCAGCAAGCCCAAGAGGCTCAGTGGTTTAGACCATAGCACCACCCGCTTCCCTTTACCTGTTTTCTTCTAATGGCAATGGCGCCCACCTGAGAGGTGTCGGAACTGAGTTCTGGTGAGTTCTGGCTGAAAAAAAGGCCCGTATTTAAATAATTATAATCTGCACTTCCATCAAGTATGTTAAAGTGGCTTGCAGCATGCAAAATATAATAAAATCAACCCATAAATATCTGTAAAGCATAATTAAAAACATCAATAAAGCATCAGTCAATACCTGTTGCTTAAAAAGAGAAATTCATATTGTGAAGGCCTGCCTAAACAGTACAGTTTTCAAAAGACGTCTGAAGGAAGGGAAGGATGGTTTCTGCTGAGTGTCTACTGGCAGAGAGTTCCACAGGACAGGGCCTACCACTCTGAAGGATTGGTTCCCAGTGATGTCCAACCAAACCTCAGGGCATGGGGAACCACCAGAAGTGCCCCATCAGAGGATCTCAGCCATTAAGGCAGATCATAAGGAATCAGGAAGTCCTTAAGGTACTGCAATGGACTGGCTGGGTGCAGAAGAGTGGTGGGAGGCACCAGCAGGGGAACCCCCAAGGAAACCCCCAGGGGAAGAAGGTTCAGAGCCAGGGGATTGGTGGTGGGATGATGATGAGTCATCAGAGGCAGAAGAAGAAGCAGACAGGGAGGAAGAGGTGTCAGAAGCTGAAGAGGCAACAGAGTTTAGTGAGCAGCGAGAGTCTGTGACAGACAGCAATCCTGATTCAGAGGCTGGAGAAGAGGGGACGAGATAGCCCTTGGGGTCCTTTCCAACTCTACAGTTCTGTGATTCCATGATTCTAAGGCTACATGCATTCCCATGCACACACAACCCTCAACTCAACGTGGTTGCCATAGAGGGTTGACTGTCTAGATTCCAACCTGGGAATCCAGCCCAAGGAAGGTGCCCATGAAATTCCTCCTCCTCTTCCTCCTTCCTCCCAAGGCAAAAATCTGGGTCCTGCATGACCAAGAACACAACCTGTCTTTATTTCACTTCTGCCCCCTTTTTTCCTTTAAAGCAGCAAGCTAGATGCTTTGACGGCTGCATATACTTAGAAAAGAAGTTTGATTCAGCCCAGGTCCCTGGACTGAACGTGATTTGCTGCAAAAATGAAACTTGTGGGAAAACATGACCTCAATAAATCCATGTGCCAGTCCGTCAAAGCAGGGGTAAAAATAACTTCCAGCAATTTGCACAAGAGGATTTCTAAGTAGAAAAGGGCAGCGGGGAGGGGGAGTCTAGATACAACATCTGCCCCACACCAGAAACTACTGAAAGGTCTGGTCTCTGGCTTCTTCAGCAGCCTCAGATTTTGTAGCTGGAGTCAGTCAGGGCCCCACCCAACCAGGCTAGGTGGGAAAAGGCTTGCAGGGCAGGGGGCAGGTCTTCCAGGACTCACAGCCAAGATTATCAGAGTTCAAGGACAGGAATATGGGAAAGAAGTCCTGTGGGGAAGGGTTGAAGGAACAGGACATGGTTAGCCTGTTGAACAGAAGAATCAAGGGAGAGCATGATGGTGTCCATCAAATTTTGGATGGGCTGTCACACAAAAGAGGGCAAAGATGTGTTCTTTGCTGCAGATCCACAGGGCACAATTAGCTCTCATGCAGTTAAAGGAGGTTAGATTTCACTTGAGCATTAGAAACATAAGAACACAACAAGAGTCCTGCTGGATCAGGCCAATATCCCATGCAGTCCAGCATCCTGCCCTCACAGGGGCCAACCAGATACCTAAGGGGAGGCAAAGAGCTGGACCCAAGTGCGAGAGCAACTCTCCCCTCCTGCAGTTTGCAGCACCTGGCATTTAGAAGCATATTGTCTGACAGGGGAGGTAGAACATCCATCAGGATTAGTGGCCCTTGATAGCCTTCTCCTCCATGAATTTGCCTAATGCTCTCTTAAAGTCTCCCCAGTTTGGGACCACCACCATGGTGGCCAGTGGGGAGAATCAAGCAAGTAAATAAAAATACTCAACTAACTGACCAATCGCGTGACAGGTAGCTTGGTTCTGCCCCCGCCCCAACATAACTCCTGCTCCCTAATATAAATCCTGACTACACCCTTGGCCTCCACTGCAGCAGAAATGTCTTTTAAAATCTGATTTTTTATTGAAATTTTTCAGCACACAATACAATAGAAGCCAAACTAATCTAGAAAAGAAAGGAGAAAAGAAGAAAGGAAAAGAAAAGAAAAGTAAGACAGGAGGGAGGAAATAGGAGGGAAAAGAGGGACAGAGAGAAAGAGAAAGGGAAAGAGAAAGAGAAAGAGAAAGAGAGAATCTAAAGCCCTCGTCAGAAGTAGATCTTAACCCTTATTTCACACAAAAGGGGGTGGACGTTCCCAGCTCTCAGCTGGGAGCTTCAGTGTCTTCTCCTAGACCCCCACCCTGGGAGATCTTTCCTTCCCTGCCTCTCATGAAGGATCCTTCATCAACCATCCACCACCTTCCTGCAAATATCCTGTAGGGGAAATGTCTTGAAGGTGGGAGCAGCTTGAGAACAGAACCAGGGACCGAGGAAGGAGGTGAGCTTTCCTTTTCTGGAAGTCTCCAAGCAGAGGCTGGAGGACATCTTTTGGAGCTACGCTAGATCAGACAGACGGTTGGTGTAGATGGTGTCAACAAGAACCCCCTTCAGTCTTTTGATTCTATCATTTTTTCTCTCCCCCCCCCCCCGCCTCAGCACACCAGGGACTGGATCAGATGCAGAGCCAGCTGATGGAATGTCCCTTAGGGCAGATGCTGCTGGTTTCTTCCTGTCTTCCTTAGCCAATTATCGTTTCCTAGAGCCACATTTGTGAGTGCTTGCCTGGGACTCATTAGGAGCCTGGAGACCTTAATGGGTGGGGGTGTGTGTGTGTGTGTGTGTGTGTGTGATGCAACAAGAGAGCAGAGTTTCCAGTTGCTTGGAGCCACAGAGAGGGTGAGTTCGCTGTTGTCAACCCCTGTGGGGGATGTTGCAGCAAGATTAGTGAGCCCCGTAGGGAATTCCCGCTGAGCTGAGAATGGGGGTACCTGGCAAATGAGCTGCGATAGGGAAGGAACAGGGAGGAAAGTGTCCTCCACATGGGAAGAGGGAGCAGGAAGCCACTGGTGATTGTCCTGTTTCCTAGCTGTTCTTAGGATTTGCTAGCAAGGAGACCGTCGGTCGCGAGGAGACCCAGAGGTAGTGTAATGGTTAGAGTGTTAGACTTGGTACTGGGAGAACAGAGTTCAAATCCCCCACTTAGCCCAAGCTACTTCACAAGGTTGTTGCGAGGATATAATTGGGAGGGGGAAAGAGCCAGTGTGATGTAGTAGTTAAGAGTGTTGAGACAAGGGACTCGGCTACATTAGTAAAAAAAAAAGGTTCTAAATGCGTTATAACAGTGTGATACCAGAGGGCACTGTAGAGTTCGATCCTTTGACAATTATTTCGCATTGTGAGCTTTACAGCACGTTTTCCTGAAACATTTTTTTTGATGTGTCTAGATCCAGCCAAGGACTGAATTTCCAGCTCACTGGGTCACTTTGGGCCAGTCGCTGCCTCTCAGCCTAACCTTCCTTGCAGAGTTGTTTTAAGCATAAAATGGCAGAAAAGGAGAACCATCAACTGATGGTTGGTTCCTGCAAAGCCCTGCACACAGTACTGGCAATTTGCTGGTCGTTGGGGGTCTCAAGGTGCCACACATGGAGGTAGGCAGGGCCTGGCAACCAGCTGATCATCTGTATGGGCAAAAATGGCTCGCCTGATGTCATTGTGGTGTCAGGTGATTGACAGGTAGGTAGCTCCACCCACCTGGTGATGGGTGAGCAAGGTATTGCTGTCTAGCCTGTTTCATTCTCCACCACTGAGGTAGTGTCAAGAAGCAAGCCAGAAACCAGATTCAGGAACACACCTGAGCTCAGAGAGAACCTTAACAGATTGGAGAACTGAGCCCAAGCTAACAAAATGCATTTCAGTAGGGACAAATGTAAGGTTCTGCAGTTAGGCAGGAAGAACCAAATGCACAAATACAGGATGGGGGACACCTGGCTTACTAGCAGTACACGTGAAAAGGATCTAGAGGTCTTAGTGGACCACAAGCTTAACATAAGTCAACAGTGTGATGCAGCAACAGCAGCAGCAGCAGCAGCAGCAAAAAAACAACAACTCTAATGCTATTCTAGACTGCATCAACAGAAGTATAGTGTCCAGGTCAAGGGAATGGTTGAAGGAGCTGGGTATGTTTAGCCTCGAAAAGAGAAGACTGAGAGGAAATACAATAGCCCTCTTCAAATATCTCAAGGGCTGCCACATGGAAGATGGAGGACACTTGTTTTCTCCTGCTCTGGAGGGTAGGACTCAAACCAATGCAATTAAGTTACTAAAAAGGAGATTCTGACTAAACATATGGAAAAACTTTCTGACAGTAAGAGCTGTTTGACAGTGGAACAGACTCCCTCGGGAGGCTGGGACTCTGCTTAAGCAAAGATTGGGTGGCCATCTGTCATGGTTGCTTTAGCTGAGATTTCTGCATTGCAGGGGTTGGGATGGATGACCCTTGAGGTCCCTTCAAACTCTATGATTCTATGATTCTAAGAATGACTCAAATGGAACAGGAAGTCTTTTATACTCTTTCCTATCCCATGACCAGCCTCGGTGGACAGACAGTCTAGGGCATAGGTAGGAAAACTAAGGCCCGGGGGCTGGATTCGGCACAATCACCTTCTAAATCGGGCCCACGGATGGTCCAAGAATCAGCGTGTTTTTACATGAGTAGAATGTGAGCTTTTATTTAAAATGCGTCTCTGGGTTATTTGTGGGGGTATAGGAATTCGTTCATCCCCCCCCAAATATAGTCTGGCCCCCCACAAGGTCTGAGGACCAGCCCCCTGCTGAAAAAGTTTGCTGACCCCTGATCTAGGGCCTGAAGGTACTTCACTGAAAAGACTGCCACCTACAGTTCAGGGGTTCAACACAAGGGTTAGCCACACACAGATCCAGACACCAACATCCTGCTCTTCCAGGCTCTCCCTGCTTAATGAGCCAAAAACCTGGCAGGGGGAAGTCTCCTGCTCCCCATGCTGGATCAAAGCTAAGCCCTGGTTCCATATATTAAAAACCACGCTTCTAGCCCCTGTGGAGGCGTGAGGAAATATTCCGGCACATGTGTGTGTCTTAGAGAGGGGGCAAAGTGCATTTCTGAACGGGGAGGGAGGCTTTCTCTCACGGCAGATTCCTGACAGAGAATGAACTGCGTATTTCATTTTAATGCTCCCATCTCAAAACACACCGTCTCTGAAGACAGTCCTATCGATTTAACTTTCAAGTAAGCATGCTTAAGGTTACAGCCTTATAACTTGTTGGAGGAGAAGCTTAGGCTAGTTTTCCATGTGGAGGAATTTTTTTTATTGGCAAGCTGTGGGGAGAGTTCATCCATCTGATGAGCTCCCCAATCTGGAGTGGGAGGTGATTCAGGCCTGACACAAGTGAGCATTAAGCCCTCATTGCTGGAGGTGGGGGTCCACGGAGGGAAAAATTAAGTTCAGGTCACATTTGAATGCAAACCCCAGTGTGATGGCCAGGGTCTCAGGCTCAGACTTGGAAGCAGAGGAGTCTCAGTCTGCACCAGATCCTTTGCTTCAGACATCATCTGAACCCAGTCTGGGACCTGATGCTGAAGAGTCCCAGTCTACACAGGTTCCCCTGCAACAAACACCAGCCAGGGTGAGTCAGGGGCCAGAGCCTGCCCTAGCTCCAGATGCGGGGATTACCTCGTTGCCTTCAGCTGGGCCATCACTTACAGCTGCTCCACTACTGGTTTGGTCAGGGGAGGCTGACCAACATCTCAGAGACTCAGGTCTGAGAGAAGGAGAGACCTGAGTACTTGCAAGAGGAGTGCTCGCCTTCGGGCGAGGTGAGTTGCCAGGGGATCAGGACCGGCTGTTACCCCAACAAAGATAAAAGGCTGTCAGACCCCACCCCAGGTTGCGGGAGCAATGTTGCTGTTTGCCAGATCCTGCCTCAGATCCTGTATCTGTCCTTGCCTGGTTTCCTGCCTTGTATACTGCCTTGGCCCTGTCGGACTGACTCCTAGCGGAACCTTCAGATTTGGGACCTGACCTAACCGCATTTCTCAGGTTACCCCTGGGGCCAGCACACCCACCCAGATCTGCAGTTCCTGAAACCATATGTGGATGGAAACAAGGCAAGCCTTCAAGACTGGGTCTTCTTTGAATTTCATGATGCAGTCTTGTGACCCAAAACTGTTTTTTTTTATAAAAAAAACTGCATATCGGGGGGATGTTTGCATATTGGTATGTAGCAGAGTGAAAATAACGTGCCGCAGTGCATTACATTAGGGGACATGTCTGGTGAGAATGTCTAATTTAGGCAAAATTTCACACTAAAGCCTGTGCATTAGCAGAAATGTGTGTACTCTCAAACAGAAGCAGCGTCCAGATCAAGGGAAGCAGTAGCAGAACTCTATTCTGCCTTGGTCAGCTGTCTGCTGGAGTTCTGAGTCCAGTTTTGGGTACCACAGTTTGAGAAGGATGTTGAGAAGCTGGAACATATGCAGAGGAGAGAATAAGGAGGAGGAGGAGGAGGAGGAGGAGGAGGAGGAGGAGGAGGAGGAGAAGAAGAAGAAGAAGAAGAAGAAGAAGAAGAAGAAGAAGAAGAAGAAGGGGAGTTTGGATTTGATATCCCGCTTTATCACTACCCTAAGGAGTCTCAAAGCGGCTAACATTCTCCTTTCCCTTCCTCCCCCACAACAATCACTCTGTGAGGTGAGTGGGGCTGAGAGACTTCAAAGAAGTGTGATTGGCCCAAGGTCACCCAGCAGCTGCATGTGGAGGAGCGGAGACGCGAACCCGGTTCCCCAGATTACTAGTCTACAGCTCTTAACCACTACACCACTATACTACACCACCCTGGAGAGACCAAGATGATCCACAGTCTGCCTCATAAGCAGTGCCGGATTTAGGTTTGATGAGGCCCTAAGCAACTGAAGGTAATGGGGCCCTTTATATGCCCAGCTGTCCTTTGTCAACAACAAATTATCACTGTTTTTTTTGTGTTGAATATATGCTATATGGTAATTTATGGACCTAATAGGTATCTAAAGCCATTTGCAGGTAACAAATAGGAGCTTACACAAGACAAAACACTGTTGCTGTATGTAGGTTTTGTTTATTTGTTTTTTATCTTATATTTTGGAAATGTACATCCAGGTGTGTTTTTTTCCTTTAAATTTTTTTGGGGCCCCCAAGAGAGTGGGTCCCTAAGCTATAGCTTGTTTAGCTTATACGTAAACCCGGCACTGCTCATAAGAAACGGTTGAGGGATTATGTTTAGCCTGGAGAAGAGGAGACTGAGAGGTGATATGATAGCCATCTTCAAATATCTGAAGTACTGTCATCAAATATCTGAAGTACTGTCACATGGAAGATGGAGCAAGCTCGTTTCTTGCTGCTCCAGAGGGGGAGGACCAATGGATTCAAATGGCAAGAAAGGAAATTCTGACCAAACATTAGGAAGAACTTTCTGAGGGCAGGGGCTGTTCGACGGTGGAAGGGACAAAGAAGAAGAGAAGAAGAGTTTGGATTTGATATCCCGCTTTATCACTACCCAAAGGAGTCTCAAAGCGGCTAACATTCTCCTTTCCCTTCCTCCCCCACAACAAACACTCTGTGAGGTGAGGCTGAGAGACTTCAGAGAAGTGTGACTGGCCCAAGGTCACCCAGCAGCTGCATGTGAAGGAGCAGGGAAGTGAACCCGGTTCACCAGATTACGAGTCTACTGCTCTTAACCACTACACCACATGACCTTGGAAGGTGGTGGAATCTCCTTCATTGGAGGTTTCCAAACAGAGCTTGGGCAGCCATCTGTCAGGGATTCTTGAGCTGTTATTCCAGCATTGCAGATGATTCTTGGGGTCTCTCTGAACCCCACAAATCTATGATTCTGTGAAATGGGTCAATTTTCACGTGGGCTATTTATTTTTTATTGCAAACTGGTGTAGAAATGCAGCAAATTGAACTTCCAGAATTGGAAGGAATTCCTGAGGACCATCTAGTCCAACCCCCTGCAATGCTGGGATATGCAACCGTCTCATACAAGGATCGAACCTGCAACCTTGATATTATCAGCACCACGCTCTACCCACAGAACTATCCAGGCCTTTGGATATCTTTACCTTGGCCCTTGAGAGTTAAAGGTATTTTGTTTTGTGGGATATGCCTCTTTGGCTGGTTTTATACCAGTTCCCGTTTCCACTTGGAACAGTTTTACCTGTTTTATAATTGCAATGGCTTTTATCTGTTTTTATAATTGTATATTTTATTGCTATTACTCCTCCTGGGACTTCCTGGGGAAGGGGAAGCAAGAAATCTTAGAAACAACTAGGGCTGCATTCATGCTTAAAGCACACCCCGAGCGCTGGTAAGGCACAAAACTTCCCCCAAAGATTCTTGGGAACTGTAGTTTGTTAAGGTGCTCTGTATATGGGCAAACCATGATTCCCAGGATTCTTTGCGGGAATTCATGTACTTTAAATGTGTAAGTGGATAGGCAGCCTAAATGAGATTGAAAAAATTAGAAAGCGAGAGAAACTGAAATGGGTTGATTCACCCCTTCTTATGCCACCAGAATACAAAAAGGCAATAATTGGAAGGGGTTCAGGGTGAGCGCTAGCCTTCCTTTGCCCTGGGGAGGCCCACCACGTGCAGAGAGACCTTTTCCAAAATAGTTCTCCAAAGCCAACCTAAGATTGCTTGGCATCGTGCCCCCTTGCTCTCTGCACCCCCCCATGCCTTGGCTCTGGGAACACAGAACACTCTATTCCTCGGCTCTCCGGCTTCGAGAATTTTCTGCGGTGATGAATGAGACTTGGAAGCCGTCCCAGAGCTGTCGCCCGAGCCTCCGAGCTGCAGCTAATTGAGTCAGATCTGCTCCGCCAATGCAGCAGGATTAATCGGCTCCACTTCTGAGGCCGTTGCTGGGAGGAAGCGAAGCAGGGATGGGTGTGTGCAGGGGGGCGATGGGGGTGGCTCAGAAGTAGAAGAGAGAATATGGGCAGTTAGCATTGGGGATTGTTTCATAGACGAGGTGGGATTTATCGAGCTGGCAGTTTTTGATAATGTTAACCATGCAATGGCACATAGCAACTGGTTGTTTGATGGCTGACATGCAATGGCCTATAGTATCTGTCTAGGCTTGATGACTGATGACATTGAATGCATGGCTATGTTTGATGGCTGATGTTTTTTTTGATAATGTTAACCATGCAATGGCATATTGAAACTGGTTGTTTGACGGCTGACATGCAATGGCCTGCAGTATCTGCCTAGGCTTGATGACCAATGGCCAATGGCATTGAATGCATGGCTGTGTTTGATGGCTGACGTGCAACGGAATATAGCATCTATTTGCACCTGTGTTTTTGTAAGTGGTGGTTGTGCTGCACTATGCTCCAGAGAGTGGTCCAAAAGGCAGGGAGTGGTCAGCTCTATGGAGTAGGATCACAGTGATCAGAAGATAAGAAGAGCTTGCTGGATCAGGCCCACAGCTCATCTAATTCAGCATCCTGTTCTCACAGGGTGACCCTGAGAAGCCTGCAAAAAGGATCTGAGTGCAACGACCTTCTCCCCACTTGCAATTCCCAACAACTGGTATTCAGAGACATACTGCCTATGACAGTGGAGGAATGTCAGGCTTCAGGGACTCAAGCTTCCTCCCCCCACCACCTTTGGCAGTAGATAAGCAGAACAAAGCGAAAGGAGTCTCTTACCAGCGAGAGATTTTAATGATCACAGCAAGAGAAAACAAAGAATCCATTCCTCAGAATGGAGGTGCTCCCAATTAAGGGTTCCACCCACTTCACCCCTAGTCACCCATGTCACTTCTGTGTCTTGCAACCTGATCTCACAACCACGGTGCTTTCTGTGCTGCCACCATATTTGCTCTTCGTGACCTTGTGCTGAGCCGATGGAGGCTTTCCAGCGAAAGAGATTCTGTTAACTCTCACTCTCCCAGTTCTTCTTCTCCTAGTTGTTCACCACCCAGTTCTTCCCAACTTCGGTCTTCTGAACTATGTCCCTCTGCAAACCACTGTTCCAAATCTATACTGTCCTCCTGCTCCTGGGAAAATTCAGGATCCGGAGCAGGGGGAGGGAGAGGCTCCCACCATTCCTCATCTGTGCCGCCCTCCTCCGCACAGTCCCTGACAAGGAAGAACAATGGAGGTAGCTTTAAGACAAATATGCAGTTCATACAAATATGCACATTGACATTCACATTTTCACCAGATTAACAAGAACAGCAAGAATTTTCGTCCCTTAATGAATGAGTTAGTCAATCAAATTTGCATAGGAGAGAACCCAATTGCTCCAAAGAATAAAAGGAGCACATTTTATTGTTGGACGTTACTTTTTAAGTAGGGTTTCCCAAACTTTGGTCTCCAGCTGGTTTTGGACTACAGTTCCCATCATCCCTGACCCCTGTTGCTGCCAGCAAACGATGATGGGAGTTGTAGTCCAAAAGGAAGTTCTAAAGTATTTCAGAAGGTGTCATTGTAGAAGAGGCATCTTCTCTTTTCTCTCACCCAGGATTGATTTAACAATCAATTCTTCCTGGGAAATTCTGGGAATTTAGGCGTTTGCTAACAACTTTCAGCACTTTTAATGAACTACAGTCCCCAAGGATTCTCGGGGGGGGGGGGGAGCCTCAGCTGTTTAACATGGTGTGATTGTGGTTTAAATGTTTATTTATTACATTTATATACTCTCCTTTCCCCTCCTCAATTTATCCTCACAACAACCCTGTGCGGGAGGTTGGGCTGAGAGACAGTGGCTGCCCCTCAAGGTCACCCAGTGGTCTTCATGGCTGGGTGGGGATTCGAACCCTGCTCTCTCCAGCTCTCTTACCATTGCACCACATTTTCATATTCGACAGCAGCCAAACTCAAATGAAAGAAACCCTCAGGTCCAAGATGCATACTTACTTGGGAAGTGAATCCAATTGTGCATAATAAGATTTACTCCCCAGCAGCTGAGTGCAGGATTGCAGCCTAATTCTGGGACCCTATAATAATAATTTATTACTTGCACCCTGCCCATCTGACTAGGTTGCCTCAGACACCCTGAGCAGCTTATACCTGCGGAAAAGTCCTACTGAACTACAGATGGAGGAGAAATTTGACTCGGTTCACATTTAAAGGCGAACCTGCCTAATTTGGCACTCCCTGAAGCAACATGCAATCCAAAACACAGCCATCCGTTGAGATTTGCACTTCTCTGAATTTTCACAATGCAATTATCCAGCCAAGTACAGTGGTACCTGGGGTTAAGAACTTAATTCGTTCTGGAGGTCCGTTCTTAACCTGAAAGTGTTCTTAACCTGAAGCACCACTTTACCTAATGGGCCTCCCGCTGCTGCCACGTCGCTGCTGCGCAATTTCTGTTCTCATCCTGAAGCAAAGTTCTTAACCCGAAGTACTATTTCTGGGCTAGCGGAGTCTGTAACCTGAAGCATCTGTAACCTGAAGCGGTTACAGGTATCATTGCAATGTATACCAAAAATGCACATAGCAGGGTAAAAATGTGCAGAAAAAATGCATATATTAGTGAAAGTGACATACCAAAATTGCTTTGCAAAAAGGTGTACATTAGGAGAAATTTGTACTAAGATGCTCGTGAATTTTCACAAAGACCTCAATAATAATAATAATAATAATAATAATAATAATAATAATAATAATAAATTTATTATTTGTACCCCACCCATCTGGCTGGGTTTCCCCAGCCACTCTGGGCGGCTTCCATAGAAACAAAAAATACACTAAAATATCACAGATTAAAAACTTCCCTGAACAGGGCTGCCTTAAGATGTCTTCTGAATTTCAGGTAGTTATTTATCGCTTTGACATCTGATGGGAGGGCGTTCCACAGGGCGGGCGCCACTACTGAGAAGGCCCTCTGCCTGGTTCCCTGTAGCTTTGCTTCTCGCAATGAGGGAACTGCCAGAAGGCCCTCGGTGCTGGACCTCAGCGTCCGGGCAGAACGATGGGGGTGGAGACGCTCAACCTGATGTAGAGATGCAGAGGACTGAATTTAAGACTGGAAAAGTGAGAAACCAAGAGAATCCCAATGTTGCCAGGTTGCCACACCCAGCACTGAACCCCGTGGGACTTCCTATTGAATAAACCTATGCTGCCTTGAACTTGTTGATCATTCAAATGAAGGGCTGTGGTTCGGTGGCCGAGAACGTGCTCTGCATGTTTTACAACTCCTCCATTAGCTAATTGAAATAAACGTTCCAAAACGTGGTCTGCCAGAGTGCTTATACACGGTGCCATTTGAGTAAGGATTTCCAAGCGGTCTGTCTGCTGAGTGAAAGCGAGCATTTTGCACGACAGCAGCCACTCTGCAAGCAAATTCAAATAAGCATTCCGAAACGTGACCAAGCTGGAATGCAAGGCCTCATCTTCTTTGCAAGCTATTCTGTGCGAAACAGGAGTTCCTAGATATCGAAGGTCTGGAGAGCAGATCTGAGCAAGACTGTAGCTCATTCATCCGGCGAGCAGAGACGGTGTAGATTAGAATCAGTGATTTGGGGTTATTTTAAGCACTATGCAAATCCTATCAACAGTTGGTGTAGAATAATTAAACAAATGTACTGCGCATCTAAAAATATTATTACAGCCCTTGATGTTCTTTTATGCAAAATGGCTCGGGGACGGATGGAGATTGGCTCTTGCTGAAATTCCCTATGTGCCTTTAGGCAGTTCTCTGTGCAGTGGAACAACAACAACAAGGTGCATACTAAGTCAGGCCAAGTTAAACCATGGGGCCTGTCTAGCTCTGTGGTGTCCACAATGAGAGGCAGCAGATCTCCAGGATTTCAGGCAGGGAGTCTCGACCACCCACAGCCCTTCACAGGATAAAACAAGTCCCCCACCGACAATTTTGGTACAGGTTAAGCAGATGCGAGGATCTCAAAAGGAAGCATACAGGAGACCATGAGTTCCTAAAGCAATGTAATGTCAGGTGCAGGTGTCAGGAGTGGGCCAGCAATAAATTACACCGAGTAAGTGAAGCTAACAACAACAACAACAACAACAACAACAACAACAACAACAACAACTTTATTTTTTATACCCTGACCATCTGGCTGGGTTGCCCCAGCCACTCTGGGCGGCTTCCAGCACATTCAGAAACATAGAGTTAACTCTTTATTAGAAGAAATAAGAGCTGCTCAATAGTGCCCAGCCTAATGAGCACAGCAACTCTTCCCAGTAGATCTTGCCCCTATGAGGCAGTTGTGGGCACTGACAGTCTCCGCCTTCCCACAGCTGTCTATGTCTCCTTCTCTCCTGGGTCCTTCCTAAGCAATCTGAGACTCTGCTGGCACACCTGTCTCCGCTCCTCCCTCTTCATACCTCTTTGGGTTCTGGGAAACCAGGGGAGAGGGGAGCTAGTCATAGCAGGATGGGGAGATCTCCTGGCTTCTTCACCAGCCTGATTCATCTCAGCCTCTTGACCTCTCTCCTCTTCTGCTTCTGGACTTCTCTTTGCCACACACTCTCCCTGCTCACTAAACCCTGTTGCCTCTACAGCTTCTGACATCTCCTCCTTCCAGCAGGCTCCCTCTTCTCCCTCTGACCACGCATCATTGTCCCCCCCCCCAGCTCTGAGCCTTCTTCCACCCAGCCAATCCATGACATGTAAGCACCCTGCAAATCTGACTGCAGCTCCTTCTACGATGCAAATCCAGGCCACAGTTTTCCATGCACATTTTCTCCCGTGTTCGCACCTTGCAAACAAGTTGGTTTGAGTGTCGGAGCAGGACCAAGGGACCCCAGCATCAAATCCCTACTCAGCCTGGAAGATCACCGGGTGAATTGCGCTATCTCTGTCACCTACTCTTGCTCCCCTTCCAAGATGAGGTGTGGTCTCTTAGAATCAGGAGGAGAAGCACATTCCCTTCTGTGAAACATTTCAAATGCTGCATGCCAGTGATGCACTCAGGTCATTCTGGTTGACCAGGATGCTGGACCAGAAGGCTGTTGGCTAGATCCTGCAAGCCTCTCGTCTTTTCTTATTATGGACAGGGTTGGAGGTAAAACTGGGCAGGGCAATGGATGTAAATATTCCCTTTCTACAGTAGGCTAGTTTGTACACACTCATGCAAACCTCCGTGTCCTCTGTTCAGACAAGCAAGAGGCGTTATCGGAGTTCAAGGACACATTCCAGCCAGGTAAAAACACTTCGTTGCAAAACAATAGCCAGTGAGTGCTGCAGAGAGAGGAGATGGTATGGGGTGGATCCTGAAGGCCAGATTGAGCAACCTGGAGGCCTACATTTGGCCATCAGACCCAAAGCTCCCTGCTACTGCTTTCAACAAATCTCTCTCACTGCCAGGTGTGGAGAGTCCTCCTCCCTCTTTGGTAATTTTGCAGATAAGAATTAACGAGCACTTGATAGATTTATAGTCCTTTTATTACAGCCTCATGTTGCAAGCACAAATATACAGCCCTCCACAAGGAGGCCAGTTGGCTACTCTAAATCCTCCTCCTGACTTTCGCAGCAGTTAAGGCACCAACGGGAAGTTCCTCCCCCTTCTGCCTCCTTTGCTCCCTTATATGCTAGGACCTCTGAGTCCGTGGTGAGGAGGGGCACACTCTCAAGTGACGTCTTGACCAGCTGCCCCCTCCCTTCTTGCTCCCTTGTCATTATCGCGTAACTCCTTCCTAAGCTGTTCAGTTTCCGTCTCTCTCTCTCTGCTTCTGAACACGCTGTGGATAAGGGGGGGGGGAGGAGACCTCTTCCACCTCCAGCTCTCCATCGGAGAGAAGCTGGTCTGCCATAGAATGCACTCCCCAGTCCTCATCTTCAGACCCTGACATATACTCCCTCTATCTATTCAAAGGTTAGCCAATTCCACTGTCAGGAGTGCATGCAGGAGCCAGGCCCTGTGACCAGTAGGGCTTCGCAGGACTGGGGCCTTCCTAAGTTTGTTCTGGAGAGGTAAGGTGCGGCTGCATAGGTGAGGCTGCTTGGTAATGGCCCTTCCGATCGTCAGGAGGAGGGGGGGTTGCGGGATCGCGACACCACCCACACTCGCCCTCGCGAGGCTGGTGCCAGCCTCGCGGGAGGCCGCCGGGATTCCCCCAACTAACACCCCCTTGGCGCCAGCCAATCGGCTGGCGGCAGGGGCGGGCCTTAGAAAGGCCACTTAAGGTCGGGGCAGCCCTCGGCTCGCCCCTTTTCGCCCGGGAGACGAACCAGAGCAGCACACGGAAATGCCGTTTACCTTCCCGCCTGAGTGGTACCTATTTATCTACTCGCACATTGTGCTTTTGAACTGCTAGGTTGGCAGGAGCAGGGACCGAGCAATGGGAGCTCACCCCGTCGCGGGGATTCGAACTGCCAACCTTCTGATCGGCAAGCCCTAGGCTCCGTGGTTTAACCCACAGCGCCACCCATGTCCCAGGGTAGAAAAACTTATTTACGCAGCTTATAGATAAACTATGGAAGTCGTTTCCACAGGAGGCAGTGATGGCCATCAACGCCAATGACTTTAAAAGAGTATTAGACAAATTCACGGAAGAGAGGACTAGCGATGGGGGCCCGGAGGGTACCCACGGGTGGCGGGAACTTTAAAAGGAGATTTCACTTCTGGGTGGCAAGGGGAGGCTAGTGGTTTCGCCGTGCCGCGGGGTTCTGCAGCCGCCAGGGGACGGCCGGCTCGGGGGCTGCAGATTTGATCGCTTAAGCCTGGGATCATTGGAGGGGCTGGCGAGCCGCTGCGGGGGAACGTTGCTTGCTTGCCTGCTGTTTGCATTGCCTGTTTCCTTGTTTGGGGGAGTGAAAAGGCGGCACCGTTGCTAAGCTACGGGTTGCCTCTGGCCGCCATTTCTTTCGGCCCACGTGGCCTGAGACGGCCGCCATCTTGCCATAGGCAGCTTGGCCTGTGAGTCCTCACTATACGCAAGGCCGGGTGGGCGCCCTAGTGGCAACTCATTAGCATAGCAGCTGCAGCAAAGCATTCGTGATCACATTGCTTTGACCCTCAGCGTTTTATTTCGGGCTTAAGAGGCTGTAACCTAGCCGATCTTCCAGCCGCATACGCATCATTTTATGATTATTCGGCTGTTTGGCGCTGAATTATTTGGAGTAGAATTATAGTTTGGTGGCTTATACAGGGTAATTTTAAAGGGATTTAAAGGATATTTGGCCAATTCCTGCTGCTTTTGCTGCTTTTTCCTGGCCTGCTCTGCCTGGGAATCCATTTAACGCTGCCTTGCGATCGCTTGTGCTGCGGCTCTGAAAGTCTGCTATTGCTGCCGGCTGGTGTGTTGTTGCAATAGAAACCCCTATTGTCTTGCCAGCCAGCAGGACAGTGGTAAGACTAACGACCAGTACTTAAGGCTATTGTTTCCCAGAGCCACTCCTAGTGGCTTTCCTGTAAGCTTAATCTTACGGTGCAACTAAGCAGGTTAGAGTGATATTGCTATAGCCCAGTCACATAGATACATACATAACAAGCAACCACATACACATATAGATATAAATAAATACATAAATAAACAAACAAATATAAGCAAATAAATAATTAAATAAGACATAAATAAATAAATAAATAAATAAGTGAATTTAAAAAAAAATTGTTTTGGAAAAAAGATAGGTAGAAAACAATAAATAAACAATAAATAAATAATTCCCGATTTGCATAAAACTTGACTGCCCCCCAAGTCGCTGCTTTCGGCTTGGTCATGGAGAGCAACAGCAACCCCCAACAACCTCAACTAGGCAATGCCTTAATGCCAGCAGGCCCAGGTAACCCGCAGGTCGTGGCGCAGCTCTTTTCCGCGCTGCAAGCATTCTACGCGCAGTGCAGAGCACCGATTACTCCCTCACCGAACATTGTCGAGTTGACACAAGATTGCATACCAGACACCCCCCCCAGCCAGCAGGGTCAGGATGGTCCCTCCACTAGTGCAGCTAGCGTGGCTGAGCAGGCCCCCAGCAGGCCTCGGACGCGCTTGCAAGCTGCAAAAAATCAAAAATCTAAGGCAGGTCCACCAAAAGGCAAGGCACCAGCTAAAAAACCTAGGTCGAACGCACAAAAGGCCAGGCCAGCGGGGGCCTCTACATCAGCCCCGCGCCAGGAGGTGATTGATGTTCCCAGTGTTTTCCAGGATAACCCTAGTCAACCAAGCACCTCGGAGGAGTCATCTTCCGAGGAGGAGCTGCCCCCTCAGCAGGTGGCCGTTGCCAGCGACCAGGCCCCCCGTGACGACGCTCCACGGGGCGGAAAGCGGAAGTCGAAGAAGAAGCATCGGTCGAAGAAAAGCAAAAAGAGGGATACTTCGGACTCCGAGGAGGAAACAGGTACCTCTTCTTCAGATGGGGATAGTGATGCACCAATGGAAACATATTGGGGGGAGGGCGAGGAAGTTGGAGCTCCCCAATGGGTTCATGAACGAAGGGCCAACTCACACAGGAAGGCTTTTAACGGCACGCTGGAGTGGAAGGATGGGGCTTTGGTCCCAGACGTTAAAGTCTCAACCAACGCTGCCACTGACTTTATTCTGGGGAACCACCTCTCTAAGAGGAAGAGGAACAAGATATTGAATGGCAATTACGTGGATATGTTTTCCCTGCTGCCCCCAGCCCAGGTAAAGGGAAAAGGGGAGAAAATTAAGTACTATGGGAAAAGGAGGTACAGGGTGCCCCGGGTGGAGCGATCTTTTGAGAACTGGCTTAATGGCTATCAAGTGTTTATGGCTGTGGTGTCAAGTTGTTATCCTAAGAGGGGCGCGCATCTCGTGTCCTACCTGGCTCACGTCAGGAGGGCAAGGGAGCAGGCAGGTGATGAGGCCGCTTTGGCGTATGATGAAGACTTTCGGAGGAATGCCTCGCTGCTGTCTTCAACTCGCTGGGACCAAAAGGACAACAACTGCTGGTTTGAACATGTGGGGCCCAATATCGAGAGGAAAAATGCTCAACAGCCAAAAGCTGGTAAGGTGGAGACCCAGCGCCGTAGACAGTGCTGGGACTTCAACAAGGGTACCTGTCAGCGCGTTACCTGTAAGTACCTACACGAATGCGAGAGGTGCTTAGGCAGCCACCCTGCGGTCAACTGCTTCAAAGGGAGGCAGCAGCCCTTTCGGGGGGGGCAGGGGTCACCTCTCCCGGGGAAACAGGGGTGGCTCCGCCGGACCTGCAGCCCCCGCCCAAGGGCCAGCCGGGGCTCGTTACTAACATCTCCCTAGGCCTCGCGTGCTCTCTGATAAAATTGGAGCCCTTGAGAGCACTCTTGAAGTTCTATCCAAATAGAC
This sequence comes from Podarcis vaucheri, assembly GCF_965113315.1. NCBI lineage: Eukaryota > Metazoa > Chordata > Lepidosauria > Squamata > Lacertidae > Podarcis > Podarcis vaucheri. The sequence goes on from NC_138754.1 coordinate 13,609,001, forward strand.
CTACTTGAGGAAGGGTTTTCTGAAGGTTTTAGAATTCCGATTGCTTTTACACCCAATTCCAGTTGCCCACCTAACCAGAAATCTGTGTTAGAAAGACCCGACATCGCGCTTAAAAAGATACAGAAGGAAATTACAGCTGGCAGGGTAGCCGGTCCATTCACAACTCCGCCTATTGAAGGGCTTCATATCTCCCCGCTGGGTATTGTCCCAAAGAAGGCCCCCGGTGAATTTAGAATGATACACAACCTGTCCTATCCCAAAGGAACTTCGGTTAATGACGCGATTCCCCAAGAGATGTGCACGGTGAAGTACTCTTCATTCGGTCAAGCTGTGCTGTTGGTGCGGAGCTTTGGCAGGGGCGCCTTTTTGGCAAAATGCGACATTGAGTCAGCATTTCGCTTACTCCCGGTTCATCCGGAGGACCACCGCTGGTTGGGTTTCAAATTCCAGGGAGCATACTTCATTGACAAAGCTATGCCCATGGGTTGTTCTATTGCCTGTGCAGCGTTCGAGACCTTCAGCACCTTCTTGGAATGGGCCCTAAAGTTTAGAACTGGCTCTCTAGCGGTGGGTCATTATCTCAATGATTTTATTTTAGTGGCAAGCGACGCAGGGGAGTGTAGGTCCCTCCTCCTGGCCTTCGAATCCTTAGCTGGGGAACTGGGCGTCCCTCTGGCAAGTGAGAAGACCGAGGGTCCGGTCACTACTATGACCTACCTGGACATTGAACTCGACACCGTAGCCCAAACCTCGCGCTTACCGGCTGAAAAGTTGGCTGCCTTAAGAGAGCTTATCGGCCAAATGCTGCCCCTAAAGAAGGTCACCTTGAGGCAAATTCAATCCCTCCTGGGACACCTCAACTTTGCCTGCCGTGTGATCTCCCCCGGTCGTCCTTTCTGCGGCCGCCTAGCAAAGCTGTCCGCGGGCTTACGGTCACCCCATCATAGGGTACGCCTTTCTAAGGCGGTAAAGGCGGACCTCCTCATTTGGTTACAATTCCTGGAAGGGTTCAACGGCATATCGCTGTGGCAGGATAGCTTGGCGCTGCAGTCCGATTTCCAAGTACATTCGGACGCGGCCGGGTCCCTTGGTTTGGGGGTATACTTCAGGGGCCAGTGGTGTGCCCAGCACTGGCCCCCCTCCTGGCAAGGTAAACCTATACTACGCGATTTGACATTCTTAGAATTCTTTCCCATCGTAGTTGCAATTCACTTATGGGAGGACCAGTTCAAAAACCATAGGGTCTGTTTCTGGACGGATAATCTAGCGGTGGTGTCAGTTTTGAATAAACAAACGTCACGCTCACCCAGAGTTGCGTCCCTTTTAAGGTATTTTGTCCTTTCCTGCCTGCGGTTGAACCTTCACGCTTCAGCCAAGTTCGTCCCTGGTATCGATAATAATATCGCGGACGCTCTATCTCGTTTCCAGATGGAACGCTTTCGCTCATTGGCGCCGGATGCGCAGCAGCAGCCGCAACCATTCCCGGAGCACCTCTGGAATATTGGCAGCGAGAAGCAATAAAGGGAGTATTGTCTGTGCTAGCGCCTTCTACCCTGAGATCGTATAATAAGGCATGGCTAGACTTCACATCCTTCCGCATCAGAAAGGGACGGTCCAAGCCAGGCAGGCCACCGTCCAAGTCCGAAGTCATAGAGTATTTGGTCCACCTTAGAGATCTTGGCCGGGCCCCCAAAACTCTCAATATCCATTCAGCGGCTATATCCTTCTTTTCTAAAACTCTATTTTCTGTGGATCCCTGTTCGCATTTCGTGGTGCGTAAGATGCTTGAGGGCTGGTGCAGGTCCAGGCCTCACGGCAGGGACAGGAGAAGACCAATAACTTTAGATATACTCACCCAAATTCGTAGGAAGTTGAGGGCCCTGTGTTGGTCAAGATATGAGGCTAGACTATTTTCAGCAGCATTTTCTTTCGCATTCTTTGGCGCGCTACGCATAGGTGAAGTGGTATGTGAGAACCGTGCAGCCTCTAGGGGGCTACTGCTTGAGGACGTGACGGTGGGCAGCTCGCATGTTATGTTAAAAATCCGTAGTTCAAAGACTGATCAGCTTGGCAGGGGAGCTTTGGTACGCCTCCAGGCGACTCAAAAGGCGGGCCCTTGCCCGGTAAAGGATGCTAGAAAATATCTTTGTGTGAGACCAAAATCCAGTGGCCCCTTCTTCTTGCATTCTGACGGTTCCTCCCTTTCAAAGCAGCAGTTCACGAGGGTTATGCGCAAAGCAATTGCCGCCAGCGGGCTTCCCCAGGAGGAGTACGCCGCGCACTCCTTTCGAATCGGGGCGGCGACTACCGCCGCCCATATGGGCTTACCGGCTGAAAGAATCATGGACATGGGGCGCTGGAAATCCAATGCATTCCAGAGTTATATCCGTTAGCCCTTCAAATTTCCCCCAGCTTTCCCCTAGGGCACTCCTCCTGATCCGGTTCTCCAATTCTCTCTTTTCAGGTACTGGTGTGGTTCGACTGTGGATCCTCGGCCACAGCATCGTTTATTGGGCAAAGCGGCGCGCTGAACGAAGGGGCTGGGTCAAAGAGCTACAGCTACCCAGCAGGGTCAAATTATCTTGGATCACTAGGCGGGGTATGCGCTGGGAAGAGTTTTTCCCAGTTGTATCCAAAAGAATCGCTGCCGAGGGCCCTCCCGATGCCTTGGTCATCCAGCTGGGCGAGAACGACTTGGCATATAGGAAAGGGGTAAACTTGATGTGGAACATCATTAATGACTTGGAACTGTTGAGGGCATCCCATGAAAGCATTACAATCATTTGGTCATCTTTGCTGGAAAGGCGATGCTGGCGGGAAGCAGTGAAGCCCGCGGCGGTGAATAAGGCTAGAAGGATTGTGGAGCGCACGGTGGCGCGCAGAGTGGTTGCACTGGGAGGTCGGGTCATTCAGCACCCAGGTATACGGTTTCACAAGGAAATGCTTTATCGCTGGGATGGCGTGCATCTATCTGATGCGGGAAATGATATTTGGTTGGCGGATATTTTTCAAGGTGTGAGGGATTGGTTACAGGTCTAAGGGTATTGGCGGCGAGCCGGCTTGCGGCTCGGTGGCGGTAGGCATTGGCCGGGGTATTGTCATGCAGATGAGGTTGGGGGGGAGGAACGCCATCACCTCCCCCAATGCTTGAAGGGTAGTTCGTTAAAGGACTCCGAGGGGCGACGCCTCGTCCGAAACCTACGGAGGCTAGGGCCTAAAGCGCGCCCCCGAGCGGTAACCCCTCGGGGAGGAGCGCCTAGGGATATGCATCTCGGGTGGCTCCCCCTGTTGGTGTTTAACCCTTCCCGGTTAGACCGGATAGTCGGTTAGGGGCCAATGCCTAAAGCCAATACCCTTCTTTCCTGTAATCAATAAAGTTGTGGCCAATTTCGCCCATTAAACCTAAATCGCTGTGTCCGTTGTCTTTATTTATTTCACCTGTGGGGGGGGGAGGGAATAGCCACGCAACTCACAGCACCTGGTGGCAAGAGCCGGGAAGGGATATAAGGTCAGCATTTCCCTTCGGCTTTTTGCCGCAGCAACACACTTCCTGCCTTGCTGCATTTGGCTTCTTGCTTCCTGATCCTCGGACCCTCAGCTCCTTGACTCCTTGCTTCTCAACCCTCGGACCCTTGACTTCCTGACTCCCTGCTTCCTGACCCTCAGACCTCTGGCTTCTGGACTCTCATTCCTGCTCCCCACCCTGCCATCTTGCCCCCGGTCCCGACATCCTCAGCCGGAACTTCGATCGCCTGTAGACTAGACAGTGACACATCCTGACAAAAAGAAGAAAGATACTCAAGCAGTCATTGAGAACCATGACCATCTGGCCAGTGCTTTCTGTGTTCCCTCTTCCTTTGCAAGGGGTTGGACTAGGTGAGCCTTAGAGGGCCCTTCCAACTGTACAATTCTGTGATGCTGTTAGCACAGGACTTTGGGGGCAGAGGTCCAGGGCCCTCCTTCAGCAGAATGACTGCAGCCTTGAAAGGCTGGTGTACCACATTTTGAAGCTGGCAAATCGATGTGCATTACCACCCAGAGTAGGGCTGGGGAACCTGGTGCCCGCTCCAGACATCGGACTACAACTCCCATCATCCCCGACTAGTGTGACTGATGGGAATTGCAGTCAAACAACATCTGGAGGTACAGGTTCCCCAGCCCTGAGCTACAGCACCCCCCCCCCACCGCAGGACCCTTTGAAATAGCTTTATTGTTATTATTATTTATTGGACTTCCCAGACATGCTAGACATTTGTTACACAAAAAGGTCTCCAAGCGATGTGTAACATATTTAAGGGCATGAGCAAAGGTAAACAAACAAAACAAAAAACATGCATTATAATAAGCACACATTTATAGAAAAACACATGGGATTCATTTTTTTTAAAAAAATACACAGTGCAACCTTTTATAACAACAGTGGAAAGCTCTGGCAGATCAACTGACACAGAATATTATTATTTATTGAATTTGTGATCTGCAGTCCCAACAGTGGAGGCTGGACTATGAGGTCTACTGGATCAAAGACCTCTCAGGGTGCATATCGTACATTTTTTACTCCTCTTCTGGAAACCAAGGCTGTGGCTATGGAAGAAACAAGACTCTTTGGGAGTGTTAATGCTGCGAACCCCACCATCATAGGCTCAGGTTGTATATATGTGGGTGGTGCTGTGGTCTAAACCACCGAGCCTCTTGGGCTTGCCAGTCAGAAGGTCGGTGGTTCAAATCCCTGCGACGGGGTGAGCTCCCATTGCTCTGTCCCAGTTCCTGCCAACCTAGCAGTTCGAAAGCACACCAAAAGTGCAAGTAGATTAATAGGTACCACTGTGGTGGGAAGGTAAATGGTGTTTCCGTGCGCTCTGCTTTCTGTCACGGTGTCCCGTTTTGCCAGAAGCGGTTTAGTCACGATGGCCACATGACCTGGAATGCTGTCTGTGGACAAACGCCGGCTCCCTCAGCCTAAAAGTGAGATAAGTGCCGCAACCCCATAGTCGCTTTTGACTGGACGTAACCGTCCAGAGGTCCTTCACCTTTACCTTCATATGTGTTAACAAACCATATATCATAAAGACACTACAGTCACTGCTGTGCCTCACTCCAAAAGGAGACACAAACCCTGGGTAAACGCCTGGAACCCCTGGAATCTTGCACCACTAGGAGATTGGGGTGGCATGTGACAATACTTACAGAGGCTGGGGGGGGCATTTCAATCACTCTGGTGAATCACCTAATGTAGGAATAGCTGTGGCAAAGAGGTCCCTTCTGTACGTCTCAGGGTGAAGGTAAAGGTAAAGGGGCCCCTGGCCATTAGGTCCAGTTGCAGACAACTCATCTTATTGGCCGAGGGAGCCGGTGTACAGCTTCCGGGTCATGTTTGCCAGCATGACTAAACCGCTTCTGGCAAACCAGAGCAGCACACGGAAATGCCGTTTACCTTCCCGCCTGAGTGGTACCTATTTATCTACTCGCACATTGTGCTTTTGAACTGCTAGGTTGGCAGGAGCAGGGACCGAGCAATGGGAGCTCACCCCGTCGCGGGGATTCGAACTGCCGACCTTCTGATCGGCAAGCCCTAGGCTCCGTGGTTTAACCCACAGTGCCACCCATGTCCCAGGGTAGAAAAACTTATTTACGCAGCTTATAGATAAACTATGGAAGTCGTTTCCACAGGAGGCAGTGATGGCCATCAACGCCAATGGCTTTAAAAGAGTATTAGACAAATTCACGGAAGAGAGGACTAGCGATGGCTACTAGCCACGATGGCTATGGATCTGCCTCCACGATCAGAGGCAGCCATGCTTCTGAATACCAGTTGCTGGAAGCCACAGGAGGGGAGAGGACCCGTGTGCTTGAATCCCGCTTGCGGGTTTCCCACAGGCATCTGCTTGCACACTGGGACAAAACGAGGCTGGACTAGATGGGACACTGTCCTGAACCAGCAGGATATTCTTATGCTCTTAGACACCCTAATGGAACAACCCCCTCTGGGATCTGAGTGAATTAGGGGTTGGGGTGGGTGGGTTAGAAAGGAGGAACATTAAGAGCCCGTGGCGGATATGGAAAAAAACAACAGTACCTGGGTTTTGTCCTTCCCTCCCACTCCCTGCCTCCCTCTCCCCTTGACTGTCAGAGGAAGTTCTATTCAAACGGAATCTCGACAGCGTTCCCCTTCACTTATTAATACCGCCGAGTACATTTCAGCGCTGGGAGTGTAAATATTCAAACAGTTGTATCTCTTTCCCTCCTTAGCGTCTGAAGAGAACAGCTTCCTTGTGTGTGAATGAACTGAAACAGAATAAATCATTCCTGGCAGCTGCATTGTATGTGTGAGGGAGGAGTGGGGGGGAGCACTGGAGGGGAAGTGAGGATCTCCCAAGGATATTCCCACAATGCACTGCTGGCAGGGCCCCTTTGCTTTCTCCCTGGACTTTGAAACAAGGGGTAGGAGGCCTCCGAAAGCAGGAGGGGGTTGGGGACAAAAACACCTTGAAGGGGTGGGGTGGAAAATGGAGGCCACTGTGGCTCTTCATAAACAAAAATGAGGAGGTTCCACATCAGAAAAGCACTGTGGGGTTATGGCCAAAGGCCCACCTAGGAATGGGCAGGAATCTAGTTTGTTCCTCATTTTAAAGTGAATTGATGCAATTTGTGCTTCCCCGGGTCATCTGTGGATCAAAACGCAGTTATCCATCAGTTTTTGCTGTTATCTAATTTTTGCAACACAGTTCTCAGCCAAAAAAGACATTAGAAAGTGTGTTTTGGGACAGGATGTATGCAGAAACGTGCACTTAGCTATATGGCGCACTAAAAATGTGAGATTTTGGGTGGTTTCAAAAAATAATTCGCAGAATGGTGTGCATTGTGGGATAAAACACCCTGTGAAAATGGACATATTAGGGAAGACCGTGTACCAGAAATGTGAGTTTTCGTGTGGCTTTAAAACAAGTAATTTGCAGAATGATATGGAAACCAGCCTTGGGGAAGTGGACAGCTGCCTTATATGGAGTTAGCCCACCAGGTCCACCTTGCTCAGTATTGCCAACACAGATTGGCAGCAGCTCTCCAGGATCTCAAGAAAAGGTCTCTCTCAGCCCTCCTTGGAGATGCCAGGGCAGAGCACGCAAAGCAGACACTCTACCACAGTGGCGTAGCGTGGGTTGTCAGCACCCGGGGCAAGGCAAGTAATTTGCGCCCCCTAACCCGTGGATTTGCGCCCCCTAACCCGTGGATTTGCGCCCCCTAACCCTAACCCCCAGATGTTGCGCCCGGTGCGCCCGGCCCCCCCTGCACCCCCCACGCTACGCCACTGCTCTACCAGTGGGCTACAGCTCTTCTTCATAAGCACTTATGAATAAACAATAAACAGGGAACAGAAATAAGACCGATCCATCCATCTGTAGGTTCATCTAGTTGGTGTTGGCTTGAGATTTTGGCGAGCCCTTGGGCAAGACACCATTCACATCCTCCTCCCTTGGCAAGTCTATCTTCTCACTGCAGCAGGACAAGGAAACATAAGGCTGAGCTTAGAATAGAGTGATGGGCAGGTCTAGGATTACAGTTCCTTTGCCACCTCCACCTTCTGCCTGGACACTGAGGTCCAGCACCGAGGGCCTTCTGGCAGTTCCCCCGCTGTGAGAAGCCAAGTTACAAGGAACCAGGCAGAGGGCCTTCTCGGTAGTGGCACCCACCCTGTGGAACGCCCTCCCATCAGATGTCAAAGAGAAAAATAACTACAAAACACTTAGAAGACATCTGAAGGCAGCCCTGTTTAGGGAAGCTTTTAATGTTTAATAGGTTATTGTATTTTAGTGTTTTGTTGGAAGCTGCCCAGAGTGGGCGGGGTATAAATAATAAATAATTATTATTATTATATTACTCAGGACGTGGATGTGTAAGACTGGGAAGGACCGTGCTTGCTTGGTGGCATGCAAAAACACTCTGTGCGTGCCCAGAGACCTTTGATCCTCCCAGGGCTGTGCTGCAATGCCAGCAAGCAGGCTGCCCTGTGACTCAGCAGAAAGTCTCTCTGCGCCAGCTCAGCCGTCGGGCACCCAGCCCATCTCGGCGGTGCATCTGCCTGACAATGGCATCTGCAGATGTCGGGCGCGTTGCAGATGGGAGTCTCGACGTTCCTTGGAGGACGCGGGCTCCTCCGTTAATAACGGCGAGGCAAAGCTCTTCTGAAGAGGGTCGTAAATCTTTGATAAGGGCTGCTTAATGCGCCGAGTTAAGAAAGGAAGGGGGAAAAAGACAAGTCTAGGAGCAGGCTGGGTGTGAATATGCCAGGCAGGGCCTGTCTGAGTGCTGGAGAGATCCTTGGGCCGCCCATGTGGCCATTGTCCAAAATAAATCCTTCACAAATGCACCATTATTGTGTCAATGATATATGGCAGAATACACCCCTCTGTGAAAACAAAAAAACCCCACCGGTCTGGAGCTTCTGCAACAGTGCTGTTCCCACTCTTGGGGCAGGAGGAGGGGCAGGCAATTGGCCACATACCCTGTTTCCCCCAAAGGAGCACTCATTTGGTTTTGCTTTGGGTGGAGTTTGGGGGTGGTGTGGGTGACCAAATGGGCCAACAACAACAACTTGTATCTCTTACTCCTTTGCAGTGCCCTCCCTATGCAGTGTGGGCCCTGTCAGTTACCTGTTGAAAGGGCCAAGTGGGATTTTTCAGGGAGCCCCTAATTGGCCCACGATGCCTTTGTTTTTACCTCCTTCACACTGTTGGGAGTGATTTTTTGGAGTACAGTAGTACCTTGGTTCTCAAACACCTTGGTACTCAAACAACTTGCAACCCAAACACTGCAAACCTGGAAGTAAGTTTTTTTGGTTTGCAATCTTTTTTCGGAAGCCAAAAGTGCTCCGTTTTGAGTGCCACATTTCCGTTTTGAGTGTTATGCTGAGTTCTGTCTGATTTTGCTATTTTTTTTTGCGTTTTTATTTTTGAGGCTCTTTTTGTTTTGTTTTTGTGACTGTGTGGAACCCAGTTCAGCTACTGACTGATTGATTGTGCGACTGCAGTACATTGTTTCTTGCTTTCATTTTACAGATCAATGGTCTCATTAGAGAGTAAAATTCATGTTAAATTGCTGTTTTCGGGGTTGTTTTTAAAAAGTCTGGAATGGATTAATCCATGTTGAAATACTTTCCATGGGAAAGTGCGCCTTGGTTTTGGAACGCTTTTGTTTTGGAACGGACTTACGGAATGGATTAAGTTTGAGAACCAAGATACCACTGTAGTGCAATTTATTGTTTAATCTGACTGGCCCATGTTTATCTGGCAAGCTTCATGGCTGTACAGGGACTTGAACCCTGATCTCCCAGGTCCCAGTCCAACACTCTAACTGCTATGCCATGCTGGCCACGCACACTTTCCCCTAATACATACAGTTTGTAAACATTGTTTGGCTAGAGGATCGCATTCAGTTAAGGGCAAATTTCAAAAGAGGGCTGAGTTTTGGTTCTCACGTTGTTTCAAAAAGTGAAAATGCACACACTCTTGTATATACATACACACAGAGAGACACAAAATACAATGTAATATACTCCCACACATTATTCTATACTCAAATCTAATGCTCACCTTTTTGGCCAAATTACGTTGCGAAAACTAAGGTGCGCATTAGATTTGATGGCACATTTACATTCGCCAGCAAACGCTTTGTTTGTTTGTTTTAAGGTTCTGGAAATTGAGGTGCACATTAGATTCGATGGCGCATTAGACTCGAGTAAATACAGTAAATTGATATGGTGTTATGATCGTAATACATATGTAGATATTAATAGCCTACTACATTCTGTATAAACTCATTCCGAACGTTGTCATATTTATCCAAACAATGTCTCCGTCTGTAGGCAGCTCATTCATAAGTTGCGAGTGTTGTCATGCTGTTGATCCATTGATTAAAGGGTATCATATCTTTATTCTTCAAATTCATCAGTATCAGTCTCTTGGCCACCATTTGGATGCACAGAATGCATTTTCGTTGCCCTGTTGCTAATTTCAATACAATAGGTATATAGTTCAAAAGAATGTTCTCTGCTGAAAGATTTAACTTTTTCTGCAGTCATAGTTATACAGTCCAGCACTTTCTTCCCAAACTTAGGAAGTATAGAACACTGCACAAACATATGTTTCAGAGAGACATTGTCCTTGCCACATCTTCTTTTCTGTCATTTTTTTATAGAACCGTAAAGGAGAGAGGTAAGGGACGCGGGTGTCGCTGTGGGTTAAACCACAGCGCCTAGGATTTGCCGATCAGAAGGTCGGTGGTTTGAATCCCTGCGACGGGGTGAGCTCCCATTGCTCGGTCCCTGCTCCTGGCAACCTAGCAGTTCGAAAGCACGTCAAAGTGCAAGTAAATAAATAGGTACCGCTCTGGCGGGAAGGTAAACGGCATTTCTGTGCGCTGCTCTGGTTCGCCAGAAGCGGCTTAGTCATGCTGGCCACATGACCCAGAAGCTGTACACCGGCTCCCTCGGCCAATAAAGCGAGATGAGCGCTGCAACCCCAGAGTCGGCCACGACTGGACCTAACAGTCAGAGGTCCCTTTACCATTTAAAGGGGAGAGGTAAAAATTGGCATCCATTCCTTTGTCCACTTTTGCCTTTGGCCCTGTCCTCCAGTCTGGCATGTGGCCCCTGGAAGGCTACCCAGAAGGGAATGTGGCCCTCAGAGTTTTCCACCCTTGCTTTAGATTAACCTTTGGGTCATATGTTTATGAGAATCCATCCCTCATCTCTGCCTCCCCGTCTATCTGTTTCTCTCCTCCCAATTCTGCAGTCACGAGTAAAAAGAGAAACCATCTGATAGGCCATATTATGCTCATTTTTCTTCTTCTTAACACACATCCATAGCATGATCTTGCTGTTTAGAAGCCAACCAAGGTACAGAGAATTTGTAAATCATTTTTTATTGGCACCGGGGGAAGACATGCACTTAGATATCACGACCATTAAAATGAAGATTATATAAAGCATAGATTTATTCCCGTTAGGCAAACCCATTCCATAGGCGAACCTCTCCCTTTTAAAACCTCAAAGCAAGCGAAATCCTGCAGAGCACAGCAGCAAATGCATCTTCTGTGGGGCATTTGGGTCCGTCCATCCCTGCCCCCCCCCCAGATTTAATTAGACTTTTAACCAATTGATCTAGTGACAAAGCAATTACATTGAAACAAATCTGCATGTCTCCAAAAACGTCAACTGAAGATGCCCTTTTGAGATATCGACAGAAGGGTGAGAACGTTTATTGTTTAATAACCAAAAAAACTACTGCTGCCTATTAGAAAAAATGACTGCCATCATATTTACTAATCACATCCTCAATTCTCCCAGTGCCAGTCTTTAAGTAGCCAAAACACCACCACCCATACATAAGGCAGATGCGTCAGGTTTGCAGAAATAGAAGCTGAGGTTTGCAGTAAGACAAAAAAGATCGAAGAGAGCATTCCCCTCCCCGACCAAAACAGCCCCCAATTGAGGGCTGAGCATGCTCAGTGGGCGCTAAGGTTTTGCTGGTTTGTGGCAGTGGGGCTGGGCTGGGCAGATGGATGAATGGGAAACTGGGTAGCAAGTCCTGCTAAGAGAAGGTCCTGCCTGGCCAAAGGTCACGAAGCGAGCATCATCGCCGAGTGTGGCTGATCTCCTATGCCCACTGTTAGCTGCTGCCCATTGGAACTGGTAGGGTGGAAGGCAGGGAGCCCAACAGTAGGGGGTAAGGTAAAGGTAAAGGGGCCCCTGACCATTAGGTCCAGTCGTGGCCCACTCTGGGGTTGCAGCGCTCATCTCGCTTTATTGGCCGAGGGAGCTGGCGTACAGCTTCTGGGTCATGTGACAAGCATGACTAAGCTGCTTCTGGCGAACCAGAGCAGCGCACGGAAATGCTGTTTACCTTCCCGCCGGAGCGGTACCTATTTATTTACTTGCACTTTGACGTGCTTTCGAACTGCTAGGTTGGCAGGAGCAGGGACTGTGCAACAGGAGCTCACCCCGTCGTGGGGATTCGAACCGTCGACCTTCTGATCGGCAAGTCCTAGGCTCTGTGGTTTAACCAAAAACAGGTAAAGCTGACTCATTTTTCCTCCATCCTCATCCCTGGCATCTTCTGCAAGGGCAATACTGAGAGCGAGGGCTCATCCACACTCACCTTTTATCCCTCACTTTCTAGGCACAAGTTGGTGCTTTAAAGTGTCATGTCCAAACACCATGTTTTGGAGGCGGGTCAGCACTTTCCTGGTGAAAAGCTGCTCTTTAATGCTGAATCAGAACAAGCAGAAATTTTCCATGGATTGCTGTTTGTTCTCAATCGGTGGTAAAGAGTGGGTTTTTGCAGGTGGGGGGGGACTCGAACACAACAATTTTAAGTGTGGGGCTGTGCCTAGAAACACAGTGCAAAAAGCAATCAGGATGAGCCCTGAGCAAGAGGAAGCTGACAAGCAGAGCTAACACCCCCCCCCCGACATATTGTAAATAAAAAGGCAAGCATGCGTCTGAGAGCAGACTGAGGCTGATGAGGCATCAATCCATCTGCCGTAATGGACCAGCGTCCCCTGGCCTCTCTGAGGTCTTGCACTTAGGACTGATTTACAACGGGCTGGGTGCATTTCAAACGCTTCGCAAGGCAGCCTACAGCCTTCCAATGCTCATCTTGCGATATGCAGCCTACTTAATTCTACTGTACTGCAGCTGCCTCCGTCGGGTGTGTGGGAAACCCATCACCCTCTATGTTGTCAGACTCCAACTTCCACCAGCCCCAGGCAGTTCCATCAGCTCCCATCAGCATGGCAAGGGTGGGTGGGAATTGGAGTTCCACTAAACCCAGAGGGCCACGTACTGTTACGTGAGTGGAGTTCCCTGATCTGGGCCTTGTGCCAAATCCACAAACTCTCCACGCCAAGAACGAGTTCCAAACTTTTGCCGCAGACTGTCTTTAAACTTGTTACACAAACCTGTTGCAAATACAAATCAGCCCATTGCTCTTAAACAACTAGCAAAGCAGCTGGGTTTTCTTTAAGTTCTCACTTGTTAATGTAGTCCATGAACAGTTCTCTTTCTGGTCCCAGGGTGAGATTCAGTTAAGTCAGATAAGTAAGAATCGGACAGCTTCTGAGAGAGACCTGGACTCCCAGGGATGAGTCATCAATTAACATAACATTGAAGCAAAGTCTCCGCTCTCCTTTTCGCGGCTTTAGCCGCACGAGCACCTTCTGCACTTGCCACAGTTCTCGGCAAAACAGGAATTCTGCAAATGCAAACCTCCCTATAACAATTCATGCATGTTAAACATATCTTTTATAGGTACTGTTATGTACTGAAGTTCTCACCCTGGGCCAACAGGGGATACTGTAGATAGTTATGCAAGTAAGGGATCGAAAGTGACATTCAGTGATTGGATAGTTTTAGAAAATTGTTACAGTTACGTTGTACTGGGGCTCTATATAAGCAGGCTGACTGAACCCTTCAGTTCAGTTCAGTTCTGTTCTGGCCTGTGAATAAACAAGAGCTGTTTGAAGAATCACTGTGTCGTCTGATATGTTCACCCACAACTTAACTGGTACATGTCTGTCCACAATATCTATCTATCTATCTATCTATCTATCTATCTATCTATCTATCTATCTATCTATCTCTATCTATCTATCTATCTATCTATCTATCTATCTATCTATCTATCTATCTATCTATATCTATCTATCTATCTATCTATCTATCTATCATCTATCTATCTATCTATCTATCTATCTATCTATCTATCTATCTATCATCTATCTGTTCTTCTGCTACTCCTGGGAGTAGTTGCCCTGGATTCACCCCTTTGCAGAATAAGCAATATGGATGCACTAGCTCTGATGGGCTCTGATTTATGAAGTATGACCAAATAAATATGCTAGTCCTTAAGGAACCACATAACTCTTTACGTTGTTTCTGCTGCAGGCAGCAGGACCACATGGCTGACCTAAATTCTGGGAGAACATTGCATATCTCTAATTCCCTCCTAGCCTATGAGTCCTACTAACTAACTGAATGTTCTGTTGTGTCAGGCTGCAGGCAAAAAGCCAATGGGCAGCTGGAATGGCGCCACTGACTGGCCATCTGCCCTTACTAAGCCTCTGAATATCTCTCTGTCATTTCAAATACATGCCCCATGATTCCCAACTTAGAAAGGAAACTTGGCATAACTTCATGAACTGTCAATATACTTCATGATGTTGCCTGCTCATTTTGCCCCTCCATCAGGGCCTGGATTAAGGGACAGCATTTTGGTAGAGTCTCTCCCCCTCCCCCTGTTTGTGCCGTCAGCTGTGATATATATATTTTAGTGCAGTCATATATATTTATATGACTGAATTAAATTTGTGTGCATTTCTTCTAATATGCACATTATTGGATGTAAATTTGCCTAATCTGTGAAATTTTTGCAAGCAATCCCCCTATTATAATGCAATAGTTATAGGTAGAAGAGATCTTTATCTATAGTTTTGCATTTTTTAAAGAATGCTTTCGTTTGGAGAACTGCACCATAAAATTCGGATAACAGCAATTAAGTTCGCTAAATTTCAGTTTGTATATCAGCTCAGGGAGTGCAGAATTTCTCCTCATCTCTTGCATTTTTAAAAATAAAAATAAAAAGGAGGGTCATGATTTATTCTGAACTAATGCAGATATTAAAACACCTGACCTATTTTTCATTTCTTGACTTCCCGCACGGGTTGTGGAGGTGTGTGTGTGTGTGTGTGTGCGCGTGTGTGTACTGGGGGGAGCGATTCTTTCCTCTAACTTCCCCTCCCATTTATCGAATCTCGTTCTGCCTACAAGTTTCTTTAAAATACAAAATAAAAAAACCTCCACCACTGTGTAACTGCTTCTTCTTATTCATTATTTATATAATGTCTGCAATGTACAGGAAGTGTTACAAGATTAAATAAGACAGACCCCTGGCGAAAGCTTACGCTTTTTTAATTTTTATTTTGAAAACACCCTAGATGACTGGGAAGGCGGGGGAGGGGGGATAAAATCACCCAAGGCAAAGGAGGAGAACGTTAGCTGATAGCAGACCACAGAAATGGATTTCGAACAAGCTTGTTTACATGATCTAGGGAGGGAGGTGGTGCAAGCCCAGGAATGGTGAACCGGGCGGTTATTATCCGGAGCAAACAAATCTTGTTTACAGAGGCAGTGAATTGCTGGGAGTGCATTAGTTTCATCATATTCCTTATTTATATACACAGCATTTGGTCTCCACGAGATCCGACCTTTCCTTCCCTTGCTGATGATCAGGCTCTGAGTGTTGATGTTGGCGCCTTCAATGGGGGGGGGAGTGGCGGTTTCCTCAGGGTTCGGTTATATCCCACATGCTTTTTAACACTACATGAAACCGCTGAGTGGGGTCGGGTTGCCATATTTTGAAGAGCAAAAAAGAGGACACATTTGCCGACTTCTGCTTTTAACTATGGATTGCTGTGATGACTCATGAAAAAGAGGACATGTCCTGGAAAAAGAGAAGATATGGCAAACCTAGTTTTGGAGTACCTTGTCATCCAATTTGCAGATGACATCAAACTGGGAGGGATACCTAATGCCGCAGAAGACAGAATTGGGATCCAAGATGAACTTAACAGATTGGACCCAAACTGGGCCAAAACTAACAAAATGAATTTCACTAGGGACAAATGGCAGGTTCTGCACTTAGGCAGGAAGAACAAGCTGCACAAATATAAGATGGGGGACGCCTGGGTTGTCAGTAATACATGTGGAAAGGATCTGGTGGTCTTAGTAGACCACAAGCTAAACACAAGTCAACAATGTGATGTAGCAGCAAAAAATGTTAATGCTACTCTAGGCTGCATCAACAGAAGTATACTCAGGTCAAAGTAAATCTAAGTACCTCTCTATTTTGCTTTGGTCAGACCATGCCTGTACTCTTTTTGACACCCAAGAGAAACATATCTGTTTAGAGAAGCCTACCTAGATGTTTAGAAAGTTGATGTGAGTTTTAATCTCGCAGCCTGGGAGTCATTTTGGACTCACAGCTATCCATGGAGGCGCAGGTCAATTCTGTGTCCAGGGGAGGGGCATTCCAAGGGGGGCAGTGGCCTGCTCTGAGTACCTTTCCAAAGGGAGGGGTAACAAAATGCTGACCCCTGATTGGCAGCACCCCCCACGACACATGCCACACCCTCGTGGGGCATACCATACCGGAGCAGGTTGCTTCGCCTCTGGTATGGGGCAGCTGTCCACCAGCTCCATCTGGTACACCAGCTGAGACCCTACCTGCCTGCAGACTGTCTCACCACAGTGGTGCATACTCTAGTTATCTCCCGCTTGGACTATGTGGGGCTACCTTTGAAGGTGACCCAGAAACTGCAATTAATCCAGAATGCGGCAGCTAGACTGGTGACTGGGAGTGGCTGCTGAGACCATATAACAACGGTCCTGAAAGACCTACATTGGCTCCCAGTACATTTCTGAGCACAATTCAAAGTGTTGGTGCTGACCTTTAAAGCCCTAAATGGCCTCGGCCCAGTATATCTGAAGGAGCGTCTCCACCCCCATTGTTCAGCCCGGACACTGAGGTCCAGCTCTGAAGGCCTTCTGGCGGTTCCCTCACTGCGAGAAATGAGGTTACAGGGAATCAGGCAGAGGGCCTTCTCAGTCAGTGGTGGTGCCCACGCTATGGAACGCCCTCCCATCGGATGTCAAGGAAATAAACAACAATCTGACTTTTAGAAGATATATGAAGGCAGCCTTGTTTAGGAAAGTTTTTAATGTGTGATGTTTTATTCTGTTTTTAATCTGTTGGAAGCCGCCCAGATTATTATTATTAATCTGTTTTTAACCTATTGATTGCTATCTTAACTTTTCAAACTTTTAAAATTATTGTTGTTATTTTTTCTTAGTGATAATTCTATTGTTGCATCTTTTTGGAAAAAAAACACTTTGAGGTTTGGTTTGTTTGCTTTTCTATCAAGTGGCAAATAAATGTTATGGACAAAACAAACAAATTTGTTAGTTGGTTTTTGGCAGCTCAAAGCATCTTACAATGCTTTAAACAAACAAAAATACATTAAAACCAGCATTAAAAACCAATCTCGAGGATATATGTATATATTTTTTAAAAATATAGATTAAAACACCCTGCCCACACAAAAAGGCCATATATAATTAAAAGCCAAAGGCATGATGAAAAAGCAAAATGTTTTGGCGTGGTGCCTAAAGTTATGTAACAAGGGAGAGCATTCCACAAGTAGGGAGCCATCACTGAAAAGGCCCCGCTCTCGTGTTGCCACCCTCTAGACCTCCCCCATGGAGGAGGCACACCAAGAAGGGCCTCAGGGGATGATCACAGGGTACAGGTCAGTTCTTCTTCTTCTTTAGCTACAATGGAATCTCCATACCCAGCAGCAGTCTACCTGTAGAAGCCAGGCATTGGAAACAGATGCATCCTTTTGAGATGTGCTTGCAAGCCCCACCCTCCCACATTGCGGGGGGGGGAATGACACCCCCCCCCCGTGCTGGATGGTCCTTTGGTCTGATCCGGTTTGCTTTTCTATCCAGGCTCTGCCAGGTTCCTTTTGGAACAGCTCCTTTTAGCATAATTTAGCATAGGAAATTCAGAGAGGCCTGCCCCTGCCTCTTTGTTTCCTTTTCCCGATGAGAAGAGCTGATAAAATCAAAGGGAGAGATAGCAATCTCAGGCAGTTAAAGACAATGCTCTGTGTAGCTATGTGGGGAAAGGCAGAGAGGTTTCTCAGGATGCTGTTATTACCATGGAAATGAACCCCGGGACAGCTCTCCTCACCCCCACAACGTGAAAGAAATGGAGTCTGCTGGCATGCGCTCATCAGAGACACCGTTGCCTTCTTCCAATTATTCTTCGGCTGCAGTCGCACGGCAGTTTGCCCCATTTCCCTGACTGTTAATTTCTGTGTTGCATTTGCAGACCTTCTAAGTGCCCACCGGCAGAGGAAGAGGCATGTGGGGGGAGCACACTGCCCCTGGCAGCGCAATCCCAGCTGGTGCCTTCAGGGCTGCCCCCCCCCACTGGGCACTAAGCCCCCGGGACATGCGCCAGCCTCAGCCCCACCGGCTCTACGCCCCCTGGTGCCAGAGCATGAAGCTCTGCCACTGTAAGTGCCCCTATTTTCCAGGGACAGTCCTGGATTTACAGAAGTTGTCCCAGTTTCTGATCCCGGAATGTCCCGCTTTTCCTTAGGACAACCCTACAGTGGCACCTCGGGTTACAGACGCTTCAGGTTTCAGACTCCGCTAACCCAGAAATAGTACCTCGGGTTAAGAACTTTGCCTCAGGATGAGAACAGAAATCGTGCGGTGGCGGCAGGAGGCCCCATTAGCTAAAGTGGTGCTTCAGGTTAAGAACGGACCTCCGGAAAGAATTAAGTTCTTAACCTGAGGTACCACTGTATTTTTATTGGAAAAATGTTGGAAGGTCGGGAGTTTTCCACCATGGAGTTAAGAACTGATGGGTTCTAGGAGGCTAAAGGCATCTCTCGCTGTTTATTTTTAAAAGCAAAGTTCAGCCAAATTAGCTTTGATTCCTGCATTGTAGGAGATTGGACTAGATGACCCTCTGAGTTCTTTCCAGCTCCTCAATTCTGACTCTAAATACCTCCAGGAAGCCACAAGCAGGGTCTGAACGCCACAGCCCCTGCCAATATTCATCCGGCATGTAGCAGGCAGAAGTTTATGCCAGACCTCCAAGTCTCATCTGAAGTCCCTAGTCAAAATAAAAAAATCCCTTCCAGTAGCACCTTAAAGACCAACTAAGTTGAAGAAGTGTATCTGAAGAAGTGTGCATGCACACGAAAGCTCATACCAAGAACTAACTTAGTTGGTCTTTAAGGTGCTACTGGAAGGGATTTTTTTATTTTGACTATGGCAGACCAACACGGCTACCTATCTGTAACTGAAGTCCCTAGGTTTGCCTGGCCCACTCCAGGTGGCTGGCGGTGGGCCTGAATATCCAGGCAGACTAGAGTGCCTTAAATGATTATAATAATTTTTATGAAGACTCTGCATGCAACTTACAAACTTCAAAACCTGGCAGGAGCTGGTCTCAAAATATCGCACAGACACTCTTTGTGGGGAGGGGGGGGGCAGTGGCTGCCTGCTTCCACTCCAGTCTCCCAATTAACCTCCGTCTCCAAGGCCTGACCCCATGACTGCACTGCAGGCCACCCCCCCCCCAGACCTCAGATTTGGTCCCTGAAATCTCGGAGGCTGGTTTGCTCCTCACCTGGCAACCCAAAATGCCGCTGCACACTGAGGTCCTGAACTTTCACAAGAAGCGGGGAGGGTGGGGCACTTTGGATATGCTCAGAGGCACGTAGCCAGTCAAGTCAGATTCCCTCCACCCCACCCCCCCAGCAAACCTCAACTATTTCAGTGTCAAGTTGAGTCGGTTGCCCCTGATAGGATAAGATGAGGGATTTTCTTTTTCTTTTTTTAATGCTGAGCTGAACTTCCCACTTGAATGAGCCGCCTTGAATTTCCTTCCCTTGTTGATGTCCTTGCTCTCCCAGCCCTCCCCCCTCCCCATTATAACAAATCGTTCTGGAGATAATTACAGATGGGGGCTATTTATAGCCTGCCAGGCATTCTCTAAAGAGGAACGTTGGCTGTTCTCTACAACACATGTGGCTTTGATATAAATATAGATATTGGCTAATTATCCAAGAGCGGGAAGTTACAACGTGAATGTAGATATATAACAGCAGGGAAATAACAGAGGGGATGGTCTCCCCCTTACTCGCAGTGGTTGCTGCTCCCTTCTCTGCAGGCCAGCAAGGCAATTAAAAGGGGCTTGTCTGCTGCTGTTCTATATATCTGTGGGGTGAGGATCCCTTCTTTCTAGTTTCAGGGCCGCATTCTTTTAAAAAAGATTTTCTTGATTTACAAAAGTGTGTGCAATGTCTCTCTCTCATATTCCCCCCCCCCAATGTATCATTCTTACATATCAGTTTCATTTGTTGAGACATTAGGAAGAAAAGAGGGAAAGAGGTGGGGGGGAGATGGGGGGGTGAGGTGGGGTAGCAATGTTTCTATTTTACTTACTATATGTAGGGTTTGGTGTCAGTGTTGCTTGTGCAGGTTCTTTGCTGTTTGCTTGTGTTACTTTGGTGGTGGGGTTGGCCTAGGGTGTGGTTATTCATTTGTGGTTGGCTGTGGTGGTCTTTGTTTTTCATGTGTGAGTGGGGTGTGTGTGTGTTTTGGATCAGAATTGGCCTTACCAAACATCTTCCAAGACAATAATGCCCACTTACACCACAAAGAACTCATAACCCACCTACTTTCAGCAGCCAGAAGCATCATAGCCAGACACTGGAGAGACCTGTCAGGAGTAAGCATGGACCAATGGTACCAAATAGTATGGGAAACAGCCCTACTAGAAAAATTAACCAATAAACTGAAACTGACAAATAGAAGAAGACACCTTCATCCCAGTATGGCTCCCCTTTATCACATACACAGCCCAACAAGACAATGACAAAAATCCACCAACAGCATACAAATCAATATGGCTAACCTGATCCAAAACACCAGCCACATTCTTTTCTGGGCAGACTTCCGGGGTGGGCGGAGTCAGAGGCAAAGTGGGCGAGACAACAAATGTACTTTCTCCCTTTGTGGAGTTGGCAGACATGCCTTTCTACCTTCCATCTGGACAAGCAAGAGGCATGGTCAGCCTTTATATCCCAGCTAGGCAAAAGCACTCAAGGAGGGTGTGAATCATAGAGGGATCACGAGGGTCATCCAGTCCAACCCCCTGCAATGCAGGAATCATTTTTCCCACAGCGTTGCTCGAACCCATGACTCTGAGATCAAGAGGCTCATGCTCTACTGAGAGTGTGGCCTGAGGAGAGTCCCAAAGGCCATACAGAAAGGGCTGGAGGACCCCAACAATATATGAGAGGCTGCAGCCATTCATTTGGGTGAAAGCCTCCCCCAAATGCCACTCCCCCTTAGGAACCAGATGGGGGGCATCCTTCCTCCTCCCTGCATTAGGGAGCTGCCAGAGCTTTTCTGAGATCTGCAATGCATGGATTAGTCTCCCATTCCTGCCTCTCAGGTCTATTTGCAAGGCAAGCCATCAACCCATCTCTGACTTAGGTAGGGTAGCTAATAGCTGCAGTGCTTTACAGGTCAGGAAGCAAAGAGGTCTCTGAAGGAAAGGTGGCATTCAGATGTAGCTCTATCATCTATCTATCATCTATCTATCTATCTATCTCCTGTGCATTAGAAATTCACATCATGTGAAATTGATTGACACAGTCATGCATCCCAGTGTTTTCAGTGCCATTTGTTTCAGAGGCAGCGCTAAAACACCCAGTGCTTCACCCATATCCCTACTCCCCCCCCCATTTTTTTACTGGAACTGACTGTGTGGGTAAAGGGAAGAGATTATTTACAATCATGAGCAAACCCTGGGAAGTTCAGTAGCCCCTGCCTGGCCTGCCTGGAACGACTCCCAGCTCCGAGTCTCTCCATTCCCTGATTAATTTTTGTAGTGGCTCCTTCAGCCTTGGCAGGTTGACAACTGTCGGTAACAGCCAGGCTGCAGTCGTGGAAAGTGTGTGTGCGCGCGCGAAGTGTGGTGGGGGAAAGGAGAGAAACATCAGCAGCTTTCTCTGCAATCTGTTGGACGCTGCCCAAAGCCAAGACCTGTCCTCCTGCCTTCTGAACTACCGCCTAGGCTGGCAGACACCTCCATCCACTGGCTATTACTGATGCCAAGTCTGGAGAAGGGCCGAGACATGATGCGAAGGGAAGCATCACTATAATACATGACCCGGCTTTGAAGGGGGGGTGGGCGGGCGGAAGAGAGCATTGTGCTCAAGGTGAGCAGCAAAAAGCTGAGCATGAACCACTGTGGGTGGGACTGAGCTTCCTGAGATTACCTGCTCTCTCCTTGTTACCCATCAGGTCAGAGGATATAAACATATAAAGTATGGGAAATGGTAGTAATTTTCATGGCCGGTCTACGGGTGATCGAACTCCCGGGCTGAGGATGTCGGGACCGGGGGCAAGATGGCGGGGTGGGAGCAGGAACGAGAGTCCAGAAGCCAGGGGTCTGAGGGTCAGGAAGCAGGAAGTCACGAAGTCAAGGGTCCGAGTGTCGAGAAGCAGGGAGTCAGGAAGCCAAGGTCCGAGGATCAGGAAGTAAGAAGCCAAATGCAGCAAGGCAGGAAGCGTGTTGCTGTGGCCGAAGGCAAATGCCGAAGGGAAATGCTGACCTTATATCCCTTCCCGGCTCTTGCCACCAGGTGCAGTGAGTTACCAAGTGGCCTCACCTGTGCAGCTGCGCCTTGCCTCTCCGGAACAAACTTAGGAAGGCCCCAGTTTTGCGAAGCCCTACTGGTCACAGGGCCTGGCTCCTGCATGCACTCCTGACAGTAATCAGTGAGTCCTATGGCAAAATGCTGCAGTGTGTTCATGGTTCTAGGCTCTCCATGCCATAGAATCATACAACTGTAGAGCTAGATGGGACCCCCAAGGGACATCTAGTCTAAGGCCCTGCAATGCAGGGATGTATTTTTTAGCTGCAGGATCCCAGACAGGTGGCCATCTAACCTCGGTTTAAACACCTCCAATGAAGGAGAGTCTACCACCTTCCTAGGTGTTCTGTTCCACTGCTGAACAGCTCTCACTGTCAGAAAGTTCTTCCTGCTGCTGAGTCAGAGTCTCTGTTCTTGCAATTGGAAGCCATTGGGTTCAGTTCTACCCTCTGGAACAGCAGAAAACAAGCTTGCTCCATCTTCCATGGGACAGCCCTTCAGATGTTTGAAGATGGCTCTCCTATCATTCTCAGTCTCCATTTCTCCAGGCTAGGCATATCCAGCTCCCTCGGCCGTTCCTCATAAGGCTTGGTTTCCAGACCCTTGATCAGCTTGGTTACCCTCTTCTGCATACATTCCCCCTTGTCATCATCATCATCATCATCATCATCATCATCATTTTATTTGTATGCCGCCTTTCCATAGTTAAAAAACAGTTCTCAAGGCGGCTTACAACATGACAAGATTTACATTTACCAACATAACAAAAGTCATAAACAATAAATAAAACACATCAAAAAGGACACAACCAAACTGAAAACAATTTCCACATAAATAATAAAATCTAAAACCAAGAATACAGCATTAATATCAATCACAATTTAAAATGACATAGATAAAAAATAAAAGCAATTTTAAAAACAAAAACGGAGCCCTCCCTGCCCTGTCCTTTATGGAGCTTGTCAGGCCCCACCCCAAGCCAGGTGGAGAGAAGCAGGGCAGGGCCCATCAGCCTCCCAGCAGTTCAGTCCTGGGCAACAATATGGTTGCCCTCCTCTGCACACATTCCAGCTTGTCAATATCCTTCTTAAATTGTGGTGCCCAGAACTGGACACAGTATTCCAGGTGTGGTCTGACCAAGGCAGAATAGAGTGGTAGTATTGCTTCCCTTGACCTGGACACTATACGTCTGTTGATGCAGTCTAGAATAGCATTAGCTTTTTTTGCTGCTGCATCACACTGTTGACTCATCTCAAGTCTGTGTTCAACTAAGATGCCTAGATCCTTTTCACATCTACTTCTGAGGTAGTCAAACAATTCCTAGCAAGCGCATTCTTGCCAGCCACTGTGAGGTGCAATCTAACTCTTGCTACAAGTCCTTCTTCATGGAAGCGGAGGCTGTGGTCCAAGAAGCCAAACCTTTCAAGTGCAGGGCAGGTGGGTGTGTCTTGTCAGAGCTGGTCTTGTGGGCCAAACTCGGTGATCTGGTGGGCCTAGTGATACCTGTGAGCTGGAGGTTCCCCACTTCTGGTGTAGACACACCCAGTGACAGCAGAGACCTAGAATCATAGAGCTGGAAAGGGCTGCAGCGGTCTTCTAGTCCAACCCCCTGCAATGCGGGAATCTTTCACCCAATGTGGGGATCAAACCCATGACCCTGAGATTAAAAGTCTCATGCGCTACCAACTGAGCTATCTCAGGACAGCACCTCCTCTCCTGATTGATATTATAGATGGAGAGTAGAGCCTTGTCCAGTGCGAGAACTGCAGCCCCTGGGGAAGTCAATCTCCCTGACTCCTGGGTGTCTGAGTGTTTGCACTGCAATCTTTATGTCCCTTTTATTAGGGCAATTACGCTCCTTGAATAATACATGGCATGTATGCAGTAAGGGTCAGCCAGGCAGGGATGATTTAATCCATGAAGAAAAGGCCTCAGGAGACAGACGGTTCAGCATGCACTCAGGACAAGGAATCCCCCAAATTTCTTCTTCTTATTTCTTAATGCACTTATATATCACGTTTGTCCCTTCAAGCTCAAGGTGGTATATATGCCCCCCCCACCATATTATCCTCAGAACAACCCTATGTGTTAGATTAGACTGAGAGTTGGTGACTATCCCAAAGTCTCCCTGGGAGCTGCATGGCTTAGTGGGGATTTGAACCCTGACCTTCCAGGTGCTTTTCAAACACTCTAGCCACTACAACATGCTGCTGTTAAATCCCCTCACTCCAAGTGGAGAGATAATAGCCCATCTTCGTTTCTGTTGCTCTAGAGCCCAAACCAACCAATCCATCAATCAGCCAACCAATGGATTCAAATGACAATAAATGAGATTAGAGCTGGAAGAGACCCACAAGGTCCATCTAGTCCAACCCGCAGCAATCCAGGAATCACAACTAAAGAATCCATGGCAGATAGTCCTCTAACCTCTGTTTAAAGACCTCCAGCAAATGATAGTCCACCATCTTCCATGGGAGCCCTCTCCACTGCCAAACATCTCTCACCATCGGAAAGTCAGAATCTCCCCCAAGGTAATTTGAACTCACCAGTTAAGGTTCTGCCTTCTGGAACTGCAGAAAGCAGGCTTGTTCCATCTTCCATGTGGCAGCCCTCCAGAGATTTGAAGACAAATGGAGGGGGGGGCATGAATGTGAAGAAATCAGCCCATTGCACCATGATAACATTTCCATCCATTGCTCCACCTTCTTTTACCTCTGGCTCCTCCCACCTCTGGCATGTGTTCCTCAGAATATTGTCCAGAAAGTGCACCTCAGCCTGAAAAAGTCCCCCCACTAGTTTACTGCCTGTGCCTTCCCTCCCTCTGTCTCCTATGTGCCGTTTTCCATTATTCTGGCATAGCTAGACCTGCAGTGCTTTATGAACCAAGAAGCAATTATTTAGCGAATATCTAATTGTCCTAGGGCTGAGCCCAAATCACCCCCTGCTTTTCACAGCCCTGTTTGCAAGAGACCATTCCCCCTTTGAAGGTTTTTGTGTTTTTTTAAAAAAAATTCCTGTTGCTTGTAATGTTGGTGTAAAAAGAACTGGTTTGTATTCATCAGCTACTATGCCATTTTAATTCTGCCAGCATGCTTTGTCATTCTGGAACATTGGGGTGGGGAGATTACAGTGGCCAGTGGGGTCCCACTTTTGGGGGTGATGGCTGCCATTCTCCCCCCGCCCCTTCTACATCCCTGAATCATATTGCATCTGGGGAATAGAGAAGGACAGCTGGACTCCTGGAGAAAAGAGCATTGCGCCTCACAGTCAGACACAAAGTTTTTAAAAGAGGAAGTCCTGCTACCCCAGTTAATGATGCATGATTTTATTGCATTTCTCTCCTGGAAATTGCTGGAACAGCATCCTGAAAATAGAGAATGTCCACTGTCTTTTATCAGGGAAAACTCAAGCACAGGCACTGTTGTCCAAAACAACGGTTTCTGTGGAGACACAGGAGGTGCCTGTGATCCTCCTGAGAGAGGGTGGGGAGCTGTCTTGGCCCAGCAGGCCAGATCTTTATCCACTCCCTCCTGCAAGGGCAAAGAGCTCTCTAGACAACAGGTCCAGACATGGCCACAACTGATACTGGCACATGCAGCAGGAAATCAGGCAAAGCTGGAGGTCATAAGGCAATCCCCATTGCGTAGGAATCAAGAACCCGGTTGGTTTTCTTCCTCTCCTCTCCACCGCCCCCCAAAGAGCATGATTTATCTTCGTCAAGGAGGGAATTAGGGGGAAATTACAGAAAGGCAAAAGGGTTTATCCAGAGGGCAGGCCACCCTTTCCAGAACCTGCTTCTCCAAAGACCTTTTTCTGGCTCTTTTCAATCCCGCCATCAATCCAAACACCAGCCAGCCAAGCAGCTGGAAAGGACAGAGAGGGGGAGTGGAGCAATTTGTTCTACTTGGCCACATGTGAGCTCAGCTCATTTGATTTGGTGGATAAGAGGATGCTGAACTGAGCTGCGCCCGGCCCTCGGTATCCCAGTCTGGGTGCTTTCCTGGTGCTGTTTTTCTAGGAAATAGAGGTGCTGGAACACACCAGGAACACCTCCCTTGTTCTCTTATAATTGCAATGGCTGCCAGAACTGAGAGGTGCCAGAACTGAGTTCCAGCGAGTTCCGGCTTTAAAAAGCCCCCCCCCGCCCCCAGATGTTTGGCATCCAACTCCTGTCAGCCCCAGCCAGGTGCTTGTTGGGCTAATGAGAGCTGGAGGCCAAACATCTGGGGGGACCATCTTAAAGGTAAAGGGACCCCTGACCATTAGGTCCTGTCGTGGCCGACTCTGGGGTTGCGCCGCTCATCTCGCTTTATTGGCCGAGGGAGCCGGCGTACAGCTTCCGGGTCATGTGGCCAGCATGACTAAGCCACTTCTGGCGAACCAGAGCAGCGCACGGAAATGCCGTTTACCTTCCTGCTGGAGTGGTATCTATTTATCTACTTGCAGTTTGGCATGCTTTCAAACTGTTAGGTTGGCAGGAGCTGGGACCAAACAATGGGAGCTCACCCCGTCGCGGGGATTCAAACCGCCGACCTTCTGATCAGCAAGTCCTAGGCTCTGTGGTTTAACCCACAGCACCACCCACGTCCCATGGGGACCATTTTGGCATAGGCTAAATTACAGCATATCTCTGTGTTTTCACATGGTAGGGCTAGTCTGCTTGGGTGACGGGGTCATTGCCCCCCCACCTCAGCCTGCCCCCCCCCGCCTGCCTTCCTCCTTATTTACAGCCAGTTCACAGGTGGGCTCTGCTTATCAACTTCCTCCCCCTCTTTACTCTCAATGTTACCCTTTGTGGAGCTCATCAGAGAGAAGGGCAGAGGCAAAACTAGAACTCGCTGTCTGTGCCTGCCATTGGTTCTGGCTCCACCTACTGGTGGCTTCCCTGGCTTCTACTCAACCAGTCTGGATGGTCACCTAGCCCAATGCACTGCAATTCAGAAAGCCCAGCTAAGATCACAGCAACTTTTCTTCTCCACGTCCTTCTGAGTTGAGCCAAGCCATCGTTTGACCTAGTGTGCCATCTGAACCCAGGCTCATGGTTTAGCTCTGCTGGATATGCTACAAAATGTAGACCAGGGCTGTGCAATGAACCCAGCCAATTCTCAAACCGAATCAGGTCAAATCAGGACCAGACCAAAACGATTTGAAGCTATTTGTGCCAATCCAAAGCTCAAAACAGTATTTAAAATAAAAATAGCAAGACAGACAACCTCCAAAGTCATAGAGCTAAAGCTTACTTATTGTCTGCAGAGAGCTGACCACAAGGCCAGATTTGGGCAGCACACTAGGTCAAACCACAGCTTAATTCAGCAGCAGGGTGGCCAGGCAGGAGCTGCAACTGCCTCTCCAGGAGGCTGCCTGCTTGCTCACTGTCAAATATCAGCAAAGAACTAGTTGGGAGTTGGGTATGTTTAGCCTGGAGAAGAGAAGACTGCAAGGTGATATGAGAGCCATCTTGCTGAATCTGAGGTTGCCCAAATTGACTGGGATAGCTCAGTTGGTAGAGCATAAGACTCCTAATCTCAGGGTCATAGGTTCGAGCCCCATGTTGGGCAAAAAAAATTCCTGCATTGCAAGATTTCAGGGTCCCTTCCAACTCTATAATTCTATTATTTGGAGCATCTTATGCCCTCCTCCCACCAAAGGGATGCATTTTCTTATGAAATCAGCTCTTACTTACCCCCAGGTGCTGAATGGGGCTCAACCTTCATTTGACTAGAATGAAGTGTCTTTGCCTGTCATTGGCTCTGGCACCAACTCCTGTTGGGCTCCCCTTACTTCTGCCCCACCAGCCCCAATGAACAGCAGCCAACCATTGCCTGGATGTCCGGAAAAGTGGAAGCCCGCTCTGTTATTTCAACCAGGATTGAAAGAACAGTTCAACTATAGCTCCGTTTTGGGATACATTTGCATTTCTCCCTTTCTCAAACAACCCAGATCCCGGATTTCTGAATTACCTTGTTTTCTTTCTGAAGTGGAACCAATTTATTATGGATTCCCCATCATTCCAACTCAAATTATTATTTCTGAATTTTATACAAAGCACAGCGCTTGTACAGTTTAATGCGGCTTTCTGTTCTGATAGTTTCTTTGTGTCTCCCCCGCACACCTCTGCAGCTCCCGTGCACAGTTTGCATATTGATAATGTGCAGTGAAAAGCGAGCTTGATGAGACTATTGGCAGCTTCTGCAGCAGAAGGAAATATGGGGCAGCAGGGCCCACTCCGCCGACACGGCTGCCATTTGGCTCCTCCCCTCCCTGAACTGCCTCCATGCAAGCTGGTCATGATCCCAGGTATTACTAATAGCAAACTCATAGCCCGGTCCTTGTTTAGCCAAAACTGCTTTAAGGGAAGACCAACAGGCTTGGAAGAATCCTAAGATTTCCACGTTAAAAAGTAGAGAAATTGCCTCCCGCCCCAAATAAGCCAGTGATCCATGAGCAAGCTCAGTGGTCGCAGAATGCCAGCTGACTTTCTTTTTTTAAGGGGGTGGAAGAATAGTCTATCCTGGGGGGAGAGCATGGCTGGAATCTTCAACAGGTGCCCACTGCCTATTTGTGGCAGCTTCACTCAATAAGAAAAATTATGCTGATGCCTGCGCTTGCTCGTTTTCCTCTCTCCTCCCCATCCTATTTTCCTTTTGTGCCATGCCAACTGGATGGCAAGCCTGCAGGAGAGACGACCCTTTTTATTTCAATATATCCATCAAAGCGCCTAGGAGGCAAGGAATGAATAAAAAGGAAGGCAGGACCGGTTTGTACAAGTGCATTGAGAGTCTTTCTATGGGGCATGTGCATTTGTCCTGTAAAAAAAGGTCGCATCAATAATTCAATAATGCCGTGTATATGGGGTTTACCAATGCACCAGAGTAACCGGCCATTAGGAAACCTAGGTTGAAACCCAAACCCTTCCCTGCCAAGATGCTTCCAGCCTTTGCACTGCAAACAGGGCTCTCCTCACCCTCCATCTTTGGAGAGGAGGGGTGACTCAGGGAAAGGAGCTCCATGCACATCAGAGAGGTCCTGCATACTGTACTCAGGTGCCCTGAACCCAAGAAAACAGGGAGCCATCTCCCATCACTGGTGCTGTCCAGGGTAAAAGGTAAAGGTACCCCCGCCCATACGGGCCAGTCGTGTCCGACTCTGGGGTTGCGTGCTCATCTCGCTTAAGAGGCCGGGAGCCAGCGCTGTCTGAAGACACTTCCGGGTCACATGGCCAGCGTGACGAAGCTGCTCTGGCGAGCCAGCACCAGCGCAGCGCACGGAAACGCCATTACCTTCCCGCTATAAAGCGGTACCTATTTATCTACTTGCACTTAGGGGTGCTTTTGAACTGCTAGGCGGGCAGGAGCTGGGACCGAACGACGGGAGCTCACCCTGCCGCAGGAATTCGAACCACCGATCAGCAAGTCCTAGGCACTGAGGATTTACCCACAGCGCCACCCCTGCCCTTGCTGTCCAGGGTACTGATTCACATCAGACCCAGATTCCCAAATGCATCCACTAGCATAGGGAGGGCAAGCTTTCTGCAGAGGCAGGTGGGCAGCCAGTGGCAACATGCCAATGGGTGGGGCTAGAGT
The DNA here is from genome assembly GCF_965113315.1 of Podarcis vaucheri. NCBI lineage: Eukaryota > Metazoa > Chordata > Lepidosauria > Squamata > Lacertidae > Podarcis > Podarcis vaucheri. Next base: position 13,638,883 of record NC_138754.1, read on the forward strand.
GGGCAGTGACTGAGTCCAAGGCCAGTGATTTGGCCATTCATACAAACCCAACATAAGGAGAGTGGCGCACAAGGATGGTCCTCCTCATTCACCACAATCCATATGGAAATCACGCCGTGACCCTCACTGTACGACGTCTGCTCCATGTAATTTATGCACCCAAGGCACCAGACCAGCATTTGAAATTTGCCAGGCACCTGGCTATCGGCCACTTGCAACTAAGTGAAGATGCCCTGACGTCTCCACCATCTGGAGACGCATGCCTGGGGATCCTTGGATCGTGACTGTTTTCACACACTAACAGCACATCCTATCAAATGCTATCTGTTATATTTTATCTGCACAATCAGAATGAACTTCAGAACCAAAAGTCTTGTTGAAAAATAGGGCTTTTGAGCAGCCTGGCCTCCAAATGTCAACTAGGCAATCTGTTTTGGTGACTGTAACCCTGCTTTAAGGAGCCCTTTGGTGCCGAGCTTATATAGCTTCTAACATTACACAGGACAGGAACCCGGTTCAATGGAGGGGTGACTTTGGTGGTAAGAGGGACGTGGAGGAGGATCCCAGCTGTGAATCCTGAACTGCAGTGAGTTGGACTAGGTAGCCGTTGGGGTCCTTTCCAACTCTACAATTCTAAGATGCTGTGATCTCCTCTCCTGGAGATCTCCTGATCTGCCCCGCAGAGGACCTTAAGGTCCACTAATAACCATAGTTTAGAGGTCCCGGGCGCTAAGGAAGTCAGACTATCCTCCACCAGGGCCAGGGCCTTTTCAGTGATGGCTCCAATCTGGTGGAATGCTCTGTCCCTTGTGACTAGGTCCCTTCAGGATTTAACCTCTTCCGTTGGGCCTGTAAGACAGAACTATTCTGCCTGATCTTGAACTCAGCCTGAACTTTTATTTCCCTTCTCTTCCCTTCCCCTCCCCTTTTATGAAGATTACCCACTCTGAGACCCCACAGCTAATTCTCCCCTGGCCTCCTCACTGGCCCAAGTAGGACCACTTCAGCCAGCTAGCCCTGGGGATTAGACTAATGCTTATTTCCCCTAAACTGATTTCTGAATTTTGAATTTTATTGTTATCAATGTTTTTACACTGTATTTTATACTGCTTTTACAATTAAGTGTTTTCAATTTGTTGTTAGCTGCCCTGAGCCCGGTTTTTGAACCAGGAAGGGCAGGGTATAAATAAAAAATTATTATTACCTATTATTATGGAGCCCATGTTAAAGCATGGTTTGGCTTAGCACGATCTGCAAACCAGGTCAGTGTTGAGAACTGGTGGAACCTGTTAGCAGCTGCCCTGCGTGGCGAACCACTAAACTGCGGCCGGCAGCTTTCTTAATGAAGAAGTTCCTGGCCAGACCGATGATTGGTTCCCCTAGGCTGGAAGGAGTAGCTACAAAGGGATTCCTTTCACAGCTGAGCCTTGCTGGAGCCACAATGGTTTTCCTGGGCTTTGGTGAGCACCTGCGTCCTGGCTTCTGACTCACTCATCGCTTCCGAATGCCAGCCTGCCGTGCAACGCCTGATTCACTTCTGATTGCTGCCCACCTCAGCCCTCACAGGGACATCCTCTCCCAGGGAAAAGGGGTTAACCGTGCAGTTGCATTTTGTGCTCAGGCTAGGGGGAAAAGCAACCAGCAACAATGCTGGAAGCGGCAAAGAGATTAATTTTGTCTGTAATGAGAGAGAGAAATTCCTCTAGCATGCATTGTGGTCCCCGAGCGAGTAATTTGTTTGATTACACACAGGTTGGTAGCAGAGCTGAAATGAAAAATTGTTTCTCCCCCCCACCCACCCCGGCCTCCTCCCTTTCTCCCCCGAAACTTTGAGTCTTTGGGGGAAATCCAGATCTTGCAACATTATGGATTACTTCCCGTTGTGTTCACGATGAACAGGCCGGGATTTAACCATGGTTGCATATAGACTTAGGGGCGACTGAGAAAGGCAGGCAGGCAGGCAGGCAGGCAGGCAGGGCCCATTCAGTTCAATTTGTCACTGTTAACTAATAGTGAGAGGAATCGTTGAATTGTAGAGTTGGCGGGGACCTCAAGGGTCCTCTAGTCCAACCCCCTGCAATGCAGGAAACTCAGCTAAAGCATCCATGGCAGATGGTCACCCAACCTTTGCTTAAAAGCCAAGGAAGGAGAAATTTGTGGCATTTGGGGATGAGGCATGCAACTGAAGGATGGTTTGGGGCTGCCTCTAACCTTCCCAGGTGCTCCATGCAAAGTGGGGCATGCGGTGGGCTCACAGCACTCTGCAACTGGAAGAGTGCCACCCTTGGTCAGCCTTTTTCAACCTGGGGTTCCTGGATATTTGTTGGACTACAACTCCCATCATTCTTACCTAGCAGGCCCAGTGGTCAGGGATGATGGGAGTTGTAGTCCAACAGCCCCTGGGAACCCAAGGTTCAGAAAGGCTCCCGGAGTGTCATGAGCTGTAAACGCTGCCCCATCTGATGAAGCAATGAACTGCTAGTGGCAGCTTCTCAGGGAAGTACTCCAAGCCCTGGCTAGCCCACCCAAGCTGCCCATTGGATCCTCCCGGACAGGAAGGAGCATCAGAGGGCTTCCTGTTCCAACTGAGCCTGGCTCAAGCATCATTAGCTCAGCTGCGCTTCCCTTGCGAAAAGAGAAGAAGCCTCTCTCAATCTGGCTCCAAAAGAGAGTTCATCCATGTGATTCAGGAGCCAAGTGACTTGTGACAAGGTTTAGGAAGAATGACGATGAGTGCAAATGTGTTGAACAGAAGAAGCTGCTTCATTCTGAGTCAGACCACTGGTTCATCTAACCCAGCGCTGCCTGCACTGACCGGCAGCAGCTCTCCAGGATTTCAGGCAGGGGATCTCTCCCAGCCCTGCCTGGAGATGCCATTTGGGATGGAATCTGGGAACTTCTGCATGCAAAGCAGGTGCTCTGTCACGGAGCCACTGCCCTTTCCCAAAAGCAAAGTAGGATTCTAGTCCTCGTGCTTCTGAATGAGAGACCTAACAGCAGCAGAGGAAGTTACCTTACACCAACTCAGATCATCAGACCACCTAGGTCAATGTTTTCTACACTGACTGGCAGCTGCTCTCCAGGGTTTCTGGTGGGGGGATCTCTCTCCAAACCCTACCCAGTGCTCTTTTCACTGAGCTACAGCCCTTCTCCATAGCCATGGTTCTTTTTGGAACGAGACACCCCCAGGTTTTTGAAGATTTGCCTCTCCCCCCCCCTTTCTTGGAACAAGCTGTCTGAAGGTGCTTAGGAGGAAACTGGTTCATCCATTCAGCCTTTTCTTCTTTTTAATAGAATGGAAAATGCTTAGATTAAAAATGCACACGTGCGTCCATGTGCACCCTCTCTCTGTCCCCATTTATAGTAACATATGTAGGTCCTCCTTTGTTTTTATTGACTGGTTCTGGCGCTGTGAATAGGGGTGGGTGGGGGAGAAAGCAGATCCTGTCCATCTTGGCAGGGATACGGTTCTCCCCAAAGACAGGAGCGGCAGATTTCTCCCCTTCTCATTTAAAAAGAGGCTTTGATTTAATCAGCTTAGGAGAGTGTTCCATTGTGTGCCAAGCACAGGTGCAGCAGATGTACTGTCTCTCGCTAGGCTCCAGGGCTGTAGAACCGCTGAATTGTGCAAGTTGGAAGGGACCCACAAGGGCAATCTAGTCCAGCCCCCCTGCATTCAGAGCTCAAGAATCCCTGACAGAGTCCAACTTCTGCTTAAAAACCTCTGATGAAGGAAAGTCCACCACATCCGGAAGTAGTGTGTTTCTCCGCCAAACCCTATGAATCACAGATAAATCACGGGTGGGGTCACAGCTTCCAGATCTTTGTGGGACTCAAACTTCCTTCATCCTTGAGCACGGACTCTACTGGCTGGGGCTGATGGGAGCTGGTGTCACAGTTCAGTATACAGGTGATCAAAGTCCCGGCTGAGGACGTTGGGACCGGGGGCAAGATGGCGGGGTGGGAGCAGGAACGAGAGTCCAGAAGCCAGGAGTCAGGAAGTCAAGAGTCCGAGGGTCAGAGAACCAGGAGTCAGGTAGCCAAGGGTCCGAGGACCAAGAAGCAAGGAGTCACGAAGTCAAGGGTCCAAGGATCAGGAAGCAAGGAGTCACGAAATCAAGGGTCCGAGGATCAGGAAGCAAGGAGTCATGAAATCAAGGGTCTGAGGGTCGAGAAGCAAGGAGTCATGAAATCAAGGGTCCGAGGACCAGGAAGCAAGGAGTCACGAAATCAAGGGTCCGAGGACCAGGAAGCAAGGAGTCACGAAATCAAGGGTCCAAGGATCAGGAAGCAAGGAGTCATGAAATCAAGGGTCCAAGGATCAGGAAGAAAGGAGTCACGAAGTCAAGGATCCGAGGGCCAAGAAGCAAGGAGTCACGAAATCAAGGGTCCAAGGATCAGGAAGCAAGGAGTCACGAAATCAAGGGTCCGAGGATCAGGAAGCAAGGAGTCATGAAATCAAGGGTCTGAGGGTCGAGAAGCAAGGAGTCATGAAATCAAGGGTCCGAGGACCAGGAAGCAAGGAGTCACGAAGTCAAGGATCCGAGGGCCAGGAAGCAAGGAGTCACGAAATCAAGGGTCCAAGGATCAGGAAGCAAGGAGTCACGAAATCAAGGGTCCAAGGATCAGGAAGCAAGGAGTCACGAAGTCAAGGAGCAGACCCCACCCCCAAACCGTTTTGTGTGCATTCCCTAGAACACACAGTTTTGGTATGCGTCTCCCCGCAAGAGATTTTTGAACCAAAACTGCATAGCAAAAAATCAGAGTTGCACAATCCGATTGTTTGTTGCAAATTCCGGGAACTGCAGATTATGTTTGTTGGCTTTAAAATGCAAAGCAGGCGAAATTCTTCTCCATTCCTTTCGCCCAACTGGGGCTATTGGAATAAAACAGCTGGTTATCGGTAGAAAGCTGACAGCCCAAAAACAGGAAGAGAGGACATAACAGGGATCTCTGCAGTGATGGGGCTTCACCAAGGAAGTGTCACGGTCTGGTCTACAGGCGATCAAATTACCAGCTGAGGACGTCGGGACCAGGGGCAAGATGACAGGGTGGAAGCAGGAACGAGAGTCCAGAAGCCAGGGATCCGAGGACCAGGAAGCAAGGAGTCACGAAATCAAGGGTCCAAGGTTCAGGAAGCAAGGAGTGACGAAGTCAAGGGTCCAAGAGTCCAGAAGCAAGGAGTCATGAAGCAGAGGATCAGGAAACAAGAAGCTAAACACAGCAAGGCAGGAAAACGAGTTGCTGTGGCAAAGAGCCGAAAGGAAATGCTGACCTTATATCCCTTCCCAGCTCTTGCCACCAGGTGCAGTGAGTTACCAAGTGGCCTCACCTGTGTGGCCATGCCTTGCCTCTTCAGAACAAACTTAGGAAGGCCCCAGACTGCGAAGCCCTATGGGTCACATGGCCTGGCTCCTGCATGCACTCCTGACAGCTGGAGTCCAACTATATCTGGAGGCCAACAGGTTCCCACCCACGCACCCGCCCTGATCCAGATGTTTGGCCTATGTCCTCTGTGGTCGAAAAGAACCCATACCCTCCAACATTTCCCATAAATTTTCCAGCTGGCTCGCACAGGAGCACAGCAGCAAAAGACGTGCGAGCGAGTCAGCTGACCACCTCCCTTGCCACAGCCCCTGCCAGGCAGCTGCTTGCTGTCTCCCCTCTTGTTTCCTCTGTCTGTGCCAGACCTCATGCCGCCAAGTGACAGTGGCTTTGGCAGTGGCAGAGAGGGGCTGGCAAGAGGGGCCGGTGCATGGCCAGATTTAGGTTTGATGAGGCCCTAAACTACTGAAGGGAAAGGGGTCCCTTATATGTCCAACTGTCCTTTGTCAAACTGTCACTGTTTTTTGTGTGTGTTTTGAATATATGCTATACAGTGGAACCTCGGGTTACATACGGTCCTCCCTACAAATGCTTCGGGTAATGAGCTCAGCTAAGCCGGAAGTAGATGCTCCTGGTTGCGAACTCTGCCCTGGGATGCAAGTGGAGGTTGCGCGCCAGCAGCGGGAGGCCCCATTAGCGGAAGCGCACCTCAGGTTAAGAACGGCTTCGGGTTAAGGACAGACCTCCGGAATGAATTAAGTTCGTAACTGGAGGTACCACTGTATAGTAATTTATGGACCTAATAGGTTGTCTAAAGCCATTTGCACATAACAAAATATGTATTTTATCAAAGGGATTGTTGAACTGAAATGCAATTAAGAAGAAGTATATTAATAGTGAAATACAATTAAGAAGAAGTATATTAATAGTGAAATAATTTTTGAGGGGCCCCCAAGAGAGTGGGGCCCTAAGCTATAGCTTGTTTAGCTTATACGTAAATCTGGCACTGGGCTGGTGCCTTCATTATACACTTTTAGCTTCCTCTTTTACCAGGCCTTCAGTTGATTTGATTGACATCCTATGCCCTTTCAAAATGTGTTGAAGGGGGAGGGTTTATTGGGTTGTTGTTTTTATTTTGATTGTGTACTTTGAGGTTTTATATTCTGATTTTATCCTGTGAACTGCCAACTCTGCATAGTTCATCAATTTATGTTGCCACTCTAACTTTGTCGGTACCTTTTCACCCTTCCCGTTCATAGCTATTAACATTCTTGCAGCCACTGTGGCATACAAGAATATTTCCTTTGCATTCTTGGGTATATCAGAGCCTAGTATCCCCAAAAGGAAAGCCTCTTTTTTTAATGAAAGAAACATTAAACATTCTTTTAAGTTCCCTTCTTCTTCTTCTTCTTCTTCTTCTTCTTCTTCTTCTTCTTCTTCTTCTTCTTCTTCTATGGCGATCACTCGTAGCCGAGTAAGATTGTCTTCCATAAACACGGTTTTAACAATGAGTCCGTAAGTGACTGTGGAGGCCAGTTCTGGATCCACACGTCCTTCCACAGTGGGGACACTGGTTTCCAGGTGGGAGTTGATCACGGTGTGGATTTGCCAAGCGTGCCTTCCTCTTAGCATGTTTCTCCCTTGCATCCTGAGTTCAAGTGTCTTCAAAGCCCACGACACCTTTGGTAAAGGCTGTTCTCCAACTGGAGCGCTCGCAGGCCAGTGTTTTCCAGTTGTGAGTGTTTATGCTACATTTTTTCAGATTTGCCTTGAGACAGTCTTTAAACCTCTTTTGTTGACCACCAGCATTATGCTTTCCATTTTTAAGTTCGGAATACATACCTCGGGTTACAGACGCTTCAGGTTGCGTTTTTCTGGGTTACGGACCCGCCGAAACCCGGAAGTACCGGGTCACCTCAGATATTGTTACGAGATGGTTTGCTAAGATCCTTGCAAGAATTTTGCTGGCCGCCGCTAATAGAGAGATGCCTCGATAGTTTCCACAATCAGTTCTGTCACCTTTTTTAAAGAGATTGATAATTTTGACATCTCTAAAGTCTGCTGGGATTTCTTCTCTTTCCCAGATTTTTTCAATGAGCTTGTGAAGTGGTTGTGTAAGTTCAATCCCACCCACTTTGAAGATTTTGGCGGGTATCCCATCAGGCCCACTGGCTGATGGGACCTGGACCAGTGTATATTACATCCCAGAACTCCCTAATTTTCTTTTGTGTTATCCATTCCTGGCAGCCTACCGTGGGGGGGATTGGATCCTCTGACACCTGATACTTCTGCTCCAAGAGGGAACTGCCTCCCCTACACACAAGGGTTCCACTTCAAGATGGTTCCCCTGCTAAGTGCAAGCACCGGCTCACCCTTCTCCCATGCTTGGTGGCGGCAGCGTCGGAGGGAGAAGTCATGTTGAAATCATAAGCTGTGATTGCTTCTGTAATTCCGTGACTGTCCTGGGAAAACAGGGACACTTGATGGGGATGAGACCCCAAGTAACCATATACCCCTGCTGTAATGTGCCCCGTACAAATCTGAAATGCCCCATTAAAAAGCCAAGCGGCGAAATTTGCGCTGAACGGGGAGATATTTGCACCTGTTCATTTCTGCTGTAAACAAAGCCTTCAGATTGGATCACCAAACAGCCTCTAGGTAAACATGAATCTTTCAGTGGCCAAGGGATTCCCGGCGGGGGCCTGAACGGCAAACTCCCTGCTCAAATCGGAAGCACCAACCCGAATGTGCTACATACGATAACAGCCCTCCCGGATGCGACTGAAATGTTAATCTGAGTAGTCAGCAGAATGTTTGTTATGCAAATGTTTCATTTTGTCGTGTTGAACTTTTGCAGTTTATCGTTAATTGGAATAATAATGAAAAATAAACAGCTTGGGGTGGGACAGCCGGAGAAGAGGAACTTTAATGGAGTTCTGCCTCATTCGCCCATCCTTAGCAGGAAACTGCCCTATATAGCCAGGACAATTTTTGAACCTAGGAATTTGGCTTTCCTGGAGTCAGGCCACTGGCACATCCACATCAGGAACAGATGTTCTACCACAGAGCTTACCCTAAAAAAACCCAGGAACTTGGGAAGCTGCGTTTCACTGAGTCAAACCATTGTTGACCTTGACTGGCAGCAGCTCTCCAGGGTTTGAGGTAGGGGCCTTTCAATGCCCTCCTTGGAGATGCCGTGGGGGATAAACGGCCTTGGCCCTGTATACCTGAAGGAGCGTCTCCATCCCCATCATTCAGCCGGGACACTGAGGTCCAGCGCCAAGGGCCTTCTGGCGGTTCCCTCACTGTGAGAAGCGAAGTTACAGGGAGCCAGGCAGAGGGTCTTCTCAGTAGTGGCGCCTGCCCTGTGGAACGCCCTCCCATCAGATGTCAAGGAAATAAACAACTATCTGACTTATAGAAGACATCTGAAGGCAGCCCTGTTCAGGGAAGTGTTTAATGACTGATGTTTTAATGTATTTTAAATATTTTGTTTGAAGCCGCCCAGAGTGGCTGGGGAAACCCAGCCAGATGCGTGGTGGGGTATAAATAATAAATTATTATTATTATTATTATTATTATTATTATTATTATTAAACCTGGGACCTTTGAGTGGAAGCCCAATGTTGTACTACTGAGCTAAGACCCTTCCTTGTTTCTGCCCAAGACAGGAAGGAGGACAATATGTTGCAGTAGCCGGGTGCATTTGCTGAGAGGGGAACCTGTGGCCCTCCAGATGTGGTTGGACTCGAACTCCCAACAATATGGCAAAGGGAAGAGAGGAGTTGCGAGCCTTGGCAGTTTTGTCAGTAGAGCACGCAACTCTTAATCTCAGGGTTGTGGGTTTGAGCCCCCGTGTTGGGCAAAGAGTCCCTGCATTGCGTTGTTAGACTAGAGTGTTTCCCAACCTTGGGCCTCCAGCTGTTTTTGAACTACAATTCCCATCATCCCTGACCACTGGTCTTGCTAGGTAGGGATGATGGGAGTTGTAGTCCAAAAACAGCTGGAGGCCCAAGGTTGGGAAACACTGGATGACCCTCGTGGTTCCTTCCAACTCTACAATTCCATGAAGACCAGCAATGCTTTGGGCAAACCAGCAGCATTCTGAGGGCCACAGGTTTTCCCTCCATGCACTATAGTAAGAATGGTGAACCTAATTATCAAGCGTCTCCTTTGCATAAAGAAGATCCCAGTTTCAATCCAGACATCTCCAGGTAGGCCTGGGAAAGCCCCCTGCCCCGTGTGAAACCCTACAGAGTCTCTGTCTGTCACTACAGACAATTCTAGATGGACCAATGGTCTGACTTTGTGTAAGGCAGCTTCCTGTGTATGCTGCCCCCTAGTGGATACTCTCAGAACTACACTTCCTCTCAGCTATTATCCCAATAATGCTTTAACAGCGGACAGCAGCTCCCCTAACTAAGAAGCTGTTTGTGGGGGATCGTGGCAGGCGAGGAAACTCTGGATGCGGTGACCGTCTGATCTGTTAAAATGCTTTGCAAACCCTCTTGCTTTCCCCTCTGGCAGCCAATTCTCTCCCCCCATACACCGCCCCCCACTATAAGACACTGAGCAGGGCTCATCCATCATTCGACTGATCTGGCAGCCTTCCTGGGACTTTCAGTTCCAGCTGTACGCCGATTCCCGGAATTGGAGGGGGGGGCAGTCTTGTGGGTGGCTCAAGGCAGCGACCCAGCTGCAGCTCTGGAACATCCAGGAGGCAACAGAGTGGATCTCCTCCATGACTTGCACAAACTCTGGCCGTTGTCTCCCTCCCTCCCTCCTATTTTTTTTCTCTTTCCCCCAAGATAGAGGGAAGCCATATGGTTTCTTTGATTTACTGTCAGTTGAGCGAAAAGAGAATGAGTGCTGTTATGATGGGCAAGGGGGCCTGTCGCGTCCGTCCCAGATACAGGAAGCTCACATCCAGTTAACTCTTTATTGGCAGGAGAAACACTTACAGCAGCTGTGGTCATACACATGCACAAATGCTTCTAGCCTCTGGGCAGCTGTCCACAGGTCTGGACCCAATGGGGCAGTTGCAGCAGCAGTGGGGGCCCTCCCCTCCTCCAGCTTATTAGGGCTGGGCGATGTGTCGGCACATTGTCCCAAATTGGTTTGAAGTCCACATCATGGCCACAGTGTCAGAATACTGGGCATGACAATGTATCACGAATCGCAATGTGTGTGTATGATGTAAAAGATCGTGATGTGGGGGAAACGGTGAAGCCATCCATTGCTTCTCTCCTGATTCCTGGCAGCCCTGTGGCTCTGTACTATAAAACAACAGTTGCAACGATATGAGAGTTGAAGTTCCAGCTCCTGGAGGGCATCATGGTGGCTACTGCAACAACCTTTGCAAGCTATGAAAGTATTTATCATGATCATTAGTATTATTACTATTAAATTTATATCCTGCCCTTCCTCGCAAAGGAGCCCAGGGCAGCAAACATAAGTGATAAAACATCAAATTCAAATGCAGACGCAGACTGGGAAAGATAGCTACTTAAAAGGCTTATTTAAAGAAAAAGACCTTCGGTAGAGGCTGAAAAATGACGGCACCCTTTTGATATTTAATGGGGAGGGGGCATAGCCTCCAACATTTCTCCCATGAAAATAAGGACATCCTTTTCCATAATAATGGTAGTAGTAGCAGTAGTAGTAATTTTATTATTTATACCCCGCCCATCTGACTGGGATGCCCCAGCCACTCTGGGCAGCTTCTAACATACCGTATATACAAACATAATAAACCATTAAACATTAAAAACCTTCCCTATACAGGGCTGCCTTCAGATGATTTCTAAAGGTTGCATTGTTACTTATCTCCTTGGCTCGGGGTTCAGATAACTCCATCCCCTCCAGCATTTCTCCTATGAAAATAGGGACACCCTAAGGGAAAGCGAGACATTCCAGGATCAAATCAGAAACTGGGATGGCTTCAGTAAATCTAGGACTGCCTGGGAAAATAGGGACACTTGCAGGGTCTGGAGGAAATTCCAAAGAGAATTCATTCATTGTGTGGACCAGACTTCCTAATGTGATGGTACTTGTATCCCCTGGTGTAATTATTATTCCCATATTGCAGATGGAGGAAGGGGGAAGTGAGGTTGACAATGAATAGCAGATTAACTACACAGGGAGGGCCCCTAACCCCCGTAGTTTTATTTTCCTTTTGACAAACCAAGCGATTATGAACACTTTTCTTGCTGCTTCTCAGTTTCCCTTGCTGTCTATCCTATGCATAGTGATTTTTAAAAAATATTTTTCATTTTGCTAGGCGAGAAGGAAAACAGGGAGGAGGGGAGTGGGCAACAAAGAATAGCATAGAAGACAAACAAATGTACGAGGGAAGACAAACAGCAGTGTTGACATGGTATTAGCAAACCTCAGAGCAAATATATTACTCAAATCCGGGGATAGAAAGGTGACTGCTGGGTGTGTGTTTTTTATTTCCATGTCTGACACATTTAATTTCTTCTTCCTAAAGAAGATGGTTTCAGAAGTACAAATTTAAATACAAAGATATCCTTCCAACTTATAAAACAAGACACACACACACACAAGAGAGAGAGAGAGAGAGAGAGAGAATATGAGGTTCTGTTTGCACAGAGCATCATAAAAAGATTAACAGAAGCTGGTTGGATCTCTGTACATTGCCACTAACATTTCATGGGAATCTGGATATATTTGGCAATCACTGTTTTCACATTGAGGATTGCTAAGTAAGCCCCTACATTTTCCAAACTCAGCTTTCTTTATTCATATATTCTGTAGTCGTCTGTTCCTGAGAACATAAGGAGAGCCTGGCAGCTGGATCAGGCCAAAGGCTCTTTTAGTCCACCATCTTATTCTCATAGTGGCCAAGCAGATACCTCTGGGAAGCCTGAAAAAAGGACTTGAGTACAACAGCAGCTCTTTCAGAAGCATACTGTCTCCAGCAGTGGAGGAAAACATAGCAACCAGGCAAAACCGCAGAGGGGTGTGGCATGGAGAGAGTTCCAAGGGCCAGATAGAGAGGCATGGAGGGGCCACATCCAGTCCCTGGCTCTGCGACTGATGCCCACCAATGGGTGGCCCCCCTGCACATGATTCTTTCGCTGTGATTCCTGCATTAGTCTAGATGGCCTTTGGTGTCACTTCCAGCTCAACAAGTCTGTGATTCTATGTTACTGAGCCGAGAATGGTATTGCAAGATTCAGAGGGATACAAAACTCAAGGAATAACTGTCCTGATCCACGTAGGACTCCAGGCAGTGTGACTCAGGTTGGTTGCTTTGAAAGTGTGGATCAGATCTTCCACATTTTCAGAGAAATCGTCAAGCGTTTCTCGCAACCTCACTCTAGCCACACCTGTCCAAACTATTGTAGCAAGATGAGCACAGCAGAAATGGCACTTGGATGCCTTTTCTGGAATCATTGACTTTGCAAAAGTGAACACTGAGTAGGAAAACTTGTGTGTCTGAGTGCTGTAGGTAGCAAAAGGAATTTACATGGAGTGATGCAGCCACTTTGTTTAGTGTCCTTGCCTGAGACACGCTTGCTAGCATTATATCTCTCCCCCCAACCTTTGCCAAACAATTCCCCTCTGCATAAACAAAGCCAGGCAAAAACAATGGAGCAAACACATGTCCCCCACATGTGGTGGACTTGTGCAATCATTAGGGAATTCTGGGATAATCTCTATAATGAATTCAAGAAATTATTCATACTAACTTTTTTTAAAAAAAACCACACAGAGATCTTTCTTTTAGGCATTTTACCATTTGAAATTAAAAAAGCCGTAAGACCACTGTTCATGAATGCCACCACAGCAGCAAGAATTCTTGTGGCGAGGAAGTGGAAAAATGAAACAATACAGACAATCACAGATTGGCAGATACTCATGTTAGAATATTTACAACTAGCAAAACTGACGGGAATTGTTAGAGGAGTGTTGAACCAGAAAATATTTGGAGAATGGAGAATATTTAAGGATTATATAAAATCATATTGTACCAACCATACCATATTAGCAGAACTTGAGTTATACTTGTAAACACAACAAATACCGTTTGTGGAGTAGACGGGAACAATATTAAAGAATATAAAACTGTGCAGGAGAAACGATGAGAGTATAAACAGTACAGTGAGAATGACTGGAGGACTCGTTTTGTCAGAAGTCTTTTTTATTTAAGTGTTTATTTAGGTATTAGGAAGATTAAGTTTTTTATGCATGTAAATCTACTTTTTCTTCTTTCTTCTTTCTGTATTTTCTTCTTTTCTTTTTTCTTAATTCTTTTTTCTTTAATTTTCTTTTTGTAGTATGAGATTGTAAATTCTTTGTAATTTAAATTAATAAAGATTATTATTAAAAAAAAAACTAGAAAAAACTAGAAAAAACAATGGAGCGAACAACAGCAGACAGGGGACCTGGAAGCAGTCTGGATGTTGGTGCTGTTGGCTTTCTGGATTGGCATCGGACCTTCGGGACTACTTCTTCTGGAATGTATCCTTTCTGGTGGGAAACCTTAAGAACATATAATCATAGAACTGTAAAGTTGGAAAGGTCATCTAGTCCAACCCCTGCAAGGCAGGAATCTCAGCTAAAGCATCCATGACAGATGGCCACCCAACATCTGCATAAAAACCCAAGGAAGAAGAGTCCACCTGCTGGATTAGGGGCAATGGTCCATTTAGTCCAGCATCTCACAATGGTCAGCCAGATGCCCATCAGAAGCCTGCAAGGAGGATCTGAGCTGAAGAAGAAGAAGAAGAAGAGGAGGAGGAGGAGGAGGAGGAGGAGTTTGGATTTGATATCCCGCTTTATCACTACCCTAAGGAGTCTCAAAGCAGCTAACATTCTCCTTTCCCTTCCTCCCTCACAACAAGCACTCTGTAGGTGAGTGGGGCTGAGAGACTTCAGAGAAGTGTGACTAGTCCAAGGTCACCCAGCAGCTGCATGTGGAGGAGCGGGGAAGTGAACCCGGTTCCCCAGATTACGAGTCCACCGCTCTGAACCATTACATCACACTGGCAGTGTCCTCTCTGGAGGAAGAGTTTAAGGGACTCTGGCACTTGGAGGCTAAGGTGGTAGTGAGTGGGATGCCCTCCAGGAAGTCACCAGACTCCAGCTCCAATCTGCCCCGGTGTCAGGCAGCAAAGGAACCAACCCCCACGGCAGGTTGCCAGGAATGGACATCAGACAGGGAAAAGTCCTTACCATCTGCTTTTATTCAATATTCACAGAGAGAGGCTTGGGAATGTGGCCTTTCGGAATAAAGGTGTTGCTTCGAGTGACTCTCCACCCCCTCCCACTTCCTCATGAGTCACCACTATGGCTCCTGGAACGTGCCCTCTGCCTTTGAGCTCTTTGCTCTCCTATTTTCAATGCCCGCCAGGTTCTGGGAGGTGGGGTCTGGATGCTTTCTAAAGACACTGAAGCCATCAGCTGTCTCTCCCCTTGTGCTTCTTCTTCTTCTTCTTCCTCCTTTCCTCCCCCCCCCATTATTTCCAAACTTTTCTCCTCATCTGCCTCTGAGCTGTGACCTCCCTCAATCCCCTGTTGTAAGTCTGAACTGTCTCCTTCTTCTCTGGAAGGGTCAGGCTGGGGAGGCAGTCTCTATGATTCCTCCTCTGCCCAGTTCCTGGCACCTGGACAGCCCAAACTATGGTGGAGGATGATGGGAGTTGGAGCCCAGCAACATAAGGAGGGCACCACATTGCCCATCCCTGCGTTATGATGAAGCCGTGCCCTCTTCCCCGGATCGGCCCCTTGCCAGCCTGATCTCAGCCCCATCACTTGTCTCTCCATCTCCCTGCCTCTGGCTTTCCTTCCTTAGCCCAGAATGTGAGGGAATGTCAGCCAGCGGCTTTTCGAAAAGGCAATTTGCTAATAAAATATCCATGGAAATATAAAGGGCAGGATTCGCACGTCCCTACTTGAAGTTACCTTGGTAGCAGCAGTGGCATCTGCACATTCTTTTCTTCTCCTCTCCCTTCCACCCCGCTGTCTTTCTGGACAAAGGAGAAAGCTGTTGTTTGTGGCTTCCGAAACACATTCTGAGCAGTAATCAATTAACGGTAAATTAGGTTCGTTTGTCAAATTCAAATCAAGTCCCCCCCCCCAATCTTTCCTCGCTCCGTTTGCATCCATCGCCCTACACTTCTTGCTTTGCAGTCTGTGCGTCATTCTCTCTCTCTTTCTCTCTCTCTCTGGGACATCTACCCTCTGCTGTGTCTCTTTTGTTTCAGCTCTTTTGAAAGCAAAAGCGATGAGATCTCTTGGTTTTGGTATCAGAACATTCTTTCAGGGGGGGGGGCAGAGTGCAAAAAAAATTTCCGCTTGGCCCCAGTTGCTTAAATGTCAAATTAGTTCAACTGCAAGGGGATGTCATCCTAGGAAAAAGGCCCAGCCATTTATTTCCTCACACTGCCCCTCCTTTGCTAAAAGGATGACCCTGCGCAGACTCGGCCGCCAAGATTGCACACAAATTCTGCACCAAGTGGAAAGGGATTCTGCAATGTGCCCACATCATGGGTAGGCAAACTAAGGCCCGGGGGCCAGATCTGGCCCAATCACCTTCTAAATCTGGCCCGTGGATGGTCTGGGAATCAGTGTGTTTTTACATGAGTAGAATGTGTGCTTTTATTTAAAATGCATCTCTGGGTTATTTGTGGGGCATAGGAATTCATTCATTCCCCCCCCAAAAAAATACAGTCTGGGCCCCCCACAAGGTCTGAGGGACAATGGACCGGCCCCCTGCTGAAAAAGTTTGCTGACCCCTGGTCTAGGGCCTGAAGGTACTTCACTGAAAAGACTGCCACCTACAGATCAGGGGTTCAACACATGGGTCAGCCACACACAGATCCAGACACCAACATCCTGCTCTTCCAGGCTCTCCCCGCTTAATGAGCCAAAAACCTGAAAGGGGGGGGGTCTCGAAATATAGTCCAACCCCCACAGGGTCTGAGGGACAGTGGACCGGCCCCCTGCTGAAAAAGTTTGCTGACCCCATACATTGTGCAAATTAAGGATCTGGGTCAATAGAAAGACTCCATCCAGAAAGACTTAAGAGCCAGTGGGGTGTAGCGCTTAGAGTGCCAGACTAGGACCTGGGAGAGCAGGGTTCAAATCCCCACTTAGCCATGAAGCTTACAGGCAAGTCCTTTCCTTTCATCCTCACCTCCCTCACAGGGTTGTCGTGGGGGTTACATACCCTCCAAATGTCCATATTTTCCAGGGACAGTTCCGGAATCACAAAAGCCACCCCAGCTTCTGATTAAGCCCAGAATGTCCCTATTTTCGCAGCTGGCTCTGACTAGAATAGCCACACGTCCAGGATTTCCTGGACATAGCCGGGATTCGGCCGTTTGTAACAACGACCAGATGTATGGCAACCCATGTCGGAAGTGTAGATTTTGGCGAATTTCGTTAAATTTTCACTTTTTGAAATATGGCAACCCTACCTCTGAGGGGCAGGCAGAGGGCAGGGCTGCCCCAGGCAGGAAGAAAGGGGGAGCAGAGCAGAGCACAAGGAGTCTCGGTTTCTTTTTTGTCTAATGCTTTGCGCTTCTGCGTCTAACCTTGCCCCTTTCTACAATTTATTCGTTTGTGTTTTTCTTTTTCTTTTTGTAAATCTATCAAAGAAAAAATCAGATAAAATCGGGATTTGAAATATACTCGGAGTCGAGAGTGGATTTCATGGTCTTTATTCAGCTCATAGTGGGAGGAGGAATTGAAAGTTCCCCCAAAGTATCTGCTTTATATACATTATTTACACAATGGGCTGCATGAGATTGGCTAATTCCGGAATTCTCCTGTAGGCCAATCAGGTTGTGGATTCACTTCCATCTGGAGCTGGATTGGGTGGCTCCTGCAGACCAATCATACTGCTGCATTGTTCTAGGACCAATCAGACTGCTGCATTCTGAATCCTATTGTTCTAGGACCAATCAGACTGCTGCATTTTGGATCCTTTTGTTCTAGGACCAATCAGACTGCTGCCTTTAAGATCCTATTCACCTCAGTACATAACAGGATTAATGGGTTTTCTTAAAAGGTGTGTGCTGTGTCCCCCTTGGGGCAGTGATGGTGGCACCCAGCCTTCTTCTGACATGAAACGGTGGGGATGGAAAATGGGAGATGGAGGAGGGTTGGTCGCAGGGGGAGTGAGAAATCCCCTCCATCCAAGCAAGCAAGGATCATTATCACTCCAAGGGGGCTGGCAAGGCATGTGGCCTGGGGAGTGTCCCGTGGGCCAGGTGGAGAGGACTGGAGGGCCACATTCTCTCCCTGAGGGCCTGAGCTTTCCTATCCTTTCTCCACACCAGGGATAGGTCTATCAACCTCAACTGCTGTCATTTCCCGCTACTCAAATCTGAGTTAGGAAAACTTACTTGTGAATCCCCCTCCCACTCACTCCCACCCACCCCAGATTTGTTCTAGTCTGAGCTGGTTAAGAGAAGGAGCTTTAAGTGGAACAAGGAGGGGTGATGAAGGAGGAGATAAGGGTGGAGGTGGAGATCTTGAAAGGGCCCCTCTGCTCCGAGATGAAAGCCGAGCTGTGCAGCGCAGGGAACCCTCAGAGCCTCCCGAAGCTGATTCTGGTGGGGGAAACTGCTCAACTTTGATGGGATTAAATGGTCTGATTAAGCTAATAGCTTGCTTGGCTTGGTAATGGGCCCTCTTTTGAAGGCTGCAGGAACAAAGTGGGGAAGGGGGATGGGGTTGCCGTTCGAAGGAGGAGCCTCACATCTCAGCTGTGATGTAGTTTGAGCTTCGGTGTTTGTGCTGAGCTGAACAACAGCAACAGTGGTGCTTGCTCATAATATGATGAGCTATTATTTCCATAGTACTACCAGTGCACATGGAGCCTCCACTGACAGGAGCAGTTTATCTCTAAATATAAGTTACTAGGGATGGCAAGCAGGGAAGCATCTTTGCATCTAGGGGGAAGCTTCCAAGCAAGTCGTGAGTGCCACAGTGGTGTAGTGGTTAAGAGCGGTAGGTTTGTAATCTGCGGAACCGGGTTCGTGTCTCTGCTCCTCCACCTGCAGCTGCTGGGTGACCTTGGGCCAGTCACACTTTTTTGAAGTCTCTCAGCCCTACTCACCTCACAGAGTGTTTGTTGTGGGGGAGGAAGGGAAAGGAGAATGTTAGCTGCTTTGAGACTCCTTCGGGTAGAGATAAAGTGGGATATCAAATCCAAACTCTTCTTCTTCTTCTCTTCCCATTTGTGATTCCCAGCAACGTGGAGGCACACAGGGCAGGACCTCCAAAGCGGAGCTCAGTTTTCACATAAAACTGCACATTTAACTCAAGATAAGGATTTCCAAACATACTTTAATCTAAAAGAGCGTTTCTCAAACTTGGGCTTTCCAGCTGCTTTCGGTCTACAGTTCCCATCATCCCCGAGCACTGTTCCTGCTAGCTAGGGATGATGGGAGGTTGCATTCCAAAAACAGCTGGAGACGCAAGTTTGGGAAACACTGATCTAAAACAAGGAGGGAGAACTTGCAGCCTTCCAGATGTTGTTGGACTCCAACTCCCATCAGCTCCAGTCAGTGTGGCTGATGGATAGGAATGGTGGGGGTTGTAGTCCAAAACAGGGACAGTCAATATGGCAGCCTTCGGCTGTCACTGAATGCCAACTCTCATCAGCCCCAACCAGCAAGACCACATAGATACATTAAAAAAGGGAAATAAATACAGTGGTACCTCAGTTTTCGAATGCCTCTGTAGTCGAACATTTCGGAATTTGAACGCTAAAAACCTGAAAGTAAGTGCCTTGGTTTTCAAACACACCTTGGAACTTGAACAGGAAACATGGCTTCCATTTTGAGTTTTCCTTATTGAGGCTTGCGTTTTGAGGCTTCCGCTTTTCGAACGTTTCGGAACTCGAACGGACTTCTGGAATCAGATTATGTTCGAAAACCGAAGTACCACTTTACATTGAAAACATCCCGACCACTTCTAAAAGGCCACAGATAGTTAAAGGCCTCCTTAATGGAGGAAGGTTTTTGCCTTGCATCTATAATGAAGGGCCAGGCAAGCCTTCCTGAGGAGAGCGTTTCACAAACAGAGCCACTGCAGAAAAGGCCCCGCTCTTGTGCTGCCACCCTCCGCAGTAGAGATGGGAAGACCTGGAAAAAAACTGGACAAATGGGGGGGGGGACCCAGGTTTTTTCCTTTTCCCCCCAAAGACGTTTCCCCCCTGAAAATTTGAAGAAAAAAAATAGTTTGATATAGTTTGAATATTCCACACATTATTCCCCCCCCTCAAATTTTCCTGAAAAAAAAGGCTTTGGAAAAAACAGAAAAAAACCTGTCATCCCCTCCCCCCAATTTTTCTGTTTTTCCTCCAGGCCTTCCAGCACCCACACTTTGGAGCTCTCACTGTAGGTGCTCTCACTGTACTCTTTCTGGCAACTTCTCAAAACATTTTCATTGGGGCCAGCCCATCTGAACACGTACGTAGAAGCTGCATGCGATTTACTTCCTTTTAACCACTGCTGACCTTAATCATCTTTTGAATACTCTTAAATACCTGCTTTTAACTGTTTTATCAATCATTTTAATGTTCTGTTGTATATTTTTGTCAACTGTTTAGAAAGCTCTCTTACCATCATGTGGTTTATAATATATAATAACAAATTCAATTTAAAAACACACACACACTCATTTTCCTTTCAAAGAGAGTTTGAGCCTTAGTGCAACATACTATTCAGTAACTGGATGTTGGTTACTTCTGGGCCTGGCATGCAAAAAAAATTGCCTTACGCTTTGCCCCGGCTGTCCTCAAGTAGAGATGGGAAGGCCTGGAAAAAACCCAGAAAAATTGGGGAAAAAACAGGTTTTCCCCCGGGTTTTTCCAAAGCCATTTTTTAGAAGTCCATGAGAAAAATGACAAAGAGGAAGAAGAAATGAGATAGAACAAATTGCATGTATATGTTTGTGTCTTGGTTTATTTTGTTTTGTTTTTGTTAAGCACTACTCAAAGGGTAGACTTTCTATGGAGCTTAAATATTGAGGTGGACCTTAACTTTGTTTGCTGTCAGTGCTAAGGGGCAAATCTGACTTTTATTTATGTTGATGGTTTCTTGCTTTTTTGTTGCTTTCGAGGGAAAGCGGGGTGGTTACCTGTTTTATTGCAAGTATAATACTTTTATATACACTGCATTTCACGCAATTTGTAAAACTACTCCACACTGAACTTTTCCCAATTTTTCCAAAATTTCTATTTTTTTCTGAAAAAAAACGGGAGGGGGACATTCCCCCCCAATTGCTTCAAAATTTCCAGAACGTTTACATCTCTGCTCTGGACCTCTTGTGGAGGGGTCCCACAAAGATCTGAAAACTAAGATGCAGATGATTGCTGGTCGCTAGGTTGCTGTCAGGGCAAACTAAATTTTATTTGCTCGTTCTAAGCATGCTCTGATCTATTTTAGCTATTTTTTTGGAACTAGGTTGTTTTTATTACTTTGCATTTTGCAGTGGCATTTTTAAGTGTTGGAAGGCTACCTTGAATCCCAACTTTGGAGAAAGGCAGGATAGAAATACATTAAACAAATACCGTACTTTTTGCTCTATAAGACTCACTTTTTCCCTCCTAAAAAGTAAGGGGAAATGTGTGTGCGTCTTATGCAGCGAATGCAGACTGCGCAGCTATTCCAGAAGCCAGAACAGCAAGAGGGATTGCTTATTTCACTGCGCAGCGATCCATTCTTACAGTTCTGGCTTCTGAGTTTCAGAATATTTTTTTTCTTGTTCTCCTCCTCCAAAAACAAGGTGCATCTTGTGGTCTGGTGCATCTTATAGAGCGAAAAATACGGTAAATGAACTTTCGTTGCTCTGCCCCCTTTCCTCTGGCTCTGCCCACCACTGGCATGCAGCCTCTGGAAGGAGGAAACGTGGCTCTTTGGCCGTCCCCAGTCTTTTTGTTCTCCTAGCTCTTTGTTGCTTGTTAGAAACCGCTGGATCTTTCCCTCTGATTTCATATCTTTGAATTCCCTTTCTTTTATTGTTCCTGACCTACAGCCTGCTTATACCAGCCAATCTCCGTTCAATTGATTCTCTTCCTCTTTAAAAATAAGCACACAAAACAAAACAAAAAAATCCCTCTAAGACTCATTTATTTCAGCTGGCCTTTGTCTAATTGTTTTTCACCTTCTCTTCCTCTTGCAGCTTTCCCATTTATTTTTAGTTTCGTTTCTCATTACAGGTCTGTGGGGCAGGAGTTTTGTACACCACTTAGTTTGGGTGGATTTTTTTAAAAAAATGTGCTTCATTATATATCATTTAAATCTCACTCCTTAGCTAGGAAAAAGCTCCCATAGCGATATACAAAGATTGGAAATAGGGGGTTGTAGCCAACTATGTTCTACTCAGAGTAAACCCATTGAAATTAACGGACCTGGAGTAAACATCTAACATGGGATTCAACCTAATTTATTTTCTGCCCTCTGGCTTTCAAATGGAAAGTCATGGCATTAGAAGAAAAGTAGGTTGGGAGGGAGGAAGAAGGAAGAGAAGAAGAAGAAGAAGAAGAAGAAGAAGAAGAAGAAGAAGAAGAAGAAGAAGAAGAAGAATAGTAGTAGTAGTAGTAGTAGTAGTTTGGATTTGATATCCTGCTTTATCACTACCTGAAGGAGTCTCAAAGCGGCTAACAATCTCCTTTCCCTTCCTCCGCCACAACAAACACTCAGCAGCTGCATGTGGAGGAGCAGGGAATCGAACCCAGTTCACCAGATTACGAATCCACTGTTCTTAACCACTACACCACACTGGCTCTCAGTGAGCAAACCCGGGCACCATTTCTGTGTTGCAAAATTCTGTGTTGCAAAATTCAGCAGAACAACAAACAAACCTATGGTCACGTAAAGCATACTCAATAAACACACAAGACTGTAAAATGTGTGAGATCATGATATTGTATTTATTTGCATTTGCATTACTTATTTGCATTAAGTACTGATGAAGCCCAGAATGGTGAAACAAGGCCAATATTCCGGAAATCCTTGCCTAGATTCTGCGTAAGGATTTTATGGAACTGTAACAATCTTTCATGTGGATTTTTTGGACTTTATGAACAGACAGATGGAATAGACACCATTACACGGATGGACCTTATGCATGAACTGACTAAAGAATGATCCTATCCACTGGGTCTTCTGCTTTGTTTGTTTGTTGAACTTTATGAGTTACTGCCGTTGAAATTTATAATTTGATACTATGAATGGTATGTCTTATTTATCTAAGAACACAGCCGGTTACGTCTCGTGTGTTTATTGAGCAAAATTCAGCAGGGCAAGGAGCAGGCTCTAAGCACAGTGGAATAGCGGCTGTTTCTTTCCCTCAAGGATGGCAGCCTTTGGTCAGTAGAAAGTCTTCAAAATGCGAGTGATGAGAGGAGTCGCTTAAGCTTGATTCAGAATCCGCTTGGTATTTCTGGCCTTTCTTGGAGAAGCCTTAGGGAAAGCCGAGAGTCCTCTCCTGCCTCGCAGTGTTGGCAGCTGTGGGGTGAGGGCGCCATGGGCATGCTAAAGCTGGGCACTGGATTTGGCTGAGCCCCAAGCCCACCAGGCAGTGACCTGACCACCACCTGCATCTTCCCAGAAGGTAGGAACCCACCACCGCCTGGCCCTCCTTCCTGCCCAACGCCCAAACCCTGCCCAATCCTGGCAGGGCAGGCTCTTACTTTCAACCAACTACCCCACAGAGAAGCAAAACCGAGAGAGAGGGGAAAGTTCCTGCATTGCCGGGGGTTGGACTAGATGACCCTTGGAGCCCCTTCCAACTCTATGATTCTCTGTTTCTCTCCAACAGCCTATGGAAAGCCCAATGCATCAGGGGCATTTTAAAGAGAAACAGGTACAGTATATGGAATTTTAAAAATAATATTTCAAACAATTTTTTTGGGGGGGTGACACCCAAGAGGGTTAGCTTCCTGTATGGAGGTGAATAGGGTAATGTAACCATGGCTGTATATATGGGTTTTCAAGACGTTTGTTTCATTTTGCATAGACTTTAAGAGCCTGCTAGTACTTCTGCATGTGTTGTTATGTTACAGTTAAACTGTTTGAAAGATTGTTTTTTAAAATTCTGTATATAAAGCTCTTTTCAAGATACCCCCGATGAAGGAATTTCTCTGAATATGCGTTGGGATTTTA
The DNA here is from genome assembly GCF_965113315.1 of Podarcis vaucheri. Classification (NCBI taxonomy): domain Eukaryota; kingdom Metazoa; phylum Chordata; class Lepidosauria; order Squamata; family Lacertidae; genus Podarcis; species Podarcis vaucheri. Next base: position 13,662,357 of record NC_138754.1, read on the forward strand.
ATAAATAGCTTGCGGCACTTCTATCCCCCTTGGTTTTGCTGGTTGGTGCCGTGCCTTCCCTGCTGTTGGTTTCTCCACAGAGAAGCCACTTGCGAAGAAAAACCCTGCAGGATTGAACCCCCTGCTGTTGCTTGGGGGGTGGGGAAAGGAAACACAGCATCTCCTTCCCCTGCCCCCCCTCCTAACCTTGAGTTTAATCAGGTGTTTTCTTTACCCTAAATCCCTGCCCCAAACAAATTCCGGACTGGATCTTGTGGGACATTATTGCAGTCAAACCAACAAGTCATGCTTTGCCAGATGGGCACATGAAGGGGCTGAGGCTCACAGAGATTTCCTGTAAAACTTGCTAGAGAGAACTCTGTGAGATCACTTCCTGTCTGCCTGCTCTGGCAGGGAACTGTAACACTACATACAGTACAGTGGTTACAGATGCTTCAGGTTACAGACTCTGCTAACCCAGAAATAGTACCTCGGGTTAAGAACTTTGCTTCAGGATGAGAACAGAAATCGTGCGGTGGTGGCGGGAGGCCCCATTGGCTAAAGTGGTACCTCAGGTTAAGAACAGTTTCAGGTTAAGAACGGACCTCCAGAACAAGTTCTTAACCAGAGGTACCACTGTACTTCCTTCCTGCCTGGGCAGCCTCCTCTTTTTTCAGCGTAAAACCAAATCTCTTAACAACACCACACTCTCCACGGACCTTTATTCCAAGGAATCCGAACCTGGAAAAGCACTCAGAAGCCCTGGAGTCTCTCAGCACTCAGAGCTTGGGGGGTGGGACGTGTAACAGTACAATGAAAACAGCCTACGAAAAAGGCCATTGAAAAGCGATACAGATATTAACAGCAGATAAACTGAAGAACATGAAGGGGCGCTGATTTCTCCCTCTTTAGTTGTACCCACCCCATAGTGCCAGCCACGACACAGAGCTACTGTTGTGTCTAGCCCTGACTTGGTAGCAGAAGCAGAGTCTTCAGGATATGAACCAGATCTCCCTTCTCAAAGCTTGGGGTCCCCTGGAACTGGGGATAAGTATCTCATTGAGGGGCCCTCTCTGCAGGAAACTTGCTAAAGGACCCTTTGACCTCTCAGAGGATGAGGTGGAGCCACCACCTCCCAGTCCATGAGAACAGCACCCTCAAAAATTCTCTGCCGAAGAGTGAGGCTGTAGCATGCATCTGTGCACCCAGAACAATCCCATGGCTCATGTGTAAGGGGGGTGTGTGTCTCATCATGAGCAAGCAATCCCTGATGCACTGAAAGAATCCAGTGGATTGACTGAACCAAGTGGGAAACCAAGCCATATGAGGAACAGTTGAGGGAGATGGGTATGGGGACAAGAGAAGCCTGAGAGGTAAGGTCGTCACATGGAAGATGGAGCAAGCTTGTTTTCTGCTGCTCCAGAACGTAAAAGCTAAACCAGTGAATGACAAGAAAGGAGATTCTGACTAAATATTAGGAATAATTTTCTGAGAGTAAGAGCTGTTCGACAGTGGAATGGACTGCTCTGGAAGGTAGCAGACTCTCCTTCATGGGAGGTTTTTAAGCAGAGGTTGAATGGCCACCGGTCTTTGATGACTCCCGGGGATACCTTCCAACACTACAATTCTGTGTTTTTCCTGCAAAGAAGGTCAGCTGATGCAATCATGTGGTTGTTTCACAGTAATCAATGAGAATTTAATTAAGAGTGAGGGGCAAGAGCAATCCAATGAGGGCCAGAGATAAGGCCTTCTGTCAGGAGTGCATGCAGGAGCCGGGCCCTGTGACCAGTAGGGCTTCGCAGGACTGGGGCCTTCCTAAGTTTGTTCTGGAGAGGCAAGGCGCAGCTGCACAGGTGAGGCCACTTGGTAACTCACTGCACCTGGTGGCAAGAGCCGGGAAGGGATATAAGGTCAGCATTTGCCTTCGGCTCTTTGCCACAGCAACACGTTTCCTGCCTTTCTGTGTTTGGCTTCTTGTGTCCTGATCCTCGACCTTGGCTTCTTGACTCCTTGCTTCTCAACTCTCGGACCCTTGACTTTGTGACTCCCTTCTTCCTGTCCCTCGGATCCCTGGCTTCTGGACTCTCGTTCCTGCTCCCACCCCGCCATCTTGCCCCAGGTCCCAACGTCCTCAGCTGGAACTTCGATCGCCTACAGACCGGACCGTGACACTTCCTTGGTGAAGCCCCATCACTGCAGAGATCCCTGTTATGTCCTCTCTTCCTGTTTTTGGGCTGTCAGCTTTCTACCGATAACCAGCTGTTTTATTCTAATAGCCCCAGTTGGGCGAAAGGAACGGAGAGGAATTTCATCTGCTTTGCATTTTAAAGCCAACAAACATAATCTGCAGTTCCCGGAATTTGCAATAAACAATCGGATTGTGCAACTCTCTGACTTTTTGCTATGCAGTTTTGGTTCAAAAATCTCTTGCAGGGAGACGCATACCAAAACTGTGCGTTCTAGGGAATGCACACAAAAGGTGTATTTTAGGAGAAGAGAAAACAGCGACCAGGCTTTCCAGTTATCCAAAACTTTTCAACAGGCTGGATATGAAACAAAATATTCCCAACGGTTTGGGGGTGGGGGTGCGAGGAATGGGGGAGAGGAAAAGGCTGGCTCCATGTTGTATTAAACAGAGGGAACAGCTGCTCAGTGGAAAAGATGGGATGTGACTGCCGGGGTCCACTCAGTGGAGGCTGCTCTGGAAGGGTGAATGGGGCCCTGCCCCATGAGCCTCAGTTTGCCCTCAGTCAGCTCCCAGTTGCCTGCCTTCTAAATGACACACAGTCCAAGGAGTGGCCCTGCCTGCCAGCTTCCTCCTTCTTACTCTGTTGTTGCCCATTTAAAACATAGCAGAGAGGAGGAAGTAGACACAACCAGAATTAGGTGGCTCTGCCTATTGCTGATTCTGGCTCTAGCGCCATCTACTGTTGGGCTCCCTGCCTTCCTGCCCATCAGCCCTAAGGGGTACCAGTCACCACTGCCTAGAAACTTAAATTGTCACTGTGCTTGGTATCAGCTTGGGCACACCACACCACGAGACTGGCAACACTCAATGGCAATGCAATGCTGTGTGTCTGTTGGGAGTAAAGGATAACTGTGGGAGGGAAATGGAATGGAGTATTCTGGGAAAGGAGCACTGTACCCTGAAACTGCCAGGCTACAACAGGGAGAGGGATAGGGATATGGTGCTGCAGGGCCTCACGGTCAGCTCAACTCAGAGACCGGCGACTTTGGGCTCCTCTTCTCCTGAAAATCGTTCAGTTCCCAGCTTGTCATTGCAAGAATTCCATGACTAAGAAGAAGCATCCTTATTCGAGAGAGCGAGCAGAAGATAGTGTACTGAAACACAGTAAAATGTGATTTAAATGGTTTGCCACTTTGAAAACCAAGCTAGCATATAAATATTTGGAGTAAATAAATAGTCTTCTTGCGAACGCTTCATGATGCGTTTTTTCGGGTTAAGAACGCGGCAAACCCAGAAGTGTTTACTTGTGGGTTTTGCTGAATGCGCATGCACAGAAGCATTCTGCGCGGTTCACGCATGCGCAGAAGTGCCACTCTGGTTACTGACTTTTCAGGGTGCGAACAGCACCCCAGAACGGATTGTGTCCGCAACCAGAAGTACCACTGTACGAGGGAGTGCCTGGGTTTGTTTCCTCCCTCCTCCCTCCTCCTCCCTCTTTCCTTTTGTGTCATGTCTTTTAGATTATAAACCAACAGACAGGGGTCATCATGGAAAAACGCACGCGCACGCACACACGTGTATATATGTGTGATAGGCACACACATATAATACACATATATACACACACCAGTGTGGTATAGTAGTTTGAATGTCAGACTAGGGCCTGAGGGACCAGAATTCAAATCCCTGCACAGCCATGAAGCTCACTGGGTAGCCTTGGGCCAGTCATTGCCTCTCTCAGCCTAAACTACCCTCATGATGTCCTTGGGATGAAATGCAGAAAACCATGCGCTCCACCTTGAGCTCCAATGAGGAAAAAGTGGGGTAGACATGCAGTAAATGAAATAAATGCACACGCTTTAAATAAAGTATCGGATATTATTCATCGCAAAAGGGAGGCGACTGGACTCGACGCCCCACAATCTCTCCACTTCCTGCTGGCTTCTGGTGTTTTCCAGGCCATGACTGCTGCAATATGACTCGCCTAGAGCAGCTGCTTGAAGCCATCGCTGTGCCAGAAGGTGGAGGCTGGGGGGGTGGGGGGAGGCCAGAAGACCCGCGGAACAAGATTTCCTGCGGGAGCCCTGCCGTTTGACTCTGCTCCCGTCTTGCGGTTCCTCCGGAGCGCAATTCCAGACAAGAGTGGCGTGAAGCGAGCCTGGGGGTTCTTTGATACGCTGCTCCGGGGGAAGCCTCCGGAGAGACGCCTTCAAAGCCGGCAGCTTAGCTCCCTTCGGATGGTTTTGCCTTTCATCCGGAAGATGGCAGGAAGAGAGAGAGAGTGAGTTGTGGGGGGAACTTAAGCGGAAACGGGGAAGGCTGATGCCTGTCTGTTCTCCTTGGGCAGGGGAAAGAGGCTTTTGGGAAGAGAAAGGAGGCCTTTGCGGATACGGCACTTGCAACACGGGGCCCCGTATGCACCATATGTTTAAAGCGGTGTCATACCACTCTGCACAATAGTCACGGTTCATAAATTCCAACATGTCCAGGGGGTAAAAACAGGATCCCGCCCCCCCCCCGTGCGAGATCGCACAAGATCATGCCACCCAAAATGGCTACCATGCTCTCGCATGGAGAAGCAGGATGTCCCAGTTTTACCAGGACAGTTGCAGAGTATGATGGTTTCCCTCAGAGAATCATGGGGATGGTAGTTCCTGAAAGGTGCTAGTTGCAGAGGGGTTTAACAATACAGTGGTACCTTAGTTTTCGAGAGTCTCGGAAGCTGAACGTTTCAGTTTATGAATGCTGAAAACCCGGAAGTAAATGCTTCTGTTTTTGAACACGCCTCGGAAGTTGAATGGCTTCCACTGCGCCCCCCCATTGAAACTGCAGACTGCTCTTTGCACCTCAGTTTTCGAACATTTTGGAAGCCGAACAGTCTTTCGGAATGGATTACGTTTGAAAACCGAGGTACCACTGTAATTCCCTCTTCCCAGGGAATTACAGTTCCCAAGATTGTTTGGGGAAAGCCGTGGCTGCTCAAAGCAGTGTAATACTACTTCAAGTGTGTTGTGTACTTAGGGCAGACAGAACCTGTCCACTCAAATTCTACAGAAATTATTTCTCCAGGGTCACCAGTGCATCATCCACAGGCACCAGTGTACCTGACAGGACCTTCTGTACCTGCCCAGGAAGGGTCTCACTAAATGTTCCCTCAAAAATCCACAATTCATGGGAGACCATTTGCACTTTCTGCTCAGTTCCTGCTTGCACCAGCTTGACATTTCCTAGACTGAACACGCCCCCCTGGATCATGCCCACATTTCATTTGTTGCCAGGCTGGGCACCATCCATCCTTGGTTCTGAGCAAAGGAGAAGTTCAAAGAGCCTCTCTGTGAACAAACATGCCAGTGGCTGATGGAGGCTCCTTTCTCTCCCCATTAATGGGGGAGGGCCTATCCATACCATTTTGTGGCCATGTCTCTCCCTCATTGCAGTTTTCAATATGGCAGTTATTATGCCATGCCCACCCCCAATCACCACTTTGTGTTTTGCCACACCCAGAGCAGCCATTTTGTGGTATGCCACACACCCCATGGCGGCCATTTTGCAAAACCCATGGCACTTTCTCAAGATTACAAGTGTGCCCACTGGCTCAAATAGTTAAGTGACTCCTGCTTTGTACTGTTCTTGTCACCCCATAGGAAAACAGGAAGCTGGCTTATCCTGAGTCAGACCATTGGCCCTTCTTGCCCCGGTGGAATCCATACAAATTCATCCATGTAGTCCATCCACACACAGCCATAAAACAGGATCCTGCTTTTTCAGCCAGCGCATGAAGACAGCACATGGAGTAGGAAGGTGATCTCTTACTTCACGAGTAGTGTGACCAGTGAGTAGCTACAGTGGCGTAGCATGGGGGCACAGGGGCGGTTGCCCTGGGCACAAAATTGTTCAGGGTGCAAAATTTCACCACCTGCTGCTGCCTCAGTACAGCTGTTTGCTGGGCTCCGTTGAAAACAGCTTCTCCATGTGAACCAGGAAGTGACTTCTCCAGACAACAGAACAACTGTTCTTTTTTTTAATCTCTGTGGCTGGAATCTCCTGGGTACCGTTAGGAAGTTGAATGTGCATGCTTACTCCTTCTGTTTCCCTTTCCATGTGGCCCCAGGCACTGTCAAGCCACGCTACACCACTGAGTGGCTGCTACCCATTTGGGCTGGTAGGACTGAAGACAGGGAGCTCACCAGTAGGTGGAATGAGAGCAGAGCCAAGTCATTCAAGTTTTGTCCTCATCCTCCTCCTAATCCTTGCTGAGTTCTACAAGGGGCGACACTGAGACTAAGGACGAGGAAACTGGCAGGCAGGGACACCCTCTGGGTTGAATTCAACATCAAGCCAGCTTTTCTCTTCCCCGCCTACTCCAGCCCTGCCTGCCACCCACTTCTGGGCACTATAGATAAGCCTTGGTGCAGGAAAGGTTTCCTTGCCCACAGTCTCCCTCGTCGCTGTTCCTCTGCCAAGAGTGGAACAGCCAGTGTATGGGACGACGTCCCTGCCCAGCCTGGCAGCCCTGCATCCATAATTCTCTGCATCCCCAATTAAGTGGCCAAGCCCTGCTGTAAAAGCAAGAGATGGGGAATTATTGATCAGACATGGCTGAGGCCGTGCCAAGTCCTCCCACTGCAGATCTGCTGCCTCCTTTGCAGCAGCTTCTCGATTCCTGGGGGAGGCTCCCCATGCAGTCCATAAGGAGTCACAACTCTACGGTGAAAGCAGAAACCTCAGGCCTGACAGGGGGAGGCGGGAGAGAATGTGGCCCTTGGAACCTCTCTGAGTGGCCCCCAAGACTCTCTTATCCCCTTCTCCACAGGCCACACCCACTGCTGACCCTCTTTGCATCCTCCTTGAGTGCTTTTGCCTGGCCTTGAACTCTGATTGTGACTCTTCTGTGTCCAGATATGTGATAGAGAGGTGGAGTGGGTATGTGTAGGAACTAGCTGGTTGTGGCATCCGTTGCTCTTGCTTCTGGCCCTCCCCTCCCACTGGTATGTGGCCCCCAGCAGTTTCCCATAAGGGAATGTCACCCCTGGGCTACAAGAGGTTCCCCACCCCTTGCTCTATAGCCACTGAACTCCTCCTTTGCTACAAGGAAGACTGCCTAGATGGGGGACTTCCGGAGGTGGCGCGAAACGAGTAATGGCGGTCCTCTTTGCGCAGCAAAGAGGGGCTCCGCAGAAAAGGGTTGTCCGCTACGGCGAAGCGACGACCCATTAAGTTAAACCACGAGCAGAGCGAGCTCGTGGCCGTGGGATCCGGCGGGCACCAAGAGCGACCCCCAAAACGAAGAAGGGACCCCGTAAGGGGCTCCGGAAGCGCGGAGGGGAAGCGGTGCTGTGGATTCATCGCTCTTTCTGCGGGAGTGAAGCCGCGCGGCTGTTACCGATGAGCGCCGACCTTTCTTCCTTCACATTGGATTACAAATCAACTACTCGTGAGTAGGATTTATTTGAGATTGGATTACAAATTGTGAATTTGGCTGAAAGCGGGAGACGAGAAAAAGGAAGTCCGTCTCCCGGAGGTGCTTAATGATCAAAGGCAAAGGAACTGACAAGCTGGAAGCAGTACAAAAGGGTTTTTTTTTAAATGAGAGACAGCATACGTCTGGAGAAGTTTGGAAACTGATGGGAAAGGCAAGTTATCTTTATTTTCCTGTGATTGTGTTTATTCTGCTTGGGGTTTCTTCTCCGCTAAAACTTTTAAAAACTTTAAAGACTTGAAAATCCCTAGTCCCGGACTTGCAGCGGGCAAAAAGTTGTGTTGCGGATACACTTACAAAGCTGAAACAGACACTTAGAGGCATTACCGGTGGATACAATTAAGTAACTGTATTTTGCACCTTTTAAGAAACTATTGTGGCAAAATTGAGAGGGCTCTGCCAGAGGGAAAAGATCTTCTTTAAAGATACTGATTAATTTAACAAATTGTAGGAACTTTAATGGCGACTGAAACTTTGTTTCTTCTTTCATGAACTGAACAACACTCCCCCTAGTGGAGTTTGGGATTTACAATTTCCTGAGAACTGACTTTGTTTTGTCTCTCTGTGGTCTGGTTACTCACTCTGAGGTCTGTCTTTCCCATGGAACTTTTGACAGCTTGACCTTGAATCCAAAGACAGGTGTGGAATGAGTGTGGAATGAGTGGTAAACCAAAAACAAGAGCTGCGTCGAAAGCAGGGAAAGGCAAATTGGTACAAACAACTTTGGTTTCCCAGGCCCGCAGATCTTCAGTCCCTGCGGTTCTACAGGCTGTACCATTACCAACAACCCCAGCTGAAGAATCAGAACAATCAACAAGTGAAGATATGGCAGCTGGGGGATCCAACATTCTCCTAGAGGAAATGTTACAACAATTTGCAATTTTGAACAAAAAAGTGGATGATCAAACTGCAAAAATTGACTTAGCCACATCTTCAATTACCAAACTTTCCGAACAGGTGGCTAAGCATTCACAAGATATTGGAAACCTAAAGGACGTTGTATCCGAAAATCGAAAATTGGCCGAGGCTGCGAATGAAAAAGTAGACGCAGTAACCAAAGAAGTGGAGGAATTGAAAGGAGAGGTAAGGCCGCTCCATAAACATATTACTGACCAGCAGGCCTATTTGTCTTTGGTGGAACTGCGAAACAGGGAAAATAATTTGAGATTACGCTCTATCCCAGAGATTGAGAAAGAGGACTTGATTGGTTTTTTAACAGTAGAATTTGCTAAATTCTGGGGTATAAACGAAGATATAGACTTCAAAATAACAACTGCATTCAGATTGGGAAGGGCTGCTGGGAAGGACAGACCTAGAGACTGTTTGATTATCTTAAGGACTAAGCAGGAGAGAGACAAGATACTTGACCTACATTTTAATAAAGCACTTGTGATCCAGGACAGAAGAGCACAAATTTACAAGGATATTCCTAAACAATTACTGGATCTAAGAACTAACTACACTGACCTAGCTGGACTTTTGAGAGGTAACGGAATACCTTACAGGTGGGAGTTTCCACAAGGCCTTTCATTCAAATACAAAGGAAAGAAGATAAAAATCAAAACGAAAGAGGATAGCCAGAAGTTCCTACACGACCACGGAGAAGACTTGCAGAAAGGAGCGGCAGCTATTTGGCCACCACCAGAGTCAGGAAAAGAGTTACCACCTTCGGATCTGGACAAAAAAGAAGACACCCAACAAGAGTAACAACAGATTGATACAGGATGTCTCTGCAGCTGTATAGTTGGAACATTAACGGCGCGAATTCCCCAGAAAAACGCAAAAGGATCTTCCATATCCTAAAGAAAGAAAATTTGGATATAATTTGTTTGCAAGAAACCCATGTGACCAGGTCACACAGGAAGGTGCTAACAAATAAAAGATTAGGCCAAGAATTTATTTCATCAGACAGAGTTAAGAAGAGAGGCGTGGTGATTTACGCCAAAGAGAATTTATCACCAAAATTTTTGTTTAAAGATGAACAAGGAAGAATCCTGGCTATTGAAATTTCGACCCAAGGAGAAAAAGTTTTGATATTAGGAATCTATGCACCAAATGAGGGGAAATCAGAATTTTATAAGAAGCTGCATGAGACACTACTGGACTATCTGGACTACTCCAACATCATTATGATGGGAGACATGAATGGGGTCGTCTCTACTTTGATGGATAAGTCACAGAATCAGAATCTGACTAAAGATGGAAGACTACCAAAAACTTTCTTTGAACTAACTGACAATATGGACCTAACTGACTTATGGAGGACGAGAAACCCCCTAGGTAAAGAAGGAACTTTCTTTTCTGAGGCCCACCTGTCATGGACAAGAATCGACCAAATCTGGGCAACTAGAGGGCTGGCACCTAAGACTACAAAAATAGAAATCTGCCCAAAGACCTGCTCCGACCATAACGCTTTGAAAATGGAAATGAGATTTACTACTGCCGACTCCTTCAGATGGAAAATGAATGACAACCTGTTAAGAGATCAAGAGATCGTAAAGAAGGCCCAAAAAACTTTAAAGGATTATTTTGAAATTAACTTGAACACCTCGGTGGAAAAAAGAATTATCTGGGACGCAAGCAAAGCTGTTATGAGAGGGTTTCTGATACAACAGAATACAATTAAGAAAAAACTTTGGAATAGTAAAAAAGACAAGATATTGGAGAAGATAAGTGATGGAGAGAAAAAATTAAGAGTGAATCCAAAATCAAAAGAGACTTTAAGAGAAATCAAATTTCACCAGTCACAATATGCGAAATTGATTAACCAAGAAGTGGAATGGAAAATCAAACAAATGAAACAAAGATCCTTTGAATCTGCGAACAAATGTGGGAAACTGCTCGCTTGGCAGTTGAAAAAGAGACAAAAATTAAATTATGTCACCAACTTAGAAGTAGAAGGGAAAAATATTCAGAAACCGGGAGAAATTAGAAGGTGTTTCCAGAAATATTTTAAAAAACTGTATACACAAGAACCCGAGGAAGCAACTGAGATAGAACAATTCTTGAAAGATAACGGCCTACCAAAATTATCTCAAGAGAAGAGATCAATCTTGAATTGTAAAATAACACAACAGGAAATCGAGGATGCCATTCAGAATATGCAACTAGGCAAATCTCCGGGCCCTGATGGACTCACCTCCAAGTACTACAGGATTTTAAAAGACTATTTGATACAACCATTAATGGAGGTTTGTAACCAGATTATGGGGGGAGGGAGGGCACCGGATACGTGGAAAGAAGCATTCATCACACTGATACCTAAAGTGGAAACTGAAAAGACTCAACTCAAGAACTACCGCCCCATCTCACTCCTAAACGTGGATTACAAAATATTTGCGGATGTTTTGGCTAACAGATTTAAAAAAGTACTAAATGAAGTAATCCATAAGGACCAAGCAGGCTTTCTCCCAGGTAGACATTTGTATGATAATACCAGGAACATTATCGATATTCTGGAACTTTTACAAACAAATATTAACACCAAAGCAGTGTTAATTTTTATTGATGCGGAGAAGGCCTTTGACAACATTTCTTGGAAATTTATGAAGAAAAACTTGGAAGGGATGGGAGTGGGAAGGGGGTTTGAGAACGGAATAGAGGCAATCTATTCAGAACAAAAAGCTAAGTTGATAGTGAACAATGTGGTGACAGAAGAACTTCATATTGAAAAAGGAACACGCCAGGCGTGCCCCCTATCCCCTCTGTTGTTTATTTCAGTCCTGGAGGTTTTGCTGAATATGATAAGGGAGGATCGGCAGGTACAAGGAATACGGGTCGGAGCGAAACAGTATAAACTGAAAGCATTTGCAGATGACTTGGTTTTAACATTACAGGAGCCAGAACCTAGTACAAAAAGAGTTTTGGAATTGATTCAGAAATTTGGTCGGGTGGCGGGTTTTAAGCTGAACAAACAAAAAACTAAGGTGTTAGGGAAAAACTTGACGGTTATTGAAACAGAGGGGTTTCAGAAGGAAACAGAACTAAACATTGTAAAAAAAGTGAAATACCTGGGGGTCAATCTGTCCTCCAAGAATTTGAATTTATTTAAAGATAATTATGAAAAATGTTGGTCAGAAGTTGTCAGGGGATGATTAGCTGCTTGTGCTTAAAATAGTGCCCCTTCAGAGTTTGTGCGACCCCACAAACCTCTGTGTGTGACAGAGCTCCTCAGACATGTCTGCTCTAGTCACTTGTAGAGTCCGACAGTGGCTGTCTGCGGAAGCGCTTCCAGCAAAGAAGTTCCTTAACGGAAACGCGTCTCCTGGACTCACGACGTGACAGCTTCCGACGAAGCATAGGTCTCCCTGCAGTTGCTTCTGACACCTCCCCGCTATTTTCGCTCGAAGTGTCTCTCACCCCTTTCTCTCCCCTTCTGCTTCCTGCCTGGGCTGCTGCGTCTCTCTCAGCATTACTGAGATCCTCCTCCAGAGACCCCGCGCTCCCCCTACTGGTCCCTGCTTTAGCTGTTGACTCTCTCCCAGTCTCTGGGAGCCCTACCACTTCCCTTTCCTCCGATGTCAGTTCCCTGACATCCACCTCCCCTCCAGGGCCCCCCTCTCCCCCGCCCCTACTCTCTCCTCTGGGCGGTGAGGAGCTGAAACCCCTAAAAGAATCCTCCTCATCTTCCGACGTCTCGAACATTTCCCTCCATCGGTCTTCGTTCCGACTCGCTGAATCCTCCTCCACCTCGGAATCAGCGAACCCCTCCAACTCTTCTTCTTCGTCGGTGGTGGCGAAGTATTCCCTCCGGAACCTCGCCACTGGCTGGGGTTTCCGAGGGAATCTCTGATGAAAAGTTTCAATCAAAACCTCGTCATCTACATCCTCTGCCCTGACCCAGGTGTTTTCCGACTCCGGCTCCCCTTCCCACATTACCAAATACTCTACTTGCTCTCCCCTCCACCTGGAATCGAGAATCTCCGCTACATGGTAGCTGTGTTCTTTTTCCTCCATAGCTGGTCCCCTATTGACCCTCCCCTCTCTGTCCCCTATATACGGTGACAGCAATGATCTGTGGAACACTGGGTGCAACTTCATGTGGTTAGGTAACCGGAGTCTGAAAGCCACTGGGTTGACCTGTTGCGTGACTTCAAATGGGCCCAGTCTTTTGGGTCTTAACTTCTTACAACCTCCTTTAAATGGTAACCCTTGGGTGGACAACCACACCTGATCCCCCACCCTAATGCTTTCTCCTTCCCTTCTGGTTTTGTCTGCCTGCCTCTTATATTCCTCCTTCGCCCTGTTTAAATTGAGTTGGAGCTGGCGATGGATCGCGTCCATTTCTTCAACGAACTGTTCTGCGGCTGGAACGCTCCAGTTCTCCCCCTCCCCCCCTGGGAAGGCTCGGGGATGACACCCGTGATTGGCCAAAAAAGGGCTCATTCCCGTGGACACGTTCTCCGCATTGTTATAGGCAAATTCTGCCAACGCCAGCTTCTCCACCCAATCATTCTCTCTGTCATTCACATAACACCTCAAATATTGCTGGAGGACACCATTAGCTCTTTCCGCCTGCCCGTTGGTTTCTGGATGACGGGCAGTTGAGAAATTCACCTCTACATGCAATAAGCTCATGAGCTTCCTCCAGAACCTGGAAGTAAATTGTTTCCCTCGGTCCGAAACCACCCTCAAGGGGGCACCATGCAATCTAAACACATTTTCCACAAACAATTTAGCGGTTTCTTCTGCTGTGACCGCATGTGAGCAGGCTATAAAGTGGGCCATCTTGGTTAACAGGTCTACCACAACCATAATGGCTGTCTTCCCTTTGGACCTGGGCAGATCAGTCATAAAATCTATTGCCACTGCCTCCCATGGTCTTTCCGGCGTGGGTAGTGGTTCTAATAAACCTGCCGGTGCCCGCCTCTCCCCCTTGGCTCGTTGACATCGGTCACACCCTCTCACATACTCCCGCACATCTTCCCTGACCTTGGGCCACCAGAATTCCCTGGTAACCAGCCACATGGTTTTGTGTTGCCCAAAATGCCCTGCTGTGGGGCTATCGTGCAGTTGCTTGAGTACCTTTTCCCTCAATTCTCCTTCAGGTACGTATAACGCTCCCTTGTAGTACAACGCCCCGTTTCTCTCCTCAAAACCCCCGGGTTTGTCTCCCTCCCTCCTGAGACCCCTGAGTTTGTCCTGGGCATATTCATCCTGCACCGTTCCCTCTATCAGTTCCCTTAGCCCCACCAGTGCCGCCCCACACACCCAGCGATCCTCGGGAATGACATGGGTCTCTTCGGGTGCACCCTCTCCCTCCAAATATTCAGGTTTGCGTGATAGAGCGTCCGCCCTAACGTTCTCCTGGCCTGGTACGTAACAAATCTCAAAGTTAAATTTGGAGAACTCCTGGGCCCATCTCAACTGCCGTTGGTTGAGCACTCGCGCAGTTCTCCAATACTCTAGATTCTTATGGTCCGTGCGTACTTGCACCTTCTGTTGTGCACCAATTAGTAGGTGCCTCCATCTCCGGAAGGCCTCATAAATCGCAAGAAGTTCCCGGTCATACACCGTGTAGTTTCTCTCCGATTTGTTCAGCTTTCGCGAAAAGAAGGCACACGGTCGCCACTCGGACCCCTCCTTCCCTGGCTGCAGAAGAAGCACCGCCCCTATGGCTCTGTCAGAAGCGTCTGTTTCGACCCTCAGCTTTTTTTGTAAATCCACATGTAGAAGTTGTTCGTCAGAGGCGAAGGCCTTTTTCAGTTCCTCAAACGCTCGCTCCGCCTCCCCCGTCCAAACAAACTTCTTTTTGCTGCTGAGACAGTCCGTGATGGGCGCCGTCAGGTGAGCGAAGTTTCGGATGAACTTACGATAAAAGTTTCCAAACCCTAGGAACCTCTGCACATCCTTCTTAGTCTTGGGGGTTTTCCATTCCAGCACCGCTTGAACCTTGCCGGGGTCCATGGCCAACCCCTTGTCTGACAAACGGTACCCCAGGAATTCCACCTCCTTGGTATGAAACTGACACTTCTCCAGTTTCACCCACAGTCTGTTGGCATGCAGCCTGCTCAACACTTCTCTGACGTCTCTCACATGTTGCTCCTCATTCTCCGAATACACCAACACGTCATCTAAGAAGGCCACGCAATTCTTGTAGAGCAAAGGCCCCAGTACATGGTTCATAAAGGCTTGAAAACACGCGGAGCCTGCTTGTAATCCAAAAGGCATAACGAGATATTCAAATGCCCCCAAAGGGGTGAACATGGTGGTCTTCCATTCATCCCCTTTCCTTATACGTATCAGGTTGTACGCCCCCCTTAGGTCCAGCTTTGTAAAAATCTTTCCTTTTCGCACCCTGGTCAAAATATCGTCAATCCTGGGCATAGGAAAAGCCACCGGCTCTGTCACTGCATTTAGGGCCCGAAAGTCACATACCAGTCTCGGCTTGTCCGTGTTCTTTTTATCCACAAAAAACACTGGGCTACCCCCCGCTGCCTTGGACTCTCTGATGAAGCCTCTCTTCAGGTTCTTGTCAATGAACGCTCGCAACTCCTGCATCTCCCTGTCTGACATGGCATACAACCTGCCTACAGGAAGCTGTGCTCCAGGGAGTAAATTGATCTGGCAATCAAAGGGCCTATGCGGGGGTAGTTGGTCAGCTTCCTTCTCGCTGAACACGTCGCTGAGATCAGCATACTGTGATGGTACCTTCCCCTTCTCCATCACTTCCGTCCCTGCTAGGGTGGCTTGGGCCCCTGCTGACCCCTTTTCCCCCCTGCAGTGTTCTAAGCAATGTGCGGAACCGAAGGAAACCACTCTTTGATGCCAGCCCACCAGCGGATCATGTAGGGCTAGCCAGCTCATTCCCAAAATAATGGGAGCGCCTCCCAAGGTGGCCACATTAAACGCTATCAGTTCTGTGTGCCTTGCCACCCTCATTATCATTGGGATGGTCTGCAAGCTGACGCCTCCTCCCAACAGTTCTCTGCCATCGATCGTGGTCACCTGCAGGGGGTTGCTTAAGGGGATAGTCTGTATCTGGTGTTCAGCCGCAAACTCCTTGCTCATGAAATTGCAGGAGCTGCCTGAGTCCAACAGCGCCTTTATTTTTAGGGGGTGTCCATTTTGCAACTCTAGCGACACTTCAATCACTAGAGCAGGTCGAGGAGCTTCTGGCACTGGCACTTGGGAAAGGGGCACTTTCACTGCTCTTTGACCTGGCTGCAGTGCCCTGCTGGCAACCAGGCGTTGGCTTTTACCTGCTCCGTTTCTCCCTGCTCTTCCCCCTCAACAGTTCCCACCATCCCTTGCCATTCCTTCCTCTGGGGGCAGACTCTGGCAAAGTGGCCTGGCTGTTGGCAGAGATAGCATTTCCGGGGTCCCTTTCCCTCCTTCTTCGCCCCCTCACTGGGCTTTGAAACTGCGTGCGCGCGGGCTGTTCCGATTTCCATCGGCTCTGCCGGCGGGAAAGCTGGCTCAGGAATGTCTGGAATGCGTAACTCCTTCCAACGTTCCCCTCTCCCTTCCCGCCTCTCCAAGGCTCTTGCCTCCTGGCGCGCTCCAATGGTCAGCGCAGATTTGGTCAGCTGATCCATAGACACCGCCCTGGGGCTCCTGGCCAGCTCGTCTTTCACAGCTGAAGAAAGACCTTCTTCAAATAGCATCTGAATGGGTGCTGCCGATAAATCCCACCCCAATCTGTGAATCAGCATGGTAAATTCAGTCCAGTACTCACGGACAGATCTGCTTCCCTGCTTGCAAGCCATTAGCTGTCTGCGCACTCCCCCCTCCTCAATATCGCTGGAGAACATGATATCCATTGCACGAAAGAATTTCATAGCGTCCTTCAGGATATCGTTGTGCGTTGCCATCAGGGGTCGAACCCAGTCCCGCGCCCCCTTCTCAAGATGCCCAATTACGAAAGCAACTCGGGATTCCTCATCAGGGAACTCATCAAACTGCACATTCAGGGCATATTGCATTTCAGTCCTAAAGGCATGGTAATCCTTGGGGTCCCCCCCAAACTTCTGCACTAATCCTGGTACCTTTCTGGGGAACTGAGTGGTTCTCCCCTTCTTGTCTGCATCTTGAGCCCTCCTCTCCTCGAGCCTCGCCGTCTGCAGCGCAAGTTGGACCTCCAATGCTCGGTATCTGTCTTCCAAGCTTGGACCAGCTCCACCCCCTGCGGCTCCGGCTCCTGCTGGGTCGCTCATGATGCCTTCTCCTGCACAGGCAGCGTACAGAGTCTGTCGGACTGCTGTCAGGGGATGATTAGCTGCTTGTGCTTAAAATAGTGCCCCTTCAGAGTTTGTGCGACCCCACAAACCTCTGTGTGTGACAGAGCTCCTCAGACATGTCTGCTCTAGTCACTTGTAGAGTCCGACAGTGGCTGTCTGCGGAAGCGCTTCCAGCAAAGAAGTTCCTTAACGGAAACGCGTCTCCTGGACTCACGACGTGACAGCTTCCGACGAAGCATAGGTCTCCCTGCAGTTGCTTCTGACACCTCCCCGCTATTTTCGCTCGAAGTGTCTCTCACCCCTTTCTCTCCCCTTCTGCTTCCTGCCTGGGCTGCTGCGTCTCTCTCAGCATTACTGAGATCCTCCTCCAGAGACCCCGCGCTCCCCCTACTGGTCCCTGCTTTAGCTGTTGACTCTCTCCCAGTCTCTGGGAGCCCTACCACTTCCCTTTCCTCCGATGTCAGTTCCCTGACAGAAGTTAAAAAAGATCTAGAAATTTGGTCAAGATTGAAACTATCCTTGTTAGGCCGAATTGCAGCTATAAAAATGAACGTTTTGCCAAAAATGTTGTTTTTGTTCCAGGCCTTGCAGATTGTGGACAGAGTGGATTGTTTTGGAAAGTGGCAGAAGGACATCTCTAAATTTGTCTGGCAGGGCAAAAAGCCCCGAATAAAGTTTAAAATACTAACTGATGCAAAGGAGAGAGGGGGGTTTGCCCTGCCGGACTTAAGGTTATACTATGAAGCTGCGGCCTTCTGCTGGATGAAAGATTGGATTTTATTGGAAAACACTGATGTCCTAGATCTGGAAGGCTTTAATAATTCGTTAGGTTGGCATGCGTATTTGTGGTATGACAAGGGGAAAACACATGGAATGTTTAAAAACCATATTGTCAGAAAAGCAATATTCATGGTCTGGAAAAAATACAAAGACTTATTGGAAAGTAAAACTCCGAGGTGGATCTCACCAATAGAGGCCAAAGCTCGGAAAACATCCAATATGGAGGCATATTGGCCGAAATATTGGGAAATAATAGAAAACATTGGAGGTAATTGGAGGTTGCAGAGCTTTGAAAAATTAAAGGATAAGGTGCAAAATTGGCTACATTATGCCCAAATTAATGAGGTTTTTAAGCTAGATAAAAAAATAGGATTCCAGGTGGAAAAATCGAAACTTGAGACAGAGTTGTTAGAACCAAAGACCAAGGTAATATCGAGAATGTATAACTTGCTGCTTAAATGGAACACTCAGGATGAGACAGTTAAATCAGCCATGATAAAATGGGCTCAAGACATTGGTTACAATATTATGTCTGAGGACTGGGAAAAGTTATGGACCACCGGTATGAGGTTTACGGCATGTAATGCCCTGAAAGAAAACATTATGAAAATGGTATACAGGTGGTACATGACCCCAGTCAAGCTCGCTAAGATATACCATTTGTCTGATAATAAATGTTGGAAATGTAAGGAGGCTGAAGGGACATTCTTTCACCTCTGGTGGACTTGTCCAAGATTGAAGGCCTTTTGGGAAATGATCTATAACGAGTTAAAAAAGGTGTTTAAGTACACCTTTCCCAAGAAACCAGAGGCCTTCCTTCTGGGCATTGTCGGCCAGAAGGTGTTAAAAAAGGATAGAACTTTTTTTTTGTATGCTACAACTGCAGCAAGAATTCTTATCGCCAAGCATTGGAAGACCCAAGATTTGCCCACACTGGAGGAGTGGCAGACGCAATTGATGAACTACATGGAGCTGGCCGAGATGACTGCAAGAATCCGAGACCTGGGAGAAGAGGCAATGGAGGAGGACTGGAAAAAATTTAAAGACTATTTGCAAAAGTATTATAAGTTGTATGAAACATAAGACGTCGTATGATTTGGAACGTTAGCCCCAGCAATGAAATTTAATTATTTATGAAATTGCTAACATTTGTGAAAGAATCAAAGTTTAAATGGGTAAAAATGATATCATGTTATATTTTTTTGGAGTAAATGGAGAATAAGAGATGTAAACTTAAACTGCAACTGAAAATATAAAGAAACACACGAAATAAGGGTATAATTTGCTGATGACTTTATTATCAAGAATGCATTATGCGGGAGATGTGGGGAAGTCCAATGGAAATTTGAAATAAGCTGTTGAATTGGATGTGATTTTTTGCTCTTTTTTCTTTTTTTCTTCTGTTCTGCTTTTTCTTTTGTTCTTTCTGTAATTTGGAAAAATGTAATAAAAATTATTATAAAAAAAAAAAAGGAAGACTGCCTAGATGGCACCTTTGGGGTGAGCAGCACTTTTGCTTCAGCAACAAGATTGGCTTTTTTTCTTTTCCTGCAGTGCCTTACTGCTAGGGCTGGGATTAACCTCCTCTGCCAGGACTCACCTCTTTCCTTTGAGAAGTTTTTCAGTCTTGAATGGATCCCTGGACCACTTCATCCTCACCCATCCCCTTTATGCTATAGTGCGATGCTACAGAAATGTTCCATGCTCAGAACACCGACGCTGGCAGTTCATGATGCTCACCTTAAATATAAAAGTTGACAATTAATGCCCCTGACTTCTTCTCCAGCTCAGACCCAGGGTTCTCTCCTTCACTTTCCTACGGCAAAAGCATCCTACATGATCACTCGGACTGGAAAGATTATTTGGTTTCTGCAGTGGCCCCGATGCCTCTGTCTCCTTAGGGAAAGATTGATCACAAGGCCAGACTCCCTTTGACCTGAACTAGTAATATTACCATCCTTGGCCTCTGAAGCCACTGCTATTCCCCTTTAAGGGTCGAGGGCCTCACTCACAGAGTATCATAGAATTGTGGAGATGGAAAGGACCTGAGGATCATCTAGTCCAGGCATAGGCAAACTCGGCCCTCCAGATGTTTTGGGACAACAACTTCTACCATCCCTAGCTAACAGGACCAGTGGTCAGGGATGATGATGAGAGTTGTAGTCCCAAAACATCTGGAGGGACGAGTTTGCCTATGCCTGATCTAGTCCAACCCCTTGCAATGCAGAAATATGCAGCTGTCCCATATGGGGATCGAATATGCAGCCATGGCGTCATCAGCACCACGCTCTAACCAACTGAGCTATCCATTAATAGGAGGGGGAACCTGTGGCCCTTCAAATTTTGTTGAACTGCAGCACTTATCATCCCTGACCATTGGCTATACTGGCTGGGGCTGATAGGACTTGGAGTCCAATAACGTCTGGAGCTGCACAGGCTAAAGGAAGCCGAAAACCCATTTAAGGCTCAGGCAGAATTTGCTCACAATGCTCAAGGCTTGCAGCCTCCACTGGGCGCTCTCCATGGTGCTAACTCATTTCCCACCTCCCTCCTACTTCTCTAACTTTGCATGTAGGACCTGCATAGACTACAAAGCAGGGAGGGAGGGAGGGAGGGAGAGAGAGAGAGAGAGAGAGAGAGAGAGAGAAGAGTAAGCATGATGCTGCAATGGGTATTGTAGCAAAGGCACATTGAGACAACTAAGTCTCCCACACATTTCAGCTCCAAATTCACCTTCAGACCAAAAGGGTGCATGTAACAAAACAATCATTCCAAATAGGAGTGATGCTGTTCAGGATTCCAGTCAGCCACGCCTTCTTTCAGGATGTTCTAAGCTGTGAGGGGCTGAAGCAGGTGTTGTTTGTAGGGGTTGCCAGATGCCCATATCAGATGCCCATGGGAGGTTCACAAGCAGAACTTGAGTGCCAGAACACTCTACCCACTTCTGATTCCCAGCGATTGGGATTCAGGGGCCTCCTGCCTCTGATAGTGGCGGGAGAACATAGCAGCTATTTTGGCTATAGTCACTGATAGCCTTAACCTCCATGAATTTGTCTAATCCGTAGTTTAAAGCCATCTGAGTTGGTGTCCATCATCATCAGAATCTGTGTCTGGCTGCCCCATGTGGTGAATCACAGAACTGCAAATGGCAGCCTTCTTAGTGCAAAGAACCGTCCAGATTGACTCCACCTGCCAGGGCTGATTATTAGATGCTACTAGTCAGGGCTTCTTTTGCCAACTGAGACATCCTTAAGCAGCATGTTCTTCCTGAGCTCTGGTCTGCTCCTGCATCCTTATGTGCGCGCGCGCTCTCTCTCTCTCTCTCCTGCTGGTTTGCTGGCTTGATCCTTGTCTCTGCCTCTGGGTTTCTCTTTCAGTTCTGCCTGGCACCTCAGCCATGATTCCTGGGTCCACCACCATGCCCAGCTCTGATACATGTCTTGCTGGTATTAAAGAATGCATGTGCACCCGAGGAAAGAGAACTCTTAGTGTTCAAAAGTGCGCATGTCTAAATGAAAGAAAAAACTCGCCAGCAAAATCAAGTTGGATGCAACTCATAGCATCACATCCAAACACCTTTCCAGTGGCTTTGGCATTGCATACCTGAAGGAGTATCTCCACCCCCATTGTTCAGCCCAGGCACTGAGGTCCAGCTCTTAGGGCCATCTGGCAGTTCCCTCACTGCAAGAAGTGAAGTTACAGGGAACCAGGCATAGGCCATTCTCGGTAGTGGCATCCACCCTGTGGAATGTCATTCCACCAGATGTCAAGGAAATAAACAATGATCTGACTTTTAGAAGACATCTGAAGGCAACCCTGTTTTGTTGTTGTTGTTTAGTCATTTAGTCGTGTCTGACTCTTCATAACCCCCTGGACCAGAACACGCCAGGCACTCCTGTCTTCCACTGCCTCCCACAGTTTTGTCAAACTCATGTTGGTAGCTTCAAGAACACTGTCCAACCATCTTGTCCTCTGTCATCCCCTTCTCCTTGTGCCCTCCATCTTTCCCAACATCAGGGTTTTCAAGGGAGTCTTCTCTTCTCATGAGGTGGCCAATGTATCGGAGCCTCAGCTTCAGGATCTGTCCTTCCAGTGAGCACTCAGGGCTGATTTCCTTCAGAATGGAGAGGTTTGATCTTCTTGCAGTCCATGGGACTCTCAAGAGTCTCCTCCAGCACCATAATTCAAAAGCATCCATTCTTCGGAGATCAGCCTTCTTTACAGTCCAGCTCTCACTTCCATACGTCACTACTGGGAAAGCCATAGCTTTAACTATACAAACCTTTGTCGGCAAGGTGATGTCTCTGCTTTTTAAGAGGCTGTCTAGGTTTGTTATTGCTTTTCTCCCAAGAAGCAGGCATCTTTTAATTTCGTGACTGCTGTCACCATCTGCAGTGATCATGGAACTCAAGAAAGTAAAATCTCCCACTGCCTCCATTTCTTCCCTTTTCTATTTGCCAGGAGGTGATGGGACCAGTGGCCATGATCTTTGTTTTTTTGATGTTGAGCTTTAGACCATATTTAGTCTAGCTTTAGACCACTCTTCTCTTTCACCCTCATTAAAAGGTTCTTTAATTCCTCCTCACTTTCTGCCATCAAGGTTGCGTTATCTGCATATCTGAGATTGTTGATATTTCTTCCAGCAATCTTAATTCCGGCTTGGGATTCATCCAGTCCAGCCTTTCGCATGATGAATTCTTCATAGAAGTTAAATAAGCAGGGAGACAGTACTCCTTGTCGTACTCCTTTCCCAATTTTGAACCAATCAGTTGTTCCATATCCAGTTCCAACTGCAGCTTCTTGTCCCACATAGAGATTTCTCAGGAGACAGATGAGGTGATCAGGAACTCCAATTTCTTTAATAACTTGCTATAGTTTCCTGTTTAGGGAAGCTTTTAATGTTTGATGTCTTCTTACTGTGTTTTAATTTGTTGGAAGCCAACCAAGTCAGATGGGCAGGGTAATAATAATATTCAATAACACGCCCCTATTTTCATCGGAGAAATGTTAGAGGGTATGTCCCAGTCAGATGGGTGGCATCATAATAATAATTACAGTGTTTCATCTATGATTTTTTTTTTATATCCTCCAAATGTGAAGATGTGTCTATGACCATTCCTCCACTCCCAATATGCTTCAGGTTTGTTTGCTCATTTTGCCTGAGGATGGCCACCTTGAAGAAGTCTCAATTTGAGCTGATAAGAGTCAGAGTGTTAGTCGGGTGTTGTGTTAAAGCCTATGGGGGTTGACTGGTGCCAGATGGCTACTGCTTGAAGGGGCACAGAATACTTAACTTCATGGGGCTCCTTGGCAGAGGATCTGCTTTGCATGGACAAGGTCCTGGGTCCAATCCTTCGTTTCCCCAGGAAAAGCACTAGTCTGAAACCTTGGAGAACCACTGCCAGTCAGAATGGACCATACAAGCTAGATGGACTAGTACTCTGGGGCCGTGTAAGGCAGCTTCCTGCATTCCTATTTAAACCATCCCTAGATTTAGAGTGTTGGGGGACTGTCATCTTACATTATTTCTGAAGGAAAGGCTGCCATTCAGCGGCAGAGGACATCATTTCCATGCAGAAGGTCCCCGGTTCAGTACCTGCTACCTCCAGGTAGGGCTGGAAAAGGCCCCTGATCTGAAACCTTTGGAGAGCCTCCATCAGTCAGTGTAGTCAATAATGAGCAAAATGGACCCAATAAGTTTAAGACAACTTCCTATGCTCTTATACATGTCTTTGTAACATAGCAGGGAGGAGGGGAGGAGGGAAGGAGATGCAAGGAACCGACACCCCACGGCAAACTGTGCATGCTCCAAATCCCAGAATTAATTTTAGAATTTCTCAGTTAAACTGGAATTCAGGAGGGAACAGAATGCATATCAGAGCAAGTCAGAGGAACAATGAAGAAACAGGGGAGAGGGAACATCTCTTGTCCTGATTTCTGGTTCATTTCATTCCTAAACTTTATCTTCTCCCACCCTATCTTTCAATAACTATTTTTTCACCTTGTTTGTTTGTCTACAGAGTAAGCTTTCCACACATTTGCCAGGCTGGTAAGTGGGTGTGGATTAGCCAGCAATGTCCCTCTACCCAGCTATCCCGCTCAGCTAGTTGCCAATGGAGTCACTAGTTTGGTGTCAACCTGTCCTTTCTGAACACCAAACCTGTGGCTGAGTGGACCAACAGAAAGACCCCAATGGGAATTTCTAAGAGTGGCAGTGATGGTGGGGGAGCAAGGTTGCATTGGTACTCTTTGTACAGTAGGCTAGTTTCTACCCTGACTCACACACCCCTCTCCAGCCTCCATCCAGGCAACCAAAACACATGGCCAAGAGTTCAAGAACAAATTCCAGCTCAGGGAGCTGTTTAAAGTGAGGCCAGTGAGGAGGGCCACAGTCTGCCCCTGGGCTTGAGGTTCACAGCCCCTGATGCCGAGAGTCCACTTTGCAGCACTTCAAGCAGAAGACAGAGCTTGAGGTCTTATCATGGAGAGGACAGAAGACTTGGTAATGGGCATGCCAGCTTGGAACAAGGTCCCATCGCTCAAAAGGCATGCTTGGGGCTTTGACACTGTGTGCATCTGACTCCTTCATCCTCCTGTCATAGATGCCTGCCCAGGGAATGATTATCACCAACAGCCATTCGGGCTGGGATGGAGGGAAAATTAAAAACAGTTTCAATCAAAGCCACCTGCAGAGCTCTGTCTTCCTCTCTCTCTCTCCCCTCCCCACTGGGCTTCCCTAACTGGGCTTCCTGCCAGCTCTCCCTCCCTCCCTCTCTCCCTCCCCCTGCAAATTCCCTGGCACCAGTTTCCAAGCAACAATATTTGAGATACGGCTATGAACACATGATGATTATTTTATTATATGTTTCTCCCGTCGCGTCACTGAGAGATCCCCGACGTGAAATCTGCCAAGTTAAGCACTCTGGAAATACATGCTGGGGTGGAAAGAGAGAATAATAGGTCCAGGAGCAGGGCGGGGGGTTCCTCTCCCTGCCAGCCAGGAAAGGGGGTGGGCTTGGTGCCCCCCCGCCTGAAGACTCTTCTTGGCATGTCTTGGATCCACAAGGGAAAGGAAGCATTGAAGAATGTAGCTTAGCAGATCTCTGCCTAGGGATTGTCTGAGGAACAGCAATCTCTGAGATCCTCACACCAGAAGACGGCAATGTCCCTGAGGTTGTCCCTTCACATTTCTCAAAGGAGGACACTATTCACCGCTTCCTCACATTTCACTCGCCTTGGAGCTTCCAGAAAAATGGGAACTCTAAAGATGACTCAGCATAGCAGGACCTGCCCCTTTTAATTCCAGCTACCTGACAGACTTGGGATGCTCATCTGCTTCCCCACTCAATCAAACACAGAGCAACAACCTTCTTCCTTGGGAGCTGTCTGTGGTCCTGAACATCACCAGCCTGCACACCACAATAACTGTCCATGGTCCTGCACATCATTACCTGCTCCTGGCTTCTGGTGAACTCACATCCTGGATCAACGTCCTCCAGGCATCTCTACTGCCCATCATCACAGCATGTTTTGGCGAGAGAGGAATCCGAGATGAGCCGCGGTTTTGTCTTGTGACAGCCTCACAATACTTTCCTCGATGCAGATCTTAGCATGGGGGGTCGGAGGAGACATCTTTGCATTGTGATCCAGTAAAAGGGCCTTGCACACACCTGCAAACCAACCCCTTGCAGGAGCTCCAGGGGTAGAACCACAAAGCTGCATGCTGGCTCTCAGGATACAGATTGGAGCATGTATCAGACAGTAAAGGATTCCTAGGCTCCAGAGGGGCTCCAGATGCCCAGGCTGGAATTGTCTTTCCCTGATCCAAGAGAACTATAAAGGGTTGCTGCCTATGGTCCAGTTGTGATGCCTGCATGCAAGGTTCCTTCAATACTTAAGGAACAGAAGACTGAGGTAGGTTTAGGGAAGGGGTGGAGAAACCTCAGGCTCAGCAGCCAAATGTGACCCCCGCCCCGAGGACTCTGTAGCTGGTCCTTGGCTACACCTCCTACCAGAGCACAGTCCTAACTAGCCGTACTCTTTGCCCTCCTCAAGTGCTTTCGACTGGCTGGAATACAGCCTTGAATATTAATGACAACTCTTGCTGGCTTGCCTAGATGAAATATTGTCAGGGTTCTGCTAGCGTGCATCGAAACTAGCCTAAATAATAATAATAATAATAATAATAATAATAATAATAATAATAATAATATATTTATACCCCGCCCATCTGGCTGGGTTTCCCCAGCCGCTCTGGGCGGCTTCCAACAGAATATTAAAATACAACATTCTATTAAACATTAAAAGCTTCCCTAAACAGGGCTGCCTTCAAATGTCTTCTAAAAGTCTGGTAGTTGTTTTTCTCTTTGACATCTGATGGGAGGGCGTTTCACAGGACAGGTGCCACTGCCGAGAAGGCCCTCTGCCTGGTTCCCTGTAACTTGGCTTCTCGCAGCGAGGGAACTGCCAGAAGGCCCTTGGCATTGGACCTACAAAGGTAACATTTATATCTGTTGCTCCATCTCCTTTTGCCTGTGGCCCTGCACATCACAGGCATGCGGCCCTTGCTTGCCCAGATGAGAATGTGCCCCTCAGTCTGAGTTGCATATCTTCGAGAGGCACTAGGCTAGCTAAAGTTGTTCAGCTGATGACATACCACCAGCAGAGAAACCCACAAGCGTTGCCTTGTGGGATCAGAGGCCTTTGGATTTTTATCGGATGGGGTGGGGTGGGTTGACATTGCTGGACCCCCATTGCACCAGGAGCTTTCAGTCGTGCCATGATGTATGGCCTGTGAGCTGTGCCGGCTAATCCAGCAACTTTCAAAATGACAACTCCCGAGGAATGTTATTTATTGTGCTCTCCTAGCGGAGGAACTGTGCACATATTTACCAGGACAGCCAAGCAGAAGCAGCAAACAGTCTCTTTGACTGTGCCAAGCGGACTGCTTCTGTTTGCCTCCTCCTCTCCTCTGGAAAGACTAAGCCTTAGCCTCCCTCTCCACTGCGGCTGCTTCAAAGGAGGATGGAGAGACAGGCACTTCCTAAACGCACCTGGCTGATCCAGCAGCCAGCTGCTCTTCTCCTAACAAGCTCTTCACCTTGGTAAGTACACGGATAGCTCCACAACGTTGTGCATAAGAACAGCTCTGCTAGCTCAGGCCAATGGCCTTTCTAGTTTTCTCCGTGGCCAACCAGATGCCTCTCAGAAGCCCACAAGCAGGGCCAGAGTGCAACAGCAGCTATCCCCTCCTGCAGTTTCAGAATCATGCTCCCTTTGGCAGTGGAGGTAGAGCATAACCATTGCGGCTAGCATCCTTTGATAGCCTTATCTTTCCTGACTTTGTAAGAGAGATGGCACACAAGGAAAAAAGAGTGGGAGGGAGGAGGAAACATGAAAGCTCAGGCCCTGCCCTTAAAGTTACAGTTCTTATAACAACCAGCTGGTGGAATGGCTGCCACTATGTGACCGTCAAGGGAGGCCAAAGGCAACTGGTGTCTCAGCAGAGCCAAAGGAGAGGTCCTGATTCCCTGCTCTCCATCTGCTTTGCAGCTTGCTTTAAAAACACACACACACACACACACACACACACACACACACACACACACCAGCTTTTTTATTGAAAAGAAAAGCATTTTCATATAACCTTTACAGGAAAGAAAAATGTTCTAAAATATAACAACTGAAACATGGTAGAGTCAGTATATCATTATAATAGGGCTTAAGTTACTTACCCTGCAAAGATATCTGATCAGAATGACATATGTCTCTTAGGAAAACATTTAACCAATGGCTCATTATTTACAATTGAGATGAATAGATAGCAATACTCCATAATGCTTCTTCTATGGTGGTGCTCACTAAATGCAGTTTCCAATAACGTAATCCAACCAATTTTTCCTCTTTTTTAAAGAGAAACTTAAAATCTGCCAACGGATTTAATTGGGTGCACTAAAGTAACAGCCTGCATTCAAATTAAATTTTCAAAAATGTAAAATCTACCAGCAGATTTAATCAAGCACATTAAAAAAAATACTTGGTTCAAATACTTCTAATCAATGAGTCAATGAGCAGCACAATCCTCAGCCATGTTGACTCAGGAGGAAGCCCCTTTGCTTTTGTTTGGGCTCAGCTGAAGGTCTTTGGGTCTGTGATTGCACACTTCACAGGGCTGGCACAAAATGCTTTGTTCCCTGAGGTAAAGGGAAAGATGGTGCCCTTTCTCATTCCACCGTGAGAGAGCCAGTGTCTTGTGGTTAGAGGGCTGGGCTGAGGCCAGAGAGGTCAGGGTTCAAATCCCCACTCAGCCACGAAGTTCAGGGGTGGCCTTGGGCCAGACACTCACTCACGGCTTAACCTCCCTCACAGGGTTGTTGTGAGGATAAAATGATGAGCAGGGAGAACCATATATTTTGCATTGAGCTCCTTGAAGGAAACATGGGATAGAAACAAAATAATACTCATCATCATCTTGCTCTGCTTCAAATGATGTATACACTTCAGCTACCCACCTGAAAACTGGTAGGTATCCAGAAAAGGTGCAGAAAATGATAACGTTTTTTAAAAAAACTTTCACTGACCGTTCAGATCAAACTCCAATAGACTATAGCCATAAACCAAAAGACGACTCTGCATTCACCATTTCGGCATATGACTGGTGAACTGGTCAGTTGGTGACTGGTGAACAAACACTATATAATACAGTGGTACCTCGGGTTACATACGCTTCAGGTTACAGACGCTTCAGGTTACAGACGCTTCAGGTTACAGACTCCACTAACCCAGAAATATTACCTCAGGTTAAGAACTTTGCTTCAGGATGAGAACAGAAATCGTGCTCCAGTAGCATGGCAGGAGGAGGAGGCCCCATTAGCTAAAGTGGTGCTTCAGGTTAAGAACAGTTTCAGGTTAAGAACGGACCTCCGGAACCAATTAAGTACTTAACCCGAGGTACCACTGTATTGTCCACCCAGATTAGAAGCATATGCAACATGAGAGTGGGAGGGAAGTAGAATTGAATGTCCATACATGATCAGTACCAAATAAAATCATACTTAGTGCTGACCTGCCAGCACTGTGTCTTGCTATAAGTCAAGAATGGCAATCACACGGCTGCATAGTCCATAGGTTCAGATCCTCCAAGTGCCCCTGTTTTCCAGGGACAGGCCCAGATTTGCAGAAGCCATCATTCCGGTTTCTGATTTGATCCCGGAATGTTCCACTTTTCCTTAGGATTTTCCTATTTTCATCTGAGAAATGTTGGAGGGTATGGAGTTATGTGACCTCTGAGCCAAGGAGATAAGTGAATATACAACCTTTAGAAGACATCTCAAGGCAGCCCTGTGTAGGGAAGTTTTTAAATGTTCAATTATTTTCTATATATGTTGGAAGCCGCCCCAAGTGGCTGGGGCAACCCAGTCAGATGGGCGGGGTATAAAAAAATGAAATGATGGTGATGATGACGGAATAGGACGCCCCTATTTTCACCAGAGACATGTTGGTGGGTTTGTAGGTTGTCTCTCAGTACTCTTAATGAGTGGGTTAGCTTTCCAGAGCTGGTGGTGTGCAGGGTAACAAATGCGATATGGATTAGAGCATCTTCCTTCTAAGGAAAGGCTGAATGTAGGGGGAAGAAATGTATTTATAGTTTTCAATCCATAAAGCATTTCAAGTAGTTAGCTTCTTAACCAGTGGACATGTCCCTTCCCAAGTGCCATCATTTCTCCGCTCCAGATTATATCTAGCACTGCAATTTTTAGTATCTGTGGAATGGCACATAAATTGAAGTCAAAATCCGAAGCGAGGGAAATGGAAAACAACAAGGACAAAGGTTTTCTTCTGGGTAAATGGATGCAGATTCTCCAGCCACCTTCTGTGGCTTTGCCCTTCCCCTTTCTCATAGCGCTGGGTCAGGCCAATGGCCCATCTAGTCCAGTATCCTGTTCTCGCAGTGGCCAACCAGATGCCTATGGGAAACCTGCAAGCAGGATTCGGGCAAAGGAGTCCTCTCCCCTCCGGTGGCTTCCAGGAACTGGTATTCAAAAGCGTTGCTGCCTCAAACTATGGAGCGCAGAGCATAGCTATCGTGGCTAGTAAAACTGTTTGGAATGAGATGGCTAAGGAGCCCCCTGGCCACCCATGGCAAAACCTTGAGAAGGCAAAACTGCCCCATTATTGGGATCCACCAAGCAAAAGTCCTATCTTGCCCAGGGTCCTAAGAAAAATCAGTGCTAAGATGGTCAATATCAGCCACCACAGAAGCCCACAAGTCGGGTCTGAAGTTCATAGGCTTCCCAGTACTTTTCCAGCAAATAAATATTCCCTTGTGTTGGTGCTGACCTTTAAAGCCCTAAACGGCCTCGGTCCTGTATACCTGAAGGAGCGTCTCCACCCCCATTGTGCAGCCCGGACACTGAGGTCCAGCTCCGAGGGCCTTCTGGCGATTCCCTCGCAGCAAAAAGTGAGGTTACAGGGAACCAGGCAGAGGGCCTTCTCGGTGGTGGCGCCTGCCCTGTGGAACACCCTCCCAGCAGATGTCAAGGCAATAAACAACTATTTTACTTCTAAAAGACAACTGAAGGCGGTCCTGTTTAGGGAAGTTTTAATGTCTGTTGCTGTATTGTTTTTAACATTCAGTTGGAAGCCGCCCAGAGTGGTCTGGAAACCCAGCCAGATGAGCGGGGTATAAATAATAATAATAATAATAATAATAATAATAATAATAATAATAATAATATAGAAATAGGGTAGAATGGCATTTAAATCAAAACGTCAGCCTTGGTAGTGGGGCAGTGCCCTATACTACACTGGAGGGCAGCAGTAGGGGGTGCTGGCCAAACCAGCTCTTCAGATATTTGAAGACAGCAGTTATATCACATCTTCTTCAAGCTAAACACACCAAACTCCCTCCACCATTCCTCGAGGGCTTACTTTCCAGGCCCTTGATCATCTTGGTCACCCTCCTCCGTACATGTCTCAGCTTGTTCTCAAACTGCAGTGCCCAGTTTACACACATGCACACATAGGTATGTATTAGGAGACGTTTGCTCTAAAATGCCGATGAATTTTCATGAGGATTTTTTATTATTAAAAAGAAAAACCTGCTAATTGCTGTGGAAAGGTGAGAAACTGAAGTTAAGATTGGGGAAAACGAGAAGCCGAAAGAAAGCAACCGCAAGAGATTCATACACTTCTATCCTCAACTCACTTCCTCTCCTGCCCTTTGGAGCTTTGCAGGCAGAAAAATGTACCCCCCCCTCCAGCCCATTTCTTCCTGTGATTGTATCTAGTGTAACTTCCATTTAACCTGACTCTATAGCCTATTTCCCCCCAAGGTCTGGCCTTTGGAAGGGGATATTGCGTGCAGACCTGAATCCACTCCACGGGGAATATTTCTCCCATCAATCACCTGGCTGGACTTGCAGTCACTGGTTAAAGCAAGCCTGATGTCGGCAGACAGCGTTCTTGGACAGTTGTTAAGATCCTGTTGTGCGGATGCTGCTGGCCAAGGCTCTCTTTTCTGCCTCTCCAATGACTAATAGCTGGACATGCATAAAACATGAAACTTTTAGTCTCAGGGTTGTGAGTTCGAGCCCCACGTTGGGCAAAAAAGATTCATATGTTGGACTAAATGACCCTTGTGCTCCTTTCCAACTTTATGGTTCTATCATTCAGGGCCCCACAATGCCCAGAGTGGCTTAACATTTCATTTCCCTTTCCAGGGAACTCGGGGAATTGTAGCTCTGCGAGGGGAGCCAGGATCTCCCGGCAACTCTTAGCACCCTTAACAAACTACAGCTCCCAGGATTCTTTGGGGGGGGGTGATGCTGCTTTGAACGTATAGTACAGATGGAGATTGTGCATAGTTAGCCTAGGATGCAGCCCCCAGCCAGCATTCTGAGCTCACTGAGCATGCTCAGTCCTCATTGGGCTGTTTTTGCTTTG
Organism: Podarcis vaucheri; assembly: GCF_965113315.1. Taxonomy (NCBI): domain Eukaryota; kingdom Metazoa; phylum Chordata; class Lepidosauria; order Squamata; family Lacertidae; genus Podarcis; species Podarcis vaucheri. The sequence goes on from NC_138754.1 coordinate 13,693,906, forward strand.
TAGAGATCCATAATCGAAGAACTGAGGTTGCTATTATTATAAATGATGTGTGTAGGGAAGTGGAGTGGGCAAGTTATCTTGGATTAACCAGGCCTGGCAAAACATATTTCAAATTCTGAAATATTGTCAAGCCTTCCCCCAAGACAGCCCCCTCCCCACCCGATTGCTAGAATCCTATATGCAAAGTATTGGATGAGGATTGCTGAGATGAATTGATATATGTGGGTTCCTGCTTCCAAGGCAAAAAAATTACTGATTTCATCAGGGCCAGACACAATAGGAAAAACATTAGAGCCGTCAACTGCTCTTAAAGAATGTTGAGTTGATAAATCATCAGCTCCTTAGTTGGGGAATGGAAGTAATTAATTGATTGAATTTAAATGAATGTGTTGGCTGCCACAACTTCAATAGGCACGTGATATATAGGTTTATAGACACCTGGCAGGAGCAGGACCTTCTATATTTTGTTGGACTACAACTTCCATCATCCTTGATGATTGGTGATGCTGATGGGAGCTGACACTTAGAGGGCCAGTTGTAAGGAGAGGGGTCAGAGGAAAATGACATGCCCAGAGAAGAGAGCAACAATTCACATAGAAGGAATACATATGCAAAATATACACAGTGACCCATTGCAATGGCAGCGACAGGTAATAACGAAACAATCAATCTGACAAGGTTAAGTTTAGCATCTGTAGTGGGAAAGGAAACCCATGTCCCCCTTTTTAAAAAATAACATTTTTATTGAAAGTTTTTTTTAACATATTAAACACTAAAATTCAAATTCATTTATAAGAAAATAATAAAAAGCAATATATCAAAATGGAGAAATTATATATATAATTATATATATAATCTCCTTACAAAACACAATTGTATGAGAAGAAAAAATAGAGAAAGAATAACTAAAATAAACCTTTATCACATTCATATTGTGCATATCATATCATTTATCCAGACAGGTAATAACCAAACAATCAGCCTGACAATGTTGAGTTTAGCATCTGCAGTGCGAAAGGAAACCCACATCTCTCTTAAGGCCCTAATGGATACTGTTGAATTTCTTGACAAACTCTCATCCAGCAGTTTCATACTGGAGCCTGCCTGCAAAATTCTCTTATTTTGTGTACGTCCTAGCTCTTAAAGGAATTGTGGCCGTTGGCACTTTCTAGCATTTAATTTCCCTCCGGCTCCACTGCGTACATCAACAGCCCCGCTCTACCCACAAATGTGCCAATACTGGGTCCGACGGTCAAGAAGGTGGTTTCTGCATGTGCTGTAGAGGGAAGTGAGGGGCAGATGGGGCTTGTCAACGTGGGAAGGAGTTCCATCTAGGAGAAGGAAAGCTCTGGTCCTAAATCTCTGTTCCCTTGCGGGAGAAGAAAAGACTAAGGAGCTAAACCTTCCACAAATCTGGAGTGGAGTCCCTAAGATGGTTGGATAGCGCCTTGTACACCTCTTTCCAGCCTTGTACACCTCTTTCCAGCAACTCCTGCAGCCCAGCTGGTGCCAAACGTCTTGCTCTGCTTTCCTTTGGACCACATCAGTGAGGTCAAGAGGAGGGTCTTGTCGTCTAGGCATCCCAGGCCCCCACCCCATACACACTGCCCAGGCTTGCACCCTCCGGAGTTCACTTCGGTGATGCTAATGTGGTGATTTGACCTCACCCCTTGAGGCACACTCCATTGTCTCTCAAGACAGATGGATGCCAATAGTTTTTACACAACACGCACACACCCCTCTGTGTTCTCCATCCAGGGAAGCAAGAGGCACTGTCTGAGTTCAAGGGCACACACAGCCAGGTGGGACTGAAGTAGGGCCAATGAAGGGGCATGGCATGGGGGGCGGGAGTTTCAAGGACCTCTGGGCCTGAGATTCCCCATCTTTGTTCCAGAGGATGCAAAACGTGTTGGCCAAGCTGTCAGTCAGAGGACTGGGAGATAAAGAAGCTGTTCTGTTGCCACAGCTGCCCCCACCCCAATAAGCTGCTCAGAGAATTTCTCCTCTCCCTGGGGAAATTCCCTTCTTTACTCCTGAGCAAACTTCCAGGCAGTTTTCTCTGCTCCATAGTGGCGATATCTGTGTTTGCTTTCTCCCTGTCGTCTGGGGTTTGCCTGGAGGAGAGCATCCCTGCATCTTTTGAAGACTGATATGCACTGGTGTGTGTGTGTTTCTGCATGCTGGAAGATCTCCTGCTATTTATTGTTGTTTGTTATATCCTCACTCACCACCTCCTCCCACAGCTCCAGATGCTCTAGGGCTGAATCGCAGAGGTTTGTTGCAGTAAGATCATCTTCAGCAACTGCTGGGTGTGCTACTCCCCCCCCCCCACCCTGCCTCCCCCCTGCTGCTTTTAGAGTAGCCGTGTGGATTTGCAGGTGTAGAGACCAGCAAGGAAGATCTAGAGGGGGAAATCCTCTTTCCTGTGACCTTGTAGGAAAAGGAAAAGAGGAAACAGTGTTTTTTTGGAGGGGTAGGGAACATAAAAAGCTGTTTATAAAAGGCTTCCACTTGTGATGCAGAACAGCGCTTAGCTATATTAGGGAGGTGTGAATCCCGCCCTCCAAATTTTGCGAGTCTTACACATTTCCTTTTTTGTTGCCTCCCTTAAATTTCCCCAGCGATATTCTCAGGGAGAGAAATTCAGTTGATGGGGGCATGATGAGGTTTGTAACAAGATGGAGAAGCCAGATAGGCAACAAATTTGTTTTCTCCCTCTCCCATAACATTCCAGGTAAGAATAACCCAGTGAATTTGATGGGCAGTAGATCTAAGACAGGAAGCTGGTGTCTAATGGGCTTACGGAACTGACTGCCACCATATGTGATGATGACCACTCTTAGATGGTTTTTCATTATTTTAAAAAGGTTTTTTAAAATAAATAAATAAATAAATAAATAAATAAAAACTCCCAGTGCATAGGTGTAATTGTTAATAACAGAAGTGGCTCACTGACTGGGGTGGAGCTACTCTGCCAGTTTCCCTGGGTCGCTGTTGCTTGGTGCAAGGGATGTGAGCAGGCAGAAAGTGGGAGCATCCAGGAAGCATGGGCATAGCCAGGATTTTTGTCAGGGTGGGGCAGGACATGGGGGGGGGCAGAACTGACATGATTGCTCAGTCAAGAAATTCTATTGTTTTACTTGATCTAGGGTGGGGGCAGCTGCCCCCCCACCTCTCCTCAGCTACACCCATGCCAGGAAGCTCTTTTGCTCAAGTGTGCATGAACAATTGAGAAAGAACATTAGAACTCAGCAGTGAGAGGAAAGCACCTTGCATATGCTCAGAATACTCCCTTCATCCATCTGGGGATTAGGCCTGGCAAAGATGGTGGTGAATAATATCCGTTATGCATTCTGAGCTGGTTGTTGTTAGTATTCATCCTTGTTTATCTTTTGGCCTGACTCTTTAGGACCGGGTTGGGGGGCGGCGTCCTCTTAATGGATGCCTGAACTGAACCACATCTATCTTCTTCCACAAGCCCTGTATTCAGCCCTGTATAGGGAAGTTTTTAATATTGGATGTTTTACTGTGTTTGATGTTTTAATTTGCTGGAAGCCGCCCAGAGTGGCTGGGGCAACCTAGTCAGATGGGTGGCATATAAACAAACAAACAAACAAACAAACAATAAACTAATAATTAGTCAAAGCAGTAGTAGTAGAATTATTATACAGCTCAGTGGAAGCCCCCGAACTCTTAAGGTCTGCATATAGTAGAGGCACCTCCTTCCTGATTTTTGCATAGCCCTGCCCTGATTGCTATTTCTTGGCCTGCATCTCCAGTGTAGGAGAAGGATTGAACTGGAACACACTTAGAAAAACTGCAAGCTGCCTTATACTGAGCCAAACCACCGGTCCAATTGAGTTCAACATTGTCTACATTGATGAGCAGCAGCTGTTCAGAGTTTCAGACTGATGTCTTTCCCCTCCAGCCCTACTACCTCTGATGTATGCCATGTACCCACACAGTGGGAGCTTACTTTTCAGCAAACACACTTAGGGTCAGGCTGTACGGTGTTCAAGGGCTGAATCCAGTCCTCTCAACCCAATTCCAGACTGAGCCCATGTGAGTCCAGCTGCAGCTAATCTGGCAACAAGCCCTACTTGACTCTTTGTTTTGACACCTGGGACAAATAACCTCCTTGCCCTAAGGCAAGCCCGGCCCTGCTCCTGAAGGCAATGTTTTCTGCACCTGGGAATGGGGGACCTGTGGTCAGTCAGATCCTGCTAAACTCCAACTCCCAGCAGCCCCAGCCAGCATGGCCAATGGTCAGGGATGATGGGAACTGTAGTCCAACACACACACCCTTCCTCAGCTTGGCTCCAAATTAGTGGGTTCAATCAGGCCACACGTCGCACCTTCCAGCCTGGAGAGGGTCGGATCCAGGGTGCCAACCTGAATAAAATATTGGGAGGGGGGGAGATAAACCCACCCAGCATAATCGATTACATGGCACGGTACACGCACTCACACTATCAACTTTGGGGGGCCGGGCCCCCTCACATATTTTATTGGGGGGGCGAAGACCCCTCGGCCCCTAGGAGTTGGCTCCTATGGTCAGATCTAAGTGGCTTTGTTTGTCCTTTGCCATCAAGGTGGCTAGCCGCCCAGCGGTCAGGACAAGAGCTCCTCTCGGCCCCCCCTTTTTTTTGGAGGACGGGGAGGGCTGCTCTTCCAATATCCAACCCTGGGGGGGATCAGCAGCAGCAGCAGCAGCCCCGATATCAGCAACAGCATTCCACTCCCTCGGGGGAACGGAGCCATCTGGACTGCACCAACTCTGCTCTAAAAGGGGGGGAGCGGGAGCGGGGAGGACAACAAGAGAGAATGTGGGTACCCAGTTAGACCTGCCTGCAGGGAGGAAGGAAGGTCTGAAACAGGGAGGGGTGGAACCGGTGCAAAACATTGCAAGCTCCTGACCCCTCTCTCCAGTTCCATTCCAAGCCCCCCCTCCTAAATTTGTACTGGTATAGGGGGTGGGGTAAGGGAGGGGAGGCTGGCGTCTCTCCTCTCCCCTCTCCTTTTTCCTACCTCTCCTCTCCTCTCTCTCCCTCCCGTCTTTCCTCGTCCTCCCCCCTCCTCCGAGGCCGAATGGTCTCGCCCTGGTGCTCTATTTAATCCCAGCTACTGCCGCATCCCTTCTCTCCCTCTTTAGTCAATACAGCAGCATCTATTTTGCCTGGCCCCTCGCTCGCCCGCCCGCCTGCCTCTCTCCGCGCCTGGGGTTTGTGCCACTGCGGTTTGGATCCAGAGAGAGAGCGAGACAGAGGGATCCACCGGGGAGAATTAAAGAGGCAGCGCGCCAGCGTTGATTTCCCCCCTTTTTCCCCCAGTGGGGAGGGGGAAGGACTTTAAGTTTGCTAGAAACCCAGGAAGAGGACGATTTCCCCTCCTCTCCCCCTTCGCCTTCCTGCCTTCCTCCTCTTCCCTCTTCCTCCCCCTCCCTCCCCCCGAAGGCAACCACCGGGACCCCCCACCCTCCCCAAGATGCTCTCTCCGGCTTGCAACGTCTTAATCCTCCTGGGGTCTTTCCTGATCGCCGCCAGCCAAGGGAACCTGTCTCACGATCGTGAGTTTCTGCCTAGGAAGAGGCATCCTTTTTATTTTAAAAGGGGGGGGGGAGAGAGAGAGCGGATTGAGGATGTGGTGGTGGGCGATAAGGCATCGATGTGTATTATTGTGTTGGAGATACATATATATTTTAAGGCGCGGGGAGAGAAACAAAGGATGGTCCGGGATGGCAAGGGTTAAATAGCCAAGAGGGTCTTTGGGGATCGCGTTCCGTGGCTCGGGGCTGCGGTGGGAACCTATAGATGCGCATCATATGTGCGGGATATTTTTATTTATTTATCGCGAAAGCGCCGCACCGTCCGTTGTGGCTTGTGGGGCTGCGGGATGTTTATTTTTTCTGTCACGGTGGGTTTCCGCGTTTAAGTCAATCGAGGCTGCCGGTTTTCGCTATCCCACAAAAGACGGTCCCTCATCCTTTTCTGGGAGCTTGCGATAAAATGTGCCAGTCTCCCGACTCCAGTGTGCCAAAATGTGCCAATCGCCTGGCTCTTTCGAGAGAAGGGGTGCCCCCCCCTCAAATGCAACCTGCCTGATTTCCTCCCTCCCTCCCTCTGTAAAAGGGATATTCTCGCACCATAAAAGCCAATCTCCTGGGATGAACGGATGGCCCGTTTAATAGGCGGCCCACCTGTTTTAAAAGGGCGTTGGAAGGGATGTCCCCATCCTTGTCCAATAACGGGGCAAGGCGGTTGGCCGGGACACCCTGGAAGCCAAAGGGGTCCCTACTCTGTTTTTCGAGGGTTGGGGGGAGAGAGAGAAGGGTGGCTGGGCGCTGGGTGGGGAATAAGAGGGGATGGCAGCCGCCCAGACTGCTGTGTTGATGTGTCTGGGGTGGGGTGGCAAAGCTGCAGGAACGCTGCCAGATCTAATGTATGCAAACACACCCACATTGGGAGTGAGCGGGCGCTTAAGAACGGGGAGGGGCAGGTGGGTGGCGGAAGAAAGGAGGCGATGCTGGGTGGGTGGGTACTTCGCCTTGCCAGCAACATCAACAAGCCGAGTGGGGCTGGCTGCCTGGCTGGCTAGGGACGCTGCCGCAGCAACAGACGCAAGGCTGGCAAGGCGAGGGGCAGAGGGCAATGGCACCGGCTCCGCTAGCCGCCTCTTGCCAAGGCGGCGTGGGCTTGGCACCCGGCAGGGCCGCCTGCAGGTCGCGTCGCTGGCTTTGTTTGGGTGGGCGAGCAGCAGATTCTTGTACAAGGAGGTGGCTGGGCCAATTTCTCCATCAATTTTTTTTTAAAATCACAACAACTACTCTGCCCCCTCCTTGAAGTCTGGCCGCAGTGGCGTCCAAGGAGTTGGAAGCTCGGATGTTGCAGTGACAGGGGACAGTAGGGCGGGGGGACCGGCCTGGGAGGGGCCAGGCAATAATAAATAAGAGCACATGGCTTCCATCCCACCCAGGCATCAATCGTGCCTGCCGCTGCTTCGCATCATCCGTGCATCTGGCAAAGTAGAGCCGTTGCCTTTGGAAGCTCCCGGAAAGGCCGTCGGTCTTGACTGGGCGGGGGCGGGAGCGCGGGGCGCTAACAAGGGCGTCTATCTATTGTCTTGTTGCCGTTCTGGGCAAAGGCAGCGATGGCATGTTGCAAAAGTAGGAGTAGACATTAATGACCATAACAGTGGGACGTAGGAGTCTCCTTGCAAAGGTGCATATGGCTTCAGTTGGGCGGGTTGTTGTTTTGTAACATTACAAGCATTTTTAAAAAACAACAACACACACACAAATACACTGGCAGTGAAGGCCGAGGCAGAACAGTACGGAAGGTTGGAGGAAAGAAATAATATTCCACATTCCAACAACTACGCAGCTGGAGAGGACAAGAGAACTGAACTTCCCCTGTTGGATTCTGAGCTTGACCAACTTGGAAAAGCTGCCTGCACAAAGATGAAGAGCTATTTCTGCAGGTTCTTTGCTGGCTGTGTGGGTCGGGTGGTGGGGGATGAAGTGTTTGAGGGGGTGGTCTTTAGGAGGGGCTGCCAGATGCATACCCACACTCCAGAAATGGGAGAGGAGAAGGCGCTTCATTTGTGGTGCTGCTGTGCTGAGCGGAGGGTGTTGCGGTTATGTAGGTCAGAGAGGGAGGACCTCCCCCCCCCACTGAGTACATCCTTAATAGCTCCCTACTGGATTGGACTGTGGGGGTGGGTGAGGGGCGTTAGGTTGCTAAAAGCGGGAGCATCTGGCCAGCCTGCACTCTGGGACTGCAGAAGAGAACAGCCTGCTTCTGCCGTTGACTGATTTAGGTGCTGCAGAGTGCCCGTTCGATGCCAACCGTCCTTTTCTCTCTCCAGCTGGTTGGGATGGATTGCCATCCATCATCTGCCCAGCAGTATGCTAGAAATGCTGATGGCCTTCAAAAATCCATTTTTTAAGGGAGGGGTGTCGTGTTTGATGGGGCAGCTAGCAAGCCTACAATGTCCTCTTTGGGATGCAGTCCAAGATTTCCTGGCAGTGCGGGGCTCTTAGAATTGTTCCTTGTTTTTGCTTCCCCCACCCTCCTCCCAAGTACCCAATAAGAGCCCTGCTGGATTGGACCCAAGGCCTATCTAGTCCTGCAAACTATTGACCCACAGTAGCCTATCAGATCCCTCTGAGATGCCTACCACCAGCCTTCTCCTGCTGTTCTTCCCCAGGGACTGATCTTCAGAGGCAACACTGCCTCTGGTCCTGGAGACAGGACACTGCCCCACCATGGCTAGTAGCCACCGGGAGCCTTACCCTCCATGCATCTAATCATCTCTTAAAGCCACCCAGGCCTGTTGTGGCCGTTGCCACATCTTGTTGCAGAAAGCTCCATAGTTGGTCATAACTAGCTGCCTGCCTGCTAGCCCAAACCGGTCCATCTTTAAGCATTCTTGGCCTGCCAGCATAGGAAGCTGCTTTATAGAATCATAGAATTGTAGAGTTGGAAGGAACCCCGAGAGTCATCTAGTCCAACCTCCTGCAATGCAGGTAGCTTTTGCCCAACATGGGGCTCAAACCCACAACCCTGAGAATAAGAGTCTCGTGCTCTACTGACTCTGCTATCCAGGAAGCTAATGAATCAGACCACTGGCCCATCTTGTTTAAGATTGTCAGGACAGACTGCTGTGAATGCAGCTGAGTCCACTTTGCTGAATTGGGTTTGCGCAACAGGGAACCGACCCAACACAGAACACAGGGGTGGCCCGCCAGGAGCTGAATAAAACTGTTCTGGGAAGCTAGTCTGGGACAAGGAAAGGGTGTGTGAGAGAGGAACATCTGGCAAGAATCAATGTGTTGCTGGTCATGGGTGGGTTCCTTTTTATGCATAGGACATGGGAGTATAGGAAGCTGCCTTACAGAGTCAAGCCACTGACTTGGTAGCTCCTTGTCTCCAGGGTAGCTCCAGGGTTTCTCAAAAAATGGATCTCCAGCTGTTTTTGGACCACAACTCCCACCATCCCTAGCTAGCAGGACCAGTGGTCAGGGATGATGGGAACTGTAGTCCAAAAACACCTGGAGACCTGAGTTTGGTCCACACCGACAGGCTGCTGCTCTCCAGGATTTCAGACTAGGGGACTCTCCTGTAGAATGCCATGGATAGACATCAGGACCTTCTGTGTGCAAGGCACATGCCCTCCTACTGAGCTGCAGTCCTCAAGACCTGCTCTCACGTCACACAGAGAGCTTGCAAGTGGAGGTGGGAGATCTAACGCCAGTGTTAGAATCTGTCACCTGACATGATTGACTCATGGTGCTTTATGGCAAGACTCCAACTCCCATCATCCATACTGGCTGAGGCTGATGGGAGCTGGAGTCCACAGATGAAGGGTGACAGGTTCCCTGCCCCTGATACAGAGGAAAGGATGGGTAGAAAATAATACAGTAATAATATTATGATCACAGGTAGTTATCTGGGCACATGTTGTTATTGCATTCAAAAGTATACAGTGGTGGTATCAGTCCTTTAATCCTCACTGTTTTTGGAACATGCAGAATGTACAACTTGGCCATTGGGAATTTTGTGTTGCATATGTGGGCTGTATCTGCATTTGAACAGAGTAGACCCACTGAAATGAGTGGAGCCACATTAATCATTTCCATTATTTTCAATAGGTCTACTCTGAGTAGGAGTACCACTTAATCCACTGCAGGGCAAGGGGCATGAAAGTGCAATGCACAAAATGTAGGTTGACCCAATAATTTTAACACTACTTTCAATATGATCTATACATGCCTACTCACAAGTAAGCCATGCTGGGCCCAGTGGGACTTAACTCCTAAACCAAGTGGGTATCGATTTATAGCTTTAACGTATTTAAAGCAGTTGACTAAAGGAGAATGAAATATTTGCCCAAGTACATGTCAATCACCCCTGTTTCTTTTTCCTCATTAGTGGGAATACTAGGAAGTAGGCTCAGGGACATTCCTTACCGGATTGGTTTGGTTAAACGCTACCGGTGCATTAAATGTATTTATATAAAAACATAGAACTGTAGAGTTGGAAGGGATCTAGTCCAACCGCACAAATGTTACTGGTTATTCAGAACAGATCCCCCTTTGTCATTCCTTCCCAGCATGTTGCTCTTAGCAGTCATAGAACGAGCAGAAGTTAAACAGACCTGGCTTTCTGGGGTGTGGGACTGTAACAGAATGTCACCTGTTGATTTTCCGCCTGTTGTGCAGTTATTGTTTCCCGTCATCTAAGCTGAGGGAGCTTGAGGCTGGAAGACAACTTGGCAACATCACTTGTTTAATTTCTACACATAGGAAAGTTGTTTCTGCCTTTTCAGCCTAACATACCTCACAGGGTTGTTGGGGAGGACCACGTGAACCAACCTGAGCACCTTGGTGGAAAGGTGAACTTAAATGCCTTAGAGCTCTGGAATCCATCTTTCATCAAGGCCACTGGGCTTAGCTCTGTTCTTAAGCACAGACGAAGGCGGACTGATGGGTTGGGCCAAAGATCTTTCTAGCCGAGTCTCCTGTTTATCCCCCGTGGCCAGCCAGATGCCTCTGGCGACCCCCCAGGGAAGACACAATAGCAACTTGCCTCCCTTTCTGTAACACAGCGGATAGAGCTGGGCAAATCCATCAATTTTGGTTTTTCATTTTGCTGCAGTTCAGTCATTTCCACATCGGGTTGTGATTTTTTTTCTTTAAAAAAGTTGTGAAAATTTAGCATTTTGGTGTGAATTTCTCCTAGGATGCACACTTATTTATTTATTTATTTATTGGTATGCGATTTTGCCTAATCTATACAGTTTTTGCAAAGCATGTTTCCCCCTAATATAAAACATTTCCTTGCCATTGTCTTCATTAGTATATGCACTGTAATGCACACGTTGCTTTTGCACTTAGCCATAGAACAACACTGCAATATTTGCAGAAGCACAAATTTCAGAGGGCACCTGGGTTTTGGTCCTCATTATCCTTTTGGGAAGTGAAAAATGAGGCAGGATTGACTTCAACTGCCAATGGAATTGAATTTCCCCTCGTTGCTATTTGGTGTGGAAGAGCCTGGTGCTCTTCAGGAGTGGTTGGACTGCAAGTCCCATCATCCCTGGTCAGAATGGCCAGTGGCCAGGCATCATGGTAACTGGAGTCCAACCGCACCCTGAGGCCATCAGATTGCCTCTCCTGTTCCACATAGCTTTTCCAGGCTAGATGGAAGGGTCTAGACTTCTGTCAAGCGGTGTCTCTCCCCACCCTCTGTAGCCATTCTGTACTGTTGGAATGTTCCAGCAAGTTCCTCTTGGCACGTCTCCAAAAGCCTTCAGGGGGAAAAAACCCAAAAAACCTAGAACAAAACATCTAAACCACAGAGGCAGAAAACAAAGCACTGGAGCCAATGGGATTCTGAAGGGCTCTTGTCCTTTCTGTGGGAGAAAGAACAAGGTCACATTCAGTCTGTATTGATTCTAGGAGAAGGATCTGAAACGAGGGAGAGAATAGCGGCGACATGGGCTTGTTTCTTGGCTAGGTCCTGAGGTTGAGGGCAATTGTGGATGAGACAGGCCTAGGATAGCTCTGCCCTCCAAAAGTGGGCTGCCTCTTCCACCTCTATATCTTTGTGCTGGGGCCATGCTTTTTAAATCAGTCTGCAGTGAATGCTAATTTATGGGGGGGGGGCAGATGTCCCAACCCCTTTCCTGTTTTGTTGATTATTCCTGCTTCTGCACCGTTTTTATTTGGAAGGGTGTGTGCATCTTCCAGGCAGTGTGATTCCAGCCAATCAGGGATCACAGTGTGATTCCAGCCAATTGGGGGCCATGCAGACTGCTGCTTCCATACCATTTTACTTGGAGGTGTGTGTACATCTTCCAGGGTTTGTGATTCCAACCAATCGAGGATCGAAGTGTGATTTCAGCCAATCAGGGGCCACACCAACTGCTGCTTCCTCACCATTTTATTTTGAGGGGTGTGTGCATCTTCCAGGAAGTGTGATTCCAGCCAATCAGAGATTGCAGTGTGATTTCAGCCAATCAGGGGCCACACCAACTGCTGCTTCCTCACCATTTTATTTGGAGGGGGCGTGTGCATCTTCCAGGCAGTGTGGTTCCAGCCAATCAGGGATCGCAGTGTGATCTCAGCCAATCAGGGGTCACATGGACAGCACCTGTGCTCTGCAATGCCCTGCTTACTGACACCAGACAGCCCCGCCCCCCCCAAATTGTTTTAGAAAAGTTTTCAGGAGGTGACATTTTGAACAAGCCTGTCCAGAGGACACACAATTTAGCTGCCTTGATTTGTTTCAAAGTTTTTATCAATGCTGCTGCTGTACTTAATGATGGTGGTTTTTATGCAGATTTATTTTTAATTGGTTTGTGGGGGTTTGTTTCCAGCCACGGTAGGTTGTATCTAATTAAGCTCAGAGTAGATTGATTGAAAATGGTGGGCTGAAGTTGGCCAACTTTGTGAAAGACAATGAGTGCACTTGGAGCAGGACTAACGTTCAGTATATTTCACAGACCGCTTCGAGACCAAGTGGATCAAGCTATTTGCAAATATTCAAAATAAAATAAAATGATGCGGGACTACCAGTTGACTTTGGCTATGTGATGAAGTCACATAGCCAGTTGAGAGAGAGAGAGAGAGAGAGAGAGAGAGGAAGTGGTTCTTCCTGAGTTAACACTGCCCTTGCTCTGAATGGACCACTGCTTACTCCTTTCCACAGCATCCCTTGAAAAATTGCTGAACGGGGGTTACTTTTCATGGCATATATAGCCCAGCTCTTGTCTCATCTCCACTGTCAGGTATGGATAAAGGCTGTGGACTTAGCAGCGAGGAGGTGCTTTCAGGACATCTCTTTTACTCTCTGTCAGGCTTGCTTATCGGGCTTCCGATGACTCCTTATTTGCCTCCCAACCCATATCGCTCCATTTGTCTCTCTCTCTCTGCTCCTTCTCTTGATCCATCTGCCTTTCCCATTAAGTCAGTACAGAGAGTGCCTCAATTAAGACAAGTTACCCAAGTTGCAAGAGGAGCAGCAGAAGGCTGTAAAGGGAGCCCAGAGGAAGGAGCAGCCAAGTTTTCCTTTTGCCAACGCCTGTGCCGCTAGGGCTCCAATCCCGGGCTGCTCCTGGCCCCTTCCCAGTACAGTATTTAGCTTTCTTCCTTCCTTCCAGTTTCCAGACCTTTAAGTGCTTCAGAAAGCAGACCCCTCCTCCTTCTCCTTTCAGGGGTCAACTTTGAGAAGTCGGCCATACTTGCTGGGAGTTGTAGTTCAGCAATGCCTGGCGGGCTGAAGATTCCCCGTACCTGATTTAGAACACAGAATCATAGGAGCTGGAAGAGGACCTCAAGAGTCATCTAGTCTAAGCCCCTGCAATGCAGGAATCGCAGCACATCCCAAAACATGTAAAACCAATCACATATCCTTGCAGTTCCAAATTTCAAGGGAGCTGCAGCCAGTATCTATCAGCCATCAGGTACAATCTTTAAATCCCTCACTCCCAAAAGGCAATACATTTGCTCTATTGATTGTCCAAAAATGGGTATCTGAAGCCCCTACTCCTTGCAATGCCCTATCTCTGCTGATGGGCCTGAGCAAACATGCCCCTTTCTTCCTGCTGCAAATGTAGCTGGAATTTGTGCATCTTGCAGCGGCCAAATTGCTTATGAACTCCACCCTTCCGGCACTTCAATATTCAGCGTGGTTTAGCAGGTGGGTTTGAAAACGGTCGGCTACTCTGTTACCCACTTAACCCTCCAGACAGAAGAGTGTTTTTCAGCAATTGTGTGACAATGTCAAGCTGCACACCACACAACAAGCCAACCTTTAATGAAACGATGCAGAGCAAATATCACTGGGATCAAGGAATCTGCAACGACAGCCCTCTCTTCTACCAGGCTTTCCACTCCCTGCCTTTCCACAAACCATTGCAAAGCAAAGTTGCTGTTTGGCAGTGACAGTCTGGCTCGGAGCCTGCTGGTTCTGAATGTCTGGGAGTGGTGACATTTCTTAATGTCTACCCAGACACTGAGGTCCAGCGCTGAGGGCCTTCTGGTGGTTCCCTCACTGTGAGAAGCTAAGTTACAGGGAACCAGGCAGAGGTCTTCTCGGCAGTGGCACCTGCCCTGTGGAACGCCCTCCCACCAGATGTCAAAGAGAACAACAACTACCAGACTTTTAGAAGACATCTGAAGGCAGGCCTGTTTAGGGAAGCTTTTAATCTTTGATGCATTACTGTATTCTAATATTTTGTTGGAAGCTGCCCAGAGTGGCTGGGGAAGCCCAGCCAGATGGGTGGGGTATAAATTATTATTATTATTATTATTAAGACAGTCTTGCTCTCTTTTTAAAAATTACCTCCAAATTCCAAGTGAGAAAATAGGAAGAGAATCCCTGCTGGATCAGGCCAAAGGGGCCCATTTAGCCCAGCATCCTGTTCTCACAGTGGCCAACCAGATGCCTATTTGAGAAGCCCACAAGCGAGACCAGGGTGCAACAGCAACTCTCCCCTCCTGCAGTTTCCAGCAAGTGCATACCAGAGCATACCCTCCAACATTTCTCCAATGAAAACAGGAACGTCCTATAATAACAATAGTAGTAGTAGTGGTAGTAGTAGTAATTTTATTATTTATGCCCCGTCCACCTGACTGGGTTGCCCCAGCCACTCTGGGTGGCTTCCAACATATATAAAAACATAATTAAACATTATTATTGTTTTTTTAAAAAACCCTTCCCTATACAGGGCTGCCTTCAGATGTCTTCTAAAGGTTGTTTAGAAGTTACTCATCTCCTTGGCTCAGGAGTCGCATAACCCCATACTCTCCAACTTTTATTTCCCTGATTAAAATATGGACGTGCTAAATAAAAGCCAGATATTCCAGGATCAAATTGGGAGGACTGCTGTAAATCTGAGACTGTCCCTGGAAAACAGGGGCACTTGGAGGATCTGTTCAGATGCCTGCTGCCTTCAACCATGGAGGCCGAGCATAGACATTGTGACGTGTGCAGAAGCGTCAGGACAAACCAAGGAAAGTCCTTCTTCACACAGTTAAGCTATGGAACGTGGTCCCACAAGGTGTGCTGATGGCAGCTAATTTGGAGGATTTGACCAATTCATGGAGAATGAGGCTATGAGGCTCTACCTTCACTGTTAGAGGCAGCATGGCTCTGAATATCTCTTGCTGGGAATTATGGGGAGAGTTACTGTTGGGCTTAGGCCCTGTTTGTGGGCTTCCCATTGGGGCCTGTACTTGGCCACTGCGAGAGCAGGATACTGGACCAGACGGGCCTTCAGACTGATCCATCAGCCAGGTCCTCCTTACATTCTTACAGACCCTGATAGATGGCCACCCAACCTCTGCTTATAAACCTCCATTGAAGGAGAGTCCAGCACCTTTCGAGGGAGTCTGTTCCACTGCCCAGCAGCTCTCTAAACACCGATCTCTTAACAGCGGTGCTGTGTGAAGGGGCACAGCCCTCTGAGAGAGGAAAACACTGCCCAATTCCCCTTTAAATGCAGACCTGTGACTTAGACTTCATTACCATAAGGCGGAGAGAGGGCAGTGGATTAAATCAAGACTTTGAATTCCCAGGTACACCCCTCCTCTCCCCATCATGGCCCCCTGCTGGCTAATGTATTTTCTGCTCTTGATGAGATTTAAGCTGTCAGTTTTGCAAAGCGGAATGGGCAAAGGAGATGAGGTGAGGAGGCCGGGCAGCTCCCTCGCCGGCCCCTAAACCCACGTTCCTCCAGGGGCATCAGGCAAGCGAAGGAGAGAGCGAGAGAGCGGACTGTGAGCTGTATGGCTGGATCTCTGCGGGTTTTTCAGTTTAGAGAGAAGGCAGGTCAGAGGAGACCTAGTTGAGCTGTGTAAAATGGCATGGAGGAAAACGAACAGGGGGAAGTTCCTCCTGCTTTCTTTCATCATGCTAGAACTCGGGGCCATCCAACGAAGTTCAACGTTTGAAGATTCAGGACTGAGGGAGGAGAATTTTCTTCACACATTGCAAAGAGGAAACTGTACTGTTTGTTCCCACGAGGTGTAAAGGGACCCCTGACCATTAGGTCCAGTCGTGGCTGACTCTGGGGCCGCGGCGCTCATCTCACTTTATTGGCCGAGGGAGCCGGTGTACAGCTTCCGGGTCATGTGGCCAGCATGACTAAGCCGCTTCTGGTGAACCAGAGCAGCACACGGAAAGAGTGTTTACCTTCCTGCCAGAGAAGTACCTATTTATCTACTTGCACTTTGAGGTGCTTTCGAACTGCTAGGTTGGCA